>NC_134355.1:572611468-573843968 GCF_048569485.1 Anomaloglossus baeobatrachus | reverse complement strand
GTTCTATTGGAGGGAAAACTTCCAAAACAGTTTTTAAGTGCTCCGTTAATGCTAGAAAAATTAAAAGCATATTTCCAGAATCCCTGTGGAATGCTGAACCCAGAGCACCGTTTCGCTTGACGGGGAGATCGCCGGTATCACGACAAATTAGTATTGGCCAGTAAAATCGTGCTAGAGGCGTTGTTTGGTATCTAGGTAAATGTAAAATCGAGATATAAAATATGACGCTAATATCTTTCACCTGAGTGGCCCAGGGGCAAAGATATGGGGAAAGCTAGAATTAAGGAACCTTTGGGACCATCTCGGCACAGCCCACAAGAGACTGTAAAATGAGGTCACAGAGAAGGGGGTTACCTAAGGCATAAAAGCGACAGCTCCTTTCTGGGGGGTGTCAGTCAGTCTGGAGGGCATCAGTAAGGGTGATACTGGCCGATTCTACCATCTTCTTGTCTTGGAGTGCCTCCACTCCCTAAGTTCGGACGTCACTTCTATGGCACGAGTTTAGTAAGTTTCATATTTATACCTTTTATTTTTATGTAACTGTCTATACTGCAATTGTATTGTTCCCTTTTGTAAATTCTTGTATATTTTTTTTTAACACTGCCTATTTTCGGATTAAATATATAAAATTTAATAGTTTCTTTCCTCATGCTTTATATACGAATCCAAAAACCCGAAGGGCCTTATGCTATCTGAAACAGGTCCCCAGCTATCCCGAAAAGCTGGGTGGTGGCAGCGTAATTGTTATTGCATAGAATTATTGGAGTGCTATCATTAAGGGTATCGAGGTATATATATATTCCATTAGCGGGAATCTGTGATATATACATTTGCCCTTGCTGTGAGACCTCCAATATTTGGCATTATTAGCTCAGCAGCCTCATTTTATGCATTGTCCTGCAGTACCAAAAGTGGCCTGCAGACAAGGGGGGCGCTAGAGAGTAGTAGTGTTTGACAAATCAGCGAACAGCTGCGGGATTTCTGAGTGATTTCCCCGGCCGTTCATGTCACATTATATGAATGTCGGCTTGAGCTGCCGATTTTAAGGAGCAGCCATCCCTCCAATGTGAATGGGGCCCTAAGCTATTGCCACAGGACAATGTGCAAAAGAAGAATCAGACATGTTGATTTTCATCCTGCCTGATCCTTTTTTTTTCTCAGCGAAGAAATAAGCCGCTGCCAGAAGACTAACAGAGATTTTCTCTCCTCTTTCTCCTGCTAAGCATACTTGTGTATAGGGGGTCAGCATTACTGGCCTTTGCCTGGCAGCTGTGGGCTTGTATGGCTGGAAGACCCCTTTAACGGTTATGTAGAGGCCAATAGGGCTTCACCAACATTAATGATCTCCATTATTGGTGTCGTAGATAATGAAGCCACCTTGCTTAATAAAATGTTGTCCCCCCTGCAGATGACCTTTTGGTGTGTGTATGGTGTAGTCACACAGAGCTGCGGTTCTGTTCCTCTGTCACTTGTATTATTTTATGTTGTTACTATTGATCTTGATGTGTGACCTGAGCTCAATGTCTAAACTAAAACATTTCTTTGAACAGATACTTGAAAAAGCTGCAGAGATTGCTCGGCACAGTGACAGCCTGAATATGTCGGTGAGTTCTCGAACATTATGGGATATATAACATGCAGGGTCTGTATAACCGCTGGGATTAGAAGTCACAACCAAACTGAGCATCCTGAATCTGGTGATCCTGGAATCTGTACAGTATATTCTGTCCGTGTACGCGCCATGTGAGCTCCCACAATGCACCGGGCACAGGAACGCAACAGAATTTATCACGGGGATTGAGACATCGCACATACACTGTACAAGAAGTGACGGATCCATAAAGCAGGGTAATATCTGATGTCACGTTATTTCAGGAATGTTGTACAGAAGTGCAAAAGGAAAACTATCTTTCAAGTTTATCTTCACCTTTGACCATCTGTGTATACAATCTACAGAGATCGGGGCACCATTATCTTTTTCACGTCCACAATTACAACACGTCTTCCAGTCTGGAACTTCATTTACATTTTTGCTGGCTACTGCTGAAACAATCCGTCACCAAATTGTCCTTTGGTCACAGACCGGAAACTCAGCCTCTTTTTTTTCTTATTGTTGTTATTCTTCTTATAGTTAAATGCTCTGCCCCACGCACGCCCACATTGCTTTGCCACACGCACACCCGCAATGCCCTGCATGCACGCCCGCCTGTAATGCCCTGCATGCACGTCCGCATGCAATGCTCTGCATGCAGTCATTTGCGCACACAATGCTCTGCCCCACGCACGCCCGCCTGAAATGCTCTGCCACACGCACGCGCACACACACAATGCTCTGCCACTCGCACGCGCACACACACAATGCTCTGCCACACGCACGCGCACACACACAATGCTCTGCCACACGCACGCACACATAATGTTCTGCCACACGCACGCACATACACAATGCTCTGCCACACGCACGCACATACACAATGCTCTGCCACACGCACGCACACACAGTGCTCTGCCGCACGCACACACAATGCTCTGTCTCACGCACACACACCATGCTCTGCCACACGCACGCACCATGCTCTGCCACACGCACGCACACACAATGCTCTGCCACACACGTCCCGCAATGCTCTGCCAAACGCCCGCCTACAATGCTCTGCATGCTCGCACACCCGCATGCAATGCTATGCCACATACATGCACGCAATGCTTGCCACACGCCTGCTTGCAATGCTCTGCATGCACGCTCACGCCCACCTGCAATGCTCTGCATGCACGCACGCCCGCATGCAATGTTCTGCATGCACGCATGCAATGTTCTGCCACAAGCATGCCCACCTGCAATGCTCTGTATGCACACATGCCCGCAATGCTCTGTATGCACGCCCGCACGCAATACTCTGCCACATGCCTGCCCACAATGCTCTGCCACACGCACGCAAAAGTTTGGACACACCTTCTCATTCAAAGAGTTTTCTTTATTTTCATAACTCTGAAAATTGTAGATTCACATTGAAGGCATCAAAACTATGAATTAACACGTGGAATGAAATACTTAACAAAAAAGTGTGAAAAAGCTGAAAATATGTCTTATATTCTAGGTTCTTCAAAGTAGCCACCTTTTTGCTTTGATTACTGCTTTGCACACTCTTGGCATTCTCTTGATGAGCTTCAAGAGGTAGTCACCGGAAATGGTTTTCACTTCACAGGTGTGCCCTGTCAGGTTTAATAAGTGGGATTTGTTGCCCTATAAATGGTGTTGGGACCATCAGTTGCGTTGTGCAGAAGTCTGGTCTGGTCACAGCTGATAGTCCTACTGAATAGACTGTTAGCTGCTGTTTTCTTGTCATAATACAAATTCTAAGTAAAGAAAAACGAGTGGCCATCATTACTTTAAGAAATGAAGGTCAGTCACTCCGAAAAATTGGGAAAACTTTGAAAATGTCCCCAAGTGCAGTGGCAAAAAACATCAAACGCTACAAAGAAATTAGCTCACATTATGATTGCCCCAGGAAAGGAAGACCAAGAGTCACCTCTGCTGCAGAGGATAAGTTTATCTGAGTCACCAGCCTCAGAAATCGCAGGTTAACAGCAGCTCAGATTAGAGACCAGGTCAATGCCACACAGAGTTCTAGCAACAGACACATCTCTAGAACAACTGTTAAGAGGAGACTTTGTGCAGCAGGCCTTCATGGTAAAATAGCTGCTAGGAAACCACTGCTAAGGACAGGCAACAAGCAGAAGAGACTTGCTTGGGCTAAAGAGCACAAGGAATGGACATTAGACCAGTGGAAATCTGTGCTTTGGTCTGATGAGTCCAAATTTGAGATGTTTGGATCCAACCACCATGTCTTTGTGCGACGCAGAAAAGGTGAATGGATGGACTCTACATGCCTGGTTCCCACCGTGAAGCATGGAGGAGATGGTGTGGGGGTGCTTTGCTGGTGACACTGTTGGGGATTTGTTCAAAATGGAAGGCATACAGAACCAGAATGACTACCACAGCATCTTGCAGCAGCATGCTATTCCATCCGGTTTGTGATTAGTTGGACCATCATTTATTTTTCAACAGGACAATGACCCCAAACACACCTCCAGGCTGTGTAAGGGCTATTTGACTAAGAAGGAGAGTGATGGGGTGCTACGCCAGATGACCTGGCCTCCACAGTCACCAGACCTGAACCCAATCGAGATGGTTTGGGGTGAGCTGGACCGCAGAGTGAAGGCAAAAGGGCCAACAAGTGCTAAGCATCTCTGGGAACGCCAAGACTGTTGAAAGACCATTTCCGGTGAAGCTCATCAAGAGAATGCCAAGAGTGTGTAAAGCAGTAATCAAAGCAAAAGGTGGCTACTTTGAAGAACCTAGAAAATAACACATATTTTCAGTTGTTTCACACTTTTTTGTTAAGTCTTTCATTCCACATGTATTAATTCATAGTTTTGATACTTTCAATGTGAATCTACAATTTTCAGAGTCATGAAAATAAAGAAAACTCTTTGTGTACAGTACAGACCAAAAGTTTGGACACACCTTCTCATTCAATGCTCTTGCCACACGCACGCCCGCCTGCAATGCTCTGCATGCACACACGCCTACACACAATGCTCTGCATGCACACCCGCTGCGGCAAGGAAAGTGGGGCGTGTCATTGAGACGGTAGCAGCAGTGGCGGAGGAGTGTCATTGGAGACTGTAGCAGGGGAAGGGGCGCCGGTACTCACACAGATGCCGATATCCTCCCTCTGCTGTGATCTGGACAGCCCAAGTGGCGCTTCCAGGTCACAGCAGGGAGCTGTCCTGTATTAAGTATAGGAGTCAGAGTCCGACTATCAGATTGAATGCACAGAGGGCTGCCATAAAGGAGGTGAGTAACGGTCTTTACTCACAGCAAATCCAAATTGGCAGCCCCCAGTGCTTCAGTAAAACTAGAATTAAATAAAAACTAAATAAACAGTGAGTTTAATTTTGTATTAAAAATACTTGATTTCATAATCACTGTTATTAATACAAAAATAAAAAACGCGACACCTTCCTTTTAAAATACTTGGTCACATCGTGGATTTTAATGGCCCACCCTTAGGACATGTAATAAATATCAGTTCAGTGAAGTTTTCTTTTGCAGGTTCTTCTCTAGCCCTTATAAAGAGGTCAAGAGTGACATGAAAAGAGGCAGAAATTTAGGTTGGGACCCAATTGAGAGTTATACCTTGGCGTGGTATTTGGGCTCAAGTAAATTTGGACAATTTTGTTTGCAAAATAACTCATTTTTTTCCCCCAAATTTTGTTCATGTTTTCTTGCAGTAATGCAAATTCACATTCCAATGTTCACCATATGCATTTTTTTTTTGTTTTCTCCTTCCCTCTACTTGAGTGCAACTGTTATTCTTGATAATGTATGCTGTGTTCAGTTTGCACCAGTTCAGACTATATGATTGGAAAGTGCCGACTATTCTATTTTTTTACTAACATCATGAAGACATAACCTAACCCTGCAGGCACTGGAATAGGCATAATGTAGCTCCCAAATCATCCTGCCGCTTCTTCCCACCATGGCAGGGTAGTATTTGCTCACCCGCTCCCGAGTCCCGCCTCATGAGTGTTGTCACCAGGTTTCCGTCTTCTGGATGCTACTGCGCTAAGATGTTTACTTGGTTGCTGCTCCCAAGTCCCGCCTCCCGAATGCTGGGTCCTGCCTCCCAGCCGCTACTGCACTATGATGTGGGCTTGGCCGCCGCTACAGGGTCCCATTTCCTGCCTCCCGAGTGCCGCCTCTTGGATCACGTTTCCCATCTGGCCCTGCTCGCTCCCGCAGAAGCAGCAATGTGTGACGTCAAAACCATCATTCCCGAGTCCTGCTCCGGACTCCCGCCTTCTGCCCCCTCCCGGCCACATAGAGGAGAAGAGTGCCACTGCCACATGAATGTTAGTTAGGGTCTAGCCATACATCTTCAAGGTAAATTGAAGCATAAATGTGTGATTGTTGTCCATGGGAAGAAAAATAAGCCCTCCCCCAAAAATAAGCTTTAGTCCTTTTTTGGGAAACTAATATAAGACCCTGTCTTCTTTTTGGAAAAATTCGGTACTTACCTGGTTTGTCTTCACATCTTGTCCCACGACAGCGTGGATTTTAACACTTCATCTCTTGTTTTCTATCTCCTGAATTAATTTTTTTTTTTTTTTTTTTTTTTTAGCAAATTTTTTTTTTTATTTATGCAAAATTTATGAACTACAAGTGCTGTTTTGAAGAATTTAGTATAAACAAAAATCCAGCGTTTGAATTCCAGAAGACAAAAGAAAGAAAAGTTTCTTCAGATGGCAGTGTTCAGTGGTGGTTCTTCTTTGTTGGGCTCGTCAGACATTGACCCCAGAGAGACCCCTAATTCTGGAGGAGAGCTGTTTTGCGTCTCGGTGGGTCACCGCCCTTTACAGCCAGAGCATAGCAGAATAGTTACTGGTCACCAAACCCTCACACCGGGGCACCAGATCTATTACACTTGGAGGAATGTGTTGCACTTTTGTTTCTTGCTGGTTACAGAAAATGTTGTTTAATGGTACACCAGAAAGTTAATTAATAACATGGCCTGGGGACAGTTTCTCCCCGCTGAGTGCAGGAAGCCTGCGTCTCCTGCTGAGCTTTTCAGGCTACGGTTACCATTAGGACATTTACAACGCCAAAGGGAAATTCTTCTTGAAAAAGAAATAAATAAAAAAAAGAGTAATAATGGTACGCCAATATCTAATAAGTAAAGGAGAGCCATAACCCTGCCTGTTCTCCAGATAATAAAGTATTGGTATTACAGCTTTATATGTGCATTCATTAACAGAACTGATTTGCAAAATGTAAAATATTTCCTCCCGTGGGAGCCGGCAGCCTGAATTGTGCGCAGAGGCGGCACTTCTCACCTTTCCCTCACCTTCACACCTTATAGTCCTGGATGAATAGTTTAATGCTTTCCAATGATGGACGGTTTCCACTTCACTGTTGTACTTTTTGCATTATTTTCTTATTGTTTTCAGGATCTCTGTTTGCTGTCCCTGACTGGGATCCGCCATTGTTTACTCCTAGAGGTGTAAAATCTGTTGTTTTGTGTCCATCACATGACAAAGACAGATTTAAAAAAAAAAAAAATTATCACACATTCGCATCAATATGGAACAAGTTTCCATGCTTTTGTGCAGACCACTTGGTTTGAAGAAAAAAAAATCAGATGTGAACTACCCCATAGACTCAGAGGTGCGCATGTTATCCATGTAAGGGGTACTTCTCACATAGCGAGATCGCTGCTGAGTCACAGGTTTTGTGACATACCAGTGACCTCATTAGCGATCTCGCTGTGTGTGACACTGAGCAGCGATCTGGCCCCTGCTGTGAGATCGCTGATCGTTACACACAGTGCTGGGTCATTTTTTGGTCGTCAGGCTCCCGCAGGGCAGCACGCATCGGTGTAATTGGCACCTTACCCAACGACCTTGTTCGCGACTCACGTAGGCGTACATCTTCGTTGTTTCTTTGTCGCTCCATTGGGAGACCCAGACAATTGGGTGTATAGCTTCTGCCTCCGGAGGCCACACAAAGTATTACACTTTAAAAAGTGTAACCCCTCCCCTCTGCTATACACCCTCCCGTGCATCACGGGCTCCTCAGTTTTTATGCTTTGTGTTGAAGGAGGTACACATTCACGCAAGCTCCACGTTTTAGTCAGCAGCAGCTGCTGACTATATCGGATGGAAGAAAAGAGGGCCCTAACAGGGCTCCCGGCATGCTCCCTTCTCACCCCACTCTGGTCGGCGGTGTTGTTAAGGTTGAGGTACCCATTGCGGGTACACAGGCTGGAGCCACATGCCGTTTTCCTTCCCCATCCCTTAGGGGCTCTGGGGAAGTGGGATCCTATCCGGTCATCCAGACACTGGGACCGGTCTCCCTCCGCAGCCCCTGGGGGAATCTGCCGGACAGGAGACGGAGTATCGTCAGGGACATGGCCCTGCATCCACAGGTACTCTGTGTCCCCGTTGGGACGGCGCATAAAGCACCTTGGGCCCAGACGCTGCAGCAACTGCGGCGTGGGTATGGGTCCGGGACTACCGCGCCGACCGTGCACTGCCGGCCGGCCACGGTTTTAACTTTAGTCCCCGGCTTTTTGCGGCCTAGTATGGGATTCTCCCGCCCCCAGGCCTGCCAGTCAGGGAAAAGGGCGGGACGGTCGGTATGACGCCGACAGTGAGGGCTGGAGTACACTGAGCTGTCCTCCGCCCCCCTCACTACTCACGCTGGGGCACCAGATTCCCGCACTTTTTGTGACTACGCCCACGCCTCCCTCCTCCTCAGAGAACGCAGTCAGCCATGTTTTCAGCAACTTCTGGCTGCAGCTGAGGGAGACCCGGGGCAGAGAATCTGGTGGCCACAAGCCACATCCGCAGCCCCTGGGGGAATCTGCCGGACAGGAGACGGAGTATCGTCAGGGACATGGCCCTGCATCTACAGGTACTCTGTGTCCCCGTTGGGACGGTGCATGAAGCACCTTGGCCTCAGACGCAGCTGCGACTGCGGTGTGGATTTTTTGTCTGGGACTACCGCGCCGACCGTGCCTGTTTGCCGGCCGCGGTTTTTACTTTAGTCCCCGGCTTTTGCGGCCTAGTGTGTTAAACTCCCGCCCCTGAGCCTGCCAGTCAGGGAGAAGGGCGGGACGGTCGGTATGATGCCGACAGTGAGGGCTGGAGCGCACCTCGCTGTCCTCCGCCCCCCCTCACTGATCACTATAGGCCACCAGATTCCCGCACTTTTGTGACTACAGGGACAGAGCCCTGCATCATAAGGTACTCTGTGTCCCCTGAGGGACGGTGCATGCAGCATCTGTGTTACAAACGCCGCAGCGGTTGCTGACTGGTTTGTGAGACTGGGACTACCGCGCCGACCGCGCCATGTTTGCCGGCCGCGTTTTTAAATTTAGTCCCTGGCTCTTACGGCCTAGTGCCATATACTCCCGTTCTCGGGCCTGCCAGTCAGGGGTAACGACGGGACGGCCGACTGGACGTCGGCAGGGAGGGCTGGAGCATACGTTGGTATCCTCCTTCCCCCTCACTGAGCACTGGGGGGCACCAGTTTTTCAGGTGCTGTCCCCCCCTTGGTGCCGCAGTGTATATATATATATGTTTATTTATATGGTATATGATCTCACTGTTCGGCAGCATTATTTGTTTTTGGCTGTATACCCTCACTGATTACTCTGCGGACGACATGCTGTTGTCTGCTCTTAAAGAGTAAGGGTGCCAAGGCACTGGCTTATACAACCGGTACCTCTTGTGCGGCTATATTACAGGCACTGCACAGATGACAGCGACAGAGTTTGCATGATGGAATCAGCAAATCTCTGAATAGCTTTCACATCACAGGACTCAGTCTATGGACAGGGGGTCTGCTAAGATACTGGAAGCCTTGCAGTCCAGACCGATACCACAGGGCCAGGGAGCTGTGAGTTCATCGCTCCCGGGTCCCTCTGGGTCGGTACAACATCCTGGGGTAACACCCAGATCCCACGGTGAGAACTCAGTCACGGACCGCGGCCTATGATGGGCTAAGCGGGCCCGCTGGGAACCTTCCCCGACTTCATCAGGAGTGCGTGTTTCGATCACTCTAACTCCAGAGGGGCCGTCCAGTAGCACAGAACTTGACGGACAAGCGCTTACTAAGCGCCTTATTGACACGCGTTACCCTTTTCCCCCCTGACGTGCTTAAGGGTTGGGCTCAGTGTCACAGGGTGGATCCTCCAGTCTCTAGGCTGGCGGCTAGATCCGTAGTATTAGGGGCAGATGTCCATCTCTCACGAATGCCACTGACAGGCAAATAACGCTTATGATGAAATCCATCTATGAAGCCATAGTCGCATCTTTTGCTCCAGCCTTCGCAGCCGTGAGGGCACTCCAAGCTATCTCAGCTTCTCCGGCTGAGATTATTGCGGTTGCACATAACTCTGCCACGCAGGTTGTGTCCTTCACTTCTCAGGCGTAGGTTTTTTCGTTCTACGCCATGAACGCCGTTCCTGGACTCTGCGAGCCGTACAGCGGTAGCATCCACCAATTCAGTGGCAGTCTGCAGGGCCATGTGGCTACGTGAATGGAAGGCAGGCTCTGCTTCCAAGAAGTTCTTAACCGGTTTGCCATTTTCTGGCGACCGTTTGTTTGGCGAGCAATTGGATGAAGTTACTAGACAGTCTCGTCCTTGCCGCAGTCCAAGACCGATGGGTGAGAGACAATCTGTCTCACGGTTACAGGATACAGCTCTGCTCTCGTCCTCCGACTCGTTTCTTCAGAACATCTCCGCCCCCCGAGTGAGCCGATGCACTTTTTCAGGCGGTGAACACTCTGAAGCCTCGATGTCACAAGGAGACTTCCTAGCATCAATTGACATCAAGGATGCTTATCTCCATGTGCCGATCGCACCCGAGCTTCAACGCTTTCTGCGTTTCGCCATCAGGGATGAACACCTTCAGTTCGTGGCACTGCCATTCGGCCTGGCGACAGCCCCACGGGTCTTCACCAAAGTCATGGCAGCAGTGGTGGCGGTCCTACAGGGCCACTCGGTGATCACTTACCTAGACGATCCTCTAGTCAAGACACCCTCCTGGGTGGCATGTCAACACAACCTGACCATTGCTCTGGAGACTCTCCAGGGGTTCGGGTGGATCATCAAAATTCCAAGGTCAAAACTGACACCGACCCAATCACTGACTTATCTCGGGATGGAGTTTTATACTCTCTCAGCGATAGTGAAGCTTCCGCTGCATAGTCAGCGTTCACTACAGACAGGGGTGCAATCTCTCCTTCGGGCCCAGTCACCCCTTGAGGCGCCTCATGCACTGTCCCGGGAAGATGGTGACAGCAAGGGAGGCAGTTCCCTTGCGCAGTTTCGTCTGCGTCCGATTCTATCGGACACCGCAAATGGGACAGGAGGTCGACGTCCCTAGTCAGGAACGTCTCTCTTTCCCTTGCAGCAAAACCTCTCTTCAGTGGTGTCTTCTTTCCACTTCCTGGGCGAAGGAAAAATCCTTCCGGCCCCCAGCCGGGGCTGGGGTCACGACGGACGCGAGTCTGTCAGGGTGGGGAGCGGTCTTCCTCCACCACTCGGCTCAGGGAACCTGGACTCCGACAGAGTCCTCCCCTCGGTTCAATGTTCTGGAGATAAGGGCAGTGGATCTAGCCCTAAAGGTGTTCCAGCGGTAGCTGGACGGCAGGCAGATCCGAATTCAGTCGGACAACGCCAAGGCAGTTGCGTACATCAACCACCAGGGCGGCACACGCAGTCGTCAAGCCTTCCGAGCAGTTCGGCGGATTCGGCTGTGGGCGGAAGCCACAGCCTCCAACATCTCCGCAGTTCACATCCCGGGCGTAGAAAACTGGGAAGCAGATTTTTCTCAGTCGCCAGGGCATGGACGCAGGGGAATGGTCTTCACCCGCACGTGTTTCTAGAGATCTGTTGCCGTTGGGGAACGCCGGACATCGATCTAATGGCGTCTCAGCACTACAACAAAGTCCCGGCATTCATGGCTCGGTCCAAGGATCACAGAGCTCTGGCGGCAGACGCGCTAGTTCACGACTGGTCGCAGTTTCGACTGCCTTATGTATTTCCTCCTCTGGCACTACTGCCCAGAGTGTTACGCAAGATCAGGTCAGACTGTCGCCGCGCCATCCTCGTTGCTCCAGACTGGCCGAGGTGATCGTGGTACCCGGATCTGTGGCACCTCACGGTGGGTCAACCGTGGGCACTCCCAGACCGACCAGACTTGCTGCCTCAAGGGCCATATTCCTTCGGAATTCTACGGCTCTAATCCTCACTGTGTGGTGGCTCCTAGCGTCATCAGGGATATCTCCAGATGTCATTGCCACCATGAGACAGGCCAGGAAACCAACGTCCGCCAAGATCTATTACAGGACTTGGAGGATCTTCTTATCCTGGTGCTCTGATCAGGGTTTTACTCCCTGGCCGTTTGCCTTGCCCACTTTCTTTCGCAAAGGGTGGCCTTCCTAGTGGCAGTCACATCACTCAGAAGAGTATCTCAGCTGGCAGCGCTGTCATGCAAAGCCCCCTTCCTGGTGTTTCACCAGGATAGGGTGGTTCTACGTCCGGTCCCGGCCTTTCTCCCTAAGGTATCCCCGTTTCGTCTTACCCTCTTTGGGTCCGCATCCAGTTCACCAATGTGAAAAGGATTTGCATTTATTAGATCTGGTGAGAGCACTCCGGCTCTACATTTCTCGCACGGCGCCCCTGCGCCGGTCTGATGCGCTCTTGTCCTTATCGCGGACCAGAGTAAGGGATTTCAGGTTTTCAAGTCAACCTTGACTCGGTGAATCAAGGAACCGATTCTTGAAGCATACCGTTCTTTTGGGCTTCCGATTCCTGCAGGGCTGAAGGCCCATTCTACCAGAGCCGTCGGTGTCCTGAGCATTGCGACACCAGGCTACGGCTCGGCAGGTGTGTCAGGCGGCTACCTGGTCGAGTCTGCACACTTTCACGAAACACTATCAGGTGCATGCCGATGATTCGGCAGATGCCAGCCTAGGTAGGCGAGTCCTTCAAGCGGCAGTTGCCCACCTGTAAGAGGGGGCCGTTTTTCGGCTCTTTTTATCGAGGTATTCTTTTACCCACCCAGGGATTGCTTTTGGACATCCCAATTGTCTGGGTCTCCCAATGGAGCGACAAAGAAGGGAATTTTGTTTACTTACCGTAAATTCCTTTTCTTCTAGCTCCTATTGGGAGACCCAGCACCCGCCCCTGTTCCCTTCGGGCTGTTGTTCTTTTGTGTACACATGTTGTTCATGTTGAATTGTTCTTTTGGTTCATGGTTTCAGTTCTCCGAACATCCTTCGGCTTGAATTTACCTTAGACCAATTTATAAGTGTCCTCCTTCCTGCTTTTGCACCAAAACTGAGGAGCCCGTGATGCACGGGAGGGTGTATAGCAGAGGGGAGGGGTTACACTTTTTAAAGTGTAATACTTTGTGTGGCCTCCGGAGGCAGAAGCTATACACCCAATTGTCTGGGTCTCCCAATAGGAGCTAGAAGAAAAGGAATTTACGGTAAGTAAACAAAATTCCCTTCTTTCCGCGCCCTCTCTGTTCCGATTGGTGATGGCTACTGCGTTCGGATTGGCCACTTCCATCCTCTGTTCTGGCTTGTAGATCGCAGTACATTTCAGAGGGCTGAATTCACTTGTCCCGGCCCGCTTGTAGCAGCAGATCGTAATACAGTCCATTCTGCATTGGGACTGTAGGATGGACAAGGATGGAGAAGGATGGAAGCGCTATTATGTTGCTTTCTCTAAAGGCAAGGCCACCCAGTCACAGACCACCAATCGGAGCAGAGGGGGCGCGGAAAAGACAATGTAGATGCACGCCTATGTTACTAATCAAGATTTGAATCATGCTACGTGACAGGGTCCCAGCGACTGCCGCATCGTTTCTACGTCGTTGGAAAGATCTGACTGTTTGACAGCTCACTAGCGACCCTGTAGCGACGCACCAGCGATCCTGACCAGGTCGTATCGTGGTCTGAATCGCTGGTACGTCGTTTAGTGTTGACAGTACCCTAAGACTTGAATAGGACTTGTATGAGACAACTGATGTCTGAATGAGCTCTAAGAGTGACTTTGAGGTTGTTCCTAGAAAAGATTAATTGTGCTCTTCAGATTTAAAATTACTTTATTCCTATGGTCACAAGTTGAAACTAAAAGATAAATCATAATTAAAAAGTCTCCTTACTCCTTTATGTCCTTATTTCATGTCCTACAGAGATAATATAACACTGCCACCTAGTGGAAAGTCTGAAAAACTGACTAAATCAAACCATATACTGTACCTTCATATGGATGGTCGTAGCCAAAAATGTTCAGCTTGACCCTAATTTTGCTTTTCACAAAGCTTTCTGCTTCAGTATAGCATAAAAAGATGTGACTAAAAATTGTAAAATCACTTAAGTACAACAATAGGAGCATTTCATAAGTTTACTTCTTTATTTACTCTGATGAACTTGGTTTAGTTTATGCAGATATTCAATATTTACCATACTGACCCTTATAATTCACCCTGGCATCCTGGAGCCAAATCCTGACTGATGACCATCTATTCTTGTCTGATCAGTGGTCTGAGTTTAATGCCCCCGTCACATTTAACGACTTACCAGCGATCCCGAAAACGATGTGACCAGATAAGGATCGCCGGTAAGTCGCTGGGAGGTCGCTGGTTAGATGTCACACAATCAGATCTTACTAACGACGCAATAACTATCAGCGACCTGTATAACGATCTTGGCGGGCGTTGGGACTGTGTTAGGAGGTCGTTGGTAGGCGTCAAACACAGTGAGGACATTAGCTTTGAAAAAATGGTCCCATCCATTCAGCAACAACTAGTGATCTCACAGCAGGGGCCTGATCGCTGGTAGATGTCACACATAACGAGATTGCTGCTGCGTCACAATTTCTTTGTTTTTCGTTGTTCTACAGATAAGGAATTTAGATTGTGAGCCCCATTGGGGACAGTGTTGCTGATAAATGTAAAGCGCTGTTGAATATGTTGGTGCTATATTAAAATAAAACTTTTATTACTATTGTCCTACTTTTTGAAGACTGACCACAGGTTCGCAATAGGATTGAGATCTGGTGTGGTTTCTGGCCATGGAACCAATATTTCATTATTTTGCTCAATGAACCACATAGTTATCACTTTTGGCTTGTGATATCGTTTACATCTTACTAGAAAAAGTCACGAAATTGCTTCTGGACTGTTGGGAAAAGTTGTTTAGCTTCCATTCTTTCTTCATGGTAGTGTTTTTAGGCAAAATTGTAAATAAGCTCACGCCATTGATGAGATGCGACTCCACACATGAATGGTCTCAGGATGCTTTACTATTGGCATGACATTAGGCTAATCTTAGCGCTTACTTTATCTTCTATGCACAATGATTGTTCCAGATGTCTCAAACCGTGTGAAGGGGGCTTCATCAGAGATAATAACTTTACCCCAGTCCTCTGCAGTTAATACCTTGCTTACCGCATCTCCTTGATGATTTTCTCGGAGACAAATAGTTTCCTTTCTCCCCTTCTTGTCACCGGGCCAGCCTCTGTGCTGTGCTTTCAGTTGAGGTGCCTGATGAAACCTGCCTGCTGCCATTCCTGAGCAAGCTCTGCACTGGTGTTGAACTGATCCCATAAATGGATCCTCGTTAGGAGATGGGACTGGCACATGCTGGGCTTTTTTAAATGTCTTAAACTTTTTAGCATCACCTGATTCTCCCTCATTGAAGTTGATGATGATCGTGGTTGATTATGGGGCAATCTTACAAGCCGCAATGCCAAGCCCATATGACTGCACATAGTTCACCCTTTTAAAGCATCCTGTCTGGTCTTATTCAATCAGCATAATGGTGTGATATCACTTGCTTTGTCCTTTCTCACAATGTCTCTTGAACTAATGAGAAGACCATTGATGTACTTAGGTCAATTTGTGGCCTCGGCTGAAATTCTATGAAAATGGGGCTTTTGTAATTAAATTACTGTATTTTTTGGATTGTAAGACGCACTTTTCCTCCCAAAAATGTTGTAGGAAAATGAGGGGTGCGTCTTAAAATCCAGATATAGCTTACCATGGGGGGGGCTGTCTGTGCAGTTCTGTGTGCAGGCGGCCAGGTGCGTGTCACTGCATGCAGGCGGCCGGGTGCTTGTCGCGGCCGGCTGCCTTTCTGTGCGGGTGGGCGGCCTGCTGGCTGCCACTCTGTGTGGGCGGGCGGGTGGCTGTGCGGACTGCAGTGGCTGTGCAGCGAATGTCAGTCTGTCCGCGGTCCCAGTTTTTAAATGATGGCGCCGGGAGTCAGCGGAGTATAAGACGGACCCCATTTTTATTTTTTTTTTACCTTTTTTTTTTTTATCTTTAATTTTGGGTTGCGTCTTATAATCCAGTGTGTCTTATAAAATGAAAAATACAGTAATTGTCATAGCAAGAAATTATTTTACCCGTTTTTTTTTGCAATTCATTTGATCACACTTCATAGCAATCTAGCACCTTACCACTATAAAGCTGAAGCAGTGAGTCTTATGAAAACCAAAATGCAGTATTGTGTATAGAAAACCATATATAACGGTGAAAATTCATTAGTCAAGTATGTTTTTGGTTATTGCTGTCAAGCCTATCAAGGTTGTCCATTATCGCATGTGATACATTGACCGGCTAATTAATCTTCAGTAATACGTTATAGGCTGTGGTGATCATTAAACATTATTATCTCCATATTACAGGGGCGTGGTGGAAAAAAATTTAATATAGAGTTGAAGGAGATAATGGAGAGGGACCCGCTGTGCCAGCTGTGCGAGAACGAGAAGGATCTGATTTGGACTTTGCGGTACGACTGCCGGGAGAATTTTCCTTGCTCACTTCCTAAATTATTACTGTCTGTTAAGTGGAACAAGTTAGAAGATGTCGCTCAGGTGAGTCAGACCTGTAAGGATCGAACACCAAAAATTCACACTGCACCTTTCTGTTTTGTTTTCTTTTACACCAATATACACAATAGCAATCTGCTCTGATTATTATCACATTTTTGCTTCTTTTCCCCCCTTTTCTTTTCAGCGTTTTTGGTGCAGATTTGATAACGCTTTTCTTTTATTTTTAGTGTTGAATCTTCTGCACATAAAGTTTTAATTGTGTTTTTCACATTAATTTTTCAGGCTTTCCCATATAAGCCAACAGGGAGAATAACACCCAAAATAAGCATAGTTGGTCTTTATTCACACAGTGGGTGTGAGTTTTCATTCAATCACATCCACATTGCTTGAACTGTTAGCATACGAAATTTTTTGCTAAAAAAAATGGCAACACTAAAGGCCGCTTCACACACAACAACATCGCTAACGAGATGTCGTTGGGGTCAGAGAATTCTTGACGTGCATCCGGCCTAGTTAGCGATGTCATTGCGTGTGACACCTACGAGCGACCGTCAACGATCAAAAATACTCACCTAATCGTTGATTGTTGACACGTCATTCCTTTACCAAATGTCGTTGCTCATCTGGGACGCAGGTTGTTCGTCGTTCCGGAGGCAGAACGCATCGCTACGTGTGACACCCCGGGAACGACGAACAACAGCATTCCTGCGTCCTCCAGCAACGAGGTGGGCGTGTCATTAATGCGGCTGGTCTCTGCCCCTCCGCTTCTAGTGGTGGGACGTCGCTGTGACGGCGCACGAACCTCCCCCTTAAAAAAGAGGTTGTTCGCCGCCAACAGCATCGTCGCCATGAAGGTATGTCTGACGCGTACCGTAGATATTGTTCGCCACATGCAGCAATTTGCCCGTGACGCACAAACGACGGGGGCGGGTGCGATCGCTAGCGTGTAAAGTGCCCGTTAGGCACATGGTGCGTTTTTGTTGCGGTTTTTTGACAAATTTGCATGCCTATCCTGAAGCCAGCAAAGTCTGAGATTTCTAAAGTGCTGTGCTTACTTTGCTTTTTTTTTCCTTACAGATTTGGTGCAGATTTTGTTGCAGAAACAATCTGCAGCATGTCAAGTGTAGGTGCGTTGTTCCTGCGTGTTTTTTTTTCTTCATCGTTCCTATGGGAGACCCAGACCATGGGTGTATAGCTTCTGCCTCCGGAGGACACACAAAGTACTACACTAAAAAGTGTAGCTCCTCCCTCCGAGCATATACACCCCCTGGATAACCAAATATAGCCAGTTCAATGCTTTGTGTTCAGGAGGCACACATCCACACATGCATTCTCATCTGATTTTTGATTTTTGGAAAGAGTTTGAAGAAAAGCGGGTCCAAGCCTGGACCCCCGGCATGTCCCTTCTCACCCCACTGTGTCGGCGGTGTTGTTAAGGTTGATTTCAGGGCTGGAGCCTTACATGCCGCGCTCCTTCACCATCCCTCGGGCTCTGGCTTGAAGTGGGAGCCAGCACGGTTCTCACTGCCTTGCAGGAGACCGGTCTCCATCCGCAGCCCTTTCAGGATCCTGCCGGACGGAGCACTCATCCCTCAGGGACCTGGCCCTGCGTCTCACAAGCTAAGTATTGGAGACGTTATTGTCGGGGGGTCCCTTGCACTTTATTGTTGGGGAGAGTGTGTTATTTAACTTTTGTGACATTTCCGGCCGGTTCTCTGGTTTTCACCTGAGAACCGCGCCGAGGGTGCCTGCGCGCCGGCCGCATTGTAAAATTTAGGCCCCGGCTTCGCCTGAGGCCTAGTTTCGTTTTCACTGCCCCTGCATGTCAGTCATGCAGAGGGACAGTGCGGCTCCGCCCACCGGCCGTTCGGCACAGGGGAGGACACTCCTCTCTGAGGAGATGTTTCCTCCCCTGTATATCTCCTTGGCCCTCCGGATCCCGCTCTTTGACTAGGCCCCGCCCCCTCTCCTCGCTCCGGCGCCATTTTATCAGCGTTCTCACACCGATCGGCGCTGGCTGCAGCATCTCTGCTAATCTGTCTGGGGGTCCGAGCTGTGGGATCCGGAGGGCACACAAACGGTCTGGTAAGCCACAACCTCCGGTTGTGGACCTTCTTATACAGTCTCTGGGGGTCATTCTGGCTCAGAGCCCCCACCTCAGCAGCATGTCTCACACTAGGAGCAAGGCTGCAAGGCTGTACTCAATATGCACTGCATGTAAGCTCGTACTGCCTGAACCGAGCACATATCCACATTGTGATGCCTGCTCTAACATGGTGGTGCCTCAGCCTGGAGTCTCCCTAGTGGTCCCTCCGGCTGCTCCGGCCCCGGTGGCTGAACCCCCGGCTTGGGTAGAATCCTTCTCTAAGTCTATCTCCCAGTCCTTTGCCGACTCCATGGGAGAGTTGTCCCAGACTCTGCTGAGCATGCATCAGCCCCCTTCTCAGGGCGCCTCTGCTGCTACGGCTTGCTCTGCAGAGCTCACAGAGGATTCTTCATCTGCTCCCAGACCCCGTCCTCCTAAAAGGAGACGCAGGGTCCCCTCTCCTTTCTCGTCCCGCGGCTCTGATTCACGAGCTGACTCGCAGGACGAGGAGGATGTCTTTACTGGGGGCTCGGACGCTACCTCCATGTGCCCAATTGATCTGACCGAGGGTGACGCAGATGTTAGTGATTTGATTGCGTCCATTAATTCTGTACTGGACCTCAATCCGCCAGTATCAGAGGAGCAACCCTCTCTGGCAGAAAAGCACCAGTTTACCTTGCCTAAGAGAACAAGGAGTGTGTTCTTTAACCACTCCAGTTTTCAGGCCACTGTGACCAAGCCCAGGGCCTGTCCTGACAAAAGCTTCCCAAAGCGTGGTTCTGATGACCGTTTTCCTTTTCCACCAGAGGTGGTCAAGGAGTGGGCTCACTCACCAAAGGTAGACCCTTCGGTGTCTAGACTCTCAGCCCGGACAGTTGTATCAGTGGCTGATGGCACCTCACTTAAGGATCCCACTGACCGCTAGGTTGACCTTCTGGCCAAATCTGTATATGAGGCGGCAGGGGCCTCGTTCTCCCCATCTTTTGCAGCAGTGTGGGCTCTCAAGGCCATCTCTGCTTCTATGGAGGAGATGCATTCCCTCACTAGGGACTCTATGCCTGAAATGGTTGCCTTAACTTCCCAGGCTTCAGCCTTTTCATCCTACGCCATGTCTGCCATGCTGGAGGCTTCTCACCGCACTGCGGTGGCTTCGGCTAATTCCCTCGCTATCCGCAGGATCTTGTGGCTTCGAGAGTGGAAGGCAGACGCTTCTTCAAAGAAGTACCTTGCTGGGCTCCCATTTGCTGGGTCCAGGCTGTTCGGTGAACAACTGGATGAGATTATTAAGGAAGCTACTGGCGGGAAGAGTACTTCCTTGCCACAGACTAAAACCAGGAAACCTGTCCAGGGCAGGAACCAGTCGAGGTTTCGTTCCTTTCGTTCCTATAACTGGTCGTCCTCTAAGCCCTCGGCCTCGTCCACTAACTCAGCCAAGGACCAGAAGCCCAACTGGCGCACGAAGCCGCGTCCTCAGAAGTCCGCAGGAGCTGCTGCCACCAAAGCAGCCTCCTCTTGACTATCTGGCCGAGCCAGCAACATCCTTGGTCGGTGGCAGGCTCTCCCACTTTGGCGACGTGTGGTTTCAACACGTCTCCGATCAGTGGGTGCGGGATATCATCTCCCACGGCTACAGGATAGAATTCTCTTCCAGCCCGCCAAACAGATTTTTTTCTGTCAACTCCCCCCTGCTCCAAGGCCGCCGCCTTCTCTCAGGCCGTGGCATCCTTGCAGGCCAACGGAGTAAGTGTACCGGTTCCCGCCCGGGAACGGTTCAGAGGTTTCTACTCAAATCTCTTCCTAGTCCCCAAAAAGGACGGTTCCTTCCGGCCCATCCTGGATCTCAAGCTTCTCAACAAGCATGTTCAGGTGCGGCATTTTCGCATGGAGTCTCTGCGATCAGTCATTGCCTCAATGACCCAAGGAGATTTCCTGGCATCCATCGACATCAGAGATGCCTATCTGCATGTGCCAATTTAAGTTTCACACCAGCTTTGGCTACGTTTTGCAATCGGAGAGGAACATTTCCAATTCGTGGCTCTCCCCTTCGGGTTAGCCACGGCCCCTCGAGTATTCACCAAGGTCATGGCAGCAGTGGTTGCGGTTCTGCACCTCCAGGGGTTGGCAGTGATTCCTTACCTGGACGACCTTCTAGTCAAGGCTTCATCCAGTGCAGACTGTTAGCGGAGTGTCTCGCTCACTCTCGCCACTCTTGTTCAATTCGGGTGGCTTGTCAATCTGCCCAAGTCCACTCTGACTCCGACCCAGAAACTCACGTACCTAGGGATGCAATTCGAGACTCTGCCGGCACTTGTCAAGCTGCCCTTAGTCAAACAGCAGTCCCTCCATCTGGCGGTGCGCTCTTTGCTGAGGCCCCGCCGTCATTCCATCAGGCACCTAATGCAGGTGCTGGGTCAGATGGTGGCGTCAATGGAAGCGGTTCCCTTTGCCCAGTTCCATCTGCGTCCTCTGCAGCTGGACATTCTCCGCTGTTGGGACAAGCGGACTTCTTCCTTGCACAGGTTGGTGGCTCTGTCGCCACAGACCAGGGGCTCTCTTCAGTGGTGGCTTCGGCCCCTCTCTCTGTCTCAGGGACGCTCCTTCCTGGCCCCGTCCTGGGTGATCCTCACCACGGATGCCAGTCTATCCGGCTGGGGAGCAGTATATCTCCACCACCGAGCACAGGGCACTTGGACTCCGTCCGAATCAGCCCTCTCGATCAATGTGCTGGAAATCAGAGCTGTGCTCCTAGCTCTCGTAGCCTTTCACCACCTGTTGGCGGGCAAGCACATTCGAGTCCAGTCAGACAACGCAACAGCAGTTGCCTACATCAATCACCAGGGCGGGACTCGCAGCCGCCTGGCAATGTTGGAGGTTCAACGCATCCTTCAGTGGATGGAGGACTCCAAGTCCACCAAATCCGCAGTCCACATCCCAGGCGTAGAAAACTGGGAGGCAGATTATCTCACCCGTCAAACCGTGGACAGCGGCGAGTGGGCTCTGCATCCGGCAGTGTTTCGGTCAATCTGCCGCAAGTAGGGCACTCCGGAAGTGGATCTAATGGCATCCCGGCACAACAACAAGGTCCCAGTTTGCGTGGCTCGCTCCCACGATCCTCAGGCCTTTGCAGCGGACGCGCTGGTTCAAGATTGGTCCCAGTTTCGTCTGTCTTACGTGTTTCCCCCTCTAGCTCTCTTGCCCAGAGTCCTGCGCAAGATCAGAATGGAGGGCCGTCGGGTCATCCTCATTGCTCCAGACTGGCCCAGGCGAGCTTGGTACCAAGACCTGCTCCATCTGTCCGTAGAGGTGCCGTGGCATCTCCCGGACCGCCCAGATCTTCTCTCACAAGGTACGTTTTTCCGCCAGAATTCTGCGGCTCTCAGATTGACGGTGTGGCTCTTGAGTCCTGGATCTTGACGACTTCTGGCATTCCTCCTGAAGTCATCTCCACTATGACTCGGGCTCGGAAGTCTTCCTCGGCCAACATTTATCACAGGACTTGGAGAATTTTCCTGTCCTGGTGTCGTTCTTCCGGCTATGCCCCTTGGCCTTTTTTCCTTGCCGACCATCCTGTCCTTTCTACAGTCCGGTCTGCAGCTAGGACTATCCCTCAATTCCCTCAAGGGTCAGGTCTCGGCTCTGTCAGTGTTGTTCCAGCGGCGTATCGCCCGACTGGCCCAGGTGCGCACCTTTATGCAGGGCGCATCTCACATCATCCCGCCTTACCGGCGGCCTTTGGATCCCTGGGACCTTAATCTGGTCCTCACGGCTTTGCAGAAACCCCCCTTTGAGCCTCTTAGGGAGGTTTCTTTGTTTCGTCTTTCACAGAAAGTCGTCTTTCTAGTGGCCATAACTTCCCTCAGGAGAGTCTCTGATTTAGCTGCGCTCTCTTCGTAGTCACCTTTTTTGTTTTTTTATCAAGACAAGGTGGTTCTCCGTCCGACTCCGGACTTTCTCCCTAAGGTGGTATCTCCTTTCCACCTTAACCAGGACATTTCCTTGCCTGCCTTTTGTCCGGCTCCTGTTCATCGCTTTGAAAAAGCGTTGCATACTTTAGATCTGGTGCGGGCGCTCCGGATCTATGTGTCACGCACCGCTGTTCTTAGGCGGTGCACCTCTCTTTTTGTGCTGACCACAGGTCGGCGTAAGGGCCTCTCGGCTTCTAAACCGACCCTTGCTCGTTGGATTAGGTCGGCCATTTCTGATGCCTACCAGTGTACTCAAGTGCCTCCCCCGCCGGGGATTAAGGCACACTCGACCAGAGCTGTCGGTGCCTCTTGGGCTTTCAGGCACCAGGCTACGGCTCAGCAGGTCTGTCAGGCTGCCACTTGGTCTAGTCTGCACACCTTTTCGAAGCACTACCAAGTGCATGCTCATGCTTCGGCAGATGCGAGCTTGGGCAGACGCATCCTTCAGGCGGCTGTCGCCCATTTGTGAAGTTAGGTTTCGCCTACTTCTCAGTTTTCTGTTTATTTCCCAACCATGGACTGCTTTGAGACGTCCCATGGTCTGGGTCTCCCATAGGAACGATGAAGAAAAAGAGAATTTTGTTTACTTACCGTAAATTCTTTTTCTTATAGTTCCGTAATGGGAGACCCAGCACCCTTCCTGTTGCCTGTTGGCAGTTTCTTGTTCCGCGTGTTATCACCGGCTGTTGTTGTAGACAGAGGCTCCGGTTGTTCCGGTTTTTGCTCTATCTCTACTTGTGGGTGGCTATTCTCCTTCAGCTTTTGCACTAAACTGGCTATATTTGGTTATCCAGGGGGTGTATATGCTCGGAGGGAGGAGCTACACTTTTTAGTGTAGTACTTTGTGTGTCCTCCGGAGGCAGAAGCTATACACCCAATGTCTGGGTCTCCCAATACGGAACTATAAGAAAAAGAATTTACGGTAAGTAAACAAAATTCTCTTTTTTAGCCCTTTCCCCCAGTGACTTCATTAAAAAAAAAAAAGCATGCGGTTTTTGATACATTTTCTGCCTGAAGGTGCAGATTTCATGCTAAATATTTTTGCAGCGTGCACACATAGTCTAATAATAGGTACAACACTGATATGAAGCATAATGGTAAAAGCTCATTCAGGTGACGTGATGATTGGTAACCAGTGTTCATCAGAATACCCGTTTGCTGATTATCTTCTCGCGTAAATATGCCGGCACTTATCTGGCAACACAATCATTTGTCAGTATTAAAATAATTATCTGCCGCACATAATCCTGAGTAGTCGGGTGATGTTCTGCCAACAGTGATATTCTATGTGCACACAATGTTTGTATTACCGACCGTGCACATTGATGTCTGGTTGTTCTGTCTAAATGAGCTATTAGTAATCCGGGTTATGAAATAAAAAATAAGATTATTAAAATAAAGTACATTTACATACTAAAAATTTACTAAATAATTTGAGCAAAAAATGTAACCAAAAGGTCATCTTTAGTTATTGCATTATCAGGATGTTAAACAGTTTCACGTAATAGGACGGGCTACGTAAAGACATTATCTAATAATAATTTTTATTTATATAGCGCCAACATATTCCAAAACGCTTTACAATTCAGAGGGGACATGTACAGACAATATGAGACAATACAGAATAATAAAAATTCAGATACCAGGAGGAGTGAGGGCTCTGCTCGTAAGCTTACAGTCTGAGGCAATAGGGGAGACACAAAAGATGATTGGGGGGAGAAAAGCTTGTCATATAGGGTCCAGCATTATCTGCTCAAGACAGACGTCGGGTGAGGGCAGCATCCTCTCAGGTATTGTGAACGCGCGTTCCTGTGTTCACTGAATTCGACAGGTCGAGCATAGGAGTAGAAACTGGACTAAAGCAGTAGAAAACCTCTCAAGCTGACAGTCACATTTATCTCATCACCCTGACAGGTTTATTGGAGGACGGAGCTGATGGACAAACAATACAGTCTCCAGCTGGCTGGCATTTCTCTTCAGAACATACATACATGCATGCATGCATGCATGCATACATATATACATACTCCTCTAACATATGCATATTATATATCCACAAATATATATATATATATATATAGCATATATATAGAGCACATAGAACATACATTCAGGATACTGGGAGGATCCTGTCAGATTTTTTGACGAGAAATGCTGGCCGGCTGAAGACTGTATTGTTTGACCATCAGATCCGTCCTCCAATCAACCTGTGAGGCTGATGAGATAAATCAGCCATCTCTGTCAGCTAGAGATGTTTCCTACCGCTTTAGTCCCATCTCCGCCCCTATATTTGTCCTGTCCAGTTCAGTGAACCTAGGAATGCGCCTTTGTGATACCTGACAGAACGCTGCCCTCACCCGACGTCTGTCTTGAGCACATAATGTGTTTACGCAGCCTGTCCTACTATGTCATAGCTGACATGTTTCAAATCCTGATTCAATAAATAAAGATGATCTTTTTGCTCAATAGTTATTAGTAAAAAATTTTAATGTTTAACTGTACTTTATTTGTATTACATTTCTCGGAGTACCCCTTTAACGGATATGTTTGTCTTGTTTAAAAGGCACTAACACTAAGGCCATTTTCCCATGCATGGAAACAATGCGTTGTTTTCCACATGTCCACATCAAAATAAGCAATAATATGATTTATTAATTGCACTTTTGTTTCTTTCTGTTATACATTTCAACTTTTTTCTGCAGTTTTGGCGCCGCTTTGATGTAGCTTTTTTTTGCGATTCTGCAATTAAAACACAATTGTGATTTAGTTTTTTTCAGGTTCCTCATAAGTCTAAGGAAAAATTGCACAGTTCTGCTTACATTCAATGTAAAATGCAGAAAATGTCTGCCCAAAAAATGGTGCAGAAAATAATGCCGCCTTTTCACTGATTGGGAACTAATGCGGGCTTTACACAAGACGAGCTATCGTGCGATGCATTGTCGGGGTCACAGTTTTCGTGACACACATCTGGCATCGTTCACTACGTCGTCTCGTGTGACACCTCCGAGCATTGCAGTATCGCTCACAAATCGTGAGTCGTGTACACGTCGCTCAGTTTTAAAAAATTGTTTAATTAAAATGGCGCTGTTGTTCATCGTACTCGTGGTAGAACACCCCGGGAACGATGAACACAGCTTACCTGCATCCCGCGGCTCCCGGCGGCTAGGCGGAAGGAAGGAGGTGGGCAGGATGTTTACGTCCCGCTCATCTCCGCCCCTCCTCTTCTATTGGGCGGCCGCTCTGTGACGCTGAACGTCCCTCTCCCTTCAGGAAGTGGACGTTCGCCGCCCACAGCGAGGTCGCTCAGCATTTAAGTACGTGTGATGGGGGTTTAAAGACTTTGTGCGACATGGGCAGCGATTTTCCTGTGACGCACAAACGACGGGGGCGTGTACGATCGCTCGTGAAATCGCACGATCGGTCGACTCGTGTAAAGCCCACATCAGCCTTGTTTCAACAGATATTAATAGTAACACGATTATTAAAAATGATTGTTACAAAGTAATATGAACATTAATAATAATCATTATTGTTACACAGCTACTATGTCACTATTATTATTAGCGCTATTAAAGGTTATAACATTAACACTAATGGAAACACTACTAATAAGATGTGTATGGGTCTTCTGTGTCTTTTTTACACCTTCTTTTATTCCAGCTTTAGTCACTAAAAGAGGATTTTTCCTCACTCCAGTTTTAATGTGTAATCACCATTTTCCACACGTAAAGTGTTGATTGGGATACGTGTCTGGGGCAAACACTTGCTTGAACAGTGTGGAGTTCATTAATTTACTTTTAGTCCTTGATGCAAAAATGATCTGATGCAGACTACATCTCGTATGGGGGTTAAAGAAATGTATTTCCCAATTCACAGCACTGTTAAGGCTTAAAGGCTCCTTATGTTACAAGCCATATGTTGTGCTCTATTTTACTGGATGCATCTATAGATTAGCATAGTCTGTTTTATGCAGCAATAAAAAAAGTATACAGACGTATAATTGGGAACTATGGCCCAGATTCACCCTTTCTTTTTCCATGTGTTTTCTTGTCTTAGTTTTGTGTATTTTGTAGCTTTTTTTTGCTTGAACCCAATTCATTACTCTATCTGCATCGTATTTTAAGTCTGTTTTATACGCGCTCGCCTGTTTGTTTTCTGCGCAGAGTTTAGCAATTCCAGATGTTTTTGCCTGATTCATCAATTTGCGACCTTTTAAAAAGTTGCAAAATTTATGGCCCACATCCACTCCTGTCCCAATCACCCTGGTGTATTTTTGAGTAAGTAAGAAAATATTTTGGCACCATTTTGCGCAACGTGGGACTTTTGGTATAAAGTCACAAAAAATGTTCATCACAGTCAAAAAAATGCCCATTTTTTTAACCCCTTAACGACCCATGACGTACTGGTACATCATGGATCATGTGCGGTTAATCCCCGCCCCCTGCCGTGGGCAGGCCGCGGCGATCCGCACACATATTAGCTGATTTCAACAGCTGATGTGTGCCTGCTAGTCGCGAGTAGAATCGCTTCCACCCGCGACTATTAACCCCTTACATCTCGCTATGTATATGCACGCCGCTATTATGCTGACTTACCCTGCCCCATCGAAAGTCACGTGACATGATCACGTGCCTTTCTGGTGGTTCCCATGGTAGCACAGGGTCATATGATGACTCATGTAGCTAACATGAGTCACTTCCTCTCAATGCCGGAATACAGTTGGCATTGAAAGTAAAGCAGCATATCTGCAGATCTTAGCTCTGTAGCTGTGATCTGGAGATATGGCAGAGCGATCAGATTGCTGATCACTATAGCCCCCTTGGGGGACTAGCAAAATAAAAGTTAAAAAAAAAAAAAAGTTTTAAATAAAAAAACCTAAAAGTTCAAATCACCCCATTGAAAATTAAAGGGTTACAAAAATAAAAAATATACACAAATTTGGTATCGCCGCGTTCAGAAACGCCCAATCTATCAAAATATAAAATATAAAATCAATTAATCTGATCGGTAAATGATGTAGCAGCAAAAAAGTTCCAAACGCCAAAATTACATTTTTGGGTCGCCACAAATTTTGCGCAAAATGCAATAACCATTGAACAATCGTAGCATCTGCGCAAAAATGGTACCGGTAAAACCATCAGCTCGAGACGCAAAAAATAAGCCATCACTGAACCATAGATCCAGAAAATGAGAAAGCTATGGGTTTTGGAAAATGGCGCAAAACGTGTGCCACTTTTTTTGGACAAACTTGTGATTTTTTTTTACCCCCTTAGATACAAGTAAACCTATTCATGTTTGATGTCTACAAACTCACACCGACCTGAGGCATCACACCGACACATCAGTTTTACCATATAATGAACATGGTGAATGAAATATCCCAAAAACTATTGTGCGATCACACTTTTTTTGCAATTTTTCCACACTTGGAATTTTTTTGCCTTTTTCCAGTACATTATATGGTAAAACGTATGGTTTTATTTAAAACTACAACTCATCCCGCAAAAACAAGCTCTCATATGGCAAGATTGACGGAAAAATAAAAGGTACGGCTCTCGGAAGAAAGAGAAGAAAAAAAAACAAACTGAAAAACGCAAAATCTCGGGGGTTGAAGGGGTTCATTTGCACCAATTTCTTGAATCCTGTGCACTATTTTGAAAAAATTAAAACTAAAAATGACTATGAATCTATGAAATCCCAACAAGACAAAAAAAAAAAAGAAAATGGGCTTTAAAAAGGAAAAAAAAAATTTTGATTTGGACCTTTGGATACTCCTTTTTCAGACTGCTGCACTTTGTTTTCCAGAATATACTTTATTTTCTGTTATTAAATTAAATCTAGTATATGATAACAAACCTTTACCTTTAAACAGAAGAAATATTTTTTAAGGTCAACCAGATGTGTTCATGGGGTGCCAGTCCTTTCCCTTACTTCTGAATAAGAGGGAATAAATTGGTGAGAATTAGAGATGAGCAGTACCGTGGAAGCTCGGGTTTGGCTGGATTTATTTAAGTTTGGTTTGAGAACTGAGCTTAACCCTAGGTCCCATCCCCATATTAGTCAATAGAGAGTTGAACTTCTGTGTTGTAAAATGGTTTTAAAATGGTCGTAGTAAGGCCCCTTTCACACGTCAGTGATTCTGGGACGTTTGTGCTTTTTTTTAAACGTACCAGAATCACTGACATACGCAGACCCATTATAATCAATGTGTCTGCTCACACATCAGTGATTTTTCACTGCACGTGTCTCTGTGCGGCGTACCTGCGTGTCCGTGATTGCCGCACGGAGACATGTCCATTTTTTTCTGGCATCACTGATGTTCCACGGACCACGTGGTGGTTTGGTCCGTGAAACACGTGCCAGAAAAAAAACGTGCTTTTAAAATAAAAAGCATTTTAACTCACCCGGTTCCAGCGACGCTCTCTGCAGCTTGTTGTCCCTGCTGCTTCTGAGCCTGCTCATTACTGTCGCGCATATTCATGATGCTTGACACAGCCGACCCGGAAGCAGCTGCTGCGGGGGTCAGCGCCGGCCGGATGCTGCACCGCGGGAGCGATCAGCACCATGGAGAGCGGGAGCGTGCACAGGTGAGTTAATCTCTAAGTGCAATCACGGGCCACGGAGAACGGAGCCCGGATTGCACTTAGACAACCCACGTGTGCCGTGATTCACGGCACACGCAGGGACATGTGCGTGTTTTACACGCCAGTGAAAAACGTCAGTGTTTTTCACTGACGTGTGAAACGGGCCTTAGGGGTAGGGGGTGCTGCAGAAGGAAGCAACATGGGGGTAATTGCCTTGCAAACAAATGTAAGAGCTAAATTAAAAAAAATAAATAAAAAAGACATGGGGTCCCACCATCAAAAATAGAGGGGACCCCACAACATTTTTGTGTTTTTGTTTTTTTTTTTTTTTAATTATTGAAATCATTTTTAAAAAATATGGCATAGGTTCTGCTCTATTTTTGATAACCAGCCAAGGTAAAGCACACAGCTGGGGGCTTTTATTATCATGCTGGGATGGTTCATTGTTGTTTTGGTCCTTCCCAGCCTAAAAATAGCAGCACGCAGCAGCCTCAGAAGTGGCATATCCATTACATGCGCCAATTCTGGAGCTGTGCCCAACTGTTCCCAATTGCCCTGGTGTTGTGACAATCAGGGTAATACTTTTGGGGTTGATGTCAGCTGTGAATTGACAGCTGGCATTAAGCCTCCTAGGGATTAGTAATGAAGAGGCATCTATCAGACACCCCTATTTCTAACCCATTAAGTATAGAGTTAAAAAAAGCACACACTAGAGAGAGAAAATGTTTATTTGAATAAAGACTCTTCCCACACTCCCTCATTCACCAATATATTAATTAAAAAGAAGTCTCGGAAGTTCCAATGTAATCCAATGTAGTAATATCCCATGACGCCCATCAATTCCTTAGGAGCTGCGTTCTGAGAGTGTTCTCAGAACAAGGCTCCATAGGTCACTATCGCTCAGGGGCAGGTATGGAATTTCTCACAAGCTACATTGGATTCTGTGGGTGTTGTGGGACGTTCCTCCATTGAAATGTCGGAACTTCCAGGATTTCTTTTTAGTTAATAAATTGATGAACGAGTGAGTGTGAAGGAGTGTTTATTCAAATAAAATATTTCTTTGTATGTGTTTTCTTTTTACTTTACACTTAATGGGTTAGTAATGGAGGTGTCTGATAGACACCTCTCCATTACTAACCCCTAGGCTTTATGCCAGCTGGTAATTTGCAGCAGACATCAACCCCAAAAGTATTACACGGATTACCACCACATGGCAATCGTGAAAAAACAGAATTTGCTCATCTAATGGATTCGCCACTTATGGGTTAGCTACGGGCTGCTATTTTTAGGCTGGGAAGAGCCAAATAAATTTGGGCCTTCCCAGCCTGATATCACCAGCTCTGAGCTGTCTGCTTTACCTTGGCTAGTTATCAAAAATAGGGGTGACCATATGCCGGGTTTTTAAAAAATATTTTAAAAAAATAAAATGTGTGGGATCCCCTCAGTTTTTGATAACCAGCCAAGGTAATGCTGAGGGTGAGGGCTGCAGTCTTCAATTGTCTGCTTTACCTGCACTGGTTATCAAAAATAGGTGGGAGCCCACGTCATTTATTTTTTCTTTTTGTTCACAGCTGCGTACTGGCATCTTCCCCATACAATAAAGCTTGGTGATTTTAACAAACTTTATTAACATATGAACAGTACCCGAACTCTGACACAGACCACAGACTTTTTTTTTTTATTAGACCATGCTCAAGTCCAAGACCCAAACTCCCAGTGTCCGAAACAAACCCAAAATTTAACCATTCGGGTTCGCTCATCCCTAGTCAGGATCTTTCATGTTCAGTTTTATTGTGACCTTTGACAGATAGGCACCAAGTCTCTTGTTTTCCCTTATATATCCTGCTGCATGAGGAAATCACATCTACTAATTGTCATTTGCTAGTGTTACCATCTTTTTTTTCTTTTCTTTATAACACCTATTATTACTCCATTACTTGACAGTATTTTGGTATTAATCTCGCAATGTTGCAAATTCTACCATGGAGCCATGGCCCCAGGTTTGGTAAATGGATCAATATTGCAGCGTCAGAGCAGACTGTGCATCAATTCTTACCATATTTCCTGGCTCATCGTGATCGGCGGTTATTCTTGATAAGGCGCAAGACACTTACTCTCTGTTTTTTGAACTCTTCATATGATTTGATGTCAGTAGAAACAATGAAATTGACATTTCACATTAAAAGAAAACACAGCTGGAATAGGCTTTAATAAGATGGTTTCCTGTCCGTGCTCCGTGATTGGAGGTCATATGGGTGCGGAGCTGTTTTTAGACATCCTTTGGTCTCTGGGCGTCCTCCGGCTTTCACGTTTTGATGGCTGATTATCTCTCCTGGTCACAGAGCTCCTCTGTAGCCTTAACTTCCCTTCCAGATTTGTGGCTGTGGAATGTAAACATGTTACAAGCTGTATTTTTGGAATTTCCTCATGCCTGTCAGGTCACTAAGACCTCTGCTTCCTTCCAAACCACGACTTGCAGACTTGCTTTCCAAAAGACACTAGAAACCATTTCCTCCAGTCGGAATTTGTTCTGGGGGTACAGACGATGACTGTAGATGTGTAATCTTCCATTATTATCCTCCGTTCGTCTGAAATATAAGATTTGGAGACGCTAAATTCAATAAATGCTATAGATGAAAATTAAGTATATCAGGTGTTAGTCCTGGTTTTGTATCATTTTGTTGATTTTGTTCTAGTTTTATATGCCCCTCTTACATATCCCCCCAATTCATAAAATGCTTAGGGCTTAATACATTTGTATGAATGTCACGGAAATAGAACGGCTTTGTATTCTTTGGTTTGGATAGTGATGTGAACCGGAAAATTGTAGCCTGTTTTGGACGCAATGTGGTTCTATATCTAGAATTCCAGGTGCAATAAAAGGAAAGTGTGGCCCGATTTCATACACAACAACTTCCCGACCCGTCGGAGATAAGACATCCAGACAATGAACTGATAAACAGGAAGGTAAAAGACGATCGCCGAGGTCAATAAAGTTTTCTCTGGAAAATTCCCCAGGCCTTTACAGAAGGACGACTAGTCATAGTACATGTAGAAACTATTGCAACACATGGCAGGATATTCAGGCGTATGGACAGCCTAGAAAGTTTGGCAATTGAACTTGGACATCAAGAGGGTGTATTAGCTGTAGGACATCAAGAGGGTGTATTAGCTGTAGGACATCAAAAGGGTGTATTAGCTGTAGGACATCAAGAGGATGTATTAGCTGTAGGACATCAAGAGGGTGTATTAGCTGTAGGACATCATGAGGGTGTATTAGCTGTAGGACATCATGAGGGTGTATTAGCTGTAGGACATCATGAGGGTGTATTAGCTGTAGGACATTATGAGGGTGTATTAGCTGTAGGACATCATGAGGGTGTATTAGCTGTAGGACATTATGAGGGTGTATTAGCTGTAGGACATCATGAGGGTGTATTAGCTGTAAGACATTGTGAGGTTGTATTAGCTGTAAGACATCGTGAGGGTGTATTAGCTGTAAGACATTGTGAGGGTGTATTAGCTGTAAGACATTGTGAGGGTGTATTAGCTTTAAGACATCGTGAGGGTGTATTAGCTGTAAGACATCGTGAGGGTGTATTAGCTGTAAGACATCGTGAGGGTGTATTAGCTGTAAGACATCGTGAGGGTGTATTAGCTGTAAGACATTGTGAGGGTGTATTAGCTGTAAGACATTGTGAGGGTGTATTAGCTGTAAGACATCGTGAGGGTGTATTAGCTGTAAGACATTGTGAGGGTGTATTAGCTGTAAGACATCGTGAGGGTGTATTAGCTGTAAGACATCGTGAGGGTGTATTAGCTGTAAGACATCGTGAGGGTGTATTAGCTGTAGGACATCATGAAGGTCTACAGATATTAGGGTGTTTGAGCACATACACCAAACAGATTACAAGCACAGTGTGAAAGCACACTAAGAAGCCCTAGTGAATATAGAAATCGCCTATAAGTGCAGTGTCAGTCACTTCAATGTGGCTGTAAAATCCGAAAGGGATATCCAGAGATATAGCTTGGGATGGGTGAGCAAAGAGGCTGTTGATCTGGGCACCACAAAATTTCAAACCTGCCCTTCTCCATGTGATGTGATTGGTGTCTGCAAGCGCTCAGTGAGTGCCTGCCTGCAGATTGCAACAGGTGTGATGACATTTTCATTGGCTGCTGCTCTCTGCATCGCAGTGACTGCCCATGCAGAGCGCAGCAGCGGATAAAAAAAATAATCTCCCATGCTGTGGTAACATGACGACTATATGTGCAGTGCACATGACATATAAGGTTGTCATTCATTACAAAGTGTTGCTTTTGTATTTTTACAATTTTGTTTAAATCTAACTAGTCTTAGGGACTGTCTTAGGCTAGTTTCACACTTGCGTTGAAAGGCATCCGTTGCATTGCGTTGTGTCATGGATGCAACAGATGCGTTGCATATAGTGGCGCAACGGATCGTACAAAACAACGTAATCTGCTTCTTTTTTTTTTTTTTTTTTTTTTTTAATACAGTTTTACCGGCGGCAGACTATTGTGAACGATCAGCTGATCAGATGCCGGGCGATCAGCTGAGCGCTCTCAAAAGCCGGCTGCCGAGCGATCAGCTGAGCGCTCTCAAAAGCCGGCTACCGGGCGATCAGCTGAGCGCTCTCAATAGCCGGCTACCGGGCGATCAGCTGATCGCTCTCAATAGCCGGCTGCCGGGCGATCAGCTGATCGCTCTCAAAAGCCGGCTACCGGCCGATCAGCTGATCGCTCTCAATAGCCGGCTGCCGGCCGATCAGCTGATCGCTCTCAATAGCCGGCTGCCGGCCGATCAGCTGATCGCTCTCAATAGCTCGTTGCCGGGCGATCAGCTGATCGCTCTCAATAGCTGGCTGCTGGGCGATCAGCTGATCGCTCTCAATAGCTCGTTGCCGGGCGATCAGCTGATCGCTCTCAATAGCCGGCTGCCGGGCGATCAGCTGATCGCTCTCAAAAGCCGGCTGCCGGGCGATCAGCTGATCGTTTGGCCACCGAGAGACAAAGCAAAGTTTCTGTGATTTTAAAATGAAAAAAAGAAAAAGATGAGCAATGCAGGTCCATCGGTCGCAATCCATTGCCCATACAAGTCTATGGGAAGCAGTGGAATCCGTTAACGGATTCCGCTGTTTTCCAAAACGGCGGATTGCGACTGAAGGAAAAAAATGCAAGTGTGAAACTAGCCTTAGACTTTGTGGTTTAGGGATTTGTGGTTAGAACTACAGATTGAGTCCTAACTCGGGCATAGAGTTATAATTAGGGTTTTATTTTATACATTTTAACAAAAAGCATAAAAAATCTAGATCAAAGTGAAGTCTATAATTATATAAATCAACAAAATGTATTCAGAAATAGGCGATAATGTAAAATAAATTACTTTATTTATTACATAATATTAAAAAACATAGAGCACGTAAGTCAAGATATAAAGGTTAAAAAAGAGGGGTGATGGATGTGCCATGGTAAAAAGGAAGTTTCTAAAATTTTTCATGATAAACTGGTATATAAAGTGCACAGTACATAAAATATAATGGAATACGTACTGTATATCAGTGGCGAAGGAGGTGTGCTGTGCCACCTTTGGTCAGTATTCTGCTTTCAGGCTCCAGACTAACTTTTCATTACCCTACCCCTACAATGGGACTTTGATATGTGTACTGTGCAATAGCTGTGTTTTTCCCTTGTCACTGGATATTTATTAATTATAATTTCTATTTATGTGGTACATTTTATGCGCTGTGCACCTTTTATATAGCAATTTTTTTTCTGATGAATTGTAGTAACGTCCTCTTTACCATGGCAGATTCATCCCCCTCTTTTTAATCTTTTTATCTTGTTTCATCTGTTCTATGTTTTTTAATATTACATAATTAATAAAGCGATTTATTTTACATTGACTATTTATGAATACTTCTTGTTGGTTTATATATTGTTGGTATTCACTGGCAATGAATAATTTGGTATATTGGTATTGCGTAGGTTTTCAGACTAAATGTTCTTTGGTGTTCCAGTTTCCTGAGCGGAACATACAAGTGTTTGGAATGGGATGATGTACGTACTCTGCACGATGGGGTCATCTTGGTCTTAGTACTTGCACAATAACATTTTGAAGTAAAATAAATATCTATCCTTTCCATAGGATAAGAACTTACTGATCTCTGGGGGTCTGATCTATGGGAGCCCAGTCATCTCTAGAATTGGGCACTATAGAATAGAGCAGAGGTGTAAATGCTTGGCCTGCTGCGGGACTGCTGAGAAAAGTAGAGGGTAGAGATTCAGTATTTCCAAAAGTCCTATTGACAATGAATAGAGCAGTGGCCAAGTCTGTGCACCTCTGCTCCATTCAGGATGGGGCATCGCCCTATTTTTGTGATCACGGGGGGTTCCAGCAGTTAGACCCCCCAGTGATCTGCAAGTTATCTATTATCCTGCTGATAGTAGATAACTTGAGATTTTGTAAAAATACTTTTTGAGCTCTTGTACCTTTTATATTTATATCTGATGATATTTCTGCTACACAGTATCTGCAAAACATTCCTCTTTGTCGCCCCAGATGGCATTATCTAACCTGTAGCTGTATTATATAATGGATATTACTGTGCATTATTTCCATGGTTGATTTGCTTGATTTTTCTAGACCTAATTAATCCTAAATTTCCCCTTTACAGCTTCAGGCGTTGCTGCAGATTTGGTCCAAACTCCCCCCTAGAGATGCTTTAGAGCTGCTTGACTTCAACTATCCTGACCAGTATGTAAGAGAATACGCCGTCAACTGCCTGAGGACCATGAGGTAGGTCCATCTACAGGTCAAGGAGTAAACCTGTAGACTAGATACTTATCTTTATAGCCCTGCATGACTAAAGGTACCGTCACACATAACGAGATCGCTAGCGAGAAAGCAATAGCGATCCCGTTAGCGATCTTGTTATATGTGACACCTACCGGCGATCAGGCCCCTGCTCTGAGATCTCTGGTCGTTGCAGAATGGTCCAGGCCACTTTCTTCAAAGGTGATGTCCTGCTGGGCAGGACACATCGCTGTGTTTGACACTGTGTGACAGGGTCACAGTGACTGCTGAGATAGTTATACAGGTGGCTACTACGACCTGTATTGTTCCTGCATCGCTGGTAAGATCTGACTGTGTGACATCTCACCTGCGACCTCCCAGCGATCCCTATCAGGTCGCATTGTTTTCGGGATCGCTGGTAAGTCGTTGTGTGTGACTGGGCCTTTACTACCTGTCAGTGAGCTCTACCCAGACCAGCATTTAATCTGGACTATGAACATTTCTATGTTTATCGCACAATGTAGAATTTAGACTATTTCCATTGATGACAGAATAGTCAGGTCATCAAGCAGAGCCCATGTACTTTATGTAATAAGATTATAGTTACATAGTTACATAGTTACTTAGGTTGAAAAAAGACCTAGGTCCATCTAGTTCAACCTTCCTCCACCAGTTCTACATTTAGTCACTAAGTCATTTATAACCAACAATGTTTTGTGTACTGAGGAAATCATCCAGCCCTTTTTTAAAAGCTGTTATAGTATCTGCCATTACTACCTCTTGTGGTAGGGCATTCCACAGTCTGACCGCTCTAACTGTAAAGAACCCTTTCCTATTTAGGTGTCGGAATCGCTTTTCTTCCACTCGCAGTGAGTGGCCCCTGGTCCTTAGTATTGTTTTTGGAAGAAATAAGTCATGTGCCAGTCCTTTATATTGACCACACATGTATTTATACATATAAATGAGATCTCCTCTGAGACGTCTTTTTTCTAAGCTAAACATATCTAACTTTTTCAATCTGCCATCATATGGGAGGCCTTCCATTCCTTGTAATAGTCTAGTTGCCCGCCTTTGAACTGACTCTAACTTCTGAATGTCCTTTTTAAAATGTGGAGCCCAAAACTGGATCCCGTATTCCAGATGTGGCCTTACAAGTGATTTATAGATGGGTAACAATACGTTGGGATCACGGGATCTAATCTCTCTTTTTATACACCCTAGAATCTTGTTTGCTTTAGCAGCTGCTGCCTGACATTGAGTGCTGCTGCTCAGCTTATTTGTAATGAGAATACCCAAGTCCTTCTCCTGTTCTGTAGTCCCGAGTTTACTTCCATTTAATGTATACGCAGCTATAGGATTACTCCGTCCTAGGTGCATTACTTTACATTTATCAACATTAAATCTCATTTGCCAAGTATCTGCCCATTCTGACATCTTATCCAGATCTTTTTGTAATATTGTACTATCCAGGTCAGTTTTTAATATCCTACATAGTTTGGTGTCATCGGCAAAGACTGACACTGTACTATCAATCCCATCCACAAGGTCATTAATATAGAGAGTAAAAAGAATTGGTCCTAGCACAGATCCCTGCGGCACCCCACTGCTGACTATAGCCCATTTAGAGAATGTAGCATTTATGACTACTCTTTGTTTCCTATCTTTTAGCCAATTCCTTACCCAGTTGCATATTGTGTCCCCTAGTCCTTGCTTCTGGAGCTTTAGTATAAGGCTATTATGTGGTACAGTATCAAATGCCTTTGCAAAGTCCAAATAAATCACATCAGCTGCATTACCAATATCCAGGTTTGCACTTACCCCCTCATAGAACCCCAAGAGGTTGGTTAGACACGACTTATCTTTCATGAATCCATGCTGTTTGTCAGTTATCATATTATTTTCTGCAATATATATTATGTCACCTGCATAAAAGTTTTTTGCTTGTCTCACATCGGTTTTATAATAATGATTAGCTTTTCCATTAAATATTCTGTAAAGCCCCATCTTCAATAGATTGCGGTCTCATAGACAATGAATGGGGCAGAGGTTGAGCATGCGCACCTCCTCTGCAGTCAGGATGGAGCTGTAGACCCTGGTTCTTGGGATTTCAGAGCTCTGTTCTTGGGATCACTAGAGGGTCATGGTGATCAGATTCCCCACACAGTCACACAGAGGCAATTAGCGAGTTATTGCCTATCCGATAGATACATATATAATGTGAAAGGATAACTTGCTAATTGGGAATAAGCCTTTAAGGTTTTATTTCCCTACATTCAGACTATATGTCCTCACAAATTGCTCGTATAGCACTTCAACCAGCCCTCATTTATTACCACATACAGTTGGAAAGTTACAATAATAAAATAGGAGCTATTGAGGGGTATCCAATGACCCAGATATCGGTGAAACTGACCCCTACGTGTGACGTGGATCCGTTTCGGCTCCATGCATCAGTCCCTTTCTTATACTTTCCTCTATGTTTCCAGTGATGAGGAGTTATCACAGTACTTACTCCAGCTGGTCCAAGTTCTCAAGTACGAGCCTTTTCTGGATTGTGCGCTCTCGCGTTTCCTCCTTGAGCGGGCCCTGGCTAATCGCAGAATCGGACAGTTCCTCTTCTGGCATCTCAGGTTGGTTTATAACTAAATCCAATGGTATTCTCTATAGTTAATGTAAAATGATAGATTGGGTACTGCACACAGCCTAGCTACACAGTAACCTTTCATATTGGGTTGGGCTGTATAATGTCTGCTGTTACTGCGGAAGAAATATTTTTTACGGGAATACTATCCCCTACGGCTAGGTTCACTCGGTTCTATAGAGTAGGATTTTGAAGAAGGTTCACTCCAAAATCCACATCTAAAGGTACCGTCACACATAATGAGATCGCAGGTGAGTCACGGTTTTCGTGACGCAGTAGCGATCCCGTTTGCGATCTTGTTATGTGTGACATCTACCAGCGATCAGGCCCCTGCTGTGAGATCTCTAGTCGTTGCCGAATGGTCCAGGCCATTTTCTTCAAAGGCGATGTCCTGCTGGGCAGGACACATCGCTGTGTTTGACACTGTGTGACAGGGTCACAGTGACTGCTGAGATCGTTATACAGGTCACTACTGCGACCTGTATTGTTCCTGCATCGCTGGTAAGAGCTGACTGTGACATCTCACCAGCGACCTCCCAGCGACTTACCTGCGATCCCTATCAGGTCGCATCATTTTCAGGATCGCTGGTAAGTCGTTGTGTGTGACTGGGCCTTAAGCCTTCACACTCTTTGAATACTCTGCTGATTTGTTTTAATGGAAAATCCGCTTTGCTGTTCACACATTGAGTTTTTTGGGAGTTTTTTTTTATTTAATGTCTTCCAGACAGATTAAACTACAAAAGACATACATCTGCACTCTAAAATGCTAACAATGAATAAGGGAACTCTGGCATTGCATTACTGCTATAGAAATATTTGAAAAAAGAAATATACCAGGACCCTAACTTAAATGCATCTATCTGGGTTAAAAAACTACACGTCTGGGCAGCTATGATCCAGCTCTGAAAGGGAATGAACACAGCCTGGTTACAGGTTTGTAGTGCATTTCTTTGTGATTGAGCACTCCGCCCTATAACCAGGCTGTATCCATCCTCCTTATAGGTGGATCCTAGCTGCCAAGACATGTAGATTTTTAGATAGACTCCTTTAAGTTGGGGTCCCGGTATATAAGAGATCACCTTGCCACTAGTTACTAGGTGTTCAGAATGCCCCTCCCCTGAGGAACAGTATTATGAATAAACATGCCATGGAAGGGGAAAACTGATGGCAAGTCTTCTGTCATACGTGGCGACACATGGCACCACAATGGGGAGCCCATTTTAATGTTTACTATGGGCCCTCTGTTTCTTTTCTTTGACTGTCCCTGTCACTTGCGTTAGAGGAGCCATTATATTACTGGAATGTCAGAAATGTGACCTCCATTTAAGACCTGGGGAAATGTAACCCTCGCCATACATCACTAGACTTAACTAGTTTTCTTTTTCTAGAAAAGACTGACTTAGTTCCTATATTGACTGTGAAAGAGTCTCTTGTGTCTTGCTCAAAAAAATATTGAGTTAAATACGTTGTGAAAATCCTCAGACTATGCCACAAGGTCTGCAAGCAGAGATTTCACATACTGCACACAAAAAGCAACAAATGTGAATTTCTCTACAATAGAGCGACGCAGCACAAAACAGAAAAAAGTATCCAAATCAGTGGAGTTTAGGGAATTTTACAAAGCATGTAGCTCAATTTTGTAAGCAAGTAACAGGTCTGTGTAAGGCTATGTGCCCACGTTGCGTTCTATTACGCAGCGTGTAAGTCACTGCATGCACGTCTCAGAACGCAGCCAAAAAGCTGCGTTCTGAGACGCATTGTAACTGCAGAATTCCTGCAGAATTCATGTGTTCTGGAAGCATCCACAACACACATTTTTGTCAGTGCGGTCCCACTTGGCTCTGCTGCATCCCCATAGACTTGCAGCAGAGCCGAGTAGGACCACACTGTCAAAAAGAGCATGGCTGGCTGCGAGACATAGCCGCGCGATCAGAATGAACTCTGATGAACTTAAACCGACTTCATTGTGATCGCGCGGCTCTGTGCGTGTGCCACGGCTTGATTTGCGATCACAGGTGAAGGACTCACCGGTGACTGCAAATCTCCTGAGTGACTGAAGTGAGCCGCGTGATCACTGGTGCCGTCACTCAGGTTACTCGTGGCCAGATCGAGTCCTCCACCCAAGACCTGTGGCCGTAGGTAACCTGAGTGACGTCTCCGCTGACAGTGCGACTCACTTCAGTTTCTGCGTGGAGCTGACCGGAGCGGCGGTGTTGTACGGCCGCTCTTTCAGCTTCATGTAGCAGAGCTGTATGCGTCGCGGGACCTCATGTGGATTACGCCGGACCTGGAGGGGTGTTTGGGGATTTTAATAAAGTGGTGAAATTTGTGTTTTTTATTTCAAATAAAGGATTTTTTTGGGTGTATGTGTTTTTACTTTCACTTACAGGTTAAGCATTGGGGGTGTCTCATAGACGCCTGCAATGATTAAAGTAGGACTTAGTGACAGCTATGGGCTGCCATTCACTCCTTATTACCCAGATCGCCACCGCACCAGGGCAATTCTGGATGAGCCGGGTAGAGTCTCGGGACTGTCGCATCTAATCGATGCGGCAATTCCGGGTGGCTGCTGGGCTGGCTGATATTTTTAGGCTGGGGGGATCCCCATAACGAGGGGCTTCCCATCCTGAGAATACCAGCCTTCAGCCATGTGGCTTAATCTTGGCTGGTATCAAAATTGAGGGGGATCGCACGCCGGTTTATTTTTAATTATTTATTTATTTTACTGCACTACATAGACCCGCCCACCGGCGGCTGTGATTGGTTGCAGTGAGACAGCTGTCACTCAGCGTGGGGGCGTGTCTGACTGCAACCAATCATAGGCGCCGGTGGGCGGGGGAAGCAGTGAATACGAGATGGATTTAATGAGTGGCCGGCATTTTCAAAAGCTGGAGAAGCCGCCGCAGAGTGACAGCCGTGCAGCGCCGCGCCGGTGTTCGGTCAGTGATCAGTGAGTATGAGAGAGGGGGGAGAGGGATAGACCGAGAGAGAGAGACCAACCGACAGGGAGAGAGAGACCGACATTGCAACCAAAACGCACAAAAGAAGTGACGTTGCTTTTTAGAACGCAGCGTCTTGGCAGCAGACGAAACGCTGCATTCTAAAACGCAACGTGGGGATGGAATTTGCACAATCTTCATAGATTGTGCTGGGGACACAGGACGCATGCAGTTATGCTGCAGTGCAATTTTCAGCGTAACTGCATGCAAATACGCAACGTGTGCACATAGCCTAAATGTTTCTGTTCTCCCCACCCTCTAAAGCTTTCACAGAAGCTATCTGATCTGCACGTTTTCTTATGTAGATCTAAATCTAATGACTGATTATACTGCAGATTATCGCTGCAGTCCTCATGGAGCCAAAGTCTTCCCGTCGCCAGATCATGATCGTCTCTACTCCTCTTGACTTTGATGGATAGACCCTCGTGTTACAATGGATCCCACATAATCATTGTAAAAGGAATTCAAGAAATGCTTCTGGTGCTTGACTTGGCAAGGCAGAGAAGTCTTAGCACTCAGGGGAAAGGGGAAGAAATAGAGCTGTGTGTATAACCTATGGCAGATAGCAATAGGGAATGTATATGTCTGCTGTTTTGCTCTATAGGTATGACATTGTTGTAATTGGCATTGGATATCAGATCTTATATTGACTCTCCTCTTTCTGATGTTTCTGGCTATAGGGCTGAGATTCACAACCCTGCAGTGTCGGTGCAGTTTGGTTTGCTGCTGGAAGCTTATTGTCGGGGCAGCGTGGCTCACATGAAGGTGCTGTCCAAACAGGTACTCATCACACAGGGCATGCTGCGTGCACTGATGCTATTTCATCCACATATTTGTTATTAATTTCCTCTGTCTTTGAAAGAAAATGTTCATGTATTAATCTGGGAATTCATCCTTTTCTAATACACTCCGTGACCCTCCAGAAATCCAGAAGATATTCTAATCTGGCACAGTTAAAATGCCATTAAAGGGGTACTCTGACTAGATATTCATTGCGTGTACTCAGGAAATCCCATAAGTGTTTGCTAGAGTCCAAGTATACTGGGTGGGTATACTGACTCCATTACCGGTGAATGACAACATCTGCAGACACTCACTGCCTTCTGTCCATTCCTTCTCTGCCTGGATGTAGCGACCTCATCAGATGGGACGGTGGGCCGTAGGTCGGGGGCAAAAGGTGCAGGTTTAAGAAATATAATAGATATGCCATAAATGTCAAAAGAAAGAATTCTCCTTTAGAGCGGCTTTCCTGAAAAGCCTGGAGGCGCTCTATGTCTACAGACTCCTAAATTGTGCCAGTGTGCGATGCACTGAGCTCTGTCACAATTCCTGTGCTAGTGAGCGCTATCACAGTTCCAGTGCTAGTGAGCGCTATCACAGTTCCTGTGCTAGTGAGCGTCGTCACAGTTCCCGTGCTAGTGCGCGTCGTCACAGTTCCCGTGCTAGTGAGCGTCGTCACAGTTCCCGTGCTAGTGAGCGTCGTCACAGTTCCCGTGCTAGTGAGCGTCGTCACAGTTCCCGTGCTAGTGAGCGTCGTCACAGTTCCCGTGCTAGTGAGCGTCGTCACAGTTCCCGTGCTAGTGAGCATTGTCACAGTTCCCGTGCTAGTGAGCGTCGTCACAGTTCCCGTGCTAGTGAGCGTCGTCACAGTTCCCGTGCAAGTGAGCGTCGTCGCAGTTCCCGTGCAAGTGAGCGCCGTCGCAGTTCCCGTGCAAGTGAGCGCCGTCGCAGTTCCCGTGCTAGTGAGTGCCGTCGCAGTTCCCGTGCTAGTGAGTGCCGTCGCAGTTCCCGTGCTAGTGAGCGCCGTCGCAGTTCCCGTGCTAGTGAGCGCCGTCGCAGTTCCCGTGCTAGTGAGCGCCGTCGCAGTTCCCGTGCTAGTGAGCGCCGTCGCAGTTCCCGTGCTAGTGAGCGCCGTCGCAGTTCCCGTGCTAGTGAGCGCCGTCACAGTTCCCATGCTAGTGAGCGCCGTCACAGTTCCCATGCTAGTGAGCGCTGTTGTGGTTTGCTTACGTCACATGCTGACTAGTCTCATCCAGGATTTCTCAATAAATTAGCAATGAAACCAGAAGCAGAAGACTAGTTGGCATGTGACGACCAGAATGCAATTCGTAGAAATTTGGTCAAGAGAGCGCTCACTCTCCAGGGGATTACAGAGGAGCTGGGAAAGCGCTCAGCGCATCGCCTACTGATATGATTGGTCACTCACACAAAGTGACTGCAGATGTTTCTTCTGAGCCTGGAAAATCCCTTTAAGCCTGTACAGGTTGTTATTACTCCTCTATGATGGAATTTTTCCTCCAGTGATGGCAGGTCATTTTGCTCTTGTTCGTAGGTGGATGCTCTGAACAAGCTGCGTACATTAAACGGCCTGATCAAGCTGAATGCAATGAAGCAAAGCAAGGTGAAGAACAAGGAAACCATGCACGCCTGTTTGAAGCAAAATGCATACAGGGAAGCAATCAGTGATGTCCAGTCACCCCTCAACCCCAGCGTCACCCTCTCTGAACTTGTGTAAGTCTGACTTTATTCTAGATAGCTTAGGGTAGGTTCACACTTCCGTTAAATTGTATCAGTCACAATCCGCTGCTCTGGTAAACAATGAAATCCGTTTGGCGGATTCCGTTGTTCCCATAGACTTGTATGAGCGGCGGATTGTGACTGATGATGCTGCGTTGCACCCTCCACCCGACTGATCAGTCGTGGAACAACTGACCGCCGGGAGGGGGGAACGCAGCATGTAACATTTTTTGAGCAGCGCAATCCATAGGATTTCACTGTGCCATGCTCTCTGGCTCCCTGCACACGTATCCAGAATACACATCGGGTAACCAGGCAGTGCGCTTTGGTTAGTTGCCCGATATTTACACTGGTTACGTGTGCAGGAAGCCAGCGCTAAGCGGTGTTTGCTGGTAACCAAGATAAATATCGGGTAACCAAGCAAAAAGTGCTTTGCTTATACCAGATATTTACCCTGGCTGTACAGGGAGCCTGACACTTCCCCACACGGCTCCGCCCCCTCCCGCACTCAGCATGTACTCACGTACACACACACACACACACACACACACACTCACACACTCACCTGTCCCCAGCCCTGCAGTTCCCGCGGCACTGACGTCCTCAGTGCCACGGCCTCGCTCAGCTCCACCCACCCCGAACTCCGCCCCCAGCACACAACGGAGTCCGACAAAGAATTCTGTTCTTTGTCATACGTTGTACAGCGCATCAGTCACAAGTGTCAAGCAACGCATGTGACTGATGCAAAACAACGGAAATGTAAACTTAGCCTTACTTAAGTGGATCCGCTGTATCAGGAATGAGGGAGTATATGGGAATCTGATGGTGTCATAAGTGTGGGAGCTCACTGACCAGTCATTGGGAAGTTTATATGTTCCTCTATAATGTAATATTATATTTATTTATTCATTTATATAGCGCTGTTTATTCCACAGCGCTTTACATACAATGGCAACACTGTCGCCATTGGGGCTCACAATCTAGGTTCCCTATCAGTATGTTTTTGGAGTGTGGGGGAAACCCACGCAATCATGGGAAGAACATACAAACTCCTTGCAGATGATGTCCTTAGCGGGATTTGAACCCAGGACCCCAGCGCTGCAAGACTGCAGTGCTAACCACTGAGCCACCGTGCCACTTTGTAGATCAGTAGTCTGTACGCCGTGTTTTTAGATTTGGCAAAACAATAAATCACATCATTTTTCAAAATGTAGAAACCACTGAAAAGCCAAAGATTGACAGTAGCTTGGACTAACCTCCATTTATATTACTGTTGGCATAGATGTGTGCTATATAAATGAGCAGCAAATAGTAGAAATCAGTGACGTTTTTCATTTTGCACCTTTGTACATAAGAATATGACCCAAATACTTGCTGTTCACACCTCTTCTCTTCTATGGACAGTATAGACAAGTGCAAGTACATGGACTCCAAGATGAAACCTCTCTGGATTGTATACAACAATAAAGGCTTTGGAGGAGAGTATACAGGAATCATCTTCAAAAATGGAGATGGTAAGTTAGAATATACAGACAGACACCCATACATGTGTGTCCTTATTGATGAAAACCATGCACAGTCATTACTGGATTCTGGAATATCCACTGGTGGTGTGTCCTGTATATAAGGCAGTATTAGCCTACAGTTAGCCTATTTGTAAGGATCCAAAACAAGTTCTTTTAATATACAAAGCTTGACTTTTTTTTTTTATTTTTTTACTACTATACTACATTCATATTATAGGTCATGTGATTAATGTATGATTACTGGTGGTCTCTGCTCAGACCCCCATCAAACTGAAACAGAGGTCCTGGTGTGAACGATGACCATTGAAGTGTGTGTGTGTGTGTGTGTGTGTGTGTGTGTGTGTGTGTGTTATAAACAGAAACGGTTCCACCCTGAACCGTGCAATACCTTACACCGAATACCTTTGAACACCCTCAGTCCTCCTTTTAGAAGAAATGGTAATAGGTGCAAGTGGACGAGGAAAAGGGATATTCAGAACAAGAGTCCATGAAGTAGAGAACCATGGCATACGCCATCCAAGATCCAAAAAGTGCTTTTATTCCATATAATGTGCAGGTAAAGTAGCGGTAAGGAGAGAGCCGTGTGCAGGCCCCCCAAGCACTTGGGGTGGTCTGCACCCGGCTCTCTACTTCCCGCTATTTTACCTGCACATTATATGGAATAAAAGCACTTTTTGGATCTTAAGCCTGCTTTACACGTTGCAATTTCGCATACGATATCGTATGCGATTTGCAACGCCCCCATCGTATGTGTGGCATGTTCAATTTGTTGAACGTGCCGCACAAACGATTAACCCCCGTCACACATACTTATCCGTCCATACGACCTCGATGTGGGCGGCGAACGTCCACTTCCTGGAGTGGGAGGGACATTCGGCGTCACATCGACGTCACGCGGCAGCCGGCCAATAGAAGCGGAGGGGCGGAGCTGAGCGGGACGTAAACATCCCGCCCACCTCCTTCCTTCCGCATTGTGGGCCGGGAGCAGCAGGACGCTGGTAAGATCTGTTCATCGTTCCCGGGGTGTCACACACTGCAATGTGCGCTACCCCGGGTACGATGAACAATCTGACGTGCAATTCTAGAGAAAGGTACGATGTGTATGCGATGAATGTTTTACCGTTCAACCGCACGTACCTGTCACACACTGCAATGTATCTTATGATGCCGGATGTGCGTCACTTACGACGTGACCCCGCCGACACATTGTAAGATACATTGCAGCGTGTAAAGCGGGCTTTAGATGGCGTATGCTATGGTTTTCTATTTCATGGACGTGTGTGTGTGTGTGTGTGTGTGTGTGTGTGTGTGTGTGTGTGTGTGTGTGTATACATATTAAAATATACTGTCAAATGGACCCTTACAGACCAGGTTTGTGTTTGCTGCTGTTACCTCAGTGACTAGTGGTGTGTTCAGAGATCCCTTTCCATGTCTCTGCACAGATTTACGCCAGGACATGCTGGCTCTCCAGCTCCTCCGTCTGATGGACATGCTGTGGAAGGAGTCGGGGCTGGACCTCCGGTAAGTGGCTTCCATATAGGCCTGATATGTACATAGTATCACATAATTCTCCTGGCCCAGGAGTGTTTTATTGGTGACAAAGGTTCATCATGATGTGTTTTGTTTTTTTTATTGTTATGGTTGGTTTTGCGCTCAGTCTGTCCAGGTATCATATACCGTAGTCTCTCCCCTCCCGCACATGTGAAGTGTCTGTACAGATGCCATGTCTGTGCAGTCTCCTTATCTCTAACAACCAGGCAGGTGAGAAGTGTCTTCCCTCGCCTCTCCCCCTCATGTAGGACTTGTCCTCCCGCTGACTCCTGTCAGAGCTGCTCTTGACAAGGATGTTTTTATACTCCCCTCCTGCGGCTTCTCTTGGGAGCTCGGCTGTCAGCGCTCGGCCTCTGGACAGGAAGTTACTGGCCTTACGCCCACAACCTCCATAGTATGGGTTTGACAAATGGCTGTGGAATAAGGCCAAGTGACCCAGTGACCCTGGCAGCACTTAGCACCGAGCTGTCTCCTCCACAGAGCACCGTGTGATGCCAGCTGCACTGACACCTATGTACCCAGATCATCATAGGCAGCTGCATGGTCACCTGTATACAACCCGCTTAGTCTTTAGCCTTCATTTATTAGATGTGAGGACAGCTAAAATGAATCACATTTATGTAGGATTAGCATTTCATCAGCTTTTAGACAAGCTTCAAGGAATACATTTTCCCGTACAGCAGGAGTCAGCAGCCGGCAGCATTCTAGTGAAACTACAGCTCCCAGCATGCTCTGACTGTTGTAGTTTCCCAACAATTGGAGCACACAGGTTGCCGATCTTTGCTGTACGAGGACATCATTGTTCACTTAGGCTATATTCACATTATGGCTTATATATAATGTATACACTGAGCATAAGCCTTTATAATATGCTATGCTACAGGTGATATAAAAAGTTTACACACCCCTAGTAAAAATAGTTTTTGTCATGTAAAAAAATCAAGAATCATTTCAAAACTGTTTCCATTGTTAATGTCACCCATAATCTAAATATCCATTAAGAAACAAACCAAAACTCTTTTTGAGGGGGAAAATAAAAATAACAGGGCCAAAATCATGTGGTTGCTTAAGTGTGAACACACTTATAAATAAGAATGAGGACTTGTGTTCAGAATTAGCCAATCACCTTTACACGTATGTTACAGAGTAGTCAGTACACAGCTGGCGTCATTTTTAGTTATTTTAATTAATCCCTTATAAAGTGGACTTGTTCTAATAGATTTTCCTGACAATTTCTTACCGTAGTTGCATTTTACAGCAAAAAGGTCTGTCGACCGCTTACAACACAGCAAAGGGATCTCATTTTTTGGGCGTTATCAGAAGGGTGCAAAGAAAAAAAAAAAAAAAATCAGAGGCATTAGATATACCAAAGAGCACTGTGAAGACGGCCATCAAGGAGTGGTTTGTGTTTGGCACAACAGTGAAATTACCTACAACTAAACATCCCCCCAAAAAAATGATGAAAAGATTAGAAGAGAATTGTTCTGGGAAGCTGCAAAGCAGTGTACAGCAAAATTAAAGGAGTTGCTGGAATTGATGGCAAGGACTTGTTGTATACAGCAAATGAAAACAATCTCCCATATTCTTCGTATGTCTGGCCTCTGGGGTAGGGTTGGCAAGACTGAAGCCTTTTCTTACAAAGAAAAACATCCAAACCTGGCCATGTTTTGTCAAACCCTATATCAAGTCTTTCAAAAGCATTTGGGAAAACAAGTTATGCTCTGACGAGACCAAGATTGAACTTGTTGGCCCTAATTCGGAAAGGTATGTTTGGCACAAAACCAAATTAAGGTTCCCCAAAAGAACACCATACCCACAGTGAAGCACGGTGGAGACAGCATTATGTTTTTGGGCTGTTTTTTGGCAGCTGGAGCTTTTGTCAAGGAGGAGGCCATTATGAACAGTTATGATTCAATTAATTTTGCAACAAAACCTTCAGACCTCTACTAAAAACCTACATATAAAGAGGAATTTCAATTTTAAGAAAGGCAACAACCCTAGCATATGTCCAAATCAAAAAAGAATGGCTTCACCAGAAGATGCTATGGAATGATCTAGCCAGAGCCCAGACCTGAATCCAATAAAGAATCTATTGACCTGAAGAGGGCACTGTACAAAGGAATGCCACTGTAGCCTTGACAGATTTGGAGGTTTAGGATGAAAGTCTGCTGACACTCTATTTGACTGCAGACTATCCTCACCGCAAACATATCACACTCTGTCAAGATTCCTCAGTGTTAGCGTCGAGATAAGGTGATCATGTGACCGCTAGTATGTGATCTATTTACCTTCGGCCACATTCCAACTAGACATGCACGGCCTCGATAAGGAGAAGTGAATTGAGTGAGGCCGAACACATCTAGTCTGCACATGATTTGCCATCTATGCAAATAACAACCCCTTTTAAAGGTGGAAAAAGTCCTGAAATTATTATTTTTGGTATGATTTCTTAACAGGATGGGTGTGTAGGCTTTTTATTTTCACTGTACTGTATATGCCATCCAGTAGCATCTGCCACTCATAAGTTCCCAGTGTTGGGGGAAAAAAAAGTAAGACTTATTTATTGGATACTGCTGTACAGTATTGCCATTGCATACTGTTTTCTTAATCTATATACTGACATGTAGCAGGCAGATGGAGGCCTCCCTTTTGGTGTCTGTCCAGCTAATATAGTACTATAAAAGCCAGTGGCCTGTATACTGTGCGTTTCCTGGGTGTGCACCATGTATGTATTGTGAGCCCAGCATGTCATATATAGTGACAATATAGTAAAATCCAAGTTCATTGTGTATGATGCAGACAGCGCCATCTGCTGGTGACATATAGAATGGCTGATGTTATGGAATTTGTATCTATATCTGTCGCCCTGATCTGCATGTACATTGTATGCAGTAAACGGACGTTCAGAGAATCGTGACCGTATTATTGTAGGGCTAATGCTCTTGTGTTTCAGGATAATACCCTATGGATGCCTGGCCACTGGGGATCGATGTGGCATGATAGAAGTGGTATCCGCAGCAGAGACCATCGCTGATATCCAGCTTGACTGCACCAACTTGGCGGCTGCGGCTGCTTTCAACAAAGATGCTCTGCTAAATTGGATCAAGGAATACAATGCAGGGTAAATTCTCAGTCTGAAAGTCTTACTTATTTTGTGTTTTTTACCCTCATATCAACTATTAGTATGTGCATCTTATGCCTCATTACACTGTTCCTTGTCTTCTGTATAGGGATCATCTGGAGCAAGCGATTGAGGAGTTCACCCTGTCCTGCGCTGGCTACTGTGTAGCTACTTATGTCCTTGGGATTGGGGATCGGCACAATGACAACATAATGGTCAGAAAAACAGGACAGGTAAGAAACTGAAGTCTCATCTAGTTGTAATGATTTGTGGTGATGTGATTAATGAAAGGTGCATCATGGCGAGTGTTCATGGGCCGTGCAGGGCTTCTGTAGTGCATGGTGAAACATGTAAAGCTAGAGCTCCAGGGGACTCCTCTAAAAGAGTCCAGATCTCTGTCTATTCAGCACCAGCCTGACATGAGCACATCAGGCCGGTTTCACATTTGCGTTGTTTTGACGGAAACGGAATCTAGCACAGATGCAGTACAGGTCATTTATTTACAGTGGAAGCGCGACACCATGCGGTTATGTGCTTTATACACTCCCGCATGTGTCCACGTGGTGTTGTGGTTCCACGGTAAATAAATGGCTTGTACTGCATCTGTGCTGGATTCTGTTTCCATCAAAACGACGCAAATGTGAAACCGGCCTTAGAGGGAAAGAAAAGAACTGTACCAATAGAAGCAGAATAAGGCTCTGTTCACATGTCCATTTTGCAACCACTGAAATTGGAGCTCCAGTCCTCCAGCAGTGACATACTATTCTTAGAGTACATGTGTTCATGTTCTTCACTTTTGTCTAACAGCGACCAATGCATCTGATGAAGGTTAGGGGTTTGACAGAACGTTATGCATTTTACAAGTACCAAATTCTTCCATATTGTTACATATTTCTCGAACGCCTCATTGGGGGACACAGGACCATGGGTGTTATGCTGCTTATCCATAGGAGGACACTAAGTAGATGCAAAGATGTTAGCTCCTCCCCTGCAGTATACACCCCCTGGCCCAGCCAGGCTACTTCAGTTTTAGTTTAGTGTCTATAGGAGGCACATCTCTGCAGACTACTGCAGCAAGAATTTTTTGTTTTTAGAGGGCGACAGTTTCCTTCGGTGACCGATTTCCCAAAACCATCAACAGGCGAGAACGCAGAGTGTCACCTCCCCGTACCCCTCTCCTGCGACGCTGGTTCCTGGGCTGTTACTCACTGGACGACGGTTCTCACAGGCACAGATTTTCCAGAGCAGATGAAAACTTCCTCAGTCCCTCTTCCAGGCTCTGAGTTGATAAAAGCTCTGCACCAGCGTGACCAGGCAGCAGACTGCCATCTCCACATGAGGTGAGATCCTTCCGATTTCCAGAGCAGATGAAAAACATCCTCAGTCCCTCTGGCAGGCCCTGAGTTGTTGATATAAGCTCTGTGACTGGGGGGTTAAGAAAGGAGAGGCAGCTTCACAGCAGGCGTCAGAATCTCCACACTGGCTCTCTGACAGGAATTGGAGCAAAGGTCAGATCCTCCCTAACTGTATTCACATGGGCTGATTGCAGACTCCTGCATAGCATTCTACCTGTGGCGGGGGGAGGGGAGAGTTCCCAGGACTCAGTGCACCCGCAGCTGCAGTACACTTATAGAGTTTTTTCTGTCCACCATTGTTGTGCAGGGCTGGAGGGGGGTAGGGGAGTCCCTTCCCACCATTTTTTTTTGTTTATTATATTTTCTCATGCCTTCTTGTCGGAGCTAAGTCCCGCCCCCTCCGACACTCGATAAGCCACGCCCCCTCACGAAAACGCACGTAACCCTCCTCACACAGGAGCTCTGCAGAGCATTGCTCCCTCTTTTTGTGATCAGAGCCTGTGGGCGTCTCTCAGAGCTGGCTTCCTCCTTCCCACAGGGACTGGGACACAGGAGCAGGGGAGGGGGGGGTTCATCAGTGTTCTGGGTGAGTTATTTCCTCACTTGCACATTAGCTCTGCAGAGCATTGCTCCCTCATTACAATCAGAGTTTGTGGTTCATCAGCCAGGGGCTGCAGTCACATGTTTTCTGCCCTGCGCAACTACAGCAACAACTATAAGACTTTTAATGTATCCTGCCACGCTGAGCTACTAGGGGATGTTAGCAGCTCTTCCTTCTGTGAGTCCGGTGCCCCTGTAGCTCCCCCCCTCCCCCCCGGCCCCCCTGCCACTACCGCAGCAACCGCTGCCAGCCCAGAGCCTACGGCTCTCAGTCCCCCGGAATGGACACAGTCCCCAGAACCTGGTGCTGGCTATGCAACTTCGTCCTCACACCCCTCGGAGCCCCTGGACAGAACGCATCCTGATGACACCTCTATAGAGGGTCCTTCTGATAAGAATCAGCCCTCTGCTTCACCGGTTGCAGATCAGAAAAAGGGCATGACCCCCATGGTTCTCCCTCCGGGGTACACAGATGGGGTTCTCCCACATGTTCCGCGGTCTCTGAGGAGCCGGAGGAAGGGGAATGTTGTTTGTACCGGGATCATTCCTTGGTTTCAACCTCCCCGAGCGATCAAGCTGCGATGGACTCCCTTATTGCAGATATCAACCAAAATCTGCATGTGGAAGATCTCCCATCCACTACTACTGACCCTGCGGTCTCCTTTAAAAGGGTGAAGAAACCTCAAAAAAAAAAATTTTGACGCCGCTTCGGTATCTGTAAACTCATGGAGTCCCGGTACCCCTTTGGCTTAGCTGTCTCTAAGGGCTGGGCCGATGCGGCCACAGTGGACCCTCACCCGGCTTCCCACCTGCCTGAAGGACCCTCCTGTCTTTTACAGACAGACAAGTGGAGCAGCTCGATCGCTCCGCCTTGAGGCTGCGGGTCCCTCTCCCCTTCCGTGTGGGTCGCACAGGTACCAGGACTACCAGTTTCCCTCAGACCCTCACAGATGTAACTGTTCACATTGCTGCGGCAGCAGAGTACCTCATGCAGGCCTCCCTCGACGCTGCTACCTGCGCAGTTATTGTCGCCTCAAATACCATAGCCATCCGTAAGGCCCTCTGGTTCCGATAATGGAGAGCGGACTCGGTCTCTAAGAAGCTTCTCACAGTACTCCTTTCCAGACCGATGGTTTGCCGATCGTCTGGACAGGCTTTTTTTTCTGACGCCACAGGAGGAAAAGAGTACCTCCCTCCCCCAACTCTAGCCCAGGATGTTTTTTACTAGACACGCAGGGCCCGACCTTCTCAGCCCTCCCCGAGTCCACCTCGTCCTGGCAGTCTAGACAAAGACCGAGGAATCTCGTCCTCCATCTGGGCCGCCGCCTCAGACCACAAATGGGTGCGATACCTTGTGTCTTCCGGTTACCACTTGGAATTCCGGACCCGATCCCCTGGTCAGTGTTCTCTCTCAAACCCCCCTAAAGGCTCCAAAACACCGCGAGGCCTTCTCCTCAGCAATCCACTCCCTCCAAACAGCGGGGGCGATGGGTACCTGTTCCGGACGGCGAGAGGTTCAAGTCCTTCTATTCCAACCTCTTGTGGTCCCCAAAAAAGGACGGGTCAGTTCGACCCATACTGGACCTCTAACACCTGAGCAAACATGTGCACGTGAGGAGATTCAGAATGGAATTCCTAGGGTCCATTATTACCTTTATGGTCGTAGGAGAATTCCTTGCCTCCCTAGCTATCAGGGACGCGTACCTGCACATACCCATCGCTCCAGCTCACCAAAAGTTCCTCCGCTTCGCGGTTCAGGACTTCTTTTTTTTTTCTTTTTCATTTGTAGCCCTACCCTCGGCTCTGCCACAGCACCAAGGGTCTTAATAAAGGTCATGGCGGCCGCCATGAGTGCCCTTCACGCCAGGAGAGTGGCTGTTCTGCCTGGCTTGGATGACTTCCTCATCAAGGGCTCAACCAGCGTACAGATCTCTGTGGGCATCCTATCCCGCTTAGGGCGGCTTCTGACTTCAGTCAAATCATCCCCGGTCCCGTCAAAATCCGTCACCTCCCTGGGCATGTCCCTGGACACCCTTCGGGGCTTGATATTTCTCCCTCAAGGCAAGGCAACCGCTCTACAACAAGCGGTACACTGCCCTCTACGTACTCCTCTCGCTCCATACAATTCAGTATGAGAGTGCTAGGTAGGATAGCGGCGGCTATAGAGGCAGTGCTGCTCGCTTAGCCACACCACTGCCCACTGCAGCTTGCGCTTCTAGCTGCCTGGGACAAGAGCCCCTTTTCCTTGGACAAACTTTTCACCTGACACCTTCAGTCAGGTATGTGCTTTGCTGGTGGCTTCAGTCCTCTTCCATATCGAGAAGGAGATTTTCTCCCCCAAGTAGACTGGCTACTCCTGACCACGGACGCCAGCCTCTTAGTCTGGGGAGCAGTGTACTGGCTCCACACTGCTTTGGGACGTTGGACGCCCCAGGAGTCTTCCCTTCCCAGAAATCATCCTGAAAATCAGCGCGATCTTCTCGCGCTCAGGTCATTCCCCCCTTCTGCTAGCAGGTCGTTTGATTCGGGTCCAATTGGACAATGCAACAGCTGTGGCCTATGTCAATCGGCAGGGAGGTACCAGCAGCAAGACTGCTTATCTCGAGGTCCTCAGGATCCTCACCTAGGCCGAATCGACAGGGGTCTGTGTTTTCAGCGTTACACATACCGGGAGCAGAGCACTGGGCGGCGGACCTTCTAAGTCGCCAAGGCCTGGCCGCCGGAGAGTGGTTTCTCCACCCAGAAGTGTTCCCACACATCTGCACTCGCTGGGGTACACCAGACGTGGATCTAATGGCCTCAAGGTTGAACGCAAAGGTACCCGCGTTCTTAGCCAGGTCACGTGATCCACAGTCCATTGGCGCGGATGCTCTAGTCTCCTGAAGTCGTTTCCGTCTACCTTACATGTTTTTCGCCTCTACCCCTGCTGCCGCGAGTAATCAGGAAGATCAACGCAGAAGGAGTCCCAGTGATACTAATAGCACCGGACTAGCCCAGGTGCGCCTAGTATGCTGAATTAGTAGAATTGCTCATGGCGCCTCGTAAGCATCCCAGACCTGCTGACCCAAGGGCCCATTTCCCATCAACTCCAGAGCCCTGAAGCTAACGGCCTGGCCATTGAGACCTGGACTTTAACAAGAGCGAGACTCTCTCCACCATGTACAGTGCCTGAAAGCTGGCCTTCATCCTGTATTTACCACCGTACGTGGAAAACTTTCCTTTCCCAGTGCAGGGAATCTAATGTCCAACCTATGCCTCTGGCGATCCCCAGAATTCTTGATTTTTATTTATTTTTTTTTGTTTTTTGTTTTTTTTGCAGTCAGGTTGCACGAGGGGTTGGCCCTCAGCTCCCTTAAGGGACAGGTTTCATCTCTCTCAATATTCTATCAATACCGCCTAGCTTGCAATCCGCAAGTCAAGACTTTCCTCAAGGGCGTTTCCCATCTAGTTTCTTCGTATAAACGGTCGCTGGACCCATGGGACCTCAATCTCGTTTTAGACGGTATCCAGAGGTCCCACTTTGAACCTCTTAAGGAATCTTCTCTTGCTCTTCTCTCCTGGAAGGTAACATTCTTAGTGGCGATTACGTCCATCAGACAAGTTTCGGAACTGGCAGCACTCTCTTGCCGCGAACCCTTTCTGTTCTTTCATCAGGACAAGGTGGTTCTACGCCCCCTTCTGGATTTTCTTCCACACCCAGTCCATAGGGTGGAAAGGTTTCTATATTCGCTAGACCTTGTGAAGGCTCTCAGATATTACGTACCCAGCACAGCCCCTTTAGGAACATAGACTCCTTGTTCGTCATTCCTGAAAGGCTTAAGAAAGGAGAGGCAGCTTCATAGGCAATGCTGGCTCGCTGGATTCACTCTGCGATCCAGGAGATCTACCGCTTGCAACTCAAGCCCATTCCTAGAAGGCTGCGGACTCCTTCCACGCGAGCAGTTGGTGCCTCTTGGGCCATTAGGCATCAGGCTTCAGTGGAACAGAGGTGTAAGGCTGCGACCTGGTCTTGTCTACATACTGTTTCAAAGCATTACCGAGTCCATACCCAGGCTTCGGCTGAGGCGAACCTAAGTAGGAAAATTCTGAAAACGATAGCCAGGAGCGCCTACTGAGATAGGTGCTCCACTATCTGGGACTGGTTCCTAGTCCTTGGGTTGCGTTGTTTATTGTTTACCCACACAGGGACTGCTTTAGGACGTCCCATGGTCCTGTGTCCCCCAATGAGGCGTCAGAGAAAAACGGATTTTTGTATACTCACTGTAAAATCGTTTTCTCTTAGCCATCATTGGGGGACACAGCACCCTCCCTTTCGCCCTGTTGGGCCTTAGCTTTTTTCTCTCTCAGTACTTTTTTGTTATGAGTATTCACTCACGTTTTTTGTTACTTGTTCTCCTACTGCTTGTGTACTAAAACTGAAGTAGCCTGGCTGGGCCAGAGGGTGTATACTGCAGGGGAGAAGCTAACATCTTTGCATCTATTTAGTGTCCTCCTATGGATAAGCAGCATAACACCCATGGTCCTGTGTCCCCCAATGATGGCTAAGAGAAAACGATTTTACGGTGAGTACACAAAAATCCGTTTTTTCATCTCTCCAAAGAATAGATTGCAGACGGAACAAATGCCTTTTTAGGATACCTAAAATAGAAATGGTCAGGTGTAAAGTACAATACACTGACGTCCTTGTACAGCGTTAATAGTGATGTCACAGGATGGGGACTGACCTGGGTGATGACAGAACAGGAATAGTCAGTGATATCACGGTACAGTGATGATACGCAGCAATGTCATAGTATGGCAACACTTGTAGTCACAGGAAAGGTCACAGCAAACAGTAACATCATAGTATGAAAGTAGTGTGCACAGTGATGTCACAGAACTGGGATAGTGAGCATTTCACATCTAATGGAACTTTCACAGTTGTTTTGAAGAGCACTTTGATGTCACAGCACATGAGTGAAATATCAGTATTGGAGCATTAGCCACAGTGATGTCACAGGCACAGTTGTTGCACACAGTAACAAAAATAATGCACACAGTAACGGGGGCGGGGCGCACGGGGACGGGGCGCACGGTGACTGGCATGGCTCTTTTACTGGGCCAACCACCCAATTGCTAATGCAGAATCTGCAGCCTACACTTTTTGGTCCCATCCTAGTTATTCAATCTAAATCCCACTGGGCAGCTGTATAATGTTCCTTTTAAACTATGATGATAATTTTGGTGAAACAATGGTTTTGGGGGGGAAGGAAAGGGCATAGATTGAAATGACACTATCGGGAGGCAGATTGCTGCAGAAAAACATTCTCCCACTACCTTTAGAAATGAACACTGAACCCTAATATATAATAACAGAGAGGTAATCTTGATGCCTTCTTTGAAAAATATATTACAAGTTAGTAACCCTAGTGCCTCGTCATGCTTGGATCTTGCATTGATGACCAGACCGACGAGCAGAAGAGGCACCAGGTATGGCGGCAGATTGGAGGAGTATGGCAGGGCTCGGGTCTAGTGGCCACAGACTACCAATGTGCAAATCATTTTGCTCAACTCTACTTATGGATACTGGATTTTTGAGATGGGATGTTGATATAGGGAACTAGTCTGATTTCCGTATGTAGTCTGGAAAGAATTTTTCCCTAATATGGGGCAATTACCATCTTTCTCATGGGGGTTTTTCCCTTCCTCTGTATCAACATGTTAGGTTACAGGTTTAACTCATTGGACTTGTGTCTTGTTGAAAGCTATGGAATTTTGAAGCTTTCCTAATATGAGTTTTTAATTTACCCTTGATGTAGTCCTGGGGAGGGGAAATGTTGGTTCACCTCCATGAAGTGGGTGTATCTCCAGACACTGGGATAAATGCATTTTCTTTCTGTAATTCCTTATGGTTTTTGATCTTTCAGCTTTTCCACATTGATTTTGGTCACATTCTCGGAAACTTCAAGTCTAAGTTTAAAATTAAGAGGGAGCGCGGACCCTTTATTCTTACTCATGACTTCATCCATGTCATCCAACAAGGGAAACCAGGGAACACAGATAAATTTGGCAGGTAATAATTAGACCCAATGGTTTTATGTTGTACTTAAGGAACACTGGTGCTTGCTACATTGCTAAATATGACATCATGAATTTTCATTTTGATGCCCCTTTCTCGTGAGCAGACGACTTGGCAGGAGCAAGCCATAGTGTGAATGCCATAGAAAAGTCGGTAATTCATTAAAATGGGGCTGATAGGACAAACCTGTTATTGTTTCTGCTCTGCAGATCCTGACAAGGATTTTTGGTTGCTTCCATGCAGGTTTCGGCAGTGCTGCGAGGATGCGTACTTGATCCTACGTAGGAATGGAAACCTCATCATCACACTCTTTGCACTCATGCTGACAGCTGGTCTCCCAGAGCTTAGCTCCGTAAAAGATATTCAATATGTCAAGGTAATGTGACCAGAGGCTTTATACATAAATCGCACCCTAGTCTGTAATGTGCACACTAATAGTTTATGAGGAGCAGATAACAGGCAGTGGTGGTGGGGAGCTCATGACTTTGTCTTTTTTTGAGCTGTCACCTGATTTATGACCACATCAAAGTTTGATAAACTTTTATGTGGTCTGTGGTCATAAATCGGCTCAAAGAAGTTCAGAAAAAAATAATTGTGATAAGATCCAACCACAGATAAGATAAGAATAGGTTGTCATCAGTCAGAATTTGGGCCAGAATCTGATATCCAGCTGATAAATGATCTTAAAACACTGTGTAACCAGCATTGTGCAGGTTAATAAAGACCCTGTAAGAACCAAACTGTACTACATGTTTAATGAAACTGCATTGCAAACATTATTTCTAGCGCAAAATACATGCACTTAAAGGGAACCTGTCAGGTCCTGTATGCACCCAGAACCAAGAGCAGTTCTGGGTGCATATTACTAATCCCTGCCTAACCGTCCCAGGCTATAGTAGCATAGATAAAGGGATCTTTAGAAAAAGTATTTTTCAAGATCCTTTATGATATGTTAATGAGGCCAGGGACTAGTTGCAAGGGCGTTACCTCCCTTGGCTAGTCGGCCCCCTTCGCATGTAAGATGCTAATGAATGTGCAGCGTCAGAGGCATGATAAATCTCACCTCTCTGCTGCCATTGCTGACAACGCCGGATTTTGAATCTGTGCGCATGATCAGAAGTCCCAGACTGAAAGTCCAGGGACGTTCTGATCATGCACACTGAGCAAAAAAACAGCGGTGCCAGCAGAGGTGAGAGCGACCATGCCTCTGACGCTGCACATTCATTAGCATGTTAGCACATCCACAGGGGCATACTTACATGCTAAGGGGGCCGAATACCCAAGGGAACTAACGCCATTGCGACTAGTCGCTGGCCTCATTAGCATATCATAAAGGATCTTTATAAATCCTTTTTCTAAAGTTCTCTTTATCTATGCTAGTGTATACAGGGACAGTTAGGCAGGGATTAGCAATATTCATCCAGAACCGCCCTTGGTTCTGGGTGCATACAGGACCTGACAAGTTCCCTTTAAGTAAAAAAAAAAAAATCAACAAAAAAATCAAATGATTAATCAGGAAGGTGCCCTTATCCTTTATGTACCATAACTCCTGTAGTTCCCGTAATTCGCTGACCTACTTGTATTACTGAGAAGTTCTCATTTACCCCCTCTAGGACTCCTTGGCACTGGGAAAGACAGAAGAAGAAGCACTTAAGCAGTTTAGACAAAAGTTTGATGAGGCGCTAAAGGAGAGTTGGTCAACCAAAGTCAACTGGATGGCGCACACTGTGCGTAAGGATTACAAGTCCTAGCGGTACGCTGATGGCTCCACATTTGTATCCTAGTTCTACACAGTTGCAGCTGTGCTATGGAGCGGACGGCCATCAGCGTCCATAGCCGATTGGTGCCTGAAAGTGCAATGTGAACACTGAATGTCGTAACTCGCCCCGATCGACGAGAAACTACAAAAGAAGAACTGAATGTGAGACTTTGCTCTAAACACAAAGACAGTACTGCCGATTATTGTACAGTAGAGATTGGTGCGGCCACTTCTGATGGACATAAGGGATATGGCGACGATGGCGGGGTAACGAGTGGAGGCAGAGGGTCTCCTTGCACCTCAGCGAGGCTATGGATTTGCACACTTTTGGTTTTGATAGCCTACTTGAGCCCTTTGTTTGATAATCTATTTTTTTAATCGACTTGTGTTTTTTTTGTTTTTATGAGATTGTGTCGCCCACGTTTCCCAGACCTTATAAAGATTCTCAGATTATTTTTATTTTACGTCTTCCTGAGTCTAAGGAACTGTGCCAGCTCTTTACTGCCGTGTCTTCACTGAATGGGGTATCAGTACGGGATTTAGTGTCAGGTGCTCAGGACCATGAGTCTTCCATTAATTTTCCCACTCCTATACAGGTAGCAGTTTGCAGGATTTTATTTCCCATTATTATTGCCTTTCTGCTCATTAATCTTTTAGCAGAATGATCACTACATATTGTTATAGTCTGGTCGCTGTCCTGCCTTAAGCATGTGGTACCCTCGTACTGTGGGTATACACTTCACCGATAGGGGGCTGCCTGTACCAACCAGTGTCTGCTCTTCCGTGGCGGCTGTACCTCACCTGGTAAACCAGTGTTAGCTTCGTGACTACTTGAATGAAGAAAAACAGGCTTTGCCAAAGCATTGACTTACCAAGATTGTAATGACTGCCTGGTAACAATAATGGGGCCATCTCTATATTGCAGAGAAAGTCATGTTATAGCTACTTCATATGATGCCATACATCCAGGGATACCTTTCAGCACACCTCATCTCTAAAATTTGGATTTTAGATCCTACCATAAACCGAGGTGTAGCTTTGCTTTACTGTAGTGCTGTGGTGTCTGATCATTTGTGCCCCAAGCAGCAACACTCCTCCAGGATAACCCTGTGATAGAAACATCTGCATCGTCCCAGACCTACTGAGATCTAGACTTCTAGACTAGTCTAGCCTAAAGCGCTTTGTTCCTGTACAAAGATGGATGACAAAGACTATCAAGCGCTACTTGACAAGAATATGCAATGTGAGAGACTCTGAGTAACCGTCGTTTTAATTAATTCTTCGTAAATTAATAGGTTAAATGAAAATAAGTAACTTTGTTATATATTTTTTCTGAGAAGTCTGCTTTTTTTTTTTTCTCCTCCTGAACAGATCTTTCAATACAGGGGTAAAAGCTATATTCAGTGAAGACTGGTCGGCGATGACAGCTGGTATTTTTAAAATTCTATGGCGAGGTGAGGAGGAGGAAGGGTTAGGAGTAGTGATGAGTGTATTCGTAACGAGCATTCGGACGCTCAGATGGGCGCAACTCGTGTACCAAATATAATGGAAGTCAATGCGGAACTCTAGCATTTTTGCGGGAAATCTTCCAGAAGAAAAGCATGAGTTCCCCAATGACATCCATTATACTTGAGTCGCGCCCTTCCGAGCATCCAACTGCCCCTTACGAGTTCTGAGCACCCGATCATGGCAGTGCCGGCTCATCACTAGTTAGGAGCAGACAATCTGCTGCAAGTTCTCGTGAAGAAACAAGTTAGTTTTCCATAGAACCCTATATGCACCAACTGTTATCTTTTGTCTAAGAAATGGGGAAAATCTGTGTTCATTGAAGACCTATTTTACCATTGACATGAGAATTTTTGAGAATGATAGGAGGAAAAAGAAGCAAATTTCTCTGAGATATCTCACAAAACTGTAATATTAATTTATGGGTAAACAAATCAAAACAATGGCTACTTTATAAGTCCTATCTGCTGCCAATTGTATTTTGTACTGTACCTGTGTAACTAGAGACTGAATGCAATGTGACTGACTACCAGTTAGATTCACGTAAGGCAGAATATAATGGAATGATTTTATTTATGCCAACTTTTTTTATTTTCAAGGAGTAGAGACTATTTTATTATGATTTGATGGTTTTCCCATGACTCCGATATTTATTTAACGCTTGGCATTCCAGCTTTGCTGTGATCTCCCAGGCGATAGGATATTGTATTTTGTACAGAATACTTTACCTGGCAGCGGCCTCATTCATGGCGCGCACCGCACAGGAGGCTCCGCGACCGCTGCCTGCTTCTCTTGCACACGTCTTACACTGGAAAACGAGTCTGTGTACATAGGGTGGAAGAGTCCACTGTTCTAATGAGAATGTATCCGCGTTGATTTTACACTGTAAGCAGGACAAGAATCGGATTCAGATGCTGAATAAACGTAACCGATGTTCTGTAAACGGAGCTGATTTGTTACCTCCTTCTTTAATCATTTATCAATTGCTGGACAAAATAAAATGTTAATTTTATTACTTTGTAGAGAATCCTTTGCAGACAATGACTGCCTGAACTCTGGAAGCCATGGACATCACCAAACACTGGATTTCCTCTTTTGTGATGCTTTACTGCGCTGACTTCAGTTCTGCTTATTTGTGGATCTTTCTGGCTTACATTTGGTCTTAAGCATGTGAAATGCAGCTCAATGGGGTTGAGATCTGGTGATTGACTCAGCCATTGCTGAATATTCCATTTATTTGCCTTAACCTCTACCCGACGATCCACTGTAGGTAAACATCAGAGCTTGCTGGGCTTAGGGCAGTACCGAAGTTATTCTATGGTCGCCGGTCAGTCTAGAATCAGGACCGCCAGGGTCCCGCAAACACCACAATACTGGTGCAAAATGCTGGTTGTGACCAGCGACATCATCAGGACCTGATTGGATCAGGTTCCAATAATGTTCGCTATCTTTCATATGCTGATATAAATAATGATCGCGACCTATACAGTAAGGAAAATAAGTATTTGATACACTGCTGATTTTGCAAGTTTTCCCACCTGCAAAGAATGGAGAGGTCTGTAATTTGTAATGTAGGTGCATTTCAACTGTGACAGACAGAACCCCCCCCCCCCTCCCCTCAAAAAAAATAAGAAAAAAATCCAGGGAATCACATTGTATGATTTTGAAATAATTAATTTACATTTTCTTGTATGAAATAAGTACTTGATACAATAGAAAAACAGAACTTAAGAAGTTTGGAATGCTATTGCACACTATTACTGAGGTAGCTGGATTAATATCCTCCCCTCTTGAATACTTCACCTGTGTACCGGCTCAGGAACCTCCGTGCACCGCACCCTTTGCTGCATTATCTATTCAGACACTTGAGGGACTGGTGAGCGGACTGCCATCTCTTTTCGACAGGTGTAATGTATTGCCATGTTTGTGCATTACAATAATTTACACCAGCGATCAGAGTAATAACAGTTCCCATAACTGAACTAAGTAAAAAAAAAAAAAAAAAGTGTTTTTTTAAAATCACAAAATAAAGAACAAAAAGTGAAAAAAAAATTCTAGCAATAAATACTTTCATGTAACAACAAAAATAAACAAGTACATATTTGGTATTGCTGCATTCAGAAAAACCTGATATATAAAACTGTCACCCATTCATTTAACCCATTCAGTGAACAGCATAAAGTGGCAAAATATTATGCATTTTCATCATACCGCCGATAAAAAAAAATTGTAATAAAACATAAAGTTGAACTTAAATAAAAATTATGTAGCTGAAAATGTAATCTTCTCCCGCAAAACACAAGCGACCAGCAGCAGAAAAATAAAAACACTACAGCTGTGAGGATAAGGCGATGCAAAATAATTCTTTTTTTTCTATAAAATTGTTTTTATGTATAAGCAGTAAAACATAAAACAAAGATTATAAATGTAGTATCGCTGTAATCGTACTGACCAGAACAATAAACCTGACATATTACTTGTACCAAACATTGAACGGTGTTAAAAATAAATATTAATTCAGAATTGCTGTTTTAAGTTCGTTCTGTCTCCCAAAAATCAGAATTAAAAACTATTTAAAAACGTTAATGGCCAAAAAATGGTAACAATACAAATGTCAACTCCATCGTTTAAAAAGAAGCCCTCACATGACTCTGTTGGCAGAAATCTAGAAAAGTTATAGCTCTCAAAATATAGTGATGCAAAAAATTATTTTTATGTTAATAAAAAAACAAAAAAAAAACCTTTGTGTGAGATACTTGCCAAATATTAAAGAAAATGATATAAATCGCTATAATTGCACCTACTCCAAAGAATAAGGCTGTCTAGTCACTTATTCTGCTCGGTGAACTCCTAAAAAATAAAACAAATTCTCAACTTGCTCTCGATTTATTCTTTCCCCTCTCAAAGATCGCAGTAAGGCTCGGCTCACATTTATCCTGCACTCCACACAGCACTTACACTGTGTAAATCTCTGAAATACGTTATTCAGACGAAACCCCTGACAGAGAAGATTCCCTATAATGAGGTAGAGTTAGTCATTTTTGACTGTCTGCCTATGATATGGTGGTGTCCATATTTTCAGTGGTGCATTGAAAGCACTGTCAACTAGTTTTGTGCATTTCTGAAAAGGACAACTCTGAACAGAGGCCAGAGTAACTCTGCTGCTTCATTATAGTGAATGGATCCTTGGGGGTGTTACCTAAATCACGTCAATCAGAGATTTAGATGGAATGTGCATTGTAAGTGCTCAACATAGAGCACAGGATAAATGTAGTCCAAAATGATCACAATAAAAGCATCAACTCAACCCTTCAATATAGTGGATTTTCACATTACTGGTAGCACAAAGGCTCTGGAAAGGTGCTAGGACTCCTCGCCCCTCCCCCCAAAGAAATCGAGCAAACCCTGCATTCCCAAATCCCACCCTCCTTTTCAGCTTCCACAGTGTGCCTAAACCATATTTGTCATTAACATTATTGCAGTGAGGAAAGTGCTGTTATATTACAGGATGCAGGTTTCCAGAAGCAGCAGCCATGCACAATTTACAGGCACTAAAATGGCAGATTTGCAATTTTCACTCGGCTGTTTATTTCTGGAAAACACCTATGGAGTCAAAATCGTCAGTATTGCCATGTTCTGCAGACATTGTGTGACAAATTATGGTGCCATTACACTATGTGAAAAACCTAACCTTTTTATGGTAAACATAATATAGTTTTTTGCGGTTTTTTTTTTTTTTTTACCACCCAATAGTGGAATATGATCACTGCACCCCAAAATGATTTACTTGAGACCTGTAGTTTGTAAAATGGGGTCACTTGTGGGCAGTTCTGGCAACTCAGGGTTTCTGCCAATTTGACATGGCACCCACAAATCCTAACAGCAAAACCTGCACTATAATATGGTACTCCTTCCCTTCCTCACTTTGCACTGTGCCAGAAAAGTAGTTTCTGACCACCTAGACTGTACTGGTGCACTCAGGAGAAATTGCACAATAAACTAGGAGATCAATTTTTTCCTATTAGGCTGTGTCCGCACTTTCCGTTTCCACCTGCTTTTCAGGTGCTTTTTAGGTCCGTTTTGAACTGCAGCGTTTTCGTGCCAAAGAGCATGCGTTTTGATTTTCCAGCAAAGTCTAATGGTGATTTCTTGTCTGCACTTTGCGTTTCCAAACGCAGCGTTTAATTTGCATAATTTTGGGCAAAAACTCTGCGTTCAAAGAAGCAGCATGTCAATTGTTTTTGGCATTTGGGCTGCGTTTTGCTAACATTGAAGTCAATGAGAAGTTGTTAAAAGCAAGAAACATCAAAATTCCAGCATTTTAACTGCTTTTTAGTTGCAGAAACAATGCGTTTTGGAAATCCAAAACGCATGTTTTTCTGACATCAAATTATTGGAATGATATGTCCCTTTACACACACACACATAGTCCGACAATTAAATTAATGAAAACTATTAATTTATTGCTATTTTAGCGAAAAATACCATAAAACCGCTGTAATGATATGAAAGATAACTATTTTCATTATGATTTCAATAATTATATATTTGTCCCTTTTTTTTTCCCTTTTTTCCATTGTATTTGACTGTTTAAACTTTATTTAGCAGTGTCTTAATGTTCAAAACGCATCTGTCTAAACGCAATGGAAAAGCATGTAAAAAGCGCTAAAAACGCGATAAAAACGCATGCGTATTTAGCGCGATTTAGTGGTCAAAAGCAACTTTGGGAAAAGCAATTTCTGCCAGAGGATGCGTTTAGAACTGCAACTAGGATGACGCAAAGTGCGGACATAGCCTTAGCCCTTTTAAAAATAAAAAACTTGCTGCTAAAACATCATTTTCGAGAACAAAATGTAAATCTTTTTTCTTCACCGCCCAATGGTATAAAATTCTGTGAAGCATTTTTGGTGTTAATTTGCTCACTGCACCCATAGATTAATTCATTGAGGGGTATAGTTTGTAAGGTTACAGGACTTATGGGGTGCTCTGCTGTTCTGGCACCTCAGGGGCTCTGCCAATGTGACATGGCACCTGCAAACCATTCCAGCAAAATCTTGTAATTAAGTATAAGGGGATAACCGGTGAGCATGGCTCCTAAACTGGCCCTCGGGCTAGGGGGCAATCGCTGTCCCTTAGCCCAAAGGAACTTTTGAGGGTGAAGAGGTCTGTCAATCTACCCCTGCTCTTGGATAGCCCTGCTCTAATATTCCCTCTCCCTCACCACTCCAGGGCAGGGCCAGGGCAGGTGTGGTTAAACCCACACAAAAAGACAAACTGGGAAACCAAAACTCTTAACTTGCAGTAATCGCACACAGAGGTACTAGACAAAATGTGATCAGTAGGAAATAAAGAGCAGGGAGGGAATAAACAGATGACAAGAGAATTCCCACAACACAACAAACAGCACTCAGTAGTTCCCCAGCAACTGTATCACAACAGCACATGGACCAGTATCGCTTAAAGCTATAATCGGCACAGGAAGTCACTTTCTACCATCTTAAAAAGGCGGTGAGAAGCTGTGACAGATTTCTCACATGTGATGGTAGAGGTAACAAGCAGGCTAGGAGAGATTAACCCCTGCCAGCCCGATCACTGAGCACACAGCTGGTCGATGCCCGAGGCTGCCTGTGTAACTCCAACGCGCCAGAGAAACCAGTGAGAACTGTCAGTCTGTGGTGTGCACAGCGCCATATACTGCCATGTCACTAGAAGAGTCTTGATCTGAATGCCAATATCGGGCTTCTTCCATTATGTGCTTTGCACTGTACCTCAAAATTTGTTTTCAACCACATTTCGGGTATTGACGCACTCAGAAATTGCAAAACAAATTGGATCATTCATTTTTTCCTATTACCCCTTTTGAAAATTAAAAACTGGGGGCTAAAGCATCGTTTTATTGGAAAACAAGATAATTTTACATTTACTCAACACAATGTTATACAATTGTGTTAATCACCTGAGGGTTAAAAATGCTCACTACACCCCTAAATGAATTCCACGAGCAGTGTAGTTTCCAAAATGGGGTTTCTGCTGTTTTGGTAGGTCAGGGTCTTCTCATATGTAACATAGCGTCCACAATCTGTTCCAACTAAAATGGCACTCCAAAATTCAAATAGCACTCCTTCCCTTCCGAGTCCTGCAATGTGCCCAAACAGTAGTTTTCCCCCCACATATGGGGTATTGTATTCGGCAGAAATTGCACACAAATTGTATTGTCTATTTTTTCCTGTTGCACTTGTAAAAATAAAAAAGAAATGTGGGGCTAACGCTACATTTTTGTGAAAAATTTTTTTTTTTTTATTTTCATGGTTCAACTTTATAAAAATCTGTGACGCACCTGTAGGTTCAATATGCTCACTACATCTATAGATAAATTCCTTGAGGGATGTAGTTTACATCATAGGTTCACTTGTGGGGGTTTTCCATTGTTTAGGCATATCCGGTATCTATTCCAGACAATTTTGCACTCCAAAAGTCAAATAGCGTTTCTTCCCTTTCGAGCCCAACCATGCGTTCAAACAATAGTTTTCTACCAAATATGGGATATTGGTGCGCTCAGGAGAAATTGCACAACAAATTGTTCTATTCATTTTCTCCTGTTACGCTGGTGAAAATAAATAAAAAATATGGGGCTAAAGCAACACTTTTGTTTGGAGAAAGTAAAATGTTAATTTTTTTTTTCTTCCACGTGTTAATGCCTATAAAGCATCTAAAGGGTTAATAAACTTCTTGAATGGGTTTGAGGGATGCAGTATTTAGAAACTTTTGGATATTTTCTGACACAGGCCTCTCAGTCACTTCAAATGTGATGTTGACCCTAAAAAAAGTTTTTTCTGATTTTGTTGGAAATTTAGAAATTGTTGATAACCTTTTAACCTTTCTAACTTCATAACAAAAAAAAAAGTTTCAAAATTGATGCTGATTAAAGTAGACATGTGTTAAATGTGTTATCTGGTTTAAGGACATAAAAATTGATAGTTCGAAAATTGCGAAATCTTCCATTTTTTTTTGTCAATTTTTTATTTTTTCATAAATAAACAACTAATATCAACTACAATGTACCACTAACATGAAGTACAATTTGTCATTAAGAAAAACAGTCTCAGAATCACTGGGATCTGTTTAAGCGTTCCAGAGTTATTACATCATAAAGCAGGGGTGTGGAACCTTTTTTTCAGCAGGGGCCATTTGCAAATTTCTACCAACCTTCGGGGGCCGCACAAAATTAGCAATGTGAAAATGACCCTACTATATTTGGTCAAACAATTAATTAACTCACCCCTACTGTGGTGGCCAGAGCTGCTTCTCTTTGGTGCGGCTGTGATGTTTTATGATTCTAACCATGTTTCTTCTCACACCTGCTTTTTCAGGTTTGTTTCGGTCTGGAGCACAGTCAACTCCTTGTGATAATAAGATTGGTAAATCATATACATCACATAACAGACGCTGTATATACATCCCAGGAGATGCTGCAGGTACACACATCACATAGGAAACATTGGGACTGCTGTATATACATCACAGGAGACACTGAAGGTACATACATCACTGGAGGTACTGGGGGCATATACATCACATAGGAGACAATGGGACTGACATATATACATCAGAAAGGAGACGCTGGGACTGCTGTATATACATCACAGGAGACACCGACGGCACATACATCACATGAGGCTAGGGACATATATATATGACCTCATCCCCTCCTGTGATGTAAATGCCCACAGCCCCTCCTGTGATGTAAATGCTCCCAGCCCCTCCTATGATGTATATGCCCCCAGCCCCTCCTGTGTTGTGTATGTTCACAGTGTCTTCTGTGATGTATCTGCCCCCAGCATCTCCAATGAGATGTATAAGTCACAGGAGACACTAGAGGCAAACACAAGAGGGGCTGAGGGGGCATACACATCACAGGAGACGCTGGGGGCATATACAGCGCAAGAGGGGCTGGGGTGGGCATACACAACACCAGAGGGGCTGGGGGCACAGACATTACTGGGGGCACGGACCGCACTTTCAGAGCACAGACATCACTACTAGGGGCACAGACATCACTGGCGGTGATACACAGCATTGGGAGGGCACAGAGCACGGTGGTTGCACAGCATTGGGGGGCCTGCACACAGCACTTGCAGAGTCCCGACATCACTGGGAGACACGAGCCTGGGGTGATACACCGCCTGGGTGGAGGGGGGGACACAGCACTGAGCGCCGCACACAACTCTGTGCGTGGTACACAGAACTGAACGGGCCATAGAGTGTACAGAGGGCAGGCGCCGGACACAGCCTTGGAGAGCAGGCGGCAGACACTCAACGCCGGAAGGCAGAGTGGTGGGCACACCGCTCGGAGAGCAGAGGGGCAGATACACCGCTCGGAAGGTAGAGGGGCGGGCACACACCGCTGAGCAGGCTGACACTGGACAGCAGGAAAGCCCATTGGTTTGCAAAAGCAGCGGCGGCCCCAGCACGGCAGCCCCCGGGAATCTGCCCCGGGGCTGCATAAAAGGTCATTGCAGGCCTCATGCAGCCCGTGGGCCGGAGGTTTCCCTTCCCTGTCATAAAGTGACACTGGTTAAAACTAAAAAAATTGGCCTGATCAGGAGGGTGAAAAAAGGCTCAAGTGCAAAAGGTCAGATTTGACTTTGCCCAAAAAAATCTAAAGAGACCACAGAGTTCTGGAAAAGCATTTTTTGGACAGATGAAACTAAGATCATACTATACTAGAATGATGGGTAGAAAAAAGTATGGAGGAGGCTTGGAACGGCTCATGATCCAAAGTACTATTCACTGTAAAACATGGTGGAGGCGGTGTGATGGCCGGGTATGCATGGCTTCCAATGGTCCTGGGTCACTAGTGTTTACTGATGATGTGACTGAAGACAGAAGCAGTTGGATGAATTCTTAAATATACAGGACGATACCTTCTGCTCAGATTCAACCAAATGCAGCAAAATTGACTGGATGGTGCATCATTGTACAGATGGACAATGACCCTAAACATACTGCAAAAGCAATTCTATTTTTAAACACAATTCACAGAAAAAAAGACAAAAATCAATTAAAAAAAAAAAGACAGGAAAAAAGCATTCTTACCAATATTAAATTCAGACACAAATACACACTAGGATGCAGCAGCCCCCCATGATAAAGGCGAGGGGCTGGACAGCTGCAAAATACTAAAGAAACAACTAATTACTAACCCACCAAACATCTGTGCCTAGTATTCAAAATGCACACAGGCTTGCATAGAATGCCATTCACACCATTACATGAGATGCATCTCTGCCCGGATAACAGCCTATTACCAACACCCCTACTATTAGATCAGGCTGATTGCTCAGTACCTGATGTACACCACATTACCAAGACACTGCTGAATGGCCTGGCCTGCATCCTGCATAAAAAAATTAGCAAAAAATATGTATATAATGAATGTAAAACACACAGACTCTGCTCGCAATCCGAAAAGACATACATATTGGGTAATGATGGGAATAACACTCTATGCAAGCCTGAGTGCATTAGGAATACCAGGCAGCCACCCCACAGATGTTTGGTGGGTTAATAGTAGTTGTTTTATTATTATTTTACATCTGTGCTGTCCCCGCCTTTGTCATGGGGATGCAATGGTATTGGTAAGTATGGCTGCCTTTATTTCTGTGATTTATTTTTAATGCTGATTAATGGATTGCACCTTGTGGTGAATCCTCTGTATTTGCTCTCATGAAGTCTTCTCTTTATAGAAAACTTAGATCCTGAAACCTCTACATCCTAGAGAGTGTTCTTCACTTGGTGGATGTTATGAAGAGGAAAAGAATCTGTGCCCACCACTGTCGTCATCAATAGAGGGCCAGGATTTGAGTTCCCAAGCTCACAAGTGTACTCTCTTTTTTACAGAATGTAGCAAACTGTTGATTTGGTCATTCCCTTCATTTTTGCTGTCTCCCTGATAAATTTCTTATTTTTTCAGCCAAATGATGTTCTGTTTCTCTTCCGCTGAGAGCTCCTTTTACCGCATGCTGTGGGTTCACAGCAACAGCTTCCAAATGCAAAAGCCACACCTAGAATCAGTTCCAGACCTTTAACCTGCTTAATTAATGATGGATTAACAAAGAAATAGACCATGCAACTCTTTAATGAGTTTTTGAGATAATTGTCCAATTACTTTTGGTCCCTTGAGGCAGCTACATATTAAAGAGCTGTAGTTCCTCAACACTTCCTCCAATTAAATCTGATAACACATTAAGCTCATGTTGATCATACAACTATTTTCAATATATTTTGGTAAACGGTTAAAATGCTAAAACTTGTATCAATATCCAAATATTTCTGGACCTAATCGTATGATGCAGGCGTCTAGAGTGATCACTGTGATGGGCGGTGCAGGTTATTACCTGCCTGACGTCCACTTTGGTTGGCTTCCGTGGTTTTCTCTATGACTGCTTTATAGGAACAGAGCAGATGCTAAAAATATTATTTTAATTGTTTTCTGGTTTTGTGTGCTAGTTTTTAAAGGTGAATAATAAACGTACTTTATTTGGAAACTGCATTGGTATAGTCCACATATTGAAAGGGCTAATGTCACAATGTATGGTACTACAATTTCTCAGGACTCTATATGCGCCTACAATATAGGGATGAAAGAATTGGGGCACGCCCTTTCATAATTCAATCATGTTTTTCATTCAGCCTAATTATTACAAGTATAAAGTAAGCAAGTGTATAAAATCCATTATTTGTGAAAGAATGGGACCGTCTGTCTGATACCACTGTGGTCATGTAATAGGACGACACCGTTGTAACAAGTCAGTTTGCGAAATTTCTCCCTCCTAAATATTCCACGATTACTTGTGAGGGGTATGATGGAAAAGTGGAATCCTGTAGTAACCACAGCTATTGTGCCACAAAGTGGTAGACCATGTAAAGTTACACAGCGGGGTCACCAAACCTCCACCTGCCATTAACATTAGCACAAAAACTATGCGCCAGGAGCTTCATGGCATGGATTTCCTTGGCTTTACATCACCAAGCACAATGCCAGGCGTCATATGGAGTGATGTAAATCCGCCACCACTTGACCCTTTAGCAGTGAAAATGTGTCGTGTGGACGGATGAATCGTACGTCTGTATCTGATGTAGGAGTCTGGGTTTGGTGAATGCTAAGAGCACATTTGTGGTAGCCTCTTGTGGTGCACGGTAGAGTCTGATGGTGGTGATAGTTGTTGTTAATCTTTAATTATAAAGCCACTCCGCTTTGGTAATGAATGGTTTTTTTTTTCTGGGGACAACAGGTTAACTATTTACAGGTAGCGATCGCTGGTCAGTGTTTTCCACACTACCCACACTTACAGACAGGCAGATCTCTGAGGGAAAACTTTCCTTATTTTGGGCTGCGTTGTGGTTCACCCCTAAGACAACTTATTTTTCTAGCGATGCATTAGAAATCCTCTCAAAAAGGAGGACGTTAACTCCCTCTTTTTTTTTTCCCAACTGCCTCTATCCTTTCACTATGTAGCTAGAGTTAGCTCCTACCACTATCATGTGACTCCTACAGTTGCTGTCATTGGCTGGCTGCACATGAAAGGTTAACCTTTTGAGTGCTGCCTGTCAGCAGGTTTTCACAATATGCTACAATATTCATAGAAAATTATAGCATTTGTGCGAATCACTCTATACTTTGGGTATCCCATGGAGATGGCCATTTTGTAGATACCACACATTACTTACCTAACTACATTGTGCCAGCTCTAAACTCAAATGAAGAAGGGATATTGCTACAGGGTCGTTCAGGGGTTAGCCTAGGACATTGGTTTCAGTGAAGACTAATCTTAATGCTTCAGCATACCCATATTTGCTTCCAACTATGTGAGAACAGTTTAAGGAAAGCTCTTTTCTGTTCCCTGTGCTCTTTAAGGCCATGGTTAGGGAAGTTTTATGTAGAAGACCATGACTGACTGCGCAAAACCCGGACCTCCACCCCTTTATACGCTTCTGGGATGAACTAGAACAGATATTATGAACCAGACCCTCTCATGCAACATCAGTATTTGACCTCACAAATGCTCTCCTGGATGACTTGGGCAAAATTTCCCACAGGCACCTCCAAAATTTTGTAGAAAACATTAATGGGAACCAATCACTAGGATTTTTGTATATAAACTAAAGCCAGTGCTATACTGGCACTATCAGGCTGATTCTCTACATACCTGTAGTGGTCAGCTCGGATGTTTAGGTTTTGAAATCCAAAAAAGAAAAGATTTTTTAAAATCGGCAGCTGCTTGAGTGACAGCAGCTGAGGATCAGATAATATCTGGGGGGGGTATTCATAGTAATCCCCTCCCCCTGTTAGAATTAGCATAAATATTATACAATCGATGTAACTTTTCCCTTCCAGGACCTGTGGTGAAGTCATACCCATGTGACCAGAAGGAGCAGGGCCTTAGCTAATAGGAAAATGTTGCTTTATATCATCAGCTCTGTTGGCTAAGGCCCCACTCCTTTTTTGATCTTTCTGCATTTCGGCACTGTGGCGCCCCTGACCTGGTCAGGCACCACTGAGTACTGCACCCATGCTGGGTCAGTACAAACAGGTAATCCCAAAGGCTGACTAGGGTGTGTACGCACAGACACGAAGTACCCAGGACACACACACACAGCTCAGAGGGGACCCCCGGGCAGACCCAGGAGTGGGCGTAGCCCTCACGTCTCAGCTAGTGGTGGAGTAGTGGGACTGGAGACTAGAGAGTGTGCAGTGGCAGTCAAAAGCGTAGGAGTGGAGCAGCCAAGTCTGAGGTGCAGACACAAGTGAGTGGACACCAGTCAGACCCTGCACCTGTAGTGGCTGCTGGCGGGGGAGTTCAGTCCCCATAAGTTGGACAGAAGGACGCTAGGGAAATCAGCTAGTCTGGAGGACACTGAGGGAACCAGCTGGTCGTGTACGGAGACTTCTGGAGGGCTAGGCACGCAGGGGAAATAGGTTCCCGAAGTAGGCTCAAGTTTAACTACCTACTAAACCTGCCGGTGGGGTGGACATTAAGTCCCACACCAACCATCACAGAGCCCGAGCATCAGCAGCAACCAGGATTGAGCCTGGACCCATCTTAACCTTGGTCCACGCTGCCAGCAAACGGGTCAGAAAGGGGAGGAAGGCAGCCGCGACTTCCCTGGATGAATCCCACAGTACTCTAAGTCAGGGGTTGTCCGAAACAAGAAGTGCTAGGAAGGCGAGCCAGCAGTCACCCCCTACGTCGGCCTGAAGGATACCTGGTTCCACCTGGCTCATCATAGCATCGCCCGGGTTGCCTCATTCTACCAGCAAAAAGTGAGTAAAAACCCTGAAAGACATTTCTGGACTGTGTGTGAGTTCTTCTGCGACCTGTGGTACTACACACTTACACCTGAGCCCCTGGGGCCAGCCTTACTCTCGGGAAGCCATAACACCAGACTGCAGACATCATCAGCCCCAGATGTTCGTTAAACTGCAGTGGCGGTCACCCACCATCCTGACCGCAACAACCAAGAGTGGCGTCACGATTCCCATTAAAGTTAACCTGACATACCTGTTGCCGGAAGATACCCAGCACGTGAAGACCCTGAGGCAACCTGCAGGTGAGGGGCTTTACAGCACCCATTAGGTTATTTGCATTTTTTCATTGCAGTTTTGAGTGTGGATTTTTTTACCTGTTTTTAACGCTTAGGGTTTCTTTCTCTTTTTTGGTACATCATGTTTTAAATTAAGCTTTGGGGTTTGTTTTTTTTTTATTTTTATTCTTTCTGGTATTTGGCTTTGATTAAACATTAAGTATTATTGCATTTCTGCAACTAAAAAACACATTATGCATCTTTTAAACTGTGGATTTTTCTGCATCTATTGAAATAATAATTTGGGGTTATCTTATGTGGGATGAGATGTAGGGATTTTTGGCATAATTTTAGAACACACATAGTTTAGAAGGAGTCTGTTGCTACAAAACATGTCAAACCAAGCACAGGTTATTTGTAGACACTTGGCGCAGCTCAACAATTCAGTGCACCTCTCTACTTGTTTCCATCTACTGTACCTATGTGATCTTCTCGCACTTATAAAGCCAAAGCTGTCAGCAAAGAGGAGGGAGGATATAAAGTGGAAAGAAGTAGGTGTAAAGGTGCTCTCAACTGCTCAGTGATGCCAAGGGTGCACACAGCTCCTGAGCTTGGTTTGTGCAATCATTTTAAAGGGAATCTGTCACCATCTGAAAGCAGCATGATGTACAGTCAAAGACCCTAATTCCAGCAATGTACCACTTGATATTGGAGTGATACAGTCACTATTTTGTCTGCTGCAGATCTATCAGTTCTCTGAATGCTGAGCTCTATAACCCCACCCACACCACTGATTAGCAACTTTCTGCCTATATACAGTGTACAAACTGCCAATCAATGTTGGGGTTGGGTTATACAGAGCTCATAAATATAGAGGACGATCTGCTAACTGGGTTATTAGTCCTCTAATGATGATCTCCGTCTGATCAAAAAGTGTTTTCATCAAACTTATAGCAAGCAGCTGAGTGAGTGATACATTGCTGGAATCAGGGTCTCGCTCTCTATAGTATGCTGCTCTCGGATTAGGTGGCAAATAAACCGCTGACAGATTCCTGTTAAGTTGACAGACTCCATTTCAAGTGAACCCATCACCTCAGAATTGCCCAGCTAAGTGAAGCAGGGGAAGTCTAGAGCTTTTTACCACTTTCAATTATATACTCTTATTTTGCGCCATGAGTCAGGGTTAACATATTGTTGCAAATGAACGAATACAGCTTTGTCTCTGGTCTTGATGTGGAACAAATTTTGCATACTTCGCTGTAAGGTTATGTGCGCACGTAGCGTTCTGCCCCTGCAGAAATTTCTGCAGCGATTTAAACAGCACACATGCGCTTCAAATCGCTGCAGAAAGACGCATGCAGTTACGCTGCGGTGCAGATCCCAGCGTAACTGCATGCAAATACGCAACATGCGGCAAATTTTTAGGCCACGCCCCTAACCACACCCATTTCACAGTCACGCCCATATCCACTCCCCATCCACACCCATTCAGCATGGACACGCAGGCAGCCGGCGGGCCTCCAGCAGGGACACGCAGGCAGCCGGCGGGCCTCCAGCATGGACACGCAGGCAGCCGGCGGGCCTCCAGCATGGACACGCAGGCAGCCGGCGGGCCTCCAGCATGGACACGCAGGCAGCCGGCGGGCCTCCAGCATGGACACGCAGGCAGCCGGCGGGCCTCCAGCATGGACACGCAGGCAGCCGGCGGGTCTCCAGCACGGAGACGCAGGCAGCCACAGTGAGACGGCCGGTCGCCCGCAAAGTGAGGCGGCCGGTCGCCTTCACAGACAGGTGGCCGGCCGCCCGCACAGACAGGCGGCGGGAGGCGCCCGCACAGACAGGCAGCGGGGGGCGCCCGCACAGACAGGCGGCGGGGGACGCCCGCACAGACAGGCGGCGGGGGGCGCCCGCACAGACAGGCGGCGGGGGACGCCCGCACAGACAGGCGGCGGGGGGCGCCCGCACAGACAGGCGCAGGGGGGCGCCCGCACAGACAGGCGGCGGGCCGCCCGCACAGACAGGCGGCGGGGGGCGCCCGCACAGACAGGCGGCGGGGGGCGCCCGCACAGACAGGCGGCGGTGGGCGCCCGCACAGACAGGCGGCGGGGGGCGCCCGCACAGACAGGCGGCGGGGGCGCCCGCACAGACAGGCAGCGGGGGGCGCCCGCACAGACAGGCGGCGGGGGGCGCGGGCCGACCGCACAGAGAGGCGGCCGTCCGCCCGAACAGAGGCGGCCGGCCGCACGCACAGAGAGGCGGCGGGCCGCCCGCACAGACAGGCGGCCAGCCGCCCGCACAGACAGGCGGCCGGCCGCACGCACAGACAGGCGGCCGGCCGCACGCACAGAGAAGCGGCCGGCCGCACGCACAATGAGGCGGCGGGCCGCCCTCACAGACAGGCGGCCGTCCGCCCGAACAGAGAGGCGGCCGGCCGCCCGCACAGACAGGCGGCCGGCCGCACGCACAGAGAAGCGGCCGGCCGCACGCACAGACAGGCGGCCGGCCGCACGCACAGAGAGGCGGCCGTCCTTCCGCAGAGACAGGCGGCCGTCCTTCCGCAAAGACAGGCGGCCGGCCGACCGCACAGAGAGGCTCCGGCTGGGGGTGGGGGGGGGGGAGGGAAATCAGCGCTGGGGAGATTCAGTTTACATACCAGCAGCAGCACAGCGCTCCTCTCTGTTATGCCACGTCTACTAGGATGGTAGGAGGGAAAAGCAGTGAGGCGGGGAGAGAGTGGGTGGGCGGAGCCCGGGAGACGGCCGTCCCGCCCGTGGCAACGGGACAAACAATGTAAAGCGTGAAAGTCCCGCTGTATCCGGGACGGTTGGGAGGTATGCACATGCATACTCACACACATATATGCAAACCCACCTTTACAAGTCAGGTTTGGCCAATTATGGGTCTTCTCCCTGTTCTTCCTCAACTCTATCTCACCTGAATGTGGGTTGTTTGTTGGGAATAGCTGTTGTTGATAATGAGTGGCAGTCATCGTGCTGAGAGCAGGTATGTGTAATACAAGCACAACATGTAAATGTTTGGGAAGGAGAAGGCACAGAGGCAATTCTTGAGTTTCTTAAGCAAAATACAAAATCTGTAAAAGGACTCTGCACCTACTATAATGCTAATCCTAACTGAGCCAGGAATGGCCACTGAGCTCTAAATCTGTAGTTCTGCAAGCTATGTCAGACAAAGCCGACCTTGAGAATAAAAAGGTCAATACAGAATTCAGTAACAACATTGTGGAATTAAATCTGTTTACATAGATACTGTCAAGAGGGTAAAGTAGAAACTGGGAATTGTGGCACCTAAACTGGCCCTTATCCCAGAGGTGCAGCTGAAGGTGAAGAGGTCTGGACCACCAGCCTAGCCCTGACTCTTTTCAGCCCTAGGTCTAATACCCACTCACCCCCAATCTAGAAGAGGGACCAGTACTGGAGTGGTAAATCCCACACAAGAAGACAGTCGGGGAAAACAAAACTCAAGCTCCCAGCAATCACTCACAGAGGTATACACAAAACATGCTCAGGAGGAACTAAAGAAAAGGAAGGAAAAAAATCAAAAGACAAGAGTATTTCCATAACACACCAGAATAGCATAGAACAGTTCACCAGCAACTGGATTACAACAGCACATGGCCCGGGTTCTCTACAGCTATAATTGGCATGGAGGAGCAGATTTTACCATCTTTTAAAGGGCGGAGGTGGCTGTGAAAGGTCTCCAGAAACCCGTGACCCTAACAGCAATTCACAAGCCAACAGAAATTTACTCCGACTTGACCGATCACCAGTTAACACAAAACTGGTCGCTGCCCAGCTCTAAGTGAGCAACTCAAAGAGGACCAGGTGGCGTGTCAGACTCTGCACTGCGAACAGTCAGAAGGGGCCAAGACACCTGGTGAGTTTAGAGCTGAACGCCGTGTAACAGATACGTATAAATATATATTCGTTTCCATGACAAAGATGCAATTGCCCTTGAAACCAAATAACCTTATTTATTAATTTCTCCAGAAGTTGGGATCAATAAGATTCTCAGTAATCATAGTGATCTAGTAAACTGTGTGCCACAAACAGGGAGTTTGCATGCAAAGTATCACACTTTCTGCAAATGACGATCTCGCACTTGGGGCACATTGTCTTGGAACGTCCTGGCTGGCGGCAGCAGGGTTCTTCATGGCACACCTTTGGTTCTTTGGGTCTCGCCCTTCTCATTGGCTTCTTCTTATTGTCTTCTGGTACACGTTTCTTCACTCTAAAGGAAAGATTGTAGTTTTCTTTTAGTCTTTATTCACAGCCTGAAAACCCTTTAGGTGCATCTTTTATTATGAACTCTGAGCCCTTCTTGTACCTCAAAAAAATCTTCAAAGGATCATTTTTCTCCTGACAGAAAGAGAAAAGGTCAATAGGGATTATGGCCCTGATTCATCCAGACTGGTGTTCTGGGTGCCCATCTGGATGGAGTGTGCGCAGGAGGACGATGCAGCAGATTCATTAGCAGACATCCACCTCTTAATGAATTTGGTGCATCTTTTAGCTTCTCTCAGGGACTATAGTACATTCCTGTCGTAATTTATGCCACTTTTGGGGTATATATTATGATGAACTATTTGGCCTTGCTTGACCATGCACATCTTGGGCAAGCTCCGCTTAATTAAAAAAATGGGATGGATTTTGCCAGGACTGGCATAAAAGCGCCAAAAGCCACAACATTTTAGTTGTACTATATTTTTGCAACATTTCCAGTTGTTTTATGCCAGAAAACATGAGTAAACTGGTTAATGAATGGAAACTTTTATGACTTTTCATGTCCTGGCCAGTACCCAAACCCCTCACTGCCCTTTCCCTCCACTAATTGCACCATAAATATAGCTCTACCGACTGCTAGACCCATGGCTGACCTACTGCCATCTGTAGCATGCATAAAAGAGCTCCATCCTTAGCTGTAGAGTCTGAGTTCGGCTTCAGGTACAGGAGACCGGCCCACATGCACAAAAGGAGCTACCGGTAAGCTAGGGCAAAGTGTCACACCACAGCAAAGACATTTGTGCAACTTCTCAGCGACTTGCTGTCATGTGAGTATTTTGGAGCAGTTCTGCACCTATTATTATGCAAATGATTTTTGTTTTTTCATTGATTTTTTATCTCGGTTTTTGAAACGCACCGTAGGTCAGTTTTTGCTGAGTAAAAAAGCACAGTGAGGATGACATTTCTATAAATTCCATTCACTTTGCTGGAACTGTAAGACGCTGCATTTTTGATTCAGTGAAAATACGTAGCTTAAAAAATTCATTGTTGGCCCATAACCCACTTTAGAAGATGTCTACCTATATGAGGTTAGGAGTAGCCAATAAACTAATGCCTTGAGGCTGACCTAAATGAAGATTTTTTTTTCATTTCCTGAAGTGTTTTTTAGCAGTCCTCCCCCCTCCTCCCTTAAGTATTTACTTTTTCTTTTGTATATTTTATTAAATTTTAAGGGGTTTACAATAACAGGGGAGGGGGTAATTGAAGTTACTTTTTCTTTTGCAGCATTTTAATTGGGCAGTGCTTAGTTTGGAGCGTTTTCCATCGGGAGTTGCATCAAAGATGGGACGTGCACTTCCTTTTCTCCCACTAGAAATTTTTCAAAATGTGAAGTAGAAATAAGTGCTGAAAAGACAGAACCTACACTGCTCATAACATTTTTTGGGATATTTGGCTTTGAGGATGATTGTAAAATGCCCTCTAACCTTTTCAGGTGACCTTCTCTAAACTTTTGAATGCACGTGTCCAACTGTTCAATGTTCCACTACTTTTTGCACAAGTTTCTGTTCTCTAAAAAGGAGTTTAATATCAAAATTTCCAACAGGTGTTTGACCCATGAATCGCCCAATTAATTTTGTGATTCAATTAGAATTGGTATTTAAACAGTTCTCCTCATCATGCTGTTATTATTTTGACATCATGAGACCAAGACAACACCTAACAATTGATCAACAGTACCTCGCCATTGTGAGACTTCAAGCAGGATGTTCTCAGACACAAGTGGACACTGAACTTAGAGTGTCTTCAACAGGTTGCAATAGAGATACTGAGAGACTGGAAGAGTCACAGAAAGGTATAGAAGTGGACGTCCTTTGGCCACATCGAACACTGATTCCTGGCCTATATGAACAAGGCCCTTCGGAACCGGATGATGAATGATATACAACTCTAAGCACATTTAAGGGAGGTGAGAGGCACCAAAGTGTCACGTTGGACCATTCAAAACAGTTTATATCAGAGTGGTCTGTGTGCTAGACAACCTGTAAGGTTACCTGACCACACCACCAGCCATCTACGCTGAACGAGTGACCAGTTCGCCTCAGTGCTGTTCACTGATGAAAGTTGATTTACACTAAGCAGAAATGATGGCCGCCAATGAGGTTGAAAACATCAAGGAGAACACTATTCTTCAGCCACTGTTGAGCTTTTGGCGGTGGTGGTGTAACAGTGTGAGCAGGTGTGTCTAGTCAATACAGAACTGCCCTACACCATGTGAATGGCACAGTGACAAGCCCCTACTACTTGAGTAACATCAGTAATCCAGTCACTGTGCTTCTGCATGAACAACACAGGAATAATTTCATTTTCATGGATGACAATGCTCCAGCTCGTCAAGGTCACATCATTAGGGAATGACTGCTGGAGACTGGGGGACCTCAAATGGAATGCTTTGCACTTTCTTCAAACTGGATTCCCATAGAAAACCTATGCCATCAGCTGAGTCGCCATGTAGATGCTCATAACTCTGCACCCCAGAACCTCACTGACATGAGGGCCGCCCTTCAAGAAGAGTGGGATGCCATGCCCTAAAAAGTTCTCAAAAAAACTTTGGTGTGCATGTAGCCTAAGTGTAAAGAGGAGTCATGAGTAGGGAGCCACCTTGCTACCAACAACATGCTATATCTCTTTTATAAAGAGGTTATTTCTATACACAGCATCATCCAACTTTAACCCCTTTACAAGCCAAAGATCATATTAACAGTTAATTGTAACTTTCAGATCGGGAAATAATACCTGTGCTTCTTCAATGTTCCATAGATTGCAGTAATGGAAGACACTTTCTTGCGGAGGAGCCACTCCTGTTTCTTTCTGGCATTCCTGTCCAAGGATGTGTTCACCTCCTTGTCCTTTTCTAGATTCTTCTTGTTATGATTGCTCATTTTCAGTGCAGTTATAAATATAAGATGATAACCCTGCATCAACAGAAATAAGGTTTTATTCAGTACAAGTGCATACAGTACCTTGAAAAAGTATTCATACCCCATGAACTTTACCACATTTATTCATGCATTAAATTTATTTTATTGGGATTTTATCTGATATACCAACACTATGTAGCAAGCATTAGTGAAGTTTATAGGAAATGATACATGGTTTTTGCATTCAGGTCACCCAAGTCAATACTTTGTAGGACCACATTTTGCTGCAATTACTGCTGTTTTTTGGGTCATGTCTCTACTAGCTTTGCAAATCTAGAGGCTAAAATTTATTCCCATTCGTCTTTGCAAAATAGCTCTAGCTCAGTGAGATTGCATGGAGGCATCTGTGAACAGCAATTGTCAAGTCTTAAAACAGATTCTCAATGGTATTTAGGTCTGGCCTGTGCCTGGGCCATACAAACACATTAATATGCCTTGATCTAAACCATTGCATTGTAGCTACATCCATCTTCCCATCAACTGTGACTAGCTTCCCTGCCCCTGCTGAAGACAAGAATCCCACAGCAGGATGCTGCAACCACCATGTTTGACGGTGGGGATGGTGTTTTCACGGTGATGTGCAGTGTTCGTATTCTGAGTGTTTTGTATTTAGCCCAAAAAGTTCTACTTTGGTTTAATCTGACCAGAACACCTTCTGCCACATGCTAGCTGTGTCTCCTACATGGCTTTTTGCAAACTGTGGATCTCTGCAGCTCCTCCAGAGTGACCGTGGCTTCTCAGCTGCCTCTCCAACTAGTGCTCTCCTTGCTTGAGATGTCAGTTTCTGTGGATGACCATGTCTTGGTAGGTTTACTGTTGTACCATGGACTGAACAGTGCTCCGTGAGATGTTCAGAGATTAAGCTTTTTTTGATATATATTTTTTTAATATATATATATATATATATATATATATCTATATGCTAGCCCTGTTTTACTTTTCTGCACAACTTTATCCCTGACCTGTCTGGTGTGTTCCTTGGTTTTCATGATGCTGTTTGATCCTTTATGTTCCCCAAACCTCTGAGACCTTTACGGAACAGCTGTAGTTATACTGTGTATAAATTCCACACAGTACATTTTACACAGGAGGACTCAATTTTCTAATTAGGTGACTTCTGGAAGCAATTGGTCATTCAGAATTTTACTTCGAGGTATCAGACTACAGGGGGTTGAATACAAATGCACGTCACATTTTTCCGATTTATATTTTTAAAATATTTAGTAAACCATGTATCATTCCCTTTTACACTTCACAAATACTTCCTAGTTTGAGTTGGTATATCACAGAAAATCCCAATTAAACTCATTTAAGTTTGTGAATGTAATATGAAAAAATGTCGAAATGTTTATGAGGTATGAATACTTTTCATAGCACTAGAGAGAGTGGAGAGCCAGCACTGCTTATGAATGGCATGCAACAAATAAAAAGTGTAAAATTCACAAATTCATTCCTACTGTACTATAATGCAATATGAGATTTTTCGCAAACAATTGATCAATGATTTGAGCCACCCCTGCCACGTCACAGCAAATCTCTATAGGGGGTCCTACTCTATATTGTATAATTTATCATAGTGCCATATGGCCTCCTAAATATTATAAAAAGCAGAACCATATAAAAGCAACACCTGTACTGTACCTGTGACATCTCAGAACCGGTCCCATGTTGCAAATACAGACAACTGCGAATAAAGGCAGTTCAGGTGCCAGCATATGCAGCAAGGCCACACACACCAGCACAATGTCAGAACTGGCCCTCACAGTGTCAGACCAGCAGCCATGGATAAAGGCAGAGCAGGCCCAAGTAAATGGTGCTTAATTAATGATGCCTGTGGAACAGGGTGAGGTGGTGTGAACAGCCACCAATATTAGTTTTGATAGTAACAAAAGGAATTTGCAGACCACACTGCGCACGCACGGCATAGTGGGGGTCAGCCACCAAACCAATAAATTACTAGAGAGAGGCGGGAGCCAGCACTGCCTATGAATGGCATGCAACAAATAAAAAGTGTAAAATTCACAAATTCATTCCTACTTTAATATAATGCAAATTATATAATAATGCTTATTAAAATATTTTGGAGGCCATATGGCACAATGGTAAATTATACAATATAGAGTAGGACCCCCCTATAGAGATTTTCCGTGACGTGGCAGGGGTGGCTCAAATCTTTGAGCAATTGTTTGCGAAAAATCTCATTTTGTATTATGGTACGATAGGAATGAATTTGTGCATTTTACACTTTTTATTTGTTGCATTCCATTCATAGGCAGTGCTGGCTGCCCCCTCTCTCTAGTGAATTTTTCATAGCATAGCACTATATCCTCTGAGCTCATTCTACTACGGGTCATGTGCTTCCCCATATTGCTAATACAGCAATCTTATGCACCCTCAATTATGGTACTCGCTACTGTAAATTCTAGTAATATTACAAGTTATAAGTCATCATAGGAGATCAATGACCAAATAAAAACACAAAGCTGCAAGCTGAGTAATTATAATTAAAGGGGATCTGTCACCAGGTTTTTGAAATCTGAGAGAAGCATTATGTATGGGAAGATAACCTAATTCAAGTTATGTGTAACTATGTGTCACTTACTTGGTTGTGTTTTGTTGTTTCAATAACATCAGTGTTTTATCAGCAGCAGATTACCTTTCGAGGACTATGTGTCTTGTGCCTCCTGGTCCAACTATGTCCCCAGCACTGATTATCAGCTTTCTGTCAACAGTGTATACAGAAAGCTGTCAATCAGTGGTGTAGTTGGGGTTATACAGGGTCAGAATTCAGAGCTCTGCTAGATCTGCGCAAAGAAAACTTGCAACAGAACTGCTGCACCCAGTATACCCAGTGACACACTGCAGGAATAAAGGTCTTTGCCCCTACATCATGATGCTCTTAGATTACATAGCAAAAAACTGCTGACCGGTTCCTTCCAATATCTATAATTCTTTAAGATTTATATTTAGGTATATAGTATTCAGTTTAATACACACCTCGTCTGCTGCAGAACCTCTTTACAAGCAGTAAGAAATGAACATTTGTGTTAGCTATGTAATGATATGACACATGCTCACTCCTTTCAAAAAGAAGGTCTAGACTATCTCAGTTGTGTGGGATTTTGTTTGGCAGCAGCTGAGATATTGAACCATATATTCTCCACTTTATCTACTGAGAAGCCTTATCTTACAGCGCACCAATCACCAGGATTTTCCTATATAACCTAAAGCCAGTGCTACAACCCCTGGCAAAAAATATGGAATCACCTGGTTCTGAGGATGTTTATTCAGTTGTTTACTTTTGTTTAAAAAAAGCAGATCATAGACATGGCACAAAACTAAAGTCATTTCAAATGGCAACTTTCTGGCTTTAAGAAACACTAAAAAATCATGAAAACATAATGTGGTAGCCAGTAACGGTTACTTTTCAAGACCAAACAGGGTGGGAAAATTATGGAATCACTCAATTATGAGGTAAAAATTATGGAATCATGAAAAACAAACAAAAAAACACTCCAATACATCACTAGGATTTTGTTGCACCACATCTGGCTTTTATAACAGCTTGTAGTCTCTGAGGCCTGGACTTAATGAGTGTCAAACAGTACTCTTCATCAATCTGGCTCCAACTTTCTCTGATTGCTGTTGCCAGCTCAGCTTTGCAGGTTGGAGTCTTGTCATGGACCATTTTCTTCAACTTCCACCAAAGATTTTCAATTGGATTGAGATCGGGACTATTTGCAGGACATGACATTGACGTTATGTGTCTTCTTTCAAGGAATGTTTTAACAGTTTTTGCTCTATGGCAGGATGCATTATCATCTTGATAAATGATTTCATCATCCCCAAACATCCTTTCAATTGATAGGATAAGAAGAGTGTCCAAAATTTCAATGTAAACTTGGGCATTTATTGAAAATGTAATGACAGCCATCTCCCAGTGCCTTTACCTGACATGCAGCCCCATATCATAAATGACTGTGGAAATTTACATGTTCTCTTCAGGCAGTCATCTTTATAAATCTCATTGGAATGACACCAAACAAAAGTTCCAGAATTATCACCTTGTCCAATGCAGATTCACAATTAATCACTGAATATGACTTTCATCCAGTCATCCACAGTGCATGATTGCTTTTCCTTAGCACATTGTAACCTTGTTTTTTTCTGTTTAGGTGTTAATGATGGCTTTTGTTTAGCTTTTCTGTATGTAAATCCCATTTCCTTTAGGCGGTTTCTTACACTTCGGTCACAGACATTGACTCCAGTTTCCTCCCATTCGTTCCTTATTTGTTTTGTTGTGCATTTCCTGTTTTGGAGACATATTGCTGTAAGTTTCCTGTCTTGACGCTTTGATGTCTTCCTTGGTCTACTAGAATGTTTGCCTTTAACAAACCTTCCCATGTTGTTTGTATTTGGTCCAGATTTTAAACACAGCTGACTGTGAACAACCAACATCTTTTGCAACATTGAGTGATGATTTTCCCTCTTTTAAGAGTTTGATAATCCTCTCCTTTTGTTTCAATTGACATCTCTCGTGTTGGAGCCATGATTCATGTCAGTCCACTTGGTGCAACAGCTCTCCAAGGTGTGATTACCCTTTTTTTAAATGCAGACTATCGAGCAGCTCTTATTTGATGCAGGTGTTAGTTTGGGGAATGAAAATTTACAGGGTGATTACATTATTTTCACCTCATAATTAAGTGATTCCATAATTTTTCCCCCTGTTTGGTCTTGAAAAGTAACTGTTAATGGCTAGCACATTATGTTTTCATGATTGTTGTTAGTGTTTCTTAAAGCCAGAAAGTTGCCATTTGAAATGACATTAGTTTTGTGCCATGTCTGTGATCTGCTTTTTTTAAACAAAAGTAAACAACTGAATGAACATCCTCAGAGCCAGGTGAGTTCATATTTTTTGCTAGGGGTTGTATACTGGCGCTATCAGGCTGATTCTCCACATACCTTTAGTTGTCAGCTAGGCTGTATAGGTTTTGAAACATAACCAAGTAAAGTTTATAAAATGAGCAGCTTTTTGAAATGCAGCAGCTGCCGATCAGCTGATAGCTGGGGTGGGTATTCATAGTGATTCCCGCCCCCTGCCTCTGTCCTTCCCCTGTTATTTATGATAGTTCCATTATAGAATCATTTTACGAAGTGGCTCGAAGGACCTGTGCTGATGTCATACCCATGTGACCAGAAGGGGAGATCTTCAGCCAATATAGCTAATACCAGAAAGCAACATTATTTTTCTGTTGGCTGAGGCCCTGCACCTTCTGGTCACATGGATATGACATCAGCACAGATCCTTCAAGCCACTTAGTAAAACACTTCTATAATAGAATTAGCATAAATAACAGATAGGGGAGGAAGGACAGGCGGGGGGGGGATAACTATGAATACCCACCCCAGCTATCAGCTGTTCGGCAGCTGCTGTCATTCAAAATGTTGCTCATTTTACAAACTTTACTTGCTTATGTTTCAAAACCTATACATCCTAGCTGGCAACTAAAGGTATGTATGGAATTAGCATGATCATGCCAGTTTAGCACTGGCTTTAGGTTATATAGGAAAATCCTGGTGATTGGTGCGCTTTAAGGGCTCCTTCAGACATCCGTGCCTATCGGCCCAATCTTGATCTCCTGACCCCAGTGTGATAGCCTTATAGAAATATACAAAGCTGTCACACTCAGGGCAGCAGAGCTACGTCCAGTCCCTGCTCGAAGCAGCCATAAGAGTGAGTTCAATTCCAACTCTATAGATTTTTAATTTTTTTTCCCAGAAATTTCTACAGTTTAAAATAGATTCCCACCATGAGTATTTTGTGCGTTTTTGAGGTTGCTTATTTTCTATACTATTTCTGTACTAAATTAGGTTATGTTTTTATTATTACATTTTTAGTGCCCTTTTTTATATGCCTTTTTATTGCTTTTTTTCTGCTGCAATTTTTTATCTCCTTTTGGTGTGTCATCTTAAATAAGATTATTTTCTTTTGGAAACTTTATTAATAAAGTCTTGTGCGTTTCTGCTGTTGAAATGCACTAAACACTAAAAATGCGTATGCATTTTTTTTATCTGCGGATTTTCCTTATCTCAAGTCTATGAGGAAAATCCCTCAAAAAAGGCTTAAGAGAAATTGACATGTTGCTGATCTAAGAAATGGACCGGTCATTTTACACAGCATAAAAGAAGCACCGTGGGCAGGAGACTTCTATAAATCCATCCAGTGTGCTGGAACTGTAAGACGCTGCGCTTTTTGTGCTTTAAAAATAAGTAGCTTCAATAACGCCCCAAATACTCATCGTAGGAACTTAGCCTTATATACATCCGAATGGGGAAATTTACATATGAAAATCCACAGCAAAAATGCAATGTGTCAACACACCCTAAAGAAAGCAGGCACAAACAGAGGTACTTCCTCTAATATTGACCTGTAAGGCCATGTGCACATATTGTGTATTTGGTGAGTTTTTACCTCAGAATTTGTAAGGCCAGGTGCACACGTTGAGTATTTGGTGAGTTTTTTACCTCAGTATTTGTAAGGCCACGTGCACACGTTGAGTATTTGGTGAGTTTTCTACCTCAGTATTTGTAGCCAAAACCAGAAGTGGAACAATCAGAGAAAAAGTATAATAGAAACACATCACCACTTATGTATTTATCACCCCCTCCTGGCTTTGGCTACAAATACCGAGGTAAAAATCTCACCAAATACTCAACGTGTGCACGTGGCCTTAAAAATACTGAGGTAAAAAACTCACCATATACTCAACATGTGCATATGGCCTTACAGATACTGAGGTAAAAACTTACCAAATACTCAATGTGTGCACGGTTTTTGGAGTGCTTGTCCTCCAAAAACTCCTGAAGAAAACTCAGTATAAACATACCCAATAGAAAGCTGCAAAACATAGTCCTGCAGGACGGTATAATGTCCATTTTGCACCACTGAAACTGCACAACTTTAAAATAATCAGGATCTGACATCATGATGTGATGTTTATCTGAATATTATTTACAGACAACGTCGACAACATTTTCTGTGCACTACAATGATCTACTACCCCATTATAATAAAATAGCCAACCCTACAAGGTTCCTGTATTACCTACATAAATGAAGACTTATCTGACCTAATCATTCTCCTACATGATAACTATCTGCCCCAACCACCTCCTTCTATCAGGGTCATCTCTCCTTGGTCCTCTGGGTCTATTTCATTGCAAGACTGCGTCCATATCATTTTGCCACCAAATAATTCAAATAAATGCCCCAAATCAAGTTTTTTCAGCCTTTTCTTAGGCACCTTCATTATTCCTGTTTTTCTATATTCATTATTAATTGAGTCACATTGCAATCACAGGATTACTTTCTGTCGATAAGGTCATCCATTCAAGAAAACACAACTAAACTCCCTCACTGACCATGGATGTCATTACACTATATAATTGGCCACTTGTCAGTAAGTGTCATGTCATTTAGGGTCAAGTAGCCAAAACAAGTAACAAGTAGAAGTCCAAACCTTCCTTGTGCTTGTCCTGCTCAGCCTCCTCTGTCTGGATGGACACTGGTCAGATCTGAGCACCAGCAGCTTCTCCAGACGTGTCCAAGGAGCTCCAGCACTGCCTCCTGCCCCCCTCACTGATCAGTCTTCATTTCCTTATTTTCATGTTCTAGTTCAGATATAATTGTCCATTCAGTCTTTATGATTAAATTACCGGCCTCAGTAGGAATGTGTAATTTACTAATTGTATTTTGGCCAGGATAGATTCTCCTCCAGCCCAGGCCTCTGCTACTTGTTGCCCCCACATTATGCTGCCTACAATAATGGCTTAATGTCATTTTCTGCAGTGTTTTTGTTTTGTGAGATGACATTGCTATAGACAACACAGATCATTAGCTCCTTGTATTAGGACAGTTTGTAGGAGATGTTTCCTGTAAGTACCAGCTCAGTGACCACCAGTAACAGTAGCGCCTGAACTTTGCTTTATACCCCTTAGTGCATATCTTATTGAGGTAGTATATCCATGACTCCACCAGTCACAGCTTCTCACACCTGCACATATCAGCTGGCAAGCCCCCATGTATTCTCCCACCGCCTCTTACACAGACACTCCCAGGACTGGGTGCTGCCTGCTCCATCACACACAGACAGATCCCTGAGAGCGCAGAAGACAACAGATCTGTGGACCCTCCAGAAGACAATGTGAGTACAGACATGGGAGCTGTCCATGTGCTCAGTGCTGATCCCTCCTGCACTACAGCAATATGCTCTGTGCTTGCACCATGGGCTGGGTACTTATCATCTCAGTTGTCAGAGCCTCTTTTTGTATGAGTATGTACAGTATGTATATAATACACACACGCACACACACACACACACACACACACACACAGCTAATACGCTCATTTGTCATAATCAATTCCGATGTATACAATCCTTATATGCATAATATATAATATAAGTATATCAGTGTGTGTGTATATATATATATATATATATATATATATTTATATATATATATAATGTGTGGCAGTGCTACACAATCACAAATTCAATAGTTGTCAGCACTTTTGCACCCTGACTTGCAGTGCCCTAGCAATGCCAATATTCTTATCACTCATTCCATAAGCCTTCATGTGCTCAGACGTCTGAACCCCTGGATTTATTTCCAGCTCCCCAATGTTCCCATCTCTATTATTTGTATAGTTGATTGTCCTGTATGTATTGTGCATGCCGTGTTGCTGGTTGCCTTGTAACTCGTTGATTGATGCCGTGATGGTAGCTTTGTAATTTACAATGCATAATACTATTATTTCTCAGCTATGATAACTCTTCTGATTGCCGATGATGATAATGATCATGGCTTCTTATCACAGTTATTTATAGTATTGAAACGCTGACAAAATAAAATGACGAAACTCACTGCACTGGTATCATTCCTCACACGACCAAAACTCATACACTAATATCACTTCTAAGTAGTCCAGTGCTCACTGATAATTTTATTTATTTGATATCATCACATTTTGCACATCCGCAGATTAATCTCACCACTCTAATTGTGTGCCAAGGTTGCACAATCATCACTCAACACTAAAGCCCACTTTACACGCTGCGATATCATTACCGATATCGCTAGCATGAGTACCCGCCCCCGTTGGTTGTGCGTCACGGGCAAATCGCTGCCCGTGGCACACAACATCACTTACACCCGTCACATGGACTTAACTTCCCTGCGACGTTGCTGTGGCCGGTGATCCGCCTCCTTTCTAAGGGGAGCGGTTCGTGCGGCATCACAGTGACGTCACACGGCAGCCATCCAATAGCAGAGGAGGGGCGGAGATGAGCGGCCGGAACATGCCGCCCACCTCCTTCTTTCCTCATTGCCAGTGGACGCAGGTAAGGAGATGTTCGTCGTTCCTGCGGTGTCACACACAGCGATGTGTGATGCCGCAGAAACGAGGAACAACCTGCGGCATGCCCCACCAACGATATTATGAAAAGGAGAGACGTGTCAACGATCAATGATTTTTGACATGCGATCGTTGATTGTCTCTCCTTGGTGTCACACGCTGCAATGTCGCTAACGGCGCCGGATGTGCGTCATTAACGACGTGACCCCGACGATATATCGTTAGCGATGTCGCAGCGTGTAAAGCACCCTTAAGGCGTTATAGATATATACAGCATATCTGCCGTTTTAACTTTTATTTTATAAATGAATAGTACACATGAAAATAAGCAACTTTGTAATATATCTTAGGACAAATCTTCTTCTTTCTCTGCCAGAATTCATCAGTCCATATCAAAATTCTCAGGTAAAATCTGTATTCAGTGAAGACTTTCCCATTACTGAGATAGGAGATGGCAGTTGGAGTTGATGAGATTCTATGTAGATAGAAGAGGCAGAGCTCGGCCCCTCTTCTATCTACATAGAATCTCATCAGCTCCAACTGCCATCTCCTATCTCAGTAATGGGAAAGTCTTCACTGAATACAGATTTTACCTCCAAATTGAGAATTCTGATAACGACTGATTTATTCTGGCAGAGGAAGATGCAAATTTGTCTGATAAGATAAATCAGGTATGTGCACAAGATCAGGACCTGCTGTGTCTTGGAAGTGGCATGTCCTCACCTGCGGTGCCATGAGCCTCCTCTGCAGGTGACCGCACTTGCTCGTGCCCATGATCTGGGTTCGGGCAGCTGCAGACTTTCACTTTGTTCTCCCTATCAAGGAGACTTGCGTATATGCAGCAAACAATTGACATGCTACAGCTTGGGAAGCTGTACAGCAGGCCAGTTTTCGCTGCGAGAAAAACAAGCACAGTGGGCATGGGATTTCTAGAAGTCCCATCCACTTGTGCTTGTACTGCACAATGCAGCGTTTTGGACACAGTGAAAACACACTGCATCCAAAACGCTGTGAACCCGGCTCATGGGCACACAGCCTTAAGGCCGCTTTACACGCTGCAACATCGCTCAAAGCGATCTCATTGGGGGTCACGGAATTTGTGACGCACATCCGGTCGCTTTAGCGATGTCTTTGCGTGTGACACCTATGAGCGATTTTGAATCGTCGCAAAAACGGTCAAAATCACTCATCGGTGACACGCCCCCCTATTCTCGAATATGGCTGCTGCTCGGTGTACGAAGTAGTTCGTTGCTCCTGCGGCAGCACACATTGCTTTGTGTGACACCGCAGGAACGAGGTACCTCACCTTACCGGCAGCCGCCCGCAATGAGGAAGGAAGGAGATGGGCGGGATGTTACGTCCCTCATCTCTGCCCCTCCGCTTCTATTGGGGGGCGGTTCGGTGACGCTGCAGTGACGTCGCTGTGAAGCTGAACGAACCGCCCCCTTAGAAAGGAGGCGGTTCGCCGGTCACAGCGACGTCGCTAGGCAAGTAGTGTGACGGGTCAGCGCGATGTTGTGCGCCACGGGCAGCGATTTGCCCGTGTCGCACAACCGATGGGGGCGGGTACGCACACTAGCAATATCGGTCACGATATCGCAGCGTGTAAAGCGGCCTTTAGGGTGTGTGTCCACTATCCGTATTTGCAGTGTTTTGGATGCAGTGTACACCATTTCACCAGCCACAGCGCTGCTGCGCTGGCTAAACCCAGGACCTTTATCCTCAAGGTATTCTCTACCAACGCTATAATCCACTCAAATTTCCATATCCCAGGCACCCATCTTTAAGCGACTCTTGACTAAGACCCAGGCGGGGTCGAAACGTCGAATGATTTCACAGTTGCCTCAATAAATGTAAAACATTTTTTGCATTACAATCTGAGTGCAGTGAATTTATTTATTATCTTGGATTGGACCCATTTTTCACTTTCACCACCACCCACTTGTCTGAGTGCAGACCAATTTTTTTGATCTACTGAAAAGCATGTACAGTACTTACCTCAATACTTGGTCGGGCTCCTTTGGCATGAATTACTGCATCAATGCGGCGTGGCATGGAGGTGATCAGTCTGTGGCACCGCTGAGGTGTTATAGAAGCCCAGGTTGCTTTGATAGCAGCCTTAAGCTCATCTGCATTGTTGGGTCTGGTGTCTCTCATCTTCCTCTTGACAATACCCTATAGATTCTCTATGGGGTTTAGGTCAATCGAGTTTGCTGGCCAATCAAGCACAGTGATACTGTGGTTATTAAACCAGGTATTGGTACTTTTGGCAGTGTGGACAGGTGCCAAGTCCTGCTGAAAAATGAAATTTCCATCTCCAAGAAGCTTGTTGGCAGAGGGAAGCATGAGATACTCTAAAATTTCCTGGTAGACGGCTGCGCTGACTTTGGTCTTGATAAAACACAGTGGACCTACACCAGCAGATGACATGGCTCCCCAAACCATCACTGATTGTGGAAACTTCACACTAGACCTCAAGCAGCTTGGATTGTGGCCTCTCCACTCTTCCTCCAGACTCTGGGACCTTGATTTCCAAATGAAATGCAAAATTTACTTTAATCTGAAAACAACACCTTGGACCACTGAGCAACAGTCCAGTTCTTTTTCTCCTTGGCCCAGGTAAGACGCTTCTGGCGTTGTCTATTGGTCATGAGTGGCTTGACACAAGGAATGCAACATGTGTCCTGGATACGTCTGTGTGTGGTGGCTCTTGAAGCACTGACTCCAGCAGTAGTCCACTCCTTGTGAATCTCCTCCCAATTCTTGAATGACGTTTTCTTAACAGTCTTATCAAGGCTACGGTTATCCCGGTTACTTGTGCACCTTTTTCTACCACACTTTTTTCTTCCACTCAACTTTCCATTAATATGCTTGGATACAGCACTCTGTGAATAGCCAGCTTCTTTAGCAATGACCTTTTGTGGCTTACCCTCCTTGTGGCTTGTGTCAATGACTGCCTTCTGGAGATGTCAAGTCAGCAATCCTCTCCATGAATGTGTAGCCTACGGAACAAGACAAAGGAACCATTTTAAACGCTTAAGAAACTCTTGCAGGTGTTTTGGGTTAATTATTCTAATTTTCTGAGATAATGACTTTTGGGTTTTCATTGGCTGTAAGCCATAATCATCAACATTAACAGAAATAAACACTTGAAATAGATCCCTCTGTGTGTAATGGTTCTATATAATATATGTTTCCCTTTTTGTATTGAATTACTGAAATAAATTAACATTTTGATGATATTCTAATTTATTGAGAAGCACTTGTACTGTATGTGCCGCAATCGCTGTTGATTGCAGCACAAAGAAGATCACAAAGAGTTAATATCATCTAGACCTGATCCAATCAGGTCCTAATGAGGTCTCCGGATAGAACAACCAATCTGCATCAGAAGCCCGGCGATTGCGGGTCTCAGGGGGTCGTGATCCCCACCTCACCTCTGACAGTAATTAAATGTTGGTGCTACACAGAGCCCAGCAGGAGCCAACATATATTTACCATCGGTGGTCTTGAATCGCTTAATATGTCCATGTTTCATGTTTTTATGCTTATGCTTTTATAGTTGCAATAAAATATACATTTTTTTATCAATACGTGGTATTTAGTGAACATTTTTTGGTCATTAGGATTCATTAGGCGGTGTGCCATTTAATGAACTTGGAGCATCTTTTAGCCTCCTGTGTGCCACCTCCAGAAATGTTAGTCTAGTCATGGACTGAAGTACATTTCTTTCATAATTTGGTGCCACTTTAATGGCATAGCTTGCCAGGACTGGGGAAAAACACCAAAATATGCAACATTTTTGCACACCTATAAGAGGCCCAAAGATTTTGCAACATTTCAAACAGTTTTGCAACAGAAGTCTGGTGAAAACGATTTGATTAATTGGGGCTTAAATGCACAAACCACGCTTCCCTTAAAATTAAATGATTTGTACTATTCCTCATAGGTTGGATTCTCATAACCGTATTTCCTCCATCCGAGAAACAGTCTGATTATGCTAATCAGACTATGATCACACAATGATCCAAGTGTGATCAGCGTGGGATTCATTTATCTCAGATGTGAAGAATAATTACAAAATAAAGTTTGTCCATCTTTCCAATCTGTCAGTTTATGAAAATTGTTGTTTTTTTTACGGCCTCACAGACTTGAATAGTAGAAAAGTAGACAGCGTCCCAGGGGTAATCTTCAAATATTCTTTATTCCATCCAGATAAACAAGCAACGTTTCACCCTACAATTGGGCTTTGTCAAGCATGTTGATAAAGCCCAATTGTAAGGTGAAACATTGTTTGTTTATCTGGATGGAATAAAGAATTTTTGAAGATTACCCCTGGGACGCTGTCTACTTTTCTACTTTGATATGGTAGCCAAGGGGATCCCTTGGATTTTGATTTGTGGCCATTTTCCTTGTGAAGGACTCTAAAGGCCCCTTTACACACTGCAACATCTCTAGCGATATCGCTGTAACGTCACTGGTTTTGTGAGTAATAACGACCTCCCCAGCGACATTGCAGTGTGTGAAACGCATCAGTGACCTGGCCCCCGCTGGGAGGTCGCTGATCGCTACACATCTCTCAGGAACATTTTTTGGTCCTTTGTTTCCCGCTGCGCAGCAAGCATTGTTGTGTTTGACACCATTACAACAACTTCGTTAGCGACTTCCCTTTCAAATAGCTGCTTTGACACGTCCCCAACGACCAGCGAGGTTGTTCTGCAGGTCCGTATCGCTGCTGCGTCGTTAGCCAGGTTTGCCTGTTTGACAGCTCACCAAAGACTTTCCAGCGATCCCGGCCAGGTCGGAATCGCTGGTGGGATTGCTAGAAAGTCTCAGTGTGTAAAGGGGCCTTTAGGCCATGTGCACAAGTTGTGTTTTTATTGTGTTTTTTTCTTGTAGATTTTAATCAAAATTGCAAGGAAAAACACATCCCAGGAAAGTCTATGAGAATCCTGACTTGCTGTGTACAAGTTGCTTCTTTTTTCCATGCAGATTTTGGTGCTGAAAAAATCTGCAGCATGTCAATTGTTTCTGCATGTTTTTTTCCTGCAGATATAATCCACTGCAATGCTCGTGCTCGATCACTGCAATGGATCATATCTATCAGTACTGCACTCACAGCACTGACACATCACCTCACACGCCATGTGTGAGGCTCTCCGTAGCTTAGTAACCCAGGGTTGTCATGGTGATGACCCAAGGTTGCCATGGCAGCAGTCAGGTCTCTTTGATCGCATTACAGGGACCCGATCACCAGGGAGAAGTAAGCAATTACTCTCCCTGCCTCCTGAGTGCTGCTATCGCATTGATCACAGCATTCAGGGGGTTAAACTGCTGGAAGCGGCACGGACACTGCTCCAGGCAGTGAGAGCCTTGCCGTGCATCACGATCGCGGAGTTACAGTACCTGAACCCCCGCGATCTCTATGACTAAAGAAACAAATAGAACGCATGGAAAAAACATGCAAACGTGATAAAAAATGCTTGTTTTCTCTGCTGCGTTTTTCATGCCAAAACATGCAGTTTTGTGTGCAGAAAATCTGCACACAAATCTGCTACTTGGGCACATATGCTTATTCTGAGTATTTGGCTCATTTTTATTGATTGTATCTGTGATGAATGTTTGCATTAAGCGGGCTTTACACGCTACGATTTCGCTACAGCGATCTTGTTGGGGTCACGGATTTTGTGACACACATCCGGCCGCTGTAGCGATCTCGTAGTGTGTGACTCCAAGGAGCGATTTTGGATCGTTGCAAAAACGTCCAAAATCGCTCCTCGTTGACATGGGGGTCCGCTCCCAATTATCGATACTATCGCTTTCCCGTTTTTGTTCCTCGTTCCTGCGGCAGTGCACATCGCTGTGTGTGACCCCCGTAGGAACGAGGAACATCTCCTACCTGCCGCCGGCCATAATGCGGAAGGAAGGAGGTGGGCGGGATGTTCGTCCCGCTCATCTCCGCCCCTCCGCTTTCATTGGGCGGCCGCTCAGTGACGTTGCTGTGACGCCGAGCGGACCGCCCCCTTAGAAAGCAGGCGGTACGCCGGTCACAGCGACGTCGTTATGCAGGTAAGTATGTGTGACGCGGGTGCGCGATTTTGTGCGCGACGGGCAGCGATATGTCCGTTTCGCACAAACAATGGGGGCGGGTCGCATGCTAGCGATATCGGGAGAAATATCAAAGCGTGTAAAGCCACCCTTACCTAATTTATCCATTGACCTTTGTGCGAAAAATAAATGGTCTCCCTAACTTTGTGAAAAAACTCATCCATACTGGTGCTTTCCATGTGATCAGTGCTAAACTCTAGCACAGAGGTGGGGAGCCTTTTGGAAATTTCTATCACCCTTTGGGGGCCACACAAAATTATCAATGTGAAAATGACCCATTTATATTAATTAACTCACCCCTATTTTGGTGGCCGGAGCGGTATCTCTTTAGTGTAGCTGTGATGTTCGGTGATACTAATCATGTTGCTTCTCACAGCTGCTTTTCCAGGTTTGTCTCAGTCTGGAGCGCAGTCACCTGTTTGTGATATTAGATTGGTAAACCATATACATCACATAACAGATGCAGGGATTGCTGTATATAAATCACAGAAGAAACATACATCACTGGAGGGGCTGGGGTCATATACATCACATAGGTGATGCTGGGACTGCTGTATAAACACATACATCACAGGAATCACAGGGGGCACATACATCACATAAGGGGCTGGGAACATGTATATGCTCCTAGTGCCTCCTGTGATGCTTGTGCCCCCAGCTCCTCCTGTGATGTATATCCCAGTCCCTCCTGTAATGTATATGCCCACAGCCCCTCCTGTGAGGTATATGCTCCCAGTCCCTCTTGTAATGTTTATGCTCCCAGCCCCTCCTGTGATGTATATGCCCCCAGTCCCTCCTGTAATGTATATGCCCCAACCCCTCCTGTGTTGTATATGCCCACAGCCCCTCCTGTGAGGTATATGCTCCCAGTCCCTCTTGTAATGTTTATGCTCCCAGCCCCTCCTGTGATGTATATGCTCCCAGCCCCTCCTGTGATGTATATTCCCCAGCCCCTCCTGTGATGTATACTCCCCACCCCTGCTCTAGCACCAAATTATTTCATTCTGTACAGTTTGACTATGTGTTAGCTGTGGCAGAGGACCTTATGCCCCTGTATGATATGTCCCCTGAAGACTCCTCATGGATGAAACGCATCAGGACCCAGGGTTATTGTAGGGGTCCCAGGATCATTTTAAGGGCGGGAGCTCATGGGTGATAGTAAGTGTTGTAGTTTTTCCCTTAGGGCCTAATAGGGTCAGTCTTACGATGGATATCTGAGGAAGCCACCTGGTGGAAATTATCCATGTACTTATGGATTTGGTGAGACCACTCTATTTATTTTTAAAGGAAAAATATACTTGAATTTGACTGGTGTTAGCACAATACTGATCTTTGTCACTGTGAAATTTATCATTTGAGTATATTGTGTTTTTTCTCTTTCTTTTTTATATTGGATGACCATTGTCTATCCTACGAGATAGGAATAACACATTGTTTTGTTTACTGTTTTGTTTGTTGTGTTTTTTCTTTAGTGAAAATTAAATGTATTAATGTTTGGTGGCTTCCTTTGTTTGTTTGAGTAACCGAATAATTGGGCATAACATCAGGTTACATTGTCTTTTGATAGACATTAGTATGGAATGTTTTTCCTCCTAGGAGCTTTCTGGTATATATCGTGTCCATAAGGGACATTAAACTTTATGAACTATCTATTAAAGGTTAAATTTTAGTCATTTGCTTAATTTTTTATTCTGCACATTAGGAAAATAATTTGTCTCTTGTCTCTTTGTCTAATGACTTAGACCTGGGCTATAAGTGGGGCATCAATTGCCAATAATCCCGGTGTTGTGCCATGGCTGCTGTGCTGCAGAGGAAAACCCACCTGATTATTCAGATGATCATAAATACAGGATTACACATTTATAAAAAAATTGTGTCATTTCTACCATCAGCTCTACCATTCCATATTTATCAAATGTCGCGCCTTATGCAATATTTAGGCTATGTGCGCACTAGAAAATGGATTTTTCTTAAGAGAAATCCGCACCCTGTGGCAGAATACCGCACCCGTGGCAAAAAATGCGGTAATAACGCACCTGCGGTATTGCCGCGGTATTGCCGCGGGTTGGTACATGTGTTTTAATGCATTCAATGCAATAAAGCACATTGGGGGGGAAAAAAAAGGCATTTCCTTCTGAGATATATAGTAGATAAATAGATAAATAGACAGATGGAAGAATAGAGGGATAGATAGATAGAGGACAGATCGCTGCATTTCTCCCGAGCGGTGGTGTGTTCACATTACCGGCCGTGGGAAATGACCTGTAATTACCTCTGCAGGCTCGTTGCGAGATTGCATTCAGTACAGTGTCAGTCGCGGCTGGATGCAAGCGACGTGGGACCTGTGGATTACGCCGGAGCTGTGTGTTTTGGGGGTGTTAATAAAATGGTTTAAGAGGGGCTTTTTGCATTTATTTAAAATAAAGGATTTTTCGGTGTGTGTGTTTATTCACTTTACTTACGGGATAATCATGAATACAAATCAGAGTGAAGAGGGAGTTAATGCCGCGCATCAGCCAAAATGAAGATGTAGCACGTTGATGTTATAAACGTATTCTTTTATTCCATCGGTCTACGCGTTTCGAGGATATACCTCTTCTTCAGGACCAGTGCATCAACATACTATGTTGATGCACTGGTCCTGAAGAAGAGGTATATCCTCGAAACGCGTAGACTGATGGAATAAAAGAATACGTTTATAACATCAACGTGCTACATCTTCATTTTGGCTGATGCGCGGCATTAACCCCCTCTTCACTCTGATTTGTATGCACATCCACGTGGGGCTGCAGCAGACGCCATCATCCTATGCTTTATCAGTGGTTGTGACTATCACAACCTTTTCAGGTGAGTGTATTTTTCCTGATCTACCTCACTGATCTGTTGGTATTACACTATTAGCGCTCCTTATTTTTCGGGATAATCATGAAAGCTGTCTCATAGACGCTGCCATGTTTAAGCCTGGACTAAGTGGCGGCGATGCGCTGCCATTTAACTCGTTATTACCTGGATTGCGACCGCATCATGGCAATCTGGAAGAGCTGGGGACACTCTGGGACTGCCGCATAATGGATGCAACAGTCCCGGGACAGCTGCGGGCTGATATTCACAGCTGCAGGAGGGGGGGGGCATTAACCCTGTCCCTTGCCCTCTCCAGCCTGAGAATACCGGGCCGCCGCTGTGTGTTTACCTCGGCTGGACAGTAAAAATACAGCGGAACCCGCGTTTTTTTTATATGTCCGTTTGATTTCTATGTGTATTCTATATGTCTGTGTCTGTGTGTGAGTGTGATCTGTGTGTTCTATATCTGTGTGTGTGTGTGTGTTTACTCTGCTCCACTTCCTCTTCCTGTCATAATGACATCACTTCCCTGCAAACCACAGGCAGTGATGAACATTACCGCAGGTAAACCGCGGCTATACCGAGGGTATACCGCACATCATTTGCTACCTGCGGTATACCCGCGGTATTTCACAATTACATTACAGTGAATGGAGTGAAATACCGCAGGTACCTGCGGAAAAGAAGTGACATGCACATTTTCTCAAGAAATTTTCTCAAGAAAATTCTGCAGAAAGAATGTTCTTGAGAAAAAAACGCAGTGTGCGCACAGCTATTTTTTTTCCCATAGGTTTTGCTGGGAAATGTCTGCAGAAAGGTTACAAACGTTTCTCAAGAAATTTCTGCAGCAAAACCGCGGGTAAAACCGAGGGTAAAAACGCAGTGTGCGCACAGGGCCTACAATCACTTTTTACATACACTGAGTACCGTATGTGTCAACATAAGAGTATTCTGTGTATAAAATGAAATACGCATGGAACAAGTGCTAGGATAAATTTAGAATAAATATTGTATGCATAAATGTAGAACAACCTTAAAATGACATGTGCAATGAATTGTTCTCTTGCCACTGATGAATATCTGTGCAAATGTCTTCCAAAAAGTGCATTAAGTCTAGAGTAATCAAAGTGCAATATTATACCGTATTTATACCAGAATGATAAAATATGGCACAAAACCTGTTCTCTTTAAATGGTAATGACAATTGTATCCACAATAAATGTCTATCTAAAAAAAATCTCTAGGGATATAGGGTGTAAAGGGGGTTTTACACGCTACGACATCGCTAATGAGAACTCGTTGGGGTCACGGAATTGGTGACGCACATCCGGCCGCATTAGCGATGCCGTTGCGTGTGACACCTATGAGTAATTTTGCATCGTTGGAAAAACGTGCAAAATCGCTCATCGGTGACATGGGGCCCTTTCTCAAAATCGTTACTGCAGCAATAACGAGGTTGTTCCTCATTCCTGCAGCAGCACACATCGCTCCGTGTGACACCGCAGGAACGAGGAAGCTCTCCTTACCTGCCTCCCGGCCGCTATGCGGAAGGAAGGAGGTGGGCGGGATGTTACGTCCCGCTCATCTCCGCCCCTCCGCTTCTATTGGGCAACTACTCTGTGACGTCGCTGTGACGCCGCACGGACCGCCCCCCTTAGAAAGGAGGCGGTTTGCCGGTCACAGCGACGTCGCCGGGCAGGTAAGTACATGTGACGGGTCTGGGCGATGTTGTGCGGCATGGGCAGCGATTTGCCCGTGTCGCACAACAGATGGGGGCGGGTACCCACACTAGCGATATCGGGACCGATATCGCAGTGTGTAAAGCAGCCTTAAGTCTGCTGATGACTTTAGAGATAAAGATATTGTATTAACAATAGTTGATTACTGTTAATTATACACTGGAGATCAAAATAAGAGAACAACACACAATTTCCTAAATGTTACGGTCATTGCGTAGTCCTATGTGATTTCTATCCTGAGTAAACTAACAGTATTTTAAGCTTATTTCATAAATTTATTTTTTTTCAAAAGCATATAATAAAAATGTAAATGAGATAAATTAAAAAGAACACTGATCAAAATTAGAGAACATCGGAGAGATTCTTGGAAGTCTAGACGCCATGGATTTTATTTCGAGACACTCCTGACCTATTGCTATGGCTTGGTGGGACTCGTCTCCCACATGCAAGTCAGTCATTAAGCACATCTGTTAGTAGCTAGTTGTCCCTGTAGATCCGTGAGGGCCCGCACAGGCCCCTAGTTCTTTCCATATCTCTAGTACCCTCCCCTACCCTGGAATTTCCCCTTGTGCTCTCTTTCTTCTCCATACCTTCTCTCTCCTTCTTTCTAGTTCTCTCTTTTATATTTCTTCTCGCATTCCCACTAATGACTTAATTTTGACATAGGATTATATTGTTGCGGAACATCTTCCGGGTTATTGTCACAAAATTTGTAATCTGATATTGATAATGGACGACTGTTCCATTCTGCTCTTATATTCGTTTTGTCATTAATCCAATAAAACTTGATTTAACCAAAATTAGAAAACACTTTCAGATACCTGCAAGTTATTGGCGTTAATCTGGCACCTGGTGCAAATGTCCTTAATTATATGACAAACCCTATGTAACTGGCAGCCTAACTTTCCAGTTTGCACTAACTTTGCAAAAATGGTGTGCTGTTCCAAAATGACTCCGGCAGCTGGTTGTCCATATGAAGGCCAAAGGGGTGACCCTATCAGCAATAGCAAGAGAAGTTAGTGGTTCCAAGTCTGTGATTTTGAGAATATTACATCTTTACAACATTACAAACTCTTTTTAAGTCCCCCAAGAAGGCTTGTTGCCCTTGAAACACAAATGCAACATAGGACAGGATAATGTGGAGAATCACCAAGGGTAATCGTTTCAACACTGCAGTTGGAATTGCTCTCCAGTTCAGCACTGAACAGGGTAAGGATCTGTCTCGTCATACAGCGTCACAATGTTTTAGAGCATATGGACTGAAAGCCCACTCTGTAGTGACCAAGCCTATTATTAGCAGAAAGAATCAAAACTCTAGACTCACCTTTGGTGAGGAGCATGTTGTGTGGACAGAGGAGCAGTGGTCCACAGTTCATTTTAGTGATGAAAGCAAGTTCAATTTATTTGGGTCTGATGGGAAACATTATGTTTGTTGACAAACTGGGGAAGACTGTATTGTAAGTGTGTTTAGATGGATCTGATGTTGTAGTCATGAGCTGATGATGGTTCTAGTGCTGTATTCCTGTACTGATATTGGTTCTGGTGATGTAGTCATTTCCTGATGCATGTAATGGTGAAGTCTAGTACTGATTGATGGTGTTCTGTTGATGTAGCTTTGTACTGATTGTGGTTCTGGTAATGTAGTTATGTACTGCCAGTGGTTCTACTGATGTATTTGTGCACTAACAATGGATCTGTTGATGAAGTCATGTACTGCCGGTGGTTCTGTTTAGGTAGTCATGTACTAATGGTGAATCTGGTGATGTAGTCATGAACTGATGGATGTTCTGGTGGTGTAGTCATTGATAAATTTGGTTTAGGTATTTGGGACAATGAAATGTGGCAATATACAGTTAGGTCCAGAAATATTTGGACAGTGACACAAGTTTTGTTATTTTAGCTGTTTACAAAAACATGTTCAGAAATACAATTATATATATAATATGGGCTGAAAGTGCACACTCCCAGCTGCAATATGAGAGTTTTCACATCCAAATCGGAGAAAGGGTTTAGGAATCATAGCTCTGTAATGCATAGCCTCCTCTTTTTCAAGGGACCAAAAGTAATTGGACAAGGGACTCTAAGGGCTGCAATTAACTCTGAAGGCATCTCCCTCGTTAACTTGTAATCAATAAAGTAGTTAAAAGGTCTGGGGTTGATTACAGGTGTGTGGTTTTGCATTTGGAAGCTGTTGCTGTGACCAGACAACATGCGGTCTAAGGAACTCTCAATTGAGGTGAAGCAGAACATCCTGAGGCTGAAAACAAAGAAAAAATCCATCAGAGAGATAGCAGACATGCTTGGAGTAGCAAAATCAACAGCCGGGTACATTCTGAGAAAAAAGGAATTGACTGGTGAGCTTGGGAACTCAAAAAGGCCTGGGCGTCCACGGATGACAACAGTGGTGGATGATCGCCGCATACTTTCTTTGGTGAAGAACCCGTTCACAACATCAACTGAAGTCCAGAACACCCTCAGTGAAGTAGGTGTATCTGTCTCTAAGTCAACAGTAAAGAGAAGACTCCATGAAAGTAAATACAAAGGGTTCACATCTAGATGCAAACCATTCATCAATTCTAAAAATTGACAGGCCAGAGTTAAATTTGCTGAAAAACACCTCATGAAGCCAGCTCAGTTCTGGAAAAGTATTCTATGGACAGATGAGACCAAGATCAACCTGTACCAGAATGATGGGAAGAAAAAAGTTTGGAGAAGAAAGGGAACGGCACATGATCCAAGGCACACCCCATCCTCTGTAAAACATGGTGGAGGCAACGTGATGCCATGGGCATGCATGGCTTTCAATGGCACTGGGTCACTTGTGTTTATTGATGACATAACACCAGACAAGAGTATCCGGATGAATTCTGAAGTGTACCGGGATATACTTTCAGCCCAGATTCAGCCAAATGCCGCAAAGTTGATCGGACGGCGCTTCATAGTACAGATGGACAATGACCCCAAGCATACAGCCAAAGCTACCCAGGAGTTCATGAGTGCAAAAAAGTGGAACATTCTGCAATGGCCAAGTCAATCACCAGATCTTAACCCAATTGAGCATGCATTTCACTTGCTCAAATCCAGACTTAAGACGGAAAGACCCACAAACAAGCAAGACCTGAAGGCTGCGGCTGTAAAGGCCTGGCAAAGCATTAAGAAGGAGGAAACCCAGCGTTTGGTGATGTCCATGGGTTCCAGACTTAAGGCAGTGATTGCCTCCAAAGGACTCGCAACAAAATATTGAAAATAAAAATATTTTGTTTGGGTTTCGTTTATTTGTCCAATTACATTTGACCTCCTAAAATGTGGAGTGTTTGTAAAGAAATGTGTACAATTCCTACAATTTCTATCAGATATTTTTGTTCAAACCTTCAAATTAAACGTTACAATCTGCACTTGAATTCTGTTGTAGAGGTTTCATTTCAAATCCAATGTGGTGGCATGCAGAGCCCAACTCGCGAAAATTGTGTCACTGTCCAAATATTTCTGGACCTAACTGTATGCAAACAAAAAATAGAGCAAATGCAATACGATTGTCTCCAATTATGTGACTAATTTCTATGAATTCAGGTGCTCTCAAAAATCAGGATCTATCTGCAGCTTGATACTGTACAATGTATGTAGGCACAAAGGATCTGAGATTTGGCATGTCCCTAGCTCCCTTTCTTAAATGTGTGATATTTTCTTTCGATAAATGTAAGTTAATTAAAATTTCACACCAAACTCCTCTCAAGGCTGACACATCAGAATATTTTAGTGTGTTTATAACAGATCATTTCAAATGTGTGAATGTAACAAAGGTAGATGGGAACATTCCCAGGACCTGATGTTGTTAGGATCTCTGTAACACAGGAACTGTATGATCCTGAAGTAAGAAATTAAACCATGTAGGAACTATGATGCACATTTACCAATACCAATTAGACTAATTCCTGAAATTATCAATAACAAAAATATACCCTTGTTCATTGCTGAGATTTTGCATAGCGATCATGAAAGAGTGAACCCTTACCTTCAAACTGCATATTCATTGGTTAGACGGAAAATATGAATGACAATGATAATATTCTTGTAGGAGACATTCAAAATAACCTTGGAATGTGCACAGCTAGTGGAAGCCCGGACGTGACAGGTGTTTGAAGTGGGAGGCCACGAAAGGTTTAAAGGGGGTATTCCCATTTCCAAGAATCTATCCTAATATATAGTAGGCATAATAAGAATATTACAAAATACCTCCAATTAAAAATATAGTATAGTTCTCCTGATTATAGCCATGCCGCTTACATCATTAGCAGGGTATTGCAGCTTAGGTATCCATGGTTGCGACTACAAGAAACCAGCTATCACTATATGAGTGGACGTAACCATGGATAGCTAAGCTGCAATGCACATGGGGTAAAAAACATGGCTATATCAGGAGAACTATACTACATATCTAATTGGAGGTATTTTCTAATATTAATATTATTAGACCTGCTACATATTAGGATAGGATTTTGGACATGGAAATAACACTTTAACTTTTAGTTTGGCATGTACACCAGAGAGGTCAGTTATAGAGAAATGTGTTAGTTGTTAGGTCACATGGGCGAGAGTCAGGACTGGTCAAGCTTAGATTATGTGGAGAGGGGTATACCAGGTCACCGTTAGGGGAGAGGTCTTCTGGTGTACCGTCCCGCTCGCAGCAGCTGAGCTACTCTGATCCGGACCTTCTGTAGGTGGCTCGAGGGTCTTCGGACCCAGGGGTCTCGCGGTCACTTCGATCAAAAAGGGGGTTTGTAGTGGTGAATGTAGGACATATATGTACGGGCTGAGCCGTATTAAGTTCGTGACGCCACCGCTGCAGTTACGGGGCACTCAGGGGAGATGTTATGCAGCAAGTTGTTAACCCCTCCGTGGGCAGGGATGGTGGCCCCGAGACCTGTTGGGATTTGGTGCAGAAAGATGGGCGACCGCAGGGTGCTGGTGTACTAACTATTGAAGGAAACACATGAGTCTCTGGTAAATCAAGGTGATGGTGGTTGGTGCCGCAGCCGGCTGCGTTCTGGTCCCCCACCCAGCTGGTGGTCTCTGTCTTTCTCCTGCACCTTTGTAAGATGGTGGACTCTCTGTGATTACAACTTCAGGAGTCCGCTCCCGGCTGGATGTGGTCTAAGGAGCCCTTGCCCGCAGACGCTGGCCCGTGGGATCTCTGAGCCCTTGCGGTGGTCTTCTATCCCCCTCGGTGGGCTGTTGTCTTCTAATAGGGAGTTTGGGTGGGACAGGACCTCTAGTCCTGGCCTCAATCGATAAATTAACCAGTTCCAGTCACTTTTGGTCCCGGCATCAGGGTCAGAGTACCCCCCCTGCGTGCTCCGGTTTCCGAGTCGGTTCCCCGGGTCGGTACCAGCGGGCCACTACCATGTCCCGGTCCACCTCAGTTCCACCGAGCCGTCTTCCCGGCTCCTGCAGATGGAGACCGCCGTCTGCCTCCTAGCCACTGGCACCAGGGCTCCTACCCTGGCGCCGTTCAATTTGGGGTATTCACCTCTGCTGGAGCTGCACCCAGCTCCAGCCAACACTCCTCTCCAACTTGAACTCTAAGGCGGGCTTTGCACATTGCGACATCGCAAGCCGATGCTGCGATGTCGCACGCGATAGTCCCCGCCCCCGTCGCAGGTACGATATCTTGTGATAGCTGGCGTAGCGAACATTATCGCTACGCCAGCTTCACATGCACTCACCTGCCCTGCGACCGTCGCTCTGGCCGGCCACCCGCCTCCTTCCTAAGGGGGCGGGTCGAGTGGCGTCATAGTGACGTCACACGGCAGGTGGCCAATAGCGGCGGAGATGAGCAGGATGTAAACATCCCGCCCACCTCCTTCCTTCCGTAGAGCCGCCGGCGGCAAGTAAGCTGAAGTTCCTTGCTCCTGCAGCGTAACACACAGCGATGTGCGCTGCCACAGGAACGAGGAACAGCATCGTACCATCGCTGCAGCAAAATTATGGAAAAGTCGGAGCTTGCAACGATGATACGATAACGACGCCTTTGCGCTCGTTAATCGTATCATCTAGAATTTACACACAACGATGTCGAAAGTGACGCCGGATGTGCGTCACTTTCGATTTGACCCCACCGACATCGCACGTGCGATGTTGCAACGTGCAAAGCCGCCCTAACACTCACTCAACTGAACTCACTACTTTCCCACCCCCGGGCTGTCTAGACTCCTTGGTGGGCGTCTTCCAACTGCCTGGTTCCGCCCCCTGGTGTTTCTACCCAGCCCTGAGCGGGGTGACTAGGGTTTTGAAGGTTGGCTGATGTCACCTGTGAGGGAAAGGTGTAGTGCAGGGGCCTATCTGTGACTATCTGGCCCGGCCAGGGTGTCAAACTGGCAACGGCGTTCACTCAGGATCCAGGACCAGTGAGCATTGGCGAGCTTCCAGGACCAGTGCACGAAGACCGACGCCTTGGACCCAGGTGTGATGTCCTCTTTGAAAGAAACAGTCAAGAATCATGGCTGCAGGAGCAACTGAACTCTGCTTTGGGCCCTCTCAGCAATCCACTGTGCCCTCCTGCCAGGCCCCATTGCCATCCAGAGAGAATGAGCCCAGATGTTCACTGCCACTGTAGATGAATGAGGAGCCTGTCACCACTTCCAGCAGATCTTCTCGGGACCAGACATGGCCATCCTCACAGCACGGGGTGATGACGTTGCTAGACACCAGGAACCAATAATGCAGAGGCCGCTCCTGCAAGTTGGAGTGTCAAGGCTCAGCACTCGAAGTGATGACAAAGTGTGAAAGAACTTATAGGATCCACCCTTTCCCGCTGTGTTCACACCTTTCATGGCCACCTCATTATCACTGTGCCTTGGGTCACTCACAGACAAACATTGGAAGAGGATACCTAGGAACAGTGTGAAGACCTTTTCCATGCCAGTGGGGAGACCAGGGACTGGACAGGCCACTTGCACTGCATCAGATCACATTAACCCTTTGTCCTCTAACTCTGAGGAGGCTGATGTTAATCAAGAAGACAGAGATGGGGTCCTGAAGGAAGTACAACGCCTGCTTTCTAGTGTGTCAGCTGGTTCAACTTCCGACCAGAGTCAGCCTTGTGAGAACCATCATACATGTTTCTTTGTCTGTTTCTTCCCCTAATGTGTCTGGCATTTGTGGATTAAAAGAGCATATGTAGCGCCCTGGACTAGCCAGGTCGTTACAGGTAACACTCAAACACCCCCACCCCCACTAGACAGGGACACCAGCCAAACACAAAACCCTTGTTGCCTCCCTCCAGTGTCTGATGTTCACACCAGGTGGAGTGGAGCCAAGAGGTTGGCCCCGCCCACCGAGGAGTTCACAGGCCTGGAGGCGGGAAAAGTTTTAGTTTAGTCCAGGAGGTGGAAGTGAGAGGAGTAAACACTTGGGTGTCTGGGTTTGTGGCCCAGGCACTGACAGCAAGGTTGGCAGACGGTGGTGGCCGTCTGCAGGAGTGGTGAAGCAACGCGGAACCGTAGGACCGGGGTCGGGCGTTGGCCCGCCGGTACCGACCGGGGAGCAAAGTGAAGCCAGCACACACAAGCAGGGCCATCGGACCCCGACCAGGCTTGGAGCCGCCGACAATAGTCAAATCCGAGTGTGACCGGAACCCCAGGGGGTCCTAACAGCAAAAGTCCTGATTGAAGGCAACCGCCCACACCGCCGTGAGGGTATACAGCTACCGCCTACGGCTAGAAACCCAAGGGCCAGCGCCTGCGGGCAAACGGGCTCCTCCGGTACCCATACACCGGGGAGCGGACTACCGTTGGGGATCCATAGTAGTCAACAGAGAACATCAAGGTGCAGGGAAAGACAGCCGCCATCACCTGTCCGGGGAGAGACACAGCAGCCGGCTACGGGACCCGTCCATCCAGCCGTTTGGTTTACCGAGGACTTTGTACATTTCTTACTGAGTGAGTACACCCGTGCCATCCGGCACCGCGCTGCGCTGTCCCTGCAACCCTGCACCTCACCAACCCTGCCTCCCCGTCTCACCACTGGGCCCCGGGACCACCGATTCCTACCCACGGAGGGGGAAAACAACATCCCAGCTGCTCCCTACCATCGCTCCTGGGATCCCCGTCACCAGCAGCGGTGGTGCCCATCTTCACCACGACCCATGGGTGGCATCACGGACTACATCCCCCAAACCAACCACCCCTTTCACTCATGGGCGTGGAGTGCTGCTCGAGTCCCCAAATCCGGCCCACCGAGCAGCCGCAGCAGCGCCGGACCCGAGCATTAGCGAGAGCGCAGCAGCGATGACCTCCTCCCTACCCACGACAACTTGGCGTCACGAACAGGATTGAACCCATCTACTTACCAGTAGAAGTGAACCTTGTGATCTCCGCCGGCGGTGTCCGGCCGAAAATTTTGAAGCGCCACCATCTTGGCGCGAAAATCTCCCGCTCGAGCGTCTTCTTCGAGCAAGGAAGGCGCGAAAGCGAAGCCCCGCCCCCAAAAAACGGAAGTGCTGAAGAGTACCAAGGGGGCGCTAGAGTGTGTCTGCCTGATGTAGCCGAGGCTATAAGAGCGGGGACGCCAGGACTCTGCAAACATAACCAGTTCCTGGAAGCAGCTTGCAACATGTCCGCACCATCAGAGAGGCCTGAATCTCCGGAGCCTGCCCCCAGGACGGCGGCTTGGTTGAACACCCAAGTGATGCTGTTGTGCTGCCGTAACCGGGTCCAAGTACGGGACCTGCTCGATCGCTGGACCGCTGAGATGGAGGAGCTGGCCGCGGTCGTGCGGGCGCATGAAATAGAGACCATGCTAGAGGAGCTGGTGAGAGACCCACACCCTTGTGTCCCTAGAGGACCGGCCGCTGCGGCTGAAGGATCCGGTCTACCCCTGGCCCCAGCAGGGCTCGACCCATCGCCTGTGCTGACTGCCCATACAACCCCACCCAGATCACCGTCCCCTATGGAGGTGGCAGAGTCTGTGTTGCCCTGCCAGGGCCCGGAGGCCCGAGAGGAAGCCAGCCCATCAACAGCTGGAACGGATAACGTAAAAGACCCAATAGCAGACCTCCATACACCGGCCAATGATAGGTCGCTTGCCACTAGGGAGCCACGAGTCTGGGCTCAGCTGGAAACCGTTACCGACCTGCCAAGTCCCACCATTAGTTCCCTGGAGACAGATGACGGCAGCTCGGGGGCTGACACAGAGCCGGTCTCGGAGTCCGAGGAAGCGGGTCAGAGCCTTCTAAATGGCGATGCGCCAGTGGCTTTCTATGTCCCGCGCGGTGGAGGGAACGGATACCGGGGCGGCCCTCTCCCACCAGGCCTGCCATCGGATGTTTGCAGTATTAACAGCGGAGGGCGAGGCTACCTCCGAGGAAGAGGTGGAATAAGCAGCGGTCCGCCGTTGCAAGCAGTTGTCCCCCGTTGGGACCATCAGCAGTTTAATTGAATGACTTTAATGACCCGTGAACTTCATCTGATTATCTGTGTGATTATTCCGGCCGATTCCGGCAAGTTGTCCCCGGAGGGACCCTGTGTACTTTTATCCCCCTACCGGGGAGCGGACTACCGTTGGGGATCCATAGTAGTCAACAGAGAACATCAAGGTGCAGGGAAAGACAGCCGCCATCACCTGTCCGGGGAGAGACACAGCAGCCGGCTGCAGGACCCGTCCATCCAGCCGTTTGGTTTACCGAGGACTTTGTATATTTCTTACTGAGTGAGTACACCCGTGCCCTCCGGCACCGCGCCATGCTGTCCCTGCAACCCTGCACCTCACCAACCCTGCCTCCCCGTCTCACCACCGGGCCCCGGGACCACCGACCCCTACCCACGGAGGGGGGAAAACAACATCCCAGCTGCTCCCTACCATCGCTCCTGGGATCCCCGTCACCAGCAGCGGTGGTGCCCATCTTCACCACGACCCATGGGTGGCGTCACGGACAACATCCCCCAAACCAACCACCCCTTTCACTCACGGGCGAGGAGCGCCGCTCGAGTCCCCGGATCCGGCCCACCGCTCGAGCAGCCGCAGCAGTGCCGGACCCAAGCATTAGCGAGAGCGCAGCAGCGACGGCCTCCTCCCCGCCCGTGACACATACACCACCCTTAGTGAATTCTGGGAGTTTGGTTAGTGTATATATTTTTGGGGAATTTGTTGGGCAATTGTTAGCTAGTTTTAGAGAAGTAATGTCCCAGTTTATCCCATAATTGGTAGTCAAGTGTCACATTGATGGGTGTGAACCCACTGCGCCAGGGAGCCAGGCTTACCTTGGAGGGGCATGACTAAGCAACTACCTGGCCTTCACTAATGGTGTAGTTAGGCTTGTACTGTAGGTAGCTGCCAGGAATCCCTCCAGAGCAGTCCCCGGATCTGCAGCAACTGACCCCAGGGGGCAGTAATGCATTTTCAGACTCTGGGTACCAGACTGGATGGCAGGTACAGGCTGGATGGCTGGTACCAGCAGGATGGCAGATAGAGGGCTGGAACTCAAGTACAGGTACAAGGGAGGGTTACTGGTTCAGGATCACGTGTTTGAGTATACAGGACAGGTGCTAGTTAAGGATTATGGGTTTGGATACACTGGACAGGTGCTAGTTCAGGATCATTGGTTCGGTTCCACAGGACGGGTACTGGTTCTGGATCATGGGTTCAAATACACAGGACAAGTTCTGGTTAACGGGGACCTGACATACAGCAGTACATGCAGGCAGGCTGATTACACATGTTTCTCAGGCACCTGCCTAAGGGGGAGGATGCCTTATGTATCCTGTGCCTTCCAACCAGGTTGGAGGCTCTTCTGGAATAATCATGCTGCCCCTTTAACCCTAGAACATGCAACCATAGAAATCAACCATAGAAACAAGTGACCTAGCAGGCCTGCGAGGCCCCAGGTATGCGTTCTAGGGTTAAGAGGCAGGAAGCATGTGCATGCTCCCGGGAGAACCGCACAGCATGCACATTTTCTAGGAGCAGGAAGTGGTGGCGGCAAGAGGAGAGGACACAACAGAGCAACTAGAATGGGAGTATGTTGGCAACCATGCGAGGTGGATGGTGAGGAGTGCCCCTCCCTCATCAAGAAATGAATCCCTTCAGGAGAAATGGGGCATTGATATTCTTATGCCCCTCCCTCACCAAGAAAGGAATCTCTTCAGGAGAAGAGAGGTATTAATATTCTCCCTGGACTTTAATGATCTCTCCTTTGGACCAAAACTCTTCCAATCAATCAAGAATAAGATTTTCCCTCTAACCTTCTTTATGGCCAGAAGTTTCTTCCCCTCGATAACGTCCTCCAAGCTGAAGGCAAAGACAAGGCACTAGGATCCTTGAAATAGTGACTCAGGAAAACAGGCTTGAGGAAAAATACATGGAAGGAGTTGGGGATACTTAACCAGGCTGGAAGCTTCAATTTGTAGGACATGGCATTCATTTGTTTAAGCACCTTAAAATATCCAATGTAGCCAAAATCCAACTTGTAGGAAAGTACCTCTAGATGGACGTACTTTGATTAAAGCAATACCTTCTCTAAAGGCCGAAAACTAGACGGGAGGTGCCTCTTCGTCCATTGGCCTCAGGGATGCCAGAAGTAGTAGACCCAGGAAAAAGGAAATATTAGGCTGTTGACTATACACAATGAAGAATGGACACCTTGTCGAAGCCTTGGTCACATGATTATTAAATAGGAACTTCTCCCAAGGCAAAAGCTTGACCTGGGTCTCAGCTTCCCATACACGGTAAGTTTTTTAACTGCATGAGAGGACACACACAAGCTAGGGACCCCAACGTAGAGAAATACTTTGGCGTAGTGTTGGGGCTCTGTTGCATTGATCAATTCAGTAGCTAAATTTCTCTTAATTCATATGTTCATGGCAGTAATGCAGACTCCATTTTTCACATTTTCACTCTTACATATAGCTATTGGATTTTTCAAGTCAGTATTCACACAGCAGTTTCTGCTATTACATGTATTCCCCTTACATAGTCACTGGTGTGCATACCTTATCCTAGAATCACAGACACCTTCTCTGGATCCATCTTTAGAGCTGAGTGGACCTGTGGAAGTTCGGGTACGCCGGGATCAGCCAGAATTTAGTTAAAAGTTCAGCCTGGAAACCGAACTTGACCCCGGACCCCAACCTCATATAAGTCAATGGAGACTCGAACTTCTGTGCTCTATCATGGTTGTTGTAAGGGTTAGGGGGGCTGCAAAGGAAGCAGAATGGGGAAAATTGGCCTGCAAACAAATGTGAATAGGGAATAATTAAAAAAAAAGCTTTACCTTGACCAGTTATCAAAATAGAGGGGATCCCACTCCGGTCTTGTAAAATTAAAAACAGCATGGGTTCTGCCCTATTTTTGGTAACCAGCCAAGGTTAAGAAGACAGCTGGGGGTTGGTATTATCAAACTGGGAGGGACCATGCTTATTTGGCCCCTCCAAATCCAAAAATAGCAGCCTGCAGCCGCCCCAGAAGAGGCACATTTTTTAGATCTGCCAATTCTGGCACTTTGACCAGCTCTTCTCGATTTCCCTAGTGTGGTGGCATTCGGAATAATAATTTTGGGGATGGATGTCAGCTGTAAACTGACAGCTGACAACACGCCCAGGGGTTAGTAATGGAGAGGCATCTATCAGATATCCCCATTACTAACCCAGTAAGTATAGCATTAAAACTCCCAGAAACACAGGGAAAAAAGTTTTTTTAATAAACGCTCCCCGACATGCCCACGTTCACTAATTTATCGAACAAAAAATCCTTGATGCTCTGACGTAATCTAATGGAGCAATGTCCAATGACACCCATTGATTCCTATGGAGATATGTTCTACGAACGTTCTAATAACGAAGCGCCATGATCACTGCTGCTCAGCAGTAGTCCGGAATTTCTCACATGCGTGAGATATTATAAACCCACCATTGACCGGGAGTGGCCTATAGAGCTTCGTTCTCAGAACAAGGCTCCATAGGTAACTGCCAGTTAACAGCAACTCAGAATTTTTTGCGAGCGGTGATGTCACTGAGTTACTGACATCACCACTGGTGAGAAATTCCGGGCAGCTACTGAACCACATTAACCTATGGTGCCTCATTCTGTGAACCTTCTTAGAATGATACTACAGTCACTTTCAGTCAGTTGTAGGTATGCAATTTCTCACAAGCATGAGAAATTCCAGGCTGCCACTGACTAGCAGTGACTTATGGAGCGTCATTCTAAGAAAGTTCATAGGCTGGAGGCACTTCTGGAATAAGCGTGCTGCTTCTTTAAGGCGGGGAAGCGCACGCACACCCTAAGCGCACTCCCAAGAGACTTGCACGGCGTACGCAGTACCCGGGAGCAGGAAGTCACTGCTGGAGGAGAGGACACTACAATGCGCCAGGATAATGAGCATGTCAGAGTCCCTGCTGGTAGAAGAGTGAGAAAATGTGCAGGGATGCAGGCATTACATTAGGTTAAAAAAAAAACAAGAAAAAGCCAGTACTAAATGTGTACTTTAGGACTAAAAATTCCAAACTGTACTTATTATAAAATTTGAGATTTTTGGCAAAAAAAATTGCAATTTCTTGAGCTACCCCGCCACATCACGGCAAATCTCTTTGGGGCAGTCCTACACTAAAATATACAGTACAGTTGGAAATTTTAGTGCTGTAGTGCACATTTAGTGCTGGCTTTTTTGTTTTTCTTCATTGAATTTGTCGGTGGCTGCCCCCCACCTCGCTATGCACCCCAATGTGGGATGTATTCCACCTGTCTAGATTTTGGTGGTTGGTGGCTGTTCACATTCAGTCATCAGGCCCTGTCCACAGGCTATTTACTTCATGCAGCATTTGCTTGGACCTGTCCCGCCCACAGCCATGACTCAGTTATGGGTACAGGATTGAAAAAGACCAAGTAACTACTGCTAAGAGGAGTTCTACTATTTAATTTTAGAGGCGGTCTGGCACATTTTATAAAAATATTTTAGGGTAGGACTGCCCAAAAGAGATTTGCTGTGACGTGGCGGGGTAGCTCAAGAAATTGCAATTTTTTGCCAAAAATCTCAAATTTATAATATGTACAGTTGGAATTTTTAGTGCTGTAGTGCACATTTAGTGCTGGCTTTTTTGTTTTTTCTTCATTACATTAGGTTAGCCCAGTAAATGCTTGGGTAGGGGATAGGGAAAGCGATGCATCCACTCCCTGGCACTGGTGTCTAGTGTGTCAGTTCCAGGCCCGTCAGTATCAGGTACATCGGTTTCGAGTGCAGTGGCCTCCATAAGGTCTGCGGGCCCTAGGATTAGGTTAGATGATGTAGCTCGGGGAGAGGTTTATGTCTGCTTTGATGGCCCTTTGGGGCCTCATTTGAAACAGGAAAAAAGGGAAAAAATTTGGAAAGATGAGTATATGGAAATTTTTTCCCTTCTCTCCTTGGCAAAATTTAATCTGGATAAAATTAAACCAGACGAGAGTAATAAAGAAGAGGAAGAAAAAAGGTGTTATCGTTTGATATCCCAGACTTTTTCAAAAGGCTACAAACCTTTGTTATTTTAAGCAGTGTGATGGAGGGAGAAGGCCCCTCAGAATTGTCTGCCATTGTTTTGTTACAGTATATCGACTGCATAGGTGAAGCATTGGGTTTTTGGTGGCTTTGCTTGTTTGACTCCACAGCCATTTTCTTCGGGGGCTGGGGGTTCGACTACAGGGTCACACCTTCAACCAATCAGAGGCCAGCTTGTTGGTGGCAGTTTAATGACAAACAATGCCGACATGGCTCTATCTGTCGTTTTAAGCATAGCAGAAGCCACACACAATCAAAGTGCTTTTAGAAATCAAAAGAGCGTTCTGGTGAAACTTACCAGAAAGGTGCGGACACCGGTGAGAATCAAGGCGATGCTGCCATATCTAAGGGATTATCTGGATAGAATTGCAGCAGAATTGTTGAAGGATGGTTTTATGTTTGGTTTTAGAAAGCCTGTTATGTTGAATGTGCTGTTTTTTTTGCCCTAACAACCTGAAGTCTGCATGTGTCCACCCGTTGGTGGCGATAGACAAACTTGTGGATTACATCGAACCTGCAGGGCTGTTTATGGGGTTAATAATATGGTGTATTTTTTGCTGTTACTCAGGGTGAGGGTGTGTCTGACTGCAACAAATCACGGTTGCCAGTGGGCGGGGAAAGCAGTGCATATACATGAGCCTAATGCACGGCCCCGGAAGTGAATGGGCAGCCGCTGGAGCAGTGTACAGCCATGCCGGAGTCTCAGTAAGTATAGCGCGCCGTTACTATCCCCCTATCCCTTGTACCACAATGTTTAGAGACTTAAGGGTGCTTTACAAGCTGCGACATCGCCGCTACCGATATATCGTCAGGGTCATGTCGTTAGTGACGCACATCCGACGCCGGTAGCGACATCGCAGCATGTGACACCAAGGAGCGACGATCAACGATCGCAAAATCGTTCAAAAACGGTGATCGTTGACATGCCACTCCTTTCCTTAATATTGCTGCTGCCACAGATACGATGTTCGTCGTTCCTGCGGCATCACACATCGATATGTGTGACACCGCAGGAACGACGAACATCTCCTAACCTGCGTCCACCAGCAATGCGGAAGGAAGGAGGTGGGCGGGATGTTACGTCCCGCTCATCTCCGCCCCTCCGCTTCTATTGGCTGGCCGCTTAGTGACGCCGCAGTGACGTCGCTATGACGCCAAACGCACCTCCCCCTTGAGGGAGGGATTGTTCAGCGGTAACAGCGACGTCGCTGACAAGGTATGTGCACGTGACGCTGCCGAAGCGATAATGTTCACTACGGCAGCGAGCACCAAATGTTGCACGAACGACGGGGGCGGGTGCTATTGCGCTCGACATCACTAGTGTGAAGCCCTGGGCAAGCCAGGGGTCACAGGTCATAACACCACCACACCCTACACCCCGGATAGGTACACCAAAGCTACACAAAAATCCTTGTTGCCCTCCTCCAGGGGCTGATGTCCACACCAGGGGGTGGGCCAGGTGGTTGGCTCCGCCCACCGAGGAGTTCACAGCCCTGGAGGCAGGAAAACACAGGCAGTTAGAGTTTGGAGGAGGAAGTGAGAGGAGAGATCAGTTTAGGGAGAGATAGGGAGTGGAAGTGAAGGAGTAAACAGTGAAGTGGTAGAGGAGCAAGAGAGGAAGGAGAAGGAGGACAGTGAGAGTAGTGACAGAGAAAGTGACAGTTGAGAAAGCCTGAAGTTGGTCCGGGTGTGTGCCCCGGACTGAGAACAGCAAGGTCAGCAGACGGCGGTGACTGTCTGCAGGAGAGGCTACTTGGAGGTTGCCGAAAGGACCGTGGACGGGTGGTGGCCCGGCGGTACCGGAGCGGTATACGAAGAGAAGCCAGCACCATTAGCAGGGGCCTTTCGGATCCCGGCAAGGCTAGGAGTCGCTGTGAATTTGCCAAATCCGTCAGTGAAGGGGACCTCTGGGTCTCCCAACAACCAAGTCCCGATTGAAGGCAACAGTCCGACCGTTAGAGAGAGACACCACCACCGCCAAGGCACCAGTTTCTCAGGGCCAGCGCCTGCGGGCAAAGAGGGGCTCCTCCGGCACATATCCAAGCCGGGGAGCGGGTTACCGGTGGGAACCCATCGCTACCAACATAGACTTAGGTACAGGAAAAGGGACCGTCACCGTCAGCTACCAGAGAAAAGCAACAGCAGCCGTCTGTGGGAACCGTCTTTCCAGCCGTGTGTTTTACCGAGAACTGTGTCACCGTCTCAGGCTGAGTGAGTACCACAGTGCCGTGAGGCACAGCGCTGCCCCCGCGTCCCTGCACCCCACCAAGCCCTGCACCGGCCCTGCCATCCCTCATCCTCCAACTCATCACTGGGCCCCGGGACAACCACCCCCTACCCACGGAGGGGAGAACTAACAACTTTGCTGCTCCCTGTCACCGCTCCCGGGATTCCCATACAGAGCAGCGGTGGTGTTCCTACAATCACCACAACCGTGGGTGGCGTCACGGACAATAAACTATCCCAAAAACCAAACCCCTTTCACTCACGGGCGAGGAGCGCCGCTCGAGTCCCCGGGATCCGGCCCATCGCTCGAGCCACCGAACAGCAGCAGGCCGCAGCAGCAGAGGCAGCCGGACCTGAGCAGTGGGAGAGCGCAGCGTCCCCTCCTCCGCCCGCGACACTAGCAATCGCTAGCGTGTAAAGCACCATTTAGACTTAATCCTAGATATCTGTGAGTTCGCCTATCACTACAAACAAGTAATTTTATTTCGAAGACCTAATTCTATTATAGGTCCAGTTCAATGTGTTGGGATCTGCATAGCTTCTAGACCAAATGTGGGAAATGGTTAATTTTTGATTCATAGGAATGTAAAGGCTCTATTCAAATTTCAGAATGTTGCAGTTTTTCATAACGTACTGGGACGTTTTGCTGAACTTTGAGAAGTCTGCATATCACTTCTTTAGAATTGGTGCTGCTACTGAGGCAGCAAAATGGGGTTTAGGTGAAACTGTTAGTAAGCAAATTGACTGTTGGAAGTCAAGTAGATCAAGGTCTTATGTTCGGCTGCATATGTGAAGAGATACAGGATTAGGGCAGTTTTTGTTTATAAATTCATGCTCTGATTGTTTCTTCTCCCTCCTACCCATTCAGATAGTTGCTTATTATGGATTGTAGGGTATTCATTCATGTTTTGGAGGGCTATAAGAGCAGACCTACGATTGGAGGAAAGATTACTAGGACTGTACAGGAACAAGGTGAGAGAATGTTGGATTGGGATTGGCAGCATGTTAAGGGGAGGGGTTCTCCTCCAGTTGTATTATTATTCTCATTGGATAGGGCCCCAGATGTGCTGGTGTTGCATGTGGGGGGTAATGATCCTAGAATCAGGTCATCCAGGGACTTAATAAAGGTTATTAAACTCGACTTGTTTTGCACCCGGTCTTTATTTCCAAATATTTTGCTATGGTTGGAGATTTCCGCTCATCACTTGGTGTAATGCTCATTTGTTTGATAAAGCCAGGGGGTGGGTGAATAGAACAGTATCCAGCTTTGTTACGAGTAATGGTGGCTTGGTGGTTCGTTACAGAGAGCTGGAGATTCATGTGGATTATTTTTTTTTAGAAAAAATGGGGTACACATGACTGAGGTGGGTTTGGAACTCTTGTGATTGAACCTAAGAGAAGGTGTGGCTAAGGCTATGTCCGCACTTTCCGTTTCCACCTGCTTTTCAGCTGCATTTTAGGTCCGTTTTGAACTGCAGCATTTTCATGCCAAAAGGAATGCGTTTTGATTTTCCAGCAAAGTCTATAGAAAATGTGAATTTCTTGCCCCCACTTTGCGTTTCGAAACGCTGCGTTTAATTTGCATAATTTTGGGCAAAAACTCTGCGTTCAAAGAAGCAGCATGTCAATTGTTTTTGCCATTTTGGCTGCGTTCTACACCCATTGAAATCAATGAGTTGTAGAAAATCGCTGGCAAAATGTTAAGCAGTGCGCTTGGATTGCATTATTATTGCGATCCACATGTTTTTATTTAACATAACAAAGGCAGGTCTTTCGTCTTTCTCTCTCTGTCGGTCGGTCTGTCGGTCGGTCTGGCTGTCGGTCGGTCTCTCTCTATGTCTTTATCTCTCTCTCTGTCCATGTCGGTCTCTCCCTCCCACCCCCTCTCTCATACTCACCGATCCACGATCACCGGCTCTGCGCAGCACGGCGTTCACACTGTGGCAGCTTTTTCTCTTTTGAAAATGCCGGCCGCTCATTAATCCATCACGTATTCCTTGCTTCCCCCACCCACCGGCGCCTATGATTGGTTGCAGTCAGACACGCCCCCATGCTGAGTGACAGCTGTCTCACTGCAACCAATCACAGCCCCCAGTGGAAGTGTCTATATCGAGCAGTAAAATAAATAAATGGGAAAAAAAATGACGTGCGGTCCCCCCCCATTTGGATACCAGCCAGGGTAAAGCCATATGGCTGAAGGCTGGTATTCTCAGGATGGGGAGCTCCACATTATGGAGAGCCCCTCAGCCTAACAATATCAGCCAGCAGCCGCCCGGAATTGCCGATCCATTAGATGCGACAGTCCCGGGACTTCACCGGCTCATCCCGAATTGCCCTGGTGCGGTGGCAAACGGGGTAATAAGGAGTTAATGGCAGCAACCCATAGCTGCCACTAAGTCCTAGGTTAATCATGGCAGGCGTCTCCCCGAGATACCGTCCATGATGAACCTGTAAGTTAAAGTAAATAAACACACATATCCAAAAAATCCTTTATTTGTAATGAAAGACAAAAAACACCCTCTTTCACCACGTTATTAATCCCTCAAAAACACCTCCAGGTCCGACGTAATCCACGCAAGGTCCCACGATGCTTCCAGCTCTGCTACATCGGAAGCTGACAGGAGCGGCAGTAGAACATCGCCGGTCCTGTGAGCTCCATGCAGCAACTGAAGTGAGTCGCGCGATCAGCTGTGCTGTCACTGAGGTTACTCGTGGCCACCGCTCTCAGGTGGAGGACTGCAGCTGTGACCACGAGTAACCTGAGTGAAAGCACAGCTGATCACGTGGCTCACTGCAGTCACTCAGGGGATTTGCGATCACAGGTGAGTCCTTCACGTGTGACCGCAAATAAAGCTGCAGCACACGCACAGAGCTGCGCGATCACAATGAAGTCGGGTGAAGTTCATCCGAGTTCATTCTGATCGCGCGGCAGTGTCTCGCAGCCAGCCATGACAGTGACAGTGCGGTCCCACTCCGCTCTGCTGTAAGTCTATGGGGATGCTGCAGAGCCGAGTGGGTGCGTACTGTGAAAAATGTGCATTCTGGATGCTTTTTCCACTCTGTCTATGGCAGAGAAAGCATCCAGAATGCATGAATTCTCTCCAGGAATGTCCGCACTTTGCGTTGTGCCGAATGCGTCTCAGAACGCAGCTTTTTCGGCTGCGTTCTGAGACGCACACGCAGTGACTTACACGCTGCAGAATAGAACTGCAAAGTGCGCACATAGCCTAAGGCAGTTAAGGTTTGGCTGTATTCTCAGGTGAAATGGTTTGTTCCCACTCGTTTTGGAGGTGAGGAGGTTAGGGATGGCCCTTTATATTGAGCCGGGGGTTACATCAGGGATATGGTGACCTTTCTTTGTTATATGTGGTTAGTTCCCGCTGGAGCGGATTTCGGGGAACAGGAAATTGTTATTTGACCAGTACCATGATGGCTTGGTGGGCCATCCAGGATCTTCTCAGGAAAATGACGTGTGTTTTATTGTGTTCATTTACATGTTGTATTTAATAAAGGCTGCTGTGGCCATGTATATTGCATCATCACTCTGCATTAAGTCGTTATATATTAGAACCGTAGACACTTTTCAATACCCTAGTCATGATTTCTAACATGCAAAGTATCCTGAACCCTAGAGACCAGATTTATAACGTATTGAGGAATATTTTGGATTGAGAAAGAGCGAATCCTGCAACTTCTGTCAGTCGCTAGGTGGCCTCGCAGTTAAACAAGCTGGGATTTGTGATGCTGCCTAGCCATGGAATTTGTGTGTAACTGCTGCGTATTACTTATTATCAGTTGTAATTAGTTCTCCACTTTAAGACTTGGGTGGGGCCACTCCCTATTTAAACTCCCAACTGCTGTCAGTTATCAGTGTACTCTGACCCAACTCTATTACTGACTCTCCTCTACCAGCCCACTCCTCTGACCAGCACCCACTCTGTGGATGTAATCTAGGGGGCCCTGTGTAAGTCCAGTTTACTGCATAGGAGTTTAAGGATGAAGGCCAGAGTTTATATAGGGACCTGCTAAACAGAATTGCTAGAATGTTTTATTAAGAGTTGCCAGGCTTACACGCACAGCTCAACTTTAGGCCCCCTTCACACATCTGTATCTCCGGTGCGTTTGACATCTGTTTTCACGTGTACCGGAGACACGGGCACACGTAGACCCATTAAATTAATGGGTTTGTGCACACGTGCGTGTTTGCCCATGGACCGTGTGACCGTGTGGAGCATATGTGTGTCTGTTTTTCTCCAGCAGCAAGGGTGTCACACGGCCCTCAGACTGATGTGATCAGTGTGACAGTGTGAAAACCATGTTTCTGTGAAATAAAAGGAATTTCTACACTCACCTTCTCCAGCACTGATGTCTCTACTGCTGCTGTCACTTGCTTCCGACCCCCACTCATTATGCTCATCGCCGTATTCACTGCACTGAGGACGGAAGTAGCAGCAATGCTGGAGACATCAGCACCATGGACAAGTAAGTATAAAAATTCATTCTGTGTGCTATGTGGATGTCACATGTAGTACTCTGACAGCACACGCTGAACACCCGGACACCCGCACTTGCACCACGTACTGTGCAAAACGTGTGTGTTTTTCACGGACATGTGAAAGAGGCCTTAGAAAGACTATGTTCTGGCTAAAAGGGGATCCACATGCTTTTATGCTCATACAGGCAGCTGCCATCTGGTCTCCAAACACAGTGTACATTAGAAAATGCTATATGACAACAGCCCGAAGGCAGATGGATTTATTGATTTTAGGACGTCTGACATTTCTTCTGATAGAGAAAAACCACTGTCAGAGCTCTCTGCCAGTGATATATCTCCCACTTCCCAGTGAAATAAACATCTATGTTCAGCTGAGCCAAGCATGCAAATTTAACTTCTGCCTATCTACTGTGTTTCCCTAAAAATAAGCCCTACCCAGAAAATAAGCCCTAGCAGGATTTTTTCGCTTTTTTGGAGTATGCTTAAAATGTAAGCCCTACTCCAAAAATAAGCCCTGGTTAATGTTTACCATGCTGATAGAGCTGTCCAAGCCCTATTTCAGGATACTATCAGGATATGTAACTTATTGCTGTATTTTGCCGTATTGTGTTGTTGTAAGCCCCGGACAATTTATAGTCGTGTGTCAGCTGATTAAACGTCTGTTAATGCAAAATGAATATTTATCCTTTCCCTTGCCCACTCCTCTATGCCAGCGTCAATGATTGTGTGCAGTCAGACTGACATATTACTGCCTGAGGATCACATCTTCGGACTGGCCGCCGGCTCTCCTGACACAACCATAACAGCATGTATTTCTATGCAGCTGTCATGCTTAGGTCAGTCCGAGGATTGCGATGCGACCGTCTGTCTGCACCCAATCACTGATGCCAGCACAGAGGGGTGGGTGGGGCAAGAGGTGAATATTCATTTTGCATTACTGGGTCAGTAATACAGCAGTGTGACTGTACACAATCATTGACACCTGCATACAGGGGTGGGCGGGGAAAGGGGTGAATATTCATTTTACATTAACATATGTTTAACTAGACGGCGCAGAACAGTAAATTTTCCGTGGGTTACAGCAACTCAACGGGACCATGTGCAGCAATAAAAAATATAAGACCTTGAAAATAAGACCTTTTGCATCTTTTGGAGCCAAAAAATATATTGAACTGTTTTATTTTCGAAGAAACACTGTAGCTAATCCCTAAGGGCGGCTTTGCACGTTGCGACATTGCACGTGCGATGTCGGTGGGGTCAAATCGAAAGTGACGCACATCCGGCGTCGCAGTCGATATCGCAACGTGCAAATCCTTTTTGATACGATGAACGAGCGCAAAAGCGTCGTTATCGTATCATCGCTGCAGCCTCCGACATTTCCATAATGCCGGTGCAGCGACAGGTGCGATGTTGTTCCTCGTTCCTGCGGCAGCGCACATCGCTGTGTATGAAGCCGCAGGAGCGAGGAACTTCACCTTACCTGCCGCCGGCTGCAATGAGAAGGACGGAGGTGGGCGGGATGTTTACATCCTGCTCATCTCCGCCCCTCCACTTCAATTGGCCGCCTGCCGTGTGACGTCGCTGTGACGCCACACGACCCGCCCCCCTAAGGAAGGAGGCAGGTCGCCGGCCAGAGGGACGTCGCACGGCAGGTATGTGCGTGTAAAGCTGCCGTAGCGATAATAATCGCTACGGCAGCTTTCACTAGATATTGCACGTGCGACGGGGGCGGGACTATCGCTGCAGCATCGGTAACACATTGTTACTGATGTCGCAGCGTGCAAAGCCCGCCTAAGTGTGGTTTTTTTAATTTTACTTTCTCTAATGTTTTGTTTGAGAAAAGTCTCAAACGTGATGTCACAGGAAGCTGGGGCTGCACTCACTCTGAACAAGGCATCATCAGGGTACTGTGGTTACTTACTACAGTTCCTGTATGTCCTGGATCCCTGGTGATACAAGCTGTGGGAGATATGACTGCAGTGGCTGTATTCTGCTTCTATCTCCACCATCGCAGCATTTAACTGTGAAATAGTCTTCAGAGGGTGGTGGTTGAAGCAGTAAGTGACACCAGCACCACCCCCTGATGACGATTTATTTGTTGGTAGTGCTAGAAGCTGTGGGGTGGTGCTTGTGTCACTTATTGCTTCTAAGGCGGGCTTTGCACACTACGACATCGCAGGTGCGATGTCGGTGGGGTCAAATTGAAAATGACGTACTTCCGGCATCGCATGCGACACCGTAGTGTGTAAAGGCTCGATGATACGATTAACGAGTGCAAAAGCGTCATAATCGTATCATCGGTGCAGCGTCGGCGTAATCCATAATTGCGCTGACGCGACGGTCCGATGTTGTTCCTCGTTCCTGCGGCAGCACACATCGCTGTGTGTGAAGCCGCAGGAGCGAGGAACATCTACCGGCGTCACCGCGGCTTCTGTAGGATATGCGGAAGGAAGGAGTTGGGCGGGATGTTTACATCCCACTCATCTCCGCCCCTCTGCTCCTATTTGCCGCCTGCCATGTGACGTCGCAGTGACGCCGCACGACCCGCCCCCTTAATAAGGAGGCGGGTCGCCGGCCAGAGTGACGGTCGCAGGACAGGTGAGTCCATGTGAAGCTGCCGTAGCGATAATGTTCGCTACGGCAGCTATCACAAGGATATTGCTGCTGCGACGGGGGCGGGGACTATCGCGTGCGACATCGCAGCATCGGCTTGCGATGTCGCAATGTGCAAAGCAAGCCTAACTATACCCTCTGACAAAATCTTCTTTTACAATTTAGAAGCTGCAGTAGCGGCAGAGACAGAACAAGAAAGCTGGTGCTGAATTCATCTCTCACAGTTTTTACCATCATAGATCCAGGACATCTTCATAGGGCAGCAATGCAATGAACTGTAGCAAGTAACTGCAGTATCTCCCCCTCATGACATCCTGCTCTAGGAGGGGAGATAGACACTACAGGGAGTGAGTGCAGCCCCAGCCTCCTGTGACATCACATTTGAGACTCCTCTCAAGTGAAACATCACAGGAAGTTAAGTAAAAAATATATATTTAGTGTTTAACGAGATAGGGGAAACTGTAGGGTAATGTATAATAAAGCTAATTACAAAGTGGTTAGGGTGTATAGATAGATATTTATTTGAGGTGCCAGACCACCTCTTTAATTATGGGACTTTAATTGTTTGCTCTTATGCATATAGTGGACTAAACAATGTCTATTTCATTTTGGTGATGATCTGGCCTAAAATTAAAGTAGGTATTCTGTTTGTAAAGAATTATGTCCAATGGATGGGTGGTCACAGGTAAGATCAAATTGGGTTAAAACCTGGGAACCCCACCTATCAAAAGGGAGGGGCTCTATATCCCGTGTGGATGGAGCAGTTGTCAAATATGCATCTACGGGATTGACGGACATAGCAGAGCACTGTACTCAGAAAAATTGAGCACCGTATTTTCTGTATGCTGGTGTAGAGACAGACTGATACTCAAAGTCCTATGTGTTTTTATCAAGCACTAAAAATAAACCTGCTGAGCTGATGAATTCATCATCACCTTGTAAAATTGTGTTATAAAGGAATCTGAGCGTGTTGAATTGTTGGTGTGAAACATACGGTATTAATGTGCTGATTAACTAACTTTGTCTGTAACATTCAAAATGTATTTATAGAGAAAGGAAAACAAGAGGTTAGGATACTAAACATTAAGGGAGAGTTCCTACCAAGATTATCATGCAACAGAGGTATCATGGTGACTCCGTGGTCACCAAGGAAGGAAATAAATAAATACTTGTTGGAGTCTCAGGAAAGAAAGATGTGAACCACCAAAAAACCACCAACAATACTGGTAAATATTAACTGAAAAAAATTAAAACCGTTACACAACTGTGCATTGGAGCATTGTAGTAGTGTACGCGCTGTACTGGCTGTCAGCATACCTCCCAATTTGGGAAGAAAAGAAAAAGAGACAAATTATTTGGCCCTCTTTGCATGCTGCGGAAAGTTTTGGCCACCCCTAGCCATACCCCATGTCACACCCATTTGACATTTCTTTCTTCCCCGGCAAGAGGAGATGTCAGAGGGGCATTGGCAGTGAGGGACATTCAGCAGAAACCCGACACTGCAGGGTGTAGCCCTTAAATCTGGCACAGTCCTGCTGTAGCCAGGATGGTTGGGACTAGAGATGAGTGCATCGATTCACAGGACTCCGGTCCAGGTCAGTGATACCCGGTGGCTGGACGTAAGGCCGCATATCTCTTTCTTACCTTCCATCCCAAACACAGATTTTGATATGCCAGAGCTGGCTCGACATCATCTGTGAGTTGTGCTCATCGCTATTTGGGACTTATGGACTTATTTTTTGTTCATTCATAGTCGTAGTAGCCAGAACTTTCTCATTTTTTTTTATAAGCTTTGCTACACAATTATCTTTATTTTTTGTATTTGTAAGGTCATGTTCATACGTTAAATAAATACTGTGTGTTTGTTTTCTATAGGTGTCCGCACCAAACAACTCAATAACAATCTCCTCTGGTTATTGCATTTATGCTGCTTTTTTATGCCTTTCCCCCTTATTTGATGAGTTTTTGGTGCAGATGATAGAGCCGCGTTTTTAAGGGGTACTTTGCACGCTGCGACATCACTAGCCGATGACAGCGATGCCGAGCGCGATAGTCACCGCCCCCGTCGCACATGCGATATCTTGTGATAGCTGCCGTAGCGAACATTATTGCTACGGCAGCTTCACACGCACTTACCTGCCCTGCGACGTCGCTCTGGCTAGGAAGGAGGCGGGTCGTGCGGCGTCACAGCGACGTCACCGCGACGTCACTAAGCGGTCGGCCAATGTAAACATCCCGCCCACCTTCTCCCTTCCGAATTGCCGGTGGACGGTGGGCGCAGGTAGGGAGATGTTTGTCTTTCCTGCGGGTTTACACACAGCGATGTGTGGAGCTGCAGGAACGACAAACAACATCGTACCTGCGGATGCACTGACATTATGAAAATGAACGATGTGACACAGATCAGCGATTTTTGACTATTTCACGCTCGTTCATCTTCTCTCCTAGGCTTTACACCTTGCAACGTCGTTACCGGCGCCGGATGTGCGTCACTTTAGATTTGACCCCAACGATATCGCAGTAACGATGTCACAACGTGCAAAGTACCCCTTAGTGTTTCCTTCATAGTACAGAAAATCTTTGATTATGCCCTTAAAAAAAGAAATTGAAGTCTTTTTACATGTGACTTCATGAAATCTCAGCCCTCGGTGCACCTAATGATGCCCCTGAACTGTGTGGTGTTGGTGCTCTTTTCTTCTCTATAGGCTTCTATATGTACAGTTGAAACCAGAAGTTTACATACACTATTTATTAAGACAGATCTGCATGTTTTTCTCACTATCTGACATTAAATGAGAATAAACCTTTCCTGTTTTAGGTCAATTAGGAATCAAAATTGTTATATTTACCAAATGTCAGAATACTGAGAGAGAGAGAATGTTTCAAGGAATTTTTATTACTTTACATACACTAAAGGGTACTTTACACGCTGCGATATCGGTACCAATATCGCTAGCGAGCGTACACGCCACCGTCGGTTGTGCATCACGGGCAAATCACTGCCCGTGGTGCACAACATCGCTAACACCCATCACACGGACTTACCTTCCCTGCAACGTTGCTCTGGCCGGCGATCCGCCTCCTTTCTAAGGGGGCGGTTCGTGCGGCGTCACAGCGACGTCACACGGCAGCCGTCCAATAGCAGAGGAGGGGCAGAGATAAGCGGCCGGAACATGCCACCCATCTTTTTCCTTCCTCATTGCTGGTGGACACAGGTAAGGAGATGTTCGTCGTTCCTGCGGTGTCACACATGGCGATGTGTGCTGCCGCAGGAACGACCAACAACATCGTACCTGCAGCAGCAACGATATTTGGAAAAGGAGCGATGTGTCAACGAGCAACGATTTTTCACGTTTTTGCGCTCGTTGATCATCACTCCTTGGTGTCACACGCTGCGATGTCGCTAACGGCGTTGGATGTGCGTCACTAACGACGTGACCACGACGATATATCGTTAGCGATGTCGCAGCGTGTAAAGCACCCATAAGAGTATTATGCTTTTAAACAATATGTGACAGTCCATATGATGATGTCATGTCTTTGGAAGCTTCTGATAGGTTTATTGGCAACATCTGAGTTACTTAAGGGCCATTTACACGCTGCGACATCGCTAACAATATATCGTCGGGGTCACGGTTTTTGTGACGCACATCTGGCATTGCTAGCGACATCGCAGCGTGTGACAGGCAGGAGCGACCTTAAACGATCGCAAAAGAGACAAAAATCGTTGGTATATGAGAGGTCGTTCATTTCCCAAAAATCGGTGTCTCGTACGTAGCGAGGTTGTTTCTTGTTCCTGCGGCATCACACATCTCTGTGTGTGACACCGCAGGAGCGACGATCATCTCCTTACCTCCGTCCCAACGGCAATGAGGAAGGAAGGAGGTGGGCGGCATGTTCCAGCCGCTCATCTCCGACCCTCCTCTGCTATTGGACGGCCATTTTGTGACGTCGCTGTGACGCCGAACGCACCTCCCCCTTGAAAGAGGGATTGTTCGGCGGGCACAGCGACGTTGAAGGACAGGTATTTGCGTGTGACACTGCCGTAGCGATAATGTTCACTACGATAATGATCACCACATATCGCACCAACGACGCGATGTCGCAGTGTCTAAACCATCCTTTAGAGACACACCTTTGGATGTATTTAAATGCACACCTGAAACTTACTGATTGTGTAGCATCATAGGAAAACCAAACGAAATCAGCCAAGATCTCAGGAAGAGAATTGTGGATTTGCACAAGTCTGGTAGATCTTTGGATGCAATTTACAGATACCTGAAGGTGCCTCGTTCATCAATACAAACAATAATGCGTAAGTACAAACAAAATGGAAATGTACAACCATCATACCGCTCAGGAAGGAGATGGGTTCTGTGTATCAGTGATGAACGTGCTTTGGTCAGACATGTGCATATCAGCCCAAGAACAAAAGCAAAAGACCTTGTGAACATGCTGGCGGAAGCTGGTTAGATTGTGTCATTATCCACAGCGAAATGAGTACTGTATCAACCTGGTCTGAAAGGCCACTCTGCCAGAGAGAAGCCTACATTACTCCAAAAGAAACATAAATAATGTGAGCATAGCACTTCAGGATTCTCATTGACTTTGCTGGCATAAATGCATCAAATAAATGCAATAAAAATGCAAAGTGTACACACAGTCTAAGGTGCTTTCTGGTTGTTTTCCTTCAACCAAACTTTCAATGTTTGTAATAAAATGCATACTTAGAATTCAAATTGTTCAAATTTCAAAAACCCTGATCTCAATCTGATTGAAAATTTATGGGCAAAGCTGAAAATCAGGTGTGATCAAAGCGGACTACAAACATGGCTCAGTTACACCAGTTTTGTCAGGAGGAATGGGCGCAAATTCCTACCAACTATTGTGATAAACTTGTGGAAGGATAGCCAAAACATTTGACCCAACATGGACAGGGAAGCTGGTCAGAGATGATGGGAAGATGGATGTGTGGCGCCCTGGACAAGCCAGGGGCCACAGAGAACAACACACACACACCCACCCCCAGCAGTTCACAGCAGACATCCCCAGTGAAACTTGATTCCTTTCCTCGGGCTCAGACAGACACACCAGGTGGGCGGAGTCAGGAGATGGAGACGCCCACCCAGGAGTTTAGCTGGCCTGAGGCAGGAAACAGGTTCAGACAAGTCCAGGAGAGGAAGGGAGAGGAGGTCTGCAGAGAGGCAGAAGCAGACAGGGGCCTAGGTTGGAGCCTTGGTCCCTCGTGCAGCAGTCAGGCAGACGGTAGTGGCCGTCTGCGAGAGCCGGGAAGACAGTCTGGTGGAACCGTAGGTAGCCGGGGCTGGGCGGTGGCCCACCGGTACTGAATCGGGGAGCCAGCTGGAAACCGGAGCGCAGGAGGAGCGTACGGCGGGTGCAAGAAAGGACTTACATTACCAACCTGGGGTCAGGGAAAAAACACCGCAGCCGCCTGTGGGACCCGTCCATCCAGCCGTTTGTTTGACCAGAGACTCTGTGTGAATTACTGGCTGAGTGAGTACCACCGTGCCGTGCGGCACAGCGCGGCCCCCGTGACCCTGCACCTCACCAGGCCCTGTAACCCGCCTGTCATCCATCCCTACCCCATCACCGGGCCCCAGGACAACCAACCCCCTACCCACGGAGGGGAGAACTAACAACAAAGCTGCTCCCCGTCACCGCTCCCGGGATCCCCGTCTAGAGCAGCGGTGGTGTCACCAATATCACCACAACCGTGGGTGGCGTCACGGACAATAACTAAATCCCCCACAATCAATCAAAATCATCCCCTTTTCACTCACGGGCGAGGAGCGCCGCTCGAGTCCCCGGAATCCGGCCCACCGCTCGAGCCACCACCGAGCAGCAACAGCCGCAGCAGCAGTGGCAGCCGGACCCGAGCAGTGGGAGAGCGCAGCGTCCCCTCATCCGCCCGTGACAGATGGAGCTCAATACTGGGTAATTATGGAGGAAAACATGTTAGAGGCTACAATACTTGAGACTGGGGGTGTAGGTTCACCTTCCAGAAAATGTGCAATCCCTTTACTTGCCTATGGTTTTATAAAGCCTTTTATACCCACCCAAACCAGGATTCAGAATGGATATTTAGTTTTGTAAAAGATGGTATTATAACAGTCACAAATTCTTGTAACCTCATTGAATGTGAAAGATGCTGTTGCATTCTCCTTCAATTGATTATTAATTGCAAAAATAATAGTAGTATATTTCATCATTTCATGTTTTAGGTCAGGCTCAGGCGGCATGCCCCAAACTAGCAATCGCAGACTCCTCCAGACACAGGCCCAAGTCAATGAGGTAAGTCATAGTATCTTATTCTCAAAGTAAGATGGCTATTGTGTTTGTCATTTTATCGCTGGGGTGCCCTGATGCCATCGGTTGCATCCAAAGAATGCCCAATACATGCAGTATGTAACGCCTTTGACTTTGATATGCCATCTATCAATTCCGCTTTTATTTCTGCATCGCACCTGGGATTTAATATGGAAAAAGATTTTTATGTGGTGAATGCCACTGTATTATCTGCATATTTAGATAACGTTTCTGTGATGTATATCAAACTGTGGCGCCCTGGACTAGCCAGGTCGTCACAGGTAACACACCCCCACCCCCACCAGACAGTAACATTAGCCAAACACAAAACCCTTGTTGCCTCCCTCCAGGGTCTGATGTCTACACCAGGTGGGGCGGAGCCAAGCAGTTGGCCCCACCCACTGAGTAGTTCACAGGCCTGGAGGCGGGAAAAGATGACAGTTAGAGTTTGGAGGTGAAAGTGAGAGGAGTCAAGTGGAGAGTGTCTGGGTTTGTGGCCCAGGCACTGACAACAAGGTTGGCAGACGGTGGTGGCCATCTGCAGGAGTGGTGAATCGACGCGGAACCGTAGGACCGGGGTCGGGCGTTGGCCCGCCGGTACCGACCGGGGAGCGAAGTGAAGCCAGCACACACAGGCAGGGCCATCGGACCCCGACAAGGCTTGGAGTCGCCGTCAACAGTCAAATCCGAGTGTTACAGGAACCCCAGGGGTTTCCTAACAGCCAAAGACCCGTCAGAAGGCAACCACCCACACCCTGAGGGTATACAGCTACCGCCTAAGGCTAGAGACCCAAGGGCCAGCTCCTGCGGGCAAACGGGCTCCTCCGGCATCCGTACACCAGGGAGCGGACTACCGTTGGGGATCCACCGTAGTCAAACAAGTACACAAAGGTGCAGGGAAAGACAGCCGCCATCACCTGTCCGGGGAGAGACACTGCAGCCGGCTGCGGGACCCGTCCATCCAGCCATTTGGTTTACTGAGGACTTTGTGCATCTCTTACTGAGTGAGTACACCCGTGCCATCCGGCACCGCGCCGCGCTGTCCCTGCAACCCTGCACCTCACCTACCCTGCCTCCCCATCACACCACCGGGCCCTGGGACCGCCAACCCCTACCCACGGAGGGGGAAAACAACATCCCAGCTGCTCCCTACCATCGCTCCCGGGATGCCCGTCACCAGCAGCAGTGGTGCCTATCTTCACCACAACCCGTGGGTGGTGTCACGGACTAAATCCCCCAAAACCAACCACCCCTTTCACTCATGGGCGAGGAGCGCCGCTCGAGTCCCCGGATCCGGCCCACCGCTCGAGCCACCGAGCAGCAGCAGCCGCAGCAGCGCTGGGCCCGAACATTAGTGAGCGCAGCAGCGGCGGCGTCCTCCCCGCCCGCGACAAAACAAATCTATGAAATGTCTAATTACATTATCACAACTACAATAAAAAGTAATGAGGGGAATTGTAATGCCTGATTGGAGCCACAGACTCAGACTGGCTGTAAGGGGAATGTAGAAAAAAGCCACTCACAAAGCAGGACCCCAAAAACTCTGCAACCCTGTAACCCCTTTACAGGGATTTGGAATTACACAGAGCCTCAGAGATCGCTACCTGTGGTAGACTGCAGTCCGTGGTCGTCAGGCAGGGTCAAAATCCAGGAGATGCAAAACAGGAACAGAATCGGCAGGTAAGGGCGTAGTGAGGAGAAAAAGCAGGGGTCAAATCCGGAACTGGCAGCAAGGTACAAAAACGACAGGCAGGAGGGTAGTCAAACAACAAGCAAGGTCAGTGCACAGGAATCACAATACAAACAGCACATGAGCCAGGAGAACAGAACTATCACTGGCAGTGGTCATGTGACAGGAGGGGGAATAAGAAGGGTGTGGTGTCTTCCCATAGGCTGCAGGTGAATGTTGGCCACTTCAGCCGGGAGACACACGCCACCTACAGTCAGCCAGTGGTACAGCAGGTTCCAGGGAAACCCAGCCTAGGGGTTGAGCGGAGCCTGTGCTCCGCAGAACCTCGGGCACCGACTCCTCTCCCATCACCAGCACTATCCATGGTGGGAACATGGCATTGTCTGGCGATCGGAGCAGAAGTCGCAGGAGCGGACTACGGTGGGGATGTGACAGGAATCTAGCCGCTCCCTTGTGGAGTATTGTTGGTACAAAAAACATACACGAGATGTATATGTGGCGCCCCTGAGGCTTCAGTTGCCACAGAGTATTGCACCCAAATTTGGGTGTAATGCTAAACCCGGTTCCTAAGAAGATCAGTCCCGGTTTCACCACATTACACACTCAAATACACACTAGGTTGCCCTGTTCCCACTGGGGACTGGGCTAGGGTCGGGTAATAAAGGGGTCGCCGACAGAGAGGCATTTTCAGATGCCCTCAACAGGGGCCCCAGTCCCACTAGCTTAGAACCTGGGAGGGGGGAGGTGCAGCCAGCAGGGGGAGTCAGGAGCCAACAGAACAGTTAAGGAGTTCTCCAGCAGGAGAGCAATGGAGCAGTCACATCTACAGGTGCTCTGGTGGGAAGGAGGAGACATTCACAACGGTTGCTGGCAGTGAGAGGGATCTCTGCTCCCCACGGAACCGACGTCACACATGGTGGCAGGACCCTAGGGAAGATCATACTTCACGTTGGTTTTCCAGAATCTGCATGGATAGGGACGGTTTCAAACCTCCCTGACCACAAAGCGCCCGAGATCACAGTGCCATATAGGATCCGGGTCCTCGTTCCAAGCCAGACCCCACATTGGAACCGTGGCACCTGCATATAGGGACAAGAGTACATCTCGTGAAACCCCGGGTGCCCATGTAGCTTCAAGCCAGGGGATCCACAGACAAGCGTTACAAAGGAGAAACCCACCGAACACCAAACCGGACTGATCTCTAAAGGGATTCGGGTTCGACGGAGCCCATCACAGCAAGTATTACCTGGATGAGCGGCATGGTACAGAAGTGAGTAAACAATCTGGAACCGCAGCTATAGACTATGACTCTTTATTACCCATACTGCCGCTCCCCGCCACCATTACTACTCCCCTCACCATCCTCCCCGGCGCCTGCTCTACCTGTGGAGAGCGATACCATCCCTGGCTGCTACTAACATCTGCCCCGGAGGACAGCGACAGCAGCGGCGGCCTATTCCCTGGCCACATACCACAGGTGGTGTCACGACAAACACCTCACTACTACAGCCATCATCCTATCCCCCAGACATCTCTTGTATGCCTTGGGGCAACGGAGACGGGCTAGGTTGCCCGTGACAAGCGACAGACGAAAGCCCGGCGACGAGTAGGTTAAACGCCTATCCCCGTGGGGCGCTACATATATATGGTCATCTTGTGGGCTGTGTACACAAGCAGCAATGTAAAGACTGCAGTCATCATCTCGGATCACTGTTAATAGCAGCAGATCTTGTGGCTGCTATAGGGCCCATGAGTCATGGTGGTTTGGTGCTGAACAACATTATGCACCCTCCCCGCCTCCTGCAGAGCATCAGAATTTCAAGAGTATTTCAGGATATTGATACAGTTGTATACAATACTGGAACAGGGGGCAATCAATTCAGTTTCTGCATCTGAGTCTCACCCTCAGTTCACACATGAGTAGTACTTGAGTATACTTGCTGGGTTAGTAATAGCGGTGTCTGACAGACACCTCCATTACTAACCCCTGGGATTGATGCCAGCTGTCAATTCACAGTATTAACTCCATTGCTACCGCACCAGGAAAATCAGGAAGAGCTGGGCAAAGCATCAGAACTGGAGCATCTAATGGATGCGCCACTTCTGGGGCAGCTGTGGGCTGCTATTTTTAGGCTAGGAAGGGCCAAATAACCATGGGCCTTCGCAACCTGATAATACCAGCCCCTGAGCTGTCTGCTTTACATTAGCAGATTATCAAAAATAGAACGGAGCCCACCCGGTTTTTTAAAATTATTTATTTTAGCAATTTTAAAATTAAAGCTCCATGGGATCTCCTCTATTTTTGATAACCAGCTAAGATAAAGCAGACAGCTGGAGGCTGGTATTATCAGGCTGGGAAGGCCCATAGTTACTTGGCCCTTCCCAGCCTGAAAATAGCAGCCCACAGCTGTGTTTTACCTCTGCTGGTTATTCAAAATAGGCAGTAGCCAACATTATTTTTTTTTATTTATTCCATATTCACATGTTTGCAGAGCAATTTTGCTTCCTTTTGCAGCCCCCTAGCTCTTACTCAGACCATTTTACAGCACAGAGGTTCAGGTCACCATTGACTTATATGGGGTTCGGGTCCCGAACTAAACTTTTAACTAAAGCCTGGCCAAATCTGACAAACCTGAACTTCTATGGGTCCGCTCACCCACTGGTGGACACAGACAGAAAAGGGCCTCTGTGCAAGAACAGTATATGGACCCTTTTCAGTCTAATAACTCATTAAAATTTACAATTCCTCCTGCTTTGGAGGTAGAAATGGGCCTCCCAACCTCATGGGCCCCTGTGTGACTGCACAGATTGCACTAATGATATGACCGTTGCCCCTGGGCTCATCTCTAGTCGTAACGCCAGCACAGAAACCAATTTTGGATGTTTTCAGGTCTCTGGTAATGCAGTGTGTTACCACTAGATGGCAACATGGTCCCAATCTGCGATCATGATGCACTGAAATGGAAACAATAATGCACAAGCAGTTTCCAGTAGTTAGTTACATGCTGCATGGTGCTAGAAATGTGTTTCTCTATGTTCACCTAGTGTCTGACATACCACTGCTGGTGCAACTTGTGCAACTGCACAGAGGCCCAGCAGGTAAGAGGGCTACTACCACCTCAAAAGCAGGGGGAGTTTTGATGAGTTATTTGACTGCAAAGGGCTATACTGTTTTTGCAAAGGAGCCCTCTTTTGTCTGTGTGTGTCCCTATGTTCACCTCAAACTTTTGCTAGGGCACCAAATTGATGCAGAGGTAAAACAGGAACTTTGGGCCCTATAGCAACCCCCGGAAGGCCCCATTGTTTATTAAGACCTGAAAAAGAAACTTGTCAGGATGATTTTGCTAGCGAAACTTGTAGGATGTTCTGGTCATAGAAAAATAGAAAGTCTGAAGCCATGGGCAAATTAGCTACAAATGCATTAGAAGTAGGTTGATGTATTTGTGGTACGTTGGCACACACCCATTGCATTTCCAGGCTATTTTGCAGGTGGTTTAAAAAATGGATTTTTCATGCACAATCAATTATTAGAAGACAGGAATAAACAAAAAGTAAACAAGAAAACAAGAAGTTCTATCCATCCAGACCTTACCTGCCCTGCTGTGCTGCTCTCTTGTCTCATTTGTTTTTTCCCTGCCGCCCATGACAGCATCACCTGAGAGATAGGTTGTGCTGTCAAGGGCTATTGAAAATCCCATTACCGGTGAGTAATTAAGATTTTTTTCAGTGCGGTCACCCATGTTGTATTCATTGGGCCATCTTCAGCATCTTCTAATGTGACGCCCTGGACTATTTGGGTCGTCACAGGGTTCTGTACAATCTGCCCTTCCCATGCAGAACTCAAACCCCCATGGTTCTGGGAACCTAACCTGCAGCGCTGCCTCCACCAGCATTCAAAAATCCTAGATACACTTTGCACCACACCCTGTCAGGCACACCAGTGGGCTGCTTAAGCAGGAATAGGGCCGCCCACCTAGGGGTCAGGCAGGGAGGTGGGAGGTGTCAAGTCAGTCGAGTAGGAACCCTCGAGCTGTGAGGAGCTCTGAGGAAGCTGGGAGTTGTAGCTCCTAGGGGAGAAGCAGACTAGGTCGCAGACGGTGGTCTGGACCTAGAGGAGTCGGACCCCCGGTCGCAGGGGATTGAGGCTAGGTGCCTGGAACCCGTCAAGGAGGACGGTCAGCAGCCTGGTCTACCACCGGTCCGGGACCGAAGGCACGTCGGGGTACATGGACCCTAGGTAGGGGAGAAGCTTCAGGCAACCCGGCAATTAACTTGCAGAGGACAGGGCCTTTATGGACTGTTCGCACCCAGCTCAGAGATCGGGGGCACTAGTGCAACGAGGGGGATAGGGCTTTCCTAGCAAGCGGCCCACTGAAATCCCAAGCATGAGCTCCTGAGAACAGGCTCCCTCACTTAGCAACAGTGGGGAGCGGGGCCCGGAAAGCTCCAAGCTACCGGGCCACAACAGACAATCAAAATTGGTGCCAGGAGGCAGAGGCAAACCATCAGGCAGTGCTGCAGGGGACGGGACTTCTAGTTCTCCAGCAATCGGGCCACTTCTATGCAGTAGACGTTTGTGAGTCCAGTTTTTAGACAATATAAAATTGCTCACCCTTTAGCTGTATCTCGTATTTTGCTGGTGCTAAGCCCCCGACCCTCTAAATTCAGCACTTGCACCTCTGACGCCAGGTGCTGGTCGTATCTTTACCAGATTTTCCCATAAACAAAATCTGAAAAAAGTGTCAATTAATAGAGGTTACCAACACTTCTTGTTATTTCGTCTAGTGTTTCTGCCATGACAAGCTCCCTGTGCAGTGAATGTCACAGCTAGAAATCATCTTTCCAGTTCCAGATGCCTCCGGGTCACTTCCATTGTCGTCATTGTCACAGCATGACTCGGTTGTCAGGCAGACCTTCATATTTTCCATTAATAGCTTCAAAGAAATAATTTAGGTCAACTCCAGAGTGTTGTTGGTTTGTTGTTGCGCCTCTTTCTGTTGTTGTTTTGTTTGCTCTTACAGCACCTGCCTGACACAGAAAATTACTTTTTATTAATGCCTGCCTGTTCCTTTGACTGCACTTTCCCATTCATTCATGTTTATCTTCACCGAAAATGTTGGCACCCTTAAAATTGTTCCAGAAAATGAAGTTTTTCCCCTCAAAAATTATTGTAATTACACATTGTTGGTTATACGCATTTATTTTCTTTGTGTGTAATGGACCAGCACAAAAAAGAAATTGAGAAAAATATGAAAATCACACCTGAAACCAAATAATAAAGGGAGATGTTGACTCAATATTTGCACAAAAAGGAGAGAACTGTCTGAGGATTTGAAAACCAACATTATTAAAAATATATCAATAAAATCAAGGTTACCAGTCCATCTCCAGAGATCTTGATGTTTCTTTGTCTACAGTGCACAACATAATCAACAAGTTTACAACCTGTGGCAGTGTAGCTAATTTCCCTGGATGTGGACAGCATTAAAAAATTGATAAAAATTTGCAATGCAGGATAGTCAGGATGGTATATAAGCAGCCCCAATGAAGTGCCAAAGAAATTCAAGCTGTCCTGCAAGTTACGGGTGGCATCACTGTCAGCGATTTTCCATTTTGCGCTGTATAGCAAAAATTGTGGTTTTCCGTTTTTGCTCAGTAAAGCAGAAATCACGATCTCCTATGAATATTGGCTCGCAGACAGTATTCATAGGAGGATTGTAATGACAGACACAGGGGTCATCAGCTGACTAATATAATGTAGAGAAAGTCTGGCTCTACTGCTATAAATAAAGGTGCTGTAGGGTAAATAAATGTATATCTCAAATAGCAAAACCCAAGCACTCAAAAAGAAGAGGAGAATAGATTTTGATGCAAGTGTTTTATTAACAACCGACAAACTGCAAAAGTGTGATCCCTGACATATAGCTACAACCAACGTTTCGGTTATGACACCTTTATCAAGGTAGTTGCTTAATATAGAGATGGTATGTCGTACGGGTCAACTCGGACAACCGTCTATGAAGATTATATGGAGGGCATCACATTTTGCAGTATGCAGTGTCAAAGTGTTGGTGGTGGGCTGAGAAAAGGCAGAGGTGTAGAGAGGAAGACGCCTGCTTTAAATGTCCAAGATGTGCTGTAGCAGCTGCCACTGCCACCGCTCACTGCTTATTTCTTTGTAAAAGAACGGTCCGAGGATGATTGATGAGGTGAAGCCACACCAAACGGTTACCTTTGGCAAATGCAGCAGAACCCCCTCAACCACATGCAGATTTTTGGTAGACCATATGCAACAGTTTTGTGTATCACCGTTCCATTCAGGTAAAAATGCACTTTCTCATACCACAGAACATTCCATGGCCAATTGCCATCCACTTCCACTCTCACCAGAAACATGAATGCAAATGTCATGCGAGTTGTTGATGATGGCTAATTTTGTACGGGTATGCCCACAAGACCTTTCGGAGAAGTTTCCACTCTGTGCTGTACGGGAGTCCCAATTGCCTGGAAACACTGCGTACATTGCTGTTCCCAGCAGGGTTGTTCGTGCCCTGTTCCACGACGGCAGTGGCAATGTCTTCCATAACCTCTCTGCTTATCGGTCGTCACCCGCGCCCTGGCTGAACACTCAGTAACCCTGTTGCCTCAAAACGTGTCATTATCTGTCTCAGCGAATTGACAGCCATTGAACTGCTATGTGTGTGAAGGTCTTTAAAATGACGAAAGACTCTCAGTAGCTGTAGCATTTCTGGCATTATCATGAAACAACCACACTAAGCGCACAATCCGGCAAAGAGACAGGCATCTTGCAGACTGAGTTGCAAGGCGCACTTAAGCCTGCTTTACATGGTACGATCGATTGTGCGATTTCACAATCGATCGTACCCGCCCCCGTCCTTTCTGCGTCACGGGCAAATCGCTGCCCGTGTCGCACAAAGTCAGTAACCCCCGTCACACATATTTACCTCTCGTGCGACCTCGCTGTGGGCGGCGAACGTCCACTTCCTGAAGTGGGAGGGACGTTCGGCGTCACAGCGACGTCACACGGCCGCCGGCCAATAGAAGCGGAGGGGCGGAGATGAGCAGGATGTAAACATCCCGCCCACCTCCTTCCTTCCACATAGAGCCGGCGGCGGCCGCGGGAGGCAGGTGAGCTGGTCATCGTTCCCGTGGTGTCACACGGAGCGGCGTGTGCTACCACGGAAACGATGATCAACCAAATTAAACGATATTATGGAACCTAACGAGCAGTACCCGACTCACGATTTGTGAGCGATACTGCGTCGCTAGGAGGTGTCACACAGGCCGGCATCGCCAGCGATGCCGGATGTGCGTCACAAAAACCGTGACCCCGACGATCTATTGCACGATAGATTGTCTGGTGTAAAGCAGCCTTTAGGCTATGTGTTCACGGTAGAATGTTGCTGCGGATTTTTCTGCATGAAAATCCGCGGCTTTCCCGCAAAATCCGCACCTTTTCAAAGGTGTGGATTTGCCGCGGATTTACCGCGGATTTGCCGCGGAATTGCCGCGGATTTTGGTGCGGATTTTTTTTTTTCCAATTCTGAAGCCAAAATCCGGATCAAAATCCGCAACAATAATTGACATGTTGCAGATTTTTCCGGATCAAAATCCGCACCAAATCCGCCGCGGAAAAATCCGCTGCATGGGCACAGCATTTCCAAAAAGCCATAGAAATGGCTGGGAAGTGCCGCTGCAGATTTTCGGGAAATCCGCGGCTTTTCCGCGAGAAATCCGCGGCAAAATCCGCGCATTTTCCGCAGCGTGGGCACATAGCCTTATTGTACAGCGTCACTTTTTCACCTTGTGGGGAGTTTTGGTATAAAAAAAAATGTAAGATGCCTTCTGTTTCCCCATGCCTTAAATAGCATACATAACAATTTTCAGCCAATTCTGTCCACTGGGTCAGTGTGCACACGGCTCCAAAAACTTAGGTTATTTTATGGCCAACTTGTACTTTAAATGGTCATTCCCACAAAGGCATTACCTTTCAGAAAACATAGCAAATGCATACTTATTGTTAATATTCAGATAAGCCTAACATAAAGATTCTTTCTTGTACCTTTGTGTATGTTTTACATCTCCATGTGCATCTTGGTGCATCCATCTTGTCTTAGGATAAGCTCATGTCGCGGGCGGGGAGTGGACTGCTTCGCTTGCTGCTCGGTGGCTCGAGCGGTGGGCCGGATCCGGGGACTCGAGCGGCGCTCCTCGCCCGTGAGTGAAAAGGGGATAGTTTGGTTTGGGGGATGTTGTCCGTGACGCCACCCACGGTTGTGGTGAGGTTGTGACACCACCGCTGCTCTGGACGGGGATCCCGGGAGCGGTGACAGGGAGCAGCTTAGATGTTGTTTCTCCCCTCCGTGGGTAGGGGGGGTTGGTTGTCCCGGGGCCCGGTGTAGGGATGGCAGGTGGGTTACGGGACCTGGTGAGGTGCAGGGTCGCGGGGGCAGCGCGGTGCCGCACGGCACGGTGGTACTCACTCAGCCAATGATGAATGCAAAGTCTCCGGTAAAACAAACGGCTGGATGGACGGGTGCCACAGACGGCTGCGGTAGTTCTTCTCCCGGTAGGTTGGCGGTGACTGCCTTTCCCTGCACCTGTGTTATGTTCACGGTTCCAATGGCTTCCCACCGGTAACCCACTCCCCAGCTTGGATGGATGCTGAGAGAGCCCCTTTTGCCCGCAGGCTCTGGCCCTGGGAACTGTAGCCTTGGCGGTGACTGTATTTCCCTTCACGGTTTGATCGGTTGCCTTCAATCGGGTCTTGACTGCTGGGAAACCCCGGAGGTTCCCTTCGCTAACGGATTTGACCGGTTTTACGGCGACTCCAAGCCTGGTCGGGGTCCGAAGGCCCTGCCGAATGGTGCTGGCTTCTCTTCGCTCCCCGTTCCGGTACCAGCGGGCCACCGCCTGTCCCCGGTCCTTACGGTTCACGTCAATCAGCCCCTCCTGCAGACGGTCACCACCGTCTGCCAACCTTGCCGTATGTGCCCGGGCCACGCACCCGAACACGGTCAGTCTCCTCTACTACCACTTCACTCCTCCACTCCTCAAACTCAACTCTACTACTCTCCTCCACTGCACCTCTCTCTGACTTCCTTTTCCCGCCTCCAGGACTGTGAACTCCTCGGTGGGCGGGGCCAACCGCCTGGCCCACCCCCTGGTGTGGACATCAGCCCCTGGAGGGAGGCAACAAGGATTTATGTTTGACCTAGATGTGCCTAGCCGGAGTGTGGGGTGTGTTGTTGTAGTACCTGTGACGTCCTGGCTTGTCCAGGGCGCCACATTCCCCCTTAGTAACATGCAGACCGTCCGCGTGCTGCCCGTCCATCACCGGTTTTATTTTTGTTAACTGTAAAAAAAAGGGGTAAAACACATAAAACAGTAAAACAGAAGTATTTGCATCAATTTCCCATAACGAGAGGTACGGCACTTAAACGTTGCAAGCAGTACGGCTTCCGCTCTTCCCCCACCCAAACAACCTGGCCTGATGCTGCCCCTAAGAAGTGGGCAGCACCCCTTGACCCCGGTCCAGAACCAAGCTGCCCGAGCGGGTACGGTCTCTTTCAGGGGACACACGTCCATGGGGACCCCTGAACCCCCCGGAGGATCGCCACCGGTTACGGTAGTGGCGGGCCTGGGCCATCCCTTTCCTCCAGGCCCATCCTCCCAAATCAGCCTCTCCAGAGGCGGTAACGGAATCAAGCCAACACATTTTTTTATTTACATTCCACTAAGTTTGTGGTTTCCCTGCAAGTTCTCGGGCTTGTCCGTAAGCAGTTCCTTACGCAAGGATTGCAGACAGTCCCTACGGGGACAACAGTTGCCGGCAACGGCCGGTTCAATCAAAACCTCAATCAGGTTACTTCTTCGGTTGATTTACTATTATCATTTAAAAACTTTCAAACTGTACTGGTGGTCCCAACGGGGACAACTGCGAACCACGGTGGACCGCTGACTCACTCCAGATCCACGGTGTCGGCCAGGGGAGGGGGCTGGGCAGATACTCGGGCCTCTTGACTGCCCCTCAGCTTCGCATCCAGCGCAACCAACCCCTCTCCCCGCAGTGCCTGGTGTATTGGACCAAGTCCCCCGGCATCAGGTTGCGGCCTGTATGGTCCTCGGGTAAGTAGGCATTGACTTCCCGACGGACCACAAAGATTTTGGCCTCCAGGCCCGGTTCGTATATGAACCCGTACCCCCGACGGACGTCAAACCTCCTCACTTGTCCTTCATAGAACGGGCCCCGTACCCGGAAGGTGGCCTGGCGGAGGCTTTCCTTTTCTTTTATAGTACGGGCTACCAGCTCTGCCTTCCTTCGCTCCCTCTCCGCAATCTCCTGGCCCAGCTGGGTCTGTCCTCTGTCCCAGTAAGGGACTACTGCGGGCCCCGGCGCACGGGTCGGGCCCCGCGAGACCTCCTTCACGCTGCCCAGGACTGGCATTCTGGGGGGAAGGTCCCGCGGTGTCATGGCCTGGAGTGCTGCCCTGCAGCGGCAACCCGGCGCGGCCTCAGCCGAGGCGTGGGGAATGGGCACAGGGGTCGTCTCCCGCTGGACCTCCTGCACGGAGCGGTCTGTCGGCACCGGTTCGGGGGAAGTCTCCACGGGTGCCTCCGGTATTTTTCTTCCGACGGCCTCGGACTTCGGCACCTTCCACGGGAGCGGCCCCGGGCGGTCACGGGCCTCGGCTGCAGGTCGGTCCGCCTGGGCAGATTGGCGGGGTACCACTACCGGTGGTGGTGGTAGCGGGCCTAGTGGCGGGGCAGCAGCAGCCAACACGGGTAGCGGGGGAGGTAGCAGGGCGAGCGGGTGTTGACCGGGCCCCTCGGCCGCGATGACCGACCCACTAGGGGTACAGGGGCGTGGGTCACTTACCCTCTCTTCCAAGACTCCCTCCACCTCGCGTCTCCGTATGGTCGCCACCACCTCCGCCATGTCGGCCTCCCACTCCTCTAAGAGGAGTTGCATCCTGATCTGCAGCCGCTGTTGGAGCTGGGCGGTCCGGACCTCCACCCACGCCGCGGTTCCAGGCGCGGGGGCTACGGTGCTGCGGGACGGCTGGTACATCGCTGCGGCGGCCTCTTCCAGGAACCACAAGATGGCCGCAGGGTCCTGGCGTCCCTGCTTTTATAACCGCGGACTACATGCGGCCAGACGCCATCCGTCCCCCTTAGTCTTTTTCTGGCTCCTCCTCCACAGGGTCGGGATTTTGGCTTTCGCGCCTCCACTGCTTGAGGAGACGCTCGAGCGGGGACTTTTCACGCCCAAAATGGCGGCTTCTCAAAATTTTCGGCCGGACACCTCCGGCGATCACAAGGCGCACCTCTACCAGACGGCAGAGCTGTAAGATCCTGTTCGTGACGCCAAGTTGTCGCGGGTGGGGAGGTGACGCTGCGCTTACCACGCTCGGGTCCGGCGCTGCTGCTGCTTCGCTTGCTGCTCGGTGGCTTGAGCGGTGGGCCGGATCCAGGGACTCGAGCGGCGCTCCTCGCCCGTGAGTGAAAAGGGGATAGTTTGGTTTGGGGGATGTTGTCCGTGACGCCACCCACGGTTGTGGTGAGGTTGTGACACCACTACTGCTCTGGATGGGCATCCCGGGAAGGGTGACAGGGGAGCAGCTTAGATGTTGTTTTTCCCCTCCGTGGGTAGGGGGGGTTGGTTGTCCCGGGGCCCGGTGTAGGGATGGCAGGTGGGTTACAGGACCTGGTGAGGTGCAGGGTCGCGGGGGCAGCGCGGTGCCGCATGGCACGGTGGTACTCACTCAGCCAATGATGAATGCAAAGTCTCTGGTAAAACAAACAGCTGGATGGATGGGTCCCACAGATGGCTGCGGTGGTTCTTCTCCCGGTAGGTTGGCGGTGACTGCCTTTCCCTGCACCTGTGTTATGTTCACTGTTCCAATGGCTTCCCACCAGTAACCCGCTCCCCAGCTTGGATGGATGCGGAGGGAGCCCCTTTTGCCCGCAGGCTCTGGCCCTGGGAACTGTAGCCTTGGCGGTGACTGTATTTCCCTTCACGATTTGAGCGGTTGCCTTCAATCGGGTCTTGACTGCTGGGAAACCCCGTTGGTTCCCTTCACTAACGGATTTGACCGGTTTTACGGCGACTCCAAGCCTGGTCGGGGTCCGTAGGCCCTGCCGAATGGTGCTGGCTTCTCTTCGCTCCCCGTTCCGGTACCAGCGGGCCACCGCCCGTCCCTGGTCCTTACGGTTCACGTCAATCAGCCCCTCCTGCAGACGGTCACCACCGTCTGCCAACCTTGCTGTATGTGCCCGGGCCACGCACCCGGGCACGGTCAGTCTCCTCTACTACCACTTCACTCCTCCACTCCTCAAACTCAACTCTACTACTCTCCTCCACTGCACCTCTCTCTCTGACTTCCTTTTCCCGCCTCCAGGACTGTGAACTCCTCGGTGGGCGGGGCCAACCACCTGGCCCACTCCCTGGTGTGGACATCAGCCCCTGGAGGGAGGCAACAAGGATTTGTGTTTGACCTAGATGTGCCTAGCCGGGGTGTGGGGTGTGTTGTTGTAGTACCTGTGACGTCCTGGCTTGTCCAGGGCGCCACACTCACACTTGCGTTGTTTTGCATCAGTCCCAATCCGTCGCCTTGAGGAAATACGATATCTTGCAAAATAGTTTGCAGGAATCAATTTTTTCCCCATAGGCTTCTATTAGCAACGGATTGTGACTGATGGTCTTGTGTTGCATCCGCAGCGTGACGGATCAGTCGTTTACTGACTGACCGTTAGGCAGCAGCAACGCTGAATGTAACGTTTTTTGTGTGTGGCGGATCGGTTTTTTACTGTGAGCATGCGCACAGTAAAAAACCATGGTGACTGTAAATTCGATTCCAGAGGCCGAAACGATCAGCTGATCGCTCAGCGGCCGGCTTTTGTGAGCAATCAGCTGTTCGCTCGTGGGCGGCTGTGAACAATCAGCTGATCGGCCGGCGGCCGCCTATTCTGAACGATCAGCTGATCGGCCGGCGGCTGCCTTTTCTGAATGATTAGCTGATCGTCCAGCGGCCGCCGGGTAAAACAGTAAAAAAACAAAACAAAAAACGGATTATTGTTTTGCAGCATCAGTCACATCAGTTGTGCCACTATCTGCAACGCGTCCGTTGCATCAGTCACACAACTGATTGTGACTGATGCAAAATAACGGAAGTGTGAACTTAGCCTTAGCTGAATGGGTACTCCTATTGTTATGCTATTAAAACTACATTTCCCAGCAGCACTTGCTTTTCCTCAGTGCCGCAGACCCCTCCCTATTATCCTTTGTGCTCCTGAGTTCTGATAAGCCTCTGAGTTATCTTTACGGCTAATCTTAGAGTAGAATTCACCTTATGGTTTTGTGCACTCTGTAAGGGGTGGACGGACCCCTTACAAAGAGGAGTAGTTTCCCCCCTGAAGATACCCCACGCTGGGGTAGATAAAGCTGTTAATGTTAATGATAAATTGTGTTTTTACTGTATTAGTGGGTTTCCCCCCCTAGTGGCCTGGTGGGACGGCTGTCCCCATAGATACAGTGTAGGAGAAAGGTGGAGCCGGCAGCTTAGGGGAGGGAGAGAGAGTGCTGTAGGGAGGAAAGTTTGAGTTTTAGTCAGTCGAGTCCGGGACGGGGGAGCAAGAGCAATGGGGGCAGAGTGTGGGAGCTATGGTGGCAGCTAGCAAAAGAAAGGAGAAAGAAAGTGTCCTAGTCGGTGAAGCAGAGTTGTGTGGGTCAAGTCTGTGGTAGCCGGAGTGTGAGCCCGGGTGAAGAAGACTAGAAGTAGCCGGGCAAGGTCCCCTGAGAGGAGAAGACAGGAGCAGTTTTCCCCGGCAGGAATTGTGATTGCTGGTTACAAGATTCGTGCATTGAGCCTGTTTTGAAGCTATGTGCAATAAAATGCCGTTTGGTTCAACTGATGCCCGTCTGCAGAATCTTCCTGCGTCTGTCAACGTGCTCTCTACATCCACACTCTGCCCCACGCAACATTCCCCTGTCCCAATAGTGACGGCGGGGCCGGGGGTTAGCCTGTCCAAAAAAGGGGCCACGACTACAACCCCCGAGGCACCCCCGGCATCCCGTTACATGTGGCGTAGTCGGCAGGATCCGGACTATCTGCGGGGGGGTCCCGATTCAAGAATGTGAAGATCAAGTGGTGCCTAAGGCGTTGGACCAGGCACAAGACGGTGCTAAGATGGCCGCCGTCTTCACGAACACAGTGAGTGTGCGGAAAATTGGCGCCAAAAGGTCCGGAGCGACCCGCAAAAGTAACGTGGGTCACTTCATGGGATGCCGTGACCGGTGAAACATCCACTGAAGTCCGGGCCACCTACAAGACGCAACTACAGCCAGGAAGCGAAACCCTGAGAGTACCCCTCCAGAGTCCGGAGGTGGTTACGCCAGTTAAGGTACGACCTCCAACCCCCATAGAAGTTCCGGCCCCGGGTGAGCAACATGTCCCGGAGCTTGAGGAAGATGAGTGGGGATTCTTCTGGGAGCTAGTAAAGCCGGCGCCCCTGACCCGACGACAGTCCCCGCCGCCTGAAACAGATCCGGTACAAGAAAGGTTACTGACCGAGACCGTGGCCTGTGAGATGATGGCCGGTCCCCTTAGCGAAGAGTTTGATCGGCAGTGTACCGTTGGCACCGTGGTCAAATTTAATCAGGCCGAGGGCTATGGGTTCATAGGGGACGAAGAGACCGGGGATCACTTCTTTTATAACCGGGTTAACCTGGACACTGAGGGCTTGCCCCAACGCCTTCATACCCTGTACCCGGGAGAGAAAGTGAAGTTCCGGAGGGAAGTGGGATGCCGGGGCCTGTTTTCCGTAGGAGTGACCCGGATGCCCACTGCGCAGGAGGCCGCGCAGTGGCAACAGGAGATTGAATGGGAGGAATGTCAGTACCGGAGACGTACACAGCAAAGACCGGTGCTGGCTGAAACTTGTCGGCCGAGAAACACATTGGCGGTGTCGCCAGAGGTAGCTACAGGACCGGTAGCCGAAATGGAAAAGGGGACACCGGCGGTGTTAGCGATCCACCAGAGCATGGTGACACACCCGGTGATCGTCGTTGGTAGTCCCCAGCCGTCGCGTTCAGCTACCCCGTCACCCCCGTCGGGGGTCGAGGAGTCAAAACCGGAGACGGAGGAGTTAGAGCCACCGGTCAACTATGAACCGTTCCAGAGGCTGCGCCGCCTGCCAGGCCAATCCCTCTCCGACTATGTGAGGGCCCAGCGAGCTGAATGGCAGCGTGCATACTACCCCGCGTGAATCATAGCGACCGGAGGTGGTGGACATAATTGTGCTAAGTACCGGTATTGTGGGAAGAACCGGTGAAGAGTTAGAGTTAGAGTTGTAACAGCGTTCAAGTTACCGAGCCCGGAAGGAGCCTGATGCCGAACTGTGCAAGGACTCCCTCTGTGATGTTGACGGAGACTTTAATGTTTGTGCTCCCTGCCTACAAAGACCGGGAGTGCTGTGAGAGCCTCCGGGCAGAAGATCAGCCAAGACCGGGAGTGCCTGTTAAAGGCCTCCGGGCAAATCTACTGCAAAGACCGGGAGCTCCCTTGGAGGGACTCCGGGCGCCGGACTTGTGCGCCCATTGAGTGTGTTTTTACATGAAAGTTTTAAGGTTTTTATAAAAATTGCCTTGCTGCTAAGATTGTGTTTTGCAGGTGCGGGCCTTGCCGGGAGGCTAAGGCAAAAAGAGGGGAGGAATTTAAGGGGTGGACGGACCCCTTACAAAGAGGAGTAGTTTCCCCCCTGAAGATACCCCACGCTGGGGTAGATAAAGCTGTTAATGTTAATGATAAATTGTGTTTTTACTGTATTAGTGGGTTTCCCCCCCTAGTGGCCTGGTGGGACGGCTGTCCCCATAGATACAGTGTAGGAGAAAGGTGGAGCCGGCAGCTTAGGGGAGGGAGAGAGAGTGCTGTAGGGAGGAAAGTTTGAGTTTTAGTCAGTCGAGTCCGGGACGGGGGAGCAAGAGCAACGGGAGCAGAGTGTGGGAGCTATGGTGGCAGCTAGCAAAAGAAAGGAGAAAGAAAGTGTCCTAGTCGGTGAAGCAGAGTTGTGTGGGTCAAGTCTGTGGTAGCCGGAGTGTGAGCCCGGGTGAAGAAGACTAGAAGTAGCCGGGCAAGGTCCCCTGAGAGGAGAAGACAGGAGCAGTTTTCCCCGGCAGGAATTGTGATTGCTGGTTACAAGATTCGTGCATTGAGCCTGTTTTGAAGCTATGTGCAATAAAATGCCGTTTGGTTCAACTGATGCCCGTCTGCAGAATCTTCCTGCGTCTGTCAACGTGCTCTCTACATCCACACTCTGCCCCACGCAACATTCCCTTGTCCCAATAGTGACGGCGGGGCCGGGGGTTAGCCTGTCCAGAAAAGGATCCACGACTACAACCCCCGAGGCACCCCCGGCACCCCGTTACACGCTCTGTAGAGTATTCTGCCTGACTAAGTATCTTCTGCCATATCCATCAACAGAGCAACATTTGTAGTTCCACATCACTGATCTGTGAGCAGCAGGCAACAAATAAACCCAGTTCTCCATTTCTTAGTTATTACAAGCCCTGTTGTGAATCAATGTAGGAGGAGAGTTGAGCCCTGCTAGAAACCAGCTAACAATTATGTAAAAACACAAAGGCAGCTATAATGATGAAGGTGGCAGAATATGAAATCAAGACAAAGATTAATGTGGAGGAGCGTGCAGCGCACAGAGGCATAGAGTGTGTTCTAAAAGTAGAATAGACTATGTCAGAGGTGGAGACACAGCACAGTTATGCTGGCAGGGCACTGATGATGTTTGACCAGAAACACTATAATATAGCAGGGTGTTTCCAATGGCTTTGGAAGTCAAAAAGAGCCTAGAAGAGCATGCTTTGGAGGTTATACAGATCGATTTAAAAGTGCATTATGTTGGCTCAAATAAATATGAGTATATTATTATAAAACCACAATGTGATTTTGGAAATAACCCTTTAATGGTAACAGTATTCACAAATAGCAGTACCCATTCAGAGCAGATTAATTGCAAATATTACTCAGGAATGGTTTGGGGACCATAATAATAATTTCAAGGTATTTATTCAGTCTCCAATGTATCAATCATTTTTTGGAATCTGGGGATCAGTGAGGCTTATTTTTTTGCTTCTTGAGCTGGCGTTTTTAATTATACCATTTCTGGGTAGATGCGATGTTTTGATCGCCTGTTATTGCATTTTATTGCAATGTTGCAGTGACCAAAAAACTGTAATTTTGGCGGTTTTGATTTTCTTTTCTCACTACACTGTGTACTGATCAGATTAATTTATTTTATATTTTGATTGATCAGGCATTTCTGAACCCAGTAATGCCAAATATGTGTTTTTTGTTGTTTTTTTTAATTGTTGGGTTTTTTTTTTAAATGGGGCTGATTTGAACTTTTGTGTTGTGTTTTTTTTGTTTTTTTTTTTACACTTTTTATTGTTTTTACTAGTCCCCTTAGGGGACCTGAAGCTGATACTCTCCCATCACTTCTGCTGTACAGAGCGATGCTTGAGCATCAGCATCAAATGCTGATCTCCTGTGAATGTTGATGCTCAGCCAACATTCACGAGAACTTTGTCAAGACAGCAACAGGAGTCATCAGCTGACCCCCAGTTGTTGTGACAACCCATTGGCCTCCTATGATCACGTCACTGGGACGCCGATGTGGGCAGGAAATGACGCTCTCTCTACCAGAGTGCATTAAATCCCTGTGTCCAAAATTGACAGCGGTATTTAACTAGTTAACATGTGTGGGTGAATCTCTGAGCCCAAATTAAAGGGACACATGAAGCACTGGTTGGGAGACCACCGCAGTATAAAGTAAAATTACAACACACAAGATGAGACTGCAAAAACAAGGGTATGCTTTATTTACAAGCAAGATATAAAACAGTTATGCAAGCGAGTAGGGGAATACTATGCAGAAACCGTGAAACTTTATAAGATTCAGAAACTAGCTGGGGCGTGCCAATAATGAATTGCCCCAGATATCCCAAACACTAGACTGTATGTCCGAAACAAGAAAGTAGATTAACAACGGTGGTGGCCGGATGCCACCAACCTAGGTGGCCGGATGCCGCGCTCTGGTTACTGAGGCCTATGCTATGCCCTACAAATTGCGCTCAATAATAGAGACTAAAGGCTTCTTTACACGCAGAAACATCGCTAGCGATGTTGGTGGTGAAAGCAACCGCCCCCGTCGGTTGTGCATCACGGGCAAATCACTGCCCATGGCGCACAACATCGTTAGGACTCGTCACATGGACTTACCTGCCTAGCGACGTCGCTGTGGCCGGCGAACCGCCTCCTTTCTAAGGGGGCGGTTCGTTCGGCGTCACAGCGGCGTCACTAAGCGGCCGCTCAATAGAAGTGGATGGGCGGAGATGAGTGGGCGGAATATCCCGCCCACCTCCTTCCTTCCTCATTGCCGGCGGCCGCAGGTAAGGTGTTGTTCCTCGTTCCTGCGGTGTCACACGTAGCGATGTGTGCTGCCGCAGGAACAACGAACAACCTGCATTCTCAACCACCAACGATTTTTGGAAAATGAACGACGTGTCAACGATGGGCGATTTGGTGAGTATTTTCCATCGTTAACGGCCGCTCACTGGTGTCACACGCAACGACGTCGCTAATGATGACGGATGTGCATCACGGAATCCGTGACACCGGCGATATATCATTAGATACGTTGTTGCGTGTAACGGAGCCTTAACAGTACCACTGAGGGAGGATCACTCTCGAGGGTTCAGTCCCGTAATGATCGTCGGTACGCACTTCTTCCAGCAGGGCAGGGGAGGAGCTTTTTTCTAACACTGTCATTGGGTCGGCAGTGGCGTGGGTTCATTACCGTTCTGTGTATCAAGAGTGGTGGCTGTAACCACTTCCCCACACTGACTGTGCCAGCTGTCAGTGTGGGGGGTGTGGTTACAGCCGCCACTCTTGATACACAGAACAGTGGCTGAACCCACACCACTGCCAACCCGAGGATTAAACTTCTTTTGCACTCGGTAGTGGAACTCTAAAGCGGGCTTTACACGCTGCGATCTCGCTAGTGAGATTGCAAGTGATCATAACCGCCCCCGTCGGTTGTGCGACACGGGAAAATCACTGCCCGTGGTGCACAACCTCGCTTAACCCCGTCACACGGACTTACCTGCCCTGTGACTTTCTAAGGGGGCAGTTCGTATGGCGTCACAGCGACGTCACATGGCAGGCGTCCAATAGAAGCAGAGGGGCGGAGATGAGCGGGACGTAACATCCCGCCCACCTCCTTCCTTCCGCATTGCCGGTGGAGGAAGGTATGGAGATGTTCGTCGCTCCTGCCGTGTCACACACAGCGATGTGTGGCGCCACAGGAACGAAGAACAACATCTGCAGGTTAATAGCATTTTTTCACAAGAGAAGTTCCCTTTAAATTGCTCTATTTAAAACCCCATATACTTCAGGGGTGGATGCAGCAATTACTATTGATAATTACACATACAGTGACAAGCAAAAGGGTTACAATGTTTTGAACTTTTGACTTTCAGGCTCGATATGTCACCATCCACTACAGCTTTGGACATGAGACTACCTTCATTTTAAAGACAATCATCTTGGTTATCTCATACATAAATTTCACTTCCGACTATTTAGCATATAATTAGTTATGCAAATCCTTGTTATGTCATAGCATTTTTACTGTTTTGCTCCTTAAAATCTAAATTTAAATTTGTATTATTTTGTTAGTATTTTATAAATCCACCTTTGACTTTCAACACTGCTTGAATCTTCCTGGGCATGCTCTTTATCAAATTCAAGCATGTGTCCATTGAAATCTGATCCCAGGTCTTTTCTACATGTTCCCAATGTTGGTGCATACTGGTCGACTCACTTGGGTAGGTATACAGATATTTCTTCAACTCTACCCAGAAGTGCTCGATTGGGTTGAGGTCTGGGGACTGTGGAAGCCAATCCAGCACCTCTACTTCATTGTCACTGAACCATTTTTTCGCCGATCTCGACATATGCTTTTGGTCATTGTTCTGATGGAACACTATATTGTCCTTTTCACACCCATATTACTCAAGTGTATGAAGTACCTCGTCTTGTATAATACTCACATATACCTCAGTATTCAGACCACCATTGATCCTGGTCAAGTACCCAATACTTTGGCTGTGAAACAACCCCATATCATCAGGTTTCCTGCACTGATCATGACAGTCCCTTCAATTTCTTGATCAATTATCCTTTTTCCCTTGTTACTTCCAGACCCACCAGAGCTTAGTCTATTGATTTTCATCTCATGGTTCCAAATAACCCATTTCCAATCTTCTACTGTCCAATTTTTGTACATTTTTTGCAAACTTGAGCCAATGATTCTTTTGATGACACTGAGGTTAAGGATTCTTCTGCTTTTTTTGCAAGGAAAAAGATGTCGGTCTAATGAAGCGCTATATCTGATTAAAGGAAACCAAGGGATTTTTTTTTTAGAAATATTTTAAAAAACAATCCTTTTATTAATAGTCCCTTATAATCACAATGCGTTTCAACAACAATGTTGTCTTCCTCAGGTGAATAAGGAGTCCTTATTCACCTGATGAAGACAACATTGTTGAAACGCGTTGTGATTATAAGGGACTATTAATAAAAGGATTGTTTTTTAAAATATTTCTAAAAAAACATCCCTTGGTTTCCTTTAATCAGATATAGCGCTCCATTAAAAAATAAGGAATAACATTTGGAACACCATTCTAAGTCTGAACTGGGTGCAAGAACCTAAAAAAAAATCACTATATGGAGAGAAGGTATGCACACCAGTGACTATGTAAGGGGAATACATGTAATAGCAGAAACGGCTGTGTGAATACGGACATGAAAAATCCAATAGCTATATGTAAGAATGAAAATGTGAAAAATGGAACCTGCATTACTGCCATGAACATATGAATAAAGAGAAATTTAGCTATTGACTTGATCAATGCAATAGAGCCCCAACACTACGCCAAAGTATTTCTCTACCTTGGGGTCCCTAGCTAGTGTGTGTCCTCTCATGCAGTTAAAAAACCTTTTAACTTTTTAGTCCTATCACCCTCGTTGCACTAGTACCCCGATTTTGGAGCAGATGGAGAGCGGATCTTGAAGGCTCCGTTCTCGTCGGGTGAATTGTCAGGTTGCCTGAAGCTACTCCCTGACCTAGGGTCCATGTACCCCGTCGTGCCCTGGTCCCAGCCCGGTGATGGTGCAAGGCCGCCGGCTGTCCTCCTTGACAGTTCCGTGCCCCTTGCCACGATCCCCTGCTCCTCTAGGCCCAGACCACCGTCTGCTACATAGATGGCTTCCTAGGAGCCCTGCTCCTGACCTCCTCTCTCCTTCACTTCCAACACACTTCTCTCTACTACTACTACTGACACTCCTGACCTCCCCTAACCAACCCCCCAAGTGGGCGACCCTATTCCACTCAGGCCGTCCACTGGTGGGTGTGGTGCAGAGTGTATCTAGGACTTTAATTAGCTGATGTAGGCAACACCATGTAGTTGGGGACCCATAACCAGGAAGGAGGTGGATACTGCACGGGAGGGCAGATTGTACAATACCCTGTGATGACCTGATAGTCCAGGGTAGTCACATATGGGCCCCTGTAGTGTTCTAAATCCTATAAACACGAGTTGTCCCCTGCCCCTTCATTATGTATTAATTATGTCCCCCATCCTGTACGAATGTCCTCATCCTGAGCCCCATCCTTGTAAATATGTCCCCCATCTCGGTAAATGTATCCCCAGTCTGGTATATACAGTATGTCTTCCATCCTGGGTTCCTTACTGATAAACATTTTCCCATCCTCATATATATGTTTCCCATTCTGGTTAATATTTCTCCTCTAACGCTCGCTTCTGATGATGATGAGGTGACGAGTGGGAGTGGATTCACTGGACCACAGGGGGAACCCAGGCTTACCCTTTAATGTGAGGGGCTTGACTAAGCGCCTACCAAAGCAGACACCACTTGCCACTCCCAGGAAAGTGACCAGAACTGTGGCAGCTGACCCCTAGGACAATGATGGACACAGGTGCAGATATGCAGAGTCTCTAGGGCCAATAGGTGCAAACAGGATGACTGGGGTAGACAGTTCAGCGAGAACGGGCTGGCAGAGCCTCTGATGCTGACAGTTGCAGCCATGATGGCTGAAGCAGACAGTACAGCCAAGATGGACAGGCAGAATCTCTGAGGCCGACCATGGTAGCCAGGACGACTGAGGCAGATAGCTCGGCAGTAGCTTGTGGGCAAGGAGGGCACGGCAGGTACAGGGTAACTGGTATAGGTAGGTGGACACGGATAACAGACACGGAACAAAGGGACCTGACAAGTATCTAGCTAGACGGACAGCACTAAGGGGTACTTTGCACGTTGCGACATCGCTACTGCGATCTCGTCGGGGTCAAATCGAAAGTGACGCACATCCGGCGCCGATAACGACGTCACAACGTGTAAAGCCTAGAAGCACCGATAAACGATCGCAAAAGCGTCGAAAATCGGTGATCTGTGTAGTGTCGGTCATTTCCATAATTTCGCAGCAGCGACAGGTACGATGTTGTTCCTCGTTCCTGCGGCAGCAAACATCGCTGTGTATGAAGCCGCAGGAGCGAGGAACATCTCCTTACCTGCGTCCCGCCTGCAATAAGGAAGGAAGGAGGTGGGCGGGATGTTTACGTCCCGCTCATCTCCGCCCCTCCGCTTCTATTGGCCGCATGCCGTGACGCCGCACGACCCGCCCCCTTAGGAAGGAGGCGGGTCGCCGGCCAGAGCGACGTCGCAGGGCAGGTAAGTGCGTGTGAAGCTGCCGTAGCGATAATGTTCGCTACGGCAGCTATCACAAGATATCGCATCTGCGACAGGGGCGGGGACTATCGCGCTCGGCATCGCAACAATCGGCTAGCGATGTTGCAGCGTGCAAAGTACCCCTAACTAACTGACCATGTTAGTCATGCCCCTCCCTTAGTGGGAGGGTGCACTTAAATGGCTAAGAGCACACGCACACCCTAAGTGCATTCCCAGAGAACTTGTATGGCATGCACAGACCCTGGAAGGAGAAGGCAGGAGAAGAACACGTGGAAGAGTAGTGCAGGCCGGCCGTGGTGGTGAATAAGTCACTACAAAAGCTCCCCTAGGCCAGAATGAGTTTTCTTCAGAATGACATCCTTGGAGATGATGGTGAAGAAATGTCCGGTGGCAGAGATGGATCAGATGGTCGTTGCCTGGAAAGCTTCTTCAGGACATATAATGTCAAACGCAACTGGAGACTGGGGTAGACTTCTCAGATGATTCAGCAACACATAGGAATTCCTCTCTCTCCTCGTCAAAGTCAGTGGTAGCCAGCTGACAGGTAGGAAACAGGACTGAATGGCAGCATAGTTCCTCAGAAGACCTGGGTGGATGAGCACCAATCAGACACTTTTTGTGGTATTTCTGCCTCCAATGGAGAATCTCGCTGGATTTTTAATTCAGAACAGGCCCATGGGTATGAAGCCAAGGCAGACCTAGGAGAAGCGGACAAGACATGTTTGGAAGCACCAGAAATTAGATCTTCTCCCAATGCGTATCTCCCATGTGCAGTTCAACAGGCTCATAAATGAAGCCTATTGATTTTGACAGGAGCACTCTACCTTCAGATGACATCGACAAGGGATTCTGAAGGCACCGGATGGGAACGTAGTGACAATCCACCACAGCTTGCTGAATGAAATTCCCAGCAGATCCGCAATGTAGGTGAGCTGCCTCAGAGATCTGAACTTCTCCATACAATAGGGATACGGACAGGGTAAATGAAGAAAATAAACTGCTTTCGCCGAGGGTGACCCCTCCTACTGAGCCAAGGTAGGAGGGTTCACGTCTCATAGGACAGGCATGAATGAAGTGTTCTGCTCCTCCACAGTAGAAAACACAGACCCATAGCGCGGCGATGTTCCCGTCAATGATTGGACATCTTGATACTATCCACTTGCATAAGTTCAGGAACCAGAGCAGAAAATGAAAACTGGAAGCTGACCACCTCTATATGTCCCCTTGCTGAGCCCCTTCATGGTAAATATATCCCCCATTCTTGGTAAATATGTCCGTCCTCCTTGTATATATATCTCACATCCTGGTATATATATCCCCATCCTGAGCCCCTTCAAGGTAAATATATCTCTTATCCTGGTATATATATCCCCATCCTGGTAAGTCCCCCATCCTGACATATACAGTATGTCTTTATCCTAGGCCCCTTCCTAGTATATATGGCCTTATCCTGGGCCATTTCCTGGTATATATCATCCCCGTTCTGCACGTAACACACACACAAAAAATTATACTCCTCTTCTACATCGCACAGGGTCCTCTGTAGGCGGCAGCTGACATCGACATTGTCACGAGTGTGTCACGGCCTGATGTGATCTCAGGGCGACCTGGGATCAGAAGGTTACAGCGCATTGTCGATCGCAGATCCGCTTTAGTGCCTTTTACCATGAGTTGGAGCATATTTAATGGATCACTTTTAATCATAATGATTTATAATGGTTTTCCAATGTGTCTGTAAAAAATATCATCTGTGATTTTTTGATAAGCTGTCCAGAAAAAATAAAAAGTCAAGTTGACAAACCTGTGACCGGCTATTAACCCCTTCACGACCATGGACAGATCTATCCGTCATGGAGCGTGTCACGTTAAGCCCCGCCCCCTGCCACGGGCAGGGTGCGGCGATCCGCGCACATATCAGCTGTTTTCAACAGCTGACATGTGTGCCTGCATGTTACGAGTGGAATAACATTCCACCCGTAACATTAACCCCTTACATCTCGCTGCCAAAGTCTGGCAGCGAGATGTATATACGCGCGGTGAAGATTTTCACTTACCACCGCCCCCACCGGAAGTCACGTGAGTGATCACGTGACTTTCGGTGGTTACCATGGTAGCACAGGGTCATGTGATGACACCTACAGCTATGACGAGTCACTTTCATTTTCACCCGGCCCGGAGGCCAGTGAAGCAGGAAGTGACCGTATCTGCTGTTTACAGCTGTATAGATAGCTACAGATAGATCAGAGCGATCATATTGCTGATCACTATAGCCCCCTAGGGGGACTAGTAAAATTAAAACAAAAATATTTTTTTTTTTTTAAAAATTAAAAAAAAACAAAAAAACCCTAAAAGTTCAAATCACCCCCCTTTCACCCCATTGAAAATTAAAGAGTTAAAAAAATAAATATACACATATTTGGTATTGCCGCATTCAGAAATGCCTGATCTATCAAAATATAAAATCAATTATTCTGATTGGTAAACGGCGTAGTGGCAAAAAAATTCCAAACGACAAAATTACGTTTTTTGGTCTCCGCAAGTTTTACGCAAAATGCAATAACAGGTGATCAAAATGTAGCATCTGCGCAAAAATGGTACCATTAGAAATGTCAGCTCGAGACGCAAAAAATAAGCCATCACTGAGCCATTGATCCCAAAAAATGAGAATGCTACGGGTTTCGGAAAATGGCGCAAAACGTACGCCACTTTTATTGGACAAGCTTGTGAATTTTTTTTAACTCCTTAGATACAAGTTAACCTATACATGTTTGGTGTCTACAAACTCGCAACGACCTCAGGCATCATACCCATACATCAGTTTTACCATATAGTGAACACCGTGAGTAAAACATCCCAAAAACTATTGTGCCATCACACTTTTTTTGCAGTTTTTCCACACTTGGAATTTTTTTGCTGTTTTCCAGTACACCATATGGTAAAACTTATGGTTTCATTTAAAAGTACAACTCGTCCCATAAAAAACAAGCCCTCATATAGCAAGATTGATGGAAAAATAAAAAGTTACGGCTCTCGGAAGAAGGGGAGCAAAAAACAAAAACGCAAAAACGGAAAGTGCTCTGGGGCTGAAGGGGTTAAAGGGAACCAAACATCAGGATTTTCATGTAGAAGGTGCAGTAAGTGCAGTACTGGCACTATGAGGCACAGTGTGTACATACCATCAGGGGGCAGCTCGGGTGTTTAGGCAGTGAAATCCAACTTTATAAAGTTTGAAAAATCAAGCACTTTTTGATTGACGTGTGCACCACACTCCTAATGTCCGGGCGGGTTATGCACTTGTATCCCCGCCCCCCGCCGCCGCCTATTCCTCCCTCCCTCTGGTTGTATTCAAATTTCTCTCTTCAGAAACATGGCGCCGGAGTTGGCACCTGTTCATAGCACTTATCTCCGGCGCCATGTTTCTGAAACCCGCAGTAGCTAGTATTGCCTGCAGCTACGATATCGTGCCGCCCCAGGACACCATGACTGGGTCTCGCAGCACTGCCGTCATGGGGTCATGTGAGTCTATTGTGAACTTATCTCACCTGACCCCCGATGTCACTGGCAGGCTGCTGTCGGCTTTTTCCTGTGGCGTCCCGGTGTCCCAGGCGGCTGCTGTGCAGGCACGGTGTCCTGGGGCGGCACGATATCGTAGCTGCAGGCAATACTAGCTACTACGGGCTTCAGAAACATGGCGCCAGTGATAAGCGCTTTGCGCAGGTGCCAACTCTGGTGCCATGTTTCTGAAGAGAGAAATTTGAATACAACTAGAGGGAGGGAGGAACAGGCGGCGGGGGAGCGGGGATACACGTGCATAACCCGCCAGGACATTAGGAGAGTGGTGCACACGTCAATCAAAAAGTGCTTGATTTTTCAAATTTTGTAAAGTTGGATTTCACTGCCTAAACACCTGAGCTGCCCACTAATGGTATGTACACAATGTGCCTGATAGTGCCAGTACTGCACTGGCTGCACCTTATACATGAAAATCCTGATGTTTGGTTCCCTTTAAGCCAATGGCAGTCCATGGCTTAAGGTTTATGTCTGAATGACCCCACAGAGCGACCCTAACAGGCTGAAGAAAACACATTGCTTAAAACTGTAGGACTCACCTCAAGGACCAGTAGGTTATGGGGGTTGTTCTTTATAATAAATTGTCAATGTATTCAGTGAAGCTCTCGTAGTATAGTTTCTGCTGTAGTGTCCACAAAGTGAAGTTGTTGTCATATGTTATGGTGACCGCTGACATATGGCATACACAACAAACATGAACTTTGGGAGTCACACTATTCTTGTTATGCTGATTTATCTCTTGCGCCACATTAACTTCCTTTGTATACTGATAATTCTTGCCATGTCTGTGTTTTTGTGCATGGTGTTGATGTTGGTGGCAGGTGGTGGACATCATGCGTGTTAATGTAGACAAGGTCCTGGACAGAGATCAGAAGCTCTCAGAGCTGGACGACCGGGCCGATGCTTTGCAGGCTGGAGCGTCACAGTTTGAGACCAGTGCAGCAAAACTGAAGAGGAAATACTGGTGGAAGAACTGTAAGGTGAGCGCCTCAGGTACCACTTGTACGGGTGCCTGTAATAAAGATTTTATATTCAATATTTTTTTAAATGGTTACTACACAAATGAGTAACCACCTATAACACTGAGGAACAAGAAAATTGGTGCCGGAGATATATTGTAGAATGGCAGCTGTGGGCGAGGGATTGACTCCGGATGCCCCTGCATACTACATGAAATACGTTGTCCTGACAGGGTGTGTGGACTTTTGCCGTGCAGGCTGGGAACCCATGTAGGTTGCATACTGTCGCTGGTGTCAGCTGGTCAGGCCTATATGACTACTTACACTCACAGGGAGACTAACTGTTCACTTTAAACTACAACTCTTTACTGCAAAGGTTCAGGAACAGGAAAGGAACCTGGGAGCTGACGACCTCTTCATTCTCTTTTTCAAGTTACGTTCTATATAGTGGGCACATATCTTCCAGCATGTTACAGTTTTGCACAACATTATTACACACCGTTCAACTTCCCTCTGCATTGCATCCAATGTAACAGGTCAGTAATCAACCCAGTCCAGCGATATAGCACACATCGTGACAGTCACCCTCTTCTGCAGTACCACTGCCAGTCTTTTTAGGAGTCAAATAATGACCAGAGTAAAGCTTTGCACTCCCAGACGTCTAGCGGGATACCGCTAGGTTGGTAGACTACGTTCACACGCCAGTTAAGAGTAACTCAGTACCTTTACGACTAAGGGGCCTGGCCACTAGAGACCTGCACCAGTAAAAGTCACCCAGTATCTTGATAGTTTAAGGAGCCTGGTTGATAGCATTCTGTCCTCTGGCTCCTATCATCTAGCGCCACACTGTTTGAAGATCGGTGTCTAGTTACAACGCTGTTCACGCTCTGTGTCGCCAGCCGCACGTGAGGTTCTTTGTTTCCTTCTGTCTCCTTTGCTTTGTTGCCACAAACCACCCACTGTATGTGATCTTCATGACCAATAGACTCTACATCTGTCACGTTCCATCACTAGGCCTTCACTGACTTCTCCTAGAATAAACCGTCACTTTCCCTCTCAGTTGACCCCTACTATGGTCTCCTGGATAATGATTCCATCACTTGTTCATTGCTAAGTTAATCCTGAAAACCTCACATGTGGGGGGCCGTGAAGACTGGAGTTTGGGAAATTCTGCTCTACACTGTATTGTAAGTCCGTTCTCTATTGTTAGTATTAGTTCATTCCTACAATCCTTCATGTTGTGGTGATAAAGATAATGATTGCTATATATCAAGTAAAGCAATACATTCTGCTGAAATTTGCAACAAGACTAAAGTGGGCTTTACACGCAACGACATCGCTAACGAGATGTCGTTGGGGTCACGGAATTCGTGACGCACATCCGGCCTCGTTAGCGACGTTGTTGCATGTGAAACGCAAGAGCGACCGTTAACGATCAAAATTACTTACCTGATTGTTGACCAGTCGTTCCTATCCCGATTATCGTTGCTGTTGCAGGACGCAGGTTGTTCGTCGTTCCTGCGGCAGCACACATCACTATGTGGGACATGGCAGGAACGAGGAACATCACCGTACCTGCAGCCGCCCGCAATGAGGAAGGAAGGACGTGGGCGGGTTGTTCGGCCCGCTCATCTCCGCCCCTCCACTTCTATTGGGCAGCCGCTTAGTGACGCTGCTGTGACGCCGAACGAACTGTCCCCTTAGAAAGGAGGCGGATCGCCGGCCACTGCAACGTCGCTAGGCAGGTAAGTATGTATGACGGGTGTAAGCTATGTTGTGCGCCACGGGCAGCGATTTGCCTGTGACGCACAACCAACGGGGGCGGGTGCTTTCACCAGCGACATCGCTAGCGATGTCGCTGTGTGTAAAGACTAGATGTGAGAAGGGCACCACCCTTCGGGATCTCCTGGCATACAGCAACGTCATAGAAAAACAAAGAGAAAGAGTATGGCACAATAGGGATCACCAGAAGAAATGTTTTTTTTAGAAAATTGAAAAAACTTTATTATCATATCATAATTGTACAAAATAATGGTTCAAGGGACAATCAAACAGAGCACAAGGATAAATGTACAAAGGGAAACACACATTGAAACATTAAAAACATTTAAAACAAATGCCCAAATAGGGTATGGTTACTGGACACGCTAACCCCACCATGAATGTCAACACTGTTATGTGTCAAATAACAATTTTCTCATATATGAAATAAGGCCCCACTGAGGATTTTTCAATCAATATCCTCTTTTAACATGCATTATCCTGTATTGGTCACTGCAAAGCCTGTATCCAGTCTGAAACTTCATCAAAAGGTTGGTACAACTGAAGTCCACTGTTTTGTAGCATGGAATTCAATACATATATTTAAATCAGTGGTGAATTAGTATCAAACATACCACATGTGGAAAAGACTATTTCATTATTGGTATTGAACCTTATCTTTCATTGGCCGGCCAGACACTCAGCAGTACAGAACAGGTACATATAAGTCAGCATACTGTAGGTTTAGTGAGGCGCCAATGTATGTAAAGCGCCATGTAAAGCCCGCTTTACACTTACTTTTTGTAGACGATACTTTTCATTAGTAATATTATTATCAAAACAGGCAAGCTTACAATGAAAGGTTTCATCTACATAAAGATATGATAGGTGTGGAGACACGGGGGTCAGTGGGTGCTCTCGTCCGCTGGCCCGGCCGCCTTTAGAAAGACAGCGTGGCCCAGGGCTCATCCCAACTGAATGCCCGACCTCCTTAACCGTGGGCGGAACACTACTCAGACAACACAGAGTGAGGGAATCATAATATTAAGACTTTTTTGGATCCCCAAAGAATTAACGGCACATAACACATAACCAGCAAAACACACAAATGTAACAGGCAACAGAGTCTCACCCTTCCGCTGGCTCACCAGGGATTAGATTGTTCGTGCATCGGGGTTTCCAGGGCCAGCTACTCTGAGAAAAGAATAGTGGTAAGCGTAGGAAGCTTACCGAGCACAGCAAAGTCTGTAGCCAGGTGACCAAATTGTCCCAACCTGGGTTTCTTCCTTAAGTAGTCTCTGGTATGATGATATCATATAATCCTGGCAGCCGAAAGAGTCGAAATCCCTATGCTGAGGTTATGGTCTCCAATCGGAATCGAAGTCCCTAGATTGAAGCCATGTAGCCAAGTGATCCTCTAGTCGGAGCCAAAGTCCCTAGACCGAGTCCACAAGGTATCCTGGTTCTGATCCCCTAGCCAGCTAAGTAATAGACTAGAAATACAGTCATATGAAAATGTTTGGGCACCCCTATTAATGTTAACCTTTTTTCTTTATAACAATTTGGGTTTTTGCAACAGCTATTTCAGTTTCATATATCTAATAACTGATGGACTCAGTAATATTTCTGGATTGAAATGAGGTTTATTGTACTAACAGAAAATGTGCAATCTGCATTTAAACAAAATTTGACCAGTGCAAAAGTATGGGCACCCTAATCAATTTCTTGATTTGAACACTCCTAACTACTTTTTACTGACTTACTAAAGCACTAAATTGGTTTTGTAACCTCATTGAGCTTTGAACTTCATAGGCAGGTGTATCCAATCATGAGAAAAGGTATTTAAGGTGGCCACTTGCAAGTTGTTCTCCTATTTGAATCTCCTATGAAGAGTGGCATCATGGGCTCCTCAAAACAACTCTCAAATGATCTGAAAACAAAGATTATTCAACATAGTTGTTCAGGGGAAGGATACAAAAAGTCTTAGAGATTTAAACTGTCAGTTTCCACTGTGATGAACATAGTAAGGAAATGGAAGAACACAGGTACAGTTCTTGTTAATCCCAGAAGTGGCAGGCTAAGAAAAATATCAGAAAGGCAAAGAAGAAGAATGGTGAGAACAGTCAAGGACAATCCACAGACCACCTCCAAAGACCTGCAGCATCATCTTGCTGCAGATGGTGTTAATGTGCATTGGTCAACAATACAGCGCACTTTGCACAAGGAGAAGCTGTATGGGAGAGTGATGCGAAAGAAGCAGTTTCTGTAAGCACGCCACAAACAGAGTCGCCTGAGGTATGCAAAAGCACATTTGGACAAGCCAGTTACATTTTGGAAGAAGGTCCTGTGGACTGATGAAACAAAGATTGAGTTGTTTGGTCATACAAAAAGGCATTATGCATGGAGGCAAAGAAACACGGCATTCCAAGAAAAGCACTTGCTACCCACAGTAAAATTTGGTGGAGGTTCCATCATGCTTTGGGGCTGTGTGGCCAATGTCAGCACCGGGAATCTTGTTAAAGTTGAGGGTCGCATGGATTCAACTCAGTATCAGCAGATTCTTGACAATAATGTGCAAGAATCAGTGACAAAATTGAAGTTACGCAGGGGATGGATATTTCAGCAAGACAATGATCCAAAACACCGCTCCAAATCTACTCAGGCATTCATGCAGAGGAACAATTGCAATGTTCTGGAATGGCCATCCCAGTCACAAGACCTGAATATCATTGAAAATCTGTGGGATGATTTGAAGCGTGCTGTCCATGCTCGGCGACCATCAAACTTAACTGAACTGGAATTGTTTGTAAACAGGAATGGTCAAATATACCTTCATCCAGGATCCACAAACTCATTAAAAGCTACAGGTAGCGACTAGAGGCTGTTATTTTTGCAAAAGGAGGATCTACAAAATATTAATGTCACTTTTATGTTGAGGTGCCCATACTTTTGCACCGGTCAAATTTTGTTTAAATGCGGATTGCACATTTTCTGTTAGTACAATAAACCTCATTTCAATCCAGAAATATTACTCAGTCCATCAGTTATTAGATATATGAAACTGAAATAGCTGTTGCAAAAACCCAAATTGTTATAAAGATAAAAGGTTAACATTAATAGGGGTGCCCAAACTTTTTCATATGACTGTAAGAATTAGTAATGCAAAATATAGGTGATATATTTTTCTGATCTTTGAGCTAATTGGCAATATAAAAAGAAGCAGGAGAATGTAGAGGACAAATGACGCTTCATGCCCAACGATGAAGGGTTAATGCAATCAATCTGCAAAGATATTGGTAACCCCCCAACTACTAGTAATATTAGTCATTTAAGAGGTTGTGACTAGTGATGAGACAGCACTACCAGGCCCGGGTGCTTGGTACTCGTAACCAGCAGTCATAAGCTAGGATGGGCGTGACTTGTGCACCGAGTATAACAAAAATCAATGGGTAACTCCAGCATTTTTCCAGAATATCTTCCAGAAAAATGCTCAAGTTCCCCATTGACTTTCATTACTCCCGGTACTCAAGTTGCGCTGTCTGAGTGTCCAACTGCTGAGCACCCGAGCATGGTAGTACTCACTCATCACTAGTTGTCACTTTTCAGAAAACTTCCCTGATATGTACAGATGGTCCTAAAAATACAAGCTGATCTTTATTTACTCTCCTCTGTTCCAGTGCTGAGTCCCTGGACCCGTTCCTTGGTCTCCGATATTTCACCGCAGCAGTGGAGACTCATCACTGGACTTGGGGAGGGTACTTAAAGCTTTTTTTTTTTTTTAAACCAAGACCTCATTCACATACCCATATTTTGCGTACCAGTGCTATCTGTTTTTCACAGATAGCACTCGTATCTATAACAGTGAATGGGACTGTTCACATGTCTGTGATTTTTCGTGGACTAAAAGGTCCGTGCAGAATCACGAAGACGTCCAATTTTGAGCAGAGTGTCGGATCAAATACAACAATGGATGTTTATAGTTCTGTGACAAAAATCGGATAACACTTAGATACCATCTGAGCGCTGTCCGTTTTTCATGGACTGCCAGATAGGAAAAGATAAGAAACAACATTAACCCCTTCACGACCATGGACGGATCTTTCCGTCATGGATCGTGTCCCGGTAAGCCCCGCCCCCTGCCGCGGGCAGGCGGCGTGGATCGGCACACATATAAGCTGTTTTCAACAGCTGACATGTGTGCCTACATGTTCCGAGTGGAATCGCATTCCACCCGGAACATTAACCCCTTAGATCTCGCTGCCAAAGTCTGGCAGCGAGATCTATATGCGCGCGGCCATCTTTTTTACTTACCGCCGCCCCCTCCGGACGTCACGTGAGTGATCACGTGACGTTCGGTGGTTGCCATCGTAGCACAGGGTCATGTGATGACGCCTGCTGCTACGAAGTTTCACTTTCATTCTTCCTCGGCACGGAGCAGAGGAAGAAAGAAAGTGACTATTTCTGCTGTTTACAGCGGTATAGCTGTGATCAGCAGATAGCGATCAGCAATCGGATTGCTGATCGCTATAGCCCCCTAGGGGGACTAGTAAAATAAAATAAAAAAAGTAAAAAAAAAGTTTTAAAAAATTAAAAAAAAAAACAAAAAACCTAAAAGTTCAAATTGCCCCCCTTTCCCCCCATTGAAAATTAAAGGGTTAAAAAATAAATAAATATACACATATTTGGTATCGCCGCGTTCAGAAATGCCCGATCTATCAAAATATAAAATCAATTAATCTGATTGGTAAACGGCGTAGTGGCAAAAAAATTCCAAACGCCAAAATTACGTTTTTTGGTCGCCGCAAGTTTTACGCAAAATGCAATAACAGGCGATCAAAACGTAGCATCTGCGCAAAAATGCTACCATTAGAAACATCAGCTCGAGACGCAAAAAATAAGCCGTCACTGAGCCATAGATCCCAAAAAATAAGAACGCTACGTGTTTCGGAAACTGGCGCAAAACGTGCGCCACTTTTATTGGACAAACTTGTGAATTTTTTTGTAACCCCTTAGATACAAGTAAACCTATACATGTTTGGTGTCTACAAACTCGCACCGACCTCAAGTATCATACCCACACATCAGTTTTACCATATAGTGAACACCGTGAATAAAACATCCCAAAAACTATTGTGCCATCACACTTTTTTTGCAATTTTTCCACACTTGGAATTTTTTTGCTGCTTTCCAGTACACCATATGGTAAAACTTATGGTTTCATTTAAAAGTACAACTTGTCCCGCAAAAAACAAGCCCTCATATGGCAAGATTGACGGAAAAATAAAAAAGTTACGGCTCTCGGAAGAAGGGGAGCAAAAAACAAAAACGCAAAAACGGAAAGTGCCCTGGGGCTGAAGGGGTTAAAAGAGGTTCTCTACCTAAGCAAAAATGTATGAAAATTGGACTGAATGCTCATGGTAAAAACTCATCCACTGATGAAACTCTGCTAAAAACATTGCCTGATTGAACCCTAATTATACATATCTGGTAACGTTTTCTGAAATGAGAGGAAACCCCTTGTACCTCTGAGGCATCCTATCTAAAAAGTGACACAGAATTTCATCCTGGTTCATCTATGGAGTCGTAAGTTCCTACAAATTCCTAATTTACATCACAATTTAGAAGGGGGAGAAACTTATTTTCTACACAATGGTATATGTAATTTTGCATAATTTGGGGGTTTTATCTTCACTGTTGTTACCAAAGTGACAATGACTGTGATACAGAACATGTGACAATAACGCTTTTTCTCTCTACAGATGATGCTTGTTATGGGAGCGGTAGGCGCGCTAATGTTCATTATTCTCATCAGTAAGTAATTATCTAAGGAACAAAATAAAAATCTGCTGCCTTTAAACAAGTAATTACATAAAAGCTGCACGTCTCAGATCCAATCCCCATACAATTCTACATCAAGAATGTGAACTGGACTCTCAGTACAGTGGTGCAGGTGAGCCCAATACTGCACTGTGCAGCTGACAATATTCCCTGCACTATAATAATCATTTAGTTCTGCCCTTCTTATATGCCAATCATAGCCCTCAAGCACTGACCATTGGGTCACTTATTTCCAATACTGTGGATATAATGGGGGTTGGTACGATGTGTAGCTTATGGAGTATGTCAGGTGAGTTGCCAATAACCGGCCATACAACTCTCTATAAATATACTTACATTTAAAGAGAACCAACCATCAGGATTCTCATATATAAAGTAAAGCCAGTGCTATACTGGGGCTAGGATGATTAATGTAACAATACCTTTTGTTCAGAGATTGGATGTTTTATTTCAGAAATATGTGCAAGCAAAGTTCCAGTAATGCACTGCTATGTGATTGACAGTGCAACAGGAAGGGAATATGTGGGTCTAGTCTTGCTATCTATACCCACCCCTGTCTGCCTGCCTGACCTCCCTCTCCCTGTCGCCGTCGTAGACGTTAATTCCGACACTGGAAGACAGGAGCGGGAATAGATAGCAAGACCCAACCCACATATTCCTTTCCTGTTGCACCTGTCAATCAAATAGCAGTGCATTGCTGGAACTTTATTGCACATATTTCTGAAATAACACATCCAGTCTAAGAACAAAAGCTATGATTACATTCAGCATCCTAGTGCCAGTATAGCACTGGCGTTACTCTATATATGAAAATCCTGCTGGTTGGATCTCTTTAATCCTTCCTGTATATAACACACTGAGAATCTAAGCCAAGGTTCAATCTCCTCCAGTAACATGGATATCCAGTATACACACACACACACACACACACACACACACACACACACACACACACACACACACACACCCCTTGACACTAATTGATGACGTGCACACCAGAAGTCATGATTAAACAAAAACCAATATACATGGATGACTGTATATATAGACTGTGCGTGAAAGGAACTAGTGAACTTGCATTATTGGATCCATTTCCTAACCACATTCTCCCTCTCTTGCAGTTTATTTCTGCACTTGATCCTGTGGTCGTCTGTATCCTCCTTTCTATCCGCCTCTTCCTAGTACTCTCATTTTTTCTCCGTCTGATCTCATCCAAGTGACTTCTTCATTTGTTAATAGACCTATGTTCTGAGATTGATTTTTACAGTGCACCATTCATAGTGTAATGATTTATTATCAATGAACAAATTCTCTGATTCAATTTGGTAATAGTACATTTATCAAAAATATCAAATTACATAAGAAATGTAATATTCCAAAATAAAGTGTCTGTTTCTGATGAGTGGCTGGTCTTCACTTCTGTATGTGAGATGTTTTTCCTTTGTATATATGGACAGGCAGCTATGGCCAACTTCAAGGGGTTGTCCGGAGAAAGCAAGTTGTGACCTTTCCATATGGTAAGTGATAGCTTACTGATCAGTGCTGGACTAGCACCAATTAGCAGAAAAGAGGACCCTTATCCCCGACAGGTGACTCTTTGCTCCTGTACAGAATGAAGCGACCACCTCTCCATTCATTTTCCATAGGGCTGCTGTAGGCCTCTGTCACACGTTTGTGACTCCGGTAAGTGTTTGTGTGCCGCCCCCGTGCCAGCAGCCGCCGCTGCTCGGATCCAGACCTTCAGGGGTGGTGGCTCGAGGGTCTCCAGACCCGGGGGTCTCGCGGACACGCCAAATAAAATGGGGGGGACGTAGATGTACGGGCTAGGCCGTAAGAAGTTTGTGATGCCACCCACGGTGTGTGGTGAGGTGGAACACCATCGCTGCTGTTACGGGGCACCCGGGGGAGATGTTGTGCAGCAAGTTATTAATAGCTCCGTGGGCAGGGATGGTGACCCCGGGACCCGATGGCTCTGGTGCAGGGAAGATGACGACCGCAGGGGGTGCTGGTGTACTCACTCTTAGTAAAACACGCAAGTCTCTGGTAAACCAAGGTGGTGGTGGCCGGTGCCGCGGCCAGTTGCGTTCGGGATCCCCACCCGGCTGATGATCTCTATCCTTTTCCTGCACTGTTTAAGTAGAAAACACTTCCCAGTATGAAACGTAGGAGTCCGCTCCCGGCTGGATGTGGCCTAAGGAGCCGTGCCCGCAGACGCTGGCCCGTGGGATCTATGGGCCTTGGCGGTGACCTCTTATCCCTAATCGGTGGGTTGTTGTCCTCTATGAGGGACTTTGAGTGGGACAGGACCTCGGCTAATTAACCAGTTCCAGTAGGTTCTGGTTCCTGGCTTCAGGGTCCGAGTACCCCCCTTTGTCCTACAGTTTCCAGGTCAGTTCTCCGTGTCGGTACCGGCGGGCTCCAACCCTGGCCCGGTCCACCTCGGTTCCACCGAGCCGTCTTTCTGTCTCCTGCTGATGGAGACCACCGTCTGCCTCCTAGCCAGTGGCACCAGGGCTCCTACCCTGGTACCTGTCAGTCAGCTTCAGGCCTGACACACAGGCTTGACCGCTACTCACACTCCTCTCTAAAGCTAATCTCCCGCTTTTCCCGCCCCGGGCTGTCTAAACCCCTGGGTGGGCGTGTCCCAACTGCCTGGTCACGCCCACTGGTGTGTTTATCTGTCCCTAAGGGGGGTGACCAGGGTTTAATGGTTGGCTGTGTGTTTTCTAATGAGGGAAGGTGTTATGCAGGGGCCCGTCTGTGAGTACCTGGTTTTGCCAGGGTGTCACACTCCTCTTTGGTTAAACACAGACCGTCCGCGGGCAGTCCGACCACCACCAGTTTATTTTTACTGCAAAGATAAAAGAAGAAACTAATTACAAGTATAATAACGTATTTACATTTCAAGAATATTTTGATTTCTTCCCGTACGGGAGGCAGGTTACTTAAACGTTGCATAACATAACCGGGACGGGACGGACCGGGTCCTTTCCACTTCACCCACCCAAAACAACCTAGCCCTGGTGCCACCATTAAAACACAGGTTGGCACCCCTTGCTAAAGTCCAGGCTAGGTCCGGGTGTTGCCCAAACGGTCCGGGTAATAAGTTCCTTACTCGGCAGTCCTTTTCAAGGGCCCCACGTCCAGGGGACCCCTGACCCGGAGGGTAGTCACCGGTTTTGCTGGTGACAGGGCCTCGGCCTACTCTACCGCAGACCCGTCCTCCAATCAGCCTCTCCAGAGACTGCAGTTTGGTGAAAAGGATGGTCTGGGGGCTATTTACAAGACCCAAAAGTTTATGGGTTGGCCTGCAAGTTCTCAGCCATTGTCTTTGTTTTTAACTTTTTAACTGAAAACGGGAAACATCAGATGGTCCCAACGGGGAACTGAACTGTGGGTATCCGGGAACCACTACCTAAACATCTTAATCTGATGACAGCCTCGGTTGATTGGTGGTCATTCACACTCGTATTTACACAATGTACAGACACCACTCACTAGATTGCGGTCTCCCTGTACCTAAGTGGCGGCTGGCCCAAGTTAGGGTGCGTGGACCTTCTGGGCCCTCTAGATTCACATGGAACTGGTGGGGGAGCTGGGGGTGCAGACCCCCTTCCCCAACGTCAGGTATGGCTGGCAGAGACCTACGGGGTCGGGATGTAGGTGCATCCCTGGGCGCTGGTGTGGGTACACAACTGACAGGCTCTTCTGGTTCGCTTTCCTCCACAGGTTGTGGGAACATGATAACGGGAACAATCACCGCTCCATTCTGCATTGGCCAATCAGCTGGAAAATCACCCATCACGGTGTGGATCACCTCTTTCTTTTGCTCCACGTTCGGTGTAGGAGGGAGGACCTCTTCCATCCCCATTAGTCGTTCTGGGCACTTTTTCAGGTGGTCCCTGGAAACAGTAGACGTAGTTCTTCCCTGATCTCGGCTGACAAGGTATGTTTTTTGGTCTTCCCATCCGGTGGGTTGGATAACGTAAGGGGTTCTTTCCCACTGGTCGTCCAGCTTGTGCGTCCTTCTCTTCCTCTTCAGTAACACATCTCTGGCTCTAAAGGGAGCAGCCCAAGCCAGTCTGTTAAAACGCTGCTCTTGCCTCCCTCTATTCTGGTGCAGGTTCTTGTCTACATATTCCTGAATCTGCCGATACTGCTTCTGGCGCTTGACGTCCCAATTGGCAGTGGGAGAGATGGTCTCAGGTACTTCAACGTCCAATTCTAGGTCCACTGGCAACTTCCCAGGCCGGGTTCTCATCAGGTATGCAGGCGTGCACTTCGTGGAACCGCAGGGAATATTATTGTACATGTCCACTAGGTCGGGCAGTTTCTCGGGCCACAAGTTTCTCTCTTCCAGAGGCAAGGTCTTGAGGAGATTGAGAACCAAATGATTCATTTTCTCACACATTCCGTTAGTCTGGGCATGGTAGGCCGTGGTCCTGATTTTCTTGCACCCGTAAGTTGCAGAATTCTTTGAAAACCTCTGCTTCAAAGGCCGGGCCCCGATCCGTAAGCACCTTCTCCGGGTACCCGTGTGGTCGACAGAAGTACGCCTGGAAGACTCTTGCTGCAGTGCGACCTGTTAAATCCTTGACAGGGACTACCACCATAAACCGGGAGTAGTGGTCTACGATGGTCAAGGCGTACGCATATCCGCTCCAACTAGGCGTGAGCTTCACATGGTCCAAGGCAACCAGCTCCGGCTGGCGAGTAACAATTGGCTGTAGCGGGGCCTTTTGGCTGGTTTGTCCCGTCTTCTCAGAGCACAGAGACCACATTCTCTACACCAGGGTGTTCCATCTGTCAGCAGCCTTGTGCACTTCCTGTCCAGCGTGCTCCACCTGCTAGCACTTGAATTAACCATTTGGCTATTTATACCCCTTTGGCTTACACTGCCAGCAGGATTCTCCCCCTTGAGAAAGCATTAGTACCGTCGCGAAACGCGCGTTGGTGGTGATCCCTCCTATCCGGGTATGTGCATTATGTCTTTAATATCTTTATGCCTCTAGCTATGGTTTTTTGTGGGATTTTTTCTGCCATTTTATGGTAGTTCTGGGTGCCTGCCCTTTTATCCTAATGCACTTGCACTTTACGTGGTATTGAGCTAGATTTGGTTAGGTATCCTTTATCACCATGATGTATACCTTTGATCAGTCTTGGTGATCATACTTTGGGGCACCGTGGTGTTATTACTTTATACATTCCATCTGTGACCATTATATGTCCTAGTCATTGGTGATTTTTGTTCACCTCTCACACGGCTATTTTTGTAATCTTATAGTTTTGGTCACCTCTTCCACGGCTATACATTGTCCATTGTGTCCCATTGTGTGCACCATATATTTACTGGCCCATGTGTACACAGACCTTTTTCCTCTCCCACGGCCATTGAAGGTGGTATTGTTCATCCCCATTTTGAATATTTTCAGCATATCATGTGTACTATGTCCACCTCTCCCACGGCTATTGGACATTACATCTGAACCATCATTCCATGCCCTTTTGACTTTATGGTAGTTGTTTTTATATTTGCATTATTGCTGTCTTGCTTGTTTGTCATTTAATAAAAATTACTTCATTGCACAAGATACTCCTTGTCCTCTGTTTTTGCATTAATTGTGAGTAGTGCATACATGCTTCCAGTACACAATTGCTGGCTGCATGTTCACCGTATGGCTCATATATTGGGATTCTTTCTCATATTCTCTACACCAGGCCTCTACGGACTCTCTCATCCCGCTCCAGTAGAAGCGCTCCCTCAGCAGCATCGCTAACTTCTTCCAGCCGAAATGTCCGGCCCCATCATGATAAGCCTTCAGAACCATAGGTACATATGCTTGTGGCACCACCAGCTGGCAGACTTTCTCGTGCGTCTTCGGGTTGATCAATCCCCAGTACAGCTTGCCTTGTTGCAAGTAGAGGCGGTCCCTCTCTTTCCATAACCGCTGCGCTTCAGAGGGGGCAGTAGGCTCTAGCCTGGAAGCATCTTGAGAAATCATTGTTTTGACTAACCGGACTGCGGGTTCCTGATCATGGGCTTCTCGACACCCATGGCGGGGTAACGGGTCAAAGCTCGCCTGCTGCTGGCCAACATAAGGCCTTTCATCCCTTGGTTGGTGGAAGGCGGGCAGCTCGATCTCTTCCAAGCCATCTTCATCCGCCCCTTCATTGGGTAGGTGCGGCATCCGGGACAAGGCATCCGCATGGGTGTTCTTGCGACCGGCTCTGTACTTAATGGTGAAGTCGTAGTTAGATAGCCGGGCTACCCAGCGCTGTTCCAGGGCCCCCAGTTTCGCCCAGACGTGTCAGAGGATTGTTGTCTGTATAAGCGGTGAATTTCGCAGATGCCAGGTAGTGTTTGAACCTCTCAGTTATCGCCCAGATGAGTGCCAGGAACTCCAACTTGAAAAAGCTGTAGTTCTCGGGATTTCTCTCTGTCGGCTGGAGCTTCCTGCTTGCATAGGCAACCACCTTTTCCCTGCCATCTTGCATCTGAGACAGGACAGCACCCAAGCCCACGTTGCTGGCGTCCGTGTAGAGAATGAACGGGAAGCCATAGTCGGGATAGGCCAGGATCTCTTCTCCAGTTAGGGCAGTCTTCAGTTGCTGGAAGGATTCCTCGTGCTTCTCACCCCAGGCAAACGGGGCTCCGGGAATCTTGCCATTCTTAGGGCGGCTTTGCACGTTGCGACATTGCACGTGCGATGTCGATGGGGTCAACACATCCGGCGTCGCAGTCGATATCGCAACGTGTAAATCCATTTTGATACGATGAACGAGCGCAAAAGCGTCGTTATCGTATCATCGCTGCAGCCTCCGACATTTCCATAATGCCGGTGCAGCGACAGGTGCGATGTTGTTCCTCGCTCCTGCGGCAGCACACATCGCTGTGTGTAAAGCCGCAGGAGCGAGGAATATCACCTTACCTGCCTCCCGGCTGCAATGAGAAGGACGGAGGTAGGCGGGATGTTTACATCCTGCTCATCTCCGCCCCTCCACTTCAATTGGCCGCCTGCCGTGTGACGTCGCTGTGACGCCGCACGACCCGCCCCCTTAGGAAGGAGGCGGGTCGCCGGCCAGAGGGACGTCGCACGGGAGGTATGTGCGTGTGAAACTGCCGTAGCGATAATAATCGCTACAGCAGCTTTCACTAGATATTACACGTGCGACGGGGGCGGGACTCTCGCTGCAGCATCGGTAACACATTGTTACCGATGTCGCAGCGTGCAAAGCCCGCCTTAGTCTGTCCCACGAGGAGGTCCTGCATGGGAGCAACCATCTTGGTGTATCCCTTGATGAAGCGACGGTAGTAGCCCACCAGGCCCAGGAACTGTCACACCTCCCTAACCGTGGTGGGCTGCGGCCAACTCTGGATGGCAGTGATCTTCTCAGGGTCCAGGGCCACACCTTCGGCACTCACCACATGTCCGAGGTACTGTACTCTGAGCTTCAACAGGTGGCACTTAGAGGGCTTCAATTTCACCCGTACTTGGAGAGGGCTTCAAACACTTCCGCGAGGTGTTCTAGATGGGCTTCATAAGTCTTGGAGTAGACGATAACGTCATCCAGGTACAACAGGACCGTCTCAAAGTTGCGATCTCCCAAGCAGCACTCCATGAGCCTCTCAAAGGTCCCCGGGGCATTACACAGCCCATAAGGCATGCTGTTGAACTCACAGAGTCCCATCGGGATAGCGAATTCCGTCTTCTCGTGGTCTTCCTCCGCAACCGACACCTGCCAGTAGCCACTAGTGAGGTCAAGAGTAGAGAAATAATTAGCTGCCTTCAACGCGGCCAACGACTCTTCAATACGGGGAAGAGGGTACGCATCCTTATGCGTTATCTGATTAATTTTCCGGTAATCCACACACATTCTCCTAGTGCCGTCCTTCTTCTTTACCAGGACCAGAGCTGCCCAGGGACTACAACTATCACGGATGGCCCCTGCCTCCTTCATGTTTCTCAACATATCTTTGGCGCACTGGTAATGTGCGGGTGGGATTGGCCTGTACCTCTCCTTGATAGGTGGGTGTGTGCCGGTGGGAATATGATGCCGAACCCCCTTAATCCTCCCAAAATCTAACGGGTGTTTGCTAAACACCTGCTCATACTCTTGCACTACCCTGTACACCCCTTCCTTGTGATGTGTGGGTGTGGATTCGGTGCCTACATGTAACTCCTGGCACCACTCTTCTAACTGTCTGGATGGGGTATCACTTCCTGGCTGGGGTGCGGTCATAGTGGAGGTTGCTGCGTGGATGGCATCTACATCTACAGTGAATAACTTAGCAATGGTGGCGTAGCGGGGTAGCCTGACCTCTTCCTCTCCACAGTTCATCACTCTCACGGGCACCCGTCCTTTCTTGACATCAATCACCCCTCTGGCTGCCATTACTGTGGGCCAAGGCTCAGAAGGCAGAGGTTCCACCACTGCTGGGTAATCCTGTCCACGGGGTCCCACTGCCAGGGCCGGATTATAGGCGGGGCAGGCGGGGCTTCAGCCCCGGGGCCCCCACCAAAAGAGCTTCCAAGGGGGCCCCCACCACCAGGGCCATACTTGCCACCCGTCAGCAATTTTTTTTTTCTTTTCTTCACACCCGCTCCCCCTCCGTTAAGACAGTCTAAATCAGCTGTGTTTTCGGGGGGGCACCTACATTTATTTGTATCTGCGTCTCTAAGACGCAAAAACAAGCTGCGGGCACAGGACGGTGATTGACCTCGGAAGTACCATCGCCTGTACTTCCGGGGTCAGAGGTGTGCCTGCTCCCTGCTCTGCTGCGGCGTCCAATGCTGCGGACGTCACAGCAGGACGCCGCGGACGTCACAGCAGGACGCCGCGGAGGAGAAGACCCACGCGCGCGGCCGGCTGGTCGGCCGCGGAGGAGAGGACCCACGCGCGCGGCCGGCCGCGGAGAAGACCCACGCCGCGGCCAGGAGAGGAGACTAACCGGAGCAGGAGAATGGCCGCGGCACCGGAACAGCAGCAGGAGGATGGCGGCCTATACCGGAGCAGCAGGAGGATGGCATCAGAGCAGGTAGGGACAGAGCTGAAGAAAGATGTGTGGTGTGATGCAGAGCTGTGTGGTGTGATGCAGAGCTGTGTGGTGTGATGCAGAGCTGTGTGGTGTGATGCAGAGCTGTGTGGTGTGATGCAGAGCTGTGTGTGTGATGCAGAGCTGTGTGTGTGAAGCAGAGCTGTGTGTGAGTGTGTGTGTGAAAGAGAGCTGTGTGTGTGTGAAGCAGAGCTGTGTGTGAAGCAGAGCTGAAGAAATATGTGTGGTGTGAAGCAGAGCTGTGTGTGTGTGTGTGTCTGTGTGTGAAGCAGAGCTGAAGAAATGTGTGGTGTGAAGCAGAGCTGTGTGTGTGTCTGTGTGTGAAGCAGAGCTGTGTGAGTGTGTGTGAAAGAGAGCTGTGTGTGTGTGAAGCAGAGCTATGTGTGTGTGTGAAGCAGAGCTGAAGAAATGTGTGGTGTGAAGCAGAGCTGTGTGTGTGTCTGTGTGTGAAGCAGAGCTGTGTGTGTGTGTGAAAGAGAGCTGTGTGTGTGAAGCAGAGCTGTGTGTGAAGCAGAGCTGAAGAAATATGTGTGGTGTGAAGCAGAGCTGTGTGTGTGTGTCTGTGTGTGAAGCAGAGCTGTGTGTGAGTGTGTGTGAAAGAGAGCTGTGTGTGTGTGAAGCAGAGCTGTGTGTGTGTGTGAAGCAGAGCTGAAGAAATGTGTGGTGTGAAGCAGAGCTGTGTGTGTGTGTCTGTGTGTGAAGCAGAGCTGTGTGTGAGTGTATGTGAAAGAGAGCTGTGTGTGTGTGAAGCAGAGCTGTGTGTGAGTGTGTGTGAAAGAGAGCTGTGTGTGTGTGAAGCAGAGCTGTGTGTGTGTGAAGCAGAGCTGAAGAAATGTGTGGTGTGAAGCAGAGCTGTGTGTGTGTCTGTGTGTGAAGCAGAGCTGTGTGTGTGTGTGAAAGAGAGCTGTGTGTGTGAAGCAGAGCTGTGTGTGAAGCAGAGCTGAAGAAATATGTGTGGTGTGAAGCAGAGCTGTGTGTCTGTGTGTGAAGCAGAGCTGTGTGTGAGTGTGTGTGAAAGAGAGCTGTGTGTGTGTGAAGCAGAGCTGTGTGTGTGTGTGAAGCAGAGCTGAAGAAATGTGTGGTGTGAAGCAGAGCTGTGTGTGTGTCTGTGTGTGAAGCAGAGCTGTGTGTGTGTCTGTGTGTGAAGCAGAGCTGTGTGTGTGTGTGTGTGTGTGTGTGTGAGTGAGAGAGAAGCAGAGCTGAAGAAAGATGTGGGGTGTGAAGCAGAGCTGTGTGTGTGTGTGTGTGTGTGAAGCAGAGCTGAAGAAAGATGTGTGGTGTGAAGCAGAGCTGTGTGTGTGTGTGTGTGTGTGAAGCAGAGCTGAAGAAAGATGTGGGGTGTGAAGCAGAGCTGTGTGTGTGTGAGAGAAGCAGAGCTGAAGAAAGATGTGTGGTGTGAAGCAGAGCTGTGTGTGTGTGTGTGTGTGAAGCAGAGCTGAAGAAAGATGTGTGGTGTGAAGCAGAGCTGTGTGTGTGTGTGAAGCAGAGCTGAAGAAAGATGTGTGGTGTGAAGCAGAGCTGTGTGTGAAGCAGAGCTGAAGAAAGATGTGTGGTGTGAAGCAGAGCTGTGTGTGAAGCAGAGCTGAAGAAAGATGTGTGGTGTGAAGCAGAGCTGTGTGTGAAGCAGAGCTGAAGAAAGATTTGTGGTGTGAAGCAGAGCTGTGTGTGTGTGTGAAGCAGAGCTGTGTGTGTGAAGCAGAGCTGAAGAAAGATGTGTGGTGTGAAGCAGAGCTGTGTGTGTGAAGCAGAGCTGTGTGTGTGAAGCAGAGCTGTGTGTGTGAAGCAGAGCTGTGTGTGTGTATATATGAATCAGAGCAGTCTATGTGGCACCCCAGAACTATATGGGTCCCCCAGAGCGCTAAGCCACCCATCCCAGTAATGTGTACGCCACCAGAGCGGTTTGCCACTCCAGTAACGTCTATGCCCCCCCCAGTAATGTCCATGCCCCCTGCCCCTCCTGTAATGTATATATTGTAGGCCCCAGCCCCTCCTGTGATGTATATACATCAGTGCTGTGTCAGTGTGCATGGTGTGCAGTCATGTCTGTTATTGATGGCCATCATGCAACACAGCCATATGTCCTGGAGGAGCTGAAAACAAGCGGGAGAGGTGAGTGAGGCTGCTTGTGACTTCTCCATATTAACACCTGTAATGCGTCTGTGTCTGCATGTATGTCAGTGTATATGACTGTGCATATATTTGTCTGTTTAAATGTATTTTTGTGAATTTGTCTTCAAATATGTATATGTACGTATGCCTGTATGTGTATGTGTGTGTCTGTGTGTGGATGGGGCCCACTGAGACTCAACCGGGGACCACAAAAACCTGGAGCCGGCCCTGGCTGCCTTAACATTGGGATCAATTAAAAATATGTGAGTAAAGGCCGCTTTACACGCTGCGATATCGGTCCCGATATCGCTAGCGTGCGTACCCGCCCCCATCTGTTGCGCGACACGGTCAAATCGCTGCCCGTGCCGCACAACATCGCCCAGAGCCGTCACACATACTTACCTGTCCGGCGACGTCGCTGTGACCGGCGAACCGCCTCCTTTCTAAGGGGGCGGTCCATGCGGCGTCACAGCGACGTCACTGAAGCGTCACTTAACCGCCGCCCAATAGCAGCGGAGGGGTGGAGATGAGCGGGATGTAACATCCCGCCCACCTCCTTCCTTCTGCATAGCGGCCGGGAGGCAGGTAAGGGGAGCTTCCTCGTTCCTGCGGTGTCACACGGAGCGATGTGTGCTGCCACAGGAACGAGGAACAACTTCGTTACTACTGCAGCAACGATATTAGAGAATGGACCCCCATGTCGCCGATTAGCGATTTTGCACGTTTTTGCAACGATGCAAAATCGCTTATCGGTGTCACACGAAACGGCATCGCTAATGCGGCCGAATGTGCGTCACCAATTCCGTGACCCCAACGACTCCACATTAGCGATGTCGCAGCGTGTAAAGCCCCCTTTACTCTACTTTCTTTGTATAAGTGACGGCTGTGAGTTATCCTGGACTGTATCTGTATTGTAGTCCTGTAAATCTGAATGTGGCAGATCAGGGTAAAGGTCCAGTCACACTAAGCAACTTACCAGCGATCCCAACAACGATAGGGATCGCTGGTAAGTTGCTAGGAGGTTGCTGGTGAGATGTCACACTGCGACGCTCCAGCGATCCCACCAGCAACCTGACCTGGCATGGATCGCTGGAGCGTCGCTACACAAGTTGCTGGTGAGCTCACCAGCAACCAGTGACCAGCCCCCAGCGCCGCGTGGAAGATGCTGCGCTTGGTAACTAAGGTAAATATCGGGTAACCAACCCGATATTTACCTTGGTTACCAGCGCACGCAGCTACACGTGCAGAGAGCAGGGAGCAGCGCACACTGAGCGCTGGCTCCCTGCTCTCCTAGTTACAGCACACATCGGGTTAATTACCTGATGTGTGCTGCAGCTAAATGTGCACAGAGCAGGGAGCAGCGCACAATGCTTAGCGCTGGCTCCTTGCTCTCCTAGTTACAGCACACATCGGGTTAATTAACCCGATGTATGCTGCAGCTACATGTGCACAGAGCAGGAGCCGGCACTGATAGTGAGAGCGGCAAAGGCTGGTATCAAAGGTAAATATCGGGTAACCAAGGACAGGGCTTCTTGGTTACCCGATGTTTACATTGGTTACCAGCCTCCGCAGAAGCCGGCTCCTGCTGCCTGCACATTTAGTTGTTGCTGTCTCGCTGTCACACACAGCGATCTGTGCTTCACAGCGGGACAGCAACAACTAAAAAATGGCCCAGGACATTCAGCAACAACCAACGACCTCACAGCAGGGGCAGGTTGTTGCTGGATGTCCTACACAGCAACATCGCTAGCAACGTCACAAAAGTTGTTCGTTAGCAGCGATGTTGCTAGCGATGTTGCTTAGTGTGACGGGGACTTAAGAAACATGTTTATTGGATTTATATCTAAATGCTACAGTTCGTGCTCTACTGTTATGGCTAAAAATGTTAACGTTTATGGGGCCCCCACCAGATTTTCTGCCCAGGGGCCCCCACCAACCTTAATCCGGCCCTGCCCACTGCCACTCTACACCAGATCATCATCTCGCTCCGCGGAGGCATCACTAGAGGCTCCACATCCATCACTCGCACACCACCAATCTCTCCACCTGACATGTTCACTTGCTGCCGCTGCAGTAGGGCCCGGATTTCACGTTGTAAAGCCCTCTGCTGCCCCCCTCCTGCTGTGACGGACAGTTGTTGCAATAGGTGCAGCACTTCCCCCATTCAGTTCTTGAACACGTTGGTCCCTAGGACCATTTTTGGGGTACGGTCACTGGGGTCATTTTGCACCACGATTAGCCCTTCGTGTTTCAGCTCTACCCGCCCCACCTTCAAGGTTACCTCCTTAAACCCCACCTGGGTCATAGGGAGTCCGTTGGCTGCAACAATGGTCAAACTTGTCCGGGGGGGAGAGCTCTCTATCAGACCAGTATTGCTTGTACAGTACATAAGGCATAGTTGTTACCTGCGAACCGGTGTCGAGAAGGGGCTTAGGTCGGGATACCATCCACAGCAAAGGAGATGATGAGGCGGCCTCCAGCATATCGATCACGCCAGTCGGCTTGGCCTTGAGGATCTATTCCTGAGGATTGGCCCTTGGCCTCAGGGGTTGCTCGTTTAAAGGGCACCGGCGAGAGTAGTGACCAGTCTTTTTATACTTGTAGCAAACGGGTGGTCCATACCGGCTGTCGTTGTTCCTCCTCCACTGCATCCACGGGACATCCTTTGGGCTGTCGGCGAGCTGTATCTTCTCCGCTGGTTTGGCTTTCGGCGGTAGCTGCAAGGCGGCGAGGATCCTGGCGACGTTATCACTCAGGCGCTGTACTTGCGATGACAGGTCCTTCGAGGTCCCGGCTGCTAATGCAGGAGCTGGCAGGGCCAACAAGGGGTGGCGCCACCGAGACGGGAGCAGTGTCAGCCAGCCAGGGTGGCGGGTCAGCGGTACTGGCATCGACCGTCTGCAGCGCTTTAAAGGCTCTTTCTTTCAGAACCGCAATGCTCAAGTCTGCGTGTTCCAGAGACCACAGTCGTAGTTGTTTACGACCTTCGGTAGACCCCAGTCCTTGCAGGAACTGCTCCACCAGCATTTTGTTGCTCTCAGCCTCATTAATAGTGTCCACCTGCTTCAGAGTGCGTAGGGCCGTCTGCAGCCTCAGGGCATAGTCTCAGATGCTGTCCTGCGGGGGCTGTCAGCAATTATAAAACTGCATCTGCAGCTCCGCTTCAGTACGGGTCTCAAAAGCGACTTGCAGTTTGTCGAAAATGGTGGTTACCGAGACCCAGTCGGCGTCTGCCCAGGTCTCCACCTCCTGCTCAGCGGCGCCGGTCAGCTGCCCGAGTACTACAGATGCACGCTGCTTGCCGGTCATGGCATACAAATCAAAGATAGTACAAATTTTCTTTCTGAACATCTGCAGTGCATCGGGCTTCCCGTCATACTGGGGTAGCCAGGCAGCACCGGGCACATATGGCAAGGAGATCGGCATTACCTGAGTGACCGCCGGGGCCACGGCTCCCCCCGCTCCTGCGACCGGAGCGAGAGCCGCCACATTTCTGTCATCTGCCCCGTCCGTGGGGGCCGCCACTCCAGCAGCCCACGCCACTCCGCCATCGGGGTTAGGCGCAGACATCTTCCCGCTTCTCCCCCTTGTTTTTTTGTTGGCACTCCTCTTTCAGGCATGTAAGTTTTGTTTTTCGACTTCCGGCCTTGCTTTCCGGCCACGTTCCCAGGGGGCGGGGTTTCAGATTTTGCGCCCTTTTCGGAAGAAGACGCTGGGCTGTAATTTTCGCGCCCAAAAATGGCGGCAAGATGGCGACTTCTGAAAATTTTGCAACGGATCACCGCTGACTGTCCAATACAAGGCGCACTTCCACAAGGTAAGTGGATGGGTAAGTATCCTGTTCGTGACGCCAAGTTGCAGGGTGTGCCGCCCCCATGCCAGCAGCCGCCGCTGCTCGGATCCGGACCTTCAGGGGTGGTGGCTCTAGGGTCTCCGGACCCGGGGATCTCGCGGACACGCCGAATAAAATGGGGGGGGACGTAGATGTAGGGGCTAGGCCGTAATAAGTTCGTGACGCCACCCACGGTGTGTGGTGAGGTGGGACCCGGCTGGTGGTCCCTGCAACTGCCACTGAGCTGTCTTCCCGTCTCCTGCTGACGGACACCACCGTTTGCCTCCTAGCCAGTGGCACCAGGGCTCCTACCCTGGTACCTGTCAGTCAGCTTCAGGCCTGACACACAGGCCTGACCTCCACTCACACTCCTCTCTAAAGCTAATCTCCCACTTTTCCCGCCCCAGGCTGTCTAAACCCCTGGATGGGCGTTTTCCAACTGCCTGGTCACGCCCACTGGTGTGTCTATCTGTCCCTAAGGGCGGTGACCAGGGTTTAATGGTTGGCTGTGTGTTTCCTAATGAGGTAAGGTGTTATGCAGGGGCCTATTTGTGATTACCTGGTTTTGCCAGGGTGTCACATTTGTCATTTTTTACACGTACCGGAGACACGTGCATACGTTAAAACATTAATTTTTATGTTGTAAAACACAAGTATTTGTGCACGGAACGTGTGTACGTTCCGTACATACGTGTGTCCGTGTGAAACTCACGCCGACATGTCCATTTTGCTCCGGAATCACGTACACATGGACCCATTAAAGTCTATGGGGCGGTGTTGACACGTACGTCACACGGATGTCGTCCGTGTGCTGTCCGTATGGTCCATTTCCGTGTTGCTGAAATTTGGTTTGCTACTTTACAAATTACTTTCAGGTGATAATGTTCTCATATTTATTTGCAAAAAACTTCATTCTGCTTTGCAGAAATTGGCAGCAAGGTGTTTACAGGTCTGCTGAAGGCATCTTTACCCCATTGTAACCACTTGTGGTGTATATTTTTAAAATTATGGCTCCACGGGTGGACACTGAAAAGTTAATTTCATCAGTTGAGAATCACCCCCCACTGTGGGATCCCCGTGTCGAGGGGTATCATGACAGGCTGACTGTTAACAGAAACTGGCTCTTTGTTACAGAGGATGTGTACCCGAATAATGGTTGGGGAAGATGCTCCACTGCAAAGTGTACAAAATATGCTAAATAAACCCATTGATTTGCCCGTTTGTTTGAAAATTATAAGTTTTTGTTTTGTACCTTATGTGAATGTTTTTATTTTAAAATGTGTGTATTTCATTAAATAACGGAGTGTATTAATGTTGTAAATTAAAAAATGTATCAAAAATGCATAAAATATTAATATGTACATTTTGGTATGGATGGTTTTGTAATTAATGGGAAACCCAACCCACATATTATCATATGTTAAAATTTTATAAACCATGTTGATGGTTAGATTTTTAAAATATCCATTTGTTTGGTTTCAGTACATCTGCCACACTAAAAATTTGTTAATTTAATTTTTATATGTGAAAATAACAGAATTTTATATAACATCGCAATGAGTGTGATGTATAAACTTTATTAATGTTTAAAAATTGGAATTATTATAAAAAATGTAAAAAAATAAAAATAAAAAAAAATATATTAATTTTGTTTTTTTCATTTTTAAAATTTCAAGGATGTTATTAAAGTTTAATACTAGTTTTTTTTAAGATAATTTGTGTAAATTGAATATATAAGTTCAAGTTAAAATTTGTACTACAAAATACATTTAAAAGGAACTTAAAATAAAAAAACATAACAAATAAAACAAAAAAAAAAATTATAAATCATAAAATTATCAAAAAAAAAATAAAATTAATATTATAGGCTAAAAATATCAACATTTAAATTTAGCCATAAATAAGGCCTACATACTAATTAAGAACATTGCTTGTATAGAAAACCCTAAAAAAACAAAACAAACTATAGTTGTACATCACAACAAAAATAATCAAGAAATGTAAAATCATGTTTATCTGTGTTGCTCAAATGTTTTTTTAATATTTAAAAAAAAAAACAAAAAACAAAGCTATTGCATTGGTACTTTTAACATATCTATCTTTTTCCACAGTTGACCTAGTTAAAAAAAGGTGGAGCTCTGCCCGCGATCAATTCCGTCGTGAATTCAACCTACTTCCATCCACATCTACCGTTGGGCGTAAAAGAAAATATGTCTACTATGATCAACTTAATTTCCTAACACCTATTTCAGAAGTCACACAGTAAGTTGAAAACAAAATATCAGTATTTGTTAGATATAATATCCATAATTTCTGATAACCATAACGTTTTAACTAAAATTGTGATAGTTTTTAAAAAAAATAAAATATTGTTTATGATTTCAAACAGAACAGAGGATAACCTTGAAGACTCTGACGACAATGCCACTACTGGTCCATCTGCTACAGCCACTTCTGCATCTGAACAAGAGGCAGCAAGAGATGAACCAGAAACCCACCAACAACAGAATGAAACTGCAGGAATTGAGTCCAGTGATGGGGGTATTGGAACCAGCCAAAATACAATACAAACAACAACTGTACAACCAACCACAACCCCGGTATTCCAAACCACACAAAGTAATGTCCCACCACGTTTAGCACCACAACCTATATGTGGTACACGATACAGACGAGATGAGGATATTAGGTCATTACCTGAAATCATTGATACACGAATTATACATATCATGAATTCGTTGATACCAGAATCCGATGGTGAGAGATTTTGTCGCTCATTATCTACTAGTCTAGCAAAAGTCCCTTCTGAACGACAAGAAAGAGTGCGGGCAGCAATGCTCACACTTCTATCTGCTAGTCAAGCTGAACTTGAGCCAGTTAGAGTTTTTGAAACAATTGAGCAGTGGCGAAACTTACCACCAGCAGCTACAAATGTGTCAACAATTGACAATCTTGTAACAATTAGCCTCCCAACAACACTACAATCAACACAACCAAACACCCCAGCCATACATCAAGTAAGCATACCCTCAATAGCTTCTACAAACATTATTCCACAAACAATCCGACAAAGTTATGCGCCAACTCAAGCAGTCGCATACAGCACACAAATCAGTAGTACATATACGTAACCTTTTCCTTATCCAAATGTCCAACAAACACAATCTACACAACATTTAAGACATGCCGTAAATGTTGGAACACATCAACACTTATTTCCTGGCACTGCAAACCCACAGACATTCATTATGCCCCAATATCCCATTCAACCAATGTTACAAGGGCAAGATTTGCAATCATCAGTAAACTACCAACAAGCAATTCCCCATAGGCCTAAAATACACTTCCGCATAAAAAACGTCCGTATGATACGGTCCGTTTTTCGGGTCCGTGTTCCGTATTTTTGGGGCGTTTCTCCAATACGTACGGCATCCGTGTGATGGCGTATGCGAGCCGTGTGTACGTGTGGAATGTCCGTAGTGTCATGAAATACGTACGTGTGCAGTCCGTGTGCCGTCCGTTTTTTTAGTTACGTATTTTCACACAAATAACCTTGTTAGACCTTCATAATGTGCTCCTGGTGTGTTAAATTGGTCAATTAACTACCCAATTTGGTTAGTTTGCTTAAATAACCTTAAAAAACATGGCTTCAAAGCTCTTTCTCACATTAGACACACTCCAAAATGTCTCTCTCCAATGAAGCAACCATGTATTTGCTCTGGTTGATATCTAGGAGATTTGGGGTTAGGCGACATATGATTGAAGAAGAGCCACCACTGGAGAAAAGGTTGTGGATTCACCCCCTTGTGAAGCTGAGGAAAACACATGGGCATTTTAATATTTTATATGGGGAAATGCGGAAATTTCCACCTAAATTCCAAGCCTACTGCCATCTCACCATTAATTCATTTGACAACATCCTTGGCCTTGTGTACCAACGTTTGAAGCATCAGGACACCTCTATGCGCCTCAGCATCTCCCCTGAGGAACGACTGTTGGTGACTTTATGGTAGGTGTTGTCATGTATACTCATGCTTTATCTGTCATTTTGAAATACATGTTAAGTTGCAAAAGCATCATTTTGTAGAAATTTTTAAATGTAAAAATATGGTCTTTGTAGAAAACTTATATTAATCACTTAACCACATTGCAAAATCAAATTTAAAACTGAGAAGTCACTTCTTCCATTCTATATTTACCAAAATTAAAGAAATAAGAGGCTTAACTCAAACAAACTTGTTTATTACACACAAAATTAAATATTTTTCCAATATGGAAAGTAAAGATCACAAATGCTTTTACCAACCAAAGAAATTATAAAAAAACATACACAGTATCTCGCCAGTCATTGGATGTTACAAATATTTGTTGTGAAATACAAATTACATGAATAGTCAAAGTAATGTCATGTTTTTTTTCTATTTCAGTTACCTTGCAACTGGCCAATCCATCAGCAGTCTGCATTTCGAATTCTTATTGGGAAGGTCCACAATTGGCAAGATTATCCTGCATACCTGCACTGTGCTTTGGGAGACCCTTAGGCATCATGTCATGCAGCTGCCTTCAACACAGGAATGGATGCACATTGCAGATGAATTTTTGGAGAAAACAGCTTTTCCTAATTGTATTGGCGCCATTGACGGAAAACACATTAGAGTGAAGAAACCACCGAACTCTGCATCAAGATATTTTAATTATCATAAGTTTTTTCTGTAGTTATTTTGGCCATGGTAGATACAAACTACTGTTTTTTATTTGCGGATATTGGGGCCTTTGGCAGTGCCTCAGATGCACGCATTTTCAGAAGCTCACGTTTAGCAAGACGATTAATGTCTGATAGTTTAAGTTTGCCTGCACCAAGACCATTGCCTGGTACTAATGGCCCAATTGTCCCTTTTGTAATGGTTGCAGATCAGGGGTTTGCATTATCAAGGCATTTGATGCGTCCATATTCCAGAAAGGGGCTGGACAGATCAAAAGCCCTATTTAATAGCAAATTGGCAAGAGCACGTTGCTATGTAGAACGTTCCTTTGGCATTTTGGCCTCAAGATGGCGCATTTATCAAACCACCATACAACTCCAACCAACCACCGTCAAGGCTGTCATTAAATCGACTTTAGTGTTACATAATTACTGTAGATTACATGAAAGCAATGACGAAGATATTGAGGAGTTGCCTGCTTTAAATGCACCATTTGTAGAGAATGGTAGTGTCAGAACCACTGTGTCCACTTCTGGTCTACAAGTGAGGAATCAGTTTAAAGATTTTTTTAGTTTAAATAGCCATAGTCATGTATAATTTTGACATTAATAAAGTTTGTTAACACTTGGTTACATAAGCACAAACACATATGTAATACAAAAGAGAAAATGACCATACATAGGTATAATTTGTAGTTTTTTGGTTGGTTGGTTGTGTTTGTGGTCCCCATAAGCTATTGTGATATAACTATATTGTTTAATGATGAGCGAGTACTAAAAAGCTCGGGTGCTCGAAGCTCGGGCCGAGCCTCCCAAGATACTCGTGTACTCGGCCCGAGCAACGAGCCCAATGTTATCCTATGGGAGACCCGAGTATTTTTGTGAAATGACCACCGGCAGCATGTAGAAACCCTAAAAATGGCACAAAAGTCCCAGAAGAGTGCTCAAATGACATGGCAACAGCATGGGGAAGACCCCTTGAAGCATTTATCACTCAAAAGTCACAGCTGTGAACAATTTTGTCCGCGTTTTACGCCATTTTTACGGACTCACCAGAAAACCTTCCAAAATGACACCAAAATGATTTTTCATGGCGGAAATGTTAAGGGCACATACCCAATAGTGAGATAGAGCTAATGTATGTTACTTTTTGAGATCAATACATGAAAGATTTTACGTAAAACATTGTGTGGCACTCCGATGTCCCTGAGAAGAGACGTACATAAAGGCCTCTGAGTCTAATGTGCCCATTTTGAGGAACTGAGTCTTTGTAGTATTTTCCTTTGCCAGGGCAGTCCAAAATTGTGAGGTTCACCAATGCCCCTGCATACAGACGTGCATGATGGCCTGTAAACCTGAAGTGCCCATTGTAAGGAAGTGGGTCTATTGTAGTATAGCCCTTAGGCAGGGCAGCCAAAAATTGGGAGGCTCCACGTTGTCCCTGCATAGAGACGTGCATGAGGGCCTCAAAACATTAAGTGTCCATTGTCAGGAAGTGGGTGTATTATAGTATAGCCCTTTGGCAGGGCAGCCAAAAATTGGGAGGCTCCACGTTGTCCCTGCATAGAGACGTGCATGAGGGCCTCAAAACATTAAGTGTCCATTGTCAGGAAGTGGGTGTATTATAGTATAGCCCTTAGGCAGGGCAGCCAAAAATTGGGAGGCTCCACGTTGTCCCTGCATAGAGACGTGCATGAGGGCCTCAAAACATTAAGTGTCCATTGTCAGGAAGTGGGTGTATTATAGTATAGCCCTTAGGCAGGGCAGCCAAAAATTGGGAGGCTCCACGTTGTCCCTGGATAGAGACGTGCATGAGGGCCTCAAAACATTAAGTGTCCATTGTCAGGAAGTGGGTGTATTATAGTATAGCCCTTTGGCAGGGCAGCCAAAAATTGGGAGGCTCCACGTTGTCCCTGGATAGAGACGTGCATGAGGGCCTCAAAACATTAAGTGTCCATTGTCAGGAAGTGGGTGTATTATAGTATAGCCCTTTGGCAGAGCAGCCAAAAATTGGGAGGCTCCACGTTGTCCCTGGATAGAGACGTGCATGAGGGCCTCAAAACATTAAGTGTCCATTGTCAGGAAGTGGGTGTATTATAGTATAGCCCTTAGGCAGGGCAGCCAAAAATTGGGAGGCTCCACGTTGTCCCTGGATAGAGACGTGCATGAGGGCCTCAAAACATTAAGTGTCCATTGTCAGGAAGTGGGTGTATTATAGTATAGCCCTTTGGCAGGGCAGCCAAAAATTGGGAGGCTCCACGTTGTCCCTGCATAGAGACGTGCATGAGGGCCTCAAAACATTGTTCCCATTGCAAAGGAGCGGGTCTCCTGTCGTTGTAATGTCCATTCTGCAAAGAATGGGCGAAAAAATTTACCACTGGGGGTATACCTGAAACAAAGGCCTAACTCTTGTAACGGTCATCATGGTGGCGCATGAGGAGAAGGAGGAGCAGTCCAGCGATTATCCAAAGTCCAGAAGTGTGTACCCATGGGTGACTGGAGGTACATGGCAAATTCCCGTTACAAACTTTAAATTCCGCTCTCATTTGCTGGTGGTGTGGTGAAGTCTGGCCCAATCCAACCCTTGTTCATCTTGATCAGAGTCAGCCTATCAGCATTTTCAGTTGACAGGCGGGTGCGTTTATCTGTAATGATTCCACCTGAGGCACTAAAAACACGCTCTGACAAAACGCTAGCGGCAGGGCAGGCCAGGACTTCCAAGGCGTAGAGAGCCAATTCATGCCACGTGTCCACCTTGGATACCCAATAATTGTAAGGCACAGAGGAATGTCGGAGTACAGTTGTTCGATCTGCAAGGTACTCCTTGAGCATCTGGGCAAACTTAGGATTTCTTGTGGCACTACCCCGCACCTCAGGGGCTGTGGTACGTGAGGGGCTGAGAAAACTGTCCCACATCTTAAAGACTGTTCCCCTACCTCTGGCGGATTGGACTTGTGCCTCTCTCGGCTGTACGCCTTGGTTGTCCACTGATTCCTGACCTATGCCGCTAGCGTTTTGTGAGGGGAATGCTTTGCCTACTTCCGTGACTTTGGCCTTCCGGAACTGCTGCATTTTGGTTGACCTCTCCGCCTCGGGAATAAGAGACATAAAGTTCTCCTTGTAGCGTGGGTCTAACAGTGTTACCAACCAGTAATGATTGTCGGCCAAGATGTTCTTAACGCGAGGGTCACGAGACAGGCAGCTTACCATAAAGTCAGCCATGTGCGCCAGACTCTTAACAGCCAGGACTTCAGTAGCCTGACCAACACGTTGACTGAACATGCTGTCCTCCTCCTCCTCCTCCTCATCTACCCTGTCCTCTGGCCAGCCACGCTGAACCGAGGATATGACTGGTGTGCATGTCATATCCTCAATTTGGCCGGAGATTTGCTCCATGTCTTCATCATCCTCCTCGTCATAGTCCTCCACTGCACGTTGTGATGAGACGAGGCTGGGCTGTGTGTTATCACCCACACCCACTACTGTTTCTTGCTGCAACTCATCGCGCTCCGCCTGCAATGCATCATGTTTGGTTTTGAGCAGAGACCGTTTTAGAAGGCAGAGTAGCGGTATGGTGACGCTAATAATGGCGTCATCACCACTCACCATCTTGGTGGAGTCCTCAAAGTTTTGGAGGATGGTACATAGGTCGGACATCCATCTCCACTCCTCAGGTGTTATGTGTGGAGTTTGACCCATTTCCCGACGGCTTAGGTGATGCAGGTACTCAACAACTGCCCTCTTCTGCTCACATATCCTGACCAACATGTGCAGAGTTGAATTCCAACGCGTGGGGACATCACACACCAGTCTGTGAGCCGGAAGATGCAAACTGCGCTGAAAGCCGGCAAGGCCGGCTGAAGCAGTAGGTGACTTTCGAAAATGTGCAGACAGGCGGCGAACTTTTACCAGCAGATCAGACAGCTCTGGGTATGACTTTAGAAACCGCTGAACCACGAGGTTGAGCACATGGGCCACGCATGGAACATGTGTCAGCTGGCCTCGCCTCAAAGCCGCCACCAGGTTCCGGCCATTGTCACACACGACCTTTCCTGGCTTTAGGTTCAGAGGTGTGAGCCAGTGATCTGCCTGCTGTTTCAGAGCTGTCCACAGCTCTTCTGCATTGTGGGGTTTGTCACCTATGCAGATTAGCTTCAGCACAGCCTGTTGCCGCTTCGCCGAGGCAGTGCTGCAGTGCTTCCAGCTTGGGACTGGTGTGGAGGGTACAGTGGATGAGGATGCGCAGGAGGAGGAGGAGGCTGAAGAGCATGACTTTCCAGAGCTGTAGAGTGTGGGTGAAACACTGACTGAGGTAGGGCCTGCAAACCTTGGTGTGGGAAGGACGTGTTCCGTCCCTCGCTCAGACTGGGTCCCAGCTTCCACAATATTAACCCAGTGTGCCGTCAACGAGATGTAGCGGCCTTGCCCACAAGCACTTGTCCACGTGTCTGTGGTTAGGTGGACTTTGGGTGAAACAGCGTTGTTCAGGGCACGTGTGATGTTTTGTGACACGTGGTTATGCAACGCGGGGACGGCACACCGGGAGAAATAGTGGCGGCTGGGGACCGAGTAACGTGGGACAGCTGCCGCCATCAGGTCGCGGAATGCTTCTGTCTCCACCAGCCTAAAAGGCAACATTTCCAGCGCAAGCAGTCGCGAAATGTTAGCATTTAGAACTGTGGCATGTGGGGTGTTGGCAGTGTATTTGCGCCTGCGTTCAAAGGTTTGCTGAATGGATAACTGAATGCTGCGCTGGGACAAGGACGTGCTTGATGATGGTGTTATTTCTGCGTAGGCAACTGCAGGTGCAGGACCGGAGGAGGCTTGTTCGCAGGCAGCATGGACAGGGGATTGGCTCGCATGCACAACCAGCGAAGACGTAGCAGTGACATTAGCAAGCACTGCTCCTCGACTCTGTTGTACTTCCCACAAAGTCGGGTGCTTGGCTGACATGTGCCTGATCATGCTGGTGGTGGTCAGGCTGCTAGTTTTGGTACCCCTGCTGATGCTGGCACGGCAGGTGTTGCAAATGGCCTTTTTAGAATCATCTGGAGCCAACTTAAAAAACTGCCAGACTCGGGAAGACCTAACATTTGTACAGGCACCTTGTGTCGTGTTGTTGTTCCGGGGAACGGTTGCCTGACTTCTGCCTGGAGCCACCACCCTGCTTCTTACTGCCTGTTGGAATGCTACGCCTCCCTTCCCCTGTGCACTGCTGTCCTCGCTCTGCATATCCTCCTGCCAGGTTGGGTCAGTTACTGGATCATCCACCACGTCGTCTTCCTCTTCCGCACCCTGCTCCTCCTCCTGACTTCCTGACAATTGTGTCTCATCATCGTCCACCCCTTGTTGAGACACGTTGCCAACTTCGTGAGAACGTGGCTGCTCAAATATTTGGCCATCTGTACATACGATCTCCTCATGACCCACTTCAACATGAGCTGGCGAGAGGCCAGAATGTGCGAATGGAAACGTGAACAGCTCTTCCGAGTGTCCAAGTGTGGGATCATTAATGTCCGAGGACGTGTACTCAGCCTTGTGGTAGGAAGGAAGATCAGGTTCTGAAATGTGCGGTGCAGTATCACGGCTACTGACACTTGACCGTGTGGAAGACAGAGTGTTTGTGGTGGTGCCAATCTGACTGGAAGCATTATCCGCTATCCAACTAACAACCTGTTGACACTGGTCTTGGTTCAAGAGCGGTGTACTGCTGCGGTCCCCAAGAATTTGGGACAGGACGTGCGAGCGACTAGATGTGGCCCTTTGTTGTGGCAAAATTAGAGCTTGCCCACGACCTCGGCCTCTGCCTGCACCACCATCACGTCCACTTCCTTGTCAACGCCCTTGCGCATTTTGCAATGCTGTGCTGACGTGTATTCACTAGACTTGGGCGTTATATCAAAGTTTGTGCAAATCGTGCACCTGTACGCTGCCACCGACAGGCACACACGTGCGGTTTTTAAATGCAAGCACGGACGCACTAAGAACCTAACAGGTTTTAGGAGCAAAAATTAATGACGAGAACTCTGACACTATCAGCCACTGCTGACTGACGTGTATTATACACTACACTTGTGCGTTATATAATAGTTTGGTAAAAACGCACACAAGTGCACCTGTACGCTGCCACTGACAGGCACACACGTGCGGTTTTTAAATGCAAGCACGGACGCACTAAGAACCTAACAGGTTTTAGGAGCAAAAATTAATGACGAGAACTCTGACACTATGTGGACTGTTTTAGACTGTGTACACCAGCCCCAGATATGATGAAGGCTGGTATACGGTCACCACTAGGAATGGCTATATACCCTGCCTGCCTGCCTGCCTGTATACTGCTACAATAGTCCTGACAAGGACTCTTTTGGTCACTAGCCTGTATTCCGACCTGGCTATACCCTGACTGTATACAGCAACAATAGTCCTGAGAAGGACTCTGCTACTGTACTCCGACCTGGCTATACCCTGCCTGCCTGTATACAACTAGAATAGTCCTGAGAAGGACTTTTGGTCACACTGTTTGCAGCCCTGCTACGGAAATAGCTATAAAGGGCCGCAAACCTTTCCCTGAAGCAGCGACACTCTCCCTGCACTGACTGTCTGGATAGCTGTGAGCAGAGCACAGCGCGCCCGCCGGTATAAAGGCTCGGTCACGCTGTGCAGGCCGGCCAATCACTGCAATTCCACAACTAACAGGGCTGTGGCATTGCAGTGGTCTGCCAGCCAATCCCTGCATGAGGGCTGGCTCTCAAAAGAGCGCCAACATGCAGAAATGAAGACCACGAGTACAGCACGAGTATCGCGAGATTACTCGGTCCCCGCCGAGTAGACCGAGTACAGTGATACTCGTACCGAGTAGTAACAAGCATGCTCGCTCATCACTAATATTGTTATGACATCAGGAATTTTTGTTATTCTAAAAACAGTACTACTGAATGTACATGACTAATAAAATTATGGCAAATTTGTTATGAAAAAGTTAGTCCAGAATTATTATTTTACCTATGTATGTATGTTCTCTTTTGCAAAACACCCTGTATTTTTTTTTTATATACAATTTTGTCAGGGACATTAGCCCATACAAAACACCATCCTTTATTATGCAATAATGTCACGCAAACATAATTTGTTTGACACTATTGGAATACAAGTATGGGACCAGACAATATGCAGATACTGCATAGTGGCTGGATTTTTAATAATAAAGGTGTCTGCATGTTAGTGTAGTAGTTTATGTGCGTGCATCTTATCCCTTAACCCAGTTTATTCTAATGGATGGTCCAAACAACATGTCCTGAGCAAGGCATCATTCTAACAGGCAGGTATTGTTTTTGAAGTGATAGAGTAATTGCTACTGTTTTTTTTGTAAATGATAACAAAAATATGACCCCATGCATATAGAGTAAGTAATGTGTTACATTTTGAAATGTTTTCCCACCAGCAATACCCTAGAAAACATACCAAAATGTAAAATAAAACATACAATATCACATTATGATTCAACTAAATCCTCTAGGATAGTGATGTTTTCCTGTGTAGTCTCCATTGCATTGACATCTACAGAATATGTTTGCTGCACAACAGTAGATGTTGTAGTGAGTGTCTGATCAGTGTTTCCACTAGTAACAGTTGTTGTACTTGGAACATATAATGAGGCAGTTGTTTGAGCAGATGGAAGACCAAGTGTAGGTGGTACATATTGATGTGTTGAAAGATGCTGAGTATGTGTGTATGTGAAGTTAGTTGGGTAAGTCTGTTGTTGAAAGTACTGTTGTTGTAGATTATTAGGAACATGGTAGGCTGTTGGTTGTTGAATCATTTGAGGTAGTCTATGAACATTACTAACAATACTAGGATAGTTAAAAGAGGTTTGCATTGGTGTTTGTTGGGCTACTTGTGGGACAAATGTTGGCTGTTGAGATGGCCTTTGTGTCATTAATGTACTTGTTTGTTGTGGGACAAATGTTGGCCTAATTTGTACATCAGTTACCATAGAAGAAGATGGACACTGTATATGTGTTTGTTGCACTACAAGATTAAGTTGAAAATTAGAGAAATGTTCTTCAGTTTGGGTTTCCACAGTTTGTTGGGTTGTGTTTGTGTGTGGACCACGTGGATTGGCTCTCCATTGTTCTATCACTTCAAAACAATAAATGGGTTCTGGCTCACGTTGGGTAGCAGATATTAGTGTTATTAAGGACGACCTCAATCTGTCCTGCCTATCAGGTGCAACCAATGCAAGAGAGGGAGAAAGGGAGCGGCAAAATCTCTCTCCATCACTCTCTGGTATGAGTGAATTCATCATGTGTATAATTCTGGTATCAATGATATCTGGCAGGGAACGTAAATCTTCATAACGCCTATGTCGGCGACCACGGATAGATTGTGCTACTGTGCGCATGGTATTAGTTGATATTCTTGGCTGTGTGCCTGCATGTTGCTGTGGACTACTCTCTGCAAGAACTGGTGAAGAGCTACTTTGTTGCCCTGTAGACTGGCCTGCAATTACATTAGTGGATTGACTTGTGCCCAAACCCAAATCAGAGGACATTTCTTCTGCGTCTGGCTGGCTGGTGTTGGGGATTGGTGGAGGTTGATATGAGGTAGGCTCCATCTCAGAAGCAGAGGTCGCTGTTAATACTGCTGACTGGGCTTCCTCACTATCTTCCAGGTTATCCTCTGTACTTTGATGAAAAAAAAATTAAAAAAAAATTACTGTGTGCCTTTTAAATAAAACCACCATGTGATGTAATGCTTGAAACTTACTTTGGTACTTCCATAATGGGCATAAGGAAGCTCAGTTTTTCATAATGGACATATTTTTTCTTCTTTGCAGCGGCAGCTGTGGTGGCCACAGGGTTATACTCTCTTCTGAACTGGTCACGGGCTGAGCGCCATCGCCGTTTGACAAGATCCACTGTTAAAAAACATTAAAAAATGTAAAATAAGGTCACTAATTCAAACAATTGTAGATGTTAAAAAATTAGACAATAGTCTTGGATTGCATCAATTGTATGAAATAGGAACACACATCCATGTGTATGACAACAACAACCCATTACACTCATATAGTGACATAATAACACAATAAGCATGGGAGAAAAACAAGTTCAGCAGTAAACATCTTCAACCACTTATTAATCATTGATCTCCTTATAATTGTTAAAAAAATAAAAAACCTACAGAAAGCCATGACAAAAAAAAGTCTACAAACCCATGAAGTGCCATATGTTCCACATATATTTACCATTACACACTACAAATTACTGTTACCATTCCAGACATGGTGACACCAAGGAACTTGCATAATAAACCAAACATAGAAATACAAATCCAAAAATATAGACAAATCACAGCACATTTGCAATAGAAAATGCACAGAAATGGTAACCAAAAAAAACCCCAAACATGTTTAATAGTGGCTTCCCCACCCTGAAATGCCATTTGTACATGCATAAAATACTTTGCAGCCCACATATACACATGCTGACATTACTAGTAAACTGCAATGAAAACTTCAAAAGTGCAGAAAACTACACTCTCCTGTTTGTGAGTCTTCAGTGTATATCAAAATGAGTCAGGCCGATTAATACATGCCAAACAAACAATACAAATATGTTTATACTCTGCCTACAGAATGTGCACATGTAGGTAAAGACAGAAGCAATGTAAATATCTCTACTCACCATATCTATTTTTCCTTCCAGGGGTACATTGAGACCATCCATTCCTAGGGTAGACTATCTCTGCCACAGCCATCCATGCTCGTTCCACCATTAACCTGTCATGATAGCCATCAACACGTGTGTCCCACAGCTCTGGATGCCTCTCTACTTCTCCAATCAGCCTCTCTGTATTGATTCTGGGCGCCATACTCAGTACCTGTGTTGTTCTCTGTGCTCAAAGTTCCCCTGCAGTCAGAGGACAGGTGCCCAGCTGCTGTCTGGCGTGCAAATGAGACAGGAAATGTATGTTTGGCGCCAGAATTAATGGCCTACAATTGACCTGATAGATTGGTAACAAGTGTTTCAGATTTTGTGATGAAATACGGACACGGACGATACGTGCTGAACACGGACATACTCCGTGTGCGGTCCGTGCAAGCACGGACCCATAGACTAAAGCGGGTCCGTGCCTGCGTGTTGCCGGCAAAAAACGGACATGTTGTCCGTGTTGAAAAGCGCTCACACGTACTTACGACACGGACACATGTTTCGTGTGATTTTACGTACGTGTGCCATCTTCCATTGAATAACATGGGTCTCAGTGTGTATGTGTCTCCGGTACGTGCAAATACGTACCGCACACGTACAAATTACACGGATGTGTGTTGCGGGTCATACACACACACACATACACATTACACCATGCCAAGTGTTGAACCACAAGTATTCAGCAGTACTGGCAATATGTACCAACCCCCAACCATGCAATCAACAGTTGGTAACACAAGCCTTGCTCAAAACACATCAGCCACATTAAGTTCCCAAACTATATCAGAGGCCGAAACAACAAATACCATCACCCAAGATCCTGTCAATAGTCTTGATGATTTGGTAGACTTATAATGTTTCCAAAATTATTACTTTTTTGTTAGCTTATGGTTAAATAAACAAATGAAAAAATTATCATTTTGGCAACAATATTACAACATTGTATTTTTGGAGGTAGTGAATTTTTAATCTTCAACCATTTGATGATCAACATCATATATATTACATTTAAAATGTAATGTAATAATGTTATTGATCAACATCCATGGTGTATGGAATTTTTTAGTTTAAGTGCTATGTTTAGGCTATAAGTCTGTTTACCAGAATTGGCAAATATAATTTAAAAAACACAAGAACACATATGCGTGATGGTTAGTTCAAATTTGAATTTCAGTTTGTCATCAAAAATAAACATTTTTTTTGGTTTGTCACAGACAAACATGGCTTGGAGCCTATTTTTTTATTTTTTTTTTGCAAGATTAAAATAATGGCCTTTTGTGTGTGTATTATTTAAGAAAATGTGTGATATAATTCGGTGACCAATATTGTGATTTGAAAAATCATAGATTATTACATACAAAAATAAAAAACTTAGTTGTTCAACCATTATTTGTTGTTTTTTTTTAATTTAAGTAACATAATTGCATAAAAGAACATAAGTCTCAATCACATTATTTCAATGCATTATTAACCAAATTATTAAATATTATTAAACATTTGTGTTTGTTTTTTTATAAATTTTCACAATTAACATTATCTTGATTTACTTAATTTTTATAAATTTTTGTATAAATGTTTAAGAAAAAACACAACATTTATTAACATACTTAAAAAATATTTAGCTTAACAATAAGCTGACTTTAGCACATAAACTCCCTGGAATTTTGTAACATAAGTCATTATTTATTTTGAAAAAAATATATATATTTTTCCATACTTATTAAAATAATTTAAAAAACTGATTTTTTCCAAGTTACAAGACAAGGGTTAAAAAAACAATATTTTTAATATTTAATAAAATAACTACTCATTTTGAATATTATCAAAAAAATTAAAATAATCTGTAAACAAATTTCTAACTTGAAGGCCCGACGACACATAATTATTGCCCATAAGGTGCCCTGTTGGCACAGCATCATTATCTGTTATGATTTCCTCATCTACATATGGTGTTGCGTCATGAAGACGACAGTAATTGTGTAATAAAATGGTAGTCTTAATTACTGATTGGATGTTAGCCGGATGCAGCTGTATTGTAGTATGATATATGCGCCATTTTGATGCCAATATCCCTAAAGCACACTCTACATATCGACGTGCTTTAGATAGTCTACTATTGAAATATTTTTTATGATTATCAATTGACCGTCTGGGATATGGGCGTAAAACATGTTTGGACAATGCAAAGCCAGCATCTGCAACCATGACATATGGCGCCGATGGGCGTGAGGTTCCCGGAAGTGGAACAGGGCGTGGAACTTGCAAATTCATTGAAAAAAGTTGTTGTGCTAATCTTGAAGACCTAAAAATACGAGCATCTGATGCACTTCCATAACCACCAATATCGGCAAAACTAAAGCGGTAATCTGAGTCAACTAATGCCAAAATTACAAAAGAAAATTTTTTTATGCTAATTAAAATAACGAGATCCAGAGTTGGGTGTTTTTTTCAAACGAATGTGTTTTCCTTCCAATGCCCCTATGCAATTTGGAAAATTAACTGTGTCAAGGAATCCCTTGGAGATTGCCAACCAGTCATTGGTTGTGGGCTGTGGCATCACCTGGTCTTTTAATTGTAACCAAATCATGTCGCAAGTGTGACAGACAATTCCGGCAATGGTTGATCTTCCCCGCAAGAAATCAAAATGTAAGGCACTGAATGATTGGACTGTAGCCAAGAATCTATAAAATGAAATAAAAGTTGGAAAAATTAAAAATATTGATTTCTACATAAAAAAAAAAAAAATATGTTACAAGTTTATGGGCATTACTTGGTATTTATAAATCTGGCAAAGCTTACATTTTAAACAGCTGAAAAGTTGAGACCACATTTTTAGTAACCTTAAAACTTTACTAGTAGGTTCATATATTCCCAACATAAATAAATATGGCATCAAATAGCAAACTAGAAACAAAGTTTGGCCCATAACATATGGCATATAAGCTATGAATGTATAAACATCTTTAAATTTTGCCAAAAAACAAATGAATGAAAAGAATACATACTGTAAGGTAACTAGAAATCTCTCCTCAGGGGAAATTTTTAGCCGCATCCAAGTATCTTGATGTTGTAAATGTGGTCTTAAAATATTTAATATGTTGTCAAAGCTCTCCACCGTTAAACGGCAATATGAAAAAAACTTCAGGGGATAACAACGTAATTCACTATATAAAGTTTGGAAATGGCCATGCATAGGCCGCCTTAAGACTAGTGGATGAACACACATTCTGTGTCTCCTTGGCATATCATAATCCACCATATGCCGTCGAACGTGACGCGACAATATCCAACACAACAAAACTAATGCCTCTGTGGATAATGGCATTTTCATACAATACAATCCAACACATGGAAAACCCAACCACATCTAACATACTTAACATATAAGGCATAAATTTATTAGTTTGACCAAAAACAAAACACCTATATTTCATTGAATTGATTAATCACTTAATTAATTCTGGAAAAACGGATCCGAAAAACGGAAACAATACGGAATGCATACGGAACACACACGGACGTATAGCACGTACAAACAAACGCACACACGTATATACGTACGACACGCATACGGCGTACGGAAACCACACGGAGGCGAAAAACGGACTCAAAACACGGACTAAAAACACAGACTGCATAACACGTATGTGATTTTAACGTAAATGTGACAGAGGCCGTAGAGAGTGCAGCATTTGGCAGCTCTAAAGGAAATGAATGGAGCGGTGGTCGGACATGTGTACTGACCCTACTAAATGTCATCCACTTTTTGATTGACGTGTGCACTTCTCCACATAATATCTGGGCGGGTTATGCACATGATTCCCGTCCCCCCCGCCGCCTGTTCCAACCTCTCTCTGGCTGTATGCAAATTTCTCTCTACCGTTATACGGCGTCGGAGTTTGCGCCTGCGCATAGCGCTCATCTCCGGCGCCATGCTTTTGAAGCCCGCATTACTTGGTGTCTGAGAGGGCTGCGCATGCGCCCTCGCTTCTTCAGATCTCGTTGTGACAGTGAGAGTGCGCGCGGTGTCACAACAGGATTGGAGAACATCTGAACTTACCACATGTGCATAACCCGCCCGGATATTATCTGGAGAGGTGCACACGTCAATCAAAAAGTGGATGAATTTTCAAACTTCATAAACTTGGATTTCACAGCCTAAACATCCGAGCTGCCCACTAATGGTATGTACAGCCTGTGTCTGATGTAAAGCCAGTGCAGTACTGGCTTTACCTTATAAACCAAAATCCTGATGTTTGGTTCCCTTTAATATTGTGGGGGTCCACACCTGGCACCTGCATCTATCAGCCGTTATTAGCTCCAGTGTCGGTGGACGGATGAAAGCACTTTGAGTAAAACTGTGTGTGCATGAAATTTCTGCAATCTAATAACTTTTGCTGGTAGTGTAAAAGGCAGCTTAACTTGCATTAAAAAAAGCCGGCAAAGCCACAACATGTCAACATAGCCTTATACTCGTACACTGGAGACCAAAATTGTAAACGGTATTGTAACTGTGGCCTCACTAGTGACTTTTATAGAGGCAAAACTATGTTTTCGTCATGAGCATCTATGCCTCTTTTAGACTATGCATCTTTTCTGCACATAAAACGCATGTTTTGGCAGGAAAAATGCAGCAGAAAAAGTATTTTTGTGCTTTTTTATCATGGAAATTGTAGGGGTTCAGGCACTGTACCCCCACGATGGCCACTAGGTCTCTGGCTGATGTTAAAGCCGGAACCCGGGTCTCACTGCCCGAAGCGGTGCCCGCGCCAATCCCGGCAGTTTAACCCCCTAAATGTTGCGATCAATGTGATCGCAGCATTCAGGAAGAGCTATTGCTTACCTCTCCCTGGGGATCAAGTCCCTGTAATGTGATAACAGGGACCTGATTGCTGCCATAGTAACCCAGGGTCGTCACCATGATGACCCCAGGTTACTGAGCTACAGAGAGCCTCTGATGCCATGCTGTATGCACAGTGTGTGAGGCAAAGTGCTGCGATATAATCCCCTGTCGTGATAAAGCATTGCAGGGGATTCTAGAAACGCAGAAAAAAAACGCAGAAACAACTTAAATGCTGCTTCTGTTTTCAGCAACAAAATCTACAAGGAAAAATAAGCAGTGCGTGCACAGCAAGTCAGGATTCTGATAGACTTTTTTTTGCTTTTATTGATTAAAATCAGCAAATAAAAACACTTGAAAAAGAAAAAAAAAAGCACCACGTGGGCACATAGCCTAAATGCATATTATTATTTTATTAGTCTTGGCAGCAGCTGCGTAACAAAGGTCACTAAAATTGAGTTTGCTGTCCACCCATACACCCAAATCTTTTTCAGTGACAATTTTACGCTGTTTTTTTTACAGAATAGTACATAATTATACATATTATTTCTTCTGCCCAAGTGCATGACCTTACGTTTATCTACATTTAACTTCAATTGCTATTTCTCAGCCCAAAACTCAAGCTTACATAATTGTTAAATTATTCTCCTCTGCAATCACAGGGACCTGATTGCTGCCATAGTAACCCAGGGTCGTCACCATGATGACTCCAGGTTACTGAGCTTCAGAGTTTAGTGTCATCTTCAAATATTGATGCTACTCTTCCACCTAGCAGGTCATTAATACATATGTTAAAAAGAAGAGGGCCCAATACTGACACCTGTTATGGTGGGATCCATAACTGTCTCCAGTAGGTAAGTACAAGTTTTCTTGGTTAGGATATGTGCATATGTTAAGTACTTGTTGCAGATATTTCTGCATCAAAAATTTGTCTGTTGGCAGGAAAAATGCTGCATAGAAAAACATGCGCTTTTGATGTTACTTTTTATTTGTTTTTTCCTAGTCATTAGAATAGGGGAAAAATGCTGTACAAATACTAAGGCTATATTCACATGTTGCATTTTTTGCAGCATTTTTTCTGCAGCTAAAACCTGCTCTCTTGATAGTAAAAAAGCTTCAGATTTGAAACTGCTTCAAATCTGGAAGGAAAAAACAAGCAAAGTGAAAAAAAAAGGGAAAACACGGTAAAAACGTTGATTGTGACCATAGCCTTACAGTTACAGTGATGTATATTTCATTGACTACTGTAAGGCAGTACATATTAAGTCTCTATTTCCTCTGTATCAACGTCCATTTTATTCTTCACCCACATTTTATTAAGATGGTGACAGGGTGTTTGAACAAGCAAACAGTTCCAGACAGTAAGAGCACAGAAGAGTGATTAGCAGACATGCTGTGAAAGATGCAGGCTGGTGATTTATAACTGCATCTCTTCAGAAGCTGAGGGAAAGGATGAAGGTGAGCAGCTAACTGTTCTATAGAACTCAATGGGCTGGAGAGAACTGACTGGAATGTTAAGGGTTAACTCCTCTCCTGGAATATAACTGCTGCACACTGGCACTGAGGAAGTAGAAGTGAGTGTCCAGCCGCAGCTCTCGCATCCTCTTTATATTCGATATGTCCGAATGCGGGGAGAGAGAAGTCAGAGCTGATAGATCATGCGAGCCCTGCGCCCAAACAACCGCACGTAAGCCTCAGGACAGCGAGTGCCGACATTGCACGAACTGTGTAAGCAACAGTGGTGCACATAAGTGTTTCTATTTAAACGGAGGCTATCACTCCGATTAAGAAGGGGATGTACGGTTTTGCTCATCATTATTGGCACCCATGAAGTTTAAGTACATAATGTGGAATATCTCTTGAAAAACATGAATCAAGTGAAACAGCTTTTTTGTAGAGAGCACTAGTGTTAAATACAAAAGAGCAAATGATAAAAAAACTATTTAAAACAAAAAAACAATGCAGGGAAAAATAGGAAAAACGTAAAGCTGCTGTGACACTGGTATTGCCACCCTTTACATTAAATTAGTATGGAAACACATTATGACTCGCCTGAGGTAAATCACAAATGAGAATCACCTGTGATAAATTGTCGGTGGCCATGAGACATGAATTTCCCAATGAATGTTGACTTGAGAGTTTTAAAAAGCCACATTTTAGGTTTTGTTCCTTTATCACAATGGTGAAGACAAAGGAGCTGTCTGAGGACATCAAAACTGCCATTATTATCAAACACAAGACTTCCAAAGGGTATAAGGCCATCTCCACAGACCTTGGTATCCCAGTTTCAACAGTACACAATGTTAGTAAGAAGTTTGCCAAGCATGGAACAATCATGAACCTCCCTAGATGTGGGGGAATGATAATTGACAAGAGAAGTCTTCGAAGGTTGGTGCTAATGGTATAAAAAACACCATGTCAAACCTTCAAAGACCTGTAGGCCAACCTGGAACAGTCTGAAGTCGTGGTTTCAACAAGTACCATACACTGCACACTAAACAAAGCATAGCTTTATGGGCGAAGGGCAAGGAAGAAACCATTGCTGAACAAAAGACAAAAAGCAAAGACTGATCTTTGCCAAAGAGTACCTTGACAAACCACAATCCTTCTGCGAAAATGTTCTGTGGACAAATGAAACAAAAATAGACCTTTTGGCAATGCAAAGCAACAGTTTGTTTACAGAAAGTGTAATGAAGCTTATAAGGAAAAGAACACCCTACCAACAGTTAACCATGGTGGAGGATCCATACTGCTGAATCATGAAATCAGAGAATTATCAAGAGATTTTAGAGTGAAGTGTCCTACCTAGTGTAAGAAAACCTGCTTTAAGTCTAAAGGCCCAGTCACACTAAACAACTTACCAGCGATCCCAACAACGATCCAACCTGATAGGGATCGCTGGTAAGTTGCTAGGAGGTTGCTGGTGAGATGTCACACTGCGACGCTCCAGCGATCCCACCAGCAACCTGACCTGGCAGGGATCGCTGGAGCGTGGCTACACGAGTTGCTGGTGAGCTCACCAGCAACCAGTGTCCCAGCCCCCAGCCAGCAGCGCCGCGTGGAAGATGCTGCGCTTGGTAACTAAGGTAAATATCGGGTAACCAACCCGATATTTACCTTGGTTACCAGTGCACGCAGCTACACGTGCACAGAGCCGGGAGCAGTGCACACTGAGCGCTGGCTCCCTGCTCTCCTAGTTACAGCACACATCGGGTTAATTACCCGATGTGTGCTGCAGCTACATGTGCACAGAGCAGGGAGCAGCGCACACTGCTTAGCGCTGGCTCCCTGCTCTCCTAGTTACAGCACACATTGGGTTAATTACACACTCCACAAGGAGGGTAAGCCACAAAAGGTCATTGCTAAAGAAGCTGGCTGTTCAGAGTGTTGTATCCAAGCATATTAATGGAAAGTTGAGGGGAAGGAAAAAGTGTGGTAGAAAAAGGTGCACAAGCAACTGGGATAAGCACAGTCTTGATAGGATTGTTAATAAAAGGCCATTCGAAAATATGGGGGAGATTCACAAGGATTGGACTGCTGCTGGAGTCAGTGCTTCAAGAGCCACCACACACAGACGTATCCAGGGCATGGGCTACAAATGTCGCATTCCTTGGGTCAAGCCACTCATGACCAATAGAAAACGCCAGAAGCGTCTTACCTGGGCCAAGGAGAAAAAGAACTGGACTGTTGCTCAGTGGTACAAGGTGTTATTTTCAGATGAAAGTAAATTTTGTATTTCATTTGGAACTTAAGGTCCCAGAGTCTGGAGGAAGAGTGGAGAGGCCACAATCCAAGCTGCTTGAGGTCTAGTGTGAAGTTTCCACAATCAGTGATGGTTTGGGGAGCCATGTCATCTGCTGGTGTAGGTCCACTGTGTTTTATCAAGACCAGAGTCGGCGCAGCCGTCTACCAGGAAATTTTAGAGCACTTCATGCTTCCCTCTGCCGACAAGCTTTTTGGAGATGGACATTTCATTTTCCAGCAGGACTTTGCACCTGTCCACACTGCCAAAAGTACCAATACCTGGTTTATTGACCACAGTATCACTGTGCTTGATTGGCCAGCAAACACGCCTGACCTAAACCCCATAGAGAATTTATAGGGTAATGTCAAGAGGAAGTTGAGAGACACCAGACCCAACAATGCAGTCAAGCTGAAGACTGCTATCAAAGCAACCTGGGCTTCTATAACACCTCAGCAGTGCCACAGGCTGATTGCCTCCATGCCACACCGCATTGATGCAGCAATTCATGCAAAAGAGCCCCGACCAAGTATTCAGGGCATTTACTGTACAGACTTTTCAGTAGGAACCAACATTTCTGAGTTTAGAATCATTTTTTCAGTTAGTTTTATATAATATTCTAATTTTCTGAGATGACTTTTGGGTTTTCATTTGCTGTAAGGCTACTTTCACACTTGCGTTGAACGGCATCCATTGCATTGCATTGTGTGACGCATGTGACGGATGCCTTGCAAATAGTGTAATAATAAAGTCACCAGATTCCTGGGAAATAACGCGTTGCTTTAAGTTTTCTAGCCGCAAGAGAGAGAGCCTATCATCACCGCATATGCAGGCACTACCGCACTCATCATCATCATCACACACATCCCGGAACTACCGCCCCCATCATCACACACACCTCGGAACTACCGCACTCATCATCATCACCACACATGCAGGCACTACCGCACTCATCATCACACACATCGGCACTACCACTCCTATCATCACCGCACACACCGGCACTACCGCCCCTATCATCACTACATATGCAGGCACTACCGCACCCATCATCACCGCACACGCAGGCACTACCGCACCCATCATCACCGCACACGCAGGCACTACCACACCCATCATCACCGCACACGCAGGCACTACCGCACCCATCATCACCGCACACGCAGGCACTACCGCACTCATCATCACCGCACACGCAGGCACTACCGCACCCATCATCACCGTGCGCGCACACAGGCATTACCTCACTGATGTCCCCGCTGACAGCGCGACTCCCTTCAGTTGCTGCATGGAGCTCACAGCGAGCAGCAGTGTTCTACAACCGCTCCTGTCAGCTTACGATGTAGCAGAGCTGGATGCGTCGCGGGACCTCATGTGGATTATGCCGGACCTGGAGGAGTTTTTGGGGATTTTAATAAAGTGGTGAAAGAGGGTGTTTTTTGTCTTTTATTTCAAATAAAGTATTTTTTTAGGTGTATGTGTTTATTTTCTTTCACTTACAGGTTAATAATGGAATGTGTCTCATAGACGCCTGCCATGATTAACCTAGGACTTAAGGGGGCTTTACACGCTACGATATCGTTAATGTTTTATCGTCGGGGTCACGTTGTTAGTGATGCACATCCGGCGTCATTAATGATATTGCAGCGTGTGACACTTACCAGCGACCTTAAGCGACCTCAAAAATGGTGAAAATCGTTCACCATGGAGAGGTCGTCCCAAAACCAAAAATCGGTAATGGTTGATTATCGATGTTGTTTGTCGCTCCTGCGACAGCACACATCGCTGTGTGTGACACCGCAGGAGCGAGGAAGGTCTCCTTACCTGCAGCCGCCCGTAATGCGGAAGGAAGGAGGTGGGCGGGATGTTACGTCCCGCTCATCTCCGCTCCTCCGCTTTGATTGGCCGGCCGCTTAGTGAAGTCGCGGTGACGTCGCTGTGATGCCGTGCGTCCCTCCTCCTTGAGGGAGGGATTGTTCGGCAGTCACAGCGACGCCGCCGACCAGGTAAGTGCGTGTGACGCTGCTGTAGCGATAATATTCGCTGCGGCAGCGATCACACGAAATCGCATGCACGACGGGGGCGGGTGCTTTTGCGTACGATATCGCTAGCAATATCATAGCGTGTAAAGCCCGCTTTAGTGGCAGCTATGGGCTGCCATTAACTCCTTATTACCTCGATTGCCACCGCACCAGGGCAATTTGGGATGAGCCAGGTAGAGTCCCGGGACTGACGCATCTAATAGATGCGGTAATTCCGGGCGGCTGCTGACTGATAAGTTTAGGCTGGGGAGCTCCCCATAACGTGGGGCTCCCCATCCTGAGAATACCAGCCTTCAGCCGTGTGGCTTTACCTTGGCTGGTATCAAGATTGGGGGGGACTGCACGCCGTTTTTTTTTTTAAATCAGATCTTTTTTATTAAACACTGGTACAAGGGTACAAAACAGAGAAATGATCATTGCATAACATAAATGTACATTATCATAGTAGGTTGAACGTCATCGTATTATGCAGAGCTATACAGTTACTCCTCATACACATTTATGATAGTATTTTGATTTTACATAAACTAACCAATTGAACTACTTAACTTCTTTAAAATAACAAAAAGTCATTAAGGATAAAAGTTATTTTTCCTACTATGTTTGTCCCGCTCAACACTCATTCTCCGACCATGTCACTCCACAACATTTTCCGCTCAATTACATCTAACCCTCCCTCTCTTTTCGGTACACCAAAATTATTTCTGTTGCTCTTCTCAATGCCCCCCAGAGGCTCCGATACCATATGGAATTTCCAAGCTCCCAGTACTTCAGTGGTGCCCCCCTATTGCAAACATAACAACAAATTATCCAGTAAGCTATCCTTTATTAGCGCATTGGAGGGAAGACCTGGAACATCCATCCAGGGCCGCCAGATCTTATAGAATTTGCCCAGTGGCCTCCTCTTCAGATATACTCCTCTCTCCAGTCGAAGTAAATTATTCAACTTATATTTTAGCTCTACTATAGTCGGAGGACGCCGTTTTTTTTAAATTATTTATTTATTGTACTGCATGAGTTAGACCCGCCCACCGGCTTCTGTGATTGGTTGGTTGCAGTGAGACAGCTGTCACTCAGCGTGGGGGCGTGTCTGACTGCAACCAATCGTAGGCGCCGGTGGGTGGGGAAAGCAGTGAATACGAGATGGAATAATGAGCGGCCGGCATTTTCAAAAGCAGAAGCCGCCAGAGGAGTGTGACAGCTGTGCAGCGCCGCATCGGTGAGTATGAAAGAGGGGGTGAGAGAAACCAGGAGTGATTTTAAATCATTTAGATCGTTCTGCTGGGCATGCTGAGCATGCGCAGTAGAACGTGATGGAATCCGTCAGTGGATTCAGCCACTTAGTGCATTGCGGCGGGATCCGCCCCCATAGACAATCATTAGACACCTTGGCGGATTCTAACATTTTAATGACCCAAAAAACGCTACATGCAGCGTTCCCTCCGCCCGATGCTGCGTCAAAATAACGACGCGTCGTCCAGCGGATGCAACGCAGACACTTGCGTTACGGTGCGTCGTCAATACAAGTCTATGGAGAATAGAGCAGTGCGTTAACGGACTGCGCTACTCGCCATAGCGGCGGATTGCGCTGAACGCAAGTGTGAAAGCAGCCTAAGCCATAATCATCATTAACAGAAATAAACACTTGAAATAGATCCCTCTGTGTGTAATGACTCTATATAATGTTTCCCTTTTTGTATTGAATTACTGAAATTAACTGTTTGCTGATATTCTAATTTATTAAGATTCACTTGTACATTTAAAACACCACTCTCATTGTGCAATAACAAAAAAGCAAAATATAAAGTCTTGTGCGCACGTTGCTTAAATTCATGCATTTACGCTGCGTTTAGCACTGCAGCGTAAATGCATGCGTCCTGCGTCCCCAGCACAATCAGTGCGCACAATCCTTTTGTGAACGCAGCGATTTGGATACCAAAATTTTGACACAAAGCCGTGCATTCAAAAAAGCAACATGTCAATTAATTTGTGCACTTTGGATGCAGCTCCCACTATCTATGGTGGGGGCAGCATCCAGAGCGCATAAAATCGGCATTTATTTTGCTGAAACACTGCATCCATTACGCAGTGTTTCTGCAGCGATTTGAAGCGCACATGTGATGTCAAATCGCTGCAGAAATTTCAGCATTTACGCGCTAACACAGCCATAAACCGCTTGAGTGGTGCTTTAATAACAGTCCACTGGCTCTTGGCAATGGGCGGTGCAGAACCAGATCAGCTCTGCCTGTGACTTACTGCCCGTCCAATATGGGAGCTGATTTTCTGTAAATCAGGCCCGAATTAAAGAGAAAGATTGCACAAAATATTATATCCTGTAGGGCAGAGGTCTCCAACCTTTCTGAGGTCGAAAGCCACATCCAACTCTCGCACAGTACCACCACCCAGAGCCCCCTCGCGGTACCGCCACCTAGAGCCCCCTCGCGGTAACGAAACCCAGAGCCCACTCGCGGTACCACCACCCAGAGCCCCCTCGCGGTACCGCTACCCAGAGCCCCCTCGCGGTACCGCTACCCAGAGCCCCCTCGCGGTAACGAAACCCAGAGCCCACTCGCGGTACCGCCACCCAGAGCCCCCTCGTGGTACCGCCACCCAGGGCCCCCTCGTGGTACCGCCACCCAGGGCCCCCTCGTGGTACCGCCACCCAGGGCCCCCTCGTGGTACCGCCACCCAGAGCCCCCTCGTGGTACCGCCACCCAGGGCCCCCTCGTGGTACCGCCACCCAGGGCCCCCTCGCGGTACCGGCACCCAGAGCCTCCTCTCGGCATCGGCACCGGCACCCAGAGCCCCCCTCACGGTACTGGCACCCAGAGCCCCCAGTAATCACACGGAGGCAGGATACCGGGGTGCAGGACCCCATGGATCTTCCTCACACATTTTCCCGCTCCTCAGAGCCGTTTCCTGGTCCTGGTGCTAAAGATACAGCCGCCGCACATCACTGCCCGAGAGCCCCAGGTGGGGACCAGCTGTAGGGATTGTTTTTGCCTCTTGGGGCACTAGTGCGCACATAGCCTTTACTATAGATCACTGCAGAGTGACGTCTCCATGGAGCGCGTCTGTGAGGACTGCACTTCTCCTCCCATCCTCTAGCAGAGGACAGCACTACGCTCCCGCCATGTAAATATGCTGCTCTCCCGCAGGACAGACGCGGTGTCACTCCCGGGCCGCGCATATCAGAACGCAACAACTCTCGCTCCATCTCATGGGTTTCCACGTGAATCTTATGCAATGAGCAAAACCACGCCCTCAACCAATCAGCGCTCTTCTTCCAGTGACAGACATCAGCTGTATCCTATCAAAAGAAGAGCCGGGTTGGGACTGTCGGAGATGTGCATAAGAGAACTACGCAGGAGATGTCCATCTTCCTGGTGACCAATCATTAATCAGTAGGGACGGACTATATGTTAATAAACCAATGAGAAGGCGCCATGGGTGGAGCGTGGAGCCGCTATCACGTTGTGTTCTGTGTGAAGTAGAGAGTCAGTGCTGATAGTGAGCGGAGAGCGCGGGGGGCGGAAATACCGGAGGCGCCTGCAGTGACCGCGGATCTCACTATTCTGGGCGGTGATAGACGCTGCGCGATAATCGGTAAGAAGCGCTAAAACCGCAGAGTGTGACCTGTTGTGTTGTCAGCGCAGATCACACATAGAGTACAGCACATAGACCGGTCATATCACATATCGCATAGCTCCACACATAGGGCACAGCTCGTAGGGTTCAGTGCAGCTCGTAGGATATAGTGCTGCACATAGGGCACAGCTCGTGGGATATAGTGCTGCACATAGGGCACAGCTCGTGGGATATAGTGCTGCGCATAGGGCACAGCTCGTGGGATATAGTGCTGCGCGTAGGGCACAGCTCGTGGGATATAGTGCTGCACATAGGGCACAGCTCGTGGGATATAGTGCTGCACATAGGGCACAGCTCGTGGGATATAGTGCTGCACATAGGGCACAGCTCGTGGGATATAGTGCTGCACATAGGGCACAGCTCGTGGGATATAGTGCTGCACATAGGGCACAGCTCGTGGGATATAGTGCTGCACATAGGGCACAGCTCGTGGGATATAGTGCTGCACATAGGGCACAGCTCGTGGGATATAGTGCTGCACATAGGGCACAGCTCGTGGGATATAGTGCTGCACATAGGGCACAGCTCGTGGGATATAGTGCTGCACATAGGGCACAGCTCGTGGGATATAGTGCTGCACATAGGGCACAGCTCGTGGGATATAGTGCTGCACATAGGGCACAGCTCGTGGGATATAGTGCTGCGCGTAGGGCACAGCTCGTGGGATATAGTGCTGCACATAGGGCACAGCTCGTGGGATATAGTGCTGCGCATAGGGCACAGCTCGTGGGATATAGTGCTGCGCATAGGGCACAGCTCGTGGGATATAGTGCTGCGCATAGGGCACAGTACAGTGTGTATATCTCACTGCTGACTGCTGTATTATTTCACCACCATTGTTTCCGTCACTGTTCCTGTTATGTGTAGATTTCTACACTGACGCTAATGTTCTATTTATTTTCTACCATTATTTCTTTTTCCTCTCATTACTTATTGCTGCCATTATTCTGGATATTACTTTCTGGGCTGTAACTTTCTATTCCTGCCCTTTGATGATGTTACAGTTGTGCTTAGTATTATGTATATTGCTTTCTGCCCTTCTTTTTCTTGCACTGCTCATTCCTTGTTCTTGTTGCTCTCGCTCGTCCTCGCTATTATGTGTAGTAATTGTTATTAATGCCGGCGCACATTATCAGGCGAGGTGCAGTCAGAATCTTCAGAGGATTCTTTTATTTTTATTTTTCTGCAGTTTCTCATTAAATGCTTTTCTTCAGAAACACTTGGTAACTCTTCGGATTTTTTTCTAAAAAACACGTTGTGTGGTGAAGAGCGGCCATATTCTGATGAAATCCCCTCTGAACTAGGCACTGTCCAACCAAAAGGTTACAAAATATTTTCAAAAGCAATGTTTGCTTTAAAAACCCCATAGATTTTGCGTACCTCAATGTGTGAACAGCGCCCTCGAGCATTCTGACTGCTTTTCGTTTCTTGCAATGCAAGCGAGTATTCATTAAAATATATGCCACGCGGGTCGGGAGAACGGCTTGTGATCCGATATCGGACATGTGAAAGAAACCCTTCTTAGGGCCTGTTCGCACGTAACTGCTGAATATTCTGCAGCGATTTGACAGCACATGTGTGCTTCAAATCGCTGCAGAAACACTGCGTAATGGATGCAGTATTTTTGTTGGAAAAAAAGCTGATTTCATGCGCTCTGGATGCTGCCCCCACCATAGACAGAGCGGGAGCTGCATCCATAGCGAACGGAATAATTGACATGCTCATTTTATGAACGTACGGATTTGGGTCAAAATTTTAGCTCCCAAATCGCTGCGTTCAAAAAATCATCGTGCGCAAGTCTCATGCACAATCTTCATAGACTGTGCAGAGGACGCATGCGTTTACGCTGCAGTGCAATACGCAGCGTAAATACATGTGAGTACGCGACGTGCGCATGAGCCCTTATATTGGATGTGTAATAAATACTTCAGGGTGGACTACCCCTTTTAAGTATTATTTCAAATCCTTCAGACTTCTTTTCGTTGAAATCTATTATTTTAAAGTTGTTCTGCCACCAGATTACACGTTACAAACTGCATATTTTATTAAATTGTTCTTTGGTGGATATTCATAGTTATTACAGCCCCTGCCTATCCATCCTCCCCCTGTTATTTATAGAATCGTTTTACTAAGTGAATAGAAGGACCTGTGCTGATGTCATAACCATGTGACCAGAAGGGGCCAACAGAAAAATGTTGCTTCCTGGTATCAGCTATGTTGGCTGAGGCCCCACCCCTTTCTGGTCACATGGGTATGACATCAGTACAGGTCCTTCTAGTCAGTTAGTAAAACAATTCTGTAATAGAATTAGCATAAATAACAGGCGGAGGATGTACAGGCAGGGGGTGGGATTCACTATGAATACCCACCCCAGCTATCAGCTGATCGGCAGCTGCTGCCATTCAAAAAGCTGCTCATTTTACAAACTTTATTTGCTTGTGTTTCAAAACCTATACATCCGAGCTGACAACTAAAGGTATGTATAGAATCAGCCTGATAGTGCAGTATAGCACTGGCTTTAGGCTATATAGGAAAATCCTGGTGATTGCTGCTCTTAAAGTACTTTATCGATTGAAAGCATTATTAATAGTGTTGAGCAGAAGGTTTTTCAGGACCTATGGCCATGTAGGTATCGCAGAGCCCTGGTCCCCTACCTGTCCGTATCCTCGGTGGATCTTCTGATTAGTAGGCCCCGTGTGACATCATTGTTGCTGTGTGACACTTGCATGACATCACTTTGAGCCTGCTAATCAGAAGATACTTAGTGAGTTGACACACACGGCACTTTTGGGGTGGTGCTCAAGTAGGGTCAAAAAACAGTCTCATGTAGATGTTGAAACTTTGCACTCCAGATAAATGTGAATAGTGGTCTTTTATTGAGAAGAACTTGTAGGACCAGCACAAGCACATCATTGTCACACAGATAGTGGTGGACCCCGCGTCATACTGGTCTTTGCCAGTTGCCACGTTGCTATACCTTCTCAGGACCCCCTACACGCACTCTGATGAAGGTCTTTGACCGAAACGTCTGTACTTGTGCTGGTCCTACAAGTTCTTCTCAATAAAAGACCACTATGAATTCACATTTATCTTGAGTGCCAAGTTTTTACATCTGCTAATCAGAAGAGGTGTCAGGGAAGTCCCTACCCAGCTCTATGGGAAAGGTGCGGACAGGTCCCGTCTTAATATTCTTTCCAGAGCATCAGATACCGTTTGTACCCAGGATTTCAGGGCGCCGTGCACATTATGTAGCTTTCACCCCCGATGTCCACAATATCCTTTAACCTCCTGTAGTATTCTGCGTGGCCGATTCTCTGCCTCAGACTGAATGCCGGTGCCCATTCATGTTGATTCTCTTTGATGCCAACAATGAGTTTTTGTAACTTCTGACGCGTTTCAGTTCAGTGGAGCAGTAATTTTCTCATCCAGTGCTGTGCACGCTGCTGGGGTCAGTGATGAGGATAATTGGGATAATTGCATCAGCCTCGTGTCCTGCATGCTGGATCTGTGATCGGAGCTCTAATTGTGTATTATGCCAGCGCAGCCGGCTGTGATTGCAGAAATGTGACGCCGTTACTGTATTGCTATTTCTTATCCCTTGTGCCATGTATTGGGGATGGTGGCCGGCCCAGTTACTCCTCGGCCCCTTGAGTTCTATCAGTGTAGGCTTTCAGTGAGATCACAGGACGAGGACATGGTGTAATAGGGTCTTGTGTAACCTTTTGGGAATTGGCAGAGGTGTGATGAGCCAGGAATGGCAAACTTCTGGGCAGTCCGGACCCATTCACCACCATATGGACCCCTTTATAGATATGACACTAGCCCCCATCTCCTACACCCTTACATATTAGAGATTATTTTAACAGGGGAGGATAGGATTACTTTCACACTTGACACTTCTCATTCAAACCAAAAAGCTCTATTTTCATCTCACCACATCCCCATTGTCACATCTAACTGCCATCCACACTCTAACACCAATTTCCGCAGCCCTTCTAACCTTATACCCATTCACCCAGCCCCCGCTCCCCCAGTCCCTCTAACAGCAGCTCTATGGAACGCTCGCTCTGTCTGCAATAAACTTTCTACATTCATGGTCTTTTCATCACTAATAAACTTTCCTTCCTCGGCCTCACTGAAACCTGGCTCACCCCCTCTGACACAGCTTCTCCTGCTGCACTTTCTTATGGTGGTCTCCAATTCTCTCTCCCACCCCCCCCACCCCCAGTAACAAGCATGGTGGAGGAGTTGGTTTGCTCCTGTCCGACCAATGCTCCTTTACACCAATTCCACTACCACCCTCAGTTACTCTCCCCTCTTTTGAGGTGCACTCTGTCCGCATCTACTCCCCAACCAACCTCCAACTGGCTGTCATTTATCGCCCCACCAGGGCCAGCCACTGCCTTTTTTGATCATTTCATACTACATTTCCTTTCCACCGACATCCCCACCATCATCATAGGTGACTTTAACATACCCATTGACACTTCTCACTCATCTGTCTCTAAACTTCTAACGCTCGCCTCCTCCTTCGTCCTCACCCAATGGTCCTCTGCAGCTACTCACAAAGATAGCCACACGCTGGACCTCATCTTCACTCGCCTCTGTTCCCTATCTAACCTCTCTAACTCACCTCTCCCCCTGTCTGACCACAACCTACTCACATTATCTTCCCTCTTCTCTAAGTACACAACCCTCCCTCCACAATCGTTCACACCCCAGCAGAAATCTCAATCACCTTGATTTACACTCTCTTTTCCCTTTTGCAGACATTACTTCTTCACACGATGCAGATGCTGCTGCCACTTTATACAACACCACCATCTCTGCAGCTCTCAAATCAGCTGCCCCCTCACACACACCAAAACCCGCACAATCAACAGGCAACCCTGGCACACGGACCAGACTAAAGAATTGAGACGGGCTTCCAGAATTGCTGAGCGCAGATGGAAGATGTCTCATGCCACTGAGCACTTCATTACATACAAACAGGCTCTCACCACTTTCAAGTCCACACTCACGGCTGCTAAACAAGCCTACTTCTCATCCCTCATATCCTCTCTATCCCACAACCCTAAACAGCTATTCAACACTTTCAACTCTCTCCTCCATCCCCCGGCACCACCTCTCTCTGCTCTCATCTCATCTGAAGACTTTGCCTCTTTCTTCAAGCAGAAGATTGACAACATCCGAGCAAGCTTTGGCCCACAATCACCACAGCCACTCCTCACAACTACTCAGTCTTCTTCCTCCAAATCCAGCTTTTCCACCATGACAGAAGATCATCTTTCCACTCTACTCTCAAGATCACATCTCACAACCTGCCCGCTTGAGCCACTCCCATCTCACCTCAACCCCAATTTCACCACAGTCTTCATCCTGACCCTAACCCATCTCTTCAACCTATCACGAACTGGTGTATTCCCTTCATGCTTTAAACATGCCTCTATTACACCCATCCTCAAAAAGCCCTCCCTTGACCCTTCCTCTTTGTCAAACTATCGCCCCATATCACTTCTCCACTATGCCTCAAAACTACTGGAACAGCATGTCCATCTTGAACTGTCCTCGTACCTCTCTTCCTGCTCCCTCTTTGACCGGTTACAATCTGGCTTCCGACCCAATCATTCCACTGAAACTGCCCTAACCAAAGTCACTAACGACCTACCTACTAACCGCAAAATCCAAGCGACACTACTCTGTCCTCCTCCTCCTGGACCTGTCCTCTGCCTTTGACACAGTAGACCACTCCCTTCTACTACAAATTCTCTCGTCTCTGGGCATCACAGACTTGGCGCTATTTTGGATCTCCTCATACTTAAACAACCGAACTTTCAGCGTCTCCCACTCTCACATCACTTCCTCATCTCGCCCCATATCTGTCGGAGTCCCCCAAGGTTCAGTTCTTGGACCTCTGCTGTTCTCCATTTACACCTTTTTGGCCTGGGACAGCTCATAGTCCCACGGTTTTCAGTATCACCTCTACGCTGATGATACGCAGATCTACCTCTCTGGACCTGACCTCACCTCCCTACTAACCAGAATCCCACAATGTCTGTCTGCTATTTCATCCTTTTTCTCTGCTCGATTCTTAAAATTGAACATGGATAAAACAGAATTCATTGTCTTTCCTGCTCCTCACTCAACACTCCCCACCTGACATATCCATCAATGTCAATGGCTGCTCACTTTCCCCAGTGCCACGTGCTCGCTGCTTGGGAGTAATCCTAGACTCTGATCTCTCTTTCAAGCCACACATCCAAGCCCTCTTCACCTCCTGCCGCCTCCCAAATTATTTCCGTACATTCCTTTCCCAAGAAGCTGCAAAAACCTTAGTACATGCCCTTATTATCTCCCGCCTGGATTATTGCAACCTCCTGCTCTGTGGCCTTCCTTCTAACAGTCTCGCACTCCTACAATCTTTTCTAAACTATGCAGCCCGGCTAATCCACCTGTCCCCCCCCCCCCCCCCGCTACTCCCCGACCTCTCCTTTCTGCCAATCCCTTCACTGGCTTCCCATTGCCCAACGACTTCAGTTCAAAACCCTAACCATGACCTACAAAGCCATCCACAACCTATCTCCTCCCTACATCTCTGACCTAGTCTCTCGGTACTTACCTGCACGTAACCTTCGATCCTCACAAGAGCTCCTTCTCTACTCCCCTCTCATCTCCTCTTCCCACCATCGCATCCAAGATTTCTCCTGTGCCTCCCCCATAGTCTGGAATGCTCTGCCTCAACACATCAGACTCTCGCCTATCTTGACAAGCTTCAAAAGGAACCTGAAGATCCACCTCTTCTGACAAGCCTACAACCTGCCGTAACCCTCAGTCTGATAAAGCGCCACACAATCAGCTCTACCCTCACCTACTGTATCCTCACCCATCCCTTGTAGACTGTGAGCCTTCGCGGACAGGGACCTCTATCCTCTTGTACCTGTCTGTTTCTTGTATTGTTTATGAATATTGAACTTGTCCCTATTATGTATACCCCTTTCACATGTAAAGCGCCATGGAATTGATGGCGCTCTAATAATAATAATCCATCCACAAAACATTGTTCCAATAGCTTTCAGCTTTGTCCTTGTGATATTTATTAAGCCAAGAGATCCTTTGCTTTGTCCTTACAGTCCTCACCATTGTTGTTCAGTGTCATACTGCTCCTGGAATCGTGACCAGTAACAATAGATAATGTGCGAAAGGCCTTTAGTTGCTTAGAAGTTACCTTGAGCTCTTAGTTTAGAGTGATCTTTGTTGGTTGACCATTCAAGCAGATGGTAATATTGGTCTTGATTTTCCTCAATGTGATTTTAATAGGTCTGCGTATGTCTGTGATTCTGGTATGTATAAAAACAGTAACATACGTACAAGAATCACTGACGTGTAAAACAGGCCTAATCTGGTGAGAAGCAACATCACTCTTTTGGAGGGCCTTTGAAATCTCATGTGCTTGTGCCATCATACAGTTCCACAAACAGATTGTAAAGATCAGAATTTGATAGATCCCTGTTTTTGTAACCCCCTTTATGACCTTGGACTTACTGGTACATCCGCCGTGTCCCTTGCTTTGTAGGCTTAAAATGCATCTTTCCCTGCACACGTCGGCTGATCTGATCTGCTGTTATGCGCCTCTAACAGCCGCAGGTGGATCGGAGATCTTCCCACAGCTGTTAACTAGTCAATCTCTGACAGCAGGATTTAACACGTGCTGGCGGGAGTGCATCATTCCCCACGCCAACCGCCACTCCCATGATGTCAACGTGGGGCGCCGATGGGCTGTTATGACAATCAGGGGTCAGCTGATGACCAAACCTGAAAGGTAAAAACGTTACAGTTCTCAGAAAATGCCTCCAAAAGCAACTTTTTTTTTTGACAAGCAATTTTTGTATTTACCACTTAAATAAAAGTAACACTAGGTTGAACTAGATGGACCTAGGTGTCTTTTCAACCTGAGTAACTATACATGTTTGGTATCTGTGTATGCTTACTGTTGTAGAGAATCATGCTGCCCGGTCAGCTTTACCATATAGTGAACATGGTAAATAAAAAAAAAACTATTGTGTAAATTGCACTTTTATTTTTGTTCAAATTTTCAGCTAAACTATATATGGCAAAGTGATTGGAGCCTTTCGAAAGTACAACTCGTCCCACAAAAACAAGCTCTCCTTTGGCTATATTGACGGAAAAATAAAAAAGTTATGGCTTATGGAAGAAGGGGAGGAAAAAATGAAAACCAAAAATTGCAAGGTGCTGAAGGGGTTTAAACAGGTCTCCCATTCACCTGATTGTCATCCCATTGATTGGAAACGCCAGGCTCTAATTGCCATCAAATTATCTGCAAAAGGCCGGCTTCACATTTGTGAATATCGAGTCACATCACCCGGCTCTACCTACGGCTCTCCGGACAGGAGCGTGCAGCTACGTATATTTCTATCCGGACATTGGCAGGCCATGCCTGGTGATTTGACTCGATTCTTGCACGAATCGCTCGCAAGTGGGAAAGCGGCCAAACCTAAAGGCTCAGATACCTTTATCAGTCACAGGAGGGATGCTAAAAAAGTAACAAAGGAGATAAAGCTCCCCAATAAATATACAGCAAAAAAAGGGGCAACTAGTCCAGTCAGCCCAGGCCAAGAAATCTATTGCACTAACAGAATGCAGCCAGACCCCTCAATGATGGAGGCTTCACAGGTGCAAGGTGGAGCAATCACTCACACGCTACCACTAGTGGAGGGGGAGATGCTAGTTATATTATATTTATGGAGGAGCATTATCTCCTCTTTGTTGCTTTTTTGGCATTTATCAGTGTAGGGACTTGGGGATTCGTGACGTGGATTGCAAGCTTATGTATATTAGTCAATTTACTAACTAATACCTCATATATATTTGATATATATTTTTGTGCACTTTTTTTTTTTTTTTTACACAGGATGCAGCCAGGCCTCTAAATACAGGCAGTGCATAATGGAGCCCCTGTCCCTATATGTTGCACTTGGTAGTGTCCGGGCAACCCGTCTGATCTAATAGTATTGGCGTGACCAATAGGTTGCTAACGGGACACCGTGTGAACATCAAAAAAATATATAGCATAGACAGATAGGGGAAAATACCATAATGTAATCTCATCCTAGTGGATTAAGTATCATACCCCAATAAACGGATGTCATAGAATATACTCCAAATTTTAACTCAAGAACTAGTGTAAAACACGTATAGGAGACTGATTCAGATTAAAAATATCAAATTTTATTAAATAACAACCAAAAAAAAAGTTAAATTCATTTTACATACATGCAAATATGAGGTAGGTGGATTCTATATTCACCCACCCATCAATGAACCACCCAGGTCAACCCATCATAGTATCAAGACCATAAGTAAACAGCCCGTGCAGCTATAATAAAGACACACCGTGTGATCAAATAGTCACATCAGATAACAACAGTTTGTGGACTTACCCATGGTGTGAGAATGGAGAGCCAGACAGTGGTGGTTCAGAGGTGGGTAGGCAAATATCCTTCAACCCGGACGCGCGTGTCGCCAAAGCGGGGTGCAGGCGAATGGATAATCACACAGCACGCTCCTCATTTATAGCAATAAATGCCCTGATTACTGGTGCCGGTTTCCATGTGTGTGGATCGCTGACGTAGCGGCGCATGCGCGCGGGACGGGGCGCCCGGAAGTAGCGTCACCGCACTGCGGCTCTCATCCCCGAGGCGCACGTCAGAGGGAAGTCCCTCAGTGACGTCACCAGACATGCACATCGGGAATATTGAGGCCGCCGCGCGACTACATCCGGAGGCCGCGCCCCGCGCAGCGGCACCACCCACCCACCGGGAGTATTAGTATGGTAACCGATATTTGGTATACATAAGGAGTCTGACTGATTCAGATATTTTTAATCTCAATCAGTCTCCTATACGTGTTTTACACGAGTTCTTGACCGTGTGAACATCGCCTTATGCACGCGGCTAGTGTGCAATATTATCATCTAGCATCGCCCCCTCCACTAGTGGTAGCGTGTGAGTGATTTCTACACTTTGCACCTGTGAAGCCTCCATCATTAAGGGGTCTTGCTGCATTCTGTTAGTGCAATAGATTTCTTGGCCTGGGCTGACTGGACTAGTGGCCCCTTTTTTTTTTTTTTTTTTTTTCTGTCACAGCAGGGATATTGGATCATTTTCCAAATTTTTAAAAGATTGTCCATTACTTTTACATTGATGGCCTATCCTTAGGGGTACTTTGTACTTTACGATATCGCAGGTGCGATGTCGGTGGGGTCAAATCGAAAATGACGCACATCCGGCGTCGCTCTCGATATCGTAGTGTGTAAATCGTTTTAACTACGATTACCAAACGCAAAAGCGTCGGTATCGTATGATCGGTGTAGTGTCGGTCATTTTCATTATTTTGGCTGCTGCGACGGTAAGATGTTGTTCCTCGTTCCTGCGGCAGCACACATCGCTGTGTTTGAAGTCGCAGGAGCAAGGAACATCTCCTACCTGCGTCCCGTCTGCAATGCGGAAGGAAAGAGGTGGGCTGGATGTTTATGTCCCGCTCATCTCCGCCCCTCCGCTTCTATTGGCCGCCTGGCGTGTGACGCCACACGACCCGCCCCCTTAGGAAGGAGGCGGGTCGCCGGCAAGAGCGATGTCGCAGGGCAGGTGAGTGCATGTGAAGCGAATATTATCGCTACGGCTGCTATCACAAGATATTGCAGCTGCGACGGGGACTATCGCGCTCGGCATCGGCTTGCGATGTCGTAGTGTGCAAAGGGCCCCTTAGGATTGGTCATCAATGTCTGATTGCCTGGGGTCTGACACCCCAAACCCCCACCGATCTGCTGTCAACTGTCCCGGCAGCATTCAGCTGGAAATGCTTTGCTCTAGAGCTGCTCCATCTTCTGGTAGTGGCCACGGCCGGGTACTGCACATCCACCTCCTATTGATCTGAATGGAAGGCCAATGTGCAGTACCTGGAACGCAGCCACTAGCAGAAGATGGAGAAGCGCTGAAACTGTGCATTTCCGGCTGCCTTCTGCTACCAGGACAGAGAACAGCTGATCGGCGGGGGTGCAGGGTGTCGGACAATCCCTTTAAGAAAGGATAGCGTAATATTTTTAATGTATTTATTTTGTTTTCGTTAACTAATCTTATTTCGTGAAAATCTATAGTTTTAGGTCAAATTTATAAAGAAATATAGAAAGCACCACTGTAACTGTATGGACAGCTGGCTTCTTAGGCTGCTTTCACACTACGTTTTTTTTTTTAACATGCGTCATGAACGTTTTTTTGCTGTAAAAGCGGATCCTGTTTTTACAAAGAAAAATGCATGCAAACGCAAGTGTTATTTTGCAGGATCCTGTCATTTGAAGTTTATGGGCGGCCATTGGAGTCATGTGATCGGGAGTGAGGGGAACTGAACGTGAGACTGGGAGCCGACATCTGACAGCTGCAGAGGCTCGTAACCAAGATAAACATCGGGTAACTTGCTTGGATACCCGATATTTACCTTGCTTACGAGCGTCTGCAGCTGCTAGGAGCCGGGCTCCCTGCACACGTAACCAAGGTAAACATCGGGTATCCAAGCAAGTTACCCGATGTTTACCTTGGTTACGAGCCTCCGTAGCTCTCAGGCGAGGGAGGGGGAGAGAGCGACTGATCACCCGAGGCTGGTTTCTGGGCATGCTCAGTAGAGCAAGCAGGATCAGCATGCCAGCGTTCACATGTGTTTGCGTGCAGTATAGTCAGTATCCAGCAATTTGCAGTATTTGGACGCAGCTCAAAAACGCTACAAGTAGCGTTTTTGAAAAAAGTTAAACTGCAACTCGCTGGATCCTCACTATAACGCACGCAAAGGCTGCTTTCACACTACGTTTATTTAACATGCGTCCTGAACGTTTTTTTTAACGCAGAAACGGATCCAGTGCAAATGCGTTTTCATTTCAATGCATTTGCAATGGACTCGCGTTAACATGCGTTCACCTGCGTTTGCGTGCGTTATAGTGAGGATCCAGCGACTTGCAGTTTTTTAACATCTTTCAAAAACGCTACTTGTAGCGTTTTTGAGCTGCGTCCAAATACTGCAAATTGCTGGATCCTGACTAAACAGCATGCAAACGCAGGTGAACGCTGGCATGCTGATAGACAGGATCCTGCTTGCTCTACTGAACATGCCCAGAACCAGCCTCCGTGATCAGTCTCTCTCTACCCCCTCCCTCTGTCTCTCCCCCTCCCTCTCCTCCCTCTCTCTCTCTGTCTCTCCCCCACCTGAGAGCTGCGGACACTCGTAACCAAGGTAAATATCGGGTAACCACTTCTCTTAGTTACCCGATGTTTACGTTGGTAACGTGTGCAGGGAGCCCGGCTCCTAGCAGCTGCAGACGCTTGTAACCAAAGTAAATATCTGGTATCCAAGCAAGTATACCCGATGTTTACCTTGGTTACGAGCCTCACAGCTGTAAGAAGCCGGCTCCCAGTCTGGCATGTTTAGTTCCCCTCACTCCCGATCACATGACTCCAATGCCCGCCCCTAAACATCCAGTGACAGGATCCTGCAAAATAACACATGCGTTTGCATGCATTTTTTGCTGTAAAAGCAGGATCCGCTTTTGCAGCAAAAAAACGTTCATGACGCATGTTAAAAAAACGTAGTGTGAAAGCAGCCTTAGCGGGTCGAGTAGCTGGGGGCCCCGCACTTTACTGAGCCTGTGGGTAAAAATGCCTGTTGCATGCTCAGGAGAGAAAAGCATTCTGTGGCCGTGGTTTACATGTATTGGTGACAGGACGGGCGCTGGGAGAATAAAACTGAGCCTGTAGTAATAACAGGCAGGACCGGCCCCAGAACTGGCGTGATCGATGGCTTCCATTCAAGACTGCGATCCTGCGAGTTACACATCATTGAAAGTGGCGGGAGAGAAAAGAAGAACTGGAAGTGGCGCTATCTTTAAGAGTGGATTTTATATAAAAAGGATTTTTTTTTTATTATTATTATAGTGAAGTGTTTTAAAGTGGATTTATGCTGTTGGAAGCCCTTTAAGAGCCTCTTTCAGTGTGTGTTTGCAATTTCCTGAGTTGTGTATGCAGCAGATAAATAAATATCTGCTCCTTGTGAATCATTTGCTTCAATTTATAGCTCAAGGATCTAAATCCTTTTAGCTTTTATTTTTTACATTGTGTTGAATATTTTTAACAAGTGAGACTATAAAACAGCTGAAGCGCAGAGGTTACAAAGTCAACAGCCTTGAATAAATGCAGCGGCTTTAATAGAAAAGTAGCATAAAAAGTAAGAATATCACATTGGATCACAGCCTTGAACGCGGCACTGATCACATTTAACAAAAGTACGACTAGTGATTCATTACAGAAAAGAACAGGATAGAATAAGAGTATAATGATTTGTCCTTATGTAAGTTGTGGCAGAACAATGAGATTTAAAGGGCCGGCTGCTCTATTTTAATATTTCTTAAAGGGTTTGTCCACTACTAGTACAGATCCTCATTCTACGCTTCCCCAATTAGAATAAAAAAGCCTATACCTACTTTTCTTTTGGTGGGGGGGTGGTGAATGAAACAAATTGTATGTAAACATGTACTGTAGACAAATGAATATATAAAATATATATATTTCTGCCAAGCAATCAGGTTAAAGCAGCAAAAACGCCCTGTGTGAACATAGCCTTAAAGGGAAATGAAGCCCTACGGTCATTATATAATTAGGCAAAACGGGTCCTGTACCCTTAGACTCCATTTGATGGTTTTGTCTCTGGCATCTACAGGCCGCTTTACACGCTGTGACATCGATCAAGCGATCTCGTTGGGGTCACGGAATTTGTGACACACATCTGGCCGCTTTACCGATGTCTTTGCGTGTGACACCTATGAGCGATTTTGAATCGTCGCAATAACGGTCAAAATCGCTCATCGTTGACATGCCCCCCTATTCGCGAATATCACTGCTGCTCAGTGTAAGAAGTAGATTGTCACTCCTGCGGCAGCACACATCGCTATGTGTGACACCGCAGGAACGAGGAACCTCTCCTTACCTGCGGCCGGCCGCAATGAGGAAGGAAGGAGGTGGGCGGGATGTTACGTATCGCTCATCTCCGCCACTCCGCTTCTATTGGGCGGCGGTTCGGTGACGTTGCTGTGGCGCTGAACGAACAGCCCCCTTAGAAAGGAGGCGGTTCGCCGGTCACAGCACGTCGCTAGGCAGGTAAGTAATGTGACGGGTCAGCGCGATGTTGTGCACCACGGGCAGCGATTTTGCCCATGTCACACAACCGATGGGGGCGGGTCGCACGCTAGCGATATCTATCACGATATCGCAGCGTTTAAAGCAGCCTTAAGGCTACTTTCACACATCAGTTTTTCTTCCATCAGGCACAATCCGGAAAAAACGGATCCGGCGCCGGATCAGTTTTATCCCCGTTGACTTGTATTAGCGCCGGATTGTGCCTGATGGCCTTGCATTGCATCCGGCTTTTGCCGGATCAGTTGTCATTGGCTAATGGGGCGGCCGGATGGAACGTCTCTTGTAACTTTTTTTGTCTCTGACAAACGCATTGCGCCGGATGCGGCGTGATCTGGCGTGGTCTACAGGGGAAGCCTATGGACGCCGGATCTGGCGTAATGTGGCAAAAAACGGATGTGGCCGCTGGATCAGTTTTTGTAAACTGAGCATGCTCCAATGTATTGAGAAAAAATCGGATCCAGCAAAAAAAAAACGGACAAAACGGATGCAAAAAAACGGATGCGCTGGATCCGTTTTTTGATGGATCAGGTATACCAGAATCGTCAAAAAAAAAAAAAAGGCTCAGGCGCATCAGTTTTTGCATATTCTGCGCCGGATCCGTTGCATCAGGCACACGCCATATTGTGCCTGATGCCAAAAAACTGATGTGTGAAAGTAGCCTTAGCCAGACAGAGTATTGCAATAGACTGGGCCCCTTTAAACAACCGTGCCTGGTCCATCACAAATCACCACTGGCCCCAACTAACCCCATTGACACTATCAGGGCTGTTGGTTTTGTATTGTGGTGTCCAACATTTTACTGGTCAAAATAAATATTCTGGGGCAGACAAAAAATATAAAAATATAGACCCCTCAATGCCAATCTTACTGTAGTCCAAAAAGTGTGTCTGTGTGTGTGGGGGAGGGAGTATAGGTAATGTATGAGGGGAGGTCACTGTGTACATGCACCTCAACAAAATCTACACTCGGGAATGCTACTGGTGTAAACTGCGTTGGCCTCCATTTACATAAGCCCCCAAAGTGTCATCGTGGTCTGTATCTGGTTAGTATATGGTGGCTTTATTAAAAGCACAAGACCGCGCTCTCCTATACAAAGAGACTCTACAATTTGTCCTCCATACCGTGTGGTGTAATTTAGCGCTCACATAACTCGTCTCGGTAAAACACATTCACACAATAGGATATTACATCCTTTCATAGGGAATGACGTGGCGTGCTTTTTACATTTCCCAGCGGACTGACCTACTTCAGGGTTCAGCTGATACACATGGCTTTAGATTTGTGCAGCGCTGAGCACTAAGCAGGGCATTATAGACCCTCCCCGCCTGTGTGGCCAGAAGATGCCAGGAGTGCGAGGGTTAATTCCATAGATCACACCCATCTACAGAGGAGCCCGCTCTGAGCCCCGGCAGGTAGACGCCCACATGATAGGCAGCTTTACTTATCTTGTAGGCTCATGTGAATTTCAGATCTGGTAAATATGTGCCAAAATCTTCAGATTTCACCCAATGCATTAAATGGGTAAAAGCTGTGCTGAAAACCTGGCATTTTCTGACGTTTTTGGCTTTAATGCGGCACAATGAATGCCTTTAAACGACCCCTAGATTGAATATATAAAGGCATTTACTGGGATAATACGTGGTTTTAAATGTTTGTTGTACCATGTGGAAGTAGATTCAGTGAACAAGGGTGTTTGCCTGAAATGCGTTGGTTTTTACCATGTCCAACATGGATTAAAGAGAACCTGTCACCAGATTTGGGGCCTATAAGCTGCGGCCACCACCAGTGGGCTCTTATATACAGCATTCTAACATCCCTTTATAATATTTAGCTAAACAGTCGCTGCGGTGGAGTCTCTGTTCTCCGATCCCGGCGCCTCCTCTTTTGGCCATCTTTGTCGTCCTTCTGAAGCCTGGTTGTATGACGAGTCCTACGTCATCCACACTCTCTGGCATTGAGGTACTGAGCAGGGCAGACCAAAGTATTGTAGTGCGCCTGCGCGGGACCGACGAGTGTGTGATGTAGGACGCGTCAAGCACTCACGCTTCAGAAGGAGGGCGAAGATGGCCGAATGAGGAGCCACCGGAGACTGGAGATGCCAATATAGCCCAACTCCTCCGCAGCGACCGTTTAGCTAAGTATTATAAAGTGATTTTTTTACGTTCTACACAGCGGCCCGTGCTCTTATATACAGCATGTTAGAATGTTGTATATAAGAGGTCACTGGTGGTGGCTGCAGCTTATAGGCCCCAAAACTGGTGAAAGGTTCCCTTTAAATAAAGAATTTAATATTTTACTTGGAGATTTTCCTTTCCTATGAAGTTTCCCGTTGGTCCATGGCTGTGTAACCAGACTCCGACACTATAGTACCCGGGTGAAACTATAGAACTATACTGGTGAGCACAAACTTTCTTTTGTGCTACAGGCTGGGGTACATTCTGTGCCCATAAAAGATCATATACACAGGACGACGGGCTCTGGAGAACGATTTTTAAGCCAGCTTTAAAACCATCGCACCCGATCAATAAACAAAACATTTTGCCGTGATGGCTGGCCGGTTTAGAGAAGACGATAATCTGGACTAAGCGTTCCCATAAATGCCGTTCATATATTTAGTGCCTTATTTAAATAGGGCGATGGTGCAATGATGGCTCCTATCCTACTCAGCTTGATCATTGTGATGGATTTTGTCAACTCTAGCTTTCAATGCCTTTCACAGTAGTGTTATTAGGGTTTGTGCCCACAAGCAGTGTTCACAGCGTTTTAGATGTAGCGTGTTGTCCCTGCATCCAAAACGCGGCGTTGTACAGTACAAGCACAGTGGATGGGACGTAGAATAATCTACTGCCCCCTGTCCTTTTGTCCCGCAGCATACTGTCATGCAGTGCGGTTTACCGAGCCACAGCATGTCAATTTATGCTTGTGGAGCCGCGAGTGTTCTGCGCAGGGAGAATAGTGAGACCGCAACGGTCCAAACCCTGATCATGGGCACGGGTCTCGGGTGAACAACATTCGTGGGTTTGCACGATAGGATATGCTGTGTCCATGACGCAGCGTGTCCGCATTCTGGGCATGGAGCCTTAACTATGGTCAGTCTCGATGCTTTTCCCATCTCTAGTGCTGCAATACGCTTGTTTATATCTGAAGGTGTGTAAAAAGACCCTCCCCACCAATCAGTGGCAAACCTTGAGTTATCAGAGATTAGGCTATGTGCACACAGTGCGTTTTTGCGCGTTTTTTCGGGTGCATTTTTGGCCTCAAAACTGCATGACTTTGCTTCCCCAGCAAAATCTATGAGTTTTCATTTTTGCTGTCCGAACACAACTTTTTTTTTTTTTTTTTTAAGCTGCGTTTTTGAGCTTAAAAAAAAATGGACATGTCAATTCTTTCCTGCGTTTTTCTGCGTTTTCCCCCCATGCAATGCATTGGAAAAACGCAGAGATCAAAAACGCAGCAAAAAAACGCACCAAATCACGGAAAAAACGCATGCGTTTTTTTGCCGTGGGTGCATTTTTGTGCGTTTTTAGCGGCTAAAAATGCACACAAAAAGCAGCGTAAAAAAAACGCAGCATGTGCACATAGCCTTACAATGCCTGGTCTTGTGGTACTAGTATACTGGATGCACCAGGCCTCCATAATAGAAGGTCTAGTGCCGGGCAGCCTCCCTGACCTATGATGAATTCCAATAGTAGAAGAATGCGGTCCCATCAGGCGCTGTCATCCGGTGTTATCAGAGCTCCAGTCTCTTCTCGGATTAGCTTATTTGTTACGAAAAGTAAAACAGTTTTAGTGCTTTTTAAAACTGTCTAACGTGTTTTTCACTGAGTCAACGTAGCCTTCATATAAGGGTAGGATTCCACTTGTGAGAGACTCACGCGTATCTCTCATCGCATCTCCCGCCGGGACGGCCTGCCTCTTTCCCGATGGGAGCGTCTCTGCTACATAGAAATAGAGGCAGGCCGTCCCAGGAGATGCGAGATACGTGCGAGTCTCTCGCAGATGGAATCCTACCCTAAAAAGCTTTAACAGAAGCTGACAGCGAGGGCTAGAATCTCATTCTTCTGCAGTTGGACCTCATCCGCTATACCCATCCTGGGAGATCTGGATAAAGAGGTGGGCAGCAGCTAGCAAATACAGAGTTGTGCTATTACTGCTATGTTACAGGAGCGTCTCCTTATTACACAACTTACATTTTTTTTCCCCCCATACAGTATGATTTGCCTAATCTAATAGTACGGACATCTCCAAATGGCTGTTAGCGGTCGTGGTGCAATACAGGTAGTGACTGAGCCCTATACAAGCTGTGTACAGAGGTGGTGTTTTATCAGTATGTGTAAGAAAAATAAGCTTCTCACCGAATGTTACGCACGCGGGTGTAAGTCTATGTCCCTTGTGTGATGGGTGCTCTGGATTCCTCCCTGAGGGAAATTGTATAAATTAATAAATTTATTTAAGAAAATCCATAAAATCTATTTATTTCACAAATTAAAACAGGTACATGTCATCAATGTGATTTGTATAGATTGCGGGATTTTCTGAAAACTAACCCTGGTGGTTAATCAGTGTTTGCACCTTTCCTCATGGTGGCCTGCTGCATTCTGCAGGATATTAGTATTGTGACCTCCTGTTGGGGAAGTATGGCCGTCCTTTTCTGTGATGTGTTGGGATTTGATGTATTTCTCAGGGTATTGCTTTCCACTTTCGGGGGTTTTGTCACAATCTTTCTGGGGGTTCAGTCTTTTCAGTGTGACTATGAATCCACATCAATGGTCGCGTATAACCCACCGTCCTCTCTCGGAATCGCTGCTTATCTTTTACTAGAAGTGGACTTCAATAACTGGCCAAATCCAGGCGTCTTAAGAGACTTGTGCTGCAGGGGTTAATGGGAGCTGAAGGCTGCTGAGAATTTGGCTTGATGGGTCCCTGCGGAGAGAGAATTTGTGTGATTAGAAGGGATCTGGCGTTGGTGAGCTCCAGTCACATGGGCACATAGCCTAGATAGAAGGGTTTATATAACGTGTTTGTGTGGGAGGGGGGGCGCGGAGGCTACATCAGCTGCTTCTGTTAGAGATGAGCGATGGCCGGACCCAGATGTAGGTTGCCCGCCACCGCTTACACAACAGCTGTAATATTTGAGGTCATCTCCAGCCACGAGCTTGGAGAGATGGTATTCTCCAGATAACATTTCCTGGAATTTGGTACAGTAAGACGCCGGCTTTTATCGCAGGCAGTGGGGGGTTTATTACACTTTGATTCACACTTTATAGACATCCTCATTGATTTCAGGTCTAAATCTTCACTGTCAGAGGCTCTATGTAGCGGTCTGTGGTAGGGAACATAAACTGACATTTCATCATATATGCTTGGTAGAGTTTAATTTTATGCCGAAGTATGCAGAGGTGTGATGTAGGCTTGTGATTACATGAAAACATGCACATTATTCTTAATGTTTGCCTTTTTAAATGACCTATTAGTAGAGTAAATGTCCCAGCACTTTGGTGGCTTATAGGGCGATGGTAGCATTGGGTATGTTGAGAGTTGACGCAGCCACTTTTTTTTCAAGTGTGGTTTCAACTCCCCAAAAACCCCATATAAATAATTGTGTGTTTGTGTTTTGGATCCACCACAGCGGGAGAAACTCAACTGTGCTAATACATATACAGTGTATGTGGTGCATGGCCTATACCTGACTGCATTGCTAAGACACTATGGGTACTGTGGGCCAATTGATGCCACTGTCCTGCTGTCTGCCTCTAATTTTTGGAAATGTGGAATACTCAAAGATGGGTCTCCAAGTTATATCTTGTCTTTAATAGCAGTGTTCACAGAGCAACAGGCCTACTCCTCTCACTCATCCAGTATTTCTTACATTAATAGTCCAGAAAGTTATGGACTCTGCAACCACAGTGTGACTCTATTGCAAAATGATTTCAGCTGTTTTGGTAGCTTTTGGCCCCCCTAAAGGTGTTTGTATATGCCTTTTACGTTTGTCTCCCATTGAATTCAATGGATGCGGCGAACACAGGTGAACTTGGCGAAAGCAAATCAAGCCTCGGCCGGATCGCTCCTCTCTACTGTGTACTGTGGACATAGTTTCACAATGCCTTACTACCCTCACCTACTATATCCTCACCCATCCCTTATAGACTGTGAACCCTCGCGGGCAGGGTTCTCTCTCCTCCTGTACCTGTCTGTGACTTGTATTTCTTGATTATTTTACTTGTCTCTACTATGTGTACCCCTTTTCATATGTAAAGCGTCATGGAATAAATGGAGCTTTAATAATGGCCAAATAATCACCTTCAAAATGCAATGAGTTTCGGCAGTTGGGTGGTCTTTGTCGATAACCTGTGTCTGTGGTTACATCTTGGTTCCATACAAGCAATGAGGCAAAGTTACAGTAATGTGAATGGTCTGCAGACTGTGCTCAGTTTAGGGGGGGAGCTTGTTTTCTAAGGGTTAGGAAACCTTTTTTGTATTACGACCAGGGACAAAGGGGCTGTTTTTGTTTGTGATAGTTTTAGCACTTTTACGTTTTGGTTTGTGTTTTAGATAAGGTATAGTTTGTTTTAATGGTGTTTGATTTTTGTTTGATTATATAAATTAAGTCAGGAGGTTGGTTTCCAAGAAGATGAAAAGCCTTCTAGTGATTACCGTCTGCTGATTTTAGGAGAGAATAATATCGGAAACGAGTCGTTTCAAAATCGGGCAGCTAGATTACAAGGTATGGTAGAATTCTATGAAGACAGGTTGGAAAAGTTGGCCATTTTTAGTTTGGAAAAAGACATCTCAAAGGCGTCCTAACTGGCTTATAAATACATGTGTGGTCAATACAAAGGACTGGAGCATGACCTCTTCCTTCCAGAAACCATAGAACGCACCAGAGGTCTCTCACTACGGGTGGAGGAAAGGCGATCCTGGCAGCTAAACAGGGGAAAGAGCTGTCAAGGGAGGAATTTGGGTTGAAGAATGCTAATGGAGTCTTCATTTGGGATATCCAGAGACTGTGCCGTATTAACTGTATATCAGTGCCAATACATATCAATGTATATAAGACAAAGAACACAGACATGCTCTCTTTTCAGCCAGCGTCATCAACTGAACAGAGCTAGTAATGGCAGATGCTAGATCAACATTTAGAATTTGGACGAAATGCTTTTTTCACATCAAATGGTGGCTTATAAATAGTCTAGCGATAGAGCAGGTTGAAATTGCTGGACCTAAAGGCTTTTGTTAACCTATATAACTACACACACTTGATAAAAGTAGTTTGATACTTGAACCTCTTGAACATGCAGTCCCCGGCTGAGCGATTGTTACACTTACATGTGCAGCTATGGACCATGTTGGCCGCGTTCAGCCTGGCCATACATGTTTAGTGATACTTGGAAATTTGTATTTATTTTTTTCGAAGGAAGATCCTACTGTTGGATGAAAAAATGAAAAGCTGACAACTTTGTTACTGATGATTGTGGTCTGTGATCGTTTTAACACTATTGTCACTCCCCCCACCCCACCGAAAGCTCTTTTAGGTTGAAGTTGTCTGTCAGTTGGACATTTTAAAAAAATAATAAAACCAGTGATCGTTCGCTTTGGAGATGCAATATATTTTTGGATGGTTAAGTCAATATTTCAATGCGGCATTAATTTGGTTATTACCAATTTAATAATCCTATAACTGTGTATGGAAAACTCTGCATTTGTGTTCTACTATAAATTGACTTTGTAGCAAAACCTTTTCATTATGTTTTTGTTTTTGTTTTTTTTTTCTTTAGGTCTTTCTACATTGTCTGAGCCTGATGAAGCTTGTTGTTTAATGCAATGCCCATCCGGAATAATAACTCAGAAAAGCAAGTTCTCACATTACCAGGTCATCATGTCCCCGTTGGATCGATGCCACATATACTAGAAAGCGAACACCCTCAGCCTACAGAATTTCTCTCCAGCCATGATCATGTGTCTCCAGGCATGCGTAGTACCAACATATCTTATGCTCATGGAGACCCATTTCTGCAGGATTACAAGAACTGTCCTGTGCCAGTTTCACAAAATCTAATGTGTAGTAGTTCACCCTTAATGGAGTCAATAAATGTACTATCGTCTGAGGCTGAAAGACGTTCAAGTGAAGGATGCCTTCCAGTCGGTGAGACTTCAGGTAGAAGTTGTAGCTCGTTTCCCATTGGAGACCTAGTAATACAGAAACACTACAGCACATTTGGGACAACTCTACCAGGTGGCACCTCAAGGTCCCACCAAAATGAAGACTCTCAGATGCATAATACCATAGAAGATTTTGTAAATCCCACCGTGCCCTTACAAGAGGACATGGAAACGTGCAATGACTCCAGCAGTACTGAACTACGAAACGAGCCAATGGATTCTGATGAGAGTGGAAAGGAGCATACACCAAAGAGGTAGGAGACCGGATGTGGAGCTGGCCTAGAAATGTGTGGCAGCTCAGCTAGGCTCCCACTTGTCAACTGCTCTAGCCCTTGTAAAACTAGTACTTTTTTTGTCACTAGAACTTGTCATGCCACTGCATTGTTAGGCTATGTTCACATTTCCATTGTTTTGCATCACTCAAATACGTTGCTTGACGCATGGGACTGATGCGTTGTACAACGTGTGACAAGAAATCCATGGAATTGTTCACAACGAACAGATTCCATTGGTGCAGTGATTTCAGTTTAAAACCTGCGTGGGGTAGAGGGATGCAGCATGCAACGTTTTTTATTGCGGCAAAAAAACGCACCCTGCAGGATTCCGTTGGAATCCGTCAGGAGGCATAATGCAAGTCGATGGTGCAGGATTCCGTTATCCTGCGTTACGCGACGGATTCCAGTGCAGGAATTAGTCACGTTTTACTGAGCATGCCCAGCAGAACGTCCGAAATCATGAAAATCTGATTTTTACATGATTTCGGACATTTCTTATGACGACATTGAAGTTGAGGCTTTTTCACCTTTTTTCGGGCCATCATTCCAGATTTGTGTAATGTGCATCGCACAGTGCCTGCATAGACGTGTGTGATCTCGCGGTTATTACCATCCAGAGAAAAAGGAGCATACGGAAACCCATAATTAATAAATAATACAGGGAAAATAATCTTTACCAAAGTGGAAAAAACTTTATTAATCAAATATATTGCAAGAGGATTAAAGGTATTTTTAAATGTATGAGCACAAAGTATAGCAACAGGTGCACAAACTGAGAATTCTAAAAGACCCTCCACCGATCCGCCCACCCATGAGTCATCTGATCTCATTATGATGAAGCATATGAGCCTACTCCACTGCCGTGTTTGCCACACCAGAACTGATAGACCTTGTGATAAGCCGACTTGTTGACTCTGATATTTTGCCTGGATGTCCACCTCTTGGCATTTGAATAGATGGATGGACTTCATTCCATATTCTTCCAGCTGTCATGGCCTCACATGATGCAGTTTGGCAATTTTCTTGGCCAAGAGACCGCTGACGATGAGATGGATGATGCTGTTTCTCATTTCTTGGAAAATCTTCATGGCTGCTCCTTGATTCAAACCAGTGACCTTTCACTTGGGAATCAACCTAATAACACACTGAGTTCTTAGGGAATGTGGGAACAGGTTGTAATTTGTAGTACAACTATATCAGAAAACTGACCAATAGCTTCCACAAATGTAAGGCTGGTTTCACACTACGTTTATTTAACATCCGTCCATAACGTTTTTTTAGCGGAAAAACGGATCCAGTGCAAATGCGTTTTCACTTCAATGCATTTGCAATGGACTCGCGTTAACATGCGTTTGCGTGCGTTATAGTGAGGATCCAGCGACTTGCAGTTTTTTAACATCTTTCAATAACGCTACTTGTAGCGTTTTTGAGCTGCGTCCAAATACTGTATGTCACCGGATCCTGACTAAACAGCACGCAAACGCAGGTGAACGCTGGCATGCTGATAGACAGGATCCTGCTTGCTCTACTGAGCATGCACAGAACCAGTCTCGCGTGATCTGTCTCTCTCTCCTCCTCCCTCCCTCACCCTCTCTCTATCTCTGTCTTTCCCCCTTCCTCCCCTCCCTCTCTCTCCCACCTGAGAGCTGCGGACACTCTTAACCAAGGTAAATATCGGGTAACCACTTCTCTTAGTTACCCGATGTTTACGTTGGTTACGTGTGCAGGCAGCCCGGCTCCTAGTAGCTGCAGACGCTCGTAACCAAGATAAATATCGGGTATCCAAGCCCGATGTTTACCTTGGTTACCAGCGTCTGCAGCTGTCAGAAGCCGGCTCCCAGTCTAGTTCCCCTCACTCCCGATCACATGACTCCAATGCCCGCCCCTAAACATCCAGTGACAGGATCCTGCAAAATAACAGATGCGTTAGCATGCGTTTTTTGCTGTAAAAGCAGGATCCGCTTTTGCAGCAAAAAAACGTTCCTGACGCATGTTAAATAAACGTAGTGTGAAACCAGCCTAATAGCGCCAACCAGAAAAAAAAATAACTGCAAAAGCATATCCAGTGGCATTCAATATAAGGATACATTGACATTGAATTATTGCTATAAGAATATTAGAGAAAGGAGAAAAATACATAGTTAATGTAAAAAAAATGAATAAAAAGACATTGGCATAGTATTACTGCTTTAGAAATATTGACAGAGATTTTTAGCTTATGTATTGGCCAATCCATGTGAGCCTGGTAACTAACGGCAAGATGATCTCATATCGGGAACCTAACTGTAAATGCCTCTGTGTGCGATTTAAAAAAATCTGCGTTTGGGCAGATAGGTCCTTGGCTAAATAAGATGGGGGACACACCCTGGCTATAAGGCGGAGTCCATGGTCAGAAGAAATGCACTACAACTATATCAGAAAACTGACCAGCAGCTTCCAAAAATGTGAACAGGCGCCAACCTGTGGAAGCTGCTGTCTTGTTGGAAGGTGAAGCTTCGGCCAAGTCTGAGGTCCAGAGCACTCTGGAAGAGGTTTTCTTCCAGGATACCTCTGTAGTTTAGCCGCATTCATCTTTCCTTTAATCGCAATCGGTCGTCCTGTCCCAGCAGCTGTAAAACACCCCCATAGCATGATGATTCCACCACCATGTTTCACTGTTGGGATTGTACTGGACAGGTGATGAGCAGTGCCTGGTTTTCTCCACACATACCGCTTAGAATTATCACCAAAAAGTTCTATCTTCTTCTCATCAGACCAGAGAGTCTGGGAGTCCTTCATGTGTGTTTTTTTTTTTTTTTTTTGCAAACTTTATGCGGGCTTTCATCTGTCTTGCATTGAGGAGAGGCTTCCATCGGGCCACTCTACCATAAAGGCCCAACTGGTGGAGGGCTGCAGTTATAGTTTATTTTGTGGAACTTTCTCCCATCTCCCTACTGCATCTCTGGAGCTCTGCCACAGTGATCTCGGGGTTCTTCTTTACCTCTCTCACCAAGGATCTTCTCCCACGATTGCTCAGTTTGGCTGGACAGCCAGGTCTAGGAACAGTTCTGGTGATCCCAAACATCTTCCATTTAAGGATTATGAATGCCACTGTGCTCTTAGGAACCTTGAGTACTGCAGAAATTCTTTTGTAACCTTGGCCAGATCTGTGCCTTGTCACAATTCTATCTCGAAGCTCCTTGGGCAGTTCTTTTTGACCTCATCGCGCCCACCCATCCCCGCCTTCTGCTGCTATTTGCCGTCCTTTTTTGATGTTGATTGCTGTGTCTGATGCCTCAGTTGTGGGCAGAGTCAAAAACATAGGTGCGCTTGCGCGAACCTGTGAGCTCACTCACAATTTCGTGTCTGTGCAGAGAGCTCATGGGCTCGTACAAGCACACCTATGTTTTTGGCTCTGCCCGCAATGGGGCAAAGCGAAATGCGCCTGCGTGAGCCGGGCATGACCGTGCAGGCGCGAGATTCAGCCCAGCTATGTGGATGATGACGGAGGCGTCGGACACATCATCAAAGGAGGACAGCAAACACTGGCAGGAGGGAGTGAGGGAGGGGGGACAGGAGCTGAAAAGAGCACTCCCATCCGACCAGAACAGGTAATTTCCATATGTGGCGGTCAGGTTTTATAAAGTTATTTCTGGGGTCTGCAAAGGGAGTCGGAACAAGGTGCACCTTCATAGAAAGCAGCCCAGGAGCTGCAGAAAGTGATAGTTTTGTTTCAATACTGAAAAAAGCTGGTGACCGGTTCCCTTTAAGCCATGAGGATGGTGGTAGTAGACCCAGGGGGTCTCACAAGTCCTAGGTGAGGGGCTCGGCTTCAGGCGAATATCTCCAGTAATGCATCAGTAGCATTGGGGGGGCGAAGGGGGGTGTTTCCCAAGGCTGGGCTTGAACCTGGGGGGCAGCTTGGAGTTACTTAGGACACTGATGGGGAAGCGGGGCATGGGGGTTTTGCCATCTGGAGCTGGATAGACGCGCTACGGTTGTTTCCATGGAGCAGAGGCTGTAACTGTAGACCATACCAGCGGGAGATACAAAAGGTGTGAGCCAACCAAATATGGGGAGACGGTGAGAATTACCCGGTACAGAGTCAGTGGAACTTACTGCTCCCGGTTTGGGATCTTGTGAACTGGAGCCATCTTGTTTTCGCCATCTACCTGGAGTTGCTGTAAGGCTGTAGATGAAAGAATAAAAATAACTGCATCGTTAATCGGCCTTGGTGATTAATACAACCCACAACCTCAGTTCATCTTACTCTATAATACATATATATGAAACTGGAAGAAAAAGAACAGTAGTATAAATGCAAAAAATATGAATAATTTATTAACAATATATTAATTTTCAAGTGAAAAAGAATAAATGTAGGCACAACAGGATAAAAGCAGGAGACAGGACAGTATTGCTCAAAGAATATTTGAATGAACACTGATGACCACTACATAGAAGAGTTGACAGTATTTAAAAAAATTTCTACACCCAGCGAGTCCCAAATATTTTGCTAATGGAAAATATAGTACACTACAATTTTAAAGTGCAATTGTCAATAATAAAGCAATAGAACCACTATGTGTGTGTCTGTGTGTGAACGCTCACTGGAAAAAACCCAGTGTCCATGGGATCACTTTTCACTCTGAGGATTATCACAGTATGGCTGCAGCACATGCAATGTGTAATAACATACCCGTAAGGCACAATAGGGTAAACTCTGCGATGACTGTCACAAAATGATGGATAGATGATTTCCAACGTACGTTTCGTTAGGTTGTTGCTTCATCAAGAGCAATTTCCTTAGTAAGTCCCAGAAAGTAAGAAAGTTGTATACCTGTTGAACAGATGTTTCAAATTGCTAGCGCTGCGCTACTTGGCGGCGCATGCACAGGCAGTCGAAATCCACCCCAGGGGCGGCAAACCCATCGCCATGAGCGGTGTGTTCGTGGGAGCAGGGAGGCGTCACCAAGGATCATGCGCCTGCAGCACTGGATGAGCCGGGCACCCACAGAATGGACAAGTTGGCAGCCAACGCACGCGCGCAGAAGAGTGCACCTTAACAGCAATAGATGATGTACAAAAATATAACTCTGTAAGTGATGTATGCATTCAATAAGCATTTACAGATATAACAGGGCAACAATATAAGGCAACAGGTATATGTAAAAGTGACAAGTGATGCGATTAAAGTCATACCATCCCTTCAAAGACTTTTTGGATATCCTATAGAAAAAATGACCGTATTAGAATGAATGAAACTCGTAAAATGAAAAGGTGAAATAATTCCTTGGAAAGGAACTTGCACGGGAGCCTTGGTGACCGCTTTCTGCTCCCGCACATGCACCACTCGCGGCGACAAGTTTGCTGCCCCTGGGGTGGATCTCGGCCACCTGCGCACATGTGCCGCTAAGTAGTGCGGCGCTGGAAATTTTAAACGCCTGTTCTACAGGTATATAATTCCCTTTAAATATAGAAAAACAACAAAAAGAGGACTAAATATCCTCCACAATTAAAGATATACTTACAGCAAGATAAAGCAGTGGTGAACTGCCCAGGCCAAAAAACTAATGCACTACAAGGATGCAGCCAGACCCCCAATAGATGGAGGCATCACAGGTGCAAGAGGAGCAAATCACTCACACAACTCCACAATATTTAGGGGGTGACTGCTGGGTGATAAAATTGCACACTAGTGGCTTGCATAGGGCGCCATTCACACTTACAGGTGCATAGTAACCTAGTCAGCAGCCTATTACACACTCATACTATTCGACCAGGCGGACTGCCCGGTACTAGTGTGCACCATATAGGGATGGGGACTCCATTATGCAAGTCCAAACATAAAGGGGCCTGGCTGCACCCCGCATGAAATGTCATGGGCAGAAAAATATATACAAAATTTCTGAGGTTTTAGTCGATATTATGGCCAAAATAACGGTAACCTACAAACCACGTCACGGTTCCTCATGCTTGTGTGAACGGCACCCTATGCATGCCACTAGTGTGCAATTTTATCATCCAGCAATAACCCCCTCCATATTCTGGAGTTGTGTGAGTGATTTGCTCCTCTTGCACCAGTGATGTCTCCATCTATTGGGGGTCTGGTTGCACCCTGTTAGTGCATTCGTTTTTTGGCCTGAGCAGTTCACCACTGCTTTATCCTGCTGTGAGTATCTTAAATTGTGGAGGATATTTAGTCCTCTTTTTGTTGTTTTTCTATATTTATAGATTAGTGTAGGGCCCTACAAGTATGAGGAACCGTGATGTGGTTTGTAGGCTACCGTTATTTTGGCCGTAATATCGACTAATACCTCAGATATTTTGTATACCGTGTGTCCACCAATATCCTGTCCACCGCCATTAACTTGAGAACGGCGGCAGCTATAGGCATAGAAGTGTTGTCTAGGTATAGTAAAGCAGCCATGCGCTACGCAATGAAACCACCTATAGCGCCACCTGGTGGAAAACAACTGAGTTAGCGTTTTTATCTCGAAAACGGAACAAGATAGAGGGAAAAAAAGAGAATTAAAAAAATTGTAGGGCGTCATCAATTCAATACAAATCGACACCTTGCATACATAAATGCTATGATTAGAACGTGTAAAACTCACAAGGATGTGGATGTGAAGCGATACCTCATGGAGACCTTCCTACAAGTCATTGGGTATGGTGGCTGCGTGGAGTGGCCTCCACGCTAACCTGACCTGACACCATTGGACTTCTTTCTGGGAGGTCACATCAAACAGCAGGTGTATATGACCCCTCCACCGACATTGCACGACCTACGACAACGTATTACAGATGCTTGAGCAAACGCGTCACCTACCCTATTGCACAACGTGTAGCAAGTCACAGTGTGCTGTCCAGATGTGCATTGCAGCTGACGGTGGCCACTTTGAGCATCAAAGTTAAATGAGCGCTATATGCGTGACCAGCATTCAATGTTTTTGGGGGGGTCATGGGTTTCATATCATAGCATTTCTGTATGCAAGGTGTCGATTCGTATTGAATTGATGATGCCCTACAATTTTTTAATTCACTTTTTTTCTCTTTCGTTCTGTTTTCGAGATAAAAATTCTAACTCCGTTTTCCACCAGGTGGCGCTATAGGTGGTTTCATTGCATAGTGCATGGCTACTTTACTATACCTAGACATCACTTCTATGCCTATAGCTGCCGCCATTCTCAAGTTAATGGTGGTGGACAGGATATGGGTGGACACACTGTATATATATTTTTCTTTACATAACATTTTATACGGGGTGCAGCCAGGCTCCTTTATGTTTGGACTTGCATATTGGAGTCTCCGTCCCTATATGGTGCACATAAGTAACTGGCTGCCCGCCTGGTCGAATAGTATGGGGGTGTAATAGGCTGCTGACTAGGTTACTATGCTCCTGTAATTGTCAACGGCGCCCTATGCAAGCCGGTAGTGCACAATTTTATCATCCAGCGATCACCCCCTCCATATTTTGGAGTTGTGTGAGTGATTTGCTCCTCTTGCACCTGTGATGTCTCCATCTGTTGGGGTTCTGGTTGAATCCTGGTAGTGCATTCGTTTTTTGGCCTGGGCAGTTCACCACCGCTTTATCCTGCTGTGAGTATATATAATTCCCTTACTTTCTGGGACTTATAAAGGAAATTCTCCCTGTCGAAGCAACACCCTAGCGAAACGTACGTTGGGGATCATCTATCGTCACATTGTGACAGTCATTGCCAAATTGTCCTACGAGCTTCCCTATTGTGCCTTACGGGTATGTTATTACACATTGCATGTGCTGCAGTCAAATATTTTTTTTTTTTTTTTGCAGTTATACTCCTGGTTCTCCTTTTTCTTCATGGTCATATGGAGTTTTTGAATTTCTGTTAGCTCATAGTTTAATAAAGCTTCATACCATTATCTCTTCAGCCCCCCCCATCCCCCCCCCCAAAAAAAAAGCTAATGTTGGCATTTTCTACTTTACTGGTCATGAATACATGAGATACTGCCATGTGGTCCTTGGTACATCTGCTTGGCGTGTTCATCCTATTACTGTAGGATTGTAATGGGCTTCCTCCAGCATAAGGGTTTATCGCTAAATACAGGTGAATGTGTTTGTGTACTGGACGTGCCTGACCTCTTTTTTTTTCTTGTTGGAAAAAGATCTTCACATCTTGTTAAACAGGTCAGGGGCCTAAAAAAAGCTGTTAATCCAAAGTTAACGTGGTTTACAGTCATGATTTAATGTCAAAGTTGGTGTAACTTCACACTCGGGCATTTGGAGTGTGACAACTATAGACCTACACCAATCTGTTCTGTATTATACGGAAATTCATATTTGATACAATGAACCTGATCTTACTCTGTCAACATAACTAGTTATGTCAATGTTACTTTGCAAAGTGGACCACCCCTTCAAATTTTTATACATGGGGTTAAAATATAGACTTGAATTGAGAATAGTTACCATGATTTCCAGATATCTGCACCAATCCTGGTACTCGCTGCTTCACTTTCAGCTTAGGTTTGCCACCAACGAATGCTTCTTCATGCAGAGTGCTGGATATTTCACTGACAAGGGGGCTGGCTTAGCAGTTTTCAATACGGGAACATTTCTCGTGTTTCAAACCCAAGCCTAAAGTTGAAATGCTAAAAGATCCAGCCAACATTATCGTCTGGAAATTAGGACACGACTTATTCATATAAAGTAGAGCTGAGCAAAAATATGTGCATCGCAGAACCCTGGTCCTGCGGTTAAGTCGGTAGTCACTGGCTATCGGACCAGAAGCCTGAGACTCTACGCTGACTTACTGCTGGCATTCCCACGTTCACCACGATTTGTCGCCCTAGAAAAGTCATCCAGGGATTACTAAACAATTTCTGGTTCGTTCTAAGAGGTGATCCCATACTCTCGAAAAACTTAGCAGATAAATCCCTGATCATGTATAGAAAGAACAAATGCTTACTTAAAATGCTAGCCCCCAGCAACATATCAATGAAATCTGTCCCTAATAAGTGTAATCGGGATAAGGAAAATTTGGGCTGACATCCCTGTGGCATGCCGAAATGTCTCTGCTGTGACGTCCTCGTTAAGGGCGAAAAATCCTTTACTTCTTATACAACCGGTATGACTTATCCCATTAATCAGAAGTTAAATTGCCAATCCATGTATGAGGTTTATCTCTTAGAATGCACGTGCGGCCTCCAATATGTGGGCCGCACTATGCAAACTATGCACGCTTGACTCAACAAACACAGGCATAATATTCGGACAGGCTACCAGCTACATAGCCTGTCCAAACATTATAACATCATGGTAGAGATCCTAAGCTAATGAAACTCACCATTATAGATAGGATAGCTGATACTGATCCTGACCGAAAAAAAGAGAGCTATTGGATTTTTAAATCGGGGACGTTAGCACCTGAGGGGCATAATCTCACCATCGACAATGTCGCAAAACATTAATGCAATATTCTCCCCTTTTTGGGTCAAATCCATTTTTGGTTCTCTCTCCTTTTGGTTCCCTTGGGATTATTCGAGTACTGTGTCATTAAGGTGCTGGTTGCATAGGTTTTATATGTTTAAATCAATTCAGGTGACAACATGCTTATCCGTGTGCGTTACTGATGCGCACGTATCGGCATGTCTTCACCTTTTTTTTTATAATACCATTAGTCCTTCTAATTTTGTCTTTCAATTGAAATATTTTTATGTAATTTTGATCAGTGGTTTAATGGTTAATTCTGTTTTTAATTATGGTTAGGCACGTTATCCAATCGCCATGTTTTTTTCAGCTATATATGTCCCTTCCGTATTTTCACCCGCTAATCTTCTTATGAAGACAGCAATCAGCTGTTGAAACGTGTAGCAACCTTTAGAGGGTTTTTACATAAAAGGTTTGTTTGTAATTTTGACTCACCTAGTCCTCCTGCTTCCTATCCTTCCTTGCTATCTTCTCAGACCTACTAACCTGAAGAGGGGCAAGGGATCCTGGAAATTTTTAGGAGTAAGATTGCCACACCAGCCGTGCAGCCATAAACTTCTGACATGGCCACTGATCTAGAGTCCTTCTAATTTATTGGTCAACTCTAAAGCCTAGAGAAGGCTGCGGGTTTATCCACTCAGCCAGCCCCCTTCACACACAGCATTGTCCATGTTCTTGATCGGGTGGCTCCTGTGTTAGGCTCCAAGGTTAAAGTAAAGTTGGCAAAACTCGGGACGATTTCTGATTTCTGGAAACTAGGGCTCCCATCTTAACTCAAGTACATCAGGAAGTTATCTGCTTATTTTAAACGTGGAAGGAAATGTTTTCACACCAGCCATATGGAACAATATTTTTCATGTATTAAAGGGAATCTGTCAACAGATTTGGTGACTTTAAGCTGCCGCCAGCACCACTGAGGTCTTATAAACGAACCCAAACCGCGCTGTATAACATAAAAAACACTTTTATAATATTTACCTAGGGGGGAATACCGGACCAATGAGTGTCGCTGCTCTCCAGTTTGGTGCCTCCTCTCTCCGGTCCGGCGCCTCCTCTGTGCTGCGATCTCCATCCTCCTTCCATCCAGCCCAGGCCGGCATTGCGATCCTGCGCAGGCGCACTTTGATCTGCCCTTCTGAGGGCAGATCAATTTACGATAATGCACAGTCACTAGGAAAGGTTAAAGACCGCCCGTGCATGCGCACTGAGTAGGGCAGATCAAAGGGCGCCTGCGCAGGATCACAATGTCGGCTAGTGTGCATGACATAGGACATGTCATACACATGGGCCTCAGAGGAAGGAGGAGGATGGTGATTGCCGAGAGAGAGAAGAGGTGACGGACCAGAGATCAGCGACACCCATCGGACCTCCTTCTAGGTGGTGCGTATTATAAAGGTGTTTTTTACGTTATACAGATCGGCCTGGGCTCTTATACAGTTAGGTCCAGAAATATTTGGACAGTGAAACAATTTTCGCGAGTTGGGCTCTGCATGCCACCACATTGGATTTGAAATGAAACCTCTACAACAGAATTCAAGTGCAGATTGTAACGTTTAATTTGAAGGTTTGAACAAAAATATCTGATAGGAATTGTACACATTTCTTTACAAACACTCCACATTTTAGGAGGTCAAAACTAATTGGACAAATAAACCAAACCCAAACAAAATATTTTTATTTTCAATATTTTGTTGCTAATCCTTTGGAGGCAATCACTGCCTTAAGTCTGGAACCCATGGACATCACCAAACGCTGGGTTTCCTCCTTCTTAATGCTTTGCCAGGCCTTTACAGCCGCAGCCTTCAGGTCTTGCTTGTTTGTGGGTCTGCTTCTGCTTCACCTCAATTGAGAGTTCCTTAGACCGCATGTTGTCTGGTCACAGCAACAGCTTCCAAATGCAAAACCACACACCCGTAATCAACCCCAGACCTTTTAACTACTTCATTGATTACAGGTTAACGAGGGAGACGCCTTCAGAGTTAATTGCAGCCCTTAGAGTCCCTTGTCCAATTACTTTTGGTCCCTTGAAAAAGAGGAGGCTATGCATTACAGAGCTATGATTCCTAAACCCTTTCTCCGATTTGGATGTGAAAACTCTCATATTGCAGCTGGGAGTGTGCACTTTCAGCCCATATTATATATATAATTGTATTTCTGAACATGTTTTTGTAAACAGCTAAAATAACAAAACTTGTGTCACTGTCCAAATATTTCTGGACCTAACTGTATATAGTATTCTTAAATCTTGTATATAAGAGCTCAGTGGTGGTGGCCGCAGTTATTAGTCACCACATCTGGTGACAGGTTCCCTCTAAAGGGGGTTTTACACGCTACAATATCGCTAATGCGAAGTCGTTGGGGGTCATGGAATTTGTGACGCACATCCGGCCGCATTAGTGATGCCGTTGCGTGTGACACCTATGAGCGATTTTTGCATTGTCGCAAAAACGTGCAAAATCGCTCATCGGTGACATGGGGGTCCATTCTCAAGTATCTTTACTGCAGCAGTAACGAAGTTGTTCCTCGTTCCTGCAGCAGCACACATCGCTCCGTGTGACACCGCAGGAACGAGGAACCTCTCCTTACCTGCCTCCCGGCTGCAATGCGAAGGAAGAAGGTGGGCGGGATGTTACGTCCCGCTCATCTCCGCCCCTCCGCTTTTATTGGGCGGCGGTTCAGTGACGCTGCTGTGACGTCGCTGTGACGCTGAACGAACCGCCCCCTTAGAAAGGAGGCGTTTCGCCGGTCACAGCGACGTCGCCGGGCAGGTAAGTATGTGTGACAGGTCTGGGCGATGTTGTGCGGCACGGGCAGCGATTTGCCCATGTCGCACAACAGATGGGGGCGGGTACCCACGCTAGCGATATCTGGACCGATATCGCAGCGTGTAAAGCGGCCTTTAGTCCAAACCCAGATTCTGAAGGATGGGAAAGCTCATTAGTCCGTTGTGTGTTTTTCTTACATCTCCTCCCCATAACCCCGACGTCGGCTGTGATGAAAACTTGAAGCTCATTTTCGTAATTGGTCAAACAAGGGATATTATTTATCTTTTCAATGTCATTGATTCTTAATAACTTGCATTTCAGGCGAAAGTGTTTACAGGTGCTCTGTACTGTTCAGGCTCTCACCGTCTGGTGCTGCACGTTGCCGAGATGTACAGCACAAGTTTCCAAAATGCCGTCCCCCTCCCCTGAATGCCGTCCCCTCTGGGCTGTATTTCTCATGGCCTGGTTGTGTTTTACTAAATTGGTGCTAGAAATAAATATGGAAATCAAATCTAGTTGATTGCTTGTTTTATTTATTTTTTTGACTTTTTTAATTTTAGGTCTGAGCATCTTTTAGGCTATTTTTCCTTCTGTGCTGGCCTTGACTAGGCAATATATTAGACTGGTTTGCCCCTATTCATCAATGTGAGGGAGACAATGAACCTGTTCCATGCCTGGCCTTTATGGTGCTGCCAGTTAAAGGCTTCGAGAAGTCTAATTAGGGTTAGGTGCCTCTGCAGTGTAACCAGGTCTTATCTGATCCATGTCAGGGCATAGCGAGGAGTGATGACCATTATCCTCCTCACTTTGTAACGTGGCACTTCACATTCTGTATTAACCTTTTTATATTGTGGTTTTTTTCTTTTCTATCTTACAGCTATTCCAATTTCCAGCGTCCTCCTTGTAGCTCCAGTACATTTCCATTAATGATGGCCGACTCTGAACACAACCCTTCTACTAGCGGCTATAGGTAAGTCACCAGAAGTCAACGAACGTTTCATTCCATCTTCTGCTCCTAATCTATATTCTTCTAATGTCTAAACTGAGGCTCGGGATAGCAATATGCTGGCAGTAACATCTTAGTTTTCTTATTATTTTGCAGCAGTGAGCAACCGGCAAAAGCCAAGACACAGAAGGAACTCCTGAAGATACTCAAAGAACTGCGCTCCTATCTGCCACCAGAAAAGCGTTCGAGGGGCAAATCCAGCACTATGGCCGCATTACGCTACGCCCTGCACTGCATCCAGCAGGTGAAAGGTAATGCAGCTCGGTGTGACCCTGGCCATGATCTACAACGAGCATCGGATCTGCCATGTTTTATATTTTGTTTTGTTTTTCTTATGTTCATTCAGGATTTCCTTTCTTCTCTGAAAAGATTTTAAAGGGAACCTGTCATCAGTTTTGGGGCTTATGAGCTGTGGTCACCACCACTGGGTTCTTATATACAACATTCTAACATGCTGTATATAAGAGCCCAGGCCGCTGTGTAGAACATTAAAAAAACACTTTATAATACTCACCTAAACGGTCGCTGCAGTGGAGTTGGGTCATATGGGTGTCTTCGTTCTTCGGTGCCGGCGCCTCCTCTTTCGGTAATCTTTGTCGTCATTCTTCTGAAGCCGGGGTGTGTGACGAGTCCTACATCATCCACACTCACCGACATTGAGGTCCTGGGCAGGCGCACTGTGATCTGCCCTAAGCAGGACAGATCAAAGTGCGTATGACGCAAGATGCGTCATGCACCGCGGCTTCAGAAGGAGGATGACAAAGATGGCCGAAAGAGGAGGCGTCGGCACCGGAGAACGAAGACGCCCATATGACCCAACTCCACCGCAGCGACCGTTTAGGTGAGCATTATATACTGATTTTTACGTTCTACACAGCGGCCTGGGCTCTTATATACAGTATGTTAGAATGCTGTATATAAGAGTTCACTGGTGGTGGCTGCAGTTTATAGGCCCCAAATCAGCTGACAGGTTTCTTTTAACTGCTACCAGGAATAAATGAGCTCTCCTGAAAAAGGAAGAACATTCTCTCTTTAGTATCTTCTAGTTCAGGTGTCTACCTATAAGACCATGTCTGACCGTTTAGATCTTGGACAAGGCCGTTATGGTAGTATGCCCTAGTTTCTGATTCCATGCACAATAGGGAGCGGCCTTGCTCTGGTCAGGAGCACCGCAATGTCCGAAGATTAGACTGTATTCAACGAGGGGGCAGCACTTCACAAATGAGAGTATCCCTTCTGCTTTGCTAGAAATATTATGCACATGTGTAAAATGGCTTGTCTGCATCGACCGCATCTTGGGGTATTGCGCTAACCTGTCTGTTTGTGTTCTGCAGCTAATGAGGAATACTATCAGCTGCTGATGGTTAATGATGAGCGCCCGTACGGCCAGGATCTGTCATCCTACACCGTGCAGGAGATTGCCAACGTTACCTCTGAGTTCACAAAGAATAATCTGGTGAGAAAAGTCTTGGCGCTCTGGGGATCAGGGATTTAACCATATGCATTTATTGTTTATTTAAAGGGAACAGGTCATTAAAGATTTGCCATGTAGAATTAAAAGGAATCTGTCACCAGGTTTTTGCTCCCCCATCTGAGAGCAGCATAATATAGAGACTGAGACCCTGATTCCAGCAATGTGTCACTTACTGAGCCGTTTGGTGTCATTTTGATAAAAATCAATGGTTTTTATACAAAGCTCATGAATATGCTGGACTACCTGCAGCACACCAAGTAGTCCTCTAATGATAATCTCATGGTGATTAAAAAGTGATTTTATCAAAACTACACTAAGCAGCCCAGTAAGTGATACATCGCTGGAATCAGGGTCTCTGCCCCAATGTTATGCTGCTTTCGGATTAGGTGGTAAAAACCTGGTGACAAATTCCGTTTTAAAGTTGTCCTTGTGTAAAGCAATTAGTTAATTAGTAAGCTGGAAATTAACCTTTTAATCACTGTTCATTGGTTGAAGTCAGATCCAGGGACGGGCGGTAAGAATCGCTGGACATGATTACGGCCCATGGACTCAAAGTTACAGCAGTGATTGTCCAATGATGCAGATCCACCTAGATGACTGGTGCCGGAGAGGGGGAGGGGAGGGGATGGGGGGGGGTGCAGTCAAAATACATTTCCAGCTACCAGTAAACCTGATTTTGCTCTCACAATGGGTAAAAAGGTAATAATTCCCACAATTTCATTATGGCATGAGTTCCAGGTAAATCTCCACTGAATTGTTCTAATATAGTAATGTACTTTATACTGCAGCAGGATTAAAGTGTCTGCAGAACTGTCCATAATGATTTAAAGAGACATTGTCTCCATGAATTTCTGTCTAATCTACTGTGCAATATTGATATCCGGTTTTACGCAGATTCTGTATTACTTCTAACATATTGATTGAAAACCCTAAGCATGTTAGGGTTACAGGTACAATGGGTGGTGGCACCTTTTCGATTGACCACCTTGTATCTTTGTATGCCTCTACATACTAGATAGGCCGCCGGTTGCTGATTAGCACCTCCCACTGGACTTTTAATTCCAGAACATGCAGGTACTTAAATGAATAAAATTCAAGCTGTTTAAGGCTTATTTCATAGTCCAGTCCATATACGTATAATCCACAATGCCTGTACTGTCCGACCTGAATTCACAGCCTGATGAGTCTGAGGCTTAAAGTTTGGGTCAGATCAGCTCTGGTCAGCCCAGGAATTGCGGATCATATGTGGACCATGAAATACGCCGTCTGAACCTGGCTTGATATGCAGCATAAAGATCAGACTGTGGCCTCGGTTCCACTTGCAATTATCACGGATGCGTGCACTCCGATAAAACATCGGATTGCACTCATACTAGTGTTAATCAGTTGAGCAGTGTTCGCCTGCTAATTTTTTTTTTTCACGCCATATTGGCATGAGAAAAATCTCAGCATGCTGGGTTTGGCAGCAAATTTTGGCTCACACGCACCCATACAAGTCTATGGGTGCGAGTGAAACATCGTACTGCACTCACATGTCAGCAGAGTGCAGTTCAGTATATGTCATACGTCATTACAGGCCGAGGAGAAGAGGGAGAAATGAATCCCTCCCTCTCCTCGGCAGCTGTGATGCAATCGAAACATCGGATCACAGTCTCATGACCCTCAGCTCACACGCGCAGCAACGCCTGAGCCGAAGGTCATTCGTATTTCTTCATCGTTCTTTATGGGAGACCCAGACCATGGGTGTATAGCTACTGCCTCCGGAGGACACACAAAGTACTACACTAAAAGTGTAGCTCCTCCCTCCGAGCATATACACTCCCCGGATGACAAATCCAACCAGTTCAATGCTTTGTGTTCAGGAGGTCACACACACACATGCATCCTCTGATTTTTGATTTTTGATTTCAAAGATTTGGAAGAAAAGCGGGTCCAATCTGGACTCCCGGCATGTCCCTTCTCACCCCACTGTTAAGGTTGATTTCAGGGCTGGAGCCCTTCCATGCCGCGCTCCTTCACCATCCCTCGGGCTCTGGCTTGAAGTGGGAGCCATCACGGTTCTCACTGCTTTGCAGGAGACCGGTCTCCATCCGCAGCCCTGTTCAGGATCCTGACGGACGGAGCAATCACCCCCCAGGGACCTGGCACCTGCGTCTCACAAGCTAAGTACTGAGACGTTATTACCACAGACAGTGGTCTTTCCAGGGGTCCCTTGTACCTTATTTATTGGGGAGAGTGTGTTTTATAACTGTGTTAACATTTCCGTCCGGTTCTCCAGTTTTCTCTGGAGAACCGCGCCGATGGTGCCTGCACGCTGGCCGCATGTTTAAATCTAGGCCCCGGCTTCGCCTGAGGCCTAGTTTCGATTCTTTTTCCCTGCATGTCAGTCAGTGCAGTGGGACAGCGTGGCTCCGCCCAGCGGCTGGTCAGCACAGGGAAGGGACACTCCTCACTGAGGAAGGATTCCGTCCCCCGTATGCCTCATTTGCCCTCCGTCCTGCTCTCACAGTAGGCCCCGCCCCCTCTCCTCGTGGAGACGCAGGCTGTGGACGCCATTTTCTCAGCGTTCTCAATGTCTGCATAACACATTGTGACAAATGGGGGCCTGGGCTGGGGGATCTGGAGGGCACAGAGATGTCTCTATGTAAACGGTCTGGCAAGCACAACCTCCGGTTGTGCAGCTGCTTATGTACTCTGTTTATATACTCTGCTGAGGGTCATCCTGGACAGAGCCCCCACTTCTGCAGCATGTCTCATATCAGAGCAGTGCTGCAAGGCTGTTCTTATTATGCACTGCTGTAGGCTCGTACTGCCTGTACCGAGCACATAACCACATTGTGTTGCCTGCTCTAACATAGTGGTGCCTCAGCCTGGAGGCTCATCCCCAGTGGTCCCTCCGGCTGCTCTCTGGTGGCTGAACCCCCGGCTTGGGTAGAATCCCTCTCTCCAGGGGACAGCTGTCCCGGACACTGCTGAGCATGCATCAGCCCCCTCCTCAGGGCGCTTCTGCTGCTACGGCTCGCTCAGCAAAGCTCACAGAGGATTCTTCATTCAGACCCCGTCCTCCTAAAATGGAGACGCAGGGTCCCCCTTTCCTTCCTCGTCCCGCAGCTCTGATTCACGAGCTGACTCGCAGGACAAGGAGGATGCCTTTACTGGGGGCTCGGAGCTTCTCCATGTACCCCATTGATCTGTCCGGAAGTGACGCAGATGCTAATGATTTGATTGCGTCCATTATATTTGTGCTGGACCTCAATCCGCCTGTATCAGGGGAGCAACCCCTCTCTGGCAGAAAAGCATCAGTATACCTTGCCTAAGAGAACAAGGAGTGTGTTCCTTATCCACTCCAGCTTCAGGTCACTGTGACCAAGCCCAGAGCCTGTCCTGACAGACGCTTTCCAAAGCGTGGTTCTGATGACTGTTTCCCCCTTCCACCAGTGGTGGTCAAGGAGTGGGCTCATTCACCAAGGGTGGACCCTCCGGTGTCTAGACTTCAGCCCGGACAGTTGTATCAGTGGCTGACGGCACCCCTCTAAGGATCCCACTGTCGCCAGGTTGTCCTTCTGGCCAAATCTATATATGAGGCGGCAGGGGCCTCGTTCTCCCCATCTTTTGCAGCAGTGCGGGCTCTCCATAGCCATCTCTGCTTCTCGGGAGGAGATGCATTCCCTCACCAGGGACTTTATGCCCGAAATGGTTGCCTTAACTTCCAGGCTTCAGTCTTCTCATCCTATGCCATGTCTGCCATGCTGGAGACTGTCACCGCACTGCGGTGGCCTCGGCTACTTCCCTCGCTATCCGCAGGTTCCTGTGGCTTCGAGAGTGGAAGGCAGATGCTTCTTAAGAAGTTCCTTGCTGGACTCCCTTTTGCCGGGACCAGTCTATTTGGTGAACAACTGGATGAAATTATTCAGGAAGTTTTTTGGCAGGAAGAGTACTTCCATGCCACAACCCAGGAAACCTGTCCAGGGCAGGAACCAGTCGAGGTTTCGTTCCTTTCGTTCCTCTAACTGGTCGTCCTCTAAGCCCTCGGCCTCGTCCACTAACTCAGCCAAGGTCCGTAAACCAACTGGCGCATGAAGCCGCGTCCTAAGTCGGCAGGAGCTGGCCACCAAGGCAGCCTCCACTTGATTATCTGGCCGCGCCAGTAACGTCCTTGGTCGGTGGCTGGCTCTCCCTCTTGGGCGACGTGTGGTTTCAACACGTCTTCGATCAGTGGGTGTGGGTTTCCATCCCCCACGGCTACAGAATAGAATTCTATCCAGCCCGCCAAACAGATTTTTTCTGTCAACTCCCCCCTGCTCCAAGGCCGCCGCCTTCTCACAGGCCGTGGCATTCTTGCAGGCCAATGGATTAATTGTACCAGTTCCCGACTGGGAACAGTTCTGAGATTTCTACTCAAATCTCTTCCTAGTTCCCGAAAAGGACGGTGCCTTCCGACCTGGATCTCAAGCTTCTCAACAAGCATGTTCAGGTGCGGCACTTTTGCTTGGAATCTCTGCGATCAGTCAATGACCCAAGGAGATTTCTTAGCATCCATCGACATCAGAGATGTCTATCTGCATGTGCCAATCGCAGTTTCACACCAGCGTTGGCTACGTTAATGTAATCGGAGAGGAACATTTCCAATTCGTGGCTCTCCCCTTGGGGTTAGCCACGGCCCCTCGTGTATTCACCAAGGTCATGGCAGCAGTGGTTGCGGTTCTGCTCCTCCAGGGGTTGGTAGTGATTCCTTACCTGGACGACCTTCTAGTCAGGGCTTCGTCCAGTGCAGACTGTCAGCGGAGTGTCTCGCTCACTCTCAGCGGAGTGTCTCGCTCACTCTCAGCGGAGTGTCTCGCTCACTCTCAGCGGAGTGTCTCGCTCACTCTCGCCACGCTTGCAAGTCCACTCTGACCCCGACCCAGGAACTTACGTACCTAGGGATGCAATTCGAGACTCTGCTGGCACTTGTGAAGCTGCCCTTAGTCAATCAGCAGTCCCTTCATCTGGCGGTTCGCTCTCTGCTGAGGCTCCGCCGTCATTCCATCAGGCACCTCATGCAGGTGCTGGGTCAGATGGTGGCGTCAATGGAGGCAGTTCCCTTTGCCAGTTCCATCTGCGTCCCTTGCAGCTGGACATTCTCCGCTGTTGGGACAAGGAACCTCTTCCTTGCACAGGTTAGTGGCTCTGTCGCCACAGACCAGGAGCTCTCTTTAAGTGGTGGCTTCGGCCTCTCTCTCTGTCCCAGGGACGCTCCTTTTTCTGGCCCCGTCCTGGGTGATTCTCACCACGGATGCCAGTCTATCCGGCTGGGGAGCAGTGTTTCTCCACCACCGAGCACAGGGCACTTGGACTCCGTCCGAATCAGCCCTCTCGATCAATGTGCTGGAAATCAGGGCTGTACTCCTAGCTCTCGCAGTTTTTCACCACCTGTTGGCGGGCAAGCACATTCGAGTCCAGTCAGACAATGCGACAGCAGTTGACTACATCAATCACCTAAGGCGGGACTTGCAGCCGCCTAGCAATGTTGGAAGTTCAACATATCCTTCAGTGGACGGAGGACTCCAAGTCCACCATATCCGCAGTCCACATCCCAGGCGTAGAAGACTGGGTGGCAGATTATCTCAGCCGTCAAACCGTGGACAGCGGCGAGTGGGCCCTGCATCCGGCAGTGTTCCGGTCAATTTAGCAGGCGGGGCACTCCGGAAGTGGATCTAATGGCAACCCGGCACAACAACGAGGTCCCGGTTTACGTGGCTCGCTTCCACGATCCTCAGGCCTTGGCAGCGGACGCGCTGGTTCCAGATTGGTCTCAGTTCCGTCTGGCCTCCGTGTTTCCCCCTCTAGCTCCCTTGTCCAGAGTCCTGCGCAAGATCAGAATGGAGGGCCGTCGGGTCGTACTCAGCGCCCCAGACTGGCCCAGGCGAGCTTGGTTCCCAGACCTGCTCCGTCTGTCCGTAGAGGTGCTGTGGCATCTCCCGGACCGGCCAGACCTTCTCTCACAAGGTCCGTTTTCCGCCAGAATTCTGCGGCTCTCAGATTGACGGCGTGGCTCTTGAGCCCTGAATCCTTACGGCTTCAGGCATTCCTTCCGAGGTCATCTTCTCTATGACTCAGGCTCGGAAGTCTTCCTCGGCCAGGATTTACCACAGGACTTGGTGAATTTTCCTGTCCTGCTGTCGTTCTTCCGGCCATGCTCCTTGGCCGTTTTTCCTTGCCGACCATCCTGTCCTTCTACAGTCCGGCCTGCAGCTCGGACTGTCCCTCAATTCCCTCAAGGGACAGGTTTCGGCTCTGTCAGCGTTGTTCCAGCGGTGTATCGCCCGGCTGGCCCAGATGCGCACCTTCATGCAGGGCGCATCTCACATCATTCCGCCTTACCGGTGGTCTCTGGATCCCTGAGACCTTAATCTGGTCCTCATGGCCTTACAGAAACCCCCCTTTGAGCCTCTTATGGAGGTTTCGTTGTTTCGTCTTTCACAGAAAGTGGTCTTTCTGGTGGCCATAATTTCTCTCAGGAGAGTCTCTGATTTGACTGTGCTCTCTTCGGAGTCACCCTCTTTTGTTTTTTTTTCACCAAGACAAGGTGGTTCTCCGTCCGACTCCGGGCCTTCTCCCTAAGGTGGTGTCTCCTTTCCACCTTAACCAGGACATTTCATTGTCCTCCCTTTGTTCGGCCCCTGTGCATCGCTTTGAGAAAGCGTTGCATGTTTTAGATTTGGTGCGGACGCTCCGGATCTGTGTCACCGCTGTTTTTTTCAGGCGGTGCACCTCTCTTTTTGTGCTGACCACAGGTCAGCGCAAGGGTCTCTCGGCTTCTAAACCGACCCTAGCTCGTTGGATTAGGTCGGCCATATCCGATGCCTACCATTGTTCTCAGGTGCCTCCCCCGCCGGGGATTAAGGCGCACTCGACCAGAGCTGTCGGTGCCTCTTGGGCTACGGCTCAGCAGGTCTGTCAGGCTGCCACTTGGTCTAGTCTGCACACCCTTTCGAAGCACTACCAAGTGCATGCTCATGCTTCGGCAGATGCGAGCTTGGGCAGACGCATCCTTCGGACGGCTGTCGCCCATTTCTGAAGTTAGGTTTCGCCTACTTCTCAGTTTCTGTTTATTTCCCACCCATGGACTGCTTTGAGACGTCCCATGGTCTGGGTCTCCCATAAGGAACGATGAAGAAAAAGAGAATTTTGTTTACTTACCGTAAATTCTTTTTCTTATAGTTCCGACATGGGAGACCCAGCACCCTCCCTGTTGCCTGTTGGCAGCTTTCTTGTTCCGTGTGTTTTCACCGGCTGTTGTTGTAGACAGAGGTTCCGGTTATTCCGGGTTTTACTCTATCTCTACTTATGGGTGGATGTCCTCCTTCAGCTTTGGCACTAAACTGGTTGGATTTGTCATCCGGGGAGTGTATATGCTCGGAGGGAGGAGCTACACTTTTAGTGTAGTACTTTGTGTGTCCTCCGGAGGCAGTAGCTATACACCCATGGTCTGGGTCTCCCATGTCGGAACTATAAGAAAAAGAATTTACGGTAAGTAAACAAAATTCTCTTTATCGCATCCAATGCTCTTACATCAGAAGTGATGCACAGGAGGAGCCGAGACCTGAGTGTTCAAATCTACAAGTTTCCTTTAGAGTACGTCGACCTTTTAACATAAAGTCTTTTTAAAGTTTCTGTAAGAAATGATAAAACGGTACTCAAATAATTGGCATTTAGGTAATCTCTTCAGTGGAAGGGTCCCATAAGATATGTGCACACGGGGCAATTTGCAGGGGGTTTCGCCTGGAAAAACTTTTAAATACATTCCAAAAAGAATGAACATCTGTTCTGCAATGTGAAAGTGACTCACTGTGCTTATGTTCAGTTTTTTTTTCTCTTCTGTTTTAAAGGGAGCCAATCACCAGGATTTTCGCATATAACCTAAAGCCAGTGCTATACTGGCACTATAAGGCTGATTCTATACATACCTGTAGTGGTCAGCTTCGATGTTTAGGTTTTGAAATCCAAAAAAGTAAAGTTTATAAAATTAGCTGCTTGTTGAGTGACAGCAGCTGAGGATCAGATAATATATTCCGAGTTATCCCCTCCCGCTGTTAGAATTAGCATAAGTATTATACAAATTATTCACTTTGTCTGTTGCAGGAACCTTTTAGGTTTTGAAATCCAAAAAAGTATACATCCAAGTTGACCACTACAGGTATGTAGAGAATCAGCCTGATAGTGCTACTATAGCACTGGCTTTCGGTTATATATGAAAATGCTGGTGATTGGTGCGCTTTAATGGCTTCAAAGGCCATGAAGCTGCTAAAATAAAAGATCAGTCCGTTCTTCTGGCGGGTTTAATATATTTACTGTTACAAAATGGTTACATAAATGCTTAAAAAGACACTAGCTAATCCTCTACAGAGACACACTGCCGGTGTTATTTTCCAAGAGCTTCTTCTCCTTTATAATCTCAAGAGTCTAAAAGATGCCGGGAGAACATACCCTAAAACTGACCGTAGCGGTTCCTACTGCCAAGACCCCAGCAATCCTCTGTTATCTGTGGAGAGCCAACAAGTGTTAATTTTCCTCGCAGTGCCATCACAGGAGCATTACACGTTTCCCATTGAAATCAGTGTCTGTCCATCTAATGCATGGATGTGGTGCTTAAATATTGGTCCTTGATGTCATGTTCTGCCTCTTTGCACACAGGATGTTTTTTCTGTGGCCGTTTCCTTAGTAAATGGACGGATTCTTTACATCTCGGAGCAGGCCTCCATGGTGCTGCGCTGCAGTGCAGACTTGTTCTCCCAGGCTCGCTTTGTGGAGCTCCTTGCACCGCAAGACGTTAGCGTATTTTACAGCTCAACTACTCCCTACAGACTGCCATCATGGAGTATGTGCAATGGAACTGGTAAGATATGTCTGCTCACCTTGTCTTGTGCAGTTGGGGGTAACCACTAATGTGCTCAGGCGCTTTTTCCATTGTGATGCCTAGTATTTTGTCTAAGGTTGCTTTCACGCTGCATTTTTACCTACGTTCACTGGTCCTGTTGGGGCATCCATCCAAACTCCCCTCCCAGCAAAACGTGTTTCGGATGCATACACCGATGGGGCCATTGACTATAATGGAGCAGACGGAGTCAGTGTGTGCTCGGTCTTGCACCATTTTCGGGCATATACGTTTTTTGCAGGCGACCACCCGAACATAGTAGACTACGTCTGGGTGTCCACCAGCAGAAAACGTATATGCCCGAAAATGGTGCAAGACCAAGCACAGTGTGTGCATCTGCTCCATTATAGTCAATAGCCCCATTGGCACATGCGTCCAAAACACATTTTGCTGAAAGGGGGGGTTTGGGCGGATGCCCCAACAGGAGCAGTGAACGTAGGTAAAAACGCAATGTGAAAGCAGCCTAACACTGGACACTTATGGACACCTATCCTTCACATGTCAAACTTTTCCCAATCATTGGTGGTAAATATAATCGTAGAATTTACTCCACAATGATTCCAAAAATAATACCCTTTTTCCTTTGGAAAAATCATTTGCGTCAAGTTACAATCCCTCCCTGCAAATGTGCTGAAACGGAATCCTGATCTTTCCAATCGCAACAAATTAAAGGGGTTTTCACACAAACTAAGTTCATTTTAATTAATAGATTTTGAAATAATAATCTCCACAATTGGATGTGTTAGAAAAAATAAATAATGTTCCTGTGCTGAGAATCTTATATACAGTGCCTACAAGTAGTCTTCAACCCCCTGCAGATTTAGCAGGTTTGATAAGATGCAAATAAGTTAGAGCCTGCAAACTTCAAACAAGAGCAGGATTTATTACCAGATGCATAAATCTTACAAACCAACAAGTTAAATTTTAATAAATTTTCAACATAAAAGTGTGGGTCAATTATTATTCAACCCCTAGGTTTAATATTTTGTGGAATAACCCTTGTTTGCAATTACAGCTAATAATCGTCTTATAAGACCTGATCAGGCCGGCACAGGTCTCTGGAGTTATCTTGGCCCACTCCTCCATGCAGATCTTCTCCAAGTTATCTAGGTTATTTGGGTGTCTCATGTAGACTTTAATCTTGAGCTCCTTCCACAAGTTTTCAATTGGGTTAAGGTCAGGAGACTGACTAGGCCACTGCAACACCTTGATTTTTTCCCTCTTGAACCAGGCCTTGGTTTTCTTGGCTGTGTGCTTTGGGTCGTTGTCTTGTTGGAAGATGAAATGACGACCCATCTTAAGATCCTTGATGGAGGAGCGGAGGTTCTTGGCCAAAATCTCCAGGTAGGCCGTGCTATCCATCTTCCCATGGATGCGGACCAGATGGCCAGGCCCCTTGGCTGAGAAACAGCCCCACAGCATGATGCTGCCACCACCATGCTTGACTGTAGGGATGGTATTCTTGGGGTCGTATGCAGTGCCATCCAGTCTCCAAACGTCTCGTGTGTGGTTGGCACCAAAGATCTCGATCTTGGTCTCATCAGACCAGAGAATCTTGAACCAGTCTGTCTCAGAGTCCTCCAAGTGATCATGAGCAAACTGTAGACGAGCCTTGACATGACGCTTTGAAAGTAAAGGTACCTTACGGGCTCGTCTGGAACGGAGACCATTGCGGTGGAGTACGTTACTTATGGTATTGACTGAAACCAATGTCCCCACTGCCATGAGATCTTCCTGGAGCTCCTTCCTTGTTGTCCTTGGGTTAGCCTTGACTCTTCGGACAAGCCTGGCCTCGGCACGGGAGGAAACTTTCAAAGGCTGTTCAGGCCGTGGAAGGCTAACAGTAGTTCCATAAGCCTTCCACTTCCGGATGATGCTCCCAACAGTAGAGACAGGTAGGCCCAACTCCTTGGAAAGGGTTTTGTACCCCTTGCCAGCCTTGTGACCCTCCACGATCTTGTCTCTGATGGCCTTGGAATGCTCCTTTGTCTTTCCCATGTTGACCATGTATGAGTGCTGTTCACAAGTTTGGGGAGGGTCTTAATTAGTCAGAAAAGGCTGGAAAAAGAGCTAATTAATCCAAAACATGTGAAGCTCATTGTTCTTTGTGCCTGAAATACTTCTTAAGGCTATGTGCGCACGTTGCGTTGGAGTACCTGCAGTTTATTCTGCACATTTTCCTTCCCTTGGTTTTTGACCAAATGGCTTTTGACCATTTTTGTAGCGCTAAAAACGCATGCGTTTTTACCGCGTTTTTAGTGTGTTTTCAGCGCTTTTTACCTGCGTTTTCACCTGCGTTTCTGCAGATGCGTTTTGTAGATCAAGACACTGAGAAATAAAGTTGAAAGAGTCAAAAAGAATGAAAAAAGAGAAAAAAAGTATAAAATTAACTTTTAATAAAACTATATGGAAAATTATCAATTTTACTGAAATAATAGTGGTTATGCACATTTTAACAGAAAAATAGGTAAAGTTTATAATTTTTTAACATTTAAATTTTCGGTTATTGTGTGTGTGTAAAGGAACATTAGAACCCATTAATTTTTGGCCAGAAAAGCATGCGTTTTTGGAGCCAAAAACGCAGTGGAAAAGCAGGTAAAAAGCATGCAAAATGCAGGAATTGTGATTTTGGTTGCGTTTTTGCCATTTCTCATTGACTCCAATGTTAAGGAAACGCTGCAGAAATGGCAAAAACAACTGACATGCTGCTTCTTTTTCAGCATGGTTTTTGACCACAGATATGCAAATTAAACGCTGCAGAAAAAAAAGCAAAGTACAGACAGGATTTCTGCTTTTCCCATAGACTTTGCTGGTAAACAAAAACGCTGCTGCTGAAAACGCTGCAGAAACGCTGGAAAAAACGCAACGTGCGAACATAGCCTAATACTTTAGGGGAACCAAACAGAATTCTGGTGGTTTGAGGGGTTGAATAATAAATGACCCTCTGAATAAACTTTTCACAATTTTAAAAAAAAAAAAAAAGAAATAACATTCTTTTTTGCTGCAGTGCATTTCACACTTCCAGGCTGATCTACAGTCCAAATGTCACAATGCCAAGTTAATTCCGAATGTGTAAACCTGCTAAATCTGCAGGGGGTTGAATACTACTTGTAGGCACTGTATGTGTCCCTGCTATTTACTGTGTAATGGTCGTGTCTGACCGTACAGAACATGGTCTGATCATACCACATCTCCTGGGCAGGGGAGGAAGTAAAAAAAGTATACAGGTATTAAAGGAAACATCACAAATTCTTTCTTTGAGGTAAAACATTTTTTTAAAAACAGGCAGGAAAATGTTTTACCTCACAAAAAGAATCAGCTGATCCTATGCTGTAATGTCTATACGATACAGTGGTGCCCATTACAGCAAATTATGTCTAATCACAGTATAATATAAAGAATGCAATACTCCTATCTGATTTATGTTTTTGTGGGGGATATTGCTCTCCAAGCTTGTAGTCAAATCAGCGGTGTCACAGAATGCTCTACCGGTTTCCCTAGCTCATGTTATTTGATAAATTTGGCACATTTTAGTTGGTCTAGTCTAAGTTAATGCCTAAGTTGGCTTACTTTAGCCAATTACGTTACATCAAATTTTGGTGCTATTAACTGCACCTTTTCCCTGCGAACATTCCAGCGGGTGGCCCCACTATCTTGTGTGAAAAACTGTCTAATACACATGTGAAATGTGGTGCAAGGCAGGAAAGACATTTTCTTGGGGGCCATAAATGAAGCTAGATTTTCAGTTCATTTAGGTTAGTAAATCCGCTTCTGTTTATCTGAATGTTTGGTTGGATAGGGTGGGAATATTTGCTGACGGACACCTCCAGGAAACGTCTGCTATGCATGGTACTGTATAGGAACACACTGGCATACATTGCCTTCATTAGTGGTCCCTTTTTTTTTTTTTTTTCTTTTTTTAAGAAAAAGGTTCTTGTCTTAACTCTACTGTATGTACTTTCGAGGCATAACCCATTGCCTTTCTGATAGAATAGTACTGCAGTATAATATATTCCAGGCTGTTATTCCTGTCGGCATACACTTCTGTATTGCAGTATATTGTCATGCTTCATGCAGGCAGGCATCCAATCCTTAGTGTATCCTAAGGCTATGTTCACACAGTGCATCTTTGCTAACCACAAAAATGCACTGTTTTTGGCCAAAAAACGCACCGGCGGCAAAAACGCATCAAAAAACGCATATGTTTTTGCCGCGTTTTCACCGCGTTTTGCCCAATGCATTTTTTAAGTCAAATCTATTGACTGGAAGGGCTCAAAAACACTGGAAAAAATGCAAAAAGAATTGACATACTTCATCTTCAAAAAAACGCAGCCAAAAAAAGATGCCCTGTGCAGACCGAAGAATAGAAATCTCATAGACTTTGCTGGGGGAAGGAAATGCATGTATTTTGGTGCATCTTTGTGACCTCCGAAACGCAGCAAAAGATGCCCTGTGTGAACTGGCGCCCGGTTTTCATCCTTTGACCACTGAACACGATTGATCCATATGGTTAGAATCACTATTTTGCTGCTTGGCATTTAAATTATCCCAGTCAACAAATGGATAAAACGTAGATGGGACGTATTTTTACCCTGATTTTTCATATTAGTGTATGTGTTACATAGCCCATGTAGATGATAGTTACAACCACTGTATAACGATTTATTACCATCTAAAGTGCGATCAATGTCATTATAGTGGGTCAATAGGGGAAACCGTTAGTGGAACACCTGCTTATTTTACTAGTGTTATAGAATTTTAATATTGTATTTAATAAAGGATTGTTATTCATATTGGATTGGCATCTGTCCTGATTTCGATCAGATATATAGTATAGTGTGTGAACATAGCCTAATATTGGTACTTTCCTAGGACATCTGCACCCACCGGTTGCATTTCAGGGCTGAGAGTTCCCGTTAAACCCAGTAGATGCTACATTTGGTATTTTAAGCAGCATCTAACAGGTTTAACAGCTGTGATCGGACTTCTCTCCATTGTTGAAGCTGGAGTCCAGCTAGTTTACAACCGAGATCCGAGTATTTAATTCTGCTTCATTTTGTGCTATGAAGAACATTTATTACCTACCCAAGTCTACAGAGCCAACAAAAACCGTGCATTACTGTTTCCATGAACCCCACAGACATGGTGTGGGGTGGCAGAACACATGTGACCGCTGCCCCACCTTACTGTGAGTTCCTACCTTAGTGATGATTAGGATCCTCAATGACCAAACGTTCATCACCTATCCAAAGGATAAATGTCTGTCACGGCTGGTGGTGACCCTGTAATGCTCAGGGATTGTGTCTGGAGCATTCAGCACTGGGGTTTTTCACTTAGTTTGCAATAATGAAAAAAAAAAAAACCCTCCTTTTTAATTTATTGAAAACTAAATGGTGTGTTTTTTTGCTAGTGCCTGGATTAGATGATCACTTGCTGATGTTTGTTTAGCTGATTGCACCCTGCAGAACCAACATGCTTCTATGTAGACGTAATGAAATGTGTAAAGGTCGCTTTGCCTTCATGAGCGCACACACCATAAACCTCCTCTATATATCTCACGGACATACTGAAAGAAAAAGGCCCCTTTTATAAAAGCAGTATATGGGCCCTTTATGAAAGCAGTATATGGGCCCTTTATAAAAGCAGTATATGGCCCCTTTATAAAAGCAGGATATGGCCCCTTTATAAAAGCAGGATATGGCCCCTTTATAAAAGCAGGATATGGGCCCTTTATAAAAGCAGGATATGGGCCCTTTATAAAAGCAGGATATGGCCCCTTTATAAAAGCAGGATATGGCCCCTTTATAAAAGCAGTATATGGGCCCTTTAATAAAAGCAGGATATGGGCCCTTTATAAAAGCAGGATATGGGCCCTTTATAAAAGCAGGATATGGGCCCTTTATGAAAGCAGTATATGGGACCTTTTATAAAAGCAGTATATGGGCCCTTTATAAAAGCAGTACTGTACATGGTCCCTTTATAAAAGCAGTATATGGGGCCTTTATAAAAGCAGTATATGGGCCCTTTATAAAAGCAGTATATGGGCCCTTTTATAAAAGAAGTATATGGGCCCTTTTATAAAAGAAGTATATGGGCCCTTTTATAAAAGAAGTATATGGGCCCTTTTATAAAAGAAGTATATGGGCCCTTTTATAAAAGTAGTATATGGACCCTTTTATAAAAGAAGTATATGGGCCCTTTTATAAAAGAAGTATATGGGCCCTTTTTAGTGTCCAGTAGCTCATCATACTGCCCAATCCACCTACTTTGCATATGGAAAGGATCTCCGAACCTCTTGGGCCCTTCTGGGCCTGCACAATTGAACCAATGGTATGTCCGCCCCTGCATCATCTGTTGGCAAATTTAAGCCGTACTTTGACTCTTTTGAGGTGGTTAATATGTAATTTGGTTTCTAAGGAACACTTGCATGTTGCTTCACTTACTAGGCATGTTAAGGAGATCCTGCACCTTGGGACTCAGAAGTGACTATACCGTTCTTGTGTGTCGTTACCTGTCTGCGGAGCTCTGCCTCTCGCTTTGTTCTTTGCGCAGATGGCTGTTTGTGTCCAATATGGCTGCTGCAGTTGTGTGGAGGGTGTAATAGTCTATCTAAACCCTGCCTTCCCTGCCTTTCCTATCCCACACCACAGGGAAGGCAAGGGAGGAGTGGTTCAGATTTATCACTGATCTTCTCCACACAACTTGCAAGTAGTAGGAGCAGAGCACACCAATCTGAGCAGATGAGGCAAAACGAGGGCACCGGGGTGACTACATTAATAATGCATACTCACTATTCCATCCCAGAGTAGTGCGCCGCTATAACTATTCTTTTTCACATGAATGGGCTCTGCAAAAAAAACTCTCAAACCTTTCAACCCTAAAATGTGACTTTTCCCTTCTTTTTCAGATTCAGGATATCTGGATAGCTTGGAAGAAAAGTCCTTTTTCTGCCGTATCAGGTAAGCCGAGTGTATGCCAAATTATAGGAAATCTCCGGTATGGAGACACAACATGCAACCATTGTCCTAAGAATGATACTCAAGCCTCTTTTCTTAAACCTGTCTGTAAAACTCTGCGTCCGTTACCTTTAAAACATCCATGTGATATCAATTACTAATGATGCTATGGTGATTTTGGCAGCTTTGTAGCGGTCATCAACAAATAATGCACAATTTTGCTGCGATATTGCACCAAGATGTTAGAGAAATGTTGCAATTGCAAGTTAATTACATGAAAAAAGTTAATTTTCGTCTCCTTATTGCATTGTGATGCAGATGTGAGGCTCCAGTCTCAGAAGATGGCTTCTTAGCAGCAGCAGCGTCTGACTGGGGTGTATGGGGCCCACCAGGGGAACTGACTCCAGGGGCCCGCCCTACAGCTATGTGTAAATACCTGTTAGCCGTTATCCCGGTTATAGTGGAGCGTGACTGTAAAACACAGGCGGCTCCTGCACATCTCCTGTGCATCATTACTGGGATGTACAATTACAAGAGTTTGCAGTAAGGAGGATCTTTGGTGACAAATTATCACAAATCCACAGGTTGGTGGGTGATAACTTATTGATTGGTGGTACCAGACCAGTGGAAACGCACCGATGGGATGAATGGGGAACTTTTTCCCCTGACAGGGCACTTTTACCCCCATTATCGGCAGCGAAAGCAGGTGGGATGTGTGACCGCAGCTCCATTCGTCCTCTTTTAGGCTACTTTCACACATCCGGTTTGAGCCCTGCGGCTCAATCCGGCTGTGAAAACTATGCAACGGATGCGGCGAAAACACCACATCCTTTGCATAAGTTTTCACATGCGGCCGGTCCGGTTTTTTCCGGTTGCGGCATGCTACTGAGCATGCGCAGTGGAAAAAACCGCATCCGACGACCGGATGCGGTTTTTTCCGCATCGCTCCGCATCCGGCCTCCATAGGGATGCATTGAAAAATGCACCGCAGCGGCCGGATGCGGCGCGATGCGGTGTTTTTTGCCGGAGCAAAAAACGTTGCAGGTTCGATCCGGCCGCCGCATCGGCTAAATCTGCCGCATGCGGCAAAAACCGGACCGAACGCAAGCCCCTGCGGCACAATACGGCACTAATGTAAGTCTATGCAAAAAAAACCGCAATCGGCGTTACAAAAGCCGGTTGCGGTTTTTCTGCAGAACGCCGTATTGTGCCGCAGAGCAAAAATCCGGATGTGTGAAAGCAGCCTTAGGCTGACCGAAAAAGCCAAGAACAGCACTCGCAGCCACTGAGGGCATGAATGGATCAGGGGTTGAGTCAGACATGAGCTCCAGGGTAATGGAGATAAAAGTTCGCATTTTACAGATCGGTGCAGGTCCCAGCAATCACACCCCACTGGTGAATAAGTTATCACTATCCTTAGGCCACATTCACAAATTCAGTATTTGGTCAGTATGTTACCTCAGTGTTTGTAAGGCTAAACCAGGAGTGAGTGAGAAATGCAGACGTGGTGCCAGAGTTTCTATTATACTTCTGATTGTTACACTACTGGCTTTGGCTACAAATACTGCTGTAAAATACTGACCAAATACTCAACACGTGCACGTGGCCTTAGAAAAGGTGGTCACCGTATTTTTCGTATTATAAGACGTACCCCAAATTTAGAGATAAAAAAATAAAAATGGGGTCTATCTTATACTCCGGTGTTGTCTTACCGGATTCTCCCCTGTTCCTCATTATACTATGTTGCCTTTCGCAATCCCCTTCCTAATTGCCTCATAATATCCCCCATTGCTCCATAATGTCCTAATTTCCTCCATTGCTCCATAATGCTCCCATTGCCCTATAATGTCTCTCATTGCCCCACAATGTCCCAATTTACTCTATAATGTCCCCCATTTCTTCATAATGTCCCAATACGCTTCATAATAACCCCCACTGGTCTATAATTTTCCAATTTACTCTATAATGTCCCTCATTGCCCCATAATGTCCCAGTTTGCTTCATAATGTCCCCCACTAACCCATAATGTCCCAATTTGCTTCATAATGCCCCCCCACTGACCCATAATGTCCCCAACTGACCCATAATGTCCCTCATTACCCCATAATATGCCCCATAAAAGTCCCCCACCGCTCCATAATGTCCCGTTTTAAAGTAATACACTCCTCCCCCACCACAGCCCCCCATGTAAAATTATTGTGCATGTCATCTTCGACTCCTCTGGAGCACTTACCAGAGCCTGCGCATCCTCTTCTTTTCTGCAGCCCCGACCCCGGTGATGATGGTATGAGGGTGCGGGGCTAAGCAGCGTTTCTCTGCCTTAGTCCTGTTGTCGCACTGTTCAAATGTATGCATGACTGAAAGACGCGCATATATTTGATAAGCGGCGCGATCTCCAGGTCCTGCGTGCACCTCATCTGTGCAGGCCTGGGGACTCCCACAGTGCAGCGTTAGGACCTTTGGTGAGTCACGTGACTGTGATGTCACTGAAGGTCATTCTGCAACTTCAGAAACTTCAGTGATCGTACAGAACTTGTACGATCACTGACGTTTATGATTGAAAGGCCTTGGGGCCTCTCCGAGTATGGGGGCCCTTGATGAGCTGCCCAGCTTACCCACCAAAAAACGCTGGCCCTGAGAAACTGGGTACCCGCAGTCAAGGCCCGCCAGAGGCAGCAAAACAACCCCAAAACGTCTTTGAACCTCCACCATATTTCACTGTAGATACCATCTTTTTTTTTGTTTGTAGGCCTCAATGTGTTTGCGGTAAACAGAAAGATTTGATTTTACCTAAAAGCTCTATCTTGGTCTCATCTGTCCATAAGTCTGTTTCCCCGAAGAACCTTGGCTTACCAATGAATAATTTGGCAAACTGCAGTCTAGCCTTTTTATGCCTGTGTCAGCAGTGAGGTCCTCCTGGGTCTCCTGCCATAACGTTTGTTCATTCAAATGTTGGCGGATAGTTTGGGCTGACACTGATGCACCCTGAGCCTGTAGGACAGCTTGAATTTCATTGGAACTTGATTATAGCTGCTTATCCACCATCCTGACTATCCTGTGTTGCAACCTTTCAGCAGTATTTCTCTGCCAGCCACGTCCAGGGAGATTAGCTACAGTGCCATGGGTTGTAAATGTCTTGATTATGTTGCGCACTGTGGACAAAGGAACATCAAGATTTCTAGAGAAGGTAGAGAAGGACTTGTAACTTTGAGATTGTTGATATTTTTCAACAATTTTGATTCTCAAGTCCTCCTATTTCTGTTCTCCATGCTTAGGGTGGCTTACAATGCAAAGATTGAGTCAACTTCTCCATTTTTTTTTTTTTTTTTGTTGCCACAGAGGAGTTTAAACTAGCTTGAAACAACTCCTTATTTAACCACAATTTTGGAAAGGTGCTAACAATTTAGTTTGGCTTATTCTTTAAGGATTTGTGTTCATTTATGTCCAAAATGCTTTTGTTTATGTTGTTCCAATAAACACAATATATATGACATAGTATATCTACAGTACTATATTATGTCTGATGAATTGACCGGAGTAGCCTGGAAAGCTATGTGTTATCATGTCATCATTTTATTAAGCTGTATCAACCACTGAGGTTTCAGTTTATATTTTGGAACTCTGTATATTAAATTGCCGCGCACTGAAACACGATCATTTAAAAAAAAAAAAAAGACAGAAATTAGTAGCGTTTCTAACAGACTATAAATGGGTTTCCATCATTTTGCGCTCTCGTGAATGACCTGGCCGCCTGTCTATGAACGGTGGATGCTTTCATGCGGTCAATCACGCTGCTGTGTACTGGCCGCCTGCTGTTTCATGATGTTCTCATAATCTAAGTGCTTTTTCTACACAGAAGAGGCTCTTTGATTTGCTCTGTTTCACCCACTAAAGACCGAGCGGAAGCACATATTCAGAAATTGTTCTAGCACTTAATTCTGTGTGGGCAAAACGAAGGAATGAGGTTACGAGGACATAATACTCAGGTACAGGGAAATCCTCCCCCGCTGTACACCAGCCATCAATACCAACATCATTCTGTTTCCTGCAAGTGCCGTACACAAGAATTGGAGAGGAGCTCGTAGTGGGAAATGCTGAGGAGAACATTGAGAAGATTTTCTCCTTCCAGAACAGACCATGACACATTCATTTATGATGATACCCTGGTGACCGCTACTTCCACGGCCAGATAAAAGCAGATCTGACCAAGATCATGGTTCTCGATCTAGAAGCAGTGTTAAAATGACTGGTCCACCGGCTTCTGTGGCAAAGGACACAAAATATACAGTGATGTGGTACAATGGCAGAGTCCTAAGAATCGAAAAACTGAATTCAAGGAGGGGACAGATCCAATATCATGATAGACTCTTTGTTTCCAAACTGGCACATGCTTAAGGCTGCCATGGTGTAAATGTGAGGAGCCTTACTACTCTGGCACGTCTTGTAGTGAAGGATCGTCTATGGTCAGCACTTGCGTAGGCTGCTTTCACACATCCGGTAGGTGCAGAGCCGGCCAATCCGGCTCTAAAACCTATGCAACGGATGCAGCAACAAAACCGCATCCTTTGCATACGTTTTTTACATGCGGCCCGTCCGGTTTTTGCCGCTTGCGGCAGGCTACTGAGCATGCGCAGTGGCAAAAAACGCATGCGGCGGCCGGATGCGGTGTTTGCCGCAGGACACCGCATGCGGCAAAAACCGGACGGAACACAAGCCCATGCGGCACAATACGGCACTAATGTAAGTCTATGCAAAAAAAACGCAACCGGTGGCAAAAAAAAATGGTTGCGTTTTTTCTGCAAAGCACCGGATTGTGCCGCACAGGAAAAACCGGATGTGTGAAAGCAGCCTAAGGTTATGCATGTGACTGATGTGCCAGCTCCACATTTACTGGCTCCCTTTTTTTAGTCAGGACTGCAAGCTGAAAACCATTCGCAATTAGTAAGCAAAGTATATTAGAAAGTTGTAGAGTTTTACATTATAGGTGAAATGATCTTCATCTGTCTGATCTTCATGTCTTATTGTTTCCATACATTACACAGACTAAGAAGTTCAATAGCATTGTGCAATGTTGTATAAAGAGTAGACGGACGTCTACATAGCACTGCTTTGCCGAGTACAAGTTGTTCCTGGACAGGATATGCGTGACCTTAATACAAAGCAGATGTCCTCCTCTAATGTGCCCGCTAATCTGCCAAGAACAGTCGCAGCTCCAAGACTCCTTGTAAGGTTGTCAATAAACACTTATTACTGGCACGACCACTTAATTCTAAAGGCGAGATTTGGACTCTATGACCCACAACATACAAAAATACGAAGTCATGCAGAGCTGGGACAAAAAAGGCTTTGTTTCCTCCCCCCTAAATAAAAAAACAAAAGCACTCTGGCTTAATTCACAGAAAAATGTATCCTATTTAGTCCTTTCAATAACCATTCCTTACCAGAGGAAGATATTGTTACTAAATAACTATGTATTGTGATATAATTCATAAAGTGTGTGTATGTATGTATGTATGTATGTATAATATATGTATGTATGTGTATTTATATGTGTGTGTGTGCATATATGTATGTGATCGTCAGTTGGTTGCTGCTCTCTGCATACTCATAGATAACAAAGCACTCGGTGTACTACACTTTGTCATCTGTCGTTCCCTGTGCAGAGAGCAGCAGCTGTGATGATTGCCAGTTGGTTGCTGCTCTCTGCATACACTTAGATAGTAAAGCTCTCAATGCACTTTGTCATCCGTCATTCCCTGTGTAGAGAGCAGCGGCCAGATGACAAACTCGCCACAACTCATCAGTTCTGCACTGGCAGCAGCCATCGATAGAACATGCACTGATTTAGCTCCCTCATCATGAAGAAAAGGGGCGAAGGTGCAGGGACTTCAGATGCTCCCGCTCCTAACAGCTTTCACTCAGTTGGATGAGATCCGGCTGGCTGATTAGCGGAGGGATCTCCTTCTTGGCTGAGGTGGCCTTTTCAAACAGAGCAAACTGCTCACGCTCAACCCCTTAGGCTAATTTCACACATCCGGCTGTAGCAGTGCGGCACAATCCGGCGCTCTGCTGAAAAAACTAAACCCTTTTTTTTTTTTTTTTTTTTTTTTTGCCTCCGGTTTCGTTTTTTCCAGCATTGATTTGCATTGGCGCTGCATGGGCTTGCGTTCCGTCCGTTTTTTGCCGCATGCGGCAGATTTAGCCGATGCGGCGGCCGGATGGAAAGTTCCCTGGCACGTGTTTTGCTCCAGCAAAAAAAACGCATCCGGCCGCTGCGGCGCATTTTTCAATGCATGCCTATGGACACCGGATGCGGCGCGATGCGGCAAAAACCGCATCCGGCCGCCGCATGCGGTTTCTTCCACTGCGCATGCTCAGTAGCGTGCCGCAATCGGAAAAAAACGGATGGGCTGCATGTAAAAACTTATGCAAAGGATGCATTTTTTTTCGCTGCATCCGTTGCATAGGTTTCACAGCCGGATTGAGCCGCAGAGCTCAAACCGGATGTGTGAAATCAGCCTAAAAGAGAGCGAGATGGACGGACAGAGGCCAGTGATGTTAACACTAGGGGGCGCCATAAAGGATACATAGCTTTGGAGTGGGACATTATTTTTAACACATTCAGATTACAAAACTTTTTCTTTCAATGATGTCTGCAGCATTACTTGTATATTGTATTTTGACATAAGCCTCTAAGTAACATATGCCACGCTCTGCCTATATGGTGGCACTGATCGTGCAATATTCTGTGTACTTCTGCTGGAAGGCTCTAATGCGATGTGAAAAGGCCCTTAAAGGGGTATTCCCATCTATAAGATCCTATCCTAATAATATGTAGTAGGCGTAATAATAATATTTGCAAATACCCCCAATTAGAAATGTAGTATAGCTCTCCTGATTCACTATTTTGCTTACCTCTTGTTCAGGGCATTGCAGGACTTTAGGTCTCCATGGTTACGACCACAAGCAACTAACTGTGACTGTGTGGATGTAACCATTAGATACCTAAGGTCCTGCAATGCCCTGAAAATGAGGTAAGCAACACCGTGAATCAGAACTACTATACTACATTTCTAATTGGAGGTATTTGCTAATATTCTTATATTTACACCTACTACATATTGGGATAGGAGATGGGAATACCCCTTTTAAAGGGGTGGACTGTGCTGCTCATTTCGCTCCACAGCTGAGCGTTTCACATTGATCGAGATTTTCAGCTTCTGAATGAATGCTGTAATTTACTTGTATGGAATTGGACTGTAATACCAGACGTAACGTAGAAATGAGGATGGCGCTGTTCTTCAAATATAAGCAAACTCTCATATGCTATATTATATTTATTTGGAAGTACTTAACATTTTTAGATTGGTTATTTGGATTGGACATAAAGTTGTAATTTGGTTGCTTTTATATTTCCTCTCTAACTTTTTTCTTTTCCCTTTCTTCAGCTGTGGCCGTGAGTCTCGGAAGGAAATATCTTACCACCCGTTCCGCCTGACACCATATCTGATCCGTGTACGGACGGAGGAGAGCGCTGCCGAGCACATGTGCTGCGTACTGTTTGCGGAGAGAGTCCACTCTGGGTATGAAGGTACGTATAGCCGTCAGTTATAGGACTATGTAGATGCTCCTTAGGGGTCTATTCCACTTGCTTATAGCTTCCCATGAGAGAGCTTCAGAAGCGATATGCTAATGACTCTCTCTGCTGCGAGCGTCAGCCGAGGGTCATGCGACTGTGATGTCATCTTGCGATAGTATCACAGGAGTGGAGAAGATGGATGGAGCACTTTCTCCCATCTCCTCTGCCTATCTTTGCGTATATCGCACTGCAGTCACATAACATGTGAGTGCAGTGCGATGTTTCACACGCTCCTATAGGCTTGTATGGAGTTGCGTGAGCCGAGACTCCCTGCCAAACACAGCATGCTGCGAGTGCACCGAGAGCACGATTCGTGTCGAGAAATAAAAGGAAAGCGGACACTACCTCATTGCTTAACACTGGTGCAAGTGCAATGTGATTTTTTTTTTTTTTATCTGATCGCACTCGCACCAGAAAATCGCAAGTGTAAAAAAGCCCTTAGAAGAAAATTTCCTGCCATCTTTGAAGTTCATTGACTTTTTTTACTTGGAATATCGTCGGCATTATGGCACTTGATGTCTTCTACCTCTTCAGATATGCCTGGGCGTCTAATTAGGGCAGGAGTGGTTTCCGTGCATCCATTATAGGACACTTGTGCTTACCAGGAAATAGATTTCGCTCTCGTGTCTGCTAACACTGGAGCAGCGGGGCCTCCGTTTTCACTTCTTTTTTTGATCAGAGACCTAATTGCAAATATCCGCTTGTAGAACGTGTAATGGCTGTATTATGCGGTATTCTCCTCAGATGTGCAGCCAGAGACTTGTGATCTTCTCTGATACTTTGCATTAGGCCACTGTTGTGTTGAGGCCACTACGAGTTGTAGGCGAGTGCGTCATGTGCAAAGTCAAGTGTGTTGTTCAAGATGAGGAAATGTTGTTCCTTTCTTGCTTTTTGTCTTAGCTCCTCGGATGCCTGCAGATAAACGCATCTTCACTACCACGCACACCCCTAACTGCCTGTTCCAGGATGTCGATGAAAGGCGAGTACACCTCTAGAAGCCTACCATAACAATTAGATCTGATTTTCTTCTTACTATCCTCATCTTTCTACTTTGCTTTGCACAGAGCGGTGCCCCTGTTGGGTTACCTTCCTCAGGACCTCATCGGCACGCCCATCATTCTGCACTTGCATCCCAGTGATCGACCCCTCATGCTAGCTGTGCACAAGAAGAGTATGTATACACCATGTCCATCTCCAAGTCACAGATTGGTGCGGCGCACTGATTTCGCTTCACCCTAGATCTATGCCCACCAAGTACAATGTAGTTTACCGGACCTTAGAGGAACTAAACTTTATATATTATGACATTTTCCAAATCACATTTGTGGATTTATCTTCACTTCTTAAAAATGAACGCATGGAAGTGGCTTCGCAATCCCTGCTTTTCTTTTTGCATGCCTTCAGCTGCATTGATGGCATATGCTCACTTGGAGGAGTACTTATGATGGCACTGATGGGTGAGCACCTGTGTTCTCCTCCGAGTGTTCTGCTTATCAGAACAATCTCCTGCAGCAGTGTCGACAGACCCTCATTGCCCCCTATAATATAGTGTACAGTGATGCAGTGGTCCCCTACCTTTCTTAACATGAGAGCCACATTCAGAGCGGATAGAGGGTTGCGAAGCACATTCACATCTCCACTACCCACCCTGATTGGTGACTTCCAGCTCTTTCTCCCTATCCCACAGAAGAGACACTCAGTGCGCCCATGACCGGGATAATGACAGCCAAAGCTATCGTTATAGAAATAACTCTGAGGCAGTATATCTAGATCCAGGGGGGGCCATGAGGGTCTTTCATTGCTGCTCTGAGAGAATTTTCTGGTAAGCAGAATGCCTTCCCGAGGAGGTCGGCACTGACCATTTCACTGCCAGCATCTGTACTCCAGATGAGTACATTCTGATATCCATGTAGCAGTAGGCAAATATGAAGAGTGAGGAAAAGCTGGGATTGAAAGCAACTTGCATCCGTTTTTTTTTTGTTTTGTTAAAGGAATGAATACAAATTACTTTTATTAGGTATTTTGCAAAGTTTGATGGATGGTGGTGGCAGATATCAGATCTTTACTTATGGGTCATCAAGATCAATATAATAGAAAACCTGCTAGTTATGGCAGTGGCAGGGGTTCAGGTGCTGTACCCCCGCAATTGCTGCCATGTCTCTGGCTAATGTTACAGCTGAGACCCGACTATCACTCACCGGAGTGGTGCCCGCGCCACTCCCGGCAGTTTAACTCCCTGAATGATGTAATCAGTGCGATCACAGCATTCAGGAGGCAGGGAGAGGGATCGCTTATCTCTCCCTGGCGATAGGGTCCCTATAATGGGATCACAGGGACTTGACCATTGCCATAATATCCCAGGGTCGTCACCATGACAACCTCAGGTTACTGAGCTACGGAGAGCCTGACACACCATGCTGTATGCATCGTGTGTGAGGCAAAGTGCTGCGATATAATCCCCTGTAGTGATAAAGCATTGCAGGGGTTTATAGACATGCAGAAAAAAAAACGCAGAAACAACTGACATGCTGCTTCTTTTTTCAGCAACAAAATCTGCAAGAAAAAAAAAGCAGCGTGTGCACAGCAAGTCAGGATTCTCATAGACTTTGCTGGGATGCGTTTTTCCCTGCTGTATTGATTAAAATCTGCAAGAAAAAAATCATTAACAAATGCAAAAAAACACCACGTGTGCACATAGCTTAAAGGGAACCGAACATCAGCATTTTCCTATATAAGGTGCAACCAGTGCAGTACTGGCACTATCAGGCACATTGTGTACATACTATTAGTGGGCAGCTCGGATGTTTAGGCTGTGAAATCCATGTTTATAAAGTTTGAAAATTCATCATGTTTTTGATTGACGTGCGCACCTCTGCTGCTAATGTCCGGGCGGGTTATGCACGTGTATCCCCGCCCCCCCGCCGCCTGTTCCTCCCTCCCTCTGGCTGTATGTAAATTTCTAATCTTCAGTTACACGGCGTTGGAGTTAGCGTCTGCGCATAGCGCTCATCTCCGGCGCCATGTTTCTGAAGCCCACAGTATTGTCCATGAGAGGGCGGCGCATGCGCCCTCGCTTCTTCAGATCCGTTGTGACCTGGAGAACAGCTGATCTTACCGATTAGCTGCAGCAGACGATATCGTAGGAGACGTCTGCTGCAGCTAATCGGGGTAAGATCAGCTGTGCTCCAGTCCTGTTGTGACAGCGCGCGCTCCCGCGGTCACAACAGATCTGAAGAAGCGAGGGCGCATGCGCCGCCCTCTCATGCACAATAATACTATGGGCTTCAGAAACATGGCACCGGCGCTATGCGCAGGCGCTAACTCCGACGACGTGTAACTGAAGATTAGAAATTTACATACAGCCAGAGGGAGGGAGGTACAGGCGGCGGGGGGGCGGGAATCCACGTGCATAACCCGCCCGGACATTAGCAGCGAGGTGCACACGTCAATCAAAAACATGATGAATTTTCAAACTTATAAACATGGATTTCACAGCCTAAACACCCGAGCTGCCCACTAATGGTATGTACACAATGTGCCTGATAGTGCCAGTACTGCACTGGCTGCACCTTATATAGGAAAATGCTGATGTTTGGTTCCCTTTAAAGCAATGGAGTATATTACTTTATCAGCCTATCAGTGACTGTTCTGTACAGCTATTAGTGTGATGAGACCCACAGAGAGTGTATCGAGTGGACTCCCCTTACACTTAAATATGTTCTGCTCAGTTCTGCAGTGTGGAGGACAGCCATTCGACTTTTCTCCCATCCGGTTTTGTGCTAGGAATGGCGAGTACATCACTATAGACCCCAGCTGGTCCAGCTTCATCAACCCCTGGAGTCGAAAAGTATCTTTCATCATTGGCCGGCACAAAGTCCGGATGTGAGTGCGGCTTTTAGCTCTCTACGCTTTGTGTTAATATGTAACAAGTAGCTGTAATGTGATCTGATGCGGAACGTGGCACATGCTTCTATATTTTATCACAGGGGTCCTGCTAATGAAGACCTTTTTACTGCACCCGCATGTCCAGCAGACCGGTCACTGCAACCAGATGTCCAGGAACTCACAGAGCAAATACATCAGCTTCTCATGCAGGTGACTTCTCAACCTGTGAATAATAAAAGATGAAGTCCGGGTCAACAAACGATTCTTCTTTATTAGTAGCAGTTCACATGCAAACATCGTGATTAAGACAAGCAGTTAGTGCATGGATAATGCTGTGGACGCGTTTCAGGTGTGCTTGCAGCATTAGTCATGACCCGAAACGAATTGGTGTTATCCATGCGCCATCTGCTTGTCTTATTCACTATGTCTTGTATGTGAACTGCTACTAAGACATGCAGTTAGTGCATATGCAAGCCAAACCAGATTTCTTTTGGCCTGCATATATCGGTTCTCCCCCAAAAATCATATTGTAGTAAACTGGGGACTGGTTACTAGGGGGAGGAGGAGGACACAAGGGGGCCATCATGTACTGGTTCCTCCCATTCCCCTTCCTCTGCTGCCATGTTTCCCTTGGGCACTTTGACCAGTGTCTGGAGCTGGTCATCTGCTCTAAGAGGCAGAGGGCGGTTTAGGCCATGTATTCGTCCCAGTATACCTACGCAGTTTGTCCGACATGTATTCGTCTCGGCATGCCTACGCAGTGTGTCTGACATGTCTACATCCCGGTATACCTACGCAGTGCGTCCGACCTGTATACATCCCGGTACAGCTACGCAGTGTGTCCGACCTGTATACATCCCGGTACACCTACGCAGTGTGTCCGACCTGTCTACATCCCGGTATACCTACGCAGTGTGTCTGACATGTCTACATCCTGGTATGCCTACGCAGTGTGTCTGACATGTATTCGTCTCAGTATGCCTACGCAGTGTGTCTGACATGTATACATCCCGGTATGCCTACGCAGTGTGTCTGACATGTATACATCCCGGTATGCCTGCGCAGTGTGTCTGACATGTCTACATCCCGGTATGCCTACGCAGTGTGTCTGACATGTATACATCCCGGTATGCCTACGCAGTGTGTCTAACATGTCTACATCCCGGTATGCCTACGCAGTGTGTCTGACATGTCTACATCCCGGTATGCCTACGCAGTGTGTCTGACATGTATTCGTCTCAGTATGCGTACGCAGTGTGTCTGACATGTATATATCCCGGTATGCCTACGCAGTGTGTCTGACATGTCTACATCCCGGTATGCCTACACAGTGTGTCAGACATGTATTCGTCTCAGTATGCCTACGCAGTGTGTCTGACATGTATATATCCCGGTATGCCTACGCAGTGTGTCTGACATGTATTCGTCTCAGTATACCTACGCAGTGTGTCTGACATGTATTCGTCTCAGTATGCCTACGCAGTGTGTCTGACATGTCTACATCTCGGTATGCCTGCGCAGTATATCTGACATGTATACATCCCGGTATGCCTATGCAGTGTGTCTGACATGTCTACATCTCGGTATGCCTGCGCAGTATATCTGACATGTCTACATCCCGGTATGCCTACGCAGTGTGTCTGACATGTATATATCCCGGTATGCCTAAGCAGTAGTGTTGAATTTTTCTCCCAGCATGTAATTGTATACACGTCACATGAGGGCAGGCGAGCTATATGTATTGCAGGACAGCATATTTCCACTGATTAGCAGCCCACACTTCATAGACGCTGCTGGATTCTGCCCGTCTGTAGTTGATTAGGCGACTGCCGGCTGTGTTGGGAGCGGTAGAAATTATTAATTTATGCAGTTTGGGTTTTTTTTCTCGGTTAAATTTGGGCTGATGGGTGAAGTCTTCTGGCTGCTTCATATATCAGTGTAATCCAGATTAATGCATATTATTTGTCTCCTCCAGCCTGTCCATAACAGCAGCTCCAGTGGATATGGGAGTCTGGGCAGCAATGGTTCTCACGAAAACCCAATGAGTGGTGCCTCGTCCAGTGACAGCAACGGGAATCTCAACGAGGACATTAAAGAGAAACGTGTACGTGGTCTGTTTATTGCCCGAATTTACTTACTCTTATTCACTGTAACAATCCTGCTCTATTTTCCGGGGGCGATCTGTGACCGTGTAGTGCTGAGTTCTCCAGTCTTGCCCCCTCCTCCTTACACTGCTATTCCATGCTGTCTTCCCACTCGTCTTGTGTGGGCAGGGAGCAGCCACGGCCTTAATTCCCAGTGACAGCGTGGAGCATAATCCATGCATGTAATAGTGTGGGAATCCCTGCTGCCGGAACGTGCGTCAGACCCGGAGCATGCCGATGTGTTTTGGAAGTATTGTACGGGCTCTGTGCGTCACTACGAGTGGGGTGTGCTATTTGTAGGGTGAATGATAGCGTTGCACAGAGTGTGGGCTGAATCTGACTCTGCCGGAGGTTGATTACTACTGAATCCATCGTGTGACTGCAGCATGTCTACGGAGCATAGTAATATATAGCTTATAGTGCAGCCATCATATAACTTCTGTATATAACATACCGAATGTATCGTGCACAATAAAGGACCATCTTCTTCATACATAACTCCTCTCATGACGTAACCTTCATAAATACAAGGTCTCGGGGAGAGAAGAGCTGTGCTTATCACCGCCACGCTGGTATAAATAGGAATAAGGGAATTGATCGTCCAATTAGCCACAGCACAGAACACATTGGGGGAATCAATTTGCCCACAGATAATGAATCCGTTTCTCTATTAACGAGTGTGATGTACCCATCTGCTGCTCTCAGTGGTAATGGGAACAGCATTGCTTTTCTGTGTATACTATTGTGATTTGCTCTGATCCATTCCTGCAGTTATTGATTAGATACAGTATAACATTTGCTGCTTACTTTAATTGTTCATGCAGGGAACACATCCAGGTCAAAAATCAGAAGACCACCCGTGCTCTAGCAGTCCGCAGAGTAAAGGTCCCCAGATTGGGGAGGGCAGCCCTGAAGCAGGTAGGATGTGAATTAACACGTAAAGGAACTCTGGCATTGCATTACTGGTATAGGAATATTTGAAAAAAAGAGAGATATTTAGAATCTGTATTGGCCAATGCATGTGAGCCCAGTCACCACTGGAATGCCCAGATAGTGGCATTCCAGCTAGGTTGTAGTCTAGCTGCCTAGACATGGAGGTTTTTAATCCAGATAGTTGCATTTCAAGTTAGGTTCCCGGATTACAGAGATTACCTTGCCGTGGTGAGCGGGCTCACATGCATTGGCCAATACATATGCTAAATAGCTCCCAGGGAAAAATAAAATTTGATTTCTCCTTGGTGGCCCACATAGATTAACCCTATATCTGCTAATTAATAACATTTTTTTTTTTTACCTGATTTGGGTTCCTTTTTAAATGGTCACTGTTATTTCAACATACTTTGGTTAAATCTATAGTAGAGGTGAATATAAGGAACTTTTGAACCTTACTGAAACCACGGCTATCGGGAGAAAATGAACTTTATTCCTCCAGGGAGCCACCACTTTCAGTCCGAGGCATGCGCTGCAGCACAAGCTGTCAATCTGTGTTTGGGTGTGCTTAGAGGCGCTACTCAGCAGGCTGCTACACAACACCTTCCCAGGAGGATTAAACTTAATTTTCTCCTGGTAATCTGGCTTTTAAAGGGAACCTGTCATCAGAAATTTAGCTTTCAACCTAAAGGTTTCCCCCTCGGCAGCTCCTGGGCTGCATTCTAGTAAGGTTTCTATACTTTTTGTGCCCCCTTTTAAACCAAAATAAATACTTTATAAAACTGTACCTTTCGCTTTGAAAATCTTGTAAATCGTCCATGGGGGCGGACCGTGTGGCGTCCGTTGCTGTATCTTACGCCGTCCCCCATGCTTCAAATCATCCCTCAGGACGCTGCCCACTGCGCCCGAGGTCCCGTGCACGCCGGGACACCTGGTGACGTGGTCGCAGGCACGAGGTTATGGGCCGCGCTGTGATTGCATCGCAAGTGCCCGCCCATACTCTCGTGCCCGCCCTTTCCCCACTGCCTCCAGCGTTCTGCGCCGGCCCGACGTCACCTCCTTCCCATCGTACCCTGCAGCAGGAAATAGATGGGAGAAGCGGAGCAGGCCACTACAGGAGAAGCTGAGGATCTGAGCGACGTACAGAGGGGAGAGCGCGGCCACGAGAGTATGGGCGGGCACTTGCGATGCAATCACAGCGCCGCCCATACTCTCGTGCCTGCGACCACGTCACTAGGTGTCCCGGCGTGCACGGGACCTCAGGCGCCGTGGGCGGCGTCCTGAGGGATGATTTGAAGCATGGGGGACAGCGTAAGATACAGCAACGGACGCCACACAGCCCACCCCCATGGACGTTTTGCTAGATTTTCAAACCGAAAGGTACAGTTTTTTAAAGTATTTATTTTGGTTTAAAAGGGGGCACAAAAAGTATAGAAACCTTACTAGAATGCAGCCCACGAGCTGCAGAGGGGGAAACATTTAGGTTGAAAGCCAAATTTGTGATGACAGGTTCCCTTTAAGCAAACCATAGAAAAATGTCCCTTTTAAAATGTAACTTTTAATAAATACTTTAAAAAGTCAAAGACCATCTTAATCACAATAAACAGAAAATATGTAGGTCCTGCAGAATGTATAATAACACAAAAACCCAGGCAGGAGAGTTAGACTGTAAACTGGCCCTAAATAAGCCCTAATAGAAATTCTCCCTACGTAGCAATGGAGGGTATGACGCCCTAAAGGTTCTGGCGCCCCCATTCACCGACGGGAAACCCTATATAGCCCTGTTCAGCCCTGCAAGGCTGTTGGGGGTTAATAAAGTGATGATGGAGGGTGTGTTTTGTATTTTATTCCAAATAAAGGATTTTTCTCTGTCTGTGTTTATTTACTGTCACAGGTTAGTGTGATGCAGGTATCTCAGGCGCCTGTGCTATCACTAACCTAGGGTTTAGTAGCAGCTGTGCGCTGCTATTAACCCCTTATTACCCCGATTGCCACCGCACCATGGTAATCGAGAAGAGACGGTATTGCACCGGAATTGTCACATCTAATAGATGCAGCAATACCGGGTGGCTGTGGGCTAGAATACCAGCCACCAGCCAGCTTTATCTTGGCTGGGTATCAACATTAGGGGGGACCGCATGTGTGTTGTTTTTTTTTTTTGTTTTTTTTTTAATTATTTAACAAAAGAAAAGCCGCATATGCTTCCTCTTCTTTTGCTACACAGCCAAGATAAGCACAGGGGTTTTTTTTTTATTATTTTTGGGCCAAGGGATGTAAATTTGGTGATTATTATATTTTTACACCAGTTTCCGGCACGCATTCTACACCTCCTGGTAAAAAAAAAAACTTGCAAATTTGCTGCAGACGATTTCAGCACCAAATGTGCACCTCCTGGCACAAAATCACGGCTAAAAAACACGGATTTCTTTGTCGCTCCTAATTGGGAGACCCAGACAATTGGGTGTATAGCTACTGCCTCCGGAGGCCACACAAAGCACTACACTAAAAAGTGTAAGGCCCCTCCCCTTCTGGCTATACACCCCCCCGTGGGATCACGGGCTCCTCAGTTTTATGCTTTGTGCGAAGGAGGTCAGACATCCACGCATAGCTCCACTGTTTAGTCAGCAGCAGCTGCTGACTATGTCGGATGGAAGAAAAGAGGGCCCATTCTAGGGCCCCCAGCATGCTCCCTTCTCACCCCACTTTCTGTCGGCGGTGTTTGTTAAGGTTGAGGTACCCATTGCGGGTACGGAGGCTGGAGCCCACATGCTGATTCCTTCCCCATCCCCATTAGGGCTCTGGGTGAAGTGGGACTTTACCGGTCTCCAGGCACTGAGACCGTGCTCCTTCCACAGCCCCCGGAGAATCGGCTGGATATGGAGCTGAGTATCGTCAGGGACAGGGCCCTGCTTCGTTAAGGTACTCTGTGTCCCCGGGCATACCGCGCGCACACCGCAGCATGCTGGGCGTGTTAGTGCGCCGGGGACATCAGCGCTGCTGCGCTTGTGCCATTCCTCACTACAGCGCTGCTGAGTGAATAGACTTAGTACGAACGGCCGCGCCGGCCGCTGGGGTCAGTTTTCACTGCGACGCGGCTAGGACTTGGGGTGCGCCGGGGACTTCCGCGCTAGCCGTGCATGTATGACGGCCGCGCTTATTACTACAGTCCCCGGCTTTTGCGGCCTAGTTCGTTTCGTTCCCGCCCCCAGACCTGCCAGTCAGGGGGAGGGCGGGACGCTGTACAGACCATCAGCGCTGAGGGCTGGAGTCTGCTTTACATACTCCAGCCCTCACACTGGGCACAGTGGGACGCCAGTTTCCCGCTCTTTGTTTGTGGCACGCCCACGGTCCGCCCCTCCTCACAGGACGCCGGCAGCCATTCCTGTCTGCACGCTGAGCTGGAGAGGGGAGACTGGGAGACCCAGACACGGGATTCTGTGACCTCACACCCGCTTTTCAGCGGGCGGTAAGCAGCCCTCAAGGGCTCACCCCCACTTGTGCCGAAGTGTACTTTGTATTTTTGCTTGCATACTATACATTACACTGTACGGTCGCTGGTGACTCTCTGCTATATACCCTCCTAGGTTACTCAAGGCAGACAACAGCATGTCGTCCGCAAAAAGCAAACGTGCCAAGGCACAGACTTTATATGCTGCTTGTACCGCATGTGGAACTGCTCTACCGGCAGGTTCCACTGACCCCCATTGTGTGCAGTGCTCGGCCCCTGTGGCACTTGCTCAGCCGGGGCCGCTGCTAGAGGTGACCCAGGGAGAACCACCTGTGAATGCTGTCCAGGTGACAGGGACGGAGTTTGCAGTTTTTGCTGACAGATTGTCTATGACTATGTCTAAAATTCTTGAAACATTGCAGTCTAGACCAATAACTCAGACCATGGGCACTGTTGAATCATTGCTCCCTGGTCCCCCTCAGCTGGATCTCTCCCGAGCTCAGGAGGTGTCGCATGCACCCCAGGGTGACGACTCTGACTCGGACGACAGTCCCAGACGGCCTAAGCGGGCTCGCTATGAGCGGCCCTCACCTTCATCACACTGGTCAGGGTCCCAGCTGGACGACTCTCTGTGTGATGAGGCGGATGTGGCTGATCAGGATTCTGATCCTGGGACCGTTCTCAATCTGGATACACCTGATGGTGACGCCATAGTGAATGATCTTATAGCGTCCATCAATAGAATGTTAGATATTTCTCCACCAGCTCCTCCTGCGGAGGAGTCAGCCTCACAGCAGGAGAAATTCCATTTCAGGTATCCCAAGCGTAAATTGAGCACTTTTCTGGACCACTCTGACTTTAGAGACGCTATCCAGAAACACCACGCTTATCCAGATAAGCGTTTCTCCAAACGGCTTAAAGATACACGATATCCTTTTCCCCCTGACGTGGTCAAGGGCTGGACCCAGTGTCCCAAGGTGGACCCTCCAATCTCCAGGCTTGCAGCTAGATCCTTAGTTGCAGTGGAAGATGGGGCGGCACTTAAAGATGCCACTGACAGACAGATGGAGCTCTGGTTGAAATCCATCTATGAAGCTATTGGAGCGTCGTTGGCGCCAGCATTCGCAGCCGTATGGGCACTCCAAGCTATTTCAGCTGGGCTTACACAGGTCGACACGGTCACACGTACATCTGCTCCGCAGGTGGCACCATTGACCTCTCAAATGTCTGCATTCGCGTCTTACGCGATTAATGCTGTCCTAGACTCTACGAGCCGTACGGCAGTGGCGTCTGCCAACTCTGTGGTTTTACGTAGAGCCTTGTGGTTGAGAGAATGGAAGGCAGATTCTGCTTCCAAGAAGTGCTTAACCAGTTTGCCTCTTTCTCGTGACCGACTGTTTGGTGAGCGTTTGGATGAAATCATTAAACACTCCAAGGGTAAGGATTCATCCTTACCTCAACCCAGACAAAACAAACCCCAACAGAGGAGGGGACAGTCTGGTTTTCGGTCCTTTCGAGGCTCAGGCAGGTCCCAATTCTCCTCGTCCAAAAGGACTCAAAAGGATCAGAGGGGCTCAGATTCTTGGCGGACTCAATCACGACCAAAAAAGACAGCCGGAAGAACCGTTACCAAGACGGCTTCCTCATGACTCTCAGCCTCCTCTCTCCGCATCCTCGGTCGGTGGCAGGCTCTCCCGCTTTGGCGACATTTGGCTGTCACAGGTCAAAGACCGTTGGGTGAGAGACATTCTGTCTCACGGGTACAGGATAGAGTTCAGTTCTCGTCCTCCAACTCGCTTCTTCAGAACTTCTCCACCTCCCGACCGAGCAGATGCTCTTCTGCAAGCGGTGTCCGCCCTAAAGGCGGAAGGAGTGGTGACTCCCGTTCCTCTTCAGGAACGAGGTCGCGGTTTTTACTCCAATTTGTTTGTGGTGCCAAAGAAGGACGGGTCGTTCCGTCCCGTCCTGGATCTAAAGCTGCTCAACAAACACGTGAAAACCAGGCGGTTCCGGATGGAATCCCTCCGCTCCGTCATCGCCTCAATGTCTCAAGGAGATTTCCTTGCATCAATAGACATCAAGGATGCTTATCTCCACGTGCCGATTGCGCCAGAGCATCAGCGTTTTCTACGCTTCGTTGTAGGAAGCGAACACCTGCAGTTCGTAGCTCTACCTTTCGGGCTGGCGACAGCCCCTCGGGTCTTTACCAAGGTTATGGCAGCAGTAGTGGCAGTCCTGCACTCGCAAGGTCACTCTGTGATTCCGTATTTGGACGATCTACTTATCAAGGCACCCTCTCAAGAGGCATGCCAGCACAGCCTGAACGTGGCACTGAAGACTCTCCAGGGTTTCGGGTGGATTATCAACTTTTCAAAGTCAAATCTAACCCCAACCCAATCACTAACATATCTTGGCATGGAGTTTCATACTCTCTCAGCGATAGTGAAACTTCCACTGGACAAACAGTGTTCACTACAGACAGGGGTGCAATCTCTCCTTCAGGGCCAGTCGCACCCCTTGAGGCGCCTCATGCACTTCCTAGGGAAGATGGTAGCAGCAATGGAAGCAGTTCCTTTCGCGCAGTTTCATCTGCGTCCACTTCAATGGGACATTCTCCACCAATGGGACGGGAAGTCGACATCCCTCGACAGGGATGTCTCCCTCTCTCAGACAGCCAAGGACTCTCTCCGGTGGTGGCTTCTTCCCACCTCATTGTCGAAAGGAAAGTCGTTCCTACCCCCATCCTGGGCGGTGGTCACGACAGACGCGAGCCTGTCAGGGTGGGGAGCAGTGTTTCTCCACCACAGGGCTCACGGTACGTGGACTCGGAAAGAGTCCACCCTTCAAATCAATGTTCTGGAAATCAGAGCAGTCTATCTTGCCCTACAAGCCTTCCAGCAGTGGCTAGCAGGCAAGCAGATCCGAATTCAGTCGGACAACTCCACAGCGGTGGCATACATCAACCACCAAGGGGGAACACGCAGTCGGCAGGCCTTCCAGGAAGTCCGGCGGATTCTGACGTGGGTGGAAGACACGGCATCCACCATATCCGCAGTTCACATACCAGGCGTGGAAATCTGGGAAGCAGACTTTCTCAGTCGCCAGGGCATGGACGCAGGGGAATGGTCCCTTCACCCGGACATGTTTCAGGAGATCTGTCGCCGCTGGGGGATGCCGGACGTCGACCTGATGGCGTCACGGCACAACAACAAGGTCCCGGTTTTCATGGCGCGATCCCACGATTACCGAGCTCTGGCGGCAGACGCCCTAGTTCAGGATTGGTCGCAGTTCAGGCTACCTTATGTGTTCCCACCTCTGGCGTTGTTGCCCAGGGTGCTGCGCAAGATCAGGGCCGACTGCCGCCGCGCCATCCTCGTCGCTCCAGACTGGCCAAGGAGGTCGTGGTACCCGGATCTGTGGCACCTCACGGTAGGCCAACCGTGGGCTCTGCCAGACCGTCCAGACTTGCTGTCTCAAGGGCCGTTTTTCCATCTGAATTCTGCGGCCCTGAACCTGACTGTGTGGCCATTGAGTCCTGGATCCTAGCGGCCTCAGGTTTATCTCATGAAGTGGTTGCCACCATGAGACAGGCTAGGAAACCATCCTCCGCCAAGATCTACCACAGGACGTGGAAGATATTCTTATCTTGGTGCTCTGCTCAGGGAGTTTCTCCCTGGCCATTTGCATTGCCTATTTTTCTTTCCTTCCTGCAGTCTGGGTTGGAAAAAGGTTTGTCGCTCGGCTCCCTTAAAGGTCAAGTCTCCGCGCTATCCGTATTTTTTCAGAAGCGCCTAGCGCGACTTCCTCAGGTACGCACGTTCCTGCAAGGGGTTTGTCATATCGTCCCCCCTTACAAGCGGCCGTTGGAGCCCTGGGATCTGAACAAGGTCCTAATTGCTCTCCAGAAGCCGCCTTTCGAGCCTTTGAAGGATGTTTCCCTTTCTCGTCTTTCACAGAAAGTGGCCTTTCTAGTGGCGGTCACGTCTCTTCGGAGAGTGTCCGAGCTGGCGGCGTTATCATGCAGATCTCCCTTCCTAGTATTTCACCAGGACAAGGTAGTTCTGCGTCCAATTCCAGAATTTCTTCCTAAGGTGGTATCCTCCTTTCATCTCAACCAGGATATCACTTTACCGTCTTTGTGTCCGCATCCAGTTCACCAATTTGAAAAAGGTTTGCATTTATTGGATCTGGTGAGAGCACTCAGGATCTACATTTCCCGCACGGCGCCCCTGCGCCGCTCGGATGCACTCTTTATCCTTGTCGCTGGTCAGCGTAAGGGGTCGCAAGCTTCCAAATCCACCCTGGCGCGGTGGATCAAGGAACCAATTCTTCACACCTACCGTTCTGCTGGGCTTCCGATTCCATCAGGACTGAAGGCCCATTCTACCAGAGCCGTGGGTGCGTCCTGGGCATTACGGCACCAGGCTACGGCTCAGCAGGTGTGCCAGGCGGCTACCTGGTCGAGTCTGCACACTTTTACCAAGCATTATCAGGTGCATGCCTACGCTTCGGCGGATGCCAGCCTAGGTAGACAAGTCCTTCAGGCGGCGGTGGCCCACCTGTAGGAAAGGGCTGTTTGACGGCCCTATCACGAGGTATTCTTTTACCCACCCAGGGACTGCTTTTGGACGTCCCAATTGTCTGGGTCTCCCAATTAGGAGCGACAAAGAAGAAGGGAATTTTGTTTACTTACCGTAAATTCCTTTTCTTCTAGCTCCAATTGGGAGACCCAGCACCCGCCCTGTTTTCTTAGGGATTGTGTTTTTTCGGGTGCACATGTTGTTCATGTTGAAGAGTTCAGTTCTCCGATGTTGTTCCTCGGATTGAATTTGTCTTTAAAACAGTTATTGGCTTTCCTCCTTCTTGCTTTTGCACTAAAACTGAGGAGCCCGTGATCCCACGGGGGGGTGTATAGCCAGAAGGGGAGGGGCCTTACACTTTTTAGTGTAGTGCTTTGTGTGGCCTCCGGAGGCAGTAGCTATACACCCAATTGTCTGGGTCTCCCAATTGGAGCTAGAAGAAAAGGAATTTACGGTAAGTAAACAAAATTCCCTTCTTTTGCCAAGAGGTGTAGATTGGATGCAGGAATATGGTGTAAAAAATGTCAACATCACATTTGCATCCCTAGGCCCAAAAATGAAAAAAAAATTAAATTATTTTTTCCAGGATGTGAAAATTTGGTGCTAAAATCTGATGCAGATTATTTCAGCACCAAATGTGCATCAAAAAAGCGCGGCTAAAAATGCGTTTTTTGGGGTTTTTTTGCCACGAGGTGTAGATTGAGTGCAGGAATATGGTGTAAAAATTTCAGCACCAAATCTGCATCTCTTGATGATGGCAAGTTTATCTTGCTGAAACGCGTTGTGATAACAAGAGCTTTATTTTAATCTAATTGTCACAAATAAAGCATAATTATTCACAAAGAAAACCTGAGATAATAGATCTATTAGCGCTCAAAGGACCGGCTTTATCTATCTTCCATATGCCTTTTAAAGCATTAGACTGCCGCCATGTTTATCTGACTATATGCTGTGTTATTTCATGTGGCGGAGCCTCTCTGCGCTGAGACTTTCTGAGATGTGCAATAATGGACATGAAATACTATGAGCATCGGAGCATGGCTGGACAGATACCTGAAGGAGAACATGCTGTAATGATCACGTTGTAGTGCTCCGTGCATTCTTCATACATGTTGTTTTTTCTTTCAGGTGTCGCCCATAGCGGAAATGGTGGCAGTAAAGACGTCAATAGTGAAGTTTCAGGGATCGATGTCCACCATCCACAGAGTGAGCCACTGCCGGCAAAGCAGCCCCCCTACTCGTACCAGCAAATAAACTGTCTAGACAGTGTTATCAGGTGACAGCAATTTTATGGATTAAATATATGATGAGATTGGAAGCAAATGTTTTGGATGGGACAGTGTGACCCTCCTGAAAGCTATATTATATACTGAGTGACTAGAAGACTTACAGTGCCTTACAGTCACAGTCTACTCAATTCTTACACCTTGGATGGACTGGTTCTTGGGAATATACTGCTTGCAGCCTTTGACATGGGCTTATCAGGCAGCGTGTCTCCAGGTTTTCCTCAGATTACTTATGTTTCAGCTGAATATGATTGGAGTAGAGGAAGGATTGTTGGCTGCACCATTCCCATATCTGTACGCTGACTTCACTCACCCGTGTACCACAGACCGGGCCGGCTGCAGGTCTCCTGACTCTGCTTCACACCTCATCCACATACATGAGGCTGTAGGATTCACGTCGGGCCAACCCGGACATTGTGATCCGTAGTCTGTCCATGAAAGTTGGATCTGTGAAACTGGCCCAATTCTTATTTTAATCTTTTAATGTGAAGATCCTTAATGTTGCGTTTTCTCATTTTTTCCGTTTAGATACCTCGAGAGCTGCACCGTTTTAAGGTCTGATAAACAGGAACTTGTGAACAGTACCTCTTCTGCATCCGACGACCAGATACAAATGGAGGAAGGTGAGATTGGCCAACAAAGTCTCTTATCTCCCAGCATTACATCCTGTTACATGTGGGGCAGTCTGTGTAGAAAGTAAGCTAAATTCTGCGATAGAGGGTGGGGACTTTTTAACGATCGGTGTCATCTACGATCCTTGTAATATTACTGATAGAGCTAAACAGGTTTACCATTTACTAACCTTTATGTTTCATGCTCCAGATGATCGGTGCCGGATAGGGATGAAGTCCAAGCTGCCACCATTGCCCCCAAACCATCTGCAGAATCCTCTGACAATGTCGGATTGTGGTCAACATCTTACAGTCAATCCCATTTCTGTCCTGCCAAGCACTACTATTGGCCGACAACCAGTAGTGCTCTCCGCTACCATTACTGGATCCCAGTCTGTGCCAGGCTCTTTGCCCCATCCATCCCTTGCATCCTTGCCTGTTCATGGTACTGCAATCACACAGCTTTCTATGGCAGCCAAGGCTGAGAGTGTGGTATCGCTTACCAGCCATTGCAGCTACAGCAGCACAATTGTGCACGTGGGAGACAAAAAACTGCAACCAGAAGCAGGTATAGCAATCATTGGGAACCTGTATTACTATTACAGTTATGTATGCAGATGATTTTGATTTGTTATTCTTGTGCATGTTAAAAAGTATGCGATAATTTCCAAAAATTCTTAACTTACTATTAGGGTCGTTGACATTAGTATTTTTAAATCGAGCTAGTGCACTTGGACCAATGTTGGTCAATGACGTAGAGCAGCCCTGTGATTGTCACGCAGTGACTATTGGGGTTCCACCAGGTACGCGGGAATTTCCAGCGAGCGCCGCAACACACATAGGGTACATGTTACAACGGTGGGCCCTGGCGCTAAGGAAAGGGGAGCAGGGTCGCCTCTTAAACTCACCTGAGGCTGATCCCTGCACTCCCTAATGTCCCTATACGGGTTCTTTCACCCCATTGCCGATCACGTGCCTACCCCTGTCTTTCCCTGGGCTCAGCCCTGTATAGTGTAGGGCAGCGGAAACTGTAGATTAAAGACACAGCGAGAATTAGGTGTAAAATAAACAGCAATCGTACTAAGCACTCCAACATCAAGAGGTAATATAATGGGGAACAGGCCAGAGGAGAAAAAACAAAGGAGTAAAGGGGGCTTTACACGCTACGATATCATTAATGTTTGATCGTCGGGGTCACGTTGTTAGTGACGCACATCCGGCGTCATTAACAATATCGCAGCGTGTGACACTGACCAGCGACCTTAGGCGACCTCAAAAATGGTGAAAATCGTTCACCATGGAGAGGTCGTCCCAAACTCAAAAATCGGTAAGGGTTGTTTAGCGTTGTGATTCATCGCTCATGCGGCAGCACACATCGCTATGTGTGACACCGCATGAGCGAGGAACGTCTCCTTACCTGCCGCCGGCCCCAATACAGAAGGAAGAGGTAGGCGGGATGTTTACATCACGCTCAGCTCCGCCCCTCCGCTTTGATTGGCCGGCCGCTGTGTGACGTTGCGGTGACGTCGCTGTGATGCCGAACGTCCCTCCCCCTTGAAGGAGGGATTGTTCGGCAGTCACAGCGACGCCGCCGACCAGGTAAGTGCGTGTGACGCTGCGTAGCGATAATGTTCGCTACGGCAGCGATCACAATCGCATGCGCGACGGGGGCGGGTACTTACACGGTCGCTATCGCTACAAATTGCTAGCGATATCGCTACCGTGTAAAGCCCCCTTAAGGGAGGGAAAACAGCACAACCACTCTCCGGCGTTGTACCCTCGTGACAGTCACATCAGACTGCAGTGATGTCATATGAGTGCAGTGCGATATACGCAGAGACACAGTGGAGAATTGAATCTCTCCATCTTCTCCGCACCTGTGATCGGATTCTCACATGCGAGAGACTCTGATCACAGTGAATGACGCTCCGCTCACGCAGCAGAGTTTGAGTAAAGTGTCATTACCATATGGCATCCAATGCTATACACTGCCCCCACCTAAGGCTGATACTATGTAACATTGCGACCAGTTACTACCATGTGGTTGACAGGTTTGTAGAGAAGGGTACAATTGCCTGTGACTGGCTGCTGTATAAATTTATATAATCTGCTTAATGCCTGTATTCCCTGTAATGGGACAATGACAGAACCTCTCTTGTCAGAATTCTGTGACGTTCCTCTGTTATTACGCCTCATATTTTTTTTGAAAGCTAAACAAATAGCTGTGTGTAATTAGTTGTTGACGAGGGGAATGGTAACACCTAGTTGTTAGATTTTTCTTGCATTTTTTCGACAGATGCCAGGGGAGCAGCGCCGTTAGTAGTTATTAAATAAATGATCCACATCATCATTGTCACAACTAGCGATGAGCGGACCCGTGTATATTTGTGATCACCGAATCAGCACAAACTAAATGAAAAATCGGGTTCAGCAAGCGAACTTGACCCCGAAAAATGAACCCTATGCAAGTCAATGGGGGAGACGTTTGGGGCTGCAAAATGGTCGTTGTGAGCGCTAGGGGGCTGCAAATGGAAGTTATATGGTAGTAAGAACAGGATAGTTATACATGCCATGTTTCGCAGAAAATCACGTTGTAGTCAGGCTCTTTTCTGGTCTTTTATTAAGGTTCATGAATATTCACTGCTTCCCTTAACTTACCATCTGTGCCAGTGTCTGTGACTGGTTGGAGACTGCTATACACGCCCCTCGATCTTGTGTCCGCGTCTGATTGGTTTCCATCAGTTTTATGAATAGTAGTGTAAACAGGAATAATTTAAACAAAATAATGTACGCTCCTCCTGCCCTATTTTGATAGCCAGTACAGGTAAAATTGCTGCTGGCTTCAGCCCCCACCTGTGAGCTTTACCGTGGCTGGATATCAAAAGATAGGGAAAAAAAAAAGACAGTCCCGCCAAATTTTTTTATATCCAGCCACAGTAAAGCAGACAGGTGGGGGCTGGTATTATTATCAGGAAGGGAGGAGCCATGAATATTGCCCACCCCGCTGCCTAAAAATACCAGCCTAATGTAACAATTCTGGCGCTTTACATTGTTCATCCCTATTACCCTGGTGCGTAACATAAGGGGTTAATGACAGCTGTGATTTCTCAACTGCTGTCAAGCCCTAGATTAGTAATGGGTAGGGGTCTAATCCTGTGAGTCACAAGAAATAAACAAAAACACAAATAAAAATCCTTTATTAAAACAAAAACACATCCACCTTCACCAATTTATTAACCCCAAAAACTCTCCTGCAGGTCTGATGAAATCGACCCAAGGTCCCACAATGATCCTGGCCCTGCTACATGGATGCGACCATTCTGAGCGACTGCAGACTGCTATTTTTAGGCTGAGGAGGGCCCAATAACCATGGGCCTCCCCAGGCTGAGAATACTGATCCCCCACCTCCCCCCCAGCTATCGGCTTTATCTTGGCTGGGTATCAAAATTCAGGGGGACAGCACACCAGATTTTTTAACTTGGTTATATAAATAATAATAAAAAAAAAAGCCGCATGGGTCTCAGTAATACTTGCGTTTTGTTCATTGAAATGCCTGGTGTTCATAAAGGTCTAGTGGGCGGTCTTATTCAGTGATTACGCTGGTGACGTGACGTCAGCGACCCCGCAGCCACTCTCTGGGCTCTGCGACCCCGCAGCCACTCTCTGGCCTCTGCGACCCCGCAGCCACTCTCTGGCCTCTGCGACCCCCGCAGCCACTCTCTGGCCTCTGCGACCCCCGCAGCCACTCTCTGGCCTCTGCGACCCCCGCAGCCACTCTCTGGCCTCTGCGACCCCCGCAGCCACTCTCTGGGCTCTGCGGCCCCGCAGCCACTCTCTGGGCTCTGCGGCCCCGCAGCCACTCTCTGGGCTCTGCGGCCCCGCAGCCACTCTCTGGGCTCTGCGGCCCCGCAGCCACTCTCTGGGCTCTGCGGCCCCGCAGCCACTCTCTGGGCTCTGCGGCCCCGCAGCCACTCTCTGGGCTCTGCGGCCCCGCAGCCACTCTCTGGGCTCTGCGGCCCCGCAGCCACTCTCTGGGCTCTGCGGCCCCGCAGCCACTCTCTGGGCTCTGCGGCCCCGCAGCCACTCTCTGGGCTCTGCGGCCCCGCAGCCACTCTCTGGGCTCTGCGGCCCCGCAGCCACTCTCTGGGCTCTGCGGCCCCGCAGCCACTCTCTGGGCTCTGCGGCCCCGCAGCCACTCTCTGGGCTCGGCGGCCCCGCAGCCACTCTCTGGGCTCGGCGGCCCCGCAGCCACTCTCTGGGCTCGGCGGCCCCGCAGCCACTCTCTGGGCTCGGCGGCCCCGCCGTGCGACTACCAGATGAATTACTTGTTCTTAACACTGGTGCAGTTTAGAAAGGTGAAACCAGAAAACCCTTTTAAGAGTCTAATAGAATAGACCGTTACAGTACAAATGCTCCACAATCTTTCTGTTTGGTTATATCTTTTGTGTTGATGTATCCTGTTTGATTAGAGTTCATTTAGATTTTTTTGCTTTATCGATTTGCTTGTTGGAGATCAGTATCGACATATCTGGGGGTGTCCTGGGCGGAAATTAAGTAATTGCATATTGTCCTTTTATCTGGTCAAAGCAGACCTCTAATTAGATCTCGTAAAACAAAACTGCATTACTCACTGTATCTTCACCCTGCATTGTGCCTCATTAGCAGAGTCCTCAGTGAGTCGCTGGAGTACACGGCATTGGGGGGGGTCTATGCTGATGGGGCTCATAGATAAGTTGTCAGCCTGAGCTGTTTGCAACCATATTACATGTACTACATATCCTAACATATTTGCTCTTGTATCTGGATAGAATTGGAGGACGTGCATTCACAATCAGATATCCCACCAATTCCACCAAGTAACACAGAAAAGGAGCCTTATAAACAGCTCGGGTTAACCAAAGAAATGCTTGTAGCTCACACACAGAAGGAGGAGAATGATTTTCTCGTTGGTTTCATGGATGTAAAGCGGCTCAGTGCCTTCCAGACAAGGTGCAACACCTACATGCATGAGAAACCAGGAGGTGAGTCTTACAAGTGGGGAGACCTGTTTATGGGAGTCATGGATGTGTGTGTGTGTGTGTGTATGTCCGCTAAAGGAATTTGCACCGTCGCATTTCCAATCACAAAATTTTGCACAGCTGCCCCATGTGACCCAGGGAACGTCATAGACTACGTTTTTTGACTGAAAATTTAACCCCACGCTTTACAGTTAGTCTCCAAAATCCTGCCTCCATTATACTGAATAGAGGTGGGAGCTACTGGCTATTAATAGGAACTGTCAGTGGTTGCTATAAGAACAAAATAAACTGTTAGTATAACAAGCTTATGTGTGAGGTAATAAGATGTCAGTGGGGAGATGGATAAAGAGAAACAGACGGGGAGAAAGAGACAGACGGGGAGAAAGAGACAGACGGCGACTGGGAGAGAGACAGAGAGTTACTATCCCAGGCAACGCCCAAGTACTACAGCTAGTACATTATATATTATTATTATTATTATTATTTATTATTATAGCGCCATTTATTCCATGGCGCTTTACAAGTGAAAGAGGGTATACGTACAACAATCATTAACAGTACAAAACAGACTGGTATTGGAGGAGCGAGGACCCTGCCCGCAAGGGCTCACAGTCTACAGGGAATGGGTGATGGTACAATAGGTGAGGACAAAGCTGGTTGCGTAGTGGTGTACTGGACTGAGGGTTGTTGTAGGTTGTAGGCTTGTTGAAGAGATGGGTCCTCTTGAAGCTTTCCACGGTAGGGGAGAGTCTGATATGCTGAGGTAGAGCGTTCCAGAGTATGGGGGAGGCACGGGAGAAATCTTGTACGCGATTGTGGGAAGAGGAAATAAGAGAGGAGTAGAGAAGGAGATCTGTGAGGATCTGAGGTTGCGTGCAGGTAGGTACCGGGAGACTAGGTCACTGATGTAAGGAGGAGACAGGTAGTGGATGGCTTTGTATGTCATGGTTAATGTTTTGAACTTGAGTCGTTGGGCGATGGGAAGCCAGTGAAGGGATTGGCAGAGTGGCGAGGCTGGGGAATAGCGGGGGGGGGAGAGGTGGATTAAGCGGGCCGCAAAGTTTAGGATAGATTGGAGGGGTGCAAGAGTGTTGGAAGGGAGGCCAGAGAGCAGGAGGTTGCAGTAGTCGAGGCAGGAGATGATGAGGGCATGCACTAATGTTTTTGCTGATTCTTGGTTAAGGAAAACACGGATCCAGGAGATATTTTTGAATTGTAGTCTGCATGAGGTGAAGAGGGCTTGGATGTGTGGCTTGAAGGATAGAGCAGAGTCGATGGTTACTCCAAGGCAACGAGCTTGTGAGACTGGGGAGACTGAGCAACCATCAAGTTTGATGGAAAGGCTTGTTGGAGGAGATGAGTGAGGAGGAGGAAAGACAATGAACTCTGTTTTGTCCATATTAAGCTTTAGGAATCGTGCAGAGAAGGATGAAATAGCAGACAGACATTGTGGAATTTTGGTTAGTAGAGAGGTAATGTCAGGTCCAGAGAGGTAGATCTGTGTGTCATCAGCATAGAGATGATACTGAAAGCCGTGGGACTCTGAGCTGTCCCAGGCCGAAGGTGTAGATGGAGAACAGCAGGGGTCCAAGAACTGAGCCTTGGGGGACACTGACAGATAGGGGGCGAGATGAGGAAGTGGTGTGAGAATGGGAGATGCTGAAAGTTCGGTCGGTTAGGTATGAGGAGATCCAAGATAGGGCCAAGTCTGTGATGCCCAGAGATGAGAGAATCTGTAGTAGGAGGGAATGGTCTACTGTGTCGAAGGCAGAGGACAGGTCTTGGAGGAGGAGGATAGAGTAGTATCGCTTGGCTTTGGGGGTTAGTAGATCATTGGTGACTTTGGTTAGGGCAATTTCAGTAGAGTGATGTGGTCGGAAGCCAGATTGTAGCTGGTCAAAGAGGGAGCAGGATGAGAGGTATGAGGACAATTCAAGATGGACATGCTGTTCTAGTCGTTTTGAGGCATAGGGGAGAAGGGATATGGGGCAATAGTTTGACACAGAGGATGGGTCAAGTGAGGACATTTTGAGGATGGGTGTAATGGAGGCATGTTTAAAGCATGAGGGGAATACACCACTTGTTAGTGATAGGTTGAAGAGATGGGTTAGGGCTGGGATGAGGACTGCAGTGATGTTGGGGATGTGGTGCGATGGGAGCCGGTCCAGTGCACAGGTGGTTAGATGTGATCTTGAGAGTAGAGTGGAAAGATTGTTTTCTGTCATGGTGGAGAAGCTGGATTTGGAGGAAGAGGGATGAGTAGCTATGATGAGGGGCTGTGGTGATTGTGGGCCAAAGCTTGTTCTGATGTTGTCAATCTTCTGCTTGAAGAAAGAGGCAAAGTCTTCAGCTCACATGAGAGGAGAGGGAGATGGTGCTGGAGTACGGAGGAGAGAATTGAAAGTATTGAATAGCTGTTTAGGGTTGTGAGAGAGGATATGAGGGATGAGAAGTAGGTTTGTTTTGCAGCAGTGAGTGGGGACTTGAAGGTGGTGAGGGACTCTTTATATTCAATGAAGTGCTCAGTGGAATGAGACTTCTTCCATCTGCGCTCAGCAATTCTGGAAGCCCGTCTCCGTTGTTTAGTTTGACTGGTGTGCCAGGGTTGCCTGTTGATTGTGTGGGTTTTGGTGTGTGTGAGGGGGGGCAGCTGATTCGAGAGCTGCAGAGATTGTAGTGTTGTATAAAGTTGCATCTGCATCGTGTAAAAATGCAATGTCTGTGAGAGGGAGGAAGGACTGAGAAAGTGCGTGTAAATCAAGGTGTTTCATATTTCTGCTATTTATTTTATATTTTTTTTTTCAATATACATTTCTGGAGGGGTACAATGTTTTGCTATGTAAACATGTGAGAGATCTGAAAGGTTTTCTTTCCCTTTTTTAAGTCCTGCGGTCTCGTGCTCCACAAGGCACAGATATTGCCGGAAGAAGAGGTGGAAAGACAAGAAAGCCTAAAGTGAAACGTGTGCGGCCGGAATCGTGGGATAGCAGTAGTTCTGGTGTTCCCCTGGCCCATCGCTGCCCTTTCACAGGCCTCAATACTACGGCTTGGTCTCAGTCTGACACCTCCCATGCCAGCTGTCCTCCTCTACCTTATCCAGTGTTGCCTGCTTATCCTTTGCCAGTTTTTCCTTCTCCTCAGATCCCAGTGCCAAATGAAAATGGTATTCCAATGCCTAATGGAACGTCATCCAATATGCCTCCTTTTCCTGCTCCTCTGCTTTCACCCATGGTAGCTCTTGTGCTGCCAAATTACATTTACCCACCTACTCTGCCACCCAATGTTTATCCCGGAGCACCGCCCTCACACCAGTTTCCCGTTCCTCCACCATTTTATACACCACAAGCAACATTTCCACCATCAAGTTCCACCTTCCCTGTTCCCAAACCCACCATTCCCCAACCTGTATTCTCTCCTGCACAACATGGCTTCTCTGTTCCTCAACCATCCTGTGCCCCTCAGCCAGCTCAGAGCCACTGCCCATTGCAGCCTTTTTCATATCCAGTCCCTCTGAGTGAACCAAAGATGAAGGAAGGAATTTCTCGCTCAACCACCCCACGGGATCCACCATCTCCCCCACTTTTCCAGTCTCGCTGCAGCTCACCTCTACAGCTGAATTTACTACAGTTAGAAGAGTCACAAAAAGCTGATCGTTCGGAGGGGGCTACTGGCGTCGGAGGTCCTATGGACAGTACATGTATGCCGCAGCCCTGTGAAGATCCTGACTTGGTACGTACAACACAATTACCGGCTTTAGATTTCCAGTTCAAAGACTCCTAACCTTAATTTTTCTTTTTCTAACCCTTCAGTCTGTAGCACCGGAAGGTTTTCCCGCAGGTGGACACGCTAGTGATGCTTTGTCTACGAGCAGTGACCTAATGGATATACTTCTCCAAGAAGACGCCTGCTCTGGGATGTGCTCTGGTTCATCTGGCGTTTCAGAATCGCTAACCTCGAGGTCCAATGGGAACGGCACCTCCGGCAGTCAGACAGGTGGGTCGGTTACACTAGCCGGGAAATCCCTGTCCTCGATGACACCATTTTGCTGGGCAAATGTAATATCTATTTTAGTATTATTTCATTATGATATTTTAGTTAGCCTCTCTTATTTGCAGGGAGTAGTCAGACCAGTCACAGCAGCAAGTATTTTGGAAGCGTTGACTCTTCAGAGAACAATAAAAAAGCACAGGGGGGGTCGACATCTGGAAGTGGCGAGTCGATTATGAAGTATGTCCTGCAAGATCCCATGTGGTTACTAATGGCCAATGCAGATGAAAAAGTCATGATGACCTACCAAGTCCCCTTACGGTAAGCTTGGGTGAAATTATGGAAATGAAGAAGAATAGTTTATACCTTTTTTCCAGTGTGCCGCCTACAAATTTCCACCGCATTCTCTGTAGTGTCACGGAGCATATGACTTATGCCATTAATCTTTCATTTATTTTTTTACCTGATGAAGGCCCTTTAACGGGCAGAAACGCATTATATGACCTTGTTACCAATAAAATAATCAGAATTTGTCTATACAGATTCCATGGTGGACATTTATATACTTCTGTCCCCATTTATATGAATGGATACTGTACTGGATCATTTTATTTCTTCCATTATTGTCACCGAAAAATGGAAATCAGTACTGGACATTCGAACGTAGCCTTAACCCCTTATTTTTCAATATGAAGTGTCACTTTATATGACAATATGTCTGCAGTGTTTCAACATATCCTGGTAATTTTGAGATGTATTTTATTTTTTACACATTTTATGATGGTAAATTTAGGTGAATGTTTTGCATTTATTTATAAAAATATCAGAAATCATGACCTCAAGATGTCAGGGGAGTTCAAGAGGAAGCCCCCACACTCTGTTAACCACCTAAATGCCGTAGTCCTTATTGACAGCAGCATCTAAGGGGTTAAACAGCTGTGGTCTGTGCCAACACCTATTGTGACTGATGCAACAGGGTGTCAGCTGTAGTGTACACCTGTCTGGGGGAAGCTGTTCACTTCTATCTCGGGTCAATTTTCTAATCGGTGGTCACTAGGGGGCTAAGGCTCCCGTACACATTAGACTAATGTCGTCTGAACCTGCTAAAAAAAAAAATGGTGGGTACGGCTCAGTCTAATGTGTATATGGGTGCCGAGTAACTGACCATCAGTGGAGATTTGAGTTGGTCATGTCCGATTTCGGACTGCCAGCCGCTTTGTTATCCCAGAGATGAACGGTTTCCAGGCATGTCTGTCGGCAGTTTCTCATGGAGAACGCAGGCGTGTTCCTGTGTATGTAAAGGCGGCCATACGGGCGTATTCTGGTCCTAGTTGTGACATTGGGGTGTCTAAAGACTAATTGTTCTTTGGTCTTGCACTCACTGTTGGAAACCCCTGGTGGTCTTCTTTCACGCATTTAAAAAAATTGTTTAAAAGAACTGAGAGTCCTCAGTGGTTGATACCTTTTAATGGCTAACTGAAAAGATGGTAATAATTGCAAGCTTTCGAGACTACTCAGGTCTCTTCATCAGGCATGGTATAACACAAAATCTGAAGAGTTACATATTTATACACAACAGGACTTAGAATAGTGCAGTAAAAAAAAAAAAAAGTTATATAAAACAGAGCTATCTCTATGGCAGGGGGCAAACTGTTGTGGCCATAAATTTTGCTGCAGTTCAGTGTGAAAATTTTATTGTCCTCTGATAAAACTTTCACACTGAACTGCAGCAAAATTTATGGCCACAACAGTTTGCCCCCTGCCATAGAGATAGCTCTGTTTTATATAACTTTTTTTTTTTTTTTTTTTTTTTTTTTTACTGCACTATTCTAAGTCCTGTTGTGTATAAATATGTGACTCCAGATTTTGTGTTATACCATGCCTGATGAAGAGACCTGAGCAGTCTGGAAAGCTTGCTATTATTACCATCTTTTCAGTTAGCCATTAAAAGGTATCAACCACTGAGGACTCTCAGTTCTTTTAAACAATTTTTTTATCTCTACTGGCTAACACGGTACAAAGATATATTTTACTTGTTTAAAAAAATTAAGAATTTAACATTCTGGGGTAAAACTGGCACTTTAGGGGATACTTCTGTGTCACTGTTTATTATGGTCTCTCAATAATAGGGACATGGATGTGGTTCTGAAAAAGGATCGTGACAGACTGAAATCTATGCAGAAACGTCAGCCACGCTTTACAGATGATCAAAAGAAGGAATTAGGAGAGATTCATCCATGGATTCAAAAAGGAGGCCTTCCATGGGCACTACAGGCCACGGTGAGAGAACATTGTTACAAAGCTTGTCCAGTTAAAGGGAATGTGTTCTGCTAATATTTTTGCATTTTTTTCATATTATCTGTAGTAAAAAAATGTAAATATTGCAATTTTCATGCCACCAATTCTAGTCTCGTGCTGTCTGTTCTTTCAGGAAATCCACATGTACTTTAGCAGCAATAAACTGACTCAGATGCTATATTTTTTATTGCAGCAGCTGGTTAGCTTCTGCAGAGGTCATTGTGAAGGGAGGTGAAGCAGAGTAAGCTTATTTAGAGGTGTTACTGGTCATTGTAACCCTTTCTGTAATGATATTGGAGCTGCTGAAAAGTCTTCTGTAAAGGACAGGAGATATGGGCCTAAAAGCTCCAGGGAGTGCTTGGGCACCCTCAGTATTCAATCGAGTATCTCTGGTGCTCCAGTGCCATGCTTCAGTCCCCGTCAGAAATGTTTTGGAGTTGTTTTTCAGCCACTAAACATACAGTGATTGCCGGCTAATCACAGTAATGCCGTAGCCATACATATATACAGTGGGGGAAATAAGTATTTGCTCTCTTGCTAATTTTGCAAGTTTGCCCACTGACAAATACATGAACAGTCTATAATTTTATGGGTGGGTTAATTTTTACATTGTGAGATAGAATATCCAAAATAAAATCCAGAAAATCACATTGTATAAATTTATATACATTTATTTGCATTTTGCAGAGAGAAATAAGTATTTGATCCCTCTGGCAAACATGACAATACTTGGTGGTAAAACCCTTGTTGGCAAGCACAGCAGTGAGACGTTTTTTGTAGTTGATGATGAGGTTTGCGCATGTCAGGAGGAGTTTTGCTCCACTCCTCTTTGCAGGTCATCTCTAAATCATTAAGATTTTGAGGCTGTCGCTTGGCAACTTGAAGCTTCAGCTCCCTCCATAAGTTATCTCTGGGATTAAGGGCTGGAGACAGGCTAGGCCACTCCATGACCTTAATGTGCTTCTTTTTGATTCTTTGTTGCATTGGCTGTATGTTTTGGGTCATTGTTGTGCTGGAAGACATAACAAAATTTTATTATCCTTTTGGAGGGAAGGCGGTTGTCACTCCGGATTTAACTATACATGGCTCCATCCATTGTCCCATTGATGCGGTGAAGTAGTCCTGTGCCCCTAGCAGAGAAACACCCACAAAACATAATGTTTCCACCTCCATGCTTGACAGTGGGGACTGTGTTCTTTGGGTCATAGACAGCATTTCTCTTCCTCCAGAAATGGCGAGTTGAGTTAATGCCAAAGACCTCAATTTTTGTCTCATTTTCTGACCACAGCAGCTTCTCCAATCACTCTCAGAATTATCAAGGTGTTAACTGGCAAATTTCAGACGGGCCTGCACATGTGCCTTCTTGAGCAGTGGGACATTGTGGGCACTGCAGGATTTTAATCCATTACGGCGTAATGTGTTACCAATGGTTTTCCTGGTGACAGTGGTCCCAGATGCCTTGAGATCATTTAATAAGTTCCCCCTGTGTAGTTTTAGGCTGATCTCTCACCTTCCTCATGATCCTGGATACCCCATGAGGTGAGATTTTGCATGGAGCCCGAGATCGATGTCGAGAGACACTCATTTTGTATTTCTTCCATTTTCTTACTATTGCACCAATAGTTGTCTCCTTCTCTTCCAGCGTCTTACTTATGTTTTGTAGCCCATTCCAGCCTTGTGCAGGACTATGATCTTGTCCCTGACATCCTTAGAAAGCTCTTTGCTCTTGCCCATGTTGTAGAGCAGGGGTGGGGAACCTCAGGCCCGCGGGCCGTATGCGGCCCGCGACGACTTTTTATATGGCCCCTGGGCACATTGCTGGTGACTACTCCCGCGGCAGCCACGATCATGTCGGCTGCCGGCCCTTTAAATCACACATTGTGGTGCGCATAGCATTGGCTCTCAGCACAGTGGCCTGTACCAGTGTTCTTCCGACGTACTTTGTGGGCGGGATAAACGTGAGATACGCTCACGCTGTGTGCTCCTGTCCCACAGAAGAAGAGGAGCAGCTTTACCGGATTCCCTGCTGTATGTGCTATCTTACTCCTGTCTCCCTGCTTTTCATGCCTCACCGGGCTGTGCGAGTCCTGCCTCCCTGCTGTGCATGTCTCCCTGTGCTGTGTGACTCATGCCTCCTTGCTGTGCATGCCTCACCATGCTGAGTTAATCCTGCCTTCCCTGTGCATGTCTCCTCGTGGTGTGCAAGTCCTGCCTCACTGCTGTGCATGTCTCCCGGGCTGTGTGACTCCTGCCTCCCTGCTGTGCATGTCTCCCGGGCTGTGTGACTCCTGCCTCCCTGCTGTGCATGTCTCCTCGTGGTGTGCAAGTCCTGCCTCCCTGCTGTGCATGCCTCCCCGGGCTGTGTGACTCATGCCTCCCTGGGCTGTGTGAATCATGCCTCCTTGCTGTGCATGCCTCACCATTCTGAGTGTATCCTGCCTTCCCTGGCTGTGTGACTCATGCCTCCCTGCTGTGCATGTCTCCTCGTGCTGTGCAAGTCCTGCCTCTCTGCTGTGCATGTCTCCCCGGGCTGTGTGACTCATGCCTCCCTGGGCTGTGTGAATCATGCCTCCTTGCTGTGCATGCCTCACCATTCTGAGTGTATCCTGCCTTCCCTGGCTGTGTGACTCATGCCTCCCTGCTGTGCATGTCTCCTCGTGCTGTGCAAGTCCTGCCTCTCTGCTGTGCATGTCTCCCGGGCTGTGTGACTCCTGCCTCCCTGCTGTGCATGTCTCCTCGTGGTGTGCAAGTCCTGCCTCCCTGCTGTGCATGCCTCCCAGGGCTGTGTGACTCCTGCCTCCCTGCTGTGCATGTCTCCTCGTGGTGTGCGAGTCCTGCCTCCCTGCTGTGCATGCCTCCCTGGGCTGTGTGACTGATGCCTCCTTGCTGTGCATGCCTCACCATGCTGAGTGTATCCTGCCTTCCCTGGCTGTGTGACTCATGCCTCCCTGCTGTGCATGTCTCCTCGTGCTGTGCAAGTCCTGCCTCTCTGCTGTGCATGTCTCCCGGGCTGTGTGACTCATGCCTTCCAGTGCTGTGTGAGCCCTAATTCTTGTGCTGTGTGACTCATACCTCTCCCTCCCTGCTGTGCATTTCTCCTGGTGCTGTGCAAGTCCTGCCTCCCTGCTGTGCATGCCTCCCCGGGCTGTGTGACTCCTGCCTCCCTGTTGTGCATGTCTCCTCCTGCTGTGTGACTCATGTCTCCTGTGCTGTGCAAGTCCTGCCTCCCTGCTGTGCATGCCTCCCCGGGCTGTGTGAGCCCTGATTCTTGTGCTGTGTGACTCATACCTCTCCCTCCCTGCTGTGCATGTCTCCTGGTGCTGTGCAAGTCCTGCCTCCCTGGGCTGTGTGACTTATGGCTTCCTGCAGTTTATGCCTCTCAGTGCTGTGTAACTCCTACCACCCCAGTGCTGTCTGTGTGTCCCCCCAGTGCAGTCCCAGCCCCTCCTGTGATGTGTATATACGCCCCCAGCCCCTCCTGTGATGTGTATATACGCCCCCAGCCCCTCCTGTGATGTGTATATACGCCCCCAGCCCCTCCTGTGATGTGTATATACGCCCCCATCCCCTCCTGTGATGTTTATATACGTCCCCAGCCCCTCCTGTGATGTGTATATACGCCCCCAGCCCCTCCTGTGATGTGTATATACGCCCCCAGCCCCTCCTGTGATGTTTATGATTTACCCATTTGTTAACTGCGCTCCCGACTGAGACAAACCTGGAAAAGCAGTTGTGAGAAGCAGCATGTTCAATATCGCCGAATATCACAGCCACAACAAAGAAAAGCAGCTCTAGCCACCATAGTTGGGGTGTAGGGGTGAGTTAAATTGTTTGACCAAATATATTAGGGTAAATTTCAAGCTGTTAATTTTTTGCGGCCCCCGAAGGTTGGTAGAAATTTCCAAATGGCCCCCGGCAGAAAAAAGGTTCCCCACCCCTGTTGTAGAGGTTAGACGCTGACTGATTAATTGAGTCTGTGGACAGGAGTCTTTTATACAGGTGACAATTTAACACAGCTGTCTTTAGTGCAGGTAACGAGTTGATTAGGAGAATCTAAGTGGTCTGTAGGAGCCAAAACTCTTAATGGTTAGTAGGGGATCAAATACTTATTTCTCTCTGCAAACTACAAATTTATATAATTTATACAAAGTGATTTTCTGGATTTTATTTTGGATATTCTAACTCACTGTTAAAATTAACCTACCCTTAAAATTATAGACTGTTCATGTCTTTGTCAGTGGGCCACCTTACAAAATCAGCAAGGGATCAAATAATTATTTCCCCCACTTTACATCTATTTCTATCTCAAAATATAAAATAAATTGACCCAATAGGTAAACGGCATAATGGCAAAAAAAAATCAAAATACCAGTATTCTATTATTTCCCCCACTGCTACCCTGTAATAAGATTAATATAATTTTAAGAATAATAGGCTAAAATTGGATACAGGGCCCAGTGGTGGGACCCACATCTCTTTAGGAACTATGCCTCAGATGTTAGAATCAGTGAAGTGACCTGTCAGAAGTTGCTGAGCAGTTGCACTTTCCGGAGTTCTCAATTTTCTGATGTTTCCAACATATTTTATCAATATGCCAAAAAAGATCAAAGATGGGGCACTTTTCAGCAGAAAGGTCTTAGAAAGGTCTAAAATTGCTTGGGACAGCCTACATTCATGGCTAAAAGTGTTGGCACTCTTGAAATTGTTCCAGAAAATGAAGTATTTCTCCCAGAAAATTATTGCAGTTACACATGTTTGTTTATTTCTTTTGTGTTTATTTGGAAGAACAACAAAAAAAAAATTTCACACAACCCCAAACATGAAAATCACACCTGAAATCGGATAAAAAGGGGAGAAGTTGACTTAATCTTTGCATTGTGTGTCTGAGAGTGCGACACTAAGCATGGTGAATAGAAAGAAGAGAACTTGAAACCTATCAATAATCTCAAGGTTACAACAATTTTGGTTCTCCAGTCCATCTCCAGAGATCCTGATGTTCCTTTGTCCACGGTGCGCAACCTAACCAAGAAGTTTGCTACCCATGACACTGTAGCTAATCTCCTTGGACGTGGATGGCAGAGAAAAATTGATCAAAAGTTGCAATGCAGGATAATCCGGATGATGGATAAGCAACCTCAATCAAGGGCCAAAGAAATTTAAGCTGTCCTGCAGGCTCAGGGTTCATCAGTGTGAGAGTGAACTATCCAGCAACATTTGAATTAAATGACATGCTATGGCAGGGGAGCTAGGAGGACACCACTGCTGATACAGAAACAAAAAAAAGTAGACTGAAATTTGCCAAGATGTACGTGAGTAAGCCTAAATCTTTATGGGAAAGTGTTTCTCTTGGAATGATGAGACCTAGATACAGCTTATTGGTATACCACATAATTCTACTGTTTACTGAAAATGGAATGAGGCCTACAAAGAAAAGAACACCGTACCTACAGTCAAATATAGTGGAGATTGAAAGATGTTTTGGAGTTGTTTTGCAGCCTCCGGCACTGGGTTCCTTGACTGTGTGTAAGGCATCATGAAATGTGAAGATTACCTAAGGATTTTGGGTCGCAATGTAGTGCCCAGTGTCAGAAAGCTGGGTTTGTGTCCTAAGTCATGGGTCGTCCAGCAGGACAATGTGGCAGCAATGATTCTGGCTCTAAATCCCATTGAACACCTGAGGAGAGATCTTCAAAATTGCTGTTGGGAGAAGGCACCTTCAAATATGAGAGACCTGGAGCAGTTTGTAAAAGAAGAGTCCAAAATTGCATTTCAGAGGAGTTAGAAGCTTGTTGACGGTTATAGGAAGCGATTGATTGTAGTTATTTATTTCAAAGGTAGTTCAGCCAAATATTAAGTTGAGGGCGCCAACAAATTTGTCCATCCCATTGCTGGGGTTTTCTGTGAAATTTTGTCCAATTTGCCCCCCCCCCTTTTTTTTTTTTTTTTTTTTTTTTTTTTTTTTGGTGTGTTGTTCCAGTACACACAAATGAACGTGTATGACAAAATGTGTAATTGCAATAATTCTCTGGGATAAATCAGACTTTCTATGTAACAATTTCAAGGGTGCCAGCCAATAATGGGTGAGCCCACTGCACCAGGGCAATCTGGATGAGCCTGGTAAAGCACTTGCGTTGGCGCATCTAATGGATGTGACAATTTCGGGGTGGCTGCGGGCTGCTATTTTTAAGCTGGGGGGAGGGTTGGTGGTCAAGTCCAGTCCCGAACCATACTTTATTTTTTGTCCTATGTTCGCCCGGACCTGCCGAACTCGAACATCTGCGGGTTCACCTATCTCTGGTGCCAACACTTTTGGCCATTACTATCTTTGAACATATGCACCGCATTCACTTTGCATGTGTCAATTTACATTATGCCAGTTTTTATGTTTTTAGAGAATCTCTACCTGTTCTATATAATCATAGAAATATCATAACTAAGCTCTCTAAGACCTCCTGGATGAAACCTATCTGGTGCTGAATCTTAATATCTACTTTATCCCCATTGAGAAATGTAAGGCTGAAATCCATTCCATATTTGTGAGATTGGTTGTGTAAGCCCCTATGTGATCAATGGGCCTGGTAGTGGAAATTTCTACAACAAATAGAATCAGTACTGCATTGTAGATTAAGGGAAAGTGAACATTTACACACAACATAACAAAAAACTGATTTTATTATTTATGATCGAGGCTGTTAGTCTGTGATCGCTGCGATCACTTCACAACATAGATGTATTGAGATGTAAACTTGGGCAGCTGCCTGGATACAGCAGGAATATATACAAAGTTCTCCTCTATAAGTCACTAATCGGATTGTCCTCAGCAGATGCTATAATTGGCTACAGGATAAGTCTGTTCTGGAAATAGCCGAGCCTGTCTGGGACTGTACAGTATGGGACACTGTTTGCCTGACCTGAGAACACTAGTGCCTACATTTAGATCAGCTTGTGGATTAAAGATATTGAAATGTACGGCCTGTTCACATGGCTGTGACAGGTGGTGGTTGCTTTTGTAGGTGGTGTCCTGTAAGTGGTACACAAAGGGCTTAGGCCTGGCACGTGCGTTGCTTGCTGTGAATGTATTGGAATCAGGCTAAACTCTGTGAACTTTGCTTAAGTATTAATTCCGTAATACCCTTACACATGGGAGTGATCCAGTAATGGCCTGTAAGATGTTGTAATTGTAAAATTCCAACTGATAGGACCCTCACCAAATGGCAGAAGAAGGAACGTTTATAACGGAGCGGCATTGAGCATGATTGCCCACCGCTCCATTCATTCATTCCTTCCATTCATTCAAGCCACACATCCAAACCCTCTTCACCTCCTGCCGCCTCCAACTCAAAAATATTTCCCGGATCCGTACATTCCTTTCCCAAGAAGCTGCAAAAACTCTAGTACATGACCTTATTATCTACCGCTTGGATTATTTCAACCTCCCGCTCTGTGGCCTCCCTTCTAACAGTCTCGCACCCCTACAATCTATTCTAAACTATGCTGCCCAGCTAATCCACCTGTCCCCCCGCTACTCCCCGACCTCTCCTCTCTGCCAATCCCTTCACTGACTTCCCATTGCCCAACAACTCCAGTTCAAAACCCTAACCATGACATACAAGGCCATCTACAACCTGTCTCCTCCTTACATCTCTGACCTAGTCTTCCGGTACTTACCTACACGTAACCTTCTATCCTCACAAGATCTCCTTCTCTACTGAGGAGAGGGGTCTCATCTCCTCTTCCCACCATCGCATCCAAGATTTCTCCCGTGCCTCCCCCATACTCTTGAATGCTCTGCCACAACACATCAGACTCTCGCATACCTTGACAAGCTTCAAAAGGGAACCTGAAGACCCACCTCTTCCGACAAGCCTACAACCTGCCGTAACCCTCAGTCTGATACAGCGCCGCACAATCAGCTCTACCCTCACCTACTATATCCTCATCTATCTCTACTAGACTGTGAGCCTTCGCGGGCAGGGACCTCTGTCCTCCTGTTCCTGTCTGTGCCTTGTATTGTTTATGATTATTGTATGTGTCCCTATTAGGCATACCCCTTTCACATGTAAAGCACCATGGAATTGATGGCGCTATAATAATAAATAATAATAAATAATAATTCCTTATAGGGCTGCAGAGCGATGCGCTCAGCTTTTTCCAGCAGCTTCATAGAGAATTAATGCGTCATCCATCCTGCTTCTCTATTTTGTAACAAGGGGAAGTTCCTTGCTCTGCCAATAGCTATGGATCCCGGTGTTCGCACCTCCACCAATCTGCAAATTATCATCTATACTGCGGATAGATTTTTTTTTTAGTAAACAACCCTCCAGATTCCTCCAAACATCCCCTATTAAGGTTTCGTTTTGGGGACATTAGGGTTAGTGCTGCTTACTACAGCCACCATAGAATAGTGGAATAGTTTGCTACCCATGTAAAGGCTTATTCAGACATCCGCGAATCTCTGTCCAAACTTGTACTGCTTGCACGGATTGGCCGTTGCTCTCTTAACTGGAGCATGATGGCGTCATATATTTCTGTCACGCTCCTTGGGAGACCCGGGGACATCCATACATTGTGGTCAGAGATTAGACAAAGATCCATAGATGTTTGGATGAGCCCCAAATTTAAAGGGAACCTGTCACCAGATTTGGGGCCTATAAACTGCGGCCACCACCAGTGGGCTCTTATATACAGTATTCTAACATGCTGTGTATAAGAGCCCAGGCCACTGTGTAGAACATAAAAAATACTTTATAATACTCACTTAGAAGGTCGCTCCGGTGCAGACTGGTCAAATGGGTGGCGCTGGTCTCCTCTTTCAGCCATCTAGGTCCTCCTTCTTCTCAAGCCGGCGTGTATGACGCGTCCTACATCATGCACACAGGCCAGTATTGAGTATTATATGCAGATTTTTTCCTGCCACCAATCTGGTTTTCTTTTTCGCTCCTAATTGGGAGACCCAGACAGTGGGTGTATAGCTACTGCCCTCTGGAGGCCGCACAAAGAACTACACTTAAAAGTGTAAGGCCCCTCCCCTTCTGGCTATACACCCTCCCGTAGGAGTACAGATTCCTCAGTTTTAGCTTTGTGCGCAAGGAGGTCAGACACGCACGCATAGCTCCATTGTTTTTAGTCAGCAGCAGCTGCTGACTATGTCGGATGGAAGAAAAGAGGACACATATAGTGTCCCCAGCATGCTCCCTTCTCACCCCACTGTATGTCGGAGGTGTTTGTAAGGTTGAGGTACCCATTGCGGGTACGGCGGCAGGAGCCCACATGCTGATTCCTTCCCCATCCCTTTTTACAGGGCTCTGGGTGAAGTGGGATTTACCGGTCTCCAGGCACTGAGACCGTGCTCCATCTACAGCCCCTGGAGAAGATGCTGGATGGAGCGGAGTACATCAGGGACATGGCCCTGCTTCCTCAAGGTACTCTGTGTCCCCGTGCATTTGGCGCTCACACCGCAGCTTGCTGGGTGTTGTAGTGCGCCGGGGGACATCAGCGCTACGGCGCTTGTGCCAGGCCTCATTCAGCTTCGCTGAAGCAGGCACACTTCTAGGAATAGGTCGCGCCGGCCGCTGGGACTGCGGCGCGGCTGGCACTTGTGGTGCGCCGGGGACTTCAGCGCGGCCCGCGCTTTTACGGCGGCCGCGCTGATAACTCGAGTCCCCGGCTTTTGCGGCCTGCTTCCGTTCGTTCCCGCCCCCGGACCTGCCAGTCAGGAGAGGGGCGGGACGCTGGCCACGTCTAGGAACGGTCATGCCGGCCGCTGGGACTGCGGCGCGGCTGACACTTGTGGTGCGCCGGGGACTTCAGCGCGGCCCGCGCTTTTACGGCGGCCGCGCTGATAACTCGAGTCCCCGGCTTTTGCGGCCTGCTTCCGTTCGTTCCCGCCCCCAGACCTGCCAGTCAGGAGAGGGGCGGGACGCTGACAGTGCATCAGCGCTGAGGGCTGGAGTCGTTTTTACATACTCCAGCCCTCACATTCGGCACAGAGGGGACACTGTTTCCCGCACTTTTGTTTGGGAACTCCCACGGACCGCCCCTCTCCACAGACGCCGGCAGCCATTCCTGCTGACACGCTGAGCTGCAGAGGGGAGCCGGGGAGACCCAGACAAGGAATTCTGCGCCTCTTACCCGCTATTCAGCGGGCGGTAAGCAGCCCTTTGGGCTCACCCCCTATTGTGCCAGTAGTAATCTTAGTATTTTGTTCCTGCAAATACTTTGTACTGCATAGCGCTGGTCGCCCTTTGGCTATAGACTCTCTCACATTGCAGAGAGCCAGCAGCATGTCGTCCGTAAAACGTAAGGGTGCCAAGGCACAGACATTATATGCCTCCTGCACCGCTTGTGGGACTTTTCTACCGGCAGGCTCCACGGACCCCCATTGTGTGCAGTGCTCGGCCCCTGCGGCGCTTGCACAGTCGGGACCTCTGCTGGACGTGACCCAGGGTGTACCACCTGTGAATGCTGTCCAGGTGACAGGAACTGAGTTTGCAGCTTTTGCTGACAGAATGTCTCTCACTATGTCACAAATTCTTGACACATTGCGAGCTAGGCCTGTACTTCAGGCCACGGACACTGTGCAATCATTGCCCCCTGGTCCCCCTCAGCTCCAAGCTCCGGGACGGGCATATACACCTCAGGGTGAAGACTCTGACTCGGACGATGGCCCCGGGCAGCCTAAGCGGGCTCGCTATGACGGGCCTTCACATTCATCTCAATGGTCAGGATCCCAGCGAGATGAATCTATGGGTGATGAGGCGGACGTAACTGATCAGGATTCTGATCCTGGGACCGCTCTCAATCTAGATACACCAGATGGTGACGCCATAGTTAATGATCTTATATTTAACATCAATAAGATGTTAAATATTTCCCCACCAGCTCCTCTTGTGGAGGAGTCAGCTTCGCAGCACGAGAGAATCCATTTCAGATACCCTAAGCGTACTTTAAGCACTTTTCTGGACCACGCTGACTTTAGAGACGCAATCCAGAAACCCCACGCTTATCCTGAAAGGCGTTTTCCTAAACGGCTTAAAGATACACGCTATCCTTTTCCCCCTGAGGTGGTCAAGGGTTGGACCCAGTGTCCAAAAGTGGATCCTCCAATTTCCAGGCTTGCAGCTAGATCCTTGGTTGCAGTTGAAGATGGAGCGGCACTTAAAGATGCCACTGACAGGCAGATGGAGCTCTGGCTGAAATCCATCTATGAAGCGATTGGAGCGTCATTAGCGCCTTCTTTTGCGGCCGTATGGGCACTCCAAGCTATCTCAGCCGGGCTTGCGCGAGTTGACTCCGTCACACGTGCATGTGCCCCGCAGGTAGCACCATTGACCTCGCAAATGGCGGCATTCGCGTCGTACGCGATTAATGCTGTTCTTGACGCTACAAGCCGCACGGCAGTGGCGTCAGCCAACTCCGTTGTTTTGCGTAGGGCCCTGTGGTTGAGACATTGGAAAGCAGATTCTCATTCCAAGAAGTGCTTAACTAATTTGCCTTTTTCTCGTGACCGATTGTTTGGAGAGCGTTTGGATGAAATCATCAAACACTCCAAGGGTAAGGACTCATCCTTACCGCAACACAGACAAAACAGACCCCAACAGAGGAAGGGTCAGTCTGGTTATCGGTCCTTTCGAGGACCGGGCAGGTCCCAATTCGCCTCGTCAAAAAAGACTCAAAAAGACCAGAGACGCTCAGATTCTTGGAGGTCTCAGTCACGCCCGAAAAGGACAGCCGGAGGAACCGTTGCCAAGACGGCGTCCTCCTGACTTGCGGTCTCCGATTCCCACACCCGCGGTCGGTGGGAGGCTTTCCCACTTTGGCGACATCTGGCTGTCACACGTCAAAGACCGTTGGGTGAGGGATATTCTGTCTCACGGGTACAGGATAGAGTTCAGTTCTCGTCCGCCAACTCGTTTCTTCAGAACTTCTCCACCACCAGACCGAGCCGATGCTCTGTTGCAGGCGGTGGCCGCTCTAAAGGCGGAAGGAGTGGTGACCTCCGTCCCGCTTCAGGAACAAGGTCACGGTTTTTACTCCAATCTGTTTGTGGTCCCAAAAAAGGACGGATCGTATCGGCCCGTCCTGGATCTAAAGTTGCTCAACAGACACGTAAAAGTCAGGAGGTTCCGGATGGAATCCCTACGCTCCGTCATAGCCTCAATGTCTCAAGGAGATTTTCTAGCATCAATAGATATCAAGGATGCGTATCTCCACGTGCCGATCGCACCAGAGCATCAGCGTTTCCTACGCTTCGTCATACACGACGAACACCTACAGTTCGTAGCGTTACCTTTCGGTCTGGCAACAGCCCCCCGGGTCTTCACCAAGGTCATGGCAGCAGTAGTAGCTGTTCTGCACTCGCAGGGTCACTCGGTCATCCCGTATCTAGACGACCTGCTTATAAAGGCACCCTCTCAAGAGGCATGCCAACACAGTCTGAAGGTGGCACTAGACACTCTCCAGAGTTTCGGGTGGATTATCAACTTTCCAAAGTCTCATCTAACCCCGACCCAATCTCTGACTTATCTTGGCATGGAGTTTCATACTCTATCAGCGATAGTGAAGCTTCCACTGGACAAGCAGTGCTCGCTACGGACTGGAGTGCAATCTCTCCTTCAGAGCCAGTCGCACTCACTGAGGCGCCTCATGCATTTCCTAGGAAAGATGGTAGCAGCAATGGAGGCAGTCCCGTTCGCGCAGTTTCATCTGCGCCCTCTACAATGGGACATTCTACGCCAATGGGACGGGAAATCGACGTCCCTCGACAGGACTGTCTCCCTCTCTCAGACTGCCAAGGACTCTCTCCGTTGGTGGCTTCTCCCCACCTCATTGTCACAGGGAAAGTCGTTCCTTCCCCCGTCCTGGGCAGTGGTCACGACGGATGCGAGCCTATCAGGGTGGGGAGCGGTGCATCTCCACCACAGGGCTCAGGGGATGTGGACTCTGGAAGAGTCCACCCTGCAGATCAATGTTCTGGAAATCAGAGCAATCTATCTTGCCTTGCGAGCCTTCCAACAATGGCTGGAAGGCAAGCAGATTCGGATTCAGTCGGACAATTCTACGGCGGTGGCGTACATCAACCACCAAGGGGGAACACGCAGTCGCCAAGCTTTTCAAGAAGTCCAACGGATTTTGACGTGGGTGGAAAGCAGAGCGTCCACCATATCCGCAGTTCACATCCCAGGCGTGGAAAACTGGGAAGCAGACTTTCTCAGTCGCCAGGGCATGGACGCAGGAGAATGGTCCCTTCACCCGGACGTGTTTCAGCAGATCTGTTGCCGCTGGGGGACGCCGGACGTCGATCTGATGGCGTCACGGCACAACAACAAGGTCCCAGTTTTCATGGCACGGTCTCACGATCACCGAGCACTGGCGGCAGACGCCTTGGTTCAGGATTGGTCGCAATTCCGACTCCCCTATGTGTTCCCACCTCTAGCATTGTTACCCAGAGTTCTCCGGAAAATCAGGTCCGACTGCCATCGAGCCATACTCGTCGCTCCAGATTGGCCAAGAAGGTCGTGGTACCCGGATCTGTGGCATCTCACGGTAGGCCAACCGTGGACACTACCAGACCGTCCAGATTTGCTGTCTCAAGGGCCGTTTTTCCATCTGAATTCTGCGGCCCTGAACCTGACTGTGTGGCCATTGAGTCCTGGATCCTAGCGGCGTTTCTCCAAGGAGTTTGTCATATCGTTCCTCCTTACAGACGGCCATTGGAACCCTGGGATCTGAACAAGGTTCTCATTGCTCTCCAGAAGCCGCCTTTCGAGCCTTTGAAAGAGGTTCCCCTTTCTCGGCTTTCACAAAAGGTAGTTTTTCTTGTGGCGGTCACGTCTCTTCGAAGAGTGTCCGAGCTAGCGGCGTTATCTTGCAAATCTCCCTTCCTGGTGTTTCACCAAGACAAGGTAGTACTGCGTCCAATTCCAGAGTTTTCTCCCAAGGTGGTTTCTTCCTTTCATCTCAATCAGGATATCACTTTACCATCTTTGTGTCCGCATCCAGTTCACCAATTTGAAAAGGGTTTACATCTGTTGGACCTGGTGAGAGCACTCAGGATTTACATTTCTCGCACGGCGGCTCTACGCCGTTCGGATGCGCTCTTTGTCCTAGTCGCTGGTCAGCATAAGGGATCGCAAGCTTCCAAATCCACCCTGGCGCGGTGGATCAAGGAACCAATTCTTCACACATACCGTTCTGCTGGGCTTCCGATTCCATCTGGACTGAAGGCCCATTCTACCAGAGCCGTGGGTGCGTCCTGGGCATTACGGCATCAGGCTACGGCTCAGCAAGTGTGCCAGGCGGCTACCTGGTCGAGTCTGCACACGTTTACCAAACACTATCAAGTGCATACCTACGCTTCGGCAGATGCCAGCCTAGGTAGACAGGTCCTTCAGGCGGCGGTGGCCCACCTGTAGGAGGAGGCTGTCTGACAGCCCGTTCATGTGGTATCTTTTTACCCACCCAGGGACTGCTTTTGGACGTCCCACTGTCTGGGTCTCCCAATTAGGAGCGAAAAAGAAGAAGGGAATTTTGTTTACTTACCGTAAATTCCTTTTCTTCTAGCTCCAATTGGGAGACCCAGCACCCGCCCTATTTGTTCTTAGGGTTTCGTTTTTTCGGGTGCACATGTTGTTCATGTTGTTTCTTAAGTTCTCCGATCGTGTTATCGGATTGAATTTGTTTTTGAAACTGTTATTGGCTTTCCTCCTTCTTGCTTTGGTACTAAAACTGAGGAATCTGTACTCCTACGGGAGGGTGTATAGCCAGAAGGGGAGGGGCCTTACACTTTTAAGTGTAGTTCTTTGTGCGGCCTCCAGAGGGCAGTAGCTATACACCCACTGTCTGGGTCTCCCAATTGGAGCTAGAAGAAAAGGAATTTACGGTAAGTAAACAAAATTCCCTTCTTTGGTGCAGAAAAGAACCCTGCAAATACCTCACATGTGAACATACCCTTATAGTTTTAGAGCCATTTCCAAAATTGTGAAACATGACAGCAAACATTTACTATGGAGGCATTACCCATAGGATCAAGATGAACTTCCACTTGTAGTTTTGCTTTTCATTTTGCACCATTTTGAGCACTCTCGCCCATTTTTTAGTTGTGCTTTGTCACCTCTACCTTATTCTTGATGCTGCTCCTGGTCTTTGTTGTCGCAGTCATTCACTGTTTTACATTCTTTTCCAGGGCTGTGTTTTCTGTAAAGACAGAAGTTCGGCTTGTGAAGACTATCCAGACACACTCCAGGAACTGGAGCTCAGTGGGATCATGGAGTCGTGTGATTGATAAAGGGCAGTAAAGTTTTTTTCGGGGTCCTCCCGATATTGCTCTCCGGATTCCACGATGAACTCCAGGATACATAAGGCGACTACAAATCTGTCAGAATCACTCGTGTTCGGACTTCATTTTTCTACTTTTTCTCGTCCGAACAACTGCCCTCGGTCGGCTTACATTTCTCTTCGAACTCTAATACAATGTGACTTTTTTGGCTGGTGCCATCTTTACCCTCTCTAGCCGGTGCCCTGGATTACCAATATACTGTACTATATTATTTATTGATCTCTGGCCTATCGAGGATTTCCGGAAATACCTTTAACCCTCTGGCAATATGTACAAGTTTAGCACCACTGGATTATTGCCCTCCCTTATAGTGTCTCAGTTTAGCACTGCCTTTTACACAGAGGAATTTTAGATTTCTGCTTTCTATAATACAAAACCAATATTTCAGGCATTTCCCCATTACAAAATTTGTATTTAATTTTTTTTATATATATATAATTCTTTCTAGGAGCGCTGGATGTTAAGGGTGGCACCTGATATAGGATAGTAGTTTTACTTCTTGCACAAAGATTTCCTTTTAATGTGATCTACTTAAATTATGCTGACACATTTTGCCATTGGATGCTGTGACCTGTTATATAAACTTATTGTCTCTTTTATATTGAAATATCTGGCCAAACCAACATCATCTTGGCATTGCCGAGTTATTTGGACTCCACTGGTACTAAACCTGTGCATTTGTCACGATGTTCTTAGTAAGTGGACAAAGAGCAGTGTATTACCAATGAGGGATGGTTACCTGGTGGGACTGGGTTGGGGATTCTCTATCCACCTCCTTTCCAAGTAACCTCCCTTTTTAGACCCAAAGATTAGTGTACAAGGTGATGTATGGAAACACAGACCACCATGCCTGTCCATCAGTCTGTGCTGGCTTATGTATGTTCCATGTAGAAGAATGAATATACCGCACTGCAGTGTGTCTTCAATGAGGTCTTTTCAATCCGTGTCAGATACGCAAGTAGTATGTACATGGTAAAATCACCAGCCATATACCTGCAGTGTGGACCTGACCAAGCGTATTTATTAGTGACTGTTACGTTCAAAGAGATTGTGACCAAATCCTTCTTCTGTGATCTTCATTATGTGCCCCTGACCTATTCATGTCTTGTCTGTCCCTACTTTAGTAGACCAAATGGCAGTAAAAAAACAATTTATTTTTTAGTGTGTGCTGAATTATTTCGTATTTCTATGTTTTTATTGATACTTTTTCAATGTTGTTGAAAACCGTTTTTACTGTTACAGCCAGGGCCGTATTTGGAAGTCATGCTGCCTTAGGCACTAATAATAATTTTTATTTTTATAGCGCCAACATATTCCACAGCACTTTACAATCAAGTGGGGGCTTGTACAGACAAAAACAAAAGAAGATAGCACATAGTTCAGCAGCTACAGTAAGAATGAGGGGCCTGCTCGAAAGCTTACACTTTATGGGGAAATAGGGGGACACAAAAGGTAAAGCATGCATATAGTATCCGGTCCGGCCATCGTTATGATGATTTATTGATTTCATATAAAGTTGAATGAGCCGGTCATTAGACTGTAACCTTTTAGGTGCACTTACGTGCTATTGGTTGTATGGAGGATGTGAAGACAGAAATAGGAGGGAGAAAGCTATGAATAGCATTTAGAAGGCGGGACAGGGGATAGTTAGGTTAGTAAGTTATGATGATAAGCATGTATGAAGAGATGTTTTTAATGCACGCTTAAAAACTTGTGGGCTGGATATTAGTTGCATTTTTTTAGGGTAGCGCCTTCCGGAAAACTGGTGCAGCACAAGAAAAGTCTTGAAGATGGAGGTGTGAGGTTTGTATTATGGAGGATGTTAGATCATTTGCAGAATGGAGGGGGCAGGGAGGATGATAGACAGAGATGAGGAATGAGATATAAGGTGGTGCAGAGCTGTGGAGAGCTTTGTAGGTGAGAGATATAAGTTTATATTGTATTCTGTAGCTGATAGGTAGCCAGGGTAGTGTCTGGCACAAGGTAGAGGCATCGGTAAAGCGGCTAGACAGGAATACGACCCTGGCTGCTGCATTCAGAATGGATTGGAGAGGAGAAAGGTTGCAATAGTCCAGAAAAGAATGAATAAGAGAGACAATAAGGGTTTTTGCAGTTTCGAAGGTGAGAAACGGTCAGATTCTGGAGATGTTTTTAAGATGCAGGTGACGTGCGAGTGTGTGATTGTATATGGGGAATAAAGGAAAGTTCGGAATGAAATATAACCCCAATACAGCGAGCATGTCGCTTGGGACTAATGATTAAATCATCTAAGGTAATTCGTGGCACTATTCGTGGTGGCGCCCCCTTCTGATCAGTCAGACTCAGGGTGTGTGCACACAGCATTATTTTTTTAAGGCAGATCGCCTCTAACCTGCTTGAAAAAAGTGATAAATGCAGTGCAGGCGTTCATTCCTTTTAGCAATGTAAACACGACTTACTGTTCATATGTTCAGTCTTGAGTTTTTTAACCACGTCAGGTTTCCTAAGGCCTTGTGCGCACTAGGCGTTTTTGCCGCGTTTTTGTACTGAAAACGCAGTGACATTGCTTCCCCAGCAATGTCTATGGGTTTTCATAAGTGCTGTCCGCATACAGCGTTTTTTTGTAGCTGCGTTTTTGTGGTGACCACAAAAATGCAGCATGTCAATTATTTCTGCGTTTTTCACTGCGTTTTTCACCCATTGAGTTCAATGAGATGTTCAACAACGCAATGAAAAACGCATATAGCCGCGTTTCTATGACTAAAAATGCAGCTATAAACGCAATGGGTGGGCAGTAAAGTGACGTGTACAGGAAGAGGATTCCTTCTGTTGGTAAACACAGAAGCATGAATCCTCCCGGTACCATCACCGCTGCGTCCACCTCCCGTCCTGTGCATGTCAGCTCCGTGCGGCGCCATGTCTGGGCGGGAGGTGGAGGCAGCGGCGAAAACAAAAGTGAACAGTAGAAAAAAAAAAAAGTCATATATACTCACCTGTCTGCAGGGTCCCGGTGCCATGCCCGCTCCCAGCCCCTGTCTCGGTACCGCCGCTCTGGCTGTGTGCAGTCTCCCCAGGGCAGGACCTTGCTTGCAGGACCTGGCGGTGGATCACCTGATGCAGTCACCTGACGCATCAGCTGATCGTAGTCTCGCCGGCTTTTTCGCGCCCGGCCGGCTATCAGCTGATCCTGCCGTCTGGGGACTTCATCAGCTGATTACCGGCAGCTCCTGCAGCGATCGGACAGGATCAGACTCCTGTCCAATCGATCGCTGCAGGAGCTGCCGGTAATCAGCACAGCACATAAGTGAGTATTATTTTTTTTTTTTTCTACTGATGCATCAGCTGATTGTATCGGCTTTTATACAATCAGCTGATGTGTGATGTGATTCACGTAGTTTAACCTGACACATCATCTGATCGCTTTGTCTTCCAGCAAACCGATCAGATGATATTGGATCCGGATTGGACGGTGCGGGACCCTGACCCAGGATTACTGCGGAGGGGGGGTTCTTTATTTCAATAAAGATGGAGTCACTAATTGTGTTTGTGTTTTATTTCTAATAAAAATATTTTTCTGTGTGTTGTGGTTTTTTTTTTTATCATTACTAGAAATTCATGGTGGCCATGTCTAATATTGGCGTGACACCATGAATTTCGGGCTTAGGGCTAGCTGATAATATACAGCTAGCCCTAACTCCATTATTGCCCAGCTAGCCACCCGGCATCAGGGCAGCTGGAAGAGTTGGATACAGCGCCAGAAGATGGCGCTTCTATGAAAGCGCCATTTTCTGGGGTGGCTGCGGACGGCAATTCACAGTGGGGGTGCCCAGAAAGCTTGGGCACGCTGCACTGTGGATTCCAATCCCCAGCTGCCTAGTTGTACCCATCTGGACTCAAAAATTAGGCGAAGCTCACGTCCATTTTTTTTTTTTTTTTAAATTATTTCATGAAATTCATGAAATAATTAAAAAAAAAAAAGGGCTTCTCTATATTTTTGGTTCCCAGCCGGGTACAAATAGGCAGCTGGGGGTTGGGGGCAGCCCGTACCTGCCTGCTGTACCCGGCTAGCATACAAAAATATGGCGAAGCCCATGTCATTTTTTTTTTTCTTTTTGGGCAAAAAACTGCATACAGTCCTGGATGGAGGATGCTGAGCCTTGTAGTTCTGCAGCTGCTGTCTGCTCTCCTGCATACACTAGTTCTGCAGCTGTCTGCTCTCCTGCATACAATGAACATTTTGAAGAAGGAAATGACATCAGACCTTTTTTTTTTTCTTTTCATCAACAATCTTTAATGGCATTGTGCACTGATTAAAAACGCAGTGAGCAAAAACGCAGCAAAAAACGCACCAAATCGCGGCAAAAACGCATGCGTTTTTGTCGCGTTTTTAGCCGCGGGTGCGTTTTTTGAGACAAAAACGCACATAAAAACGCAGCGTGAAAAAACCGCCTAGTGCGCACATACCCTAAGACATGAAGCAGCTAAAAGTGACCGGTCCATTATCTGGGCAGCTTCTGCTTGGATGTCGCTTGCTAGTTTCTTAAAAAACAAAATTAAATGAAAATTGGTAGCTAAAAGATGTTGGAAGTGACCAGAATGAAGCAAAAAAAAAAAAGTTGCTCCATGACAAAATGATGACAACTGTATCCTGAAGTGTCTTCAATCTGAATAACTTAGGGGGTTCACAGACACAAGACGTCGTGTGCACATGCAAATAGTAAAGATTCCCATACACATTCTTCTAAAGTTGTGCACATCTGTTATGGACCCCCAGGATATGCTGGGAACGAAACTAAACGTTGAGGCATTTGGCCCTTCGTTGCCTGCACCACAACAGTGACAAAACTGTGAGTGAACTAGAAAACAGGCTGTTCACCGCCTTGACAACAGACATATTATCAGACCAAAAACATACCCTCTTGTCCCTAAGCTCATCACAACCCCACAGCTCTACAGCCACTACGATGGGAAAAACCTCCAAAAGGTAAGGTTTTTACACAACTCCCCTGCAACCAATCTACCGGCCAAGTGCCCGCACTCCACTCCTTTCCCATTATAGCCCCAAACCCGGTGGAACCCGCCGCATCCGTGAAAAGGGCTAGCTCCTCATTGGACACCTCTTCCACTTGCAAACACGTTTGCACATTGTAGCTTTGGAGAAAAGCTTGCCATACCTCCAAGTCCGCCCTCAAAGGACTGGTGATATGAATCCAGTGCTCAGGTCTGACCACTCCTCTTGTCGCCAAAGACAAAAGGTGAGAAAAGACTCTACCCATAGGCATTATACGGCATGCAAAAACCATGAGGCCCAACAGCGATTGGATTTGTTTCAATGTCGCTTTTGAAACTGCCAGGAAACTGTTGATGAGGCCCAACAGCCTCACAATCTTATCCGCTGGGAGACTATAAACCATATTGACCAAATCCAGCTCTATTCCGAAAAAAGATAAGTACCATACTGGGCTAACAGTTTTCTCAGCAGACAAAGGAACACCAAAACGACGGATCAACAGACTAAAAGAATTAAGCAGATATTGACACCTCTCGCTATCCTTTGCCACAAACAGGAAGCCATCCAGATAGTAAATTATTTCTCTAGAGCCAATCTCCTAACAAGCAGCTCATTCAAGAAAGGAGCTAAATAACTCAAAATACTAACGGAATATAGAGCAACCCATTGGCAAACACGTATTCTAATAGAACAAGTCTCCTAAGCAGCACCCTAACAAATGATAGCAGTCAGGGTGAACCAGGAGTAACTAAAACGCTACCTTGATATCCGACTATGCCAGAAAGTCTCCTACACCTGACTCACAGAGCAAGACAACCACCCTGTTAAACAAAATGTAAGAGAACGAAACATCCTCCTTTGATTTCCCATTTTCACTGACGACCATCTCAGGACTGATAGATGGTGAATCAAGTGATATTTGTTGGGCTTTTGTTTTGGTACAATACCATGGAGGATATCCTCAAGTTCGAAAAAGCAAGGGACCTGAATGGACCAACCATCCTACCCAAAGAAACCTCCTTTGCAATCTTCTCTTCAACTACCCAAGGGTTATCGGCAGCAGACTTCAAATTTCACGCAAAACAAGGGGAACGAGAAAAAAAACAAAGAGGGCTGAAAAACCCATAGATAAAACCCACCCGCAAGCTCGCAGGTGCCGGCTTGTTTAAGCACTGGTTAGACCAATACCCTATCTCTACTACCCTCACCAGGTCTTTTCCGTCAGTGGGATCTGCTGCCCGACTTAGCTTACCTGGTTTTGGACAGCTGGTTGCTGCATGCTGGCCACCACACGAGGAACACTCATGCTTGTACTTGCACAAGCCGTAGAAACGTCAGTGCCCCTCATTAAACAGCCAGTAAGCTCCTGGTCACCACACGGCCGCTACCTGTTGACCATGGGAAGCAACCATACATCCGTAGCTTTAACCCCCCTCAATCTATATCTGGCCGCAGCGCAAAGCGGCAACGAAAGTCCTCATCAAATCTACAACAGGCGCTACCACCATGAGACTTATAGGCGCTATAAATCAAATCCATATAAACAACTCAGAATAGCGCTCTGGATGTTTCTGACCCATTACACTGCCTAACACTAAAGGCTTGAATCCAATTTCTCATTGTGCAGGCCACCTTTGGCCGTCTGTCGAAAACCTGTCACTATTTGGTCTCCGTATGTTGGTCGACCGAGACCAGAGACCAAATATCTATGTACTGGTTCGACCATATTCTTAACTTCGTCTCCTCGTCCAAATGGGAACCTAGCGGGCTAATCCCACAGAAAAAAGCCGCCTTGTGTACAGCAACCCGAGATAAAGTCAACAATCAACGATTTGGTATTTTGCATCGTTAGCGGTCGCTCGTACGTGTCACACGCAACTATGTCGCTAACAAGGCCGGATGTGCCTCACGAATTATGTGACCCCAACATCTCGTTAGCAATGTCATTGCGTGTAACAGGGCCTTTACTCGACCTATCCCCGCTATCTTGGAACTAGTCCATAAGCTGCCGGGCACCTGTGTCTCTGTTTCCCCACTCTTCTTCTCACCGCTGTCCACTTCTGGGCCCCGATGGCTGTCTAGTCGTGTGTCTTTCCTGAGCCCGCCGGGGTGAGCCATAGGTTCCGGACTTTTACCCCGTTCACCCCCGAGCAATTTTCCGTTTTTCGGGTTTTTTCGTTGCTCCCCTTCTTCAGAGTCGTAACTTTTTTATTTTTCTGTCAATCTTGCCACATTGCTTGTTGTTTGTGGGATGAGTTGCACTTTTAAATGAAACTATAAATTTTAGCATATAGTGTACTGGAAAATGGCAAAAACGTGAGAAAAAATTGCAAAAAAAGTGCAATTGCACTATTGTTTTGGGAGTATTTTACTCACCATGTTCACTATATGGTAAAACTGATGTGTCGATGTGATACCTCAGGTCGATATGAGTTAAAAAAAAAAATTGGGGTTAAAAAAATTCAGAAGTTTATTCAAAAAAAGTGGGTTACTTTTTATGCCATTTTCCGCAACCCATAGCATTCTCATTTTTCAGGATCTATGGCTCAGTGACGGATTATTTTTTTCATCTCTACCTGATATATTCATTTTTGTGCAGAAGCTATGTTGTGATCCCCTGTAATTGCATTTTGTGCAAAATTTGAGACAACCAAAAAACGTAATTTTGTCGTTTGGATTTTTTTTGCCGATACGCCATTTACCGATTAGATTGATTTTATATTTTGATCGGGCATTTCTGATCGCGGCAATAGCAAATGTGTATTTTTTTTTAACCCTTTAATTTTCAATGGGGTGAATGGGAGGTGATTTGAACTTTTTAGGTTTATTTTTTTAATACTTTTTTTAAACTTTTTTTTATCTTACTAGTCCCCCTAGGGGACTATAAGGATCAGCAGTCTGATTGCTCATTCATTTCTCCTGATCAGAGCAGCATCGCTGTGATCAGGAGACTTGCTGCATTTTTGTTACAGCTGGCGCTCTGTTGGCTGTAACAGGAACTACGTCATGGTAGCGAAAGGAGTCATTACATAACCCTGCGCTACCATGACAACCATCGGCTCCCCGTGATCACATCACAAGGCCTCTGATAGCGGCAGAGAAATACGCATTTTTCGCTGCAGCGCTGTAAATCACACTGTCACATTTTGACAGCGCGATTTAAGGAATTAACAGGCGCGGGTGGATCACGGATCCACCTGCGCATGAAAGCCGCACATGTCTGCAGTTAAAAACAGCAGATATGTGGGGATCACTACCGGCTTACCACAGCAGCCGGAGGTGATCTCCCTTTCAAGATTTAGGACATAGCGTTACGTCCTCGGTTATGAAGGTGTTAAGAGGTTACCTCAGGGTTCCCTTCTTGAACCCTTCTGCAGAGCTGGGACCTCAGCTCTTTCTGTAACCAGGAAGTAACTCTGCTCAACACTAGTTCCAGCCTCCGAAGAGCTGAAACTGACATTAACTGTTTCTATTACTAACAAAATCTATCTACGTAACATTTCTAAGCTTTACATTACGTCTTATAAATGACATACTAAAACTTTACCTCACACTACATTCTACATAACATTCTCCACGTGGCCATATATGATTAATACACATTAACACATTTACAGCACATAAAACATTACACTTTACATAATTATACACTTTATATCGTAGGGGCCTCGACCACCCATACAATTACTCCACTTTTATGGAATTACAATAAAACATGCAAAACCGAAGATAAAATAAATTTTACAGGAAAAATGTTAGAAAATATTATTTTCTGCTTGTAGATAAGGCAAAATTAAAGAGAAAAAAAACCCCTCCCCCACCGCTTAATAGCCGGGCCATCTCTCATCGTATTTTCCAGTCGCCTATGACTACAGTAGACCGACACAGTAGAGGGGGAAATAAAACTACGCCCACCAATAGTCAGCGATAAATCTAATTTTAACATTTTACTACCTTATCTGGGCATGTGGTGTGTGACATGTTAGACACATCCTAATTTATGAGGGTGAGACTCTGAAGACTAGAGAAGGGGTAGTCTTCAGAACACATTTTTTTTTACCCCATTTTTAAGGCATTACCAGTTACCCTTAGGGTGTATACATCTATATATGTAAAAGGTAAGCCTCATATACATCCAGCAAAAATTATGAAGGAGAGCATCATACACACCCTGGAAAAATTAAGAGCTAGAGTCGCATGATGACCCTCTAAAGATTTTGAGCAAAGGCCGCCTAATGACCCTCTAAAGATTTGGTGTCAGACCTAACCTAATAACCCTGTAAAGATTTGGTGCGAGGACAGCCTGATGACCCTTTAAAGGTTTTGAATGAAAGCTGCCTAATGACCCTCAAAAGACCTTGAGCAAGAGTCGCCTGATGACCCTCTAAATATTGGAAACGAGGGCCACCTGATGACCCTCAAAAGATATTGAGTGAGGGTCACCTGATGATTCTCAAAAGATTTTGAGCGAGGGCTGCCTGATGACTAGAGATGAGCGAACCTTTGGAAGTTCGGTTTGGAGGATACAGTCAAACCTTAGATAAGGTTCGGTTTGTGACCCTGACTTGACCCAAACGTCAATGGAAGTCAGTAATTGAGCAGTTCATGTCTCCACCCACAAGCAGCTAACTATGAACAGAACACTCCAGGGGAGGTTTCAATTTTGTATAAAAATATTTTTGTGTTTGCACACTACATCTGATCATGCGGATTTTACCCCCAGTGTGAGCTATTTAAACACTGCAAGCAGCTGGCACTGGGCTGAGTATCACTCATGTCCAAACACTGCACTGCTCACTTGCGTGGTTTGCACTTGTAACTCATTCAAACTTTGAACCCGAACGCTGTTATTTTTTTTTGTGTCTGTGTTCGAACCTGAAACATCAAACCTCAGGTTCACTCATGTCTATTGATGACCCTCTACACATTTTGAGCAAGGGCTGCATGATGACCCTCTAAAGATTTGTAGCAAGGGCCGCGTGATAACTCTGTAAAATTTATAAGCGAGGGCCGCCTGATGACCCTCTAAAAATTACGAGCGAGGGCTGCATGATAATGTGACAACCCTGGACTATTCAGGTCATCACAGGGTACTGCACAAACTATTCTTCCGTGTAGTATTCAACCCCCCATGGTTCTGGGTCTCTATCCTGCAGTGTTGCCTCCATCAGCATTCACAAATCCTAGATACACTTTGCACCACACCTGTAAGGCACACCAGTGGGCTGCTTAAGCAGGAATAGGGCCACCCACCTAGGGGTCAGACAGGGAAGTGTCAAGGTCAGTCAGTTCTGTAGTGACCCTCAAGCTGTGAGGAGCTCTGAGGAAGCTGGGAGTTGGAGCTCCCAGGGGAGAGGAAAACTAGGTTGCAGACGGTGGTCTGGACCTAGGGGAGTCGGACCCCCGGTCGCAGGGGATTGAGGCTAGGTGCCTGGGACCTGTCAAGAAGGACGGTCAGCAGCCTGGTCCTATCACCGGTCCGGGACCGAAGGCACGACGGGGTACAGTGACCCTAGGTCGGGGAGAAGCTTCAGGCAACCTAGCAATTAACCTGAGGAGAACGGAGCCTTTATAGACTGTTCCCACCAGCTCCAGAATCGGGGCACTAGCACAAGGGGGATAGGGCTTTCTAAACAAGCAGCCCACTGAAATCCCAAGCGTGAGCCCTGAGAGCAGGCTCCCCCACTTAGCCACAGTGGGGAGCACGGCCCGGATAGCTCCAAGCTACCGGACCACAATGAACACTCTAAAATTTAGTGCCAGGAAGCAGGTTACAGACGACCAGCAACACTGCAGGGGACGGGACCCGGACAAGCTCCCCTTGAGAGGCAGCGGTATTCAGAGACTTGGTTTACCCAGTTGTCAGTGTCTGCTTCATTGCTGAGTGAGTACCCGACTGACCCCTGCACTGTGTCCCCACATCACCACCCAGAGTCCCGAGGCCTACCCTTACCCGTGGAGGGCAACATCACCTAACTGCCCAACTCCATCACCCCGGGTACTCCCAATGGCAACGGCGGTGCTCCCAATTACTGCACACCACGGGTGGCGTCACGAACTATACTAAATTCCCTGTAAATATCCCCTTTTACATTTTGAGTGTCACCCCTAAGCCCCCGGGTCCAGAAACCCTCGAGCCACGAACGAACACTACCTCCCGGATCCGAGCAATTCGATCCACTGCTGGGGCGGCACAATGACATGTCATGGTGGAGGAGGAGGAGGAGGACAAGAAAAATAAACGAATAATCGTACACCCTATTTTGGGATGGGAAGGGGTGCATGGGAGTACACCAGAAAAAAAAAAGGAACATTTCAATTGGCTTTAAGTTCCGCTGCTGTCATCCAGTCGGGTTGAGAAGTCTGGGCCAATTCAGGCCTTGTTCATTTTGATAAGAGTCAGTGTGTTGTTAGGTAAATCTAGTGCCCCTGGCCACAAGCACTCTATTTTTATTGAAACATTCATAAGAACAATAAATACTCGTAATACATTTGGTTCATAAGGACCATCAGAAAAAAATAAATTTCAATAAGATACACAACCAATTCTGAAAGTAAACACAGAAGCGTGAATCCTCCAGGTACCGCCACCAGTGCTTCCACCTTCCGTAGGGCGGCATGTCCACTCCCGTGCGGCGCCATTGCTAGGCGGGAGTTGGAAGCAGCTGAAAAATCAAATCAAATGTGAACAGTAGAAAAAAAAAAAAGTCATACCTGTCTGCAGACTTCCGGTGCCATGTCCGCTCCCAGCTCCTCTCCCGGTACCGCCGATCCGGCTTTGTGCCGGCTCCCAGGTACGTCCGATGGCTGCAGGACCTGGCGGTGATCACCTGATGCGGTTACATAATGCGGCACCTGACGCATCAGCTGATCGTAAGTGACGCCGGCTTTTTACCGCCCGGCCGGCTATCAGCTGATGCCTTCAGGAGACTGCTTCACTGATTACCGGCAGCTCCTGTAGCGACCGGACAGGAGTCAGCATGGACATGTGTAGTTTTTTGGGGGTTTTTTGCACCGATGCATCAGCTGATTGCATAAACGGCTTTTATACAATCAGCAGATGTGTGATGTGATTCAGGCCCTTGAACCTGATACATCATCTGATCGCTTTGCCTTCCAGCAAACCGATCAGATGATCTTGGATCTTGATTGGACAGCGCGGGACCCTTGACCCAGGATTACTGTGGAGGGGGGTTCTGTATTTCAATAAAGATGGAGTCACTAATTGTGTTTGTGTTTTATTTCTAATAAAAATATTTTTCTGTGTGTTGTGTTTTTTTTTATTTTACTAGAAATTCATGGTGGCCATGTCTAATATTGACGTGACACCATGAATTTCGAGCTTAGGGCCAGCTGATAATATACAGCTAGCCCTAACCCCATCATTACCCAGCGAGCCACCCGGCACCAGGGCAGCTGGAAGAGTTTGATACAGCACCAGAAGATGGCGCTTCTATGAAAGCGCCATTTTCTGGGATGGCTGCAGACTGCAATTCACAGCGGGGGTGCCCAGAAAGCTTGGGCACCCTGCGCTGGGAATTCCAATCCCCAGCTGCCTAGTTGTACCTGGCTGAACTCAAAAATTGGGCAAAGCCCACGTAATTTTTTTTTTAAAATTATTTCATGAAATTCATGAAATAATTAAGAAAAAAAAAAGGGCTTCCCTATGTTTTTGGTTCCCAGCCGGGTACAAATAGGCAGCTGGGGGTTGGGGGCAGCCCGTATCTGCCTTCTCTACCTGGCTAGCATACAAAAATATGGCGAAGCCCATGTCATTTTTTGGGGGGGCAAAAAACTCCTGCATACAGTCCTGGATGGAGGATGCTGAGCCTTGTAGTTCTGCAGCTGCTGTTTGCTCTCCTGCATACACTAGTGGATGAAGTATGCTGAGCCTTGTAGTTCTGCTACCCCTGCCTCTCCCTCCAGCATACAGTCCTGGATGGAGCATGCTGAGCCTTGTAGTTCTGCAGCTGTCTGCTCTCCTGCATACACTAGTGGAGAATGAAGAACATATTGAAGAAGGAAATGACATCAGACCTTTTTTTCTTTTTCAACAATCTTTAATGGCATTGTTCACTGATTAAAAAAACGCATAAAAATGCAGCAAAAAATGCACAAAAACGCGGCAAAAACGCATGCGATTTTTGCCGCGTTTTTATGCTGCGGGTGCGTTTTTGTGCATTTTTTGCTGCAAAAAACGCACAGAAACGCAGGGTCAAAGAAATGCAGTGAGTGAACTTAGCCTTACAAAGTTCCACAAGTTGCCTACTGCCTGATTCAAATTGGTGTGGATCGAGTGCATGCTTGAAAAATTAGATCAGACACACAGTCGGATATTCATCTTTCCGCGACCAAGTCGGCCCAGAAACTGAGAGATTTATTCAAGAACATGCCTTTATAAAAACAAGAAAAAGGGGCATAGTCAGCCCTACAGTGGGCATACTTGGATGTGTCCATTGGTCAGTGGGTTGAACAATGTGTTAGTCCATGAGCTGATTGGTGGGCATCATCGTAGCCAGGTCTATTACGTCATTGAATGGATCCATGGTGATGCTGATGGGAGGGACGTCATCTGGTGGATCCATGCTGATGGGAGGGTCTACGATGTCATCGGTGGCCATCTTAGTTATCTCTGAACCTGGCTCATGTAAGGCAAATTGACACATTTCCCACAAACCCCTGTCAAGAGGTTAATTAAGTATTTGATCCAATGGCTCTCCTCAACAACAGCACCAACCCAGACCTTCCCCACCAGGTCCCACAACTAGTGATGGGCGAACCCAAATTCTAAATTTCAGGGTCCGTACCGAACACATAGTGTTCATGCACAAGATCCCAAACACGAGTTTTCCAAGGAAACCTCCTGTTACAGTTTGGGTCCAGGGGCTGTAAAAAACCCCCCTCTGACGTAGTCCAAAGGTGAGCATCTCTTCAGCTCTGCTACTTCTGTGCAAGGAGACAAACACAGGTCTGCTCACCCAGAGAGCAGGCACAGACTCCACTGAGAACTGTCAGAGACTTCACTCGAGTGCACAGCTGAGACCGGTCAGCTGTGCCCCTGGGTAACATCCATTGACCACAGGAACTTCCATGACGTCATGGCCTTGTGACCAGACATCAGCGCTCTCACTACAGAGTCGACAAGCGCTCACTTTACGGCAGTGTTGCAGTGACGTCAGTCAAGGTTAACCAGGGGCACAGCTCAAAGGCCTCAGCTGTGCACTCGGGTGAAGTCTCTGACAGCTCTCAGCTGAGTCTGTTCCCGCTCTCTGTGTGAGCAGACCTGTGTTTGTCTCCTCGCACAGATGTAGCAGAGCTGAAGATGCTCGCCCGCCTTTGGACTATGTCGGAGGTTTTTTTTTTGGGTAATAAAGATGGATTCCTAAATGTCTTCTGTATTATTTCTAATAAACTATTTTTTTTAATATGTTTTTGTTTTATTTTACTGTTAAAATATCAGACAATCACAGACGCTGTCACAGAGTGGGCGTCTGTGATTGGATGCTGGAGTAACCTGAAACCAGCCCATACATTTTAGCATCCAGCATGTATGGGAAAATTCCAGGTTACTCCAACAATCACAGATGCCCATTTTGTGTGGCCGCGTCTGTGATTGGCTGTTGGGTCCCTCACACATATAGTAGTGCAAAAATAAATAATTTTAAAAAATGACATAGCGCTCTGTGGCATTTTTGATTCTCAGCGCAGATAAAACGGGCAGCTACGGGCTGCCACCCCCATCTGCCTGGCTTTAACTTGGCTGGCAATCAAAGTACAGGGAAGGCCATTATTTTATTTTTTTTAATTATTTAAAAAAATTATTAAACAAATGCGTGGGCTCCTGCCGTATTTTGATCACCAGTCAGGTAAACCTGGCAACTGGGGCTGGGATTCTCAGCGTAGTAAGGCTCAATCGTTCTGAGCCACCCACGCTAAAAACCACAGCCCGCAGCCGCCCCTGGAAATGGCATATTGTTTCTTTGCGCCATTGCCAGGTGCTTTACCCGACTCGTCCAGCGGCCCTGATGGCGGTGGCACGCTGGGTAATAAAGGGGTTAATACCAGCTTTGTATTCTCAGTTGGTACTAAGCCCAAAATTCATGGTGTCACTCCAAATTAGACATGGCCACCATGAAGTTCTAGTAAACAGTAAAAAAAAAACCCAGAAAACATAGAAAAAATTTTTTATTAGAAATAAACCAAAAAACTTTAGAGACTCCATCTTTATTATAAAAAAGTCCTTAGTTCGACGTAGTTCACAGGGAGAGCAATGTCAGCTCTGCTTCATCGCTTTGTACAGACAAACGTCTATACAAAGCGAAAAGCAGGTTGACAGTGATAGTCAAAGTTCAATGAGTCGATGGCTAAGCCATGGAATCGGGTAAACCCTGACGTCACCGCGAACATGGTCGAAAAAAGCCGAACACTGCTGAGTAACGAGCAGTGCAGTGAATACCACCGGAAGTTAATGATTGGACCCGGAAGCAGAAGCGGCCGGGAGACAGAGTCTGAGCGGGTATGCAGGACGCGTCGCGGGACCTGTAAGTATAATGACAATGTTTATTATTAACTATATTCTTTATTTTACAGCCCCCCCCGACCCATTCCCCATAACTGTAAAGTCCAAGCTCGGGGTTCAGATGCAAGTTCGCTTTATCTTTGGCTCCGAACTCGAACTTTACAAAACGTTCGGGCCGGGTTTCCGATCCCGAACGTCGGGGGTTCGCCCATCACTATCCACAACCTATTGAAAAATGTTATGAAGATTCGGGGAATCATGGAACAATATCCATTTACTCCATAGTCTGGTGAATTTGTCGGTGATTCTGGAGCACTCAGTAGAAACCTCCTCCATTCTGCCCATTGGTGATGTTGTGGGACACATGTTTGTGTAAGGTGGAAACAGCTCACCAGGAAAAATTATGGCAGCTGGGGATCGAGTCCTGAGAGATGGCCGCCGCCATGAAGTTGTGGAAAGCCTCAGTCTCCTCAAGCCTAAATGGCAATATTTTCAGGACAAACTGTCTGGAAATGTGTCTGTTTAGTGTTTGGGTCTGTGGGTGGGTGGCTGGGTATTTATGTTTGTGTTCCAAGGTCTTGGGTAGGAAAAGCTGAATGCTGTTGATGTGGATGCTGATGGTGCTTGCGAATGTGCAGCAGGGCAGAAGGCATCCACACCTATGTCCTCGATTGGGGATTGACAAGCACCTAGCACAGGGGACGAGGCAGAGGTGATATCCGCAGACACTGATTGTGGACGCAAGCATATGACTCATCTAGTCTGGTGCTTTTAAGACACGTGCCTGAGCATGCTGGTGGTGTTCAGGCTGGTAGTGGACAGGGCCCTGCTGATCTTGTTAAGGGACAGATTGCAAATGACCATTCTTTTACTGTCTGCAGTTTCTTGAAAAAAGCGCCAGACTGGGGAACACCTAACTGTGTGCCTGGGAACTTGCCACGTGTGGGTGTTGTGGGGAGCAGTTGCCTGCCTTCTCTCTCTACCCACCCCACTGTCTCTTCCTGCCTGTTGTGTGGTGCTGTAGGTTCATTCCCCTCTACGCTACTGTCCTCAATCTGCATGGCACCATCCTAAGTTGGTTAACTGACTTCACCGTCCACCAACTTGTCTTCCACCTCAGCACTCAGGTCCTCCATACTTGTTGATTTAACAACATCTCTTGTTGGTAACTGAGTCTCATCATCATCTACCTCTTGAGACACTAATTGCCTTTCCCCATTGTCATCTTCTTGTGACCGTAGCTGTTCAAATATTTGGGCATCACTACACACGATCTCTTCATGTTCCTCTTGAAAAATGCAGGGAAAGAGGTCAGAATCAAAAATAGAAATGTGAAGAGCTCCTTGAAGTGTCCAAGTATGGGATCATTTGTATCCTGGGAGTCACCATGGTGGTAGGAAGGAGGATCGGGGTGAGTATTATGTGGTCCATACTCTTGGGGTATCTGCGGATAGACCCCTGATATTTCCCACATGGGTAATTTGCACTGAGCTTTGCTTTAACTCTTTGGTGTTGATGATCCCATGCACGGATGATGGCAACTCTGCCGGCTTAGGAACATTTGCGGCAGCAGGGATCTGTCACATGTACAGCTAAATGCAGAGAGGAGGTATTTTTGCACTAGTCTTTGTCACCTTATAAGATAAATATGTATTGTTAAAGAAGTTATTTGGATATAACTATAAATTTGTTTGGATCTGACAATATCGGAATTACTTTTTTGACGCAACCACTAGATGGCAGTGTCTATGTATTTAACTCACTAAACTATATTTATCTGTATGATACTACAAATGATTACCAGCATGTAACATAAACCTTGTGATTTCATGTTTTTTGTGCAACATCTACTGTTATAACATATTGTGTTTTTAATGTTTTTTTTCAATAACATTTTTTTTTATTCTGTGCCAAAAAGGTTCCAATTTGCTTTGTTTAATATATATCTTAAAGGAGTAAGCACCTTAATGAATTCTAAAACTGGGATTCTATTTTTGTAAACCGTTTTTTCTGTGTTTACCACAGCTTCCAGTAAATACAAAATGGATTACTGAACACGCGCACAAGTGTGGCTTAGTAAGATTAATGAAGTTTTCAGTGATGACCCAACTTTAATCCCAGTGGATGGTAACAAAGACATAAGTGACATAATTTTGAGGTTAAAAGATTTGCTGCAGAGAAGGACGCGGTTATGGTGGAATAAAACCTTTCTGGAAAAATACTTGGAAAAAGACCTCATACCTAGAGGTCTGAGAGTGCAGGTATTTTTCTCTTTTGATATAAATGATGACAGGTTCAGAAATAAATGGCAGAATGCCGGTCACACATGTTCTAGAAACTTCATGGAACTACTAGTACAAATAAATCAAAAATAACAATATCTGAAATAGACATAGATATTGAAGAGATTCAAAAAAATCTTCATGAAAATCTTAGTAATGATGCATTAAGTAGGCTGAATAGTGAGCTGGAAGCCAATTTTCCCAAATGGGAGACATTTTGAAGTAAAAACTAAAAAATTCCAAAGAGACACCAATGATTTTAAAAACAAAAAAGTATACCGATGGCATTATAGGCAGAAAAATAGAGGGTTAAGAAGACCTTCTAAAGCTAGGTCATTAACGTAAGCATCCAGCTCCATGACCCTTAGATCCACCCAGAAAAATTCTGATAGGTAAAAATCAAATCATCGTAAACTTGAGGTAATAAATTTATCTTAACCTTCAATCCTCACAAGCTCTCCTTCTTTACCCCCCTCTCATCTCCTCATCCCACCATTGCATACAAGATTTCTCCCGTGCCTCGCCCATACTCTGGAACGCCTACCATTGAAAGCTTCAAAAGGAACCTGAAGACCTACCTTTTCTGACAAGCCTACAACCTGTCGTAACTCTCAGTCTGCTATAGCGCCACACGACCATCTCTACCCTCACCAACTGTATCCTCACCCATCCCTTGTAGACTGTGAGCCCTCGCGGGCAGGGTCCTCTTTCCTCCTGTACCAGTCTGCCTTCTTTTGTTTATGATTATTGTACTTGTCCCTACTATGTATACCCAATTTCACATGTAAAGTGCCATGGAATAAATGGCACTATAATAATAAATAATAATAATAATAATCTACTGATGCACAGATTGAAGTTTTGGGAAAAGGGTTGACATTTTCTCCAACTAATCAATTCAACTTTTTCACAGCATTAAAAAAATATTAATCCCTTCTCACGAAAATTGATCTTGAAAAAGCTGCAAAGCAATAACATGGACGATAAAGAACCTGCTTCTACTAACGCAATGGAAACCGAAGCTTTGACGGCTCGAGAGGATGTTCTGGAGGAGCAATATGAAGGGCCCATAAGTAAGTTTCCATGTGATTTATATCCAAAATCTACTAAGTTTCCCACCTTGTCCTTATGCCTTGCCGTGGAGATCTTGACGGAACTGGTTACTGGGGACTTCAGGAGGATCTCCAAGAGACGTAAGAATGATAATTTGACAATCGACCAGAGAAGGTCTATTAAAGAACTGCAATCCCTAGAAGACGTAGTTATAAAACCGGCGGACAAGGGGGGGAAATATAGTTAAATGACCAAAGCATTTATATGAGAAAGTTGCTCTTAGACATCTAAAGAACAAAACAACATATAATAAATTGCCCTCTAACCCTACGAAGGTGGAAGAGGTCTCATTCCGCCGAGCACTTTGTCACATACAAACAGACCCTCACCACTTTCAAGTCTGCATTCACTGCTGCAAAACAAACCTACTTCTCATCTCTCATAGCCTCTCTATCTCACAACCCTAAACAGCTATTAAACACTTTCAACTCTCTCCTCCGTCCCCCAGCACCACATCCCTCACCTCTCATCTCAGCTGAAAACTTTGCCTCTTTCTTCAAGCAGAAGATTGACAACAGAGAAAGCTTTGGCCCACAATCCCCATAGCCCCTCCTCACAACAACTCAGTCTTTTTCCTCCAAATCCAGCTTCTCCACTATGACAGAAGATCATCTTTCCACTCTACCCTCAAGATCACATCTTACCACCTGTCCGCTTGATCCATTCCCATCCCACATCATCCCCAATCTCACCACAGTCTTCATCTCAACCCTAACCCATCTCTTCAACCTATCACTAACAACTAGTGTATTCCCTTCATGCTTTAAACATGCCTCCATTACACCCATCCTCAAAAAGCCCTCCCTTGACCCTTCATCTTTGTCAAACTATCGCCCCATATCACTTCTCCCCTATGCCTCAAAACTACTGGAACAGCATGTCCATCTTGAATTGTCCTCATACCTCTCTTCCTGCTACCTTTTTGACTGCCTACAATCTGGCTTCTGACCGCATCATTCCACTGAAACTGCCCTAACTAAAGTCACTAATGACCTACTAACCGCCAAAGCCAAGTGACACTACTCTGTCCTCCTCCTCGACCTGTCCTCTGCCTTTGACACAATAGACCATTCTCTTCTACTACAAATTCTCTCATCTCTGGGCATCACAGACTTGGCCCTATCCTGGATCTCCTCATACTTAACCGACCGAACTTTCAGCATCTCCCACTCTCACATCACTTCCTCATCTCGCCCCCTATCTGTCGGGGTCCCCCAAGGTTCAGTTCTAGGACCCCAGATGTTTTCAATCAACACCTTCGGCCTGGGACAACTCATAGAGTCCCATGGCTTTCAATATCACCTCTACGCTGATGATACACAGATCTACCTCTCTGGACCTGACATCACCTCCCTACTAACCAGAATCCCACAATGTCTGTCAGCTATTTCATCCGTTTTGTTTTCTCGATTCCTAAAACTGAACATGGACAAAACAGAATTCATTGTCTTTCCTCCTCCTCCTCACTCAACCCCCCCCCACCCCCCCACCTGACACATCCATCAATGTCAATGGCTGCTCACTTTCCCCAGTGCCACGCGCTCGCTGCCTGGGAGTAATTCTAGACTCTGCTCTCTCTTTCAAGCCACACATCCAAGCCCTCTTCACCTCCTGCCACCTCCAACTCAAAAACATTTCCCGGGTCCGTGCATTCCTTTCCCAAGAAGCTACAAAAACCCTAGTGCATGCCCTTATTATCTCCAGTCTGGATTATTGCAACCTCCTGCCCTGCAGCCTCCCTTCTAACAGTCTGGCACCCCTACAATCTATTCTAAACTATACTGCACGACTAATCCACCTGTCCCCCCCACTACTCCCCGACCTCTCCTATTTTCCAATCACTGGCTTCCCGTTGCCCAACGACTCCAGTTCAAAACCCAAACCATGACCTACAAAGCCATCCACAACTTGTCTCCTCCCTACATCTGTGACCTAGTCTCCTGGTACTTACCTGCACGTAACCTTCGATTCTCACATGATCTCCTTCTCTACTCCCTCTCATCTCCTCTTCCCACCATCGCATCCAAGATTTCCCACATGCCTCCCCTATACTCTGGAATGCTCTGCCACAACATTTCAGACTCTCGCCTACCATGAAGAGTTTCAAAAGGAACCTGAAGGCCCACCTCTTCCAACAAGCCTACAACCTGCTGTAACCCTCAGTCTGATACAGTGCCGCACGACCAGCTCTACCCTCACCAACTGTATGCTCACCCATCCCTTGTAGACTGTGAGCCCTCGCTGGCAGGGACCTCTGTCCTCCTGTACCAGTCTGTGCCTTGTATTGTTTATGATTATTGTACTTGTCTCTATTTTGCATAATAATAATAATTGTAATCATTTATATAGCGCTATTAATTCCACAGCGCTTTACATACATTGGCAACACTGTCCCCATTGGGGCTCACAATCTAGGGTCCCTATCTGTATGTCTTTGGAGTGTGGGAGGAAACCGGAGTACCCGGAGGAAACCCACGCAAACACGGGGAAAACATATAAACTCCTTGCAGATAGTGTCCTTGGTGGGATTTGAACCCAGGACCCCAGCGCTGCAAGACTGCAGTGCTAACCACTGAGTCACCGTGCCGCCCGGAGCATACCCCTTTCACATGTAAAGCGCCGTGGAATAAATGGCGCTATAATAATAAATAATAATAATAATGTATACCTGGCTGATTTGGATTCTATACTGTTTGATGCTTTTACTTAGGGAATTATCCCCAAAAAGATTTATGAGGGACTAATAACGAAACATCCCAAAATTCCCAATATATACTTCATCCCGAACATCCATAAAAATCTGTTAGAGCCCCCTGGTAGACCAATAGTCTCTGGTATGGAAGGCTTATATAGCCCGAGCAACATGTTTATTGAGCATTATCTCAAACCTCTGGCAGGAACCCTACCTTTTTACATGTGGGATACTACCGATGTCCTTAAACGTATAGAGGGTATCTGCTTGGCAGAAAATATGCACTTGGCAATATCGGAAGTAGAAAATCTATATACCTGCATAGACCATAGTCAGGGCGTTGAGGCGGTCCACTTTTTCCTGGGGACCAGCAACTAGGATGGACAGATTTGTGAGTTGGTACTTAGGCTGCTTGAATCCATCCTCACCCACAGCTATTTTGTATTCAAAGATTTTTCCTATGTACAGAAGCGGGGAACCGTAGACACGGGAGTCAGTGGGTGCTCTCGTCCGCTTTCCCAGCCGCCTTTAGAAAGACAGCATGGCCCAGGGCTCATCCCAACTAAATGCCTGACCTCTTTAACCATGGGCGGAACACTACTCAGACAACACAGGATGAGGGAATCACAATATTAAAACTTTATTGGATCTCCAAACAAATAACGTCATATGGCACATAACAAGCAAAACCACAGAATGTAACCTGGAACAATTTCTCAACCTTCCGCTGGCTCACCAGGGGTTAGAATGTCCGTGGCTTAGAGCTTCCAGGGCTACTTACTCCAAATCAGCAGCACCCCGCTTTCGGCGGGCACCCACCGAGAATGGAATAACGCCAAATTTAAGAAGCTAGCTGAGGGCCGCAAAGCCTGTAGTCAGGTGTCAGGATTGTCCCAAGCTGGATTCCTTCCTTAGGTAGTCCTTGATATCTCAGCTGAATTCTTGAATTCGATGCTGAAGTCCATGTAGTATTACAATCCAGGTTCGATTATGGCTTGCCAATCGGATCCGCAGATCCTAGATTGGTATCATTTAGCAAGAGTCTAGCCGGGCAATGGACAGTCCTCCTTCTTATACCCCTGAGCTCTCCATTCAGACCATTGGGGTCTTCACGATTTCTGGATTAGACTGGGCTCTTATTGGCTAGATTTCAAGCCGTATACAAAATGTCCCTAGTAGTAATGGTCTCTGGCAGAGACGAGGGAGAGATAGCTAAGTTACATCGCATCTAGCAATACACATAGTAATATAATGGGAGGTTCGCATAATTGATTTGTCTGGGTATCTGACCTTCACAGGCCAAGGCAATTACATGAGTCAACAAGACCTTTAACACTAGGCTCCTAAGAGTCTTGTAGAAACAACGAGGGGCTTATCCCCCATTTATAAACAAACTATCATCATGTCTGGCTGAATTTTCAGAAACTTAACCCATGCTAGGCACTGACAGAGTCCATGTCATCACAGGTGCAGCTTGTGCATCCTCGTACGCAAACCTTTTCCTGGGCTATTGGGAGAGGTTAATTTTTGGTTGCGAGGGTGCGCGGGCCATGGACCAGGTTCTCCTATGGCTTTAGGAGATTGATGATATTTTCTTTATTTGGCAAGATGGGGAGGATGAGTTGCAGAGATTCATGAACCAGCTCAACACTAACAATTTCAACATAAAATTAACACACATCAGCACCAGGGAGCGGGATGACTTCCTGGAATTAGCCATAGATGTGGATCATAACTCACAAGTGCAGATGGATGTGTTCAGGAAGCCCACCTTGGTTAACTCCCTTCTCCATGCTGATTCTAGTCATCCACATGCCACAATTAAAGCCATCCCAGTTGGACAATACCTCAGGATGAGGTGGATCTGCTCAATGCCCTCTAAATTTGAAAATCAAGCAGAAGACCTGGCATCTAGATTTAGACAAAGGGGATACAGTAACAGATGTATTAAATAAGGTTATAATCGAGCTAAAAACATTGCGTAATTTGTTACTTCAACCCCTTCATAGGAACAACACGATTGAGGCACCAATATGATTTATCTCAACATACAATGCTGAATGGTGTACAATGCAAGATGTGCTGAGCAAACATTGGTCGATCCTGCAAACAGAACTAACACTAAAGAAATATCTTCCTGAATACCCAATGATGACGTCAAAGTGAAGTAAGAATCAATAAGATCTATTGGTCAATAGCCATTACTGCCCAGAAAGGAGTAATTTGTTTGGTCATCTCACCCCACGGAAGAAGTGGTATCACTGCGGAGATTGTGTGGCTTGTGCCAACATTTGCAGAGCCATTACTTTCTCAACTGTAGATGGAACTAAAGAATTTGATATTTAACAATATATCATTTGAAATACGACGCAAGTAATAAACTAAGCAACCGGCGGATGCCCTAAAGTCTATATTGGCCTAACATCCAGGCAATTATAGGTAAGAAACAGAGAACACGTTAGGGATATTTTGGCAGCAAAAGCAACAGAGAATTTTGAAGAAATGAAAACTGAAAACTTTTCCCCGCCATTTTAAAACATACCACGCGCATGACCAAAAAAATGTCAAAGTTCGGGGCATTGAGCACATCTAGACTGGCATCCGTGGCGGGAGATGTCAAGTGATTACTCGCACAAAAAGAATGTAGATAGATTTCCGTCTTAGGAACATTAGCCCCAGTGGGCCTAAATGAGGAGTTAGGCTATGTGCGCAAGCTGCGCTTTTTGCTGCATTTTTGCACGTTTTTTGGGTGCGTTTTTGTTCTAAAAACTGCATGAATCTCCTTCCCCAGCAAAGTCTATGAGATTTCATTTTTGCTGTCCGCAAATTTGCGTTTTGTCCCTGCGTTTTGTGAGGGCTGGTATTTGACGAGATACTGCTCTCCATATAAAGTCTATGGTGACCAGAATCGGGTGCAAAGGGATAGGAGCAAGGGCCACATACTCACCGATCACCAGTCGGCTGTCACACTGCTGCCGCGGCAGTTTTTACATCTTCCGGAGCCGGACGCTCATTAGTCTCATAACATATTCAATCCTTCCCTGCTCACCGGTGGCTGTGATTGGTTGCAGGCAGACCCGCCCCCACGCTAAGTGACAGCTGTCTGACTACAGCCAATTACAGACGCCGGTGGGTGGGTCTATATCGTACAGTAAATTAAATAAATAAATAATTAAATAAAAACGACTTGCGGTCCCCCCCCAATTTTGATAACTAACCAAGATAAAGTCTCACAGCTGTGGGGTGGTATTCTCAGGCTGGAGAGACCCACGTTATTGGGAGCCCCCCAAGCCTACAAATATCAGCCAACAGCCGCCCAGAATTGCCACATTTATTAGATGCGACAGTCCCGGGACCTTTCCCGGCTCATCCCGATTGCCCTGATGCAGTGGCAATCAGGGTAATAAGGAATTAATGGCAGCAGCCCACAGCTGCCACTAAGTTCTAGCCTAGTAATAGCAGGTGTCTATGAGACACCCCCTCATCACTAAGCTGTAATAAGTGAAAGTAAATAAACACAATCACCCAAAAAATCCTTTATTTGAAATAAAACACAAAAAAGCCCCCTCTTTCACCACTTTATTAATCCCTAAAACAGCTCTCCAGGTCCGACGTAATCCACACGAGGTCACACGAGGTCTTACGATGCATCCAGCTCTGCTACATTTGACAATCACTGAATAAAGTCCAGTAGAGTACCAAAATAAGAAAAAATGAATGTACTGTATATAAATTGCAACTCTTTATAAGCACATTTGACAAAAAAGCATTATAATAAACAATATAATTTGAGTATCAATATACCACAAAAAAACGACAAAAGAACTAGTATGCAATAATATACAAAACACAGAATTGTCCTAATGTTGAAATACTCTGTGTAGAAGTGGACAGGCACTTAATAGTGACAGGCACGAAATGGAACCACATGATCAGAGAAGGAAAATAATAGGCCAATGTAGGTATATACAAAATTGCCAGCAGTTTAGACATTAATGGCTGTGTGTTGAGTTATTTAGAGGGCTTACCAAATTTACACTGTTATACAAGCTGTAAACTGACTACTGTACATTGTATCACAGTGTCATATCTTCATTGTTGTCCCATAAAAGATAAAATAAAATACAAAAGTGTGAGGGATGTACTCATTTTTGTGATATTTTGTATTGATGCATTCTCAGCCTCCTATATGATTTACAGTTGCATCTCAATGAATTAGAATATTAGAATATCTGGTGTTGTCTATTGGTCATGAGTGGATTGACACAAGGATGCAACAGTTGTAGCCCATGTCCTGGATACGTCTGTGTGTGGTGGCTTTTGAAGCACTTACTTCAGCAGCAGTCCACTCCTTGTGAATCTCCCCCAAATTTTTGAATGGCTTTTTCTTAACAATCTTATGAAGGCTGCGGTTATCCCAGTTGCTTGTGCACCTTTTGCCACACTTTTTCCTTCCACTCAACTTTCCATTAATATACTTGGATACAGCACTCTGTGAACAGCCAACTTCTTTAGCAATGACCTTTTGTGGCTTTTGTGGAATGTGTCAATGACTGCCTTCTGGACATCTGTCAAGTCAGCAGTCTTCCCAAGATTGTGTAGCCTACTGAACCAGACTAAGGGACCATTTTAAATGCTTAGGAAGCCTTTCCAGGTGTTTTATGGTAATTATTCTAATTTTCTGAGATAATGACTTTTGAGTTTTCATTAAGTAAGCTATAATCATCAACATTAACAGAAGTAAACACTTGAAATAGATTACTCTGTGTGTAATGACTATATAATATGTGTTTTTCTTTTTGTATTCAATTATTGAAATAAATTAACTTTTTTATGATATTCTAATTTATTGAGATGCACCTGTAAATATATCTCAGTCTCAGCTTTCTATATGATCTATATACAGCAGTTTCAGTGTATCTTTTGCACAGAGTTTTGCACAAACGTCGCTGACTGTCATGGCATCATTGGTCTCTGTTCAGATTGCAGATTCTGATATTCCAATGGCTTTTCTGGTGTTTAGGATCAACACAGGCAGACTTGGGTGTCAACCTGCTGTGTGTTAATTCATATGCAAGGCTAGCACGAGTTAATCTCTGCTAGTCTGCTTGCTCCTTCAATCACATGTTGTGAGGAGACCTATCACATCTGCTCCCCTCCTATTTATGCTTGTGGAATCCTTGTACCCATGCCAGCTATAGTTTATTCTATGCTGGTCTGTGAGGTGTGGTGTCCTAGACTCTATGGTGAAAGTTGTACTTTAGTTGTGCTTATTACTTGAAGTGGTTGTGGAGTCAGTTTACCCCTGTTGTTTTATACTTCCATCCTGCTCTAGTTTTTCCTCCTGACTCTCATATTGTCTATACCTTTGCACAGTCATATGAAAATGTTTGGGCACCCTTATTAATGTTAACCTTTTTTCTTTATAACAATTTGGGTTTTTGCAACAGCTATTTCAGTTTCATATATCTAATAAATGATGGACTCAGTAATATTTCTGGTTTGAAATGAGGTTTATTGTACTAACAGAAAATGTGCAATCTGCATTTAAACAAAATTTGACAGGTGCAGAAGTATAGGCACCCTTATCAATTTCTTGATTTGAACACTCCTACCTACTTTTTACTGACTTACTGAAGCACTAAATTGGTTTTGTAACCTCATTGAGCTTTGAACTTCATAGGTAGGTGTATTCAGTCATGAGAAAAGGTATTTAAGGTGGCCACTTGCAAGTTGTTCTCCTATTTAAATCTCCTATGAAGAGTGGCATCATGGGCTCCTCAAAACAACTCTCAAATGATCTGAAAACAAAGATTATTCAACATAGTTGTTCAGGGGAAGGATACAAAAAGTTGTCTCAGAGATTTAAACTGTCAGTTTCCACTGTGAGGAACATAGTAAGGAAATGGAAGAACACAGGTACAGTTCTTGTTAAGCCCAGAAGTGGCAGGCCAAGAAAAATATCAGAAAGGCAGAGAAGAAGAATGGTGAGAACAGTCAAGGACAATCCACAGACCACCTCCAAAGACCTGCAACATCATCTTGCTGCAGATGGTGTCACTGTGCATCGGTCAACAATACAGCACACTTTGCACAAGGAGAAGCTGTATGGGAGAGTGATGCGAAAGAAGCCGTTTCTGCAAGCACGCCAAAAACAGAGTCGCCTGAGGTATGCAAAAGCACATTTGGACAAGCCAGTTACATTTTGGAAGAAGTTCCTGTGGCTGATGAAACAAAGATTGAGTTGTTTGGTCATACAAAAAGGCGTTATGCATGGAGGCAAAAAAACACGGCATTCCAAGAAAAGCACTTGCTACCCACAGTGAAATTTGGTGGAGGGTCCATCATGCTTTGGAGCTGTGTGGCCAATGCCGGCACCGGGAATCTTGTTAAAGTTGAGGGTCGCCTGGATTCAACTCAGTATCAGCAGATTCTTGACAATAATGTGCAAGAATCAGTGATGAAGTTGAAGTTACGCAGGGGATGGATATTTCAGCAAGACAATGATCCAAAACACCGCTCCAAATCTACTCAGGCATTCATGCAGAGGAACAATTACAATGTTCTGGAATGGCCATCCCAGTCCCCAGACCTGAATATCATTGAACATCTGTGGGATGATTTGAAGCATGCTGTCCATGCTCGGCGACCATCAAACTTAACTGAACTGGAATTGTTTTGTAAACAGGAATGGTCAAATATACCTTCATCCAGGAACTCATTAAAAGCTACAGGAAGCGACTAGAGGCTGTGATTTTTGCAAAAGGAGGATCTACAAAATATTAATGTCACTTTTATGTTGAGGTGCCCATACTTATGCACCTCTCAAATTTTGTTTAAATGCAGATTGCACATTTTCTGCTAGTACAATAAACCTCATTTCAATCCAGAAATATTACTCAGTCCATCAGTTATTAGATATATGAAACTGAAATAGCTGTTGCAAAAACCCAAATTGTTATAAAGAAAAAAGGTTAACATTAATAGGGGTGCCCAAACTTTTTCATATGACTGTATGTGCGTGCTGTGTGACATAGTTTTGGTTTTCCCTTGTCTGTCTTTATTTGTGGCTTTCAAAACACTCCTATGCTGTCCATGCCTAGGGGAGGCACATGACAGCACATATAATCTCATACGGTATACTTCCATAATTGAGTGTGCATTTTTTGCTTACTTTTTTCAATATAATGGCTTAATTCTGAATAAATGAAATGGCCAAATCTACAGCTTCATGTGTTTCTCTGACACCAGAATCTTAAACACAGATTAGAGACAGACAAAGGGGATCTAAAGAGCTAAAATAAGAATGTGGTCTCCTTTTTGGTGTTGGCTAGACCTACACAACCCTAAACATGTGACACTTGACCTTGTTCCTCCTTGATGTCTCAGTGGCTGCCTATATGATACATGTGCCCTGAGTCCAGGCAGCATCTTGTGTAAACTTGGGAACAAAGACAGTGATAGAATTCCACCATTCCTTACACTAACAAGATCTAGGGTTATGTAGAAATATTGTCTTCATAATTCCTGCGTACAGAATGAGTCTTTATATACAGAGGACTTTCCTTCTGAGATGTTACAATCAGTGCACTAAGCTCTTATATCTGCATTGCAAATTAGCTAGTCTACACTGCTCCAAGTGGCAGGATGAACAATGCAGCGGCCATGATGTCAGGTGTCTGTGTGTCACCGGCGAGACATCTGCTCCTCTACAGCAGATGTGTGTTCTTGTTTAGGACAGAGGGAGTGTTAAATGCAGACTAATAGCACAACACATATTATGTCTTATTCAGACCTTGAGGAAGATTTAACCCATGAAATGCCAAGAGAATTGATACATTTTGGTGCAAGCTAATGTGACGCCCCTGGACTATCAGGTCGTCACAGGGTATTGTACAATCTGCCCTCCCATGGAATATCCACCTCCTCCTTGGTTATAGGTCCCCAACTATATGGTGTTGCCTACAACAGCTAATAAAATCCTAGGTACACTCTGCACCACACCCACCAGACATACCAGTAGGCGGCCTGAGTGGAATAGGGTCGCCCACTTGGGGGGTTGGTTAAGGGGAGGTCAGGAGTGTCAAGAGTAGGTAAGTAGAGAATTGGAAGTGAAGGAGAGAGGAGGTCAGGAGCCGGGCTCCTTGGAAACACCTAGGTAGCAGACGGTGGTCTGGACCTAATAGGAGCTGGACCCCCGGTCGCAGGGGATCGTGACAAGGGGCACGGTATTGTCAAGGGAGGACAGCCGGCGGCCTTGCACCATCACCAGGCTGGGACCAGGGTACGATGGGGTACATGGACCGTAGGTCAGGAAGTAGCTTCAGGACACCTGACAATTTATCCAGTTGTCGGTGTCAGTTTACTGGACTGAGTGAGTACAAAAGTATCCCCCTTCGCTCCCCACGGCACTCCCCAGACACCATCACCGAGTCCCGAGGCATTCCCCCTACCTGTGGAGGGTTCTAACAGATGGCTGCCCCACTCCATCGCCCCCGGGTACTACCAATTGCAGCAGTGTACTCCACTTTACCACATACCATGGGTGGCGTCACGAACTGTAAACACAATCTCCTGTAAATACCCCCTTCATTTGAGTGGCCGCACGATCCCCGGGTCCCGACACCCCTCGAGCCATTGCGGATCCGGATCCGAGCAGCCCGGCTGCTGACACGGGGGCGGCACACTAAAAGTTTCACAGCCTGTGATAGGGCTTAATAAATCAATCACAGGATGTCCACAAAGAAAGATTTTATGGGTACTGCTAAAATCAAGTAAAAACACTGTACAATAACTCTGGACCACCCACTGGGCAAACCACATAGGAAATATGTTATCACAAGCCGAACACATAGAAGAAGTGCTAATCGCTCTTTCCTATTTTGAATAAAGAAAATCAAATACACCATGTACAGTACAATTCCAAATGTAGGTATAAAAGGGTTGTCATACTTTGTGTGTGTGGTGAAAAGTGGGGAAAACCTTTTATAAAATATGATGTGGTGCTATGCCTCTTTAAGATTGTGATTACAATGTCCCGTGTTGGCTGAATGGTTTCCCACTATGAAGACATGCCGGTGTCGGCAGGAGACGATTCAACAGCTTTGTTCACAGGGAGGCACCAAGCTTGATGGTTACAAAGACTTTTATAAGGAAACAGGCTGGATATTTACAAAATCTTACAATAACAAAGAAAAAATGCCAAAATAGGATTGGTCATCAGTATCAGATCAGTGGGGGGTCCGACACCTGTCATTCCCATTGATAAGCTATTAGCTCTGGTGGCAGGATGTAAACAGGGGGGCGTGTGTAGATGTAAAGAAAAAAAAATCTGCACTCATAATATTCTCTACAGTGTCTTCAATAAAATGGCGCCGGAGATCGCGGTACTCGCATGCGTGGACTCCAGCATCATTTTAATGAAAATCTGAGTACTGTGGCAATGCGCACGTGCCAAAAACAGCAGCAATAGCAGCGTTGCGCGATATTTAAACAAAGAAAAGGGGGCACTCAATAGAGGAGAAGGAATATACACCGAGGACCCAACCCAAAAAGGCCCTCCCCGAAGCACACATCAATCACAGTGCAGTGCATTTCTGCAACTTTGATTAAACATATTTCTGCAACCAAGCATCCAATCTTTCAACAAAAGGTATGCCTGGATCCAGTATCTTACTGCCTGTATGGCACTGCCTTTACCTCATATAGCAAAATCCTGGTGGCTGGTCCTCTTTAAGGCCGGCTTCACACTTGCGATTAACTCGCACAAGTGCAATGCGAGAAAATCTCGCATTGCACTCGGACACATGTTAATCAATGAGGCAGCTCCCATCTGCTATTTTTTTCTCATTCCAAATCGGACTGAGAAAAAAATCGCAGCATGCTGTGTTTTGGTGAGTTTCTCACACGAGTCTCTTCAATGGAAGTCTATGGGTGCGTGAAAAAAAAAGGATGTCACATGGACGGCACATACACTATCCTAGTGACATTCGTTTTTCTCAATACATTTCACGCATGTAGCAGAGAACACTGTAAATGCTCCTGTACATAACAGTACATGAATAGCAGCTGCTGAGGGTAAAAACTGATTGCACACTGACAGCACACTGACAGAACACTGATGAAATGTGAGAAGAAATCGTCCGACTTTCTAGCATGAAAATCGGACCGATATTACACTCGCAAGTGTGATTCCAGCCTAAGGGCTACTTTCTGTATACAGTCATGGCCAAAAGTTTTGAGAATGACACACAAATTTTATTTTCACATGATCTGTTGCCCTCTGGTTTTTAATTGTGTTTGTCTGATGTTTACATCACATACAGAAATATAATTGCAATCATATTATGAGTACTAAAAGGTTCTATTGACAGTTTGAATGAGTTAATGCAGCAAGTCAATATTTGCAGTGTTGACCCTTCTTTTCAGGACCTCTGCAATTCTCCCTGGCATGCTCTCAATCAACTTCTGGACCAAATCCTGACTGATAGCTGTCCATTCTTGCATAAGCAATGCTTGCATTTTGCCAGAATTTGTTGGTTTTTGTTTGTCCACCCGTCTCTTGATGATTTCCCACAAGTTCTCAATGGGATTAAGATCTGGGGAGTTTCCAGGCCATGGACCCAAAATCTCTATGTTTTGTTCCATGAGCCATTTAGTGATCACCTTTGCTTTATGGCAAGGTGCTCCAGCATGCTGGAAAAGGCATTGTTGGGCGCTAAACTGCTCTTGGACAGTTGGGAGAAGTTGCTCTTGGAGGACATTCTGGTACCATTCTTTATTCATGGCTGTGTTTTTAGGCAAGACTGTGAGTGGTGCGATTCCCTTGGCTGAGAAGCAACCCCACACATGAATCGTTTCAGGATGCTTAACAGTTGGCATGAGACAAGACTGGTGGTAGCGCTCACCTCTTCTTCTCCTAATAAGCTGTTTTCCAGATGTCCCAAACAATCGAAAAGGGGATTCATCTGAGAAAATGACTTTACCCCAGTCCTCAGCAGTCCACTCCCTGTACCTTTTGCAGAATATCAGTCGGTCCCTGATGTTTTTTCTGGAGAGAAGTGGCTTCCGCCTCACAGTGCATGCAGAAGCACTCACACCAGCCTGCTGCCATTGCTGAGCTAGCTCGGCACTGCTGGTAGTCCAATCCCGCAGCTGAAACAGTTTTAAGATACGGTCCTGGCGTTTGCTGGTCCTTCTTGGGCGCCCCAGAGCCTTTTTGGCAACAATGGAAGCTCTCTCCTTGAAGTTCTTGATGATGCGATAGATTGTTGACTGAGGTGCAATCTTTGTAGCTGCGATACTCTTCCCTGTTAGGCCATTTTTGTGCAGAGCAATGATGGCTGCACGTGTTTCTTTAGAGATAACCATGGTTAACTGAAGAGAAACAATGATACCAAGCACCAGCCTCCTTTTAAAGTGTCCAGTCGTGTCATTCTTTCTTAATCATGACTGATTGATCGCCAGCCCTGTCCTCATCAACACCCACACCTGTGTTAATGGAACAATCACTAAAACAATGTTAGCTGCTCCTTTTAAGGCAGGAATGCAATGATGTTGAAATGTGTTTTGGGGGTTAAAGTTCATTTTCTTAGCCAATATTGACTTTGCAAGTAATTGCTGTTAAGCTGATCACTCTTTATGACATTCTGGAGTATATGCAAATTGCCATTAGAAAAACTTAAGCAGTAGACTTTGTAAAAATTAATATTTGTAGCATTCTCAAAACTTTTGGCCATGTCTGTATACACCAAATTAAATCTGGGATATGTGACAAATTTAAAGTGCACCCCTTTTCCACTACATACCTTACAATAGCACTCTAAAGCCGCAATGCAAAAAAATAAATATATACATGTGACGCCCTGGCCTATCAGGTCGTCACAAGGTATTGTGCAATTTGCCCTTCTGCACAGTATCCGCCCTCCTTGGTTAGGGATCCTGGTCCTTTGGTGTTGCTGACAGCTTAGCCAATCAAAATCCTAGGAAGACTTCCCACTTGAACCTACCAGACACACCATTGGGGGCCTGAAGGGAATAGGGCCGCCCACATGGGGGGTTGGTGAAGAGAAAGTGAGGACAGTGACAGTTGAGAGTTGAAAGTGAAGGAGAAAGGAGGTGAAGTGGCTCTCGTGAGGAGAGGCCACGGAGAATAGCTCCTGTGTACTAGGTGGCAGACGTTGGTCTGGGCCTGGTAGGAGCTGGAACCCGGTCGCAGGGGACAGTGTCAAGGGGCACGAACTGCCGAGGAGGGCAGCTGGTGGCCTTGAGCTATCACCGGGCAGGGGCCAGGGCACGACGGGGTACGTGGACCCCAGGCGGGAAAGTAGCTTCAGGCGTTCCAGTAATTTACCCGACGGGGGTGAAGACTTCAAGTGTCGTCCCCAACCCGCTCCAAAATTGGGGTACTAGCGCACCAATGGGATAGGACTTTCCTACTACAGTCCAAATAAATTCTATGCGTGAACCCTGAGAGCAAGCTCACTCCGTTAGCCATACGGGTGAGCGGGACCCGGAGAGTTTCATACCAACGGGTCCAATCGAGACTAAGGTGCAAGGGACAGGGCCACGGACCAACAGCAACACCAAGGGCACGGATCCAGGCGTGCTCCCCGCAGGCTGCAGTGGTGCTCAGAATTCTGGTTTACAAGATGTCGGTGTGGTTATTCTGGGACTGAGTGAATACATTGGAAACCCCTGTTCCTATCCCCCAATGGCACCCAAACACCATCCCAACCATCAACGGGCCCCCGGGACACAAATCCCCTACCCACGAAGGGGTTAAACATCAGGCTGCCACACCATCATCACTGGGCTCCCCAACGGCAGCAGTGGTCCCTCACATTACCACGCACTGTGGGTGGCGTCACGAACTTTAAAAAAAAACCCTGTACATATCTCCCCCCTTCTTTTAATTGAGTGGTTGCACGACCCCCGGGTCCGGAGACCCCTCGTGCACCGTGGATCTGGATCCGAGCAGCAGCAGCCCGACTGCTTGCACGGGGGCGGTACACATATATATATATATATATCTATATATATATATATCTATATATATATAGATATATATATATATATATATACAGTATATAGTGGATAACAATTTCCATAGGGATTACATATAGTGTGCCCCTTTAAATAGTTAAGGAGCAGGAAGCATACTCAAAGACAATATAAACCGGAGAAACAAGAGTAAAATGCTTGCAAAAATGATTTTATTGATTACTGTGGCAATAAAAAACCCCCAAGGGGTTAAAGGAGAAGGTGAAGAAAGAACGTGAAAAGAGGCCCAGGAACAATGGTTAAAAGCCAATCAAAGGTATACATGAATGTCCGAAAAGTACAGGGACAATAAATACAATGAAATTGCACAAAGCCCAAATAAATAAGTCAAATAACGGACAATAAGGGAATAAATAACATATATAAAGTGCCTGTGTGTTAAGGAAGATGTAAACAGTATATAGTGGCCAATGTACAGTTCTGTGCAAACGTTTTCTACGATACTACGATACTGATTAAAAAAAATAAAAATACGTGTTAAGTTATTTTTATCAACATTCAAAGAGAATGAGCAACAGAGAAATCTAAATCCAAGTCAATATTTGGTGTTAAGCACCTGATTGGTTCCAAATTTATTATGTATCAGGACAACTCTCAAAAATACGGTCACTGTCATTAAGAACTATCTTCAGAGTAAAGATGAATAAGTCCTGGAAGTGATGATATGGCCCCTACAGAATGTGTGGAACAAAGTCCCTGCCAAGTTCCTTCAAACCTATGTGCAGGTATACCTAGAACATATATGTCAAACTTTGGCCAAACCTGGCTCGCAGATGACAGGCGCCCATTATTCTGTGTGGATGGCTATGTTGGGCCCATTTATCTGTATGGAAGGCTATGTGGGGTCCATTATTCTGTATGGAGGACTATGTGAGGCCCATTTTTCTGTTTGGACGGCTATGTGGGGCCCATTATTCTGTATGGAGGACTGTGTGGGGCCCATTATTCTGTTTGAATGGCTATCTGGGACTCATTATTCTGTATGGACGGCTATGTGGGGCCCATTATTCTGTATGGAGGACTGTGTGGGGCTCGTTATTCTGTATGGACAGCTATGTCAGGCCCATTATTCTGTGTGGAGGACTATATAGGACACATTATTTTGTATGGAGGACTATGTGGGGCCCATTCTTCTGTGTGGAGGACAATATGGGGCACATTATTCTGTATGGAGGACTATGTGGGGTCCATTATTCTGTGTGGAGTACTATATGGGACCCATTATTCTGTATGGAGGACTATGTGGGGCCCATTATTCTGTTTGAATGGCTATCTGGGACTCATTATTCTGTATGGATGGCTATGTGGGGCCCATTATTCTGTTTGGACGGCTATGTGGGGCCCATTATTCTGTATGGAGGACTGTATGGGGCCCGTTATTCTGTATGGACAGCTATGTGAGCCCCATTATTCTGTGTGGGCGGCTATGTGAGGGCCTTTATTCTGTGTGGAGGACTATATGGGACACATTATTTTGTATGGAGGACTATGTGGAGCCCATTATTCTGTGTGGAGGACTATGTGGAGCCCATTATTCTGCTTGAACGGCCATGTGGGGCCCATTATTCTGTATGGAGGATTATGTGGGGCCCATTATTCTGTATGGAGGACCATGTTGGGCCCATTATGCTGTATGGAGGACTATATGGGGCCTATTATGTTGTAGGGACGACTATGTGGGGCACATCTGTATGGATGGCTATGTGGGACCAGTGACTAGGTTGGCCCAGAACTTAGTCCAAGATTTTCACTTTGGCCCTCTGTGTATTTGATATTGACATCCATGACATAGTAGAGTTAATGCTGTTTTGAAGGCAAAGCATAATCACACCAGATATTGTTTTGATTTAGATTCTCTTTTGTCTATTCACTTTGCATTTTGGTAATTAAAATAAACTCTTATTTTTATTTTCTAAAGCATTCTTACTTTGCAGCACTATTATATGTACCGCCCCGCGGGCTCGGCTGCGACCGCCGAGCCACTCGGATCCGTGCTCGTACGGTGGGTGGTGGCTCAAGCGCCTCACGGACCCGGGGGTCACGTCGCTCTGCAAGGGAGTTGGCGCTACACGCAGGGACTTTGGTGGGGAGTTCCACGGCCGCGGCCGCGGTGGTTTGGAATGGGGTGTAAGTTTGTGACGCCACCCACGGGTTGTGGTGAATAGATGGACACCACCGCTGCCGTTGACTAGGCCTCCCGGGGACGGTGTTGCGCAGCTTGGTGTTGACCCCTCCGTGGGTAGGGGAGTGATGGTCCCGGGGGCCGGAGGGATGTGCGGAGGCGTGGGAGTGGGTGCGGGCGTGTGCTGGTGCGGTGCGGCGCGGTGCGCGGCCCGAAGACACTGGTGTACTCACTATGACACAATACGCTGGAGTCTCTGGTAAACCAAACGGGATGATGAACGGGGCCCGCAGCCGGCTGCAGCTTCTCCCTGAACGGGTTGGTGGTTTCCGCCTTTCTCCTGCACTTTTTTATATGAATGTTTGACTCCTATGCCTAAGCAACGGTAGTCCGCTCCCCGGCTTGCTGATTGTTGGAAGAACCCTGTTTGCCTGCAGACGCTGGCCCTTTGGGTCTCTATGCCTTGGCGGTGGCTTTACCCTGTATGGTTGGGCTGTTGTCTTCTAACGGGTCTTGTGTGGGATAGGTCCTTAAGTCCAGTCCTCAATCAGTTGATTTGACTCGGCCCTGTCGGTTCGGGGCTTTGTACTGGGTCTGAGTACCCCTCCTGGTGCTCCGGTTTCCAATCGGTTCCCCAGTTCGGTACCGGCGGGCCACCGCCCGACCCCGGTCCCTACGGTTCAACTGGCTGTAATCCCAGCTCCTGCAGGTGGCCACCACCGTCTGCCTCCTTGCCAGAGGTGACTGGGCTCCGACCCAGCCACCTAAGTAGACTATTGGCAGGCCTGGTCACAGGTCTGCCCTTGAACTCAACCTCCTTCACTGTCAAGACTCATCTACTTGTGCACTAGAACTAGAACTTGTCTTTCCCGCCTCCAGGCCTGTGAACTCATCGGTGGGCGGAGACAACCGCCTGGCTCCGCCCCATGGTGTGGACATCAAACCTGAAGGGTGGTGACAAGGGTTTCTTGGTTGGCTGCTGTCACCTTTCTAGGGAGGGGGGGTTGTATGTGCATGGGACTACCTGGGACGACCTGACTAGTGCAGGGCGTCACATATACACCTGCTTAAAACATTTGCACAGTTCTGTTTAATGGATCTGTATGGCATTATGGACAAATGTAAAGTATAAATCTGTAACATAAACTGAGCCTAAGAAATTACTAAACAAAATATGAAAAGCTAAAACTCAAAACTACAAGTAGATTTTTAGTATCATTCATATAGCAAGAAACAGAAAAAAAACATGAAGAGGATGTCAACCAGTCTACTGTGGCATCTAGTAAAAACAGGAACAATGAAAGATATATAATCAATAACATCGCCATGGAATACATAGGTATGAGCTCGTACATCTGCCATGTAACCTCCTGCATAATTAATCTGCCCTTGACCAAAGAAACAACTTTTTTCTTTTTCGAATTCTGTGCATTCCCTTCCTCAGCATCTGGTGTTGGGCTTGGCAGCTGTCGCTCGCTCATGGAGAGGAGGGTAGAAGGAAATCCTCGGTCTCTTGTACTGAGCAGAGAATGCACAGACGCTTGAGAGGAGGTTTTTAGGAGGGGTATGTTTTGTTCAGCAAGGAAGGCAGGTGCTGGGCAGAGGGCGAGCCTCTGTTGTTGGGCATAAGTTGTCTGCTTGGTGCCAATTAACAAACGTGACGTGTTTATTTCCCGATCACTCTGGTAACACTTGAGCAATTGGCATATTTGATTTTAGCACAACATATATGACTATTTGTATTTCACCTGCAGAAGTGTTTCTCATCTTCACCTTGTATGTCATTTATGGGATCTATCGATGAGGAAAATGAGGAAAAACTCTATGATGTAAAAATACATCGTAATTTACTGTTCAAACTGAGAAAATCTATATAAACCATGTAGCCGGTATCAAGCTTCACTGTTACTGTAGGGGGGTTAAGGCTACGCCACCCCTCTGCAGAAGTAACTGCCACACCTTTTGGGTTATCTGCTGTAGTAATGTCGCGGGCGGGGGACAGATCTCAATCGGGGGGCTGCTCGAGGCACTTGGATCTGGGCGGTGGCTGTGGCTCGAGTGGCAGCCGGATCCGGGGCTCGCGCAGCCATCCGTCGCCCACGAGTGAAAAGGGATTATTTACAGGGGATAGAGTCTTTGTTAGTGACGCCACCCGTGGGTTGCGTTGAGGGATGGTGACACCGCCACTGCCTGGTGATGGGGCTCCCGGGGCTGATGGAGCGGGGCAGCAAGATGGGATCCCCTGCACGGGTAGGGGAGGTGTAGTCCCGGGGCCCAGAGAATGGTGAGGGATTCCAGGGAGCAGAAAACTCACAGTTCGGTTGTCGTGGTGTTGGATGAGCTGCTGATGATGTGGATGGTCAGTAACTACACAGAGTCTGTATAGTAAACCAAATTGCCAATGGCGGTCACCTTTGGCAGGTGTCTTCGGGTCCCACACCCAGATATACAGCCGGGGCCCTTTCTTCCACACTCTCTGTCTGTCTCTTTCTTGTCTGGACTAGTCCGCTTGAACGGCCTCTGGACCGGATCCCCTCTCTCGGCACCGGCGGGCTACAACCCTGTCCCGGTCGGCCTCAGGTTCCCCGTGACTGGATCTCCATGCCTGTGACCCTCACTGCCACCTAGTCCGGTAGTCTAGGGCTCCAACCACGACTACCAACCTCTCCAGGGAGCTCCAACTCCCTCCTGTCAGCTATTCACTGACTACAGCTCAACTGAAACCTAACTCCTCATTGCACTTCCTAAGCTCTTCTCCCTCCCATTTTACTGGGGAGGGGGTGAGTAGGGTCTGATTGGCTGGTGCATACCTGTGTGGGGACTGTGTTGGTGCCAAGGAGGATTAACTCTTTTGTGACAACCTGGTTTTGCCAGGGCATCACACTCCCCCTTGGTTGAACACAGCCCGTCCGTGGGCTGTCCGGCCACTGACGTTTTTATTTTTAACTGCTTCTGAAAAGCAAAAAAGATTACATGTAAAACATTTCATTCCCCGGAGGGAAGGCACATCACTTTACACGTTACGAAACTGTCCTGTCACCCTCCACCTGGGGATCCAGATGGCCTCCTCCAGAACATGACGTTCAACAAGGGTGCAGTCCTTAAACAGTCATTCTTTATACTTTCAACTTGCGGGTAGCCATCCATGTTCCGCTACCGCTGCTGCTGCCGCTCCCAGTACGGGGCACGGGTTCCGTGCTCCGCCTCCTGCTCAGGAGCCAGGCCCACTTGGATGCCCTCGGCGCCAGCTACAACCGGCCTCTCATACTGCCGTGGGCCCCATCGCTCAGTGGCCTGCTCCTTCTCTCTGCAGGTGCACTCCGGCTGCTCCACAGCCAGGACGGGGTACCTGGGAGCGGCTGGCGCCGCATCTGGGGCAGAATTCCGGTCGGGTGCTGCCTCCGTTGTGGCCGGGCGGACCGCCGGAGCAAACGTCATCATCGTTGCGGCCGGGCCGACTGCCGAAGCCGACGTCATCACCGTTGCAGCCGGGTGGACTGCCGGAGCCGACATCATCACCGTTGCGGCCATGTTCGGAGCCTGGTGAGATGTCATCGGGGTTGCGGCCTGCTGTGACATCTTGCCGCTCTTGTGTCCAGGAACAGAATTTTGCAGAGTCCTGGTGTCCCTGCACTTTACAGTTCTGGTTCCATGCCGCTCCGTCCTCTCCTCCCCCCTGGTTTTTCAACAGCCATCTCGCGTGACCCATTGTCCTTTGCGCTTCCGGCTTTGGGAGTCACTGGGTTCCGCCCGCGTACTTAGGGGGCGGGGCTTTGGCTTTGCGCCTTTTTCGGGAAAGTCGATGACGCTGTTGTTGTTTTATACAAATAAAAAAAGACCCGGCACTCAAATGACGATGTTGCGGTGAACAAATCTATTTAATGGTGGCTCAACAGATGAGCGTAAAACATAACGTTTCGGTCCACAGGACCTTTTTCAATCATACACTATGTAAAACAAATAAAAAGACAAATCAGAAGAAATGTTTCCAACATGACAAAAAGTGGTGACAAGACAAAATTAAAACAGACACAAAAATGAAAACCTTACCTATTGAGCTATAACAACAAGAGGATCTTGATGGTGAAAGATGTGTACATAGTATGCGCACACACACAAATAGTGGAATCAAATAACACATTGACAAGATGATTCTCAAAAATGAAATCATAAATCACATGTTTAAATTCATTGTATACACTTCATATACTGTATAAGTAAAGGTTCTGGCTTGTACTGTATATATACTATATATCCAAACGGAAAGCAAAGTTCACAAACAAATATCCTATAGAAAACAAATGAGATCACATGTTTAATGAATAGAAACCACTTGTAAAAAATAATGTGAAACCAGTCCTCACACACAAAATGAGAGATAAATCATATGCTTATATGTATAAAATCAAAATGTACTGACTTGTATATGTGAAAGAAAAAGTAAAAAGGACCATGTATAACACTAATGTGATCTCATGTTTAGTGAATAGGAACCAGTTTTGAACAGTATACAAATATATACATATATTTGTCACTCCTGGATGAAGCACACGAGCTGCGAAACGCGCGTCAGTGTTGGTGGGGGTTGCTACACTGATACCACTTGCTCCACCTGGTAATATGATGTTATGATGCATGATTTATAAGTCCTTACTACATAGCCTCTTTACTTCCTATCATCTTTTGAATCTTTCATGTTGTGATACACTTGTATCTCTTTTTGGCTATGTCATTCACTGACAAACATGCATATATATATATTTATATACAGTTAGGTCCAGAAATATTTGGACAGTGACACAAGTTTTGTTATTTTAGCTGTTTACAAAAACATGTTCAGAAATACAATTATATATATAATATGGGCTGAAAGTGCACACTCCCAGCTGCAATATGAGAGTTTTCACATCCAAATCGGAGAAAGGGTTTAGGAATCATAGCTCTGTAATGCATAGCCTCCTCTTTTTCAAGGGACCAAAAGAAATTGGACAAGGGACTCTAAGGGCTGTAATTAACTCTGAAGTCGTCTCCCTTGTTAACCTGTAATCAATGAAGTAGTTAAAAGGTCTGGGGTTGATTACAGGTGTGTGGTTTTGCATTTGGAAGCTGTTGCTGTGACCAGACAACATGCGGTCTAAGGAACTCTCAATTGAGGTGAAGCAGAACATCTTGAGGCTGAAAAAAAGTTGATCGGACGGCGCTTCATAGTACAGATGGACAATGACCCCAAGTATACAGCCAAAGCTACCCAGGAGTTCATGAGTGCAAAAAAGTGGAACATTCTGCAATGGCCAAGTCAATCACCACATCTTAACCCAATTGAGCATGCATTTCACTTGCTCAAATCCAGACTTAAGACGGAAAGACCCACAAACAAGCAAGACCTGAAGGCTGCGGCTGTAAAGGCCTGGCAAAGCATTAAGAAGGAGGAAACCCAGCGTTTGGTGATGTCCATGGGTTCCAGACTTAAGGCAGTGATTGCCTCCAAAGGATTCGCAACAAAATATTGAAAATAAAAATATTTTGTTTGGGTTTGGTTTATTTGTCCAATTACTTTTGACCTCCTAAAATGTGGAGTGTTTGTAAAGAAATGTGTACAATTCCTACAATTTCTATCAGATATTTTTTTTCAAACCTTCAAATTAAACGTTACAATCTGCACTTGAATTCTGTTGTAGAGGTTTCATTTCAAATCCAATGTGGTGGCATGCAGAGCCCAACTCGCGAAAATTGTGTCACTGTCCAAATATTTCTGGACCTAACTGTATGATATATTTTTTTACGGTTCTATGTGGTATATAGTGGTGCCACTAGTCACCATAGGTGTTGTACCCCCATGTGTTTATATTTCATCCGTCACCTGGGCGGTTCCATTTTTGATTGATGTGTTTTTAATTCATTTTGTTAATAAAGGTTACCCTTTTAATCATTATTGCTTGCTTTAAATTATTGGTGTTCAACAGTATACAAAGGGTTAAATGGTAAGCACAGGGTAAACGGAGGGAGGTATCCTTGGGCTGTGGATAGGAGAGGGGGACATTAGATAGATTGAAATATACAGGACAGGAAAAGACAAAGACAGCAGGGAAGCTAGATAGTGAGCCGATAAAAAGTTTTACCTTAAAGCTGGAGCCCGGGAGCAAAGAGGACGGACGCTGGTGATATGGCAATATATTGCAGTGAGGAAGTGCACCGCATGGTGCCCAGGGCCCTGCTGTTGTTGTTTTGGCGCCAAAGATGGCGGGCAAGATGGCGGCAGTCCAAAATTTTGTAACGGTTCACGGTTCAAAAGAAGGCGCTCGTCATCCAGGTCACGGATGGGGTAAGAATCATGTTCAAGACGCCAAATTGTCACGGGCTGGGGACAGATCCCAACCGGGTAGCTGCTCGAGGCACTGGGATCTGGGCGATGGCTGTGGCTCGAGTGGCAGCCGGATCCGGGGCTCACGCAGCCGTCCATCGCCCACGAGTGAAAAGTTTCTTTTTACATTGGATAGAGTCTTTGTCAGTGACGCCACCCATGGGTTGCGGTGAGGGATGGTGACACCGCCGCTGCCTGGTGATGGGGCGCCCGGGGCTGATGGAGCGGGGCAGCAAGATGGGATCTCCTCCACGGGTAGGGGAGGTGTAGTCCTGGGGCCCAGAGAATGGTGAGGGATTTCATTGAGCAGAAACTCACAGTTCGGTTGTCTTGTGGTGCTGGATGAGCTGATGATGATGTGGATGGTCAGTAACCACACACAGTTTGTATTGTAAACCAAATTGCCAATGGCCGGTCACCTTTGTCAGATGTCTTCGGGTCCCACACCCAGATATACAGCCGGGGACCTTTCTTCCATACTCTCTGTCTGTCTCTTTCTTGTCTGGACTAGTTCGCTTGAACAGCCACCGGATCGGATCCCCTCTCTCAGCACCAGCGGGCTACAACCCTGTCCTGGTCGGCCTCAGGTTCCCCGTGACCGGATCTCCGTGCCTGTGGCCCTCACTGCCACCTAGTCCGGTAGTCTAGGGCTTCAACCCCGACTACCAACCTCTCCAGGGAGCTCCAACTCCCTCCTGTCAGCTCTTCACTGACTTCAGATCAACTGAAACTTAACTCCTCTCTGCACTTCCTAAGCTCTTCTCCCTCCCATTTTCCTGGGGAGGGGGTGAGTAGGGCCTGATTGGCTGGTGCATTAACTCTTTTGTGACTACCTGGTTTTACCAGGGCGTCACAGTAAATTGTATGTGTATTTTGTAAATTGCCACCAGGTGACAGTGTGGGTTTGTGACAGCTGCCCTGCCACCTGGTTAGCTAAACAATGGGTTAAGAGAAAGGACGAGGATAGGATAGTGTATATATAGGACAGGACATAGAAGGAGGGTAGGAGAATCCCGAGGAGTAGATAGAAAAAAGATTATTTTATTTTATTTTACTGATTAACGATCCTAAGGGTCACCCCTTTGATCCCGGACACGCGGGGTCCTGCTCTTTAGAGGACTGTGGAACTGCGTCCCCGGAAGCGGAGTTTAGTCCGGTCAGTCAGGGAGGCGTCCGTTCTTTCCTGGATACGAAAACCCTAAGAAATCCCCTGCGAGACTGAATGTCAGTGGGCCCTTGTCTGAGAAGGGTAGGTCCTGGCCTAAAGTACAAACGGAGGAGTACTGTCAAACATAGCCTTTCCAAAGTGCAAGCTAATCTCTGGTGGGACGGAGAGTAAGAACTATTTGAATTGGTTCGTGCAGCATGACGTCAGACTGGAGAATGAGGGGCCTAATGGTGTCTATTGGAGCCCAGATGCCAGGAAAGCGGTTGGCTGTTAAATTATATGTGGAAGTGGAGTCTGGAGGGAACCCCATCGGGACCAGAAGCGGTGCCCGTGTAGTGCAAGTGAAGACAAATGCTGTAAAAAAGAATAGTAAAGTTCCGTTGTTGAAAGAGAGTACTCCGGTGTACACTTTATTGTCTCAGAGAGAGAATGAATTGAAGAATGGACTGTGGCAAAGTCATCCTTTTAGTGGAGCAGCGACTTTGAGGCAAGGGGTTACTGATCGGCTGCACTATGGCCTGACAACCCCTGTATACACGACTACCACTGCCTGCCCCGTGCCCCCCACATTACCTCTTCTGCTTTATATGTTGTAGTTACAGATGGTGACACATAAATTGTGAAAACTGTTGCAGTTATATAGACACCCCCACTGCATTAAGTGAAGGAGGACATGTCTTTGAATGGGGTGGAACCACTGGCGGACATATCGCCGGTTCAGCATGTGCAGTCGCCCAGGGACCCCGAGTTGGGGGGTTGCACTATGACCTGAAAACATGTATAACGTGTTAATATCCATTGCCAACGGCAGCTTTGAATACTAACAGGAGAAGCAGGGGCCCGATCAGCTGAACTCATATGATTATACTGAGCTGACAGGGGCCCCTTCCTCACCTGTTAGGGACCTGCAGGAGCCAGGATTCATCACCTCTGCAAAAGCTGCCGGCGTGCAGAGGAAGAAGACTGTGTCTGAGGCAGAAAGGAGGATCCGCCCACAATTCTGTCTGTGCAGCACAGAGGCCTCTGCTGGATACAAACATGGCTCCTGCCTCCCATGCTGTCATCATCATCACTGAGCTGCTCTCACCCTCCTGCATTGAAATTACTGCAGGAGGACACAGCAGTCAGACCCCAGGAGAAAAGGAGGCTGCAACACAGAGAAGATAGAAGTGCATGCTCCAAACGGCCATCCTGGGCACCATGTGCAATCATCTGCAGAGAGAGTGAGTCCATGTGTAATGTGTGTCTGTCTGTCAGTCTATATCTGTCTGTCTATCTATCCCTCTATCTATTTATCCCTCTATCTATCCATCTATCTATTTATCTATCTATCTATCCCTCTATCTATCATCTATCCATCCATCTATCTATCTATGTATTTGTGTGCACGTGTGTATGTGATGCCCGTGTATTTTTCTGTGTGTACATCCATGTATTCACCAATATGTTCATATTATTTCAGCTACATTACAAGTGGAGAAAGGCCGGATGTGGTGAAGTCGCATGTGAACATGTAGGTGAATACATTCATAAACAGAATTCCCCTACTCACTTTTTTATTGATGTAGTGTGAGTATATTATATACTCACCTACCGCCGCTCTCCTCCTCTTCTGAGTGACATCACCGCTCTCCAGTATCTCGGGTCACACTACACTCTGAGTTGGAAGTCTCTTTTAGGCCCTGTGCGAACACTATAGTTTTTGCTGTGTTTTTTGGTTCAGTTTGTAGCCCTAAACTGCATGCGTTTCCTTCCACGGCAGTCTATGAGAATTCTGAAGTGCTGTGCGCACGTTGCATCTTTTTTGCCTACAAGTTTGGGTGCAGAAAAAAGAAGCAGCATGTCACTTCTTTTTGCGTTTTTCCCTGCATTTTTCCATTGAATATAGTGAAAAAACGCATGAGCAAAGACGTATGGGAAAAACACAGCAAAAACACATCGAAAATGAGGCAATGCATTTTTTAATGAGTTTTTTTCTGCCAGAGGGTGCGTTTTTCACTGGAGAAACAAAACTATAGTGTGCACACATAACCTTACAATGAAGGTCTACAGAGCCTCTTTCTGGCCTGTCACAGATTTACATCGTAAAAGTCACTTTACTGTCCTGCAGAGCTCAGTGTGACCTGGAGATACTGGTGAGCGTTGACGTCACTGAGAAGAGGAGCAGAACAGCGCTGGACACCAGAGATACTGGAGAGCAGTGACATCACTGAGAAGAGGAGCAGAACACCGTTGGATCCCGGAGAGAGCAGCGGTAGGTGAGTGTATTATCACATCACAGTACACTACATACACACGTTCCATCATTAAGCAAGTTAGAGAGGCTTCTTTAATGACGTCTATGGTGCGGCTGTGTCTTGTTGTATTTACTCTGTTTCTCTTCTGTCCCCTCCTGTGGTATAGAGCGCTGCTTACAAGTAACCTGACAGCAGATGCATGTCACATGTCACCTGTGGATCGAGCAGTCTGTATCAGACATCACATCTGTCCGACTAGCATGTCATGTGACTCAGTACCCGACATCTATTAAAGTGTGTTCTCTGACTCTCCTCAGAGTTTTAGGGTCACACACTTGGCTATGATCATACAGCCACTGCCTGGTACAGGCTGCCCACGGCTCATGGGTGTCAGATATCAGGTTCCCTTTAAAGGAGTTGTCTGAAATAATACATGTACTGTAAAGAAATTGTCTAGCAAAATAATCTATGCGGGCTATATTTTCTAAAACTAACAAAATAAATTATTCATTCCTGCTGTCTCCCTCCTGGATCCAGCACAGGCTGTCCTGCGGTTTGTGCTAATGTTAATTATGTCACTGTTCTACCAGACACAGGACCGCTGCAGCTTGTGATTGGCTGCAGCGCTCAGGTGACTTGAATTGCAGACATGATAAACTGCAGGGGGCCTGTGTCTGGTAGAACGGTGACATAATTGATGCTGGCACAGAGCTCAGGACAGCCGGCGCTGGATCCAGGAGGTGACAGCAGGTGAGTACAATTTATTTTGTTATTTTTGCAGAATCTGGACTCCAGGTAATGAATGACCTTGTGTCTGGACAATCCCTTTAATAAACTATAAATTCTCATGATTCTTGCACCTGACAGCTCTATTGTTCCCTTCCCTAATTGTTCTGTTTACAATGGCTGCAGATATTACAACCCAGGTGCCCCATGTGACCGCTGCAGACAATCACTAGCTTCAGACTCAAGCCGTTTGTGACGGGGTATGCGACAGAGCAGTGAGGGACGCGAGACCAAGGAACAATCCAAAGGGCTTTATTGGAAATACAAAGATAAAGCATCAAACATAAATATAAATCCTTAAAGTCTGCAAGGAGTCCACAACAAAACAAAAGATCCAGGGGCGCCTCCCGGTATTCTAACACCAGGGAAAATATGGCAATGGTCCTTATATGAGTTCCTTGAGTCCAACAGGGTGAAAACAAAACACAATCCCATGTGGCACTGATCTCCAGTCTGTAACAGTCCATACATAGGCTCTAGGATCCAGCTTCAGCTATAGATCCTAGTCCTTCTCCAGCCGAGATCCAACTAACTGACCTAACATGGGTCTCGTTGTTCTTCTCTCCTGAGATCAGCCCCTAAGGTGGGCCCAACTCCGCCTGGACATTTGATGACATTTGATACATGAATGGACTTTAGACTCCTGGCTCTGTTCTGTTTACCAAGTTGTGGATTGGAGAAGTCCCATGCTGAGAAGAACAAACAATTCCCCACCAGTAGTACATACAGGACAGTAAAGGAGAGACAGGCGGGGGAGGGACACACGGTTACAACCCCTTTCCCCTTCAATTTGTGTACGGACTAGTGACCTCAACAGGTCGCTTGTCAAGTACATGTAAACATGGTGTACATGACTCAGGGCTCCTCCTGCCTGGACAATCCGTCTGCATTTTGGTGTTGGCTGCCCCTTCTATATTGTATTGTAAAGTTATAGGGTTGAAGAGCCAGGCTACATCGTAGTAAGCGTCCATTGTCCCTAGAGACTCTGTTCAGCCAAGTGAGGGGATTGTGATCAGTTACCACAGTGAATTCTTGTCCATACAGATGCGGCCTTAGTTTCCTAAGGGCCCATTTTACAGCCAGGCATTCCTTCTCAACAGTTGCATAGGCCACTTCTCGGTCCAGCAGTTTCCTGCTGAGGTAGGCAATGGGGTGCTCCTCCCTGGCTGCATTCACCTGGCTGAGTACAGCTCCCAATCCAAAAGAAGAGGCATCCGTTTGCACAATGAATCTCCTCTTGTAGTCTGGAGCAGCCAGAACAGGGTCGCATACCAAGGCGTCCTTCAGCCGGTTAAAAGCCTCATCACAGGCTGGAGTCCAGTACATCAGCCGGGGCATCGTTTTCTTCGTGAGGTCTGTAAGGGGCTTGGCCACAGAGCGGCTGTGACGGCAGTTCGGGTGGCCTCATTTCCAAGCAGTGCCATCTCCTCCTCATACCACACAACCCATTGACTTTTTTGGGTATTTACCTCCAGCTCCCGTCTTTCCTCCCCTTGCTGTGGAAATTGTTCCTCGGTGCCATCTTGCAGGCAAGCGTTTTCCAATGCCTCAATTAGTTGCTCCTTAGAGAGTCCTTTGTAGCCGACTCCTAATTCACGGGCCTTTGTTTGTAGGCTCACCACAGTCCAGTTCTTGTACTCTGAGGTTCTGATTCCAGATGTTAATGGGCCGTTGTCCTCCATTCTTTCTGCTCTGATCCTGCCGCTGCCACCAGTTTGTGACTGGGTATGCGACAGAGCAGTGAGGCACGCCAGGCCAAGGAACAATCCAAAAGGCTTTATTGGAACCACAAAGATAAAGCACCAAACATAAATATAAATCCTTAAAGTCTGCAAGGAGTCCACAACAAAACAAAAGATCCAGGGGCGCCTCCCGGTATTCCAACGCCATGGAAAATATGGCAATGGTCCTTATATGAGTTCCTTGAGTCCAACAGAGTGAAAACAAAACACAATCCCACGTGGCCACTGATCTCCAGTCTGTAACAGTCCATACACAGGCTCTAGGATCCAGCCTCAGCTATAGATCCTAGTCCTTCTCCAGCCGAGATCTAACTAACTGACCTAACATGGGTCTCATTGTTCTTCTCTCCTGGGATCAGCCCCTAAGGAGGGCCCAACTCCGCCTGGACATTTGATAACATTTGATACATGAATGGACTTTAGACTCCTGGCTCTGTTCTGTTTACCAAGTTGTGGATTGGAGAAGTCCCATGCTGAGAAGAACAAACAATACCCTACCAGTAGTACATATAGGACAGTCAAGGAGAGACAAACTATTACACCATGAGCACAGGCGGGGGAGGGACACACTGTTACAGTTTACCACTGACAAGCTGCAACACACAGGGTATCCAGGTTGTGCCATCTCCAGCCAATGTAAATAGAAGCATTGAAGACAGCACTGAAGCTGCAGCAGATAGAAGAGTGGCAAGACTGTTCTGTGTTATATTCGGATGGTACATATGGAGCTTATTTATTGTTTAGATTTGGTAGTTGTGTCCTAAGTTAGTAATAAACAGTGCAGTCTATATGTTTACATCATTTTGTTGTTGTGGTATGAAGGGGGGGCCTGAAAGATTTCTTGCACAGGGGCCCCTTGCAGTCTCTGTCTGCCCCTGGGTGGAACCATAACTCCTGTAGCTTTATTGTATAGCCATGTAGACTTTAGGCAAGAGTGAATCTTCTTTAAAGGGGTTGTACAGTCCCTGACAGAGGTTCTGTCACTTATCCATGTTATGTAAATAAAAGCTTATAACCTGACTTTAAATTCATCCATTGGTTTCATAAATTACTCTTTTGAAAGCTGAAACCCTCCAAAATTTGGTTTAGGTTATGAAAATAAAGTTGATGCAAAGCTGAAATATTGATCATTTAATGAACACACAAAGGTCAGATTTTGGCAAGACAAAAGTTTTATCGCCTTTTCATATAATGCACCCAATCCTAGTTTACATCCTTACCTGTGCTCACTAAATGATCGGTTAATTAGTCGGTGTGTGTTTAAATAAACTCAGCACCCGAGACCTTCACTTGAACTGCAACTTGACCTCTGACAACATGCTAAAAATCCACCCTGTGACCAAAGCCTTGATTATCAAGAGTTTGAAGACCAGATCCACTGCAGAGGTGTCTGGCACCTTTAACCCCTTCACGACAATGGACGGATCTTTCCGTCACGGATCGTGTCCCGGTAAGCCCCGCCCCCTGCCGCGGGCAGGTGGCGTGGATCGGCACACATATCAGCTGTTTTCAACAGCTGACATGTGTGCCTACATGTTCCGAGTGGAATCGCATTCCACCCGGAACATTAACCCCTTAGATCTCGCTGCCAAAGTCTGGCAGCGAGATCTATATGCGCGCGGCCATGTTTTCTACTTACCGCCGCCCCCATCGGAAGTCACGTGAGTGATCACGTGACGTTCGGTGGTTGCCATCGTAGCACAGGGTCATGTGATGACGCCTGCTGCTACGAAGTTTCACTTTCCTTTTTCCTCGGCACGGAGCAGAGGAAAAAAGAAAGTGACTATTTCTGCTGTTTACAGCGGTATAGCTGTGATCAGCAGATAGCGATCAGCGATCGGATTGCTGATCGCTATAGCCCCCTAGGGGGACTAGTAAAATAAAATAAAAAAAGTAAAAAAAAAGTTTTTAAAAAAAAAACAAAAAACCTAAAAGTTCAAATCACCCCCCTTTCCCCCCATTGAAAATTAAAGGGTTAAAAAATAAATAAATATACACATATTTGGTATCGCCGCGTTCAGAAATGCCCAATCTATCAAAATATAAAATCAATTAATCTGATTGGTAAACGGCGTAGTGGCAAAAAAATTCCAAACGCCAAAATTATGTTTTTTGGTCGCCACAAGTTTTACGCAAAATGCAATAACAGGCGATCAAAACGTAGCATCTGCGCAAAAATGCTACCATTAGAAACATCAGCTCGAGACGCAAAAAATAAGCTGTCACTCAGTCATAGATCCCAAAAAATGAGAACTCTACGGGTTTTGGAAAATGGCGCAAAACATACGCCACTTTTTTTTTTATTCAACTTTTTATTTTGAAAAAGATTTTTAAAACAGATTATACATTGAAAACAAAACGAAAAATACACAGATATGCAGTTACATGAATAAATGTACCATTTCACCAGCATGCTCATTAATCGAACATATCACCAACACTCCAATCAACTAGTATAAGATGGAAGATATCCCCTGGTATCCGTCCGACCCCCGAGTATCCAACCCGTCGTTCTCATGCCTCATCCTACATCTGGTATGTGTCCACCAGGGCATCCCAAAGAGACCATGTCACTATGAACTTATCCATTGTATTATGGAGCTGTGCTGTCAACTTTTCCATATTCCTGACATCCTTTATTCTGGCATATAAATCTGAGACTGAGGGCGGGGCTACTCTTTTCCAAAACAGTGAAATTAGACATTTGGCCGCAGTAAGGACATGGAGTAAAAGCTTTAGTTCAGATTTGCTTAGAGACGATGGAAGGGCATTCAGCAGGTACACTACCGGATCTCTGGTCACACTACCCCCCACCAATCTGCCAATCAAGGATTCGACCTCCTCCCAGAAGCCCCCAATGAGCGGACATGTCCAGAATATATGGTATTGGGATGCTCCCCCAAGGCCACATATCCAACATACATCTGGGTATGTACGGTTAAATTTATTCAGGAGTTCTGGTGTGTGGTACCATGTCATGAGGATCTTTACTTGGTTTTCCTTATAAAGGGTGCTAATCGAGGACCTAAATGTCCTAGCCCATATAACTGACCAGAGTGCATCTGAAAGGGGGCGCCCAACCCATCCCTCCCATCTCTTCATATATGAATGCTTCAGTGCTTCCGGCTGGTCCCCCATTATCAAAATGTTATAGATAGCCGAGATCAGTCCCCTGGTCGAAGTCCTGCCCGAGCAGAGAATTTCGAATGCTGTGGGACGTCGCACCTCCGCCCGACCCATAATATCTGTGAAAAAATGTGATATCTGTTGGTATGAGGAAAATAGGCGGAGGGGTAGGTTGTGTTGGTATCGTGAATGCGAAAATGGTTTCAATTTCAGCGTACCCGGGTTGACCAGATCCCGGAAACAGTATAGGCCCGCCTTCACCCATTGCCCCGTCACCTCTGAGTTCATACCCTTTGTCAGATGTGGTGTGAACAAGAAAGGAGTCAGCAGGGAAGACTGCGATGCCAGCTGGAACTTCATTCTGCACTGCCGCCACACCTCTCTCGTAAACGCCATCGGACCCAGGAGTTCTCTGGAGGGGGTGTCACTAGGGCGTCCCCATATTAGCGAGCTAGGGTGGAAAGGTGCCAACCAAAGCTTCTCTATCTCCGTCCACCTGTTAAAAGCCGGTAAGGTCGTCCATGACGCCAGGCTACGCAGATGTGCGGCATAGTAGTAAAGCCTAAGATTCGGACACGACAAGCCCCCTTTTGTACGTGGTGCGCATAGTACTGAATCCGGGATGCGGTGCCTTCCCGAGTGCCATATAAATTGCAAAAGTTTTGATTGGACTTTTTTCAATACCCCCAGGGGAACCCGCACCGGAAGTGTTTCAAACAGGTACAGAAATTTAGGGATGACTGACATTTTAATTGCAGCAATTTTACCCAAGAAAGAGATCTGAAGTGATGACCACTTTTTCAGGCTATTTTCCACTTCGCGTATCAGAGGCGGGAAATTAGCCTGATACAATGTTCTATAATTAGGGGTAATTTTGACTCCTAAATATCGTAGGGAGTCTGAGCGCCAAGAGTACTTGAAGTTCTGTTTAAGGATCTGTAATTTAGTTTCTGGGATATTAAGCGGCAAAGCCTCTGTTTTGTCGGAGTTAAGTTTATAGCCCGAGAGTCTAGCGTATTGTGTGAGTACTGCGTGTAAGTTTGGCAAGGAAATGGCGGGGTTAGTCAGAGACAGGAGGACGTCGTCTGCAAATAGGGCCACTTTAAAAGATTTGTCCCTAACTTTGACCCCCCCAATGTCCGGATTAAGTCGAATGTGTGCTGCCAGTGGTTCAATACTTAAAGCATATAGCAAAGGGGACAGAGGGCAGCCCTGCCTAGTTCCATTCCGAATCGGCAGGGGATTGGAGTGTGCATGAGGGAGGCGAATCGTTGCCGCCGGGAGGGAATACAAGCCCCGCAGGGCTGAGATAAACGGGCCCGACAGGCCGAAGTGGCCCAGCACAGAAAACATGAAGGACCAATCCAGCCTGTCAAAAGCCTTCTCCGCGTCCAGTCCCAGAAGAAGTGCCTCCACTCCCTCCCTGTTTACCACCTCCACCAAATCCAAGATCCTTCTGGTGTTGTCCCCCGCCTGCCGATAGCGAACGAAACCTACTTGGTCCTTATGGACCAGCTGTGGAATCCAGTTATTTAAACGGTCTGCCAGCAATTTGGTGAATATTTTAAGATCAGAGTTTAAGAGGTTGATCGGGCGATAGCTCGCACAATCCATGGGATCCCTACCAGCTTTATGTATAACAGTTATATAAGAGTGTAAAAAAGTGTTTGGGATGTCCTCACCCTTCATAAAGAGATTGAAAAGGTGAGTCAAATGCGGCGACAATTCTCCCAGGAAGGTTTTATAATATATGTAAGTAAACCCATCTGGGCCTGGGGCCTTGTGGTTTGGGAGGTCTTTAACGGTCTGATGGATCTCATCCGGGGTTATTTCTCGATTAAGATCCTCCAGAGCTTCCTGGGACAGTTTTGGAAGGTGACATTCAGCCAAATAGTCATTCATAATTGTTGTTCTATCCGGATGGGACATTGGTAGTGACGGAGGAATAGAGTACAGGGATGTATAATATGCGTGAAAGAGTTGTGCAATCTTTGCGGGATCATAGTGAGGGGTGCCCATAGTGTCTTTTATGGCGCTCGGTGCAGAAGTTATTGTTTGGTCCCGGAGCCTTCTGGCCAGCATCGTATGTGGCTTATTGCCAAACTCATAATACTTCTGACGTGAGTATCTCAATAGCTTTTCTATTTTCCCGTGCGCTATCTCTTTTAATCTGAGGTCTATTACCACTTTCAGGCGGGTCTTAGAGGGGCGGATGCGAAGGTGTTCCTCCGCTGCTCGGAGGTCTGTTTCACATTGACGGTAAAGGTACTGTGAGTCCTTTTTGAGCCTGGAGGAAATAGCTATGCACTCCCCTCTAATAACCGCCTTGTGGGCTTCCCATATCACTGGGAATAATGGCAGGGTCCGAGAGTTCTCCGCAAAGTAATTTTGTATAGCCTTACAGATATACTCTCGAGAAGTGGGGTTAGTGAGTAGGGATTCATTTAATCTCCAATGGGTTCTTTTTATGGGAACATTTGTTAAGTTAAGGTGTAGTATTAAGGGAGCATGATCTGACCACGTGATACTGCCTATTTGTGCTTGTCTGAGTGTTCTAAGCGTGAGGACATTACCAAAAAAATAGTCTATTCGGCTGTGGGAATTATGAGGGTGTGAGAAAAAAGTGTATTGTCTTGCTGTCGGGTTATCAATTCTCAACAGATCAAATAGGTGGTATTTATGGATCAACTTGCGAAATCCCGTAGACAGATTTGATGACCTACTCAAGTTTGTGGATTGCGAGGGTGCTAGCATTTTATCGGCTCTATGTGAAAACACCATATTGAAGTCCCCTCCTATAATGTGAAAAACCCCCCGATCTGACGGGAGGCGTGAAAGGACCGAGGAAACAAATCTAACCTGGTTAGAGTTTGGAGCATAGAGGTTACATAGGACTAATTTCATCCCATTCAGCGTGCCCTGGATGATCAGGTAGCGACCTGAGGGATCAGCTTCCCACTTACTCACTTGAAGCGGGCAAGTGCGAGAAATTAGTACAGCTACCCCAGCTTTCTTTTTTGTATTTATAGCTGAAAAGGATTGAGGAAACCAATGGCGGGCAAAGTTAAAAGAACTTTTTTCGGTGAAGTGTGTCTCTTGCAGGAACACCACATCCGCCAGTGATTTTCGCATCTCCTGAAGCACCAGCCTCCTTTTAACATCGGAATTCAACCCCTTCACATTAAGGCTCATCAACGTAGCCATCCCAGTACCTTAAAGTAAGCTAATGTCAGGGCTAGCGTTTGTGACTGTCGCTCGACGTGTATGGTAGCTATACTCCCTGGATTCTTCCGGGACAGAGCGCCTCTACTATAGTGAACTACATATCTGTGAGTACAACCAGAACAAGAAAGAATAAACCAAAACATACTTATGTTCTACCAAAAAAATATAAACTCTCCAATTATGTACTAAGGGTATGGATTCAACCCCGACCGTCCACTACCCCACCAGCAGAGTCGACTTACTTTTATACCAAATTAAAAATACCTCACTAACTATAACCCGCACTATAAACCAAAGTGCGAAACAGTTGGTACGACTCTGCAGAAGGGTCAGTGACGGAACTTCACAAACCGGACCAGGGATCTAAACCCCCCCTCCCCCGGGATTTTGTGTACAGAAGGATGTCCCCGGGAAATGGGAAGCAGTAAAAGCAAATCAGTTGACCTCCTGGAGTTTCCATATGGGATCAAAAAATGACTACAAAGTCACGGAAAAAAGCCATCAGGTAGGTCCTTCTGCTCTTGGGCCTCTAGGTCGCCGTTTACGTGCCGCCGCAGCCGGTTGCCAGGTCTGAGGGAGCTGCTGTATCTGTTGGGGCAGAGTCCAGTCTGGCAGGTCCGGGACAGGAAGGTCGAATATCCGGCAAAAAGACTCCAGATCCGCAGGGGTCCTAAGGCTGGCCGATGACTCCCCCCGTCGCGCCGACAGACTGAACGGGAACCCCCATCTATAGAGGATATTGTTAGCCTTTAGGGATGACAGTAGTGGACAGAGGGCCCTCCGTTGCTGTAGCGTCAGCCATGAAAGATCCTGAAACAATTGAATCTTAGCATCTCGGTACATTGCTTGTTTTGGCGGTCGTGCTCTGAACATTATTTCCTCTTTAAGTTGGAAGTCCACAATATGGCAAATAATGTCTCTCGGGTTCCCTGTCAAATTTTTGGGGCGCAGAGCCCTGTGTGCCCTGTCCATAGGAATTGGGCTATCAGGAGGGCGCTGAAGGAGTGAATTAAATATGGTCTGCAGAATTTTTGTAATGTCCTCCTTTACTTGGGCCTCCGGCACGCCTCTGACCCTTATATTATGACGTCTACCTCTGTTGTCAAGGTCTTCAATGTGACGCTGTAATTCTCTTATGGCGTCGGCCTGGGAGGAGGCGTGGGACTGGAGGTGGCGAATGGTTGTTCTAGCATCATTGTGGTCAGTCTCCAACTGGTTTATTCTTTTAGAGACAGATATCACATCTTGTCGGACCGCCGCTATTTCAGACCTGCAGGTATCTTTTACCTCAGAAATAAGTGCTTGGAAGTCCGTTTTTGTAGGGAGCTGACGCACAAATTCCCACCAGTCTGCTGAAGGACAGGCAGGCTGCAGAGGCACAGGTTCAGCACTCAGGTGTCCCGGTGGCCCCCTCCTGGAAGCCACTCCGTCAGGTGGACTCAGTGGGGTCCTAGAGGGCTCCTTATATTGTAATACAGGGACTGGGCTCTTTGGCCCTGCTTCCCCCGTTGCTTTCTGGTGCCTTTGAGGCCTTGGGGTGTAAGTCACACTTTGTAATATTGGTGGTCCCAGTGGGGAGGAAAGGGGGGCACCGCCATGAGGATCTGAGTCATCCCAGACAGGCTGGGAAAGAGCTGCAGACTGCCGGATCTCATTCATGGCCTCCCGGGCCTTCCCATGTGCCTCTCCCCCATCCCCCATCAGGCTGTCCATCATCCCACCTCCAGAGCTCCCCCAGTCCCCAGCCTCATCGCCCCACGCTGAGCCACTGGTCTCCCCCTGCGGCTCTACAGCTAGTGCCGACGGACTCCAGCCGCCACTGCTCTCCAGGATCTCCAGTGGGGGGAGGAGCGGCATTTCCCCTATCACTACGCGACCGCCGGAGCTCGCCTCTAGGGAGAACGTCTGCCTCCTACCCGGTCCTGCAGTCTGTGGGCGAGCGACTTCAGCTTCTTCCCCGCAGTCCTGGTCCCGGCCGCGAGCAGGTGAGTCGCTGTGCCGCTCCTCCGCCGCCGCCGCCATCTTTGCCACGAGGCCCGGTCCCCTCCTGTCGGCACCTGCTGGTTCCTCCTCTCTGTCTTCACTCGCGCCGCCGACCTCTCCAGACCCCTCACCTCCTCCTCCGTCTGCGGTGTGTTCCGGCTCTCTCCGTCCGCTGTCTCCCATGTCTCCTGGAGCCGCAGCAGCTTGTGGGGGCAGGGGATGTGGCGCCTCCGCCATCTTAGCGTCCTCCCGGTCTTGCTCTCCTGGCAGCTCCTTTAACAGATAGGAGTCCAGGGTGAGCGGCGCTGGGGTTCCCTGGTCCCTGGCAGCTTTTAGGGGCTTTCTCTTCCCCATCCTGGGCACTCCAAGCTGATGCAAATGGGCTTAATTCACTCCCGGGTGAAGGAGCTCAGTCCCTACACGTCCTGCTCCATGAAGCTCCGGCCACGCCCCCCATACGCCACTTTTATTGGACAAGCTTGTGAATTTTTTTTAACCCCTTAGATACAAGTAAACCTATACATGTTTGGCGTCTACAAACTCGCATCGACCTCAGGCATCATACCCACACATCAGTTTTACCATATAGTGAACATCGTGAATAAAAGATCCCAAAAACTATTGTGCCATCACACTTTTTTTGCAATTTTTCCACACTTGGAATTTTTTTGCTGCTTTCAAGTACACCATATTGTAAAACTTATGGTTTCATTTTAAAGTACAACTTGTCCCGCAAAAAACAAGCCCTCATATGGCAAGATTGACGGAAAAATAAAAACGTTACGGCTCTCGGAAGAAGGGGAGCAAAAAACAAAAACGCAAAAACGGAAAGTGCCCCGGGGCTGAAGGGGTTAATGTGTATAAAGTACAAAGAATTAAAAAAAGATTTGAAGAGACTGGAAATGTTTTTGACAAGCCCAGGAACGGCAGACCCCGCAAGACAACTGCTCAAGAGAAACGTTGGTTGGTTAGAAAATCCAAACCCAGCCTCTCTTCCACTGCAGCAGAGCTCCAAAAGGCCTGGTCACCTCAAGTCCCTGTGTCAACTAGAACAGTTTGTAGGATTATGTCTCGAAATGGCCTCCATGGTTGAATCAGTGCCCAGAAGCCAGCACTAAACAAAAGGCAATTAAAAACGTGTGACATTTGCAAAGTCCCACAGACTGCTAAACAGATGGACGCTGGAAAAGTGGCAGAAGGTGGATTTCTCTGATGAATCTTCAATTGAATTACATCACAGCTTCCGCAAATACTGCAGGAGACCTACTGGAGCCCATATGGATCCAGAAAACAGTTAAGTTTGGTGGTGGAAAGATCATGGTCTGGGGTTACATTCAGTATGGGGTGTGCAAAACATTTGCAAGGTGGAAGGCAATATCAATAGCCTAAACTATCAAGAAGTATTAGCTACCTCTTACATTCCCAATCATAAAAGGGGTCAAATTCTGCAGCAGGATGGTGCTCCATCTCATCCATCCATCTCTACAACAAAGTTTCTCCTGGCAAAGAAGATCAAGGTGCTCAAGGACTGGCCAGCCCAGTCACGAGACATGAACATCATTGAGCATGTTTGGGGTAAGATGAAAGAGGAAGCTTGGAAAACAAAACCAAAGAATCTAGATGAACTTTGGGAGGCATGTAAGACTGCATTCTTTGCTATTCCTGATGACTTCATCAATAAATTGTATGAATCATTGTTCAACCGCAATGATGCAGTCCTTCAAGCTCATGGAAGTCACACAAAATATTAAATATGGCTCTAATAGCACCACAACTTCATTCACCAATGTTATTCAACATATCTTTGTATTAAACAAATCCAAAATGCCATAGGACATGAATAAAGGGTGGGTCCAGATTCTGCTGGAAATCCACACACATAGCACAAACTCAAAAATACATTGTAGAGATGAGGCACATGCCTCCTCCCTGATGAAGATCATTACTCTATAATATCGAAACGTACGTAGGTGTTTTTTGGGGCTGCTGTGTGACAGACTCTCCTCCTATATTATACTTGGCTAATTTTAGCTAATATTTACTTATGGGAGCAGTCACGATCTGATGGTGCAGGTGTTGGAGCAATGTGATTTATGCTCAGGATTTTGTCTCTACATATGATAGCTGCATGCTTTAAAAATACTCAATGTTGATTTATTCCTGCATGCTTTCCTGTTTGTGCTGCACCAGGACGCTCTGGAGTTTCATACTTGAACCCAGGACATTACTGTAAAATGGGAGTAATCTGTCATTTGTTCTTTTAACATGTTTTTAACGTTTGTATGGATGTTTTATTGTCCTCACCTTGTTTAATAAAACTTTGTAATTTGTGCACTATAAAAAACTCTTGTCCTCATCTCTACAATATCTTTGTATTAGAAGTTAAATATTTGTTTGAATTTCACAATACTTTCTGTGGGCGACAAAATTTTTGTCTTGCCAAAATCTGACTCTTCTGTGTTCATTAAATGATCAATATTTCAGCTTTGCAGCATCTTTATTTTCATAACCTAAACCAAATGCGACGTCGTTTCGTGTGACACCTACGAGCGTCTCAGAACGATCGCAAATCGGTTACAAATCGTGTATTGTTTATACGTCGTTTATTTTTAAAAAATCATTTATTCTTCCCTGCGCCGGTTGTTCATCGTACCCGGGGTAGCACACATCGCTCCGTGTGACACCCCGGGAACTATGAACTGCAGCTTACCTACGGCCGCCGAAAATGCTGAAGGAAGAAGGTGGGCGGAATGTTTACGTCCCGCTCATCTCCGCCCCTCTGCTTCTATTGGCCGGCAGCTATGTGACGTCGCTGTGATGCCGAACGTCCCACCCCCTTCAGGAAGTGGATGTTCACCGCCTACAGCGATGTCGCTCAGCAGGTAAGTACGTGTGACGGGGGTTTAACGGCTTTTTGCGACACGGGCAGCGATTTGCTCGTGACGCACAAACGATGGGGGCGGGTATAATCGCTCATGCGATCGCACGATACATCGTATCGTGTGATGCCTGCATAAGAAGGGGATGATGACAGTTTATTCGTGATGCCACCTATGGTATGCGGCAAGTTAGGTGCCGCCGCTGCAAGATGGGGGACCTCTGGGGCAGATGGTGACGCAGCTGAGATGGTACAGCTCTCCACAGGCAGAGCTGGGCCCCAGGGTGGATGGAGGTAGTAGTCTATGATGGCAGGGGTTGCAAGGCCGGAGGCGCAGGCAAAGAATGGAGCGACACAGGGGTGCAGTCTCCAGGTTTTTACTCACTGTAGCAGGTTCCAAGGTAACACGACATGCTAGTGACCATCTTTGGAGTGCTGGGGTTTCACTGTGATGGGCTCCAGCCGATCCCAGGCAGTTTGGAGGTTGAGTCCGGTGCACCTTTTTTATGTGTACCTTCGCTGGTCATCTTCCTGCGCTTGCTTCTCCCTCCTGACTTGCGCCATCACTCATTGAGCCCTGAGACGGTGCCCGTGGACCCTTTTGGGTGACGTGAAGCTCTATCCCTTGGTCCCTTGGGGTCACCTGCGGCGAATTCGTGTGAGGATGTGGCCTCGGTGCTTGCAATCACTTCAGCCACTGGTTTTACTAGCGGAGTACGTAGGTTCTTCTCCTCTAGCCTAGGGACCAGTCCCTGATTTGTGGCCAAGTCCTTCCACCCAAAGATTATATGTGGAACCAGGCCACGGAAGGATGTTGCACTTCTCATGGTGTCTAGGACCCCTTTTGTCTTGCGCCTTGGTCGAGCGGCGCCGGCTCCAGACCACAGGTCTTTCTTCCTCCACTGTTCCTTCCCACTTTTCTTCTGCGACTCACACTCCACTACCGTGTGTCCCCACTCCTAAGACTCCACCCCCCCGGCCTGACTTCAGGAGCAGCATGCCCTTACCATGTCTGATGAGGTGTTGCTGAGTGAGAGTGTTGTGTTTTGTGTGAACCGGTGGTGACCTTCTGCTCAGGGGCGCCACATGTGTGCCTAGTGACTTACCAGAAGGGTGGGGCTATAAAGAGGATGTAACTCTCTGTCTGATCTCTTTCTCATTAGAAGAATTGGAGGAAACATGTCTGCAGGGAATACATTACTGGGGTCATCACCTCAAATTACAGATTATATGTGACAGGGTGTGAGGAGATAACAGGGGACCGGGGCTCCTAATCTGGCCCACAGGCTCGGGGGCCTTAGCTGTCCCCGATACTAGAGATACTTCTAATGGTGAAGATGTTTGGGCCACCTTCCTTGCCCTGCTTCTGATTTAATACCCCCTTGCCCGAACCCTAGAGCCGGGACAGGAGTGGTAGAACCCACCGATATGGACAAACAGGGAAACCAAAACTCTATCACACAGCTAGCACACACAGAGATATAAAACAATACATGATCAGGAGGAAATAAAAAGTAGGGAGGAAATAACCAGATGATGATAGGGCACACCAAGCATCATGCAATAAATCACAAGCAGCAAGAACACAACAGCACACGGACCAGATTAGCAAAAGCTATAGTCGGCATGGGAAGACAGATTCCTCCATCTTAAAAAGGTAGAGAGTAACTGTGATAAGTCACCTACAACGTGTGATCCAAAAGGTAACCAGCAGGTTAGCAGAGACTAACTCCTGCAAGCCCGATCACTAATGAGCACACAGCTGGTCGACTATGCAAATATGCCTATGCCTATGAAACTCATAAACACCAGAGAAAATGTAGTGTGGAGTGTCAGTGTCAGGATTCTGGCTATTCTGATTACATTTTTGGCATTTTTGCCCTCTTCCAAGATGGTGTCCTCTGCTTTATTCCTCTCCATGTGTTTTTTGCCCTCCCGCCTTTATAAACCCCAGCCCAGCCTCTAGTCCTCTGCTTGAGTATTCTGGCTGGTTTTCTGCTCCTAGTGGCATCTCAAGTTCCTCCAACTACTCCAGAAAATGCTGTGTGAAGCTCACATTGCTGCTCATCGGAAGTCCTTCGTCAGCACCCGGCAAACCTGGTCAAATGCCAGGCCCTTAGCTGCCGGGGGAACTCACTCGCAGTGGCAGGGGGGCCTGGTGCCCGCGCTGTCACCGCCCCCCTCCACCGAGGATCGCACTTTCAATTGTATCGGCATCGCAGGTGCCAATACAATTGAAAGCAATGATGAGAGACGGAGCGGCACGCTCCCTCTCTCATCATTCTCCCCGCTCTGACTGTCAGCGCTCTGAGCCTCTGACAGCTCTGCAGCGGAGCGCGGTGATGTCACCACTGCGCGCCTGCAGTGAGGTCAGAGCGACGGCAGTGGACGCGCCAAGGAGACTGGAGTAGCAGGGGAACGAGGAAAAGTGAGTATGTATGTAATCGTGGTGGCTAGACGACCATGGGGGTGCATTAAATGATACGGGGGCTGAATACTGCATGAGGATGCCTAATGCTATCTGGGTCTACATTGTACTATATACAGGCTTTATACTACATGAGGGTGCCTAATGCTATCTGGGTCTGCATTGTACTATATACAGGCTGTATACTACATGAGGATGCCTAATGCTATCTGGGTCCGCACTGTGCTATATACTGGCTGTATACTACATGAGGGTGCCTAATGTTATCTGGGTCTACATTGTACTATATACAGTCTGTATACTAAATGAGGGTGCCTAATGCTATTTGGGTCTGCACTGTGCTATATACTGGCTGTATACTACATGAGGGTGTCTAATGCTATCTGGGTCTGCACTGTGCTATATACGGCCTGTATACTACATGAGGATGCCTATTGGTATCTGGGTCTGCATTGTGCTATATGTGGGCTGTATAATACATGAGGATTCCTAATGGTATTTGGGTCTGCATTGTGCTATATGCGGGCTGTATACTACATGAGGATGCCTAATGCTATATGGGTCTGCATTGTGCTATATGGGGGCTGCTTAATGTTATATGGGGTTGCATAGTGCCATATGTAGGTTGCATAGTGCCATATGGGGGCTGCATAGTGCCATATGGGGGCTGCATAATACTATATGGAGGACTTTGGGGGCTTCATAACACTATATGGAAGTATATGGGTGCTGCATACTACTATACCCCCAGAGTTGTATGTCACCTCCACCCCTATGCTGTTTACCCTTTTAGAGCTGTATGTCCCCCCACCCCAGTGCTGTATACCCCCCCCAGCTATATACCCCCAGAGATGCATGTCACCCCCCACCTCAGAGCTGTTTGTCCCCCCACCCCAGAGCCACTGCCCCCCTCTAGAGCTATATGCCCCCTTCTGGAGCTATATACCGCCCATTGCGGTATACCCCTTTCCTCTGTAATATGTATGCTCCCCAGTAATGTGTATGTCCCCAGCCTCTCTTGTGATGTATATACAGCGGTATTAGTGTGCTCTATGTGCGGCCATGTCTGTTAGTGACAGCCACCATTCAGCGTGGCACCAACACATGCCCAGGAGGAGCTGGATGGACACAAGCAGGGAAGGTGCATGAGGCTGTTACTGGCTTCCCAATATTAGAAATATTTCTAATGTGTCTATGTGAATGTATGATGTATATCTATGTATGTCAGTGTATATGACTGCGTATAGGTTTATGTCTATTTATGTGTTTTTGTGAATTTCTCTTTAAATAAGTATGTGTACCTATGCCTGTATGTGTATGTATCTATGCATGTCTATGTGTGGTCAAATGCCAGGGCCCTTGGCTGCCGGGGGAACTCACTCGCAGTGGCAGGGGGGCCTGGTGCCCGCGCTGTCACCGCCCCCCTCCACCGAAGATCGCACTTTCAATTGTATCGGCATCGCAGGTGCCAATACAATTGAAAGCAATGATGAGAGATGGAGCGGCACGCTCCTTCTCTCATCATTCTCCCCGCTCTGACTGTCAGCGCTCTGAGCCTCTGACAGCTCTGCAGCGGAGCGCGGTGACATCACCACTGCGCGCCTGCAGTGAGGTCAGAGCGACGGCAGTGGACGCGCCAAGGAGACTGGAGCAGCAGGGGAACGAGGAAAAGTGAGTATGTATGTAATCGTGGTGGCTAGACGACCATGGGGGTGCATTAAATGATACGGGGGCTGTATACTGCATGAGGATGCCTAATGCTATCTGGGTCTACATTGTACTATATACAGGCTGTATACTACATGAGGGTGCCTAATGTTATCTGGGTCTACATTGTACTATATACAGTCTGTATACTAAATGAGGGTGCCTAATGCTATTTGGGTCTGCACTGTGCTATATACTGGCTGTATACTACATGAGGGTGTCTAATGCTATCTGGGTCTGCACTGTGCTATATGCTGCCTGTATACTACATGAGGATGCCTATTGGTATCTGGGTCTGCATTGTGCTATATGTGGGCTGTATACTACATGAGGATTCCTAATGGTATTTGGGTCTGCATTGTGCTATATTCGGGCTGTATACTACATGAGGATGCCTAATGCTATATGGGTCTGCATTGTGCTATATGGGAGCTGCTTAATGTTATATGGGGTTGCATAGTGCCATATGTAGGTTGCATAGTGCCATATGGGGGCTGCATAGTGCCATATGGGGGGCTGCATAGTGCCGTATGAGGGCTGCATAATACTATATGGAGGACTTTCGGGGCTTCATAACACTATATGGAAGTATATGGGTGCTGCATACTACTATACCCCCAGAGTTGTATGTCACCTCCACCCCTATGCTGTTTACCCTTTTAGAGCTGTATGTCCCCCCACCCCAGTGCTGTATACTTCCCCCCCCCGAGCTATATACCCCCAGAGATGCATGTCACCGCCCACCTCAGAGCTGTTTGTCCCCCCACCCCAGAGCCACTGCCCCCATCTAGAGCTGTATGCCCCCTTCTGGAGCTATATACCGCCCATTGCGGTATACCCCTTTCCTCAGTAATATGTATGCTCCCCAGTAATGTGTATGTCCCCAGCCTCTCTTGTGATGTATATACAGCGGTATTAGTGTGCTCTATGTGCGGCCATGTCTGTTAGTGACAGCCACCATTCAGCGTGGCACCAACACATGCCCAGGAGGAGCTGGATGGACACAAGCAGAGAAGGTGCATGAGGCTGTTGCCGGCTTCCCAATATTAGAAATATCTCTAATGTGTCTATGTGAATGTATGTGTATCTATGTATGTCAGTGTATATGACTGCATATAGGTTTATGTCTATTTATGTGTTTTTGTGAATTTCTCTTTAAATAAGTATGTGTACGTATGCCTGTATGTGTATGTATCTGTGCATGTCTATGTGTGGTGGGGCTCACTGAGACTCTTTCACCCAGGGCCCACAAAAACCTGGAGCCGGCCCTGCCTATATGCAATTGGTAGAATGAACACAGCACTTCCGGTAGATGATGGTGAACAGGTAGGATCCAATCCCATATAAAATAAGTGAACTTTGCACTCATATGAAGATTAATAACATTCTTTCTCTTTTAGACCTTCATCAATGTGCTGAAAAAAATAAATAAATACATATCAATTCATGATCTCTCTCTCTCTCTCTTTCCCCATTGATTTGTATGGCCGCGGATATTGGATCCGGACTTCGGCGGCAACCGGCGGATGATGACCGATCCGCTCAACTCTAGTTTGTTCCCATGTCCTGTTATGCAAACCGTTTTTGGATCAGTTTGGAAAACGCAACGGATCCATTAGCCCATCTGTTAACTGATTCGTTGCCCATAGGCTCCCATTATGCTTTAATGGATCCGTTGCCCATAAATGCTAGATAGATAGAGTAGAATACAATAGGATAATTGATAGGATAGAGGGCTGCAATACTCAGCTGTCTCTTGGCTGGTTGTCCAAAATAGAGGGAATCCTATGCTTATTTTTTTTTTAATTATGTGAATAAATAATTAAAAAAAAAAAATGGCATGGGGCCCCCCATTTTTCCAAAAACAGCAAAGGGACAGGAGACAATTGGGGGCTGATATTATTAGGGTGGCAGGGACCATGAGTATTTGGCCCTTCCCAGACTAATAATAGCAGCCCACAGCCACCCTAGAAGTGGCCTATAAATCAGGTGTGCCATTGCTGGTGCTGTACTCGGCTCTGCCCATTGCCCTGGTGCGTTGGCAAAAGGGGTAATATATGGGGTTGAATCTAGCTGTGAATTACCAGCTGGCATCAAGCCCTGGTATTAGTAATAGGTGGGTGTCTAGCACACACCCCTATTACTAATTCCAGTTGCAGGTAAAAGAAAAAAAAAATATTTGGACAAAAAACCTTGACTCAAGCCCTCGTTCACCAATTTTTATAAAAAGTTCAGAACTAATCCATAGCGACGTCCCACGACTATCCCCAAAAGCAAACCTGAAAGACCTAAAGAGAGAAAAAATTAGTAAAGAAATAAAGACAATAGACACCCTCAAATTCCTAATACACGTCCGACGTAATCCAATAAGGGGGTCCCACGATGATCCCATACTCACTGTCACAGTCAATGAAGAACAGAATGTTTCCCTTTGACTGTGAGAGCAAAACATTAAAAAAAACTAAAAATACTGAAAAAAAGCCATGCAGGTCTGAAGTACGGTAGTCCAGGGATTCCAACGTAGGCATAAAAAGAGAGATATGAAGACAAGAGACTGTTCCTCATTCACCAATGTATTTGAAAAAAAACAAAAAAAACTAGAGCTCTGACATACTCCATGGCATTCCCACAATATCCCCCAAATCTGTAGTCCAAAAGCTATGGAGCCTTATTCTGAGAACGAAGCTTCATAGGGTTTCACAGCAGCCAATCCCTGTCAGGCTGCGCTTTGTGAGATCCGGCGACTGTGACGTGCTGTCAATACACAGCCGAGATCAATCCTAAAAACCAATACCCGAATTGCCATGGCAGAGCGCCACAATTGGCATATCTAATGTGATGCACCACTTCTGGGGTGGTTGTGGGCTGATATTTTTAGGCTGGGAAGGGCCCAATAACCATGGCCCTTCACAGCCTGATATATAATTTCCTTCATATCTTGAAGGTTGAATCCCTCTACATTGCAGTCATCACTATGATTTTGCGCATTCCTCCAGATGATAGGCACAACTAAACAAAAGCTCTTTCTTCCCTTTAGACCACTGTCAAAGATCTTCTAAACAAACTGTGAATTGAAAAAAAAATCTGTCTTTACTGCCTATAACAACCCTTTCTCACAATGGAAACAACAAAAACCCTCACCGTGGCCCTGATCCACTCCTACTGTAACTCTCTATTAATTGGTCTTCCCCTAACTAGACTCTCTCCTCTACAGTCCATCCTTAATGCAGCAGCCAGGGTCACCTACCTGGCTAATCAGTACTTGGATGCCTCCACTCTGTGCCAGTCATTGCACTGGCTGCCCATATATCACAGGATCCAATTCAAATAGCATGTTCTCACCCACAAAGCTCTACACAGTGCGGCACCCCCCTACATCTCCACCCTCCTCTCTGTCTATCACCCTACCCGTTCTCTGCAAATGGATTTCGACTAACCTTCCACACTAATCCAAACCTCACACTCCCGGATCCAAGACTTCTCCCGAGCTGCACCAATCCTCTGGAAGGCTCTGCTCAAGAAGCTAGGACGAATCACAACTTAGACAAAACAATCACTGATCTCGGAGAGACCAGCCAAAGAAAACACTGCTGGCAGCCAACGAGGGTGCTCAACATAGTGAAATCCTAGGTGCATTGCCCCCTGGGAAATATGCAAATCAAAAAAGTCCGTGGAGCCCCTGTTAGGAGTCTCGACACAGAAACTAGCCATATATCCCTCCGGGAAGGACCTAGCAAAGGAGTGGCTCTTTTTAGGAGACCACCATAACCAACATATTATGTGGCCTTTTTAGTCAATATCCAACTCTTTGACAAGTTTAAAGATATGACAAGGGAAATACCAAGGCCAGGTATCCATCCACAGACAGGTGTTTCGGGGTATTGCCCCTCATCAGTGTGGAGTAGGATTCTGGCCAGGTGGGAGCAATGCCTAGTAGACCAACAAGACAAAACAATCACTGATCTCGGGGAGACCAGCCAGAGAAAACACTGCCGGCAGCCAACGAGGGCGCTCAACACAGTGAAATCCTAGGTGCACCTTGTGTCTTAATAAACTTTTGTATTGCTTTTCCACTTTAAAAACTCTCTGTTTCTTTTTCCAAATACTATGTCTTTGAGTTTGTGCCATATGTGGGGATTCGGTAGAATCTATACCCACACTACCTACTGTATGGTGTTAGGCTATGTGCACACTTTGCGTTTTCACCTGCATTTCCACAGTATTTTGAGCTGCAGCGTTTTCATGCCAAAAGGCATGCATTTTGATTTTCTATAATAGTCTATGGAAAAGGTTGATTTCCTAATTATAATCAGCATTAAAAAGTCATCCTTTATTAATAATCTTAAAATTTAGGAACAGTAGTTCCTCTAGATCATTGAAACATCAGCTCAAAAAGCCACCACCATACGTATCAGAATACACGGTTTCTGCACAGCCAGCAGAATAGTGGACTGTGCTACATACAGGTGATGGCCACTAGGTCAAAAAAACACAAGAAAACATAACACAACAAACAGAACAAAAAATTGGTGATTGTGCTAAAGGTAAAGGACCCTGCTCTTTGACATCATGGGTGTATGAGGGCTGGCAACAAGGACCTAATTGACAAATAGCACTATGTCCCCTGAGAAGTTGCTGTAGACGAAACGCGTCGGGACGCCAAGAGGGTCAGCTTAGGGGTCCGGCTTGAGACATTTAGATGTGGCCCGTCCTTGTTAGGACGGGAGTCTGGGGCAGCAGGCATTATTTATTTTTTTGATCTCCAAGTTGAATAGGGACAGAGAATACTGGACCAGGATATCGAACCCAGAACTCCGATGGAGAGACTGCATGCCCTCATGTGAAATGGATGTGGTGAGACCAATCCATTTCCTATATACCTGATATATGTAGATATGCTTTTATGTGTCTGACCATTGTCAGCAATTGCATGAAACTGAACGTATATTTATTTAGGTATATTAATTTTTTCTGATGAGTTTTTCTAATTGGACCATTGTCCTTTACCTTTAGCACAATCACCAATTTTTTGCTCTTTTTGTTGTGTTATATTTTCTTGTGTTTTTTTGACCTAGTGGCCATCACCTGTATGTAGCACAGTCCACTATTCTGCTGGCTGTGCAGAAACCGTGTATTCTGATACGTATGGTGGTGGCTTTTTGAGCTGATGCTTCAATGATCTAGAGGAACTACTGTTCCTAAATTTTAAGATTATTAATAAAGGATGAATTTTTAATGCTGATTATAATTACCTAGTGCCTTTGGGATCGCTATATTTTCTAAGGTTGATTTCCTGTCCGCACTTTGCATTTCAAAACGCTGTGTTTAATTTGCATAATTGTGGCAAAAAGCATGCGTTCAAAGAAGCAGCATATCAATTGTTTTTGCCATTTGGGCTGCGTTTTGCTAACATTGAAGTCAATGAGAAGTAGCAAAAAGCAACAAACATCAAGATTCCAGCGTTTTACATGCTTTTTATCTTCAGAAACACTGCGTTTTGGACTACATAAACACATGCTTTTCTGACATCAAAATAATTTAATAATATGTCCCTTTACACACACATATAGTCCGACAATTAAATTAATGATAAATATAAATTTATTGCTATTTTACCGCTAAATAGTATAAAACCGCTATAATTATAGGAAATATAACTATTTTCTTTATTACCGTATTTCAATAAATATATGAGTTCCTTTTTTTCCCTTTTTTCATTGTGTTTGACTGTTTTAAATTTATTTAGCAGTGTCTTTATGTTCAAAATGCATCTGTCAAAACGCAATTAAAAGCATGTAAAAAGAGCTAAAAATGCGGGAAAAACGTAGTAAATACGCATGCATTTTTAGCGCTATTTTGTGGTCAAAAGCAACTTTGGCAACATCAATTACTGCCAGAGGGTGCGTTTTGAACTGCAAGTAGGACGATGCAAAGTACGGACATAGCCTAACGGAGCCTTTTCTTTACAATCTCAAGGTGCTATGGACACTGCCACACTGTTTGCTAGCTGGGTTAAGAAAATCTTCTCTGCCCACAGCAGCCAATCACAGTACAGCGTCCAGTATTTTCTAACAAATCTAATGACACCAAAATCATCCACCAGAGGTCACACAAAGGGGTCAAAAAATAGGGTGCAAGAAAAAGCCTATGGAGTCAGTGTTTGTGAGAAAACTGTACGTGATGTAATTTTTTTTTATATTTTTATTCAGTTCAATGATCAAAAGTATATAAAAAAAAAATCACCTCCTAAACCTTCCTCCACAGTATTATGAATAATTCCCCCCTCTGATTATATCATACAGTGATCACCTATAGTTTATTAATTAATCCCCCCTCACTCAAATCACAATATACCACCTGCAGTGATCAGTGATCAGTCACCCTTTACCCCAGATTATAATTAGAGATGAGTGAACCGAACCCAACTGTAAAGTTAGGGGTTCGTACTGGACTCTGAGTGTCCAGGGCTCAAACTCGAACACGGACTTTAAAAAAAAATAGTCTGCTTCCAAGTTCGGAGTTCGAGTGCTGTTCATATACTCATAAAGTTTGTTGAAAGGCTGCAGCAAAACCAATCAAAAATATTTATTGCATAGGGAACATGCCTGTACCCTGTTGTGAACAAAATCAATAAATGAAAAAATGAATTGGGGTCCCACTTATTTTGGATAACCTGCGCAGGTAAAACAGACAGCTAGCTGAGGGCTGGCATTATCAGGCTGGGAAGGTAGAGGGTTATTTGGCCCTTTCCAACCTAAACATAGCAGCTCGCAGCTGCCCCGGAAGTGGCACATCCATTAGATGCACCAATTCTGGCACTTTGGCCAGCTCTTCTTTATTGCCCTGGTGCATTGGCAATCAGAGTAATAATTTTTGGGTTAATGTTAGCTGTGAATTGACAGCTGGCATCGAGCACAAGTGTTAGTAATGGAGAGACGTCTATCAGACACCCCCATTACTAATCTGATAAATATACAGTTAAAAAACACACACAGGAACGTAATAGTACCGTGATGTCCCACGACACCCATCGAATCCTATGGAGCTTCATTCTGAGAACTTTCTCAGAACACGGCTCCATACTTCACTTCCAGTAAGTGGCAGTCCCAGAATTTCTCACTCTTGAGAGAAATTCCATTCCTGCCGCTGACTGCGAGTGATCTATGGAGCCTGGTTCAAAGAACAAAGCTCCATAGGAATCGATGGGCGTCGTGGGACATTACGCCGTTGGATGACATCGAAACTTTGAGGATTTCTTCTTAATTAATAAATTAGTGAACGAGAGAGTGTGAGGGAGTCTTTATTCACCATTGGATTATGTTGGGATGTCGAGAATGTCCTTTAATTAATTAATTAATTAACTAATTAATAGGTGAACGAGGAAGTATGGGGAAGTCTTTATTCAAATAAATTATATTTTTCCTCTGTGTGTGTCTTTTAACTGTACGCTTGCTGGGTTAGTAATGGGGGTGTCTGATAGACGCCAAACAATTACTAACCCCTTGGCTTGATGTCAATTAACAAATTCAATCAACCCCAGTAGTATCACCCTGATTGCCATTGCACCAGCGAGATCGGAAAAAGCCTGGCAAAGAGTCAGAATTGGTGTATCTAATGGATGTGCCACTTCTAGGGCAGCTGCTATTTTTAGACTGGGAAGGGCCAAATAACAATGGACCTTCCCAGCCTGATAATTCCAACCCCCAGCCATGACTTTACCTTGGCTTGTTATCAAAATTAGGGAGAACCCCAAGTAATTTGTTTTTTTTTATTACCTATCCACATTTATTTGCAGGGCAATTGTCCTGCTGTTATCCACATTTTGTTTCCTTTTGCAGCACCCTAGCCCTTACTACAATCATTTTATAGCCATTTTAGAGCACCAAAATTTACTTCTATGGAGTTCCGGGGTCAAATTCAGGTCCTGAACCAAACTTTTAAAAAAGTCCGGCAGAATCAGGTGAACCCAAACTTCCATGGCTCATCCCTAATTATAATATCCCACACACCTAAAGCATAACAATTAATCATTCTGTCATGCATCAGGATTCGATCCCTTGAGTATGTGATTTATCGGCTTCCCTTTCTTCTGAGCCACAGTGGGGTCATCCGTTTTTTGGGTGTTTATTGTCTGTTATCCTTGCTTTAGTCTTTTTAAGTTAGCAGGTGTTTCCATGTGTTTATTTGTCTGCCCAATAATCTTTCGGGTGCAGCTATAAATTTCTTTCCCTAGCTGCTCTTTCATTCTAGTGATACTCTGAACTGGATCTTGTTTGGAAGTCCAACCATATGGTCGTTTGCTAAAGGGAACCTGTCTGCAGGTTGCATATAAGCTGCGGTCACCATCAGTGAGCCCTTATATATAGTATTCTAGAATGCTGTGTAAAAGTGAGCAGGCCAATTTGTGTAATATAAGAAATAGCTTTTATTATACTCACCTAGTGGGCGGTTGGGTCCCATGGGCGTCGCTGGTCTTGATCCGGCGCCACCTATCTTCTTTCCATCGCCGTCCTCCTTCCAAGCCCTGTGTGGATGACACGTCCTACATCATCCACACAGAGTCCTTCACTGCGCTCCTGCTTTGATCCTGCAGATTCAAGTATTGTACTGCGCATGCGCATTACAGTACTTTGCTTTACCCTAAGCAGGGTAGAGAAAACTGCTTGTTGAGTGGCAGTTGCAATGGAGCAGATAATATATTTATAGTATTATACAAAGGAATGACTTTGTCTGTTGCAGGACCTGTGTGAGGTCATACCCATGTGACCAGAAGGGGCGGGGCCTCAGCCAACAAAACTGGATACCAGGTCACATGGGTATGACCTCACACAGGTCCTGCAACAAAGTGAATAGTTTGTATAATACTAACAGATGCTAATTCTAACAGAGGGAGGGAATAACTATGAATAAATTATCTGCTCCATTGCAACTGCCACTCAACAAGCAGCTAATTTTATAAACTTTACTTTTTTGGATTTCAAAACCTATACATCCGAGCGGACCACTACAGGTATGTAGAGAATCTGCCTGACAGTGCCAGTATAGCAATGGCTTTAGCTTATATACGAAAATCCTGGTTATTGGTTCCCTTTAAGGCGCAATTACGCTGCAAGATAATAGTGAGAAAGTGTTGTTAAAAATGCTTACATCATGATTATCTTGCTGTGAAAACAGGCTGATCTTTTATACATTGCTCCTGCAGGACCCCTCCTGCTGATACCCGGCTGCACTAAGAGACTATGGTGTATAACAGCCAAAAGCGGCTGATGCAGTCTGGAAGCACCCCACCTAGGCACTTTAAGTGGTCGCGCCCCTTAGTGACAACGTAACACTATGAGTTTTCGCACACGACATCTGTTTAAGGCAGATCTACTCTGTAAAACACTTGAAAAAGTATCAATGAGAAAAGAAGGGAACTAACCCCCCCCAATGGGGATCACCACGGGCACATCAAAACAGCATGAGTATAAAATATTCCCACCGTCCCCACTTATATACTGTGACTTTCACACTGCCCCTAATAAACTACACACTGCCCTCCCTTATAAATTATACCCACCACACCTTCCTCGATTATGAAATATGATCTGCACATTATCCTCACATCAACCTGCCCCCTCCTCACAATGTCCCATGCATGCTGCCCCCTCCTCACAGTGTCCCATGTATGCTGCCCCCTCCTCACAGTGTCCCATGCATGCTGCCCCCTCCTCACAGTGTCCCATGCATGCTGCCCCCTCCTCACAGTGTCCCATGCATGCTGCCCCCTCCTCACAATGTCCCATGCATGCTGCCCCCTCCTCACAGTGTCCCATGCATGCTGCCCCCTCCTCACAATGTCCCATGCATGCTGCCCCTCCTCACAATGTCCCATGCGTGCTGCCCCCTCCTCACAGTGTCCCATGCATGCTGCCCCCTCCTCACAATGTCCCATGCATGCTGCCCCCTCCTCACAATGTCCCATGCATGCTGCCCCCTCCTCACAGTGTCCCATGCATGCTGCCCCCTCCTCACAGTGTCCCATGCATGCTGCCCCCTCCTCACAGTGTCCCATGCATGCTGCCCCCTCCTCACAGTGTCCCATGCATGCTGCCCCCTCCTCACAGTTTCCCATGCATGCTACCCCCTCCTCACAATGTCCCATGCATGCTGCCCCCTCCTCACAATGTCCCATGCATGCTGCCCCCTCCTCACAGTGTCCCATGCATGCTGCCCCCTCCTCACAATGTCCCATGCATGCTGCTCCCTCCTCACAATGTCCCATGCATGCTGCCCCCTCCTCACAATGTCCCATGCATGCTGCCCCCTCCTCACAGTGTCCCATGCATGCTGCCCCCTCCTCACAATGTCCCATGCTTGCTGCCCCCTCTTCACAATGTCCCATGCATGCTGCCCCCTCCTCACAATGTCCCATGCATGCTGCCCCCTCCTCCCAATGTCCCATGCATGCTGCCCCTTCCTCACAGTGTCCCATGCATGCTGCCCCCTCCTCACAATGTCCCATGCATGCTGCCCCCTCCTCACAGTGTCCCATGCATGCTGCCCCCTCATCACAATGTCCCATGCATGCTGCCCCCTCCTCACAATGTCCCATGCATGCTGCCCCCTCCTCACAGTGTCCCATGCATGCTGCCCCCTCCTCACAATGTCCCATGCTTGCTGCCCCCTCTTCACAATGTCCCATGCATGCTGCCCCCTCCTCACAATGTCCCATGCATGCTGCCCCCTCCTCCCAATGTCTCATGCATGCTGCCCCTTCCTCACAGTGTCCCATGCATGCTGCCCCCTCCTCACAATGTCCCATGCATGCTGCCCCCTCCTCACAGTGTCCCATGCATGCTGCCCCCTCCTCACAATGTCCCATGAATGCTGCCCCCTCCTCACAATGTCCCATGCATGCTGCTCCCTCCTCCCAATGTCCCATGCATGCTGCCCCTTCCTCACACTGTCCCATGCATGCTGCCCCCTCCTCACAATGTCCCATGCATGCTGCCCCCTCCTCACAGTGTCCCATGCATGCTGCCCCCTCCTCACAATGTCCCATGCATGCTGCCCCCTCCTCACAATGTCCCATGCATTCTGCCCCCTCCTCCCAAAGTCCCATGCATGCTGCCTCCTCACAGTGTCCCATGCATGCTGCCCCCTCCTCACAATGTCCCATGCATTCTGCCCCCTCCTCCTAATGTCCCATGCATGCTGCCCCCTCCTCCCAATGTCCCATGCATGCTGCCCCCTCCTCACAGTGTCCCATGCATGCTGCTCCCTCCTCACAATGTCCCATGCATGCTGCCCCCTCCTCACAATGTCCCATGCATGCTGCCCCCTCCTCACAGTGTCCCATGCATGCTGCTCCCTCCTCACAATGTCCCATGCATGCTGTCCCCCCTCACAATGTCCCATGCATGTTGCCCCTCCTCCCAATGTCCCATGCATGCTGCTCCCTCCTCACAGTTTCCCATGCATGCTGCCCCCTCCTCACAATGTCCCATGCATGCTGCCCCTCCTCACAATGTCCCATGCGTGCTGCCCCCTCCTCACAATGTCCCATGCATGCTGCCCCCTCCTCACAATGTCCCATGCATGCTTCCCCCTCCTCACAATGTCCCATGCATGCTTCCCCGTCCTCACAATGTCCCATGCATGCTGCCCCCTCCTCACAGTTTCCCATGCATGCTGTTACCTTCTCACAATGTCCCATGCATGCTGCCCCTCTCCATGAGCTCCTAATGCTGCCTTCCTCTTTTTCATAATGACACCTCCATGCTGCCCCATTCATCATACTAAGACCACCACACTAACGCTTATGCTAAGACACCCCACACACACACACACACTACCCCACTCTTGATATTGACTCCCCTACATTGCTCCACTCCATACTGAGCCCACACATGCTGCTCCTTCTCCATAATGAGCTCCCAATGCTGCCCCCCTCTCATTCTGAGTCCTTACACTCCCCCCCAATCGATTTTGTCATTGCACTATCCCTCAACCCTTGTCCTCTGTCTCTAGCATTGGCCCCTCTCTCCCATTCCCCCAGCAGCAGCCGCTCTCCCCCACCTTCACCAGCAGCCTCTCCCCCAGCATCAGCCTCTCTCCCCCAAGCCCCCCAGCATCAACCTCTCTCCCCCCAGCGTCCCCCAGCTTCAGACTCTCTCCCCCCAGCCTCCACCAGCTTCAGCCTCTCTCCCCCCAGCCCCCCCAGCATCAACCTCTCTCCCCCAGCGTCCCCCAGCATCAGCCTCTCTCCCCCCAGCCCCCCCAGCATCAACCTCTCTCCCCCCAGCGTCCCTCAGCATTAGCCTCTCTCCCCCCAGCATCCCCCAGCTTCAGCCTCTCTCCCCCCAGCCTCCCCCAGCTTCAGCCTCTCTCCCCCAGCTTCCCCCAGCATCAGCCTCTCCCCCAGCTTCCCCCAGCATCAGCCTCTCTCCCCCAGCATCAGCCTCTCTCCCCCAGCTTCCCCCAGCATCAGCCTCTCTGCTCCCAGCATCAGCCTCTCTGCCCCCAGCATCAGCCTCTCTTCTCCCAGCCCCCCAGCATCAGCCTCCACCCTCCCAGCCACCCCCCTCACAGCCTCTCCCAGTATCAGCCTCCCCCAGCATCAGCCTCTCTCCTCCCAGCCTCCCCCAGCATCAGCCTCCCCCAGCATCAGCCTCTCTTCTCCCAGCCTCCCCCAGCATCAGCCTCTCTCCTCCAAGCCTCCCCCAGCATCAGCCTCCCCCTCCCAGCCTCCCCCAGCATCAGCCTCCCGCAGCATCAGCCTCTCTCCTCCCAGCCTCCCCCAGCATCAGCCTCCCTCAGCATCAGCCTCTCTCCTCCCAGCCTCCCGCAGCATCAGCCTCTCCCAGCATCAGCCTCCCTCAACATCAGCCTCTTTCCTCCCAGCCTCCCCCAGCATCAGCCTCTCTCCTCCCAGCCTCCCCCAGCATCAGCCTCCCTCAGCATCAGCCTCCCTCCTCCCAGCCTCCCCCAGCATCAGCCTCTCTCCTCCCAGCCTCCCTCAGCATCAGCCTCCCTCCTCCCAGCCTCCCCCAGCATCAGCCTCCCTCCTACCAGCCTCCCCCAGCATCAGCCTCCCTCCTCCCAGCCTCCCCCAGCATCATCCTCCCCCAGCACCAGCCTCCCCCAGCATCAGCCTCTTTCCTCCCAGCCTCCCCCAGCATCAGCCTCCCTCAGCATCAGCCTCCCTCCTCCCAGCCTCCCCCAGCATCAGCCTCCCCCTCCTAGCCTCCCCCAGCATCAGCCTCTCTCAGCATCAGCCTCTCTCCTCTGAGCCTCCCGCAGCATCAGCCTCCCCCAGCATCAGCCTCCCTCAGCATCAGCCTTTTGACTGGCATTCTCACTTGTTTACTTCCCCCTTATGAAGCTTGAGGTGAGACGCGTAGGGGCACACGCTGCATGATCTTCTTGGTCTAGTCTAACACATGGGTAAGCAGCATTTGGCTGAATCTCTCTTTAGCTTAAAACACTCTGGTTGAATCTTTTATGGCATTTACTACTGTAGCCATTTATATATGATAGACATAAGGAGACTTTTTGCTTTTTTATCTGGAGAGTGGCGATTTTAATCCTTTAAACCTCCATTTATTCAGCTATGCTGGCTTACCCTGTTACCCCCATGGCTTGTCATTTGGATATATGACTCATTGTATTTCCATGGGTTTTCATCTCTAGCCTGTTACACCATACATGTTCGGGTGAATGTGCTACATTTCTGTCCTCATCTCCCTGTGTTCTTTCTAAACATTGTATATTCTAATCTAATATTATGGAAATCCAACCTGCTTTTATATATCTTATAATAAAAATGTTTTTTATATGCATCAATTAAGGTTGTGATTTAGATTTATTATGACTCCTTTATGCACGTTGAGTCCTTTTGCTCTTTGGTATTCAATATATGTGTCAAGGACGTGCTTCAGCGGCCATATGATAGCCGCATATGTGTTTCCACGACAGCGGTTTTTTCTATTTCTCTCTCAGCATCAGCCTCTCTCCTCTGAGCCTCCCGCAGCATCAGCCTCCCCCATCATCAACCTCCCTCAGCATCAGCCTCCCTCCTCCCAGCCTCCCCCAGCATCAGCCTCCCCCCTCCTAGCCTCCCCCAGCATCAGCCTCCCTCAGCATCAGCCTCTCTCCTCCGAGCCTCCTGCAGCATCAGCCTCTCCCAGCATCAGCCTCCCTCAGCATCAGCCTCTTTCCTCCCAGCCTCCCCCAGCATCAGCCTCCCTCAGCATCAGCCTCCCTCCTCCCAGCCTCCCCCAGCATCAGCCTCTCTCCTCCCAGCCTCCCCCCTCCCAGCCTCCCTCAGCATCAGCCTCCCTCCTCCCAGCCTCCCCCAGCATCAGCCTCCCTCCTCCCAGCCTCCCCCAGCATCAGCCTCCCCCAGCACCAGCCTCTCTCCTCCCAGCCTCCCTCAGCATCAGCCTCCCTCCTCCCAGCCTCCCCCAGCATCAGCCTCTCTCCTCCCAGCCTCCCCCAGCATCAGCCTCCCTCAGCATCAGCCTCTCTCCTCCCAGCCTCCCCCAGCATCAGCCTCCCTCAGCATCAGCCTCCCTCCTCCCAGCCTCCCCCCTCCCAGCCTCCCCCAGCATCAGCCTCCCCCAGCATCAGCCTCCCCCAGCATCAGCCTCTCTCCTCCCAGCCTCCCCCAGCATCAGCCTCCCTCAGCATCAGCCTCCCTCCTCCCAGCCTCCCCCAGCATCAGCCTTCCCTAGCATCAGCACCCCCCCTCCTAGCCTCCCCCAGCATCAGCCTCTCTCCTCCCAGTCTCCGCCAGCATCAGCCTCCCTCAGCATCAGCCTCTCTCCTCCGAGCCTCCCGAAGCATCAGCCTCTCCCAGCATCAGCCTCCCTCAGCATCAGCCTCTTTCCTCCCAGCCTCCCCCAGCATCAGCCTCCCTCAGCATCAGCCTCCCTCCTCCCAGCCTCCCCCAGCATCAGCCTCTCTCCTCCCAGCCTCCCCCCTCCCAGCCTCCCTCAGCATCAGCCTCCCTCCTCCCAGCCTCCCCCAGCATCAGCCTCCCTCCTCCCAGCCTCCCCCAGCATCAGCCTCCCCCAGCACCAGCCTCTCTCCTCCCAGCCTCCCTCAGCATCAGCCTCCCTCCTCCCAGCCTCCCCCAGCATCAGCCTCTCTCCTCCCAGCCTCCCCCAGCATCAGCCTCCCTCAGCATCAGCCTCTCTCCTCCCAGCCTCCCCCAGCATCAGCCTCCCTCAGCATCAGCCTCCCTCCTCCCAGCCTCCCCCCTCCCAGCCTCCCCCAGCATCAGCCTCCCCCAGCATCAGCCTCCCCCAGCATCAGCCTCTCTCCTCCCAGCCTCCCCCAGCATCAGCCTCCCTCAGCATCAGCCTCCCTCCTCCCAGCCTCCCCCAGCATCAGCCTTCCCTAGCATCAGCACCCCCCCTCCTAGCCTCCCCCAGCATCAGCCTCTCTCCTCCCAGTCTCCGCCAGCATCAGCCTCCCTCAGCATCAGCCTCTCTCCTCCGAGCCTCCCGAAGCATCAGCCTCTCCCAGCATCAGCCTCCCTCAGCATCAGCCTCTTTCCTCCCAGCCTCCCCCAGCATCAGCCTCTCTCCTCCCAGCCTCCCCCAGCATCAGCCTCCCTCAGCATCAGCCTCTCTCCTCCGAGCCTCCCGAAGCATCAGCCTCTCCCAGCATCAGCCTCCCTCAGCATCAGCCTCTCTCCTCCGAGCCTCCCGCAGCATCAGCCTCTCCCAGCATCAGCCTCCCTCAGCATCAGCCTCTTTCCTCCCAGCCTCCCCCAGCATCAGCCTCCCTCAGCATCAGCCTCCCTCCTCCCAGCCTCCCCCAGCATCAGCCTCTCTCCTCCCAGCCTCCCCCCTCCCAGCCTCCCTCAGCATCAGCCTCCCTCCTCCCAGCCTCCCCCAGCATCAGCCTCCCTCCTCCCAGCCTCCCCCAGCATCAGCCTCCCCCAGCACCAGCCTCTCTCCTCCCAGCCTCCCTCAGCATCAGCCTCCCTCCTCCCAGCCTCCCCCAGCATCAGCCTCTCTCCTCCCAGCCTCCCCCAGCATCAGCCTCCCTCAGCATCAGCCTCTCTCCTCCCAGCCTCCCCCAGCATCAGCCTCCCTCAGCATCAGCCTCCCTCCTCCCAGCCTCCCCCCTCCCAGCCTCCCCCAGCATCAGCCTCCCCCAGCATCAGCCTCCCCCAGCATCAGCCTCTCTCCTCCCAGCCTCCCCCAGCATCAGCCTCCCTCAGCATCAGCCTCCCTCCTCCCAGCCTCCCCCAGCATCAGCCTTCCCTAGCATCAGCACCCCCCCTCCTAGCCTCCCCCAGCATCAGCCTCTCTCCTCCCAGTCTCCGCCAGCATCAGCCTCCCTCAGCATCAGCCTCTCTCCTCCGAGCCTCCCGAAGCATCAGCCTCTCCCAGCATCAGCCTCCCTCAGCATCAGCCTCTTTCCTCCCAGCCTCCCCCAGCATCAGCCTCTCTCCTCCCAGCCTCCCCCAGCATCAGCCTCCCTCAGCATCAGCCTCTCTCCTCCGAGCCTCCCGAAGCATCAGCCTCTCCCAGCATCAGCCTCCCTCAGCATCAGCCTCTCTCCTCCGAGCCTCCCGCAGCATCAGCCTCTCCCAGCATCAGCCTCCCTCAGCATCAGCCTCTTTCCTCCCAGCCTCCCACAGCATCAGCCTCCCTCAGCATCAGCCTCTTTCCTCCCAGCATCAGCCTCCCTCCTCCCAGCCTCCCCCAGCATCAGCCTCCCTCCTCCCAGCCTCCCCCAGCATCAGCCTCCCCCAGCACCAGCCTCTCTCCTCCCAGCCTCCCCCAGCATCAGCCTCTCTCCTCCCAAACTCTCCCAGCATCAGCCTCCCCAAGTATCAGCCTCTCTCCTCCCAGCCTCCCCCTCTCTGCTCCCAGCCTCCCCCAGCATCAGCCTCCCTCAGCATCAGCCTCTCTCCTCCCAGCCTCCCCCAGCATCAGCCTCCCTCAGCATCAGCCTCCCTCCTCCCAGCCTCCCCCCTCCCAGCCTCCCCAGCATCAGCCTCCCCCAGCATCAGCCTCTCTCCTCCCAGCCTCCCCCAGCATCAGCCTCTCTCAGCATCAGCCTCCCTCCTCCTAGCCTCCCCCAGCATCAGCCTCTCTCCTCCCAGCCTCCCCCAGTATCAGCCTCTCTCCTCCCAGCCTCCTCCAGCATCAGCCTCCCTCAGCATCAGCCTCCCTCCTCCCAGCCTCCCCCAGCGTTAGCCTCCCCCCATCCCAGCCTTCCGCAACATCAGCCTCCCCCCTCCCAGCCTCCCCCAGCATCATACTCTCTCCTCCCAGCCTCCCCCAGTATCAGCTTCTCTTCCCCCAAGTCTCCCCCAGTATCAGCCTCTCTCCTCCCACCCCATACGCAGATCTCCAGTCTGCATTAGAGACACCCCCACGCTCCTTATAAATCTTCAGCTCTGCGAGTACTTACCTGCTCCAGGGCCCGCCGTCATCTTCCTGGCTCACGTGAGTATCCTCTTCTGACACCGGCTTCCATCGCGGCGTCCGGCTGTGAGCTCTGCATGTGAAATCCACACAGCATTGGACGCAGCACAGAGGAAGGAGCTGATTGGCGCGCCTGTGACTCCGGAAGTGCAGTTCCGGGGTCAATCAGCTCTCTGTGCCCGGCCGCCGCAGTTTGTCTGCATTCGCGTCTTAATTGACGCGGATACAAATAAATAAAGGTGCGCCTCTCCCCCCTCCGAAAATACAGCGGATTTAATGAATGTGTAAAACTTTTTACTGCTAGAAGGTGCCGCCCCCTGCATCCTGCCGCCCTAGGCACGGGACCACGGGTGCCTAATGGTAAATACGGTCCTGCACGTTTTATTGAATTTATATTGTTGATCTGCACAGGGAGCACTTTTTATTTGGTTTTGGGTTTTTTTTAACAATCAATACAAGTTTTGGCATTGTAGCTGTTTACCAAATCAAATTCAAGATACACTTATATAATCAATATGGGCCTAAAGTGCAGAGACAAAGGTTTTATTTAAGGGTATTTACATCTTAATTGGAGTAAGGGTTTATGACTTTAAGCTGTTAAATATGTAGATGCCTCTTTTTCAATGGACCAAAGTAATTGAACAATTTTCTCAAAAGCTCTTTAACCCCTTAACGACCGCGGGCAGTAATTTTACGTCCTAGCGGTCACAATGTTACTGCCCGCGGTCTGTGGTGTGTGACAGCGCCATTATAAGCGCGATCGCAGTAAACTTTTACTTACCGCCCGATACGTGATCACGTCACGTGACTTCTGGTAGTTGTCATGGTAGCACAGGGTCATGTGATGACTCCTGTACTACACATGAATTGCTTTCACTTTCCCTTGGCCCGCAGCCCAGTGAAAAATAAAGTGAGCGTATCTGCTGTTTACAGCTGTGTAGCTGTGATCAGCAGATAGGGCTGAGCAATCGGATTGTTGATCGCTATAGCCCCCTAGGGGGACTAGTAAAATAAATTAAAAAAAAAGTTAAAAACATTTTTTTAAAAATTTAAAAAAAAAAACAAAAATCCTAAAAGTTCAAATCACCCCGCATTCGCTCCATTGAAAATTAAAGGGTTAAAAAAATAAAAAATATACACACATTTGGTATCGCCGCATTCAAAAACGCCCGATCTAGCAAAATATAAAATCAATTAATCTGATCAGTAAACGGCGTAGCGGCAAAAAAATTCCAAACGCCAAAATGACGTTTTTTTGTCGCCACAGCCTTTGCGCAAAATGCAATAACAGGCGATCAAAACGTAGCATCTGCTCAAAAATGTTACCGTTAAAAACGTCAGCTCGAGACGAAAAAAAATAAGCCGTCACTGAGCCATAGATCCTGAAAAATGAGAACGCTACGGGTCACGGAATATGGAGTAAAACGTGCGCCACTTTTTTCAGACAAACTTCCAATTTTTTTTAACCCCTTATATAAAAGTAAACCTATACATGTTTGGCATCACACCCACACATCAGTTTTACCATATAGTGAACACAGTGAATAAAATATCTCAAAAACAATAGTGCTATTGCACTTTTTTGCAATTTTTCTGCATTTGGATTTTTTTTACCATTTTCCAGTACACTATATGGTAAAACTTATGGTTTCATTTAAAAGTACAGCTTGTTCCGCAAAAAATGAGCCCTTAAATGACTATATTGACTGAAAAATAAAAAAGTTACGACTCTCAGAAGAAGAATGGCGAAAAAAAAAAACAGAAAGAGAAAAATCGGCCGGTCGTGAAGGGGTTAATGGGCTGCATGGGCTATACTCTCATTAGTCCATCACCAATTTTGTAGATAAAAGGTCTGGAGCTGTTTCCAGGTGTGGCATTCACATTTGGGCTGGAAACACATCTATGCAAGTAAAATCGGTCCGAGTTGGCTGAAAAAAACTCGGCTGATTTTAGTTCACGTTAGGTCAGAGTGCAATGCAAGTGCACTGCGATCCTAAGATTTTTCTCATGATTGCAGTGCGTGTGCAATGCGTGTGTGATCCTTTTTTTTTCTCAGCAGCTGTCATCTGCCATTCAGCTCTGCTACATGGCCGCTGACATCAGCCACAGACAGTCATGTAGCAGAGCTGAATGGCAGATGACAGCAGACACAGACAGAGCCGCACGATCAGAATGAACTCGGGTGAACTTCACCCGACTTCATTGTCATACTGCGGCTCTATCTGTGTCGCGTCCTGATTAGTGGTCACCCGTGAAGGACTCACCGGTGACCGCTAATCCCCTGAGTGACTGAATTGAGCAGCGCGATTAGCGCTGCCGTCACTCAGGTTACCCGTGGCCAGCTGGATCCTCCCCCTGTGACCGCAACTCACCTGTGACTTCATCGCTGTCACTCGGGCGACTTGCTGTCACAGTTGGAAGCTCCAGCGGTGGCCGCGAGTAACCTGACTGACATCAGCTGATCGCACTTCTCACCTCAGTTGCTGTGTGGAGCTGACAGGAGCGGCGGTGTCTTCTGCAGCTCCTGTCACCTTCATGTAGCAGAGCTGAGAGCGTCGAGGGACCTCCGTGGATTACGTCGGACAAGGATGGTTTTTTTGCGTACTTAATAAAGTGGTGAACGAGGGTCTTTGTTATTGTTTATTATTTCAAATAAAGGATTTTTTCACTGTGTGTGTTTATCAACTTTAATTTACAGGTTAATCATTGGGGGTATCTCATGGATGCCTGCAATGATTAATCTAGGATTTAGTGGCAGCTATGGGCTGCCATTAACTCCTTATTACCCCGATTGCCAACGCACCAGAGCAAATCGGGAAGAGCCGGGTACAGTCACAGAACTGTCGCATATAATGTATGCGGCAATTCTGGGCGGCTGCTGACTGATATTGTTAGGCTGGGGGGCTCCCCATAACGTGGAGCTCCCCATCCTGAGAATACCAGCCTTCAGCCGTGTGGCTTTACCCTGGCTGGCATTAAAATTGGGGGGACCGCACGCCGTTTTTTTAAATTATTTACTTATTTATTTTCCTGCTCAGCATAGACACGCCCACCGGCTGCTGTGATTGGTTGCAGTGAGACAGCTGTCACTCAGTGTGGGTGTGTGTCTGACTGCAACCAATCATAGGTGCCGGTGGGCGTGTAAAGCAGGGAATACGAGATTGAATAATGAGCGACCGGCTTTTTCAAAAAAGGAGAAGCCGCCGGAGCAGTGTGAACGCCGTGCAGCGCCGCGGATCGGGGATCGGTGAGTATGAGAGAGGGGGGAGAGGGATAGACCGACATGGACAGAGAGAGAGGGACAGAGATAGTGACCGACCAACAGACCGACCGATAGAGAGAGAATAGAGAGCGAGAGGGAGAGACCGACTGACAGAGAATAGTGATTGACAGACATTGGGAGACATCGCTCGTTTCCAGTGTTTTAGGAAACATGCGAGAAATGTATTTAGAAAATCGGATGTCACTAGGATGGTGTGAGTGCCGTCCCGTGACATGCGATGTTTTACACGCTCCCATAGACTTGCATTGGAGAGACTCGCAGTAGAAACTCGCAAAAAAGCAGCATGCTGCGATTTTTTTCTCAGTCCGATTTGGACTGAGAAAAAAAAAAAAATCGCAAATGTGAGCTGAATCATTCACTAACATGTGTCCGATTCCAATGCGAGATTTTCTCGCATTGCTCTACTGCAAGAAACTCGCAAGTGAGAAGCCGGTCTAGGACTGGATGTCCATGGGACAACAGTGGCTAATGATAGCAGAATCCTTTCCATGGTGAAGAAAAAACCCCTTCACAACATACACCCAAGTGACGAACATTCTACAGGAAGTAGACGTTTCACTATCTAAATCTACCATAAAAAGAAGACCTCTTGAGAGCAAATACAGAGCGTTTGTCACATGGAGTTTTACACAAAACTCACCGACTCATGGCAGCATCAGACACTGTTCACATTGCACATTCTGACACTCCGCCCGATGTTTTCTCTGGTGTTTCTGATCTACACAGGTAGACTCATGTGTCGACCAGCACTGTGCGCAATCATAGACAGGCTAGCAAGTGTTAACCTCTGCAAGCCTGCTTGTCAGGCTTCTGGGACCACATGTTGTTAAGAAGCCTATCACATCTGCTCCTTTCATACTTAAGTTAAAACCATTGTATATAACTGACTTGTGTCTATCAAAACTCCAATGTGAATAGTAAGAAGTGGTCAGCTGGGTCCCAGATTAAATACACAACAAAGTGGGAAGCAGTTAGTTGTTCAGCCTCAGTATAAGGAGGGCTGCGCCCCCAACTTGCAATAAAGCAAGATAGCAGACAAAAAACACCAAAAAACTGAGCAAACTGAGCTTGTTACCATTCACATTGGAGTTTTGATAGACATAAGTCAGTTATATACAATGGTTTTTAACTTTAGTTGGTTAGGGACCGTCCCAGATGGGTACACCGTGACGAGGTGGGACGGCTTCTTACGTTTTTGCAAAAATGTATATACTAAGTACCCTGTTATTAAGCACTGGCATTTTATTCATTATTATTCACAGTATTTTTCATACAATTTTTCTTTGTTTTATTCTTGTCTAGAGGCTGCCATTTACATGCTTGTAATGTTGCATGTTTACTGTTTTTTCTGTTACAGCTCAGTTTTTTGGTGTTTTTTTCCTTTCATACTTACACACACAGACTATAGTTTCTTCTGTGTTGCTCTATGTGCTGTAGTGTCCCAGATTTGCTGGAGATAGAGTTGCTTTATGCTTGTTGTTTCCAGCCTGCTCTTGTTTTCCTCCTAATCTCTTGTTGTCTTATACCTCTGTGTGTGCATGCTGTGTGACAGAATTTTTGTTTCCCGTGTTTGTCTATTTCTGTGGGTTAAATCACATTTCTGTTCCGGCCCCCTGGGGGAGAGAATTATAGGATCAGGGCTGCAAGGAGACTCAGACATCCCCATCATTAGGGGTATCTCTGAGAATAGGGATAGCGCAGGGTTCCCTAGTCTGTGGGTCAGCTTAGAGGCCCCAGTTTCCCTCTATCCCCATAGTTCCACATGACAGGTTCACGACAAGGTGCAAACCATTACTCAGCCTTAAATATGCAAAGGCCAGAATAGAGTTTGCCAAAAAAACATCTAAAGAAACCAACCAAATTCTGGAAAATCATTCTTTGAACAGATCAACCAACGATCAACCTCTACTAGAATGATGGCAAAAAGAAAGTATGGAGAAGAAGGCAGGAATGTCTCATGATCCAAAGCACGCCACATCCTCTGTAACACATAGTGGAGGCAGTCTGATGGCCGGGCATGCATGGCTTCCAATCGCTCTGGGTCACTAGTGTTTATCAATAATGTGATTGAAGAAGAAGCAGCTGGATGAATTCTGAAGTGTGTATGGCGATATTTTTTGCTCAGATTCCACCAAATGCAGCAAGGTTGATTGGATACCGCTTTACAACAGAGATGGACAATGACCCAAAACATAGTGTGAAAGCAACCCAGGTGTTTTTAAGGCAAAAAAGTGGAGTATTCTGCAATGGCCGATATGACGACTCAGCATCTGGCCATATGTGGGAGGAGGGGGTAAACTGCTCTTAATTTGTCCAGATATATTGCTCCTTTGTTCGGTAAATCAAGAGAAATTAGCAATTGTTTCATGTCAGACTAATCAGAGCCCTTTAATTTGCGAATTGCCTGTTAAGTGTGGATGGCTCATCCCCTTTTGACTACATCAGTCAGAGGACAATTATGCAGTTGGATTGAACTATCAACCAATGAGGGAACAGCCATCTGTCATCAATCTGTAAGACACAATACCCTCAAATGATAACTGAGTAGTCTAAAAAAGGCCTTGGTCCTTGCACCATTATCATTGTACAGGACTTCAGCTTAAGATCCATGGTTCCAGCTATAGGATTTTAGAACTGTTTCACTGCCCAACATTGAGCCAACGAATTCACTTGGAGAACCCAGGTTGGGCAGTTTGGTCACCCACCTGGCTGCATAAATTACTGTGCTTGGTGAGCTTCCTAAGATTGCAGCTATTACATCTCAGTGGTGCTGACTGGGATAGTTAGCCCTGGAAGCCCCGAAGTCACATAGATTCTTAAGGTGGCTTTACACGCTACGAGATCGCTAAAGCGATCTCGTTGGGGGTCATGGAATTTGTGACGCACATCCGGCCGCTTTAGCGATGTTGTGTGTGACACCTATGAGCGATTTTGAATCGTCGCAAAAACGTTCAAAATCGCTCATCGGTGACATGCCCCCCTCTTCCCAATTATCGTTGCTGCTGAAGTAACAATGTTGTTTGTCGTTCCTGCGGCAGCACACATCGCTATGTGTGACGCCTCTGGAACGACAAACATCTCCTTACCTGCGTCCACCGGAAAAGGAGGAAGGAAGGAGGTGGGCGGCATGTTCCGGCCGCTCATCTCCTCCCCTTCTTTTCTACTGGGCGGCGTTCAGTGACGCTGCTGTGACGTCGCTGTGACGCTGAACAAACCGCCCCCTCAGAAAGGAGGCAGTTCGGCAGTTACAGCAACGTCGCAGAGCAGGTATGTGCGTGTGGCGCTGCCGTAGCGATAATGTTCGCTACGGCAGCGATCACCACATATCGTGCCACCGACGGGAGCGGGTGCTATCACACGCGACATCACTAGCCGATGCTAGCGATGTCGCAGCGTGTAAAGCGGACTTTATTCCGGGCGAGACAGCAGAGGGGTGAGACTCTGTCACTTGTACCATCTTGTGTTCTTGCTGGGAATGTACAATATGCTTTTGACTGTTGGTGAAAAAAGGAGAAAATAGGAGTATATTAGCTCACCACTATGTTTAAAGATCCATCTGACTTCCAGGTAATGAACTTTCTATTTGTTAGGCATTATATTGAATGTTTTAATGGTTGATTTGCTTATATACACTCCACATGGGATTACGCCTATATTTGGCCTTATAACTGGCCATTCATACGTATAGTCCTCAGTTTGTGACACTTCAACACTGACCGGGGGTCTCAGTATTCACCTGATTTAAGGCCGCTTTACATGCTACAATAAATCTTACGATGTGTCGGCGGGGTCACGTCGTAAGTGATGCACATCCGGCATCGTAAATATGATTGTAGTGTGTAAAACCTCCGTGCAATTGCGATTGAACGAAAATCCGTTCATCGCATGCACGTCGTTCATTCCTCAAAGATTGAACGTGTGGATGTGCAATGTTCCTGAGGCAGCACACATCGCAGTGTGTGACACCCCGGGAACATTGAACGACAGGTTACCTCCGTCCGCGGCTCCCGACGACAATGCGGAAGGAAGGAGGTGGGCGGGATGTTTACGTCCCTCTCATCTCCGCCCCTCCACTTCTATTGGCCGGCTGCCGCGTGACGTCGATGTGACGCCGAACGTCCCTCCCACTCCAGGAAGTGGACGTTCGCTGCCAACATCGAGGTCGTATGGAAGGGTAAGTACGTGTGACAGGGGTTAATCGTTTGTGCGGCACATTCAACAAATTGAACATGCCACACATACGATGGGGGCGTTGCAAATCGCATACGATATCGTAAGCGAAATTGCAACGTGTAAAGCAGGCTTTAGATCTTAATGCAATCAATCACACTGTCACCGATTTATTTACAGGATTTATTTTTATCCTGAGTATTTTTGGTGGTTTTCCTGAGACCATCCCTGTCTGTGTAACAATTCTGATCGTGTAACAATCTTTATATTCCTCCAGATGATTCATTTTGGTGATGTCTTATCATGTTTTTAATTGTCTATTGTGGTTTTTTCATATCTAATAAAATTGTCCATTTTTTGCACATATACTCTTTGTCCTCTTGTGTATATGTGACGCCCTGGGCAAGCCAGGGGTCACAGGTCACAACATCACCACACACCCCACATTCCCTGCAAGAACACCGTAGTCAGAACACAAACCCTTGTTGCCCTTCCCCAGGGGCTGGTTATCACACCAGGGGGTGGAGCCAGGCGGTTGGTCTCCACCCACCGAGCAGTTCACAGTCCTGGAGGCGGGAAAACGTGAGACTTGGAATTTGAGTGTTGAGTTGAGAGGAATGAAGAGCAGTGAAGTGGCAGTAGAGCAACCAAAAACTGACTGAGAGCGTCCGGGTGTGTGCCCCGGATGAGACAGCAAGGTTGACAGACGGCGGTGACCGTCTGCAGTGGAGGCTGATCGGAGTTGCCGAAAGGACCGTGGACAGGTGGTGGCCCGGCGGTACCGGAGCGGTACACAAAGTGAGGCCAGCACCATTAGCAGGGGCCTTGCGGATCCCGGCAAGGCTTGGAGTCGCCGTACAATTTGCCAAATCCGTCAGTGAAGGGGACCTCCTGGGTCTCTAAACAGCAAAGTCCCGATTGAAGGCAAAGGTCTAACCGTGAGAGAGGGACACCGCCAAGGCACCAGTACCTCAGGGCCAGCGCCTGCGGGCAAAGAGGGGCTCCTCCGGCCCATATCCAAGCCGGGGAGCGGGTTACCGGTGGGAACCCATCGCTACCAACAACCGTATTTAGGTGCAGGGAAGAGACAGTCACCGCTAACTTGCAGGGAACATCGACACCGCAGCCGTCCGAGGGACCCGTCCAACCAGCCGCTTGTTTACCGTGAACTGTGTCATCATCCTTGGGCTGAGTGAGTACCTCCGTGCCGTGCGGCACAGCGCTGCCCCTGCGCCCCTGCACCTCAACAGGCCCCCATAACCCGCCTGTCAACTACCCCCATCACCGGGACCCGGGACAACCAACCCCCTACCCACAGAGGGGAGAAATAACAACAGAGCTGCTCCCTGTCACCGCTCCCGGGATCCCCATACAGAGCAGCGGTGGTGTCCATACAATCACCACAACCGTGGGTGGCGTCACGGACATTAATCAAATCCCCCACCAACAACCAGCCCCCTTTCACTCACGGGCGAGGAGCGCCGCTCGAGTCCCCGGGATCCGGCCCATCGCTCGAGCCACCGAGCAGCAGTAGCCGCACAGCAGCGGTGGCCGGACCCGAGCGGTGGGAGAGCGCAGCGTTCCCTCCTCCGCCCGCGACAACTTGGCATCTCGAACAGGATCCTACCGCTCTGCCGTCTGGTAGAGGTGCGCCTTGTTACTGCCGGAGGTGTCTGGCCGGAAAATTTGGAAAGCCGCCATCTTGGGCGCGAAAAAGTCCCGCTCGAGCGTCTTCTCGAGTAGTGGAGGCGCAAAGGCCAAAACCCCGCCCCGATAGAGGAGCCGGAAAGAGGCTAAGGGGGACGAAATGGCGACTGGTGGCATGTAGCCACGGCTATAAAGGCAGGGACGCCAGGACTCTGCAGGAATATTGGGTTCCTGGAAGGCACGATTGCCAAGATGTACAGTCCGACCGCCAACGAGGACGCTCCCACACCCGGCACGGCGATGTGGCTGAGAGACCGGACTGCCCCGTTAAATAACCGTCTGCAAGCCCATATGCAGCTCCTCCTAGAGGAGTGGGAGACCGACATGGCGGACGTAGTGGCTGCTATGCGGAGACGCAAGGTGGAAGAGGATTTGGAGGAGCGGGTAAGAGACCCACACCCCTGTATTCCCGAGGGATCGGCCATTGAAGCTGAGGAGCCCGGCCTGCCTCCGCTCACCCTGCCTCTCTCCCCGCTACCCGTGTTAGCTGCTGCCGCTCCGCCACTAGGCCCGCTGCCTGCCCAACCGGTAGCGATACCCTGACAATCCGCTCCGGCGGACCAACCGGCTGCAGACGTCCAGGACGTCCCTGAATTACTCCCGGGGGAACCGCTAGGACCGCGGCCCCTTGACAAAATTGTGCCAGAAGTCACGGCAGTGACGGCGCCAGACCCCGAGCCCAGGACCGTAGCATGGATGAAGGCCCAGGTGATTAAATTCCACCAACGTCAGCAGGATCAGATCTTCTGGATGATGGAGCATTGGACCAACGAGGTGGAGATGCTGATTGCAACCGCCCCGATGTACGGGAAGGGAACAGATGTAACAGAGTCGACTGGTGACCCACGTCCCTATGTCCTTTCAGGACCGACCGCTGCGGCTGAGGGGCCCGGCCTAGTCTCGGCCTAGTCTCGGCCTATGCATCACCCTTGCCGTTACTTATGGGGCGCCTCAGTGTAAACTCGCCTGACCTGCTGCCCCGTGCTACTGCAGAAGGATCTGATGTGCTGGATGCTGGAGGCCAGGAGGCTGCGGCAGCTGGCGGCAACCCTTCTGACGCAGGAGTAATTGATGATGACTTCGGCCCCGGCCCTGGGCCCACTGCTGAGTTTGAGGGGGCAAGTGAGCGTCCCCGCTATGAAGGAGACCCAGTGGTTTTCTACACCCCGCGCACAGGTGGAAATGGGTACCGGGCACCCCTGTCACAGCAGGCATGTCAGTGCATGTTTGATATGCTGGTGGCGGAGGATGGATTCGCCTCAGCTGAAGAATCGGAGTAGGGGGGGCGGAACACCGTTGTCACAGTCCCTGTTGGGACCAAAAAGTGTGTTTGTGTTGAAAAGTTTTAAAAGTCTGAAAATGAAAGTGAATGATTACCGAACAGTAACCTGATTGTCTAGCCTACTGATTGACCCGGCCGTTGCTGGCACCATTGTCCCCGTGGGGACCGTTTAAAAAGTTTTGCATAGGAACTCCTATGGACAAGCCCGAGAACTTGCAGGGCAACCACAAACTCAGTGGCTTGTAAATAAGTTCCGTTACCGTTTCCGCAATCGCCGCCTCCGGAGAGGCAGATTGGAGGGAGGGCCCGCAGTGGAGCAGGCTGGGGCCCAGCCACCACAGGAACCGGTGGCTACCCTCTGGGGGGCTCCAGGGGTTCCCCATGGACGTGGGTCCCCTGGAAAGGACAGATCCCGCTCGGGTAACTTGATGCAGGACTGGGGTCAAGGGGTGCTGCCTGTTTCTTAGGGGCAGCATCAGGGCCAGGTTATTTGGGTGGGTGACAGCGGAAGCCGCAACTGTTAACCGTTTGAAACCGTTTAAGAAAAGTGCCTCCCGATGTGGGATGAAGTTAATATATTTGTAAACCTGTTTACCGTTTTTCTTATCCTTTTTCAGGAAAATAAAACCGGTGTTGGACGGGCAGCCCGAGGACGGTCTGCGTTTTGCTAAGGGGGAATGTGACGCCCTGGGCAAGCCAGGGGTCACAGGTCACAACATCACCACACACCCCACATTCCCTGCAAGAACACCGTAGTCAGAACACAAACCCTTGTTGCCCTTCCCCAGGGGCTGGTGATCACAGCAGGGGGTGGAGCCAGGCGGTTGGTCTCCACCCACCGAGCAGTTCACAGTCCTGGAGGCGGGAAAACATGAGACTTGGAGTTTGAGTGTTGAGTTGAGAGGAGTGAAGAGCAGTGAAGTGGCAGTAGAGCAACCAAAAACTGACTGAGAGCGTCCGGGTGTGTGCCCCGGATGAGACAGCAAGGTTGACAGACGGCGGTGACCGTCTGCAGTGGAGGCTGATCGGAGTTGCCGAAAGGACCGTGGACGGGTGGTGGCCCGGCGGTACCGGAGCGGTACACAAAGTGAGGCCAGCACCATTAGCAGGGGCCTTTTGGATCCCGGCAAGGCTTGGAGTCGCCGTACAATTTGCCAAATCCGTCAGTGAAGGGGACCTCCTGGGTCTCTAAACAGCAAAGTCCCGATTGAAGGCAAAGGTCCAACCGTGAGAGAGGGACACCGCCACCGCCAAGGCACCAGTACCTCAGGGCCAGCGCCTGCGGGCAAAGAGGGGCTCCTCCGGCCCATATCCAAGCCGGGGAGCGGGTTACCGGGGGAACCCATCGCTACCAACAACCGTATTTAGGTGCAGGGAAGAGACAGTCACCGCTAACTTGCAGGGAACATCGACACCGCAGCCGTCCGAGGGACCCGTCCAACCAGCCGCTTGTTTACCGTGAACTGTGTCATCATCCTTGGGCTGAGTGAGTACCTCCGTGCCGTGCGGCACAGCGCTGCCCCTGCGTCCCTGCACCTCAACAGGCCCCCATAACCCGCCTGTCAACTACCCCCATCACCGGGCCCCGGGACAACCAACCCCCTACCCACGGAGGGGAGAAATAACAACAGAGCCCCCTTTCACTCACGGGCGAGGAGCGCCGCTCGAGTCCCCAGGATCCGGCCCATCGCTCGAGCCACCGAGCAGCAGTAGCCGCAGAGCAGCGGCGGCCGGACCCGAGCGGTGGGAGAGCGCAGCGTTCCCTCCTCCGCCCACGACATATACATGTATCTCTGAGTAGTGCAGTCTGGGGTGGTCGTCCCTTGTGACCGTCTCTCAGTACTGTTGCCTCTGGTTCTAAATGTTGAGGTTTCTGTATTTGTCACGGGCGGAGAGGATGCCGCCGCTGCTGCGCGCTCGCCAACGCTCGGGTCCGGCGCTGCTGCGGCTGCTGCTGCTCGGTGGCTCGAGCGGTGGGCCGGATCCGGGGACTCGAGCGGCGCTCCTCGCCCGTGAGTGAAAGGGGTGGTTGGTTTGGGGGTTTTAGTCTGTGACGCCACCCACGGGTCGTGGTGAAGATGGGCACCACTGCTGCTGGTGATGGGGATCCCGGGAGCGATGGTAGGGAGCAGCTGGGATGTTGTTTTCCCCCTCCGTGGGTAGGGGTTGGTGGTCCCGGGGCCCGGTGATGAGACGGGGAGGCTGGGTTGGTGAGGTGCAGGGTTGCAGGGACAGCGCGGCGCGGTGCCGGATGGCACGGGTGTACTCACTCAGTAAGAGATGCACAAAGTCCTCGGTAAACCAAACGGCTGGATGGACGGGTCCCGCAGCCGGCTGCAGTGTCTCTCCCCGGACAGGTGATGGCGGTTGTCTTTCCCTGCACTTTGATGTTCTTAGTTGACTACTATGGATCCCCAACGGTAGTCCGCTCCCCGGTGTATGGGTACCGGAGGTGCCCGTTTGCCCGCAGGCGCTGGCCCTTGGGTCTCTAGCCTTAGGCGGTAGCTGTATACCCTCACGGTGTGGGCGGTTGCCTTCAATCGGGTCTTTGGTTGTTAGGAAACCTCTAGGGTTCCGGTCATATTCGGATTTGACTATTGTTGGCGGCTCCAAGCCTGGTCGGGGTCCGATGGCCTTGCCTGTGTGTGCTGGCTTCACTTCGCTCCCCGGTCGGTACCGGCGGGCCAACGCCCGACCCCGGTCCTACGGTTCCGCGTTGCTTCACCACTCCTGCAGACTGCCACCACCGTCTGCCAACCTTGCTGTCAGTGACTAGGCCACACACCCAGACACCCAAGTGTTTACTCCTCTCACTTCCACCTCCTGGACTAAACTGTTCTTTTTCCCGCCTCCAGGCCTGTGAACTCCTCGGTGGGTAGGGCCAACTGCTTGGCTCCGCCCCACCTGTGTGGACATCAGACACTGGAGGGAGGCAACAAGGGTTTTGTGTTTGGCTGGTGTCCCTGTCTGATGGGGGTGGGGGTGTTTGTGTTATCTGTGACGACCTGGCTAGTTGATATGTTTAACCTTTGTCAGGCTGCATAATTTTGCCAAAATTTCTCGACCCCTTATTTCGGAAGGGGGTGGAGATATTTTATTGAAATTTGGCCAATATATTCTGGACCAAAACTGCTGAGATGTCACGAAATTTCAGCCCACTACAGCTTTTCGAAAAAAAAAAATGATTGCATTTTAAAAAGGGAATAGTTACAATTGTACCTATTCAGCCGCACGAAGGTTAAAGAGTCCATGTGTTCATGTGTACAGGGCCAGTGCAGGGATCTTCATGGCCGGTATCCAGAAGTAGGTACAGATACAATGGGAAATAGTAGTTCAATCCAGCACCAAAAAATTGTTAACATTTTTTAGCTTTATTAGAATATTAAAATAAATCCATGGGCACAATAAAGAAAACTTCATAAGAACTCCATGAAGAAGTCATAAATAGATGGAGCTTACGTGTTTTGGATGTATTTGTCCTTATTCATAGGTGCTGCTAGCTGAGATAGTTGGCCCTGGAAGCTCTGAATCCCTGGTGGACCACCAGAAGGGTGAGACTCTGTCACTTGTACCATCTTGTGTTCTTGCTGGGAATGTGCAACATGCTTTTGACTGTTAGTGACTCAATAAAGTCTTGCTTATGTTTGGTTCCCTCACCTTGTGTTGTCTGAGTAGTGTTCTGCCCATGGGGAAGGAGTGTGGGCGTTCAGTGGGATGAGCCCTGGTCCGTGCGGTCTTTCTAAAGTCAGCCAGGCCAGGGGACGAGACCACCCACTGACCCTCGTGTCTCCACAGCTGAGTCAATCACTAAGTCTCAATCCCATCAAGATGCATTTCACATGCCCAAGACAAAATTTAAGGCAAAAAGATCCACAAACAAGCAAAAACGTGAATACAGTTGCTGTAAAGGCTGGCAAAGCATCACAAAGGAGGAAACCCAGCATTTGATGATGTCCATGGCTTCCAGACTTCAGGAAGTCATTGACCTCAAAAGATTCTCTACTAAGTATTACAAATGAACATTATGTCAAAGTTAATTTGTTCATTTACTTTTGAGATCCTGAACCCCCGACATCAAAGGAAACTTGGCAAAAAAATGGTTGCAGTTCGTAAATGTTTTGCATGATATTTTCTTTCAACCCTCTTTCATTACACCTGAAAGTCTACACTTCCACCGTATCTTCGTTAATTAATTTTAAATAAATAATAGTGACATGCATTGCCCAAATCACAAGAATTTGGTCACTGCCCAAATATTTTTAGACCAAACTGTATAGGATATATAACCCACAGGCATATGGAGTTTTGCACAAATTTCCTCAACTGTCATGGCGGCGGTGGGCTCTGTTCCCATTACAGTTTCTGACACTCTGCTCAATGGTTTCTCTGGTGTCTATTTTTCCAGCATTTTTGAGCCCCCAGTCAATAGATTTGACTTTAAAAACGCACTGGGCAAAACGCGGTAAAAACTGCACAAAAAACGCATTGCTTTTTTAATGCGTTTTTACTGCACTGTGTTTTCTGTGTGTTTTTTTGGGACAAAAACGCATCTTTGTGGTAAAAAAAAAAGATGCCGCGTGTGAACGGTATGTATAGAATCAGCATGATAGCGCCAGTATAGCACTGGATTTAGGTTATATAGGAAAATCCTGGTGATTGGTTCACTTTAAAGAATGGGTTGTTGAAATTCAGCATGACCGATTGTTCTTAACCAAAAAACAACTGTCAGGGAAAAGTCGGCCTGTCACACTCAGAATTGCCCAATACTTGCTAATTCGTTTTCTAATGTATATAGTCACTTCTACAGACAACCTAAAGTCTACAACCCGGAGAATGTACTGTATAGTAACATTCAGTACTATGCATTAACATCCAGTATTTCATCCCATCTCATATAGTCTATTCCATGACCCTGATACGTCACTGTGTGCATCTGGATTTGGCCATAACCTGTCATGTCACGGCTTCTTCATGCTGTTTATCTACAAGTTGCATTCTTTTGATGAGGTTACATTGTGACATGGGGGCTTCAGGGGTTGGTTTTATCTTCACAATAGACCCCGATCTGGACATCTGGTGTAAGGATTCTTGAATAGAAAGGGAAAGAGTGCGCTATTCACATGCTAATAGCGGCCTGTATATAATGCTAGAGCGGGAAACTGTTGTAGAGACATAGAAAAAGGCACAGACACAGAGTGGGAGGTTAGAGAGGCACAAACACTGAGATACAGGACAAGTGTAGAGCCCACCTCAGCCAGGGATCCCACTAGGAAGCTGGACAGCACGAGCAGGTGGCAATGTCTGCAGCAGCCAAGGATCCCCTGAAACTATCCAATTCTAAACAGGAAAGAAAGGTAAGACCTCGCGAAGAGTCTCGCCAACAGTCTCAGGCAGAACCTTCACTTCTCACCACTAGCCTATATTGGGATGGGAGGATGTATCTCCAAATCCCCTTTTTACATATTGTAGAGCCGCAGTACGGCACTGTTCACATACACATAGGGGGGCACACTTGCAGCTGGACCCATTTAACTTTTGCAGCCAGGCTCTGCCTAATTGTCCATTGGGAAAGTTCACACACAGTGAACTTGCCGAGTCTGCCTATTTCAGAATCACAGCATGTGGCTTTGTGATGTATTCATGTACAGCATAATAAAGGAGGATTGCAGAAATCGGCTGTAGCAGTCGGTGGTAGGACTTGGCAGGGATATGATCCGATAATGTGTGGACTATTCATAAGTATATAATACTCAGTTGTGCCTTATGGCGTGTGTTGATTGGATGGATTTCCACTTGCCAGTTCAGGTTTTGGCTACTTTTCGGAATCTGGCGGTGGCATGGGCACATTTAGAAGTTCATGGAAGGGAAGTCACAGCTGCATTGACATGTGGACCAAAGGTGATATTTTATTACATATCAGTGATATATAAAAAAGAACATAAGAAAATGTATATGGCAAGTTTTTCAAACTTCAGTTCAGCCATTTCTAATGTTGCGTCCATCACGTCTGATGACAGCGAAGTTATGACAAATAACAAATAACTGTTTTCAAATGGACACCGTTGACTTCTAATGGGTCATATAACACTTTACACTATATTATTTGTACTGTCAAAGATACTGTAACACCTAACAGAAAGGAAAATGACAGCGTGAACAGCTGGCTGACAACCAATATGGCCGACATTTCCGCTCTCACAAAGCTTGTCGCACTATTTCTGGGACTAACTAGAATAATTACAGTGGTACATATACAAAATTTCTGTATAAATATGGACACGTTTGTACGTGCCTATACTTCTGCCATTCTTTTCAAGCTTTCTTTGCAGAAAAAGAAGTTAAAGGTCACCAGGTCTTTGCTCCCCCATCTGAGAGCAGCATAATATAGAGACAGAGACCCTGATTCCAGCGATGTGTCACTTACTGATCTGTTTGCTGTCATTTTGTTTTCTCTGCTGCACATCTGGCAGTTATACAGAGGTCATGAATATGCTGGACTACCTGGCAGCAGGCCAAGTAGTCCTCTAATGATTATCTCCTGCTGATTAATCAGTGATTTTATCAAAACTACACTAAGCAGCCCAGTAAGTGACACTGCTGGAATCAGAGCCTCTGCCCCTACGTTACGCTGCTCTCAGATCAGTTGGCAAAAAGCTGGTGACAGATTCCCTTTAATGAAAAGCTACTCTCATGTACTTCCTGGCTGTCAGTGGAGGGAATAATATGTGGGTGCAGATAAGGTAGGTATGGCACTGCTGTGCCAGACACTTAAAGGAAATGTGTCATGTCTTGGCTTCCTAAGGGGACTTAAAGAGATTGTCTACTACTAATGTGATCCCATTTCATTTGTCCTAACTCTTCCTAACTAAGACTTTCCTAATATACTTTGCTACCTGCCCTGCTCCTGTAAGCTGATTTCTCTGCGGCTCCTATATTCCTCTGTTGATGTCCTGGCTTTGATTCTTCTTGTCTGGATAAACTGAGCAGGTCACGTCACTGATGGGGGCGGGGATGCCTGTCTGTGAGTGACAGCAGTCTGGACACACATGCCCAGATCACAGGTCACACTTCTAGTGCTGTGCTTTCATGTGACAAGCGCTGCAATGTGCCGATCATTAGATAGTACTGTATATCACATTGCACGATCTATCTAATGATCGGCACATTGCAGCACTTGTCACATGAAAGCACCGCACTGTAAAGCAGGATGAGAGAAGTATGACGTGTGATCTGGGCATGCGTGCCTACACTGCTGTCACTCACAGTTAGGCAGCCCGGTCCCCACCAGTGATGTGCCCCGCTCAGTTGGTCAGGTTGACTCGCCCACCCCAGGGCTTTGGGACACCCGGTGCCGGGCCGGACAAGTCCGGGGGTAGTCAGTGGTGGCGGTGCCCGACTCCGTGACCCTGGCGGGGTCAACTAATATGGCTGTTGTGGGGGTGGTAACTTTAATTAAAGTTTGTGGGAATATTCGTGACGCCACATGTGGATTGCGGCTATAGAGCCGCCGCTGCTGGATGAGACCTCCGGGGCTGATGGATTAGCAGCTGGGATGGTTCTGCTCCCCACAGGTGGAGTGGTACCCCGGGGCAGCCGTTGGTGCTTATTAAAGTCCATGCTGCTTTGGAAATGGTGCAGGGCTAATCAGGACAGTGAAAAGAACCGACACAAACAACAGTCTCTTTACCTTCTTTTCTTTTACTTTTTAACAGTCCACTCCTGGGAGACCGTCACAGGTGGTGAAGGGGATCCGGTCAGCCTGGAAGTACCTGGGGTGATCTCCTTGGCCAGTTGAGTATTGAGGCCTACTCCCTGTTCTTCCTTTACTCCTGCACTCTGGGTTTAGCAATGGCCCTCTTGCTGCTGGGACCGGTGGTACGTCCCTTTCTCGTAGGATAAGCTGCGCAGGCCCTCTTTGATGCTTCCCTGCTGTGGTCCGCACCGGGCCCTGGTGATGCAGCTGTACCTTCAGGTTGTTTTGGGGGCCAGGAGACCTACAGTCCTCCTGCCCTTTGGATTCGGTTACTGGGGGAGCTAACACCCTTGCAACCACAGACTCCGATGTCTAATTTTTACTGTGTTCTTCTGAGGCGAACTGGTTCTGACCAGTTCTCCCCTAGAATCTTCTCTCCGTGCCTCGCTATGGCCCCTGCTTCTTCTGGGTTGAGCTAGCCTAGCTCCAAACCCCAGCTCACAAGACCGTCTACACAGCTCCTCTCTCCTTGAACTTCTCTAACAGACTGACTACCTAACTCCTCCCTCAGGTCAGACTTAAGGGAGTGCTCCCTGGAACTCCAGAGCTCCCTCTGCTGGCCTGAGGGAGAAACGGTGTTGAATGTTGGTACTTACTGGCCAATAGACTTCCCCAATTACCTCCAGGCTCAGCATTAACCCTTTGGAGGGGTAATACTGTTGTGGTAACCAGATCCTGGGGCGCCACATGATTCCGGTCTCCAGACCGGAGAGATCAAAGCCAAAACTTCAACATGGCTTTAAGCAGGTTGTGCGCCCATCTCCATGCACATAAGTCTTGAAGGAGTCAATTTCTGATCGATCAATGCACACATTTCCTATGACTACCCATCCCAAGTCCAGTCTCTGGGCGTATGGTGCATAGTCAGGCCCATTACACTGTTGTCGCACCTTGTGTACCCTTAGATTGTCTCTGCCGAGCAGGAGTAGAATCTCTGCGTTATTGTCCAAAGGTGGGATAACGCTAGCGAGGTGTCTTAGGTGTGGTTGATGAAATGCAGCTTCTGGGGTAGGAATTTCATTCCTGTGGCTGGGTATTTGGTCACATTCAACGAGCGTTGGTAGAGGTATTTCAGTCTTCCCATTGATAGGAGACGCAATGAATCCCTGGGCTCTTCTGCCGCTAGTTTCTATGCGACCCGAGCAGGTGTTCAAGGTGTAGGGTTCTGATGGTCCATTAATTCCGAAGGCTTCAAAGAATTTGGTTCCTGCCAGGGACCGGTTGCTTTGGTCATCTATGATGGCATACACCTTCATTGCCTTTTCTGGATGTCCCTCGGGATAAACCTTGATGAGGCATATTCGGGCACAACATTTCTGCATTTGGCCCTCTCCACATACCTCTGAGCATGAGCAGGAGATGGCTGTGGTGGTGTCAGTCTGATTCTTGGACTCCCCGCCATGACTTGGAGTGGGAGCGGTGGTGACTGCAGCCGGTGTGTCACTAGCTAGCTGGGTTGGGTGCATGGCTGAAACGTGTTTTTCGCTATGACACTCCTCACACTTGATGATAGATTTACAGTCCTTGGCCATGTGCTCAAGTGATGCACAGCATTTGAAACAGATCCCAAGCTCTGTGAGGACTTTCTTGCGCTCCTGTAGGGTTTTGGATCTAAACCCTCTGCACTTGTTCAGTGAATGCGGTTTTTTATGGATGGGACATTCTTGATTGAAAGACTTATCTCGTGATGAGATGGTGTACTGTTTATCTGTGGGTGCTGCAGGTGATGGTAGCTCAGTCTTCCTGACACTCACAGTGTTCTTAATGTCTCTGCATTTGTGTATGGCACCTTCATACCTTGATGATGATGTTGTTGCAGCTACCGAAGTGTTGAACTCTAAAAAGTCGAGGCTGGGGTCGTTCCTCATCTGGGCCTGCTCGTCGATGAACTTGCAGAAGTGAATAAATGGGGGAAAGGTGACGTCATGCACTCTTTTGTACCTTGAGACTGACGTTGCCCATTTCTCCTGCAGACTGTATGGCAGCTTCACCACGATTGGGTTCATTCCATGGACTGTATCCAGGTAGCACAGCCCAGACAGACGAGGATCTCTTTTGGCGAGCTCCAGCTCCATGAGCAGATCACTTAGGTCTTGAAGCTTGTGGACGTCTTTAAGGTTGATCTTTGGGATTACCTGCAGTCTCTTGAATAGGGCTTTCTCTATTGCTTCTGCGCTGCCAAAGGTGCGTTCCAGTCTTTGCCATGCAGCAGTGAGACCTGCTTCTGCTTGTCCCACATAGACGGTTCTGAGGCTCTTGATACAGTTTGTAGAGCCTGGGCCCAACCACTTGATCAGGAGGTCGAGCTCCTGTTCTGCAGTTAAGTTAAGATTGGCGATGGCTGCCTTGAAAGTTGCCTCTAGTATCCTGTCGCTCAGGGCTGAGCTTCTTGAGGATGATGACCCGGATGACCGAGAAGAACGTCTAGATGAGGTTGATCGGTGTGATCTAGTTTCTTGCTGGTGAGAGATACGGTGTTCTGCCTTGTCTACGGCATCTTGCACCTTGGCATCTCTTTCCTTGTCCACCTCTTCTGCCTTGCTCAGGTCTGAAAGAGCTTCATCAATTTTAGAGTCTTTTAGAAAGGTAATGTACCTTGTTGACAGTCTCTTGTATCTTTCATGAGCTGTGTTCAGCCGTTCCATAGCGGCTAGTAAGCATGCGGCATCACCTGATGAGGATTCAAGTCTTGACATGTATTATGTGACTCGTTCCCACTGTTCTTCCAGGTGTTCACATAGCTCATCTTTCATAGTGTGATAGTTTTCAGTGGCCTTTATCATGGGTTTGGAAGAGCGCTTCGGTTGGACAACTTGGTCTGCTGGAAGCGCGGGATCTGCCTCCTGGGCTTCATAGTGGACAGTATCGGATTGTATTTGCTCCGTTTCAGCAGTGGGGAACTTTCCGAGGTCTTTTTCGGCCATTTTGATTTAAGGTGTACTGTCTCTTTAAGACACTTGACTTTTAATCAGGGGTCCGAAAATCGTTGTGCAGCTCTGCAAGGACTCCCTGATGAAATTCCCAAGGTGGCTTTAGCAAAACTTGGGGTTCGTAATCCAGTAATATGCAGTAATGAGGTGTATTGTACTGCAAGTCTATAGAAGGGGCAAGGCTAGAGGGAAACAGCAGGTGCATAAACTCTCCCTTTACAATGCAAGCAGTGGTGATACAGGACGTGGCAGATGGGAGAGCTTCCCCTTAGGCAGGGGAAGCACTGTTGCAGGCAGACTAGTGCACAAGGCTTGTTGCTAGGCAGATTACAATGTAAGTTACAGGGTTCTTAGGGATCTGTAGCCGGGGTATTGAGCTGTTAAGCAGTCTTCTGACTGATTGGGCTCTTCAGGAAGTTTTTGCTTTGGGCTGTTAAGCGGTCTTCTGACTGATTGGGCTCTCAAGGAAGTTTTGACTTTGGGCTGTTAAGCAGTCTTCTGACTGTTCTGTCCCCACTTAAAGGCGATTGAAGGCGCGTAGTTGTGAGAGGTTGTGAGAAACTTACCTTCGTTTTTCCTATTGGTGAGGCAGACAGGACCAGAGCGCTCCAGAGTTAAACATGCACATGCTGAGATGAAACAATGGTGGTTTATTTTCTCCAAAGGTTAAGGACATGCAGAAGTACAGCGGTCCAAGTACTTGGCATTGTAGTTCTCCTGTGATGCTTGTCTCTGAAGCTACTACGGTCAGAAGACTTTGCTTCTAGCAGCTCCAATAAGGGATGTTGTTCTCACAAACTCTGGTTTGGAATGAACATACCAGGATGTGATGCAAGAGGGTCATCAGACACTCCCATGGGCTGGACAAAAGAAACAGAGGAGCCGAAAGGTCTGACCAGTAGATGGCAGCAGAGACAAGCATGAAAAACATTAAATAACAGTTTTAACTAAGACAAATTAGAAACAGCACACACAGTATTCGCCTCTTTTTTTCCGTAGCGTAAATTGACATGCAGCGTTTCTTCCCGAACCGTAGCATGTCAATTTATGCTTGCGGAGACGCGAGTGTTCTCTGCGGGGAGAGCGCAGTGAAAGTCTACAGCGCCCAGAATTCTTCTTGTGGGCACAAACTGCTGCGTTCTCCTTCAAGATAACATATTTATTGCACCGACTAGTTGGAGAACTAACACCCCTGTGACTAGTCACAGGCCTAATTAGCATCTCATAAACGGTCTTTAGAAATGCTTTTTCTAAAGATCTGTTTATGTATGCTACTGGATGAAGGGACTGTTATGGAATATAGATATGTGCACAGAACTACTCGTGGTTCTGGGTGCGCAAGGGACCTGACAGGTTCCCTTTAAACTTATAAATGTGTCCCTGCTATATACTGTGTAATGGCCGTGTCTGACCGTACAGGGACATGGTCTGATCATACCACAGCTCTTGGGGAGAGGAGGACGCAAAAGAGTTTTCAGACTTTTTTACCTCCTCCTCGGCCCAGGAGCTGTGGTATGATCAGACCATGTCCCTGTACGATCAGACACGGCCATTACACAGTACATAGCAGGGGCACATATATAACATTATCTCAGCACAGGAACATTTTTTTTTAAACACATCCAGTTGTGAAAATTGTTATTATTCCAATATCTATTGATTAAAATAAACTTTTTTGTGAGGGAGAAACCCCTTTAAATTCAGAAATAGTCAATGCAGAACACACAGCACACACCAGTCTTCTATTCTTGCAAAACAGGAAAAGTCTCCCAAAAAATTATATGGAGACACAATTGTAAACAACCTGTAAAAAGTCAATGATCTGTGACATAATGTGACTTTTCAGATCTTCCTTCACCTTGATCGCACTGTCATAGTACGCTGTAATGAACCATGCACTGTAATGAGCCCACTATAAAGCACTAATAGCACTATTGGCCAACCAAGGGCAGTAATGCTAGGGCCGCAGTGAAGGTTGCTGGTAGAGCATTGCACTATTATTGTAAAAATGCTGTTATACATCAAAAAGTCTGTTCAGAAAATCATCAGTGTATCCAATCTTCAGTGTATCCAATCTTCAGTGTATCCAAATCTGCCATTTATTGGTCCAACAAATTCCAAATATCTTGTAAATAATTGATGCATTGTGGATCCGTTAGACTTACCGTATATATTACACTGTAGACATCATAAATACTTTTGATTGGATTTTAGTGGTGCTAGACAGCCACAGGGTAGAGTACTGGTTAGGGTAAGGTACTGGACTGCAGGGTAGAGCATAAAAACCCCAATATACTCACCTCCCCTATTGGCACGGTTCCTTTGATCTCAGCAATGTCAGATCACTACTGCAGCCAATCAGCAGCTTGTTATCAACTACAATTACATCTCAGTGCAAGGACAATGTTTCTTCTGCTCTGATGGAATAGTGAAGGCTGCAGTTGATCAATGGTGGATGATTGGTCACAGTGGTCACTTATGTCAGGTGACCGGAGGGGGACAAAATGCTAAGATCAGAGGAATGGTGCTGGTCCAGATGGAAACTATAGGGTTTTTATTTTATACTGCACCCTGGGCATGTCCAAATGGTCAACAACACCTTTAAGAGATGGAATACCCTACGTGAGAAATGATGTAACAGATCTGGTAACTAGCTGCTTACGAAGGTCGATTTTAAGGTCGGTTGAGCATAGGCCTTTATATGTTTTGGAGCTGCCTACAGAGCAAAGTGCTTACTGTATAACTACAATTCCCAGAACATCCTGACTTTTGTGTCTAATCATTTCTAACAGTACATGTTAGATGAACATTACGACATCATTCTTTAAAGTGACATATATTTTTCCTCCCTCACTTTAGCTCAGAAAACCGCTGATTGAACGAAAGAGAAGAGAACGAATTAACTCCTGTCTGGAGCAACTGAAAGAAACTGTGATCAGGGCCTTTCATCTTGATGTAAGTAACGTGCTTAAATTAGAGATATTTCCTCCTCCCCTCATATGTGTAATGCACAGAGTACTCAAGGATCTATATTTTCAAGGAAAAGGTTTTTAAAGTGTTATACTTTGGTAAAGTTATCTCTTATCACCTCCACGAAAACCTCATGAAGCAAAAGAAGACCAACATACAAGACCTTCTGATCTCACTGTAGAGCTGTGTATGATTATGAGAGCGAATGTGTTAGTCATTATATGTTTTGGTAATGCCCATTTAATTTACACTAAGCTCTGGAGGCAGATTCTCATGCAAATCTATATCCAGCTCAGAGATCATAACAGCTCATTTGCATATAAAAACATAGATTTATTTGTAATAAGAAATCATATCGCAGATATCATGGTATCATTTTATTCAACTTTCTATGACCTACAGGTGTAACACCCAGGGGGCAGGGGGATCAGGTCTGGTCTCGCACCTGTTACTCGTCACCGGGCCGGTGCAGAGGTCTGGGATGTCGCGGTGGCCTGCCCGGCTTCGTGCCCCGAGGTGTCCACAATAAAAGGGGATAGGAGGTGGATGTTGGGAGTTGTCTTTCCGTGACGCCACCTGCGGTACGCGGCCAGGGAACAGTCGCCGCTGCTGTCGTCGTCCTACGGGGCTGATGGAAGTAGCAGCGAGGATGGTATCGCTCCCCACAGGTGGAGCGAGCCCTGGGGAGGATGTGAAGGGGAGTAGTGGTGGCCATTGGTGCCAAGGCGCGGGGCGCTGGTGCTGGTAATAAGAGTCTGAGTCGGATGCTGCGGTTCCAGGTGTCTTTACTCACAGTTCTTTAAGTAACCCGGTTGCTGCTGCTGAAGTACTGGCCACCGCTGTGATGGGCCCCGTGGAACCCGGATCTCTTTGTAGTTCAGTCCGGTGTGGTGGATGGTGGGCCCTTCCTCCTAGTGCCGTGTAAGCTGGATCCCCGTGGCCTAAAGCTACTTGGGGACCCCAGTCCGTCTTGAGTGAAAAACTCTCATCCTGTCTACAGGTGCCACGGTTCCGCAATGGAGCCTGATTTGGATCAAGGCCCCGGATCCTATATGGCACTGTGCTTCAGACACTGTGTTGGCCTGGGAGACCTGCAGTCTCACCGTCTCGGGAGATTCTGGAAAACCAACTTGGAGAATGATCTTCCCTAAGATCGTGCACCTGTGTGGCGCCGGTCCCGAGGAAGCAATGAAGCTCTCCCCTCAGCGACTGTATGAACTCCTCTTTTCCACAAGAGCCACCGGTGAGACCGTTCACCCCTTTCCTCTCCTGCTGGAGAAATCTCTAACTGTAGTGTCTGCTCCTAACTCCCCCTGGTGGCTGCTCCTCCCCGGGGTCCCTGTCACTAGTAGGTGGCTGCCCGCCATGTTTGGAGACTGCCTTAAGACCCAACCCTAGCCCAGTCCCCAGTGGGGAGAGCAACCTGGTTGTGTGTTTGAGTATGTAAGTGGTGAAACTGGTACCGATCTCCTCCAGATCAGGGTTGAGCACTGCACCGTAAGTGAGGTGCAGTACCCTGTGGCGACTGAAGCCTCAGGGGTGCCACACATGCCCATATAGACAGCCTGGGAGGGTTGAGCCTATTGACAGATGACCCCACGGAGGGGTTAAACATCTGGCTGCCATTCCACCACCACCGGGCGCTCCAAACAGCAGCGGTGGTATCCCACTTTACCACACACCGTGGGTAGCATCACGAACTGTAAATATACCGTCCCCTGTAAATATCCCCCTTTATTGAGTGGCCGCACGAGCCACCGCGGATCTGGATCCGAGCAGCTCGGCCACTGGCACGGGGGCGGTACACGTCGAAAAACTTGGCATCACGAACAGGATACAAGCAGGACCCACTTACCTGGGTGACGTGCGCCTTGAAAACCGAAGACTGCAGGTCCAGAGTCCTTTTCCCGCCAATTCCGCCATTGTCCGCCATCTTTTCGCGCCAAAACGCTGTCTTCGTCGGGAAAGCGCGAGAAGCCTAAGCCCTGCCCTTCGTCTTCCTTGTGCGGCTGGAACCGGAATTTCCCAGAGGGCCACGGTCAGCGAGAGAGTGCTGCGAAAAGACCGAGGGGGCGGGCCAGAATGTGTTACTAGCAGAAGTGGAGCAGGGACGCCAGGACTCTGCGACAACGTTCCTGGAAGACGCAGTGGCAAGATGGTGGAGCAAGACTGGTCCCCAGAACGTGCTGTCCCTGGGACCGCGACATGGATAGAGGAAACAGAGCAGCTGTGCAGGAGAATCCAGACGCAGTTCCTGTTCATTCTGAATCACTGGAGGGAAGAGATGAGGAGCCTGGCAGTGGCGGTGCTAGCTCGTGAGGGTCGGACTAGACCAAAGCACACTAAGTAACATCACTGGGAACGGTCACCTGGACGTGCTCCCCTCCGCGGCAGCGGTACTTCAGGACATTTGGTTTAATCAGTCTGTGTATTTACTGACCTCACAAATCAACACAGCCTCATCCAGCACCACGACTACCAACTATGAGTTTCTCTGCTCCCTGTCTCCCAGGCCTACAGCCCACGGCTCCCCCCACCATCATCAAGGCCTGGGACATCTTCCCCCCCTACCAACGGAGGGGTTAAACATCTGGCTGCCATTCCACCGCCACCGGGTGCTCCCAACAGCAGCGGTGGTATCCCAACTTGCCACACACCGTGGGTGGCGTCACGAACTGTAAATATACCGTCCCCTGTAAATATCCCCCTTTATTGAGTGGCCGCACGACCCCCGGGTCCGGAGACCCCTTGAGCCACCATGGATCCGGATCGGAGCAGCTCGGCTGCTGGCACGGGGGCGGCACATACAGTTAGGTCCAGAAATATTTGGACAGTGACACAAGTTTTGTTATTTTAGCGGTTTACAAAAACATGTTCAGAAATACAATTATATATATAATATGGGCTGAAAGTGCACACTCCCAGCTGCAATATGAGAGTTTTCACATCCAAATCGGAGAAAGGGTTTAGGAATCATAGCTCTGTAATGCATAGCCTCTTCTTTTTCAAGGGACCAAAAGTAATTGGACAAGGGACTCTGAGGGCTGCAATTAACTCTGAAGGCGTCTCCCTCGTTAACCTGTAATCAATGAAGTAGTTAAAAGGTCTGGGGTTGATTACAGGTGTGTGGTTTTGCATTTGGAAGCTATTGCTGTGACCAGACAACATGCGGTCTAAGGAACTCTCAATTGAGGTGAAGCAGAACATCCTGAGGCTGAAAAAAAAGAAAAAATCCATCAGAAAGATAGCAGACATGCTTGGAGTAGCAAAATCAACAGTCGGGTACATTCTGAGAAAAAAGGAATTGACTGGTGAGCTTGGGAACTCAAAAAGGCCTGGGCGTCCACGGATGACAACAGTGGTGGATGATCGCCGCATACTTTCTTTGGTGAAGAAGAACCCGTTCACAACATCAACTGAAGTCCAGAACACTCTCAGTGAAGTAGGTGTATCTGTCTCTAAGTCAACTGTAAAGAGAAGACTCCATGAAAGTAAATACAAAGGGTTCACATCTAGATGCAAACCATTCATCAATTCCAAAAATAGACAGGCCAGAGTTAAATTTGCTGAAAAACACCTCATGAAGCCAGCTCAGTTCTGGAAAAGTATTCTATGGACAGATGAGACAAAGATCAACCTGTACCAGAATGATGGGAAGAAAAAAGTTTGGAGAAGAAAGGGAACGGCACATGATCCAAGGCACACCACATCCTCTGTAAAACATGGTGGAGGCAACGTGATGGCATGGGCATGTGTGGCGCCCCTGACCTGGTCAGGCACCACTGAGTACTGCACCCATGCTGGGGACAGTACAAACAGGTAATCCAGAAGGCTGACCGAGGTGTGACTACACAGGCGCATAGTGATCAGGTCTCACACATGTACCTTTGGGAGGACCCCTGGGGATCCCAGGAGGGGGCAAAGCCTTCACCTCCACTTGAGGAGTGGAGGGGGCAAAGCCTCCATCTCCACTCAAGGGGTGTGGTAGAGAGCCTGGTTGCTAGGTGGCGTAGGCAGGCACAAGGGGAAAAGAGAAGGAGGAGTAAACAGTCTGAAGCAGAGTGTGGAGGAGTGAGGAGCATGGAAGTGGAGCTCAGACAGGAGCAGCAGTGCAGGTCCCACGAGTGAGCCAGTTTAGTGTGCAGCTCAGGAAGAGCAGAAGCAGACCCTGGAGCTGTTGCAGTCTAACAGCGTCCGCGCAGTGACTACCGACGGGGGAGAACGGTCACCTGGTAGTGCTGCCCGAACACCACACACAGCTGGAGAGAGAGCAGTGTAGTGGAAAGTAAGGAGACTGTCAGGGAGTACCAGGCCCAAACGGGCGGCAGATCCCGGTGCGGGGATAGATCCACCTTTCCTTGCTAAACCTGCCGGTGTGGGGCCCTCAAAGCCCACGCCACAACACCCCAAAGGCCGCAGCCACGTAGCCACAGTTAGGGCCCATAGTTCACAGGAGGCAAGCAGCTGGAGTGATCTGGTCCAGGCGACAAGCAAACGGCAAACAAACGAGGGGAGCAGTTACTTCCCTGGGTGACCCCCATAGGGACTAAAAGTCGGGGTTACCACAAACCACAGAAGGGCTAAGGAAGGCGAGTCGGTAGCCACCCTCATCAGTCAGCCTGAAGGATACCTGGTTCCAGCCTGGTTCATCCCAGCTACGCCCGGGTTACTCACCCTGCCATCAACAGTGAGTAAAACCCCTGAAAGACATTCTGCTTGTGTTGAGTTATTCTGCGCCCTGTGGTTCTACACACCTACACAGGGTCCTGGGGCTTGCCTCACTCTCAGGAGGCTACTACAACTGACTGCACCCACCATCAGCCCCAGGCCTCCCTTAATCTGCAGTGGCGGTCTCCACTGACCGCAATTCTGAGAGTGGCGTCACGACAATCCTAAATAGAAGATCTCCTACCTGTGACAGGATCCAGCTGCGTGGAGTCCCTGAAGGTAATGCACCGACACAATACTTGCGGGGCTTCACATCTGGCGTCACGAACAGGATAAGGACTAGACCTGTTCAGACAGGTGACCATGTGCCTGGGCGGTCCGCTTGGAAAATTGGAAGCGCCGCCATATTGCCACCATGAAAAGCGCGCTGAAAAACAACAGCAGCCCGCGCTGGGAGAAGTTACCGCCCACGAAGAGGTGTGGCTACCCAGAGATCCCCTGCAGAGTCCTGACCTCGCAAGTGAAGAGAGCGGAGGCGTTCAGAGACGTCGGGACAGAAAGGGAGCCAGAAGCCTGCTGCTGGAAGAGGCAGAGCAGAAACTGAAGAGCCTGCTACTGGAGGCAGCGACGAGTCCACTGCTGGGAAATCGTGCAGAAGAAGGCGCAGAGGAAATGGCGTCTGAACGCAGAAACCCAGAACCAGGCTCCGCTGCCTGGTGGTATCGGGAGCTTGCCCAGTTCTGCGACCGACTGGAGACCCGGGTCGTAGAGCAGATCAGAGAGGAACGCACGGAGCTTCTGGAGATGGCTGCAGCGGTTCAGGCCTATGAGAGGGGAACCGCACGACGAGTGCCAGACCGGACGGCGACGACTCAGACCCCGATGATATCACCGATGGGTGAGTCCAGTGTTGCCCCTGCCAGCGCGAGTGCCCCGACCCCTGCTGCCACGCCCGCGGTCCCTGAAGAGGCGCCCGGCGCGGCGACGCTGAACCAGGCCGCAGCCACGCCAGGTGCGGCCCGCCAGGACCAGGCCGCCGCAGCGATGCCCTGCCCGGCCCGCCAAGCCCAGGCCGCCGCAGAGATGCCTTGCCCGGCCCGCAAAGATCCGGCTGCCGCCGCGACCCTCATCCACGCCGCAGGTGTGACGCTGACCCAGGCCGCCGCCATGCTAGGCCCGGCCCGCCAAGACCCCACCGCAGCAGCGACGCTCATCCACACCGCAGGCGAGGTGCTGAACCAGGCCGCAGCCACGCCAGCTGCGGCCCGCCAAGCTCCGATCGCTGCAGCGACGCCCAGCCCAGCCTGCACAGATCCCATCGCAGCTGCGACGCCAATTCAGGCCGCCGCAGCGATGCCCTGCCCGGCCCGTCAAGAACCGGCCACAGTAGCGATGCCCGCTAAGACTGCGACAGCGACGCTGATCCAGGCCGCCGCCATGCAGGGCGCGGCCCGCCAAGACCAGGCCGCCGCCATGTCAGGCGCGGCCCGCCAAGACCAGGCCGCCGCCATGTCGGGCGCGGCCCGCCAAGACCAGGCCGCCGCCATGCAGGGCGCGGCCCGCCAAGACCAGGCCGCCGCCATGTCAGGCGCGGCCCGCCAAGACAAGAATGTACCTCTGTTTACCCCGGCCTGCAAGGCCAGAGCAGACACCGCTCCCCAGTCTAAGGAAGTCCCTGCTAGGAGGACCCTGATAGGAGAGGACCCCGAATACTGGAAGCTGAAGGCTGACCTAGAGGCCCAGTTCCCACAGGAGATGGTGGATCGGTACCTGCTCCCTCCGCACACCCCCAAGGCGACTTCTGCAGTAACCACGCCAAAGAGTCCTCCGCCAGGGCCTGCTGATGACCACCCATCCCCGGCGCTGCCACAACAGGAGTGCTCAGAAGAACTAAGGGGGAGGGGAGGCCAGGAAGCTGAGGAGCTGACCCCGGAGCCATCAGCAGTGGATCCATGCCCAGAGCCAGAGATGTTGCCATACTCCCGCTGGGATGAAGAGGAAGATTTGTCCAGAAACCTCACCTGGGAGCCTGCAAACAGTGAAGCCGCAACCCAGCAGAATCCAGCCCGTAGGACACGGCGCCGTAGCAGAACCAAGCTTTCCCCTGCACCGCAGTCTCCAGAGCAGAAAAACGAAGTCATGGCCAGAGACTTGGAAGAGAAACGGTTCCTGAGAAGGGCCAAATCCCAGGTCAGAGGCCCACTTTGTCGTGGTGTAGTAGAAGACTTCAGCTTGAAATCAGGATATGGCTTCATAGTAGCTCCTGGTATGAAGGAAGGCATCTTTGTTAATAGAAGAGACGTAAGAGCCCATTTGCCCAGAGGACATCCAGGAAGGAATCTACGGACAGGAGATTCAGTGGAATTCACCATGCACCAAGGAGAAAGAGGATGGTATGCATTGGATGTTACACCATGTTCCAGAAATCCCTACAGTGAACCTGCTGTCTCAACAGAAAAAGAAACAGATACAGAAAAAGAAACAGATACAGAAGAAGAAAGGAAAGATAAAGGACCCACTGATGAGACTACCTCCGATGATGAGAGAAATGAAGAAAGCAACAAGTGCCGCAGCCCTACAGGCCCACGCCCTGGTAAGGAGGAATCTGCGTAAAGTAAAGAAAGAAGTACAGCAAGTTACCAGTTTGACAAGTTTTGAAAAGTTTGCAACGTTTATAAGTTTAAGCATGTGCCCACATGAACTAATGTGAGAAACCCATGAACCTTAAGGCTATGAACTGGCTATAGCCACAAACTCTCGCAGTGTAAATAGTTACCCCAGAGGTACCACCACCAGAGCCAGCCTGTTTAGGGGCTTGGCTCACCTGCAACCAGGGAGCACGTCCGTTTATGGGGCCTTGGCTCGCCTGCAACCAGGGAGCATGCCTGTTTATGGGGCCTGGCTCTCCACCACAAAGAGGGTACCTGGTCAGCACCAACTGTGGAGGCCGCCTCTACATCCTGCCAGAAGAGGCTGAAGGCGCGGATCCACCAGGCCAGGTATGCCCTGAAGACCACCAGACCATGAAAGCCGCCTCTACATCCTGCCAGAAGTGGCTGAAGGCGCGGCCAACGTGAGAGGGTTTTGGGTGGGTTAACGGACTTGTGGGTGGAGGGTGGTGATGTATGGTACCTGGTGGTTTTAAAAGTTTTACCATGTTTTAATGTTTTATGCATTTTAAAATGTTGTCTTGCAGCCCGAGGACGTGCTGGTGATAACTAAGGGGGAATGTGGCGCCCCTGACCTGGTCAGGCACCACTGAGTACTGCACCCATGCTGGGGACAGTACAAACAGGTAATCCAGAAGGCTGACCGAGGTGTGACTACACAGGCGCATAGTGATCAGGTCTCACACATGTACCTTTGGGAGGACCCCTGGGGATCCCAGGAGGGGGGCAAAGCCTTCACCTCCACTTGAGGAGTGGAGGGGGCAAAGCCTCCATCTCCACTCAAGGGGTGTGGTAGAGAGCCTGGTTGCTAGGTGGCGTAGGCAGGCACAAGGGGAAAAGAGAAGGAGGAGTAAACAGTCTGAAGCAGAGTGTGGAGGAGTGAGGAGCATGGAAGTGGAGCTCAGACAGGAGCAGCAGTGCAGGTCCCACGAGTGAGCCAGTTTAGTGTGCAGCTCAGGAAGAGCAGAAGCAGACCCTGGAGCTGTTGCAGTCTAACAGCGTCCGCGCAGTGACTACCGACGGGGGAGAACGGTCACCTGGTAGTGCTGCCCGAACAAAACACACAGCTGGAGAGAGAGCAGTGTAGTGGAAAGTAAGGAGACTGTCAGGGAGTACCAGGCCCAAACGGGCGGCAGATCCCGGTGCGGGGATAGATCCACCTTTCCTTGCTAAACCTGCCGGTGTGGGGCCCTCAAAGCCCACGCCACAACACCCCAAAGGCCGCAGCCACGTAGCCACAGTTAGGGCCCATAGTTCACAGGAGGCAAGCAGCTGGAGTGATCTGGTCCAGGCGACAAGCAAACGGCAAACAAACGAGGGGAGCAGTTACTTCCCTGGGTGACCCCCATAGGGACTAAAAGTCGGGGTTACCACAAACCACAGAAGGGCTAAGGAAGGCGAGTCGGTAGCCACCCTCATCAGTCAGCCTGAAGGATACCTGGTTCCAGCCTGGTTCATCCCAGCTACGCCCGGGTTACTCACCCTGCCATCAACAGTGAGTAAAACCCCTGAAAGACATTCTGCTTGTGTTGAGTTATTCTGCGCCTTGTGGTTCTACACACCTACACAGGGTCCTGGGGCTTGCCTCACTCTCAGGAGGCTACTACAACTGACTGCACCCACCATCAGCCCCAGGCCTCCCTTAATCTGCAGTGGCGGTCTCCACTGACCGCAATTCTGAGAGTGGCGTCACGACAATCCTAAATAGAAGATCTCCTACCTGTGACAGGATCCAGCTGCGTGGAGTCCCTGAAGGTAATGCACCGACACAATACTTGCGGGGCTTCACACATGCATGGCTTTCAATGGCACTGGGTCACTTGTGTTTATTGATGACATAACAGCAGACAAGAGTAGCCGGATGAATTCTGAAGTGTACCGGGATATACTTTCAGCCCAGATTCAGCCAAATGCCGCAAAGTTGATCGGACGGCGCTTCATAGTACAGATGGACAATGACCCCAAGCATACAGCCAAAGCTACCCAGGAGTTCATGAGTGCAAAAAAGTGGAACATTCTGCAATGGCCAAGTCAATCACCAGATCTTAACCCAATTGAGCATGCATTTCACTTGCTCAAATCCAGACTTAAGACAGAAAGACCCACAAACAAGCAAGACCTGAAGGCTGCGGCTGTAAAGGCCTGGCAAAGTATTAAGAAGGAGGAAACCCAGCATTTGGTGATGTCCATGGGTTCCAGACTTAAGGCAGTGATTGCCTCCAAAGGATTCGCAACAAAATATTGAAAATAAAAAAATTTTGTTTGGGTTTGGTTTATTTGTCCAATTACTTTTGACCTCCTAAAATGTGGAGTGTTTGTAAAGAAATGTGTACAATTCCTATCAGATATTTTTGTTCAAACCTTCAAATTAAACGTTACAATCTGCACTTGAATTCTGTTGTAGAGGTTTCCTTTCAAATCCAATGTGGTGGCATGCAGAGCCCAACTCGCGAAAATTGTGTCACTGTCCAAATATTTCTGGACCTAACTGTATATTCCTGACAAGACCCTCCTCTCTGGGTTACCATCACGCTATTTTAAGTGTTGCATTCAACTTATGCTTCTGTGCACTCTCTGCTCTGGTACAGTACTTTGCCTATCCTATTTTATAATTCCGCAGACAGATTAGGGATGTGATATATAATACTAATATTTCTGGCACGCATAGGAAAAAATTTCAATATGATATTGAAGAACATTTTATTATCATATTCTGAAAAAGGAGTCAACAAAAATGCCAACGTTTTGGCTCACATTAGAGCCTTTTTCAAGGCATATATATCAAGAGGTAGATAAGCACAAAAATAGATGCTTGGCAGAATATGAGCTTAGGATAGCAAATACCAGAGGATGGGATGAGGCAGGGGTAAGTCATAGGAGACCAGGGTGAATAGGTAATGGTGCCTGGAACGACAGCAGGCTGGTTGCAAATGGATCTGTGTCCGGTGTGCTGGCTGTATGGTAGCAGGCCAGGGTGAATAGGTAATGGTGCCTGGAACGACAGCAGGCTGGGTGCAAATGGATCTGTGTCCGGTGTGCTGGCTGTCTGGTAGCAGACCTTGCTTGTCGTTCCAGGCACCATTACCTATTCACCCTGGTCTCCTATGACTTACCCCTGCCTCATCCCATCCTCTGGTATTTGCTATCCTAAGCTCATATTCTGCCAAGCATCTATTTTTGTGCTTATCTACCTCTTGATATATGATATATATGCCTTGAAAAAGGCTCTAATGTGAGCTGAAACGTTGGCATTTTGGTTGACTCCTTTTGCAGAATATGATAATAAAATATTCTTCAATATCATATTGAAATTTTTTCCTATGCGTGCCAGAAATATTAGTATTATGTTATACATTTTTTTTTCTGAGCACCAACGTATTACATGGTTGTAGCAGAGCTTCCCCCTTCTTACAGATTAGTAATGTGAAACTGTAAATGCTGCTCTATTGATGCATATCGCAAAAGATAATCTTCTGTAACATGCATCAATAGAGGTGCATTTGCAGTTTTACATGGCTAGACTCGCAGCAGTAGGCAACAAACTTGTTCCATGTGTGACCTGAAATCTTGAGAATAAATGAGGTTGTCATCCAGATACATGATCACGAATTTACCTAACACATGAGCAAACACATCATTGACAAAAAGCTGAAATACTACAGGCGCATTGGATAAACCAAAAGTCATTACCAGATTCTCTAAATGACCCTCAGGTGTCTTAAACGTCGTTTTCCACTCGTCCCCGTGACGGACCCTGATCAGATTATAGTTGATTGCAACAATCCATATAGGACTGAGAAGCTCGTTAACCCTCAATCTGGATGAGCGGGCAAAACTGCTCATCTATGCTATTGGTGCCGGAAACGCCATGCAGGAAAACTTAAATAGAGAACCCTTGTCCCCCAGTGTTTACCTCGGCAAGTAAAATACACTGAGAAACAATCATGGAGGAGATGCATAGACCCAAGCAGGAATACCCCAATCCCCCTGGACCTATCAGTTTTCTAACAAACAACCTTTATTAGGGACCAAATGACAGGCGCTGATAAAATGTCCCTTTTTTTTTTACACAGAAAAATCATGCCCTTCCCCTTCTAGGAGTTAGGTACTCTCTCTTCACCTGAGATGTCCCACTGAGCTACATGGGTTTGATCGAGGTCTCCGGAGCAGACACTGATGCTGCTGCCCCTTCCCAGATAGATTTGGTATCATGAGGCCTCTGATGGAACCGGTGGCCAATATGTATTACAAGGGCCATAGCACACTCCAGAGAGGGAGGAGTCTCATACGTCACCAAGACCTCCTCAACTCTCTAGGAAACTCACAGAAAAAACTGGCTCTTGAGAGCAGGTTCTTTCCATTGTGTGTTAACTGACCAGTGCCAGAATTCAGCACAGTAATCCTCAGCCGGTTGATTGCACAATAGAAGTGAGCGGATCTTGGACACAGCCAGCAACAACTTTTCCAAATTGTCATGTATGAGACTGAGTGCCAAAAAATAACCTCCACTGACCCAAACACAGGGAAACAGAGGGCAGGAAAATGCCCATGATTGTGGATCACTACCGAGTAGTGAGACTGCAATTGTGGCGCCCCTGACCTGGTCAGGCACCACTGAGTACTGCACCCATGCTGGGGGCAGTGCAACACAGGTAAACCAGAAGGCTGACCGAGGTGTGAGTATAGTAAGCGCATAGTAAGCAGGTCTCACAAATCTACCTTTGATAGGGACCTCTGGGGAATCCAGGAGGGGGCGTAGCCTCCATGTCCACTCAAGGGGTGTGGTAGAGCTCCTGGTTGCTAGGTGGCGTAGGCAGGCACAGTGTGGAGGGAGTAGCGAGCCAGTCTGGAGTGCAGCTCAGGGAGAGGAGACGTGTGGAGCAGACCCTGGAAGCTTACACAACACTGACAGCGTCCGCGCAGTGACTACCAACGGGGGAGACCAGTCACCTGGTAGTGCTACCCGAAAACCACCCAAGGCTAGAGAGAGCAAAGGGGTGGCTGAGTAAGGGGACTGCCAGGGAGGTACCAGGCCCGTGTGAGTGCAGGTTCTCAGAGTAGGGGACCGTTCAGTTGTCCTGCTCAACCTGCAGGTGGGGGTACTTGACGCCTTCACCACCACACACAGAGTCCGGAGCCATGTAGCGAAGAGAGGGCCCATAGTTCACAGGAGGCAAGCAGCCGGAGTGACCTGGTCTAGGCTACAAGCAAACGGGCCAAAAGAAGGGGAGAGAGGCATCAGCAACTTCCCTGGGCGACCCCAGCAGGGCTTCAAGTAGGGGTCACCCCAAAACTCACAGGGCTAGGAAGGCGAGTTGGTAGTCACCGTCATCAGCCAGCCGGAAGGATACCTGGTTCCAGCCTGGTTCATCCCTGCTACGCCCGGGTTACTCACCCTACCATCAACTGTGAGTAAAAACCCTGAAAGACTGCCTGGACTGTGTTTGAGTCATTCTGCGTCTTAGTTCCACCTACTCAAAACGGGCCCTGGTGCCAGCCCTACTCTCGGGGGACCACACCATCTAACTGCACCTACCAACAACCCCAGGCGTCCCTTAACCTGCAGTGGCAGTCCCCTGACCACAATACCGAGAGTGGCGTCACGAAAATCCTAAAGAGAAGGTTCCCTACCTGTGACCAGACCATCCCACGTGGAGTCCCTGAAGATAATGCACCGACACAACACCTGTGGGGCTTCACAACTGGCATCACGAACAGGATAAGGACTAGACCTGTTAAGACAGGTGACCATGTACCTGGGTGGTCTGCTTGAAAAATCGGAAGCGCCGCCATTTTGCCACCATGAAAAGCACGCCAAAGAACAACAGGAGCCCGCACTAGAAGAAGTAACCGCCACGAAGAGGTGTGGCTACCCAGAGAATCCCTGCAGAGTCCTGACCTCGCAAGTGATGAGAGCGGGGTTATCTGGAGACGGTGGGAAGGCGAGGAAGCCACAAGCCTGCTGCTGAGGGAAGAGCTGAAAGAAGATGCAGAGGACCCAGAGCCAAGCTCCGCTGCCTGGTGGGACTGGGAACTTGATCAATGGTCTGAACGGCTGGAGGCTCGAGTGATGCTGCAAATTCGAGAAGCCCGTGCAGAATTGCGAGAAATGGCTGGAGTCGCTTGGGCCCATGAGAAGTGGACTGCGAGGACGGCGACACGCGGAGCAGCGACTGCCCAGACTCCGGTGATGCCGCCGAGGGGTGAGTCATCTGATGCCCCTGCCTGCGCGAGTGCCCCGATCCCCGCTGCCACGCCCACGGTCCCCGGAGAGATGCCCGCTGCAGCGACGCCGACCCAGGCCGCCTCCATGCCAGGGCCGGCCCGCCAAAATCCCGCCGCAGCAGCGACGCGCATCCACGCCGCAGGAGCGATGCTGACCCAGGCAGCCATCAGGCTCGGCCCGCCAAGATCCCGCCGCAGCAGCGACGCCCATCCACGCCGCAGAAGCGATGCTGACCCAGGCCAACGCCATGCCAGGCCCGGCCCGCCAAGATCCCACCGCAGCAGCGACGCTCATCCACGCCGCAGGAGCGACGCTGACCCAGGCCGCCACCATGCTAGGCTCGGCCCGCCAAGACCAGGCCGCAGCCACGCCAGGCTCGGCCCGCCAAGACCAGGACACAGCAGCAATGCCCTGCCCGGCCCGTCAAGACCCGGCCGCAGCCCCGCCAGGCTCGGCCCGCCAAGACCAGACCGCAAGGCCATCTACCCCGGCCTTTAAGGCCAGAACAGACGCCGCTCCCCAGCCCAGGGAAGTGGACCTCCCGTCCCCACCGGGAGAAGTCCCCGAATACATGAGGTTCAAGGCGGATCTGGAGGCCCATTTCCCAAAGGAGATGGTGGACCGGTATCTGCTCCCTCCGCATTCCCACAAGAAGGCTCCAGTAACATCCACGATAAAAAGCCCACCGCCCTGGCCTGCTGATGAGGACCCATCCCCAGCGCTACAACGAGAGGAGTGCTCAAGAGCACTAAGCGGGAGGAGAGGCCCAGAGCCAGAGATGCTGCCGTACTCCCGCTGGGATGAGGAGAGCCCGACACTCTCAGAAGATGAACCTCTGGCCATCACGATACCAAGCATGTATGTAACCTGGGAGCCTGCGGTGCAGAGGAGCCCCACAACCAGAGCAAAGCGCCGCGCCCGCGCAAAACTGGCCGCAACACAGCAGTCCCCAGACCGGTATGATGTTACAGCTAGAGATCTTGAAGATGAGCAACACCTAAGGAAGGCTCGCTACCAGGAAAGAGGATCCTTTTGCCGTGGTGTAGTAGAAGACTTCAGCTTAAAATCAGGGTATGGCTTTATCGTTGCACCTGGCATGAAGGAGGGCATTTTTGTCAGCAGACGAGATGTCAGATCCCACTTGCCTAGAGGTCATCCTGGCAGAAATCTGTACATAGGAGACATCGAGGAGAGCGTGGTTGGTATGCGCTAGACGTTACGCCATGTCCTAAAGAACCTGATTGTGGCACAGCTGCCTCTACACAAACCCTAAAGTCAAAGGAAACAATAGAACTAGACAGAGAAAAAGAAACAGAAACAGAACAAGAAGATAAAGAACTAGAAAGAGACACCAATAAAGGCAAAGAACCAACAGAAGATACAACCACAGATGATGACGACAGGTGCCGCAGCCCTACAGGCCCAAGCCCTGGTGAGGAAGAAGAAGAAGAGGAGAAGTCCATGTAAAGTGAAGTAACAAGAAGAAACACAGCAAAGTTACCAGTTTACAGTTTGCAACGTTGATAGTTCAAGTATGTACCCACATGAACTTATGTGAGAAACTCTTTGCAGTTTGAAAATACGGACCATAGGCTATGAACTGGCTATAGCCACACAAACTCTCGCAGTGTACATAGTTACCTTGAATAGTACCACCACCAGAGCCAGCCTGTTTAGGGGCCTGGCTCGCCTGTGACCAGGCAGCACGCCTGTTTATGGGGCCTGGCTCTCCACCACAAAGAGGGTACCTGGTCAGCACCAACTGTGGAGGCCACCTCTACATCCTGCCAGAAGAGGCTGAATGCGCGGCTCCACCAGGCCAGGTATACCCTGAAACCACCAGACCAAGAAAGCCGCCTCTACATCCTGCCAGAAGGTGCTGAAGGTGCGGCTCAATGGGAGAGGAAGATTGGAGGAGAGGTCTGGGGAAACGGATGGCCCAGACCTGGTTGCTAAAAGGACCTGCCTCCTGAGAGGGTTTTGGGTGGGTTAACGGACTTGTGGGTGGAGGGTGGTGATGTATGGTACCTGGTGGTTTTATAATGTTTTATATGTTTTACTGTTTTATGCATTTTAAGAATGTTGTCTTGCAGCCTGAAGGCGTGCTGGTGATAACTAAGGGGGAATGTGGCGCCCCTGACCTGGTCAGGCACCACTGAGTACTGCACCCATGCTGGGGGCAGTGCAACACAGGTAAACCAGAAGGCTGACCAAGGTGTGACTACACAAGCGCATAGTAATCAGGTCTCACACATCTACCTTTGATAGGGACCCCTGGGGAATCCAGGAGGGGGAGTAGGCTCCATGTCCACTCAAGGGGTGTGGTAGAGAGCCTGGTTGCTAGGTGGCATAGGCAGGCACAGTGGGGAGGGAGTAGTGAGCCAGTCTGGAGTGCAGCTCAGGGAGAGGAGACGTGTGGAGCAGATCCTGGAAGCTTTCACAACACTGACAGCGTCTGTGCAGTGACTACCAACGGGGGAGACCGGTCACCTGGTAGTGCTACCCGAAAACCACCCAAGGCTAGAGAGAGCAAAGGGATGGCTGAGTAAGGGGACTGCCAGGGAGGTACCAGGCCCGTACGAGTGCAGGTTCTCAGAGTAGGGGACCATTCAGTTGTCCTGCTCAACCTGCAGGTGGGGGTACTTCACGTCCTCACCACCACACACAGAGTCCGGAGCCATGTAGCGAAGAGAGGGCCCATAGTTCACAGGAGGCAAGCAGCCGAAGTGACCTGGTCCAGGCTACAAGCAAATGGGCCAAAAGAAGGGGAGAGAGGCATCAGCAACTTCCCTGGGTGACCCCAGCAGGGCTTCAAGTAGGGGTCACCCCAAAACTCACAGGGCTAGGAAGGCAAGTTGGTAGTCACCCTCATCAGCCAGCCAGAAGGATACCTGGTTCCAGCCTGGTTCATCCCAGCTACGCCCGGGTTACTCACCCTGCTGTGAGTAAAAACCCTGAAAGACTGCCTGGACTGTGTTTGAGTCATTCTGCGCCTTGTAGTTCCACCCACTCAAAACGGGCCCTGGTGCCAGCCCTACTCTCGGGGGGCCACACCATCTAACTGCACCTACCAACAACCCCAGGCATCCCTTAACCTGCAGTGGCGGTCCCCTGACCGCAATACCGAGAGTTGCGTCACGAAAATCCTAAACAGAAGGTTCCAACCTGTGACCAGACCATCCCACGTGGAGTCCCTGAAGGTAATGCACCGACACAACACCTGTGGGGCTTCCCACAATACCCATATGCTGTGTCTCGCCCCCCGAGGAGAGAGGGTAAAGACGGAAGTACAACTTGCAAGCCTAGTGAAAGGAGATAAAGCAACTATGATCCCCAGCAAAGCACTCCTGAAAAGGCAGTTTAGGTTCAGGTGATTTGGCAACCAATCCGGACTGCGCAAAGGGAGACACCTGAGGTGGTAGCTGAACCGCTGAACTGCCCCCCTTAACTCTGCTCCTTGGAGTGACAGCGCCTGCAACTGCTTTACAAGGAAAGTAACTGCATCCATGGGGAATTATAATCTGGCTGATTATAATGTCATGGGTGTGACACGAAAACCATGAATTCAGGTGCCTAGACTGGCTATCAGAATAGGGATGCTATGCTGTCCCTCCTCCCAGAGGTACAGTACGTCTTATGGTGGCAAGGTCTGGATCGCCAAAGTAGCCCTGACTCCAGTGTAGCTCTGATCTAATACCCCCCTCCCCCTCAGCAGATGGCCAGGACAGGAGAAATTAACACCCACAAAAATCAACAGACGGGAAAACCAAAGCTCAAACTCATGCACACAAGGGGAAAAAACAATAAATGTTCAGAAAGAAACAAAGTACAGGGAGGAAATAAACACATGACAAGGACATTTCCATCACACACCCAATAGCCTACAACTGTTCACCAAACTGGATCACCACAAAGAAGGACTGGTATTGCTGGAGCAAAATCTAGAGTTATAATCGGCACGTGAGGCTAATCTCCACTATATTTTAGATGGCAGAAGTAGATGTGATAGGACATCATCAACCTGTGACCCCAGTAGCAATTCACCATCCAGCTGGAATTAACTCCTGCTGTACCGATGACCAGTGAGCACTAAGGAGTCGACGTCCGACACTGGCTGAGAATTAAGTTGCCTGCCAGACTCTGTGGTAGCCATGACACCTAGTGAGTGAGGAGCAGAACACAGAATGACAGCGATGAGCGGTGACGTCAATCAGGTTATTTGCGGTAATAGCTGGAGGTTCCCACGGTCCTCTACCTGTGAGCGCAGGTAACCTGACCTCAGGGAACCTAGTTAAACTCAGTGACCTCACCTCAGGTGAGGTCACTGAGTTCACAGACCTGTACATCTTGGTAGAAAACTGCATTTTTTTGCTAAGAGATGCAGATTTGGTGCTATTATTTATACACCATATTTCTGTACCAAATCTGCATCTTCTGGCAAAAAAACTCATCAAAACACAATGCAGTTTTGATGCGATAGTGATGCAATTTTTTGTTAGGAGATGCAGATTTGGTTCAGGAATACGGTGTCTAAATTTCAGCACCAAATCTGTTTCTCTTGGCAAAAAAAAATACTAAAACAGTTTGACGCCACTTCAGTTTGGTTTTCTGCCAGAAAGTGCAAATTTGGTGCTGAAATGTCTGCACCAGATTTCAGCACTAAATGTGCACATCTTGGCAGAAAACCGCAACAATATGGCATCAAAACCATTTTTGTGCATTTTTTTGCCGAGAGATGCAAATTTGGTGCTGAAATTCATACACCATATTCCTGCAACAAATCTGCATCTCCTGGCAAAAAATTACATCACTATTGCATCAAAACCGCATTGTGTTTTGATGCATTTTTTTTGCAGAAGATGCAGATTTGGTGCTGGAATATGGAGTATAAATTATAGCACCAAATCTGCATCTCTTGGCAAAAAACTGAAGTGTTCTGCCAAGATATACAGGTCTGTGAACTGAGGTGAGGTCACCGAGTTTAATGAGGTCATCTGAGGTCTGGTTACCTGCGGTCACATGTGGAGGGCCATAATGTCATCGCTGCGGCTCAGTCTCTGCCCTAAGCCCACAGCGTGCAGACATGTTCTTTGCCCATGCGCTGTGCCTTCAGTATACATGTAGCAGAGCTGGAATCGTTGTGGGAACTGATGTGGATTATGTCAGAACTATATGTTTTGGTGGTTAATAAGTAATGAAAGTGGGTATTTTTTGTATATTATTTCAAATAAAGGATTTTTTCAGAGTTTGTGTGTATTTCTTTTCACTTACAGAATATTAATGGGGGAGAGAGTCTTATAGATGCCTCCCATTACTAATCTAGGGCTTAGTGGCAGCTGTGAGCTGTCATTAACCACTTATTACCCCGATTGCCACCACACCAGGGCAATTGTGATGAGCTTGGTAAAGTGCCAGAATTTAATGAATGCAACAATTCTGGGCGGCTGCAGGCTGCTATTTTTAGGCTGGGGGGCATTGGTTGCAGTCAGACACACTGTCACCCAGGGTGCGGGCGCTGTCTGACTCCAACCAATCACAGACGCTAGTACTGCTGGTGGGCGAAGGAAGTAGTGCGTGCGTATGAAGGATAACGAGAGGCCCCGGAAGCAGCGTTACAGCCACGCGGAGACACGCTTGCTCAAATCCCCCTAACCCTTCTACCACCATTTTAAAAAGCCTGATTCAGGTCCCTATATACTTATATGGGGACCAGTGTCGCGGGCGGGGAGGAGGGTGTCAGCACACAGCGCTCACCCCTTCTGCTCGGGTCCGGCTGCTCAGTGGTGGCTCGAGCCGTAGGCCGGATCCCGGGGGTTTCCTCGAGCGGCACTCCTCGCCCGTGAGTGAAAAGGGGGGTTTGGGGTGTTGGGATAATGTCCGTGATGCCACCCACGGTTGTGGTGATTGGTAGCACCACCGCTGCTTAATACGGGGATCCCGGGGATGGTGATGTGGAGCAGCCAGGTGTTGTGTTGCCCCTCCGTGGGTAGGGGTTGGTGATCCCGGGGCCCGGTGATGGCTTGTGAGGTGCAGGGCCTGGTGGGCGCAGGGACGCGGGGGCAGCGCTGTGCCTTGCGGCACTGTGGTACTCACTCAGCCTGAGACGTGGACACAGTTTGTACGGTAAACCAAACGGCTGGTAGGACGGTCCCACAGACGGCTGCTTTGCTTTCCCGGTAGGTGACGGTGATGTCCCTTTTCCTTGCACCTGTATGTACGGTTGGTTGCGATGGGTCCCCACCGGTAACCCGCTCCCCGGCTTCAAGCTGGGCCGGAAGAGCACTACACTGTGCCCGCAGGCGCTGGCCCTCAGAGACTGGTGCCCTGGCGGTGGCGGTGCCTCTGTTGTACGGGTTGGGCTGTTGCCTTCAATCGGGACTTGGTTGTTGGGGGAATCTACGTCCCCTTCACTGACGGATTCGGCAAATTTGGCGACTCCTAGCCTTGCCGGGGTCCGAGAGGCCCCTGCCCTGGTGCTGACTGTCTTTCGGAACACTGCTCCAGACCACCGGGCACACAGCCAACTGGGTCCTTCCAGGAACTTCCAAACGGTCCCCCTCCGGACAGTCACCGCCGTCGCTGACCTTGCTGATCTGGCCCTACACAAAGCTGGACCCTTCAGGCTTTCCTTCCTTCTTGTCACCTCACTTGCTTTCCTCCTTTTCCACTTCTCTTTCTTTTCTGTCACTTTGCTGTTTACTTTAGCCACCCTGGGCTACTCCTCCACTCCTTCTACTTCCTCCTCCCAACTCTATCTGCCTGGTACTTCCTGCCTCCAGAACTGTGATCTCCTTGGTGGGCGGAGCCAACCGCCTGGCCCACCCCCTGGTGTGAATCATCAGCCTCTGGAGGAAGGCAACAAGGATTTCTGGTTCAGCTTAGGTGTGCCTACCTGGGATGTGGGGTGTGGTGGTGTGTGACCTGTGTCCCCTGGCTTGCCCAGGGCGACACATTCCCCCTTAGCAAAACGCAGACCGTCCGCGGGCTGCCGTCCTACACCGGTTTTATTTTCTGTAAAAAGGGGATAACAGGGTTAAACATAACATAACATTTTCAATAAATCTTCCCTTACGGGAGGCACATTTACTTTAACGTTGCAACGGTTTACGGTTACGGTTTCCGCTCTCTCCCACCCAAGTAACCTGGCCCTCATGCTGCCCCTAAATCCTAGGCAGCACCCCTTGACCCACAGTCCAGCACACGGTACCCGAGCGGGATCTGTCCTTGCCCTCCAGAGGGTAGCCACCGGTTCCTTTGGTGGCTGGGCCCTAGCCTGCTCTGCTCAGGGCCCTCCCTCCAACCTGCCTCTCCGGAGGTGGCCTGCGGAAAAACGGTAACGGTAAACAACATATTTACAAGCCACTAACGTCTGTGGTTGCCCTGCAAGTTCACGGGCTTGTCCATGGATAGTCCTCCATGCCAAACTTTTTAAACGGTCCCCACGGGGACAATGGTGCCGGCTCCAGCCGGTTGCTAATCACAAAAGCAAATCAGGTAACTGTTCGGTAATCATTTTCTTCTTATCATTCTTTAAACTTTTAAACTTTTGAAACAACAAGCAGGTGGTCCCAACGGGGACGGTGCTGCGGGCATCCATTGCCCTACTCCGGTTCCTCTAGCGCTAAGGCGGACCCACCCTCTGCCACCAACACATCAAACATGCACTGACATGCCTGCTGTGACAGAGGTACCCGGTACCCATTTCCACCGGTACGCGGGGTATGGTAAACCACGGGGTCCCCTACATAGCGGGAGCACTCACTTGCTCCTTCAACTGCAACAGCGGACCCAAAGCTGGGGCAGGAGTTGTCATCTCTCGTTCCTGCGTCAGGCGGGTTGCCGCCAGCTGCCGCAGCCTCCTGGTCTCCAACCTCCAACGCTTCAGATCCCTCGGCAGTAACACGGAATAGCAGGCCAGGCGAGTCTACACTGAGGCGCCCCATAAGTAGCGGCAAGGGTGATGCATAGGCCGAGACTAGGCCGGGCCCCTCAGCCGCAGCGGCCGGTCCTGGGAGGACATAGGGACGTGGGTCACCAGTCGACTCTGCTACATCGGGTCCCTCTCCGTACATCGGGACGGCTGTAATCAGCATCTCCACCTCATTGGTCCACTGCTCCATCATCCGGAGGAGTTGTCCCTGCTGACGCCGGTGGAACTGAATCACCCGGGCCTTCATCCAGGCCACGGTTCCGGGCTCAGGGTCTGGCACAGTCTCTACTGGGACTTCAGGCACCACGCTGTTAAGGGGTCGTGGTTCTAGCGGTTCCCCTTGGTGCACTTCAGGGCCGTCTTGAACGTCTGCAGCCGGCTGGTCCGCCGAAGCGGCTGGGCAGGGTATCGCTACCGATGGGACAGGTAGCGGGCCTAATGGCGGGGCGGCAGCAGCTATTACGGATAGCGGGGAGAGAGACAGGGTGAGCGGAAGCCGGCCGGGCCCCTCAGCCGCAGCGGCCGATCCTTCAGGAATACAGGGGCGTGGGTCGCTTACCGCTCCTCCAAATCCTCTTCTTCCTCGCGTCTCCACATAGCAGCCACTACGTCCGCCATGTCGGTCTCCCACTCCTCCAGGAGGAGTTGCATATGGGCCTGCAGACGGTTACTCAGCGGGACGGTCCGGTCCCTCAACCACGTCGCCGTGCCGGGCGCGGGGGCCCCCTCGTTGCGGGTTGGATCTTGCATCTTGGTAACGAGGTTTTTCCAGGAACCCAATATCGCTGCAGAGTCCTGGCGTCCCTGCTTTTATAGCTGCAGCTACATGCGTCCAGCCGCCATCGCGTCCCCCTTAGCTCTTTCCGGTCCCTCCTTTCTCGGGGCGGGGTTTTGGCCATCGCGCCTCTACTGCTCGAGAAGACGCTCGAGCGGGAACTTTTCGCGCCAAAGATGGCGGCTTCTGAAATTTTTCTGCCGGATACCTCCGGCGGTAACAAGGCGCACCTCTACCAGACGGCAGAGCGGTAAGATCCTGTTCGTGACGCCAAGTTGTCGCGGGCGGGGAGGAGGGTGTCAGCACACCGCGCTCACCCCTTCTGCTCGGGTCCGGCTGCTCAGTGGTGGCTCGAGCCGTAGGCCGGATCCCGGGGGTTTCCTCGAGCGGCACTCCTCGCCCGTGAGTGAAAAGGGGGGTTTGGGGTGTTGGGATAATGTCCGTGATGCCACCCACGGTTGTGGTGATTGGTAGCACCACCGCTGCTTAATACTGGGATCCCGGGGATGGTGATGTGGAGCAGCCAGGTGTTGTGTTGCCCCTCCGTGGGTAGGGGTTGGTGATCCCGGGGCCCGGTGATGGCTTGTGAGGTGCAGGGCCTGGTGGGCGCAGGGACGCGGGGGCAGCGCTGTGCCTTGCGGCACTGTGGTACTCACTCAGCCTGAGACGTGGACACAGTTTGTACGGTAAACCAAACGGCTGGTAGGACGGTCCCACAGACGGCTGCTTTGCTTTCCCGGTAGGTGACGGTGATGTCCCTTTTCCTTGCACCTGTATGTACGGTTGGTTGCGATGGGTCCCCACCGGTAACTCGCTCCCCGGCTTCAAGCTGGGCCGGAAGAGCACTACACTGTGCCCGCAGGCGCTGGCCCTCAGAGACTGGTGCCCTGGCGGTGGCAGTGCCTCTGTTGTACGGGTTGGGCTGTTGCCTTCAATCGGGACTTGGTTGTTGGGGGAATCTACGTCCCCTTCACTGACGGATTCGGCAAATTTGGCGACTCCTAGCCTTGCCGGGGTCCGAGAGGCCCCTGCCCTGGTGCTGACTGTCTTTCGGAACACTGCTCCAGACCACCGGGCACACAGCCAACGGGGGTCCTTCCAGGAACTTCCAAACGGTCCCCCTCCGGACAGTCACCGCCGTCGCTGACCTTGCTGATCTGGCCCTACACAAAGCTGGACCCTTCAGGCTTTCCTTCCTTCTTGTCACCTCACTTGCTTTCCTCCTTTTCCACTTCTCTTTCTTTTCTGTCACTTTGCTGTTTACTTTAGCCACCCTGGGCTACTCCTCCACTCCTTCTACTTCCTCCTCCCAACTCTATCTGCCTGGTACTTCCTGCCTCCAGAACTGTGATCTCCTTGGTGGGCGGAGCCAACCGCCTGGCCCACCCCCTGGTGTGAATCATCAGCCTCTGGAGGAAGGCAACAAGGATTTCTGGTTCAGCTTAGGTGTGCCTACCTGGCATGTGGGGTGTGGTGGTGTGTGACCTGTGTCCCCTGGCTTGCCCAGGGCGACACACCAGCATCCAGCCAGATATCCGGGATCAATTCTGGGCCCGTAGTGGTTTTTTTTTTTAAACCCAGTCGGACCCAGCGATCCCAGGTATCTGCAAGTCTGCCCATCACTAGTTATCACACCAAATATTGACTTAATTTAGATTTCTCTTTTGTTCATTCATTTGAATTTTGTTAATTGATAAAAATAAACTATTAGCACTTACAGTAGATTGTTTAAAGCATTCTTACTTTGAGCATTTTTTCACATGCACTTTTGCGCAGTACTGTGTACAGTATATTCAAAAAAGTTCTTCTTTTTAATGTTTTTTTTCATAACTATAAAAAAATAAAATTTACAAACGTAATTTTGCCCTGAATTGAAAAAAAGTAGGCAGTTTAATCTCAGGAAGAAAAATCTCAAGTGGAGGAAATTCTTAATCTTAAAAAACATGTATCTGTGATTTCACCCAAAGTAAAGGCATGGTGTTGTTGTATTTATACCCCACCATTTTTAACTGCTTTTAAGCACTTGCTAGGCTAATATGTCAAGAAACTGACCCAATTTTCATACTCTATAACTTGCCACCCACTTTATTTGATTGTATGCTTCCCCAATAGCATTCTATCAGTACTATATGTGTTGGAACTTCATTTCACTCACTTACTAGTATGTAATGTAATTGTCTTTTTCTAATGGCTGGCCTGCCTTGACCACTTTTCAGTTATGCCCGCATTTAACACTAGAAGTCCCAGAGAGGGGTCATTTAACATTTCTACCATTGGAACCCTATGAAGCTCAAAATGTCTGGGACTTCTAGTGCTAATTTTACAGAGAGGAGAGCAGAAGCAGAGAGACAAAGACAAGCCACTACTTCATGTGATCCCTCTCAGGTTAGACTCAAGGGAGACACCTAGTGGCAAGCACTCTAGATTTGTTTTTGGCTGAAAACATAAAAAAAATAGGTTGTGCCACTGCCCCTCCTAGCACCATCCACTTTGTATTTTCAATCTAGGTAGGCATTTTAGGTTCACTTTGCTATCAGTATTATTGTCAGAAATGGCATAATAATTCAAGCTAAATATCCACACTGTTTTTTATATTTTCAGCAGTCCAAGCTGGAGAAAGCAGACATCTTGGAGATGACAGTGAGACATCTGGAAAATATTCAGAAAACCAGAACCACAGGTGAGAACACACAGACTAAGGGTACTTTCACACTTGCGTTGTTTTCCTTCCGTTACAATCCGCCCTTTTGGAAAACAGTGGAATCCGTTAACGGATTCCGCTGTTTCCCATAGACTTGTATGGTTGACGGATTGTGCCAAAAGGACCTGCGTTGCTTTCGCTGGGCGACGCTCCGTTGCTTCCACCCAGCGGGAGGAACGCAGCATGTATCGTTGTTTTGAGCAGCGGAATCCTCAGGATTTCACTGCGCATGCTCTTTTTTTTTCTCTTTTTTTTTCTAAATCACAAACTTTATTTTGTCTCGCGGTGGCCGAACGTTCAGCTGAGCGCCCGGCTGCCGGCAAGTGACAGCGCTCGGCTGAGCGACCGGCCGCCAGCTATTGAGAGCGATCAGCTGATCGTTCACAATAGTCTGCTGCTGGTAAAACTGTAAAGAAGATAAAAAAATAAATAAAAAAAAAAAAGCTTTCCGTTGTTTTGTACGATCCGTAGCATCCGTTGTGCCACTATATGCAACGCATCCGTTGCATCCGTCACACAACGCAATGCTACGGAAGCCGTCCAACGCAAGTGTGAAACTAGCCTAATGCATTCACCTTTTGTCTGTGTTGCATTTAGGGTCAGCACACACAGCGAGTAATACAGAGCGAGTGGAATGCGATAATAAATCGCATTCCACTCGGACCAATATTACTGTATGTGCCAGCACCCATGAGCCATTGTTTTCTGAGCCCTAATCGGACTGAGAAAACAGTTGCAGCATTCTGCGGGTGCAATGCGATCCTTGTTCCACTTGCATCCATTCAAGTCTATGGGGCGAGAGAAACATCGCATTGCTCTCTCGTTACACTGGTGTAATGTGAGTGCAGTGCGATTCTCGCATCAGCTGACAATGGAGGAGATAAGGAGATAAATCCCTCTCCTGTTAGGCGCTGGCCCTCCCCTCCGCAGCTCCTGCCCTCCCCTCCGCAGCTGTGGTCTGATCACATGATCGGACCACAGTCGCATGACACTCGGCTCCTGCTGTGCTGCGACCATGTGCCGAGTGTCAAGCGAGCACTCGCACAAATCCCCGTGTGACCTCAGCCTTAGGCCGGCGTCACACGGGACGATATATCGTGCGATCGCATGAGCGATCGCACCTGCCCCCATCGTTTGTTCGTCACGGGCAATTTGTTGCCCATGGCGCACAAAGTCGTTTACCCCCGTCACACGTACTTACCTCCCGAACGACCTCGCTGTGGGCGGCGAACATCCTCTTCCTGAAAGGGGGAGGGACGTTCGGCGTCACAGCGACGTCACACAGCGGCCGCCCAATAGAAGCGGAGGGGCGGAGACGAGCGAGACGTAACATCCCGCCCACCTCCTTCCTTCCGCATTGCTGGCGGGACGCAGGTAAGCTGTGTTCGTTGTTCCCGGGGTGTCACACGGAGCAATGTGCGCTGCCTCGGGAACGACAAACTACCGGCGCGCAGAAGGAGGAACGACTTTATGAAAATGAACGACGTGTCAACGAGCAACGATAAGGTGAGTATTTTTGCTCGTTCACAGTCGCTCATAGCTGTCACATGCTACGATATGTCTAACGATGGCGGATGTGCGTCACCAAATCCGTGACACAGACGACATATCGCCCGATATATCGTACCGTGTGATGCCGCCCTTAGAGGGATTGTTGATTTTTTTTTGTTCAAGAATAAATGTGGATTATTGTTCATGGAAAAAAAATAAGACCTCCCCTGAAAATAGGCCCTAGCGCATTTTTCGGAGAAAATAATAATATAAGACCCTTTATTTTCAGGGAAACACTGTAAATGACATGAAATAGCTGACTTGTGACTTGTTTCATAGTCAGTTTTGTGCCAACCACCATGTAATGGTTGTATTTACCTGTGACATCCTTTCTTCCTATCTATCAGGTGAGACGTCTCAGACCGCAGACAGCCAGCAGAGATTCAGCACCGGATACATTCAGTGTATGCATGAGCTCCACAATCTGCTCCTAAATTGTGACTGGATGGATCAAGCCCTTGGTGCACGACTTCTCAATCATCTGTTAAAATCTGTTCCCCAGGCCATGGATGCCAAGTCTGAGCTGCCCTTTATAAATGAGGAGGGTGCTGGGAGGACTCCCTCACCCGTCCTGAAATGTGAAGCTGGCACAAAAGTCAATGTATGGCAGAAACATTGCCCTCTTATGGGCTCACTGCAGATGTGGAGACCCTGGTAACAATGTTATGCCGCCTTAGTTAAAGGGGCCCTATAGTGCAGACTGGGTGACGCCATAGGCAGACTCACTGTAACCCTCTCTCCTTAGTATTTTTATCCACCCTTACTGTGTATTTCACTTGTACCCAGCAATTACATTGGATATAGGAGCAGAGAGTGAACCTGCTGTTGGCTGTAGCTTGTCTTCCATACAATATATACAGTATATATACATATGTATCTTATAGATATGCTTTAACATATTGGGGTGCATACCCCAGTAGGTGTACTAAAGACCAGGTGCTTCTGGCTGGAGCCCTATGTTTGTAGCCTGCATTGTAGAAGGCTTCTTTCCCCCTATTTATTACAGAACATGTAACATTTCTATTCACATGATAATCTACAGCATCTAATTTCTGAATAAAGTATAATATATTCATCAAATTGTGCCTTGTTTGCATCAATCATATGCCTTTTGATCAATACATGTATTAAATGACTGAATGTGTAAGATTCCAAAACTCATATCTCTCCTCCTTACACAGCATCCATGGCTATACGTGTGTGCGGCTCCATGGCTATACCTGTGTGCGGCTCCATGGCTATACGTGTGTGCAGCTCCATGGCTATACGTGTGTGCAGCTCCATGGCTATACGTGTGTGCGGCTCCATGGCTATACGTGTGTGCGGCTCCATGGCTATACGTGTGTGCAGCTCCATGGCTATACCTGTGTGCGGCTCCATGGCTATACCTGTGTGCAGCTCCATGGCTATACCTGTGTGCGGCTCCATGGCTATACGTGTGTGCGGCTCCATGGCTATACCTGTGTGCAGCTCCATGGCTATACGTGTGTGCGGCTCCATGGCTATACCTGTGCGGCTCCATGGCTATACCTGTGCGGCTCCATGGCTATACGTGTGTGCGGCTCCATGGCTATACGTGTGTGCGGCTCCATGGCTATACGTGTGTGCAGCTCCATGGCTATACGTGTGTGGGGCTCCATGGCTATACGTGTGTGGGGCTCCATGGCTATACCTGTGCGGCTCCATGGCTATACGTGTGTGCGGCTCCATGGCTATACCTGTGTGCGGCTCCATGGCTATACGTGTGTGCGGCTCCATTGCTATACCTGTGTGCGGCTCCATTGCTATACCTGTGTGCGGCTCCATTGCTATACCTGTGTGCGGCTCCATGGCTATACGTGTGTGCGGCTCCATGGCTATACGTGTGTGCAGCTCCATGGCTATACGTGTGTGCAGCTCCATGGCTATACCTGTGTGGGGCTCCATTGCTATACCTGTGTGCGGCTCCATGGCTATACGTGTGTGCAGCTCCATGGCTATACCTGTGTGCGGCTCCATGGCTATACCTGTGTGCGGCTCCATGGCTATACGTGTGTGCGGCTCCATGGCTATACGTGTGTGCAGCTCCATGGCTATACGTGTGTGCGGCTCCATGGCTATACCTGTGCGGCTCCATGGCTATACCTGTGCGGCTCCATGGCTATACCTGTGTGCGGCTCCATGGCTATACGTGTGTGCGGCTCCATGGCTATACGTGTGTGCGGCTCCATGGCTATACGTGTGTGCAGCTCCATGGCTATACGTGTGTGCGGCTCCATGGCTATACGTGTGTGGGGCTCCATGGCTATACCTGTGCGGCTCCATGGCTATACGTGTGTGCGGCTCCATGGCTATACCTGTGCGGCTCCATGGCTATACGTGTGTGCGGCTCCATTGCTATACCTGTGTGCGGCTCCATTGCTATACCTGTGTGCGGCTCCATTGCTATACCTGTGTGCGGCTCCATGGCTATACGTGTGTGCAGCTCCATGACTATACCTGTGTGGGGCTCCATTGCTATACCTGTGTGCGGCTCCATGGCTATACGTGTGTGCAGCTCCATGGCTATACCTGTGTGCGGCTCCATGGCTATACGTGTGTGCGGCTCCATGGCTATACGTGTGTGGGGCTCCATGGCTATATGTGTGTGCGGCTCCATTGCTATACCTGTGTGCGGCTCCATGGCTATACGTGTGTGCGGCTCCATGGCTATACGTGTGTGTGTCGCGGGCGGAGGAGGGGACGCCGCGCTCTCCCACTGCTCGGGTCCGGCTGCCGCTGCGGCCTGCTGCTGCTCGGTGGCTCGAGCGATGAGCCGGATCCCGGGGACTCTAGCGGCGCTCCTCGCCCGTGAGTGAAAGGGGGGTTTTGGGTGTGGGGATTGGTTATTGTCCGTGACGCCACCCACGGTTGTGGTGATTTGTTGACACCACCGCTGCTCTGTATAGGGATCCCGGGAGTGGTGGTATGGAGCAGCTAGTTGTTGTGTTGCCCCTCCGTGGGTAGGGGTTGGCGATCCCGGGGCCCAGTGATGAGGTGGGGGATGCAGGGCTTGGTGGGCGCAGGGACGCGGGGGGCAGCGCTGTGCCTTGCGGCACTGTGGTACTCACTCAGCCTGAGACGATGACACAGTTCTCGGTAAAACACACGGCTGGAAAGACGGTTCCCACGGACGGCTGCACTTGCTTTCCCCAGTAGGTGACAGTGACGGTCCCTCTGTCCTGCACCTATGATGATAATGGTTGCGATGGGTTCCCACCGGTAACCCGCTCCCCGGCTTAGATATGGGCCGGAGGAGCCCTACTTTGCCCGCAGGCGCTGGCCCTGAGAAACTGGTGCCCTGACGGTGGCGGTGTCTCTCTGTAACGGTCGGACTGTTGCCTTCAATCGGGACTTGGTTATTTGGAGACAGATGTCCCCTTCACTGATGGATTTGGCAAATTCACGGCGACTCCTAGCCTTGCCGGGATCCGAAAGGCCCCTGCCCTGGTGCTGACTGTTCTTCGTATACTGCTCCAGACCGCCGGGTCACTACCCGTCCGCGGTCCTTCCAGCAACCTCCGAGCAGTCCCCCTCCGGACAATCACCGCCGTCTGCTGACCTTGCTGACTCTCAGTCCGGGGCACACACTCGGACCAGCTTCAGGCTTTACAAACTGTCACTACTCTTACTCTCCTCCTTTACCACTTCACTTCACTTTCACTGACTTTTCTTATCTCTGTTCCTCACTCGAGCTCTGCCTGAGCTCCACTCTCACACTCCTCATCTTTTGCTTAACTCCCTGGTTCGAACTCTCTGTTCAGCTTCCTGTCCAACCTCTATCTGCCTGGTTTCTCCCGCCTCCAGGGCTGTGTACTCCTCGGTGGGCGGAGCCAACCGCCTGGCCCACCCCCTGGTGTGAACATCAGCCCCTGGAGGAAGGCAACAAGGATTTTGGTAGCCTTGATGTTCCTAACTGGGGTGTAGGGTGTGGTGGTGTGATGACCTGTGACCCCTGGCTTGCCCAGGGCGTCACATTCCCCCTTAGCAAAATGCAGACCGTCCGCGGGCTGCCCGTCCAACACCGGTTTTATTTTCTGAAAAAGGTAAAAAGATAAACTGTAACATGACAACTCATGACATCATCCGACAACGGGAGGCACATTTCTTAAACGTTGCAAACGGTTTACGGTTACGGTCTCCGCTCTCTCCCACCCAAGCAACCTGGCCCTGATGCTGCCCCTAAAACCCAGGCAGCACCCCTTGACCCAAGTCTAGCACAAGTTACCCGAGCGGGATCTGTCCTTCCCCTCCAGAGGGTAGCCACCGGTTCCTGTGGTGGCTGGGCCCCAGCCTGCTCTGCTGAGGGCCCTCCCTCCAACCTGCCTCTCCGGAGGCGGCAATGCAGAAACGGTAACGGTAAAACAACTTATTTACAAGCCACTAGCGTCTGTGGTTGCCCTGCAAGTTCACGGGCTTGTCCATGGAAAGTCCTCCATGCTAAACTTTTTAAACGGTCCCCACGGGGACAACGGTGCCGGCAACGGCCGGTTTTCTCTCAATCACGGTAGAATCAGGTGACTTTCACGGTAATCATTTTCTCTTATCATTTTTAAACTTTCTAACAAACTTGTAAACATGCTGACTGGTGGTCCCAACGGGGACTGCTGCAGCGGGCATCCGCTGCCCTTACTCCGAGTCCTCAACATCACTTGAGGGAGGGGGCGCGGCGCTCACTCGGGACTCCTGGCTGCTCCTTAACTTCGCATCCAGCGCAAACCACCCCCTCTCCCCACAGTGCCGGGTATACTGCACAATATCGCCCGGCATTAGGTTACGGCCAGGATGCTCCTCAGGCAGGTGGGCATTCACATCCCGCCGGGCTACAAACACTTCGGCCTCCAGGCCGGTTCATATATAAACCCGTAGCCCCGGCGGACATCAAACCACCTCACCTGTCCTTCGTACAGCGGGCCCCGGACCCGGAACGTTGCTTGACGGAGGCTCTCTTTCTCTCTAATTGCTCGGGCCACCAGCTCCGCCTTCTTCCTCTCTCTCTCACCGATCTCCAGGCCCAGCGGTACCGGCTCCCTGTCCCAATACGGTGCTGCTGCGAGCTCCGGCGCACGGATCGGGCCCCGCGGGACATTCTGGACGTTGCCCATTGTCAGGGATCTGGGCGGTAAGTCCCGCGGCGTCTTGGCCTTAGGCGCCGCCTTGCAGCGACAACCCGGCGCTACCTCAGCCGAGGTGTGGGTTATGGGCACAGGGGCTTTCCGCAGCTGGGCCTCCGGCTCGGAACGGTTCATCAGCTCCGGCTCGGGGACTTTCTCAGGAGACGCCTCCGGTGCGGTTTTCGGAGCCTTCCAGGGCAACACCTCCGGTCGACTACGGGCTCCGGCTGCAGGTCGGCCCGCCTGGGCGGGCATGCTGGGTATTGCTACCGGTTGCGGTGGTAGCGGGCCTAATGGTGGAGCGGCAGCAGCTATCACGGGTAGCAGGGAGAGAGGCAGGGTGAGCGGAAGCCGGCCGGGCCCCTCAGCTCCAATGGCCGATCCCTCAGGAATACAGGGGCGTGGGTCGCTTACCCGCTCCTCCAAATCCTCTTCTGCCTCGCGTCTCCACATAGCAGCCACCACATCCGCCATGTCAGTCTCCCACTCCTCCAGGAGGAGTTGCATATGGGCCTGCAGACGATTACTCAGCGGGACGGTCCGGTCCCTCAACCACGTCGCCGTGTCGGGCGCGGGGGTCTCGCTGTTATTAGCTGGAGCGGACATCTCGGCAGTCGTGCTTTCCAGGAACTAGCAACAAGATTGCCACAGGGTCCTGGCGTCCCTGCTTTTATAGCCACCTCACATGCGTCCAGCCGCCATCGCGTCCCCCTTAGCTTCTTTCCGGCCCCTCCTCTATCGGGGCGGGGTTTTGGCCTTCGCGCCTCTGCTACTCGAGAAGACGCTCGAGTGGGAACTTTTCGCGCCAAAGATGGCGACTTCTGAAATTTTTCAGCCGGATACCTCCGGCGGTCAAAAGGCGCACCTCTACCCAATGGCAGAGCGGTAAGATCCTGTTCGTGACGCCAAGTTGTCGCGGGCGGAGGAGGGGACGCCACGCTCTCCCACTGCTCGGGTCCGGCTGCGGCTGCGGCTGCGGCCTGCTGCTGCTCGGTGGCTCGAGCGATGAGCCGGATCCCGGGGACTCTAGCGGCGCTCCTCGCCCGTGAGTGAAAGAGGGGTTTTGGGTGTGGGGATTGGTTATTGTCCGTGACGCCACCCACGGTTGTGGTGATTTGTTGACACCACCGCTGCTCTGTATGGGGATCCCGGGAGTGGTGTTATGGAGCAGCTAGTTGTTGTGTTGCCCCTCCGTGGGTAGGGGTTGGCGATCCCGGGGCCCAGTGATGAGGTGGGGGATGCAGGGCTTGGTGGGCGCAGGGACGCAGGGGGCAGCGCTGTGCCTTGCGGCACTGTGGTACTCACTCAGCCTGAGACGATGACACAGTTCTCGGTAAAACACATGGCTGGAAAGACGGTTCCCACGGACGGCTGCACTTGCTTTCCCCAGTAGGTGACGGTGACGGTCCCTCTATCCTGCACCTATGATGATAATGGTTGCGATGGGTTCCCACCGGTAACCCGCTCCCCGGCTTAGATATGGGCCGGAGGAGCCCTACTTTGCCCGCAGGCGCTGGCCCTGAGAAACTGGTGCCCTGGCGGTGGCGGTGTCTCTCTGTAACGGTCGGACTGTTGCCTTCAATCGGGACTTGGTTGTTTGGAGACAGACGTCCCCTTCACTGACGGATTTGGCAAATTCACGGCGACTCCTAGCCTTGCCGGGATCCGAAAGGACCCTGCCCTGGTGCTGACTGTTCTTCGTATACTGCTCCAGACCGCCGGGTCACTACCCGTCCGCGGTCCTTCCAGCAACCTCCGAGCAGTCCCCCTCCGGACAATCACCGCCATCTGCTGACCTTGCTGTCTCTCAGTCCGGGGCACACACCCGGACCAGCTTCAGGCTTTACAAACTGTCACTACTCTTACTTTCCTCCTTTACCACTTCACTTCACTTTCACTGACTTTTCTTATCTCTGTTCCTCACTCGAGCTCTGCCTGAGCTCCACTCTCACACTCCTCATCTTTTGCTTAACTCCCTGGTTCGAACTCTCTGTTCTGCTTCCTGTCCAAATCTATCTGCTTGGTTCCTCCCGCCTCCAGGGCTGTGTACTCCTCGGTGGGCGGAGCCAACCGCCTGGCCCACCCCTTGGTGTGAACATCAGCCCCTGGAGGAAGGCAACAAGGATTTTGGTAGCCTTGATGTTCCTAACTGGGGTGTAGGGTGTGGTGGTGTGATGACCGGTGACCCCTGGCTTGCCCAGGGCGTCACATGTGCGGCTCCATGGCTATACCTGTGCGGCTCCATGGCTATACCTGTGTGCGGCTCCATTGCTATACCTGTGTGCGACTCCATTGCTATACCTGTGTGCGGCTCCATGGCTATACGTGTGTGCAGCTCCATGGCTATACCTGTGTGCGGCTCCATGGCTATACCTGTGTGCGGCTCCATGGCTATACCTGTGTGCGGCTCCATTGCTATACCTGTGTGCGGCTCCATTGCTATACCTGTGTGCGGCTCCATGGCTATACGTGTGTGCAACTCCATGGCTATACCTGTGTATGGCTCCATGGCTATACCTGTGTGCGGCTCCATGGCTATACCTGTGTGCGGCTCCATGGCTATATCTGTGTGCGGCTCCATGGCTATACCTGTGTGCGGCTCCATGGCTATACCTGTGTGCGGCTCCATGGCTATACCTGTGTGCGGCTCCATGGCTATACCTGTGTGTGGCTCCATGGCTATTCCTGTGTGCAGACACATAGCTGCTACCCAGGAAGAGAACAGATCTCTAGTGCCACCTGCTGGAGGCAGGGATCTCAGAATTCAGAATTGACCCTTTAAAGAGCCTTGACATACATGTATGACATACCACTGGAGAACTTGTTCTGTCTTTAACTAGGTTGTTTGCATACCTATTTACCCCAGGTAGCGTTGCCTGGCCTATAAGCCTCCCTGTGCTGGCTTGATGTTCTCCACAAGGAAAACTTTAGCACCAAGAATAATGTGTATGCATGTGTGGTGGAGGGCACGGGGCAGGAATGTGTAGTAGTTGTTACAGCAGGGGAACAACAGGTCACAGCACAACCGGTCATTAACCCTTCACCTGTCCGTCGCCGCACCACACACAGGAGGACTCCGTAACAGTCTCAGGCGACATCACATTCTCTCATTTCTTCAGAAAATAAAGTCCAGTCTCAGTTCTTTCTTAAACACGTTAACTTTATTTCTGGGATCTTCACAACACCTCGGTTCACATCCTGCCGGCACCGGTAACCGTCTCATGGGGAGCTTTTTTCTACTCTTCACACTTGACATAATTTCACAGCAATCAGTATCTCCGGCACCTGGGCACCTTCAGTATTCTATGTGCTTTCCTTTCCCTCACTACACTTCATATAGGCACAGGGGTCTCCCCTCCATGCCAGGCCATCCAGACATACCCCACCACCAGGGCGCGCACTGACCTTTCCATGAGTTGGGCTCCTTTACGTCCTGCCAGCAGATACCGACGCCAAGCCCCCAACCATCAGACTAAACCCCTTTCCGTGGGGGACACGGTTCCACAATCCGGACAGGAACCCAAGTGTCATGGCCGTGGGGGGACCCATAGGGTCCAAATCAACAAATTAGCGGGATACTTACAGCTCCATCTTCCCAGGGACTCTCCTCCTTCTCTACCATCAACTTTCCCTTATATAGTCCCTGTTCTCCTCCTCCTGCCCACCCAGGTGCCAGGACATACACACTGCAATACTGCCACCTGGTGGCGATCTACACAAAGCATTTACACTTTCAGGCCATAAGTGTGCCGGGTACAGATGCAGGGGTGGGCCTAACCCTTAACCCCCCTACACATGTAAGGCTAGTTTCACACTTGCGTTGGACGGCTTCCATAGCATTGCGTTGTGTGACGAATGCAACGGATGCGTTGCATATAGTGGCACAACGCAATGCTACAGATCGTACAAAATAACGGAAAGCGTTATTTATTTATTTATTTTTTCTTCTTTACAGTACTGGCAGCCGACTATTGTGAACGATCAGCTGATCGCTCTTAATAGCCGGCGGCCGAGCGCTCTCACATGCCAGCGGCCGAGCGCTCAGCTGAGCGCTATAACATGCTGGCGGCCGAGTGCTCAGCTGAGTGCCCTGACATGCTGGCGGCTGGGCGATCAGCTGAGTGCCCTAACATGCCAGCGGCCGAGTGCTCAGCTGAGTGCCCTGACATGCCGGCGGCCGGGCGATCAGCTGAGTGCCCTGATATGCCGGCGGCCGAGCGCTCAGCTGAGTGCCCTGACATGCCGGCGGCCGAGCGCTCAGCTAAGTGCCCTGACATGCCGGCGGCCGAGCGCTCAGCTGAGTGCCCTGACATGCTGGCGGCCGGGCGATCAGCTGAGTGCCCTGACATGCCGGCGGCCGAGCGCTCAGCTGAGTGCCCTGACATGCCGGCGGCCGAGCGCTCAGCTGAGTGCCCTGACATGCCGGCGGCCGAGCGCTCAACTGAGTGCCCTGACATGCCGGTGGCCGAGCGCTCAGCTGAGTGTCCTGACATGCCGGCGGCCAAGTGCTCAGCTGAACGTTCGGCCACCGAGAAATAAAATAAAGTTTGTGATTTAAAAAAAAAAAAAAAAAAAAGAGCATGCGCAGTGAAAAATAAAGGTTTCCGCTGCTCAAAAAAACGTTACATGCAGCGTTCCATCCGCCCGGCGCAGCGTCAAAATAACGACGCTGCGTCGTCCAGCGGATACAACGCTGACACTTGTGTTACAGTGCGTCGTCCATACAAGTCTATGGAGAATAGCGCAGTGCGTTAACAGAGTGCGCTATTCTCCATAGTGACGGACTGCGCTGAATGCAAGTGTGAAAGTACCCTAATGGACCAGTCTACATTTCGTTTGACAAATTTTCCCTATGTGACAGATATGTATTAAAACTCACAATTTTTTTTTTAAAAAGTTACAATATTCAATACTGCATAAACTCTACACTTACTAGCCATAGCATAAACCCCACTGACAGGTTAAAGCAGGGATCTCAAAATCAGCTGGGTATATGGTCCACATAAAGAAAAAAATAATAATTTGGGGGGCCGCATGCTTTGCAGGGCCAAGTGACGTTTTTAGTGGTACCATTTATTTCTCTTTAGAACGTTGGGTCACTGTTTTTGAACAGATTTTGGTTGTTTATTTTAACAAACATGCACTTTTTTGTTTATATATAAAAAAGCATTTTTAATTGTGAAAAAAAAATGCTTTATTATATTTTTTTTACAATTTCTCCCCTTCTTGTAAGTAATATTACGATTCGCACTATACATTAATTTTGGCCAACATCTTGTAGTAATTTTTCCATCCTGGTCTTCATCTTTTAGTCATGTAGCCCATCCTGTTACCCTTCTTGTAGAAAAGTGCCCCATTCTGTAGTAATGTGAGCATCCTGGTATCCATTCTATAGTAACTTTCCCCTTCCTGTTGTAAAGTGCCCATACTTGTCCCCTGTAGTAATGTGCCCATCCTGGTTTCCTTGTAGTAATGTGCCCATCCTGGTCCTCATCTTGTAGTAATGTTCCCCATCCTGTAGTAATGTGCCCATCCATTGTCCCCTTTTACAAATGTGCCAATGATGGTGCTCTTCTTGTATTAACGTTCCCTTTCTGGTCCTTTTCTTGTAGCAATCCTTCTTCACACACACACACACACACACACACACACACACACACACACACAAACACACAGTTCTGATGGTATACAGGCAGTGCTAGGGTTGGGGGGGCAGACAGTTTTGGGGAGGTATACAGGCAACACTGGGGTTGGGGGGATAGACAGTTCGGGGGAATATATAGGCAGTGCTCGGGTTGGTGGAACAGACCGTTCTGGGGGTATACCTGCAACACTGGGGTTGCGGGGACAGACAGTTCTGTGTGGGTAGACAGTTCTTTGGGTATACAGGCAGCACTGTGGTTGGGGGGACAGACAGTTCTGGGTGGGTAGACAGTTCTCGGGGTATACAGGCAGCACTGGGGTTGGGGGGACAGACGGTTCTCGGGGTATACAGGCAGTGCTGGGATTGGGGGTACAGAGAGTTCTGGGGGGTATAAAGGCAGTGTTGGGGTTGCGGGGGACAGACAGTTTTGGGGGAGGTATACCGGCAGCACTCCAGTTGGGGGGACAGACAGTTCTGTGGGGTGGACAGACAGCTTGGCGGTATGTTGATGCTTTGGCTCCTCTCCATCTGTGGAATGGGAACTCAGCACACAGTGCGCTAGTTCCGCCCACAGATGAACTCGCCCTGGATGCAGCACTCAGCAGAGAATGCTATGTGCAGGCGCAGATTTGACTGCCAGCAGCCAGGAAAGTGCGGCTGCCAGCCCGAGCACTGTGGTCCCCGGAAGTCTGGCCGGGGGCTGCAGGATACATCACCGCCCTTCTTACTTGGCTGTCCTCCGTTCCTTTGTGTTCTCTTCTTGCAACCCGTGGCCCCCTTGGTGATCGTGCCACTGGCACCGTAGTCAGTCAGCATTTTAATTCAGTTGCGCTGCACAGAGTCAAGCTCTGTGCACAAGTATTCCATGGGTAGCCACCAGCCGATCAGAAGCGAGCAGGTGACGTCATACGCTTCAGCCTCTGGCCTCTGATTGACAGGCGGCTGCAATAGCTGTGCACAGAGCTTGACTCTGCGCAGTGACGGTAAATCATCTGAAATAAAGTGCTGACTGCTGCGGCCTCTGCACCGGCTGCGATCATCAAACAGGCTACGTGTTTGAGACCTCTAGTTTAAAGTTTGCTCAGCAACATTTAGAAAAGACTGTGAAGTACTGGGAGAATATAGTCTGGTCATTTGAGACCAAAATATAACTCTTTAGAGGCCATAATACACACCATGTGTGGAGGCCAAAGGCACTGCATTTCACTTAAAAAAACCATGCTAACATTGACGTTTGGAGGTGGGAAAATAAACAAAAAAAAAGTACACATGATTGGTATTGCTGAGTACGGAACCACCCAATCTCTAAAACTGTCATATTATCTATTCTCTATGGCTAAAACCGTAAATAATGTAATAAAAAACAGGCAAACGTCATTGTTTTCATCATACTGACATACAAACATTTTTATAAAAATTCATATGAAAAAAATAAATATAAATGAAAATGCCAAATCATCCCACAAAAAAACAAGCTTAAGGGTACTTTGCACACTACAATATCGCATGTGCGATGTCGGTGGGGTTAAATCGAAAGTGACGCACATCCGGCGTCGCTGTCGATATCGTAGTGTGTAAATCCTTTATGATACGATTAACGAGCGCAAAAGCGTCGTAATCGTATCATCGGTGTAGTGTCCGACATTTCTATAATTTCGCTGCAGCGATGGTACGATGTTGTTCCTCGTTCCCCTGCGGCAGCACACATCGCTGTGTGAGAAGCCGCAGGAGCGAGGAACATCTACTACCTGCGTCACCGCGGCTCACGCCAGCTATGCAGAAGGACGGAGGTGGGTGGGATGTGTACGTCCCGCTCATCTCCGCCCCTCCGCTTCTCTTGGCCGCCTGCCGTGTGACATCGCTGTGACGCCGCACGACCCGCCCCCTTAGTAAGGAGGCGGTTTGCCGGCCAGAGCGACGTCGCAGGGCAGGTGAGCGCATGTGAAACTGCCGTAGCGATAATGTTCGCTCCGGCAGCAATCACAAGATATCGCTGTTGCAATGGGGGCGGGGACTATCACGGTCGGCATCGCAAGCATCGGCTTGCAATGTAGTAGTGTGCAAAGTACCCCTTACTCTACAAAAAAAATAATAAGGTTACTGCTCTTAGTGTATAGCGATGCAAAAGCCAATTCATTTTGTAAAATATGTTTTTTAATGTGTAAAAGTAGCAAAGCAAAAAAGAAAATGATAAAACTCTGGTATCATTAGAATCACACGGACTTAAAAAATAAATTGGTCTTATCATTTTTACCGCAAGGTGAACCATGCAAAAAATAAAAACAATAAGTGATTTGCTGTTTTTTGTTCAATCTGCGTCTCAAAAATCTGAATAAAAATAATCCGAAAATGTCACCTACTTCAAAATGGTACCGAAAATTTTCCAACTCGTTACACAAAAAATAAACCCTCAAACAGTTCCCCAAAAATAAAAAAGGTTACAGCTCTTAGAATCTGGCCACAAAAAAACCTTATTTTTAATATAAAAGTATTTTTGCTGGAAAAACAATATAAATTTGGTATCGCTGTACTCGCACTGACCTGAGGCATAGAGTTGTCTTATCATTATGACCACATGGTGAATCATGCAAAAATAAAAATAAGAACTATTCTTGAACTACTGTCCATTTGTTCATTTTACGTCACAAAAGTTGGAATATGGTTCAGTTCACATTTATCCTGTGCTTTCTGCTGAGGACTTGTGGCGGCACTGAGGCTCAGTCACCACAGGGTATTGCATCTCACTTAAGGTGCAGTGCTCATCCCGGGTAAGGTTGAGGTTAATCACTGGTGTTCAATTACACAACACACACACAGTTCAGGTGCTTTCCCACTGGAACTGGGTTAGAGGTGGTCACCATAGCAACGGGACTTCCCCAGCCTCTAGTGAGTCATCAGGAAGGTGGGGGCAGTATGAGGGAAGTTAGAGAAGACACAGACTTTTACTTCAGAATAGTCTGGGAACTGGAGCAAGACGGTCGCTGAGAAGAGTGCTTGGGAGCTTCCTCAGAAAGACCAGCCAAGGAGAGTGCTTTAGAGCGTCCTCAAAGGGAGAAGGACAAGAGTACCATAACATCCAGGGACTTGCAGAAACATGGCCACTAAGGAGAGTGCTTCAGAGCTACTTTAGTTAGGACCGGGCAGACTGGAAGAAGCAGGAGTTTACCGGGTGAGCTGCAGAGACAAAGGAGCAATACAGTAGCCAAGGGGTGAGCCTAGCAGTCCCTTTGGGACCAGCGCCGTCAGGGTGCAGAACCCTAGGGTGGTGTACACTCCACGTTGCACCATCAGAATCTGCAGGGAAGGGGGTTTCATGTCCCATTGCCCACCACCAAGGTCCCGGGGCACAGCATATATATAGAGTCAGGAGTCAAGACCACGGTCGGCCCCACATTTGATTTGCGCTGCCTGCGGACAGGACGGGAACTAAACCCAAGGACACTGGGGTCCCTAAGTATCTTCATGCCACGGGGATCCACATTACAGAGTGCAAGGGAGGAAGGTCTCACAGCTTCACAACACTGGTGGTGGCCTCTGAATCATCCGGGATCGGCTGTGGCTCATCACAGCGGAAACAGGCACTCCAAGGGGGACAACCTAACAGCGAGTAAAAGAATTTTGTCCGTAGTCCTGGTGTCGTCCCATCATTGCCGTCAGCCCGTGCTCCAGCGCCAATGGCTGCTACCCCCCACCATCGTCCTCCCTGGGTGCCTAGCTCTGCCAGTGGGGAGTTGGACCATCTGAGCTGCGTTACCATCCACCTCAGAGGAGAGCAACATCTTGCAGCAGCGGCTGATCCTTGGCCGCATACCACTGGTGGCGCTGCAAATCAAAGCCCAATCATCCCCTATATTGGTCACCTTGCACCTTTTATTGACACCGATGGGGCCACGGAGCCGGGTCAGGCCATTCACAGCAACCCCAAATACCACTGGCCCGGTGACGAGTAGCCCTGAGGCCCCGTGGGTGCATCACTTACATCTGGGTTGCTGTGTAAATTCCAAAAACCACGATTCAGCCAAATCTCCCGATGGAGCCACTCACTATACTGAGGCATATGGAGACTTTGCACTCCGTCTGGACTCTGTTCCGGCAATGTTCCATCATTTTAGGCATCTTTTTAGTGCAGAAAGGTGAACAACCACACATCTATGCATGCCTAAAACAGATGGATACCACAGGAACAGATGCAAAATGGAGTCTAAAATGTCTCATCTGCCTCATTATAGTGAGTGGTTCCATTGGGGGTTTTGTCTTAATCGTATTTTTCTGGGATTTACACAGAAACCCTGAGGTAAGTGCTCAGAGTAGAAAACAAGAATGTGATTGTCATGCACGGACTTGGAGAAGGTCTGTTATGGGGCAAGACACATAACAAACAGGAATTTCACCACAACAAACAAGGGCTACACCTGGGACACTTAAACAGGGATGATGAGACACCTCCTGTCCTCACCTGTGGCTGTACCCTACTCTCCTTGCCAGTGCCTATACAGGTTCTGTACCTGTTGCTGGACAGGATACCTGAAACCCTGAGAGACCCTGTAATAACCCTGGCTAGTGAGCTGGCAGGTGAGCAGCGTTAGTCCCACCACTACACTAATACAACAAGAAGGGAAGGTACGACAGAGAGGGGATACAACAAAGTATAAAGCCCAGCTTCCTGGCTGCAGTGAGACACCAGGACTGCAGCCTACACCGTTTCACACAACAAGGGCTCTTGCAGCTCCTTTCACCTTCAGGCCTAGCTTCAGAATGAATCAGAATAACTAAAGGCGGCGTTACCCGAGACGATATAAAGCGGGCGATATGTCGTCAGGGTCACGGATTCCGTGACGCACATCCGGCATCGTTCGCGACATCGTTGCGTGTGACACCTACGAGCGACTCTGAACGATCGCAAATAGGATGAAAATCGTGGATCGTTGACATGTCGTTCATTTTTAAAAAAATTGTTCGCTTTTGGGGACGCAGCTGACATATTGCTCCCTTTGACATCGTGCCAACGATGAACAACATTCAAACGACCGCCTGTGTCCAACAATATATCGTTGATCACTGATGCGTCGATTTTGAAATCGTTACGTGTGACAGCAAATAAACGACCTATGAGCGATACCGGCAGATCGTAACTACGATCTGGGCGTGTCACATCGCTACTGAGATCGTCAGATAAATCGTAGCGTGTAAAGCGGCCTTTACACCCTCTACTGGAAGGTGTGACCATACATAGGGGAAGGGAGTGATCACCAACTGGAAGCACTTGAGGCCAGGACTCAGAAGCTGCTGGAAAGCAAAACTGACATTAACCCTTTCAGCACCAAAGGAAAGGGAAATACATTTAATGTAAGGTCTCAGATGACAAAGAGAGACACTGGCCCAGATCCTGTCTCAATTCTCGAGATGCAGAGAGATGGCTGTGACAGTGACCCCAGACTTATAATGAAAGCGATCAAAAAATGTTATCTACCCCAAAATGTTTCCAACAAAACTATAACTTATCCCACACACAATCAGCCCCCATTCAGGTTTGTCATCTGTCACTGAAAATATATGTGAAGCCCCGCTAGTATGTGTCGGTGCATTACCTTCAGGGACTCCACGTGGATGGAACAGTCTGGTCACAGGTAGGGAACCTTCTTTCGGATTGTCGTGACGCCACTCTCAGTATTGCGGCCAGTAGGGACCGCCACTGCAGGTTGAGGGTCGCCTGGGGCTGATGGTATGTGCAGTTAGTTGGAATAGCCTCCTGAGAGTGAGGCAAGCCCCAGGGCCCGATGTAGGTGCGTAGTACCACAAGGCGCAGAATAACTCCACACAGGCAGAATGTCTTTCAGGGTTTTTACTCACTTCAGGTGGCAGGGTGAGTAACCCGGGCGTAGCTGGGATGAACCAGGCGGGAACCAGGTGTCCTTCAGGCTGACTTGTGAGGGTGACTACTAACTCGCCTTCCTTAGCCCTTGGTGGTTTGGGGTGACCCCGACTTTGAGTCCCTATGGGGGTCACCCAGGGAAGTTGCTGAAGCCTCACTCCCCTTCGTTTGCCGTGTGCTTGTTGCCTGGGCCAGATCACTCCAGCTTCTTGCCTCCTGTGAGCTATGGGCCCTAACTGTGGCTACGTGGCTGCGGCTTTTGTGGTGTTGTGGCGTGGGCTTTGAGAGCCCCACACCGGCAGGTTTAGCAAAAGAAAGCTGAATCTATCTCCGCTTCGGGATCTGCCGCCCGTTTGGGCCTGGTACTCCCTAGCAGTCTCCTTACTTCCCACTCTGTGCTCTCTCTTTAGCTGGAGATGGGTTTCGGGTAGCACTCCTAGGTGACCGTTCTCCCCCGTCGGTAGCCACTGCGCGGACGCTGTCAGACTCCAGCAGCCCAGGGGAAGGGGTCAGCTCCTCTCGGAGCTCCCTGGACTCTGCTCTGAACTGGCTCACTGCTCCTCCTCTCCTGTTCTTGCCTACGCCACCTAGCAACCAGACTCTCTTACCACACCCCTTGAGAGGAGATGGAGGCTTTTGGCCCCCTCCACTATTCCAGTGAAGGTCAAGGCTTTTCCCCCTCCTGGGATCCCCAGGGGTCCTCTCATGGGTACATGTGTGAGAGCTGATTACTATGCGCCTGTGTTCCACACCCCGGTCAGCCTTCTGGATTACCTGTATTGTACTGTCCCCAGCATGGGTGCAGTACTCAGTGGTGCCTGACCAGGTCAGGGGCGCCACATTCCCCCTTAGTTATCACCAGCACGTCCTCGGGCTGCAAGACAACATTTTAAAAAAAATGCATAAAACATTAAAACATGTAAAACATTTTAAAAGCACCAGGTACCATACATCACCACCCTCCACCCACAAGTCCGTTAACCCACCCAAAACCCTTTCACGTTGGCCGCGGCTTCAGCCACTTCTGGCAGGATGTAGAGGCGGCTTTCATGGGCTGGTGGTTTCAGGGTATACCTGGCTTGGTGGATCCGCGCCTTCAGCCTCTTCTGGCAGGATGCAGAGGCGGCCTCCACAGTTGGTGCTGACCAGGTACCCTCTTTGTGGTGGAGAGCCAGGCCCCATAAACAGGCATGCTCTCTGGTCGCAGGTGAGCCAAGGCCCTATATACGGACGGGCTCCTCCTGGTTGCAGACGAGCCAAGCCCCTAAACAGGCTGACTCTGGTGGTGGTGGTGCCCTTTTGGTGTAACTATTTACACTGCGAGAGTTTGTGGCTATAGCCAGTTCATAGCCTTAAGGTTCATTTCTCACATTAGTTTATGTGGGCACATTCTTAAACTTGTAAAACGTTGCAAAACAAACTTTTCAAACTGGTAACTTGCTGTACTTTACTTGAACTTAGGCGGATTCCTCTTCGGGGTGTGCGGAGGGAGCAGATACCGATCCACCATCTCTTGTGGGAACTGGGCCTCTAGGTCAGCCTTCAGCTTCCAGTATTCGGGGTCCTCTCCTATCAGGGACTTCCTAGCAGGGACTTCCTTAGACTGGGGAGCGGTGTCTGCTCTGGCCTTGCAGGCCGGGGTAAATGGTGATGCAATCTCTTGGCGGGCCGCGCCTGACATGGCGGCGGCCTGGTCTTGGCGGGCCGCGCCCTGTATGGCGGCGGCCTGGTCTTGGCGGGCCGCGCCCTGTATGGCGGCGGCCTGGATCGGCGTCGCAGCTGCGATGGGATCTGTGCAGGCTGGGCTGGGCGTCGCTGCAGGGACCGGGTCTTGGTGGGCCGAGCAGGGCATCGCTGCGGCGGCCGGGTCTTGGCGGGCCGAGCAGGGCATCGCTGCGGCGGCCGGGTCTTGGCGGGCCGAGCAGGGCATCGCTGCGGCGGCCGGGGCTTGGCGGGCCGAGCAGGGCATCGCTGCGGCGGCCTGGTCTTGGCGGGCCGAGCAGGGCATCGCTGCGGCGGCCGGGGCTTGGCGGGCCGAGCAGGGCATCGCTGCGGCGGCCTGGGCTTGGCGGGCCGCACCTGGCGTGGCTGCGGCCTGGCTCAGCGTCGCCGCGCCGGGCGCCTCTTCAGGGACCGCGGGCGTGGCAGCAGGGGTCGGGGCATCCGGGCCGGCAGGGGTAATACTGGACTCACCCATCAGTGGCAGCATCGGGGTCTGAGTCGTCGCCGTCCGGTCTGGCACTCGTCGTGCGGTTCCCCTCTCATAGGCCTGAACCGCGGCAGCCATCTCCAGAAGTTCCATGCGTTCTTCTCGGATCTGCTCCACGACCCGGGTCTCCAGTCGGTCGCAGAACTGGGCCAGCTCCCGATACCACCAGGCAGCGGAGCCCGGTTCTGGGTTTCTGCGGTCAGACGCCATTTCTTCTGCGCCGTCTTCTGCACGATTTCCCAGCAGTGGACTCGTCGTTGCCTCTAGTAGCAAGCTGTTCAGTTTCCGCTCTGCCTCTTTCAGCAGCTCCTCTCCCAGCAGCAGGCTTCTGGCTCCCTTTCTGTCCCGACGTCTCTGGACACTTCCGCTCTCTTCACAAGCGAGGTCAGAACTCTGCAGGGGATCTCTGGGTAGCCACACCTCTTCGTGGGCGGTAACTTCTCCCAGCGCGGGCTGCTGTTGTTTTTCAGCGCGCTTTTCATGGTGGCAATATGGCGGCGCTTCCAATTTTTCAAGCGGACCGCCTAGGCACATGGTCACCTGTCTGAACAGGTCTAGTCCTTATCCTGTTCGTGACGCCAGATGTTGTGAAGCCCCGCTAGTATGTGTCGGTGCATTACCTTCAGGGACTCCACGTGGATGGAACAGTCTGGTCACAGGTAGGGAACCTTCTTTCGGATTGTCGTGACGCCACTCTCAGTATTGCGGCCAGTAGGGACCGCCACTGCAGGTTGAGGGTCGCCTGGGGCTGATGGTATGTGCAGTTAGTTGGAATAGCCTCCTGAGAGTGAGGCAAGCCCCAGGGCCCGATGTAGGTGCGTAGTACCACAAGGCGCAGAATAACTCCACACAGGCAGAATGTCTTTCAGGGTTTTTACTCACTTCAGGTGGCAGGGTGAGTAACCCGGGCGTAGCTGGGATGAACCAGGCGGGAACCAGGTGTCCTTCAGGCTGACTTGTGAGGGTGACTACTAACTCGCCTTCCTTAGCCCTTGGTGGTTTGGGGTGACCCCGACTTTGAGTCCCTATGGGGGTCACCCAGGGAAGTTGCTGAAGCCTCACTCCCCTTCGTTTGCCGTGTGCTTGTTGCCTGGGCCAGATCACTCCAGCTTCTTGCCTCCTGTGAGCTATGGGCCCTAACCGTGGCTACGTGGCTGCGGCTTTTGTGGTGTTGTGGCGTGGGCTTTGAGAGCCCCACACCGGCAGGTTTAGCAAAAGAAAGCTGAATCTATCTCCGCTTCGGGATCTGCCGCCCGTTTGGGCCTGGTACTCCCTAGCAGTCTCCTTACTTCCCACTCTGTGCTCTCTCTTTAGCTGGAGATGGGTTTCGGGTAGCACTCCTAGGTGACCGTTCTCCCCCGTCGGTAGCCACTGCGCGGACGCTGTCAGACTCCAGCAGCCCAGGGGAAGGGGTCAGCTCCTCTCGGAGCTCCCTGGACTCTGCTCTGAACTGGCTCACTGCTCCTCCTCTCCTGTTCTTGCCTACGCCACCTAGCAACCAGACTCTCTTACCACACCCCTTGAGAGGAGATGGAGGCTTTTGGCCCCCTCCACTATTCCAGTGAAGGTCAAGGCTTTTCCCCCTCCTGGGATCCCCAGGGGTCCTCTCATGGGTACATGTGTGAGAGCTGATTACTATGCGCCTGTGTTCCACACCCCGGTCAGCCTTCTGGATTACCTGTATTGTACTGTCCCCAGCATGGGTGCAGTACTCAGTGGTGCCTGACCAGGTCAGGGGCGCCACATATAGGTGGTCCCACATTACTGGTAGAACAAAGAATCTGGAAAAGTGATGGCTTCCACCCCTCAAATAAAATCCAGTGAAATCTGCGCTCCCAAATCAAAATGTACCCTTCCCTCTGAGCCCCCTGTACCTAAACCACAATAAATGTCCATGTGTTTGGCTTTACTGTAATGGAGAGAGCCTAATGATCAAATTACGGGGTGTGCGGCACAATAATTACAAGCTGTGCATAATCTATGGGCACTAAACTGGTATATTTCCAATTCTCCAGAAAAGAGCGTGGCATGGATGTTACAAAATAGGCACTACCGCAATAGATGATTTCATTGAGAGGTGCAATTTCTACAATGGGGTCAGTTTTAGGGTTTTTCAGCTGTTCTGGCGCCTTAGAGGCTCTGTAAATGTCACATGCAAACTATTCTAGCAAAATCTGTGCTCTAAAAGCCAAATAGCGCTCCTTCCCTCTTATCCCTGATATGTGGCAAAACAGGAGTTTCTGATGACATATAGAGCATTACCACGTTTGGGAGAAATTGTGCAATAAATTGTGGGGTCCAGTTTCACCTTTTAACCCTCGTGTAACTGTATAGGGAAGGCTACTTTCACGCTATGTTTTTTTAGCATGCATCATGAACGTTTTTTTGCTGCAAAAGCAGATCCTGTTTTTGCAAAGAAAAACGCATGTGTTATTTTGCAGGATCCTGTCACTTTAAATTTATGGGCGGGCATTGGAGTCATGTGATCGGGAGTGAGGGGAACTGAACATGAAAGACTGGGAGCCGACATCTGACAGCTGCGGAGGCTTGTAACCAAGATAAACATCAGGTAACTTGCTTGGATACCCGATATTTACCTTGGTTACGAGCGTCTGCAGCTGCTAGGAGCAGGGCTGCCTGCTCCCTGCACACGTAACCAAGGTAAACATCGGGTAACTAAGCCCGCGGTTACCCGATATTTACCTTGGTTACGAGCGTCCTCCTTTCTCAGGCGGGGGAGAGAGAGAGGCGAGGGAGAGGGGGAGAGACAAAGAGGGAGGGGGAGAGAGAGTGGGGGAGAGAGGGAGGGGAAGAGAGAGACTGATCACGTGAGGCTGGTTTCTGGGCATGCTCAGTAAAGCAAGCAGGATCCTGTCTATCAGCATGCCAGCGTTCACATGCGTTTGCATGCAGTATAGTCAGGATCCAGCAATTTGTAGCAAGTAGCGTTTTTGAAAAAAGTTAAAAAACTGCAAGTCGCTGGATCCTTACTATAACGCACGCAAACGCAGGTGAACGCATGTGAAGGCATGTTGACGCGAGTCCATTGCAAAAGCATTGAAATGAAAACGCATTTGCACTGCATCCGTTTTTGCGTTAAAAAAACGTTCATGACGCACATTAAAACAATTTAGTGTGAAAGCAGCCGAAGGTGTAGTGGTATCCTACTGTGTATAGAGGAGCTGTACATGGGGGACTTAGGAGACATTATTAAATGTTAAGAAAGCAGTTCAGAACCATTATTGTTAGAGGGTCACTTAGGATCTTGTGACTGTCAAAGGAGCACTCACGGGGCTTTCTAGGAGCAAAATGGGGACACCTTTGTAAAGCACTTGCACAGGGCAATAATATGTTCTACCAATAATATTTTTTACCATCTAGAGGGTACAAAGGAGACATTTTACCATGTAAGGGGCACAGTGGTGGCATTACTATGTGGGGCAGTAAGAGGAGAACCATTTTTGTACCACATAGCAGGTGCAGGTGCAATAATACGGCCACATACGGCAGCAGCAGCTCATTATTAGGGTATCAGAAGGATGAGGAGTTTTTACAGGTTGAGAATAGATGAGGACGGTGCCGGAAATGTGAGAAGTCAAATGTGTCTTTGTTGTAATCTCTGCAGATGAGTGATGGCTGGAAGAAGTTGTCATGTCGGTCTGGGCCAGCTGGAAAAGACTGGAAAAGTGAACAATTTCATCAGGAAGAACGTCAGCTGTAAGTCACCATCTATGACTGCACTGTAACCTCTTGTATGTGCTGCAGGACTGATATCTGCCACTCTATAGTCACCATATAGCGGTAATATCAGTGTCATCTGCAGAGGTCCCCCTATATCCATAATTACGCTGCACCATCGTAGTTATCATGGTTACCTGTTTCGGGACCCACTCAGATGTTTTGCCCACCCCCCGAGCTGAACCCCTAGCTACACCTCTGGTCTGATCTGGTATACGCCACTGTGAGCGATCCCTGAAGATACCTATTGAATCAGTATAACAATGTCATTATGGTTAAGCCTTTACTTTAACATGCTAAATTGTGATGACCGGTTCTCTTCACATGCTTTCCCCACAATGTCATATTTTATGTAGAATATTGCACAAAGCAGTAGCAGCTATTTACAGGCATGCAGCAAGTAAAATAAGTAGGTGGTGATGGTAATGAGAGCAGTAATAGTGATCATCATAATGTATTAACTCTATTCTGTACTAGCTGTAGTACCCAGCGTTGCCCGGGATAGGTACTAAGTGTCTTTCTGTCTATCTCCTACTCTTTCACTCTCCCTGTCCCCCTGTCTGCCTGTCTCCGTTTCTGTCTGGCTCTGTCAGTCTATCTCTCTCTTTTTCTCTCTCTCTGTCTGTCTCTCTCTGTCTTTCTCTCTCTCTGTGTCTGTCTGTCTCTGTGTGTCTGTCTCTGTCTCTCTCTGTCTGTGTTTGTGTGACGCCCCTGCACTAGTCAGGGTGTCACAGGGAACTGCACTCCTGTCCTTATAGTGCAGAACCCACCCTCCTTGGTTCCAGGTTCCACTCAGTGGTATTGCTACTGTGAGGAATGAGTTAACTAAAATTGTATAGATAAACATCCACGCCGCTTGCAAGAAGCACAAACCAATACATCTACGCTCTAGTCGCTGAGAAAAGCAAAGGACAGATAAAATTATGCTCTGCCAAGGACGAATAAAGTTATACTTTGCCAAGGACAGTTATGATTTGCTGAGAAACGAAATGTATGTTATGCTGAGAATCGAAATTTATGCTTTTGTACACGACATAGCTACGCCCCTTTTAGCTTGATAAAAACCTGTATGTGCAATAAACTTCGGAATTCAGAGTGCACACTCTCTTGCTTTATGTGCAGATACCAGTCTCTGTCTGTATCTCATTAAGGTTCAGAGAAGTCGAGGGGGTGACCGGGACCCTCTCCACATTTGGTCATCACTGGCAACAGTTGTGACCTATTCAAGGGTCAACGTAACATTTCTGTCGCCGAACAGGGACCCGCGCATACTCCAGGATCCAGTGGACCGTCTTGCCATCTTGAGGACGAGGGGACCAGATGTGGGGACCAAAAACACCAGGCCAGGTAAGAGTTGAAACGTCTCTGCTCTTTTGCTCTCCATCTCTGTCCTCCTCTTTCCTCACCGCTGCAAGAGGGACACTGTGAGTAGAAACTGAGTAATTGGCGGGTCACTACTGAACTCTGAAAGAAAGATCTCTTGCCAGTAGATACTTTTCTGTGCTTTTGTCCTTGTTGTCTGTCATAGATCAGAGAAGTTGGTAACATCTGGTTCCTCCAGGCTAAAACTGTGCGCCCAGGGCCAGGCCAGACACCTTTGGGTTCCGGAGCAAGTGCAGTGGGACCAGTTCCAGTACTAAAACCACCTTGGGACGAACGAAATAAACAACTTCATAGACCCTCACGTCAGTGAGTGTTGCTAAGGGAATAGTGTGTCTGTTCTGTCCAATGGAAGTGTTATTCATCGCCCTGGTGTTAAGTGGGTTAGCCTTATTTGCCATTTTCATCGGATATAGAATATATCTCCACCATAAGAAGGGTACCCCAGGACCATTCTTCATACTCAGACCCCTCTGAACAAAGTTAGGACCCCACCTTAAGTAGGAATACAGAAGAAGGAGTCAGCCTCCGGGTACTTCCAAGATAGGTGAGCTTAGTCCAAGGGACGTTCAAGGGTCTAAAAGCTGAAGACAATAGACGGAGAATGGGTCAAGGAACATCAAAGGACAGAGCTGGAGGCACCCTGCCACATCTCATTATGTGATACCATGGGAAAAGTATAGCTGGTCAGTCCAGGGAAGTTTTTAAAATATTTGGATTGAAGGGGAAGGACCAACTAGACCCCAACAAATGGGACAAGATAAGAACTACCAGAGCAGGAGTAATAGCAGACAAATCATGGACCGAAGTGGTCAGAATTCTTTCTGACATGCCAAAAACAGCCCATGATCAAGGTTGGATATACCATAAAGAATCAAAAATATGGGAAGAAACTGAGAAAAATATTAATAAGGATCTTGAGCCTCCCCCGTACCCGGTGACTGCTCATATAATGACCCCACAAGCAGCAGGACCCCAGGGATGGACCTGCACCAATTGTAACCAACAAAACCTGGATTGGAGAGAAACATGCCTGGCTTGTGGAACCCCACATTATAAACAAACCACAGCACCAGCGCCTGTTTATCCTGTAGTAGAAAGAAGAGTCCTTAAACACCAACCATTGACCAAGCACATCCAGATGCACCCAGAGATCCAATCCCCCGTACGTATGATGTATGTATACCCTGGACTCCTGCCGAACAGATGGCTTTCCTGCAAAATACCCCTGACCCGACTCGAAATCTCGTCACTTTTTCACATTACCTGATCCAAATACAGGTCTCTTACTGGAGCACTTGGTTGAACATGGTGGCTTGTGGAGAGTAAAAATGTCCCCTGAAATGTATGCCAAACTTACTACCATCTAGCAGGGAATATTCCAGCCGATACCCGGACTGGGGCATCTGGCCAGGATTTCATGACAACACTCAATCTTTTCTGCGCCCAGGAGCAATAAGGGCACAATGGGACCAGTGCACCAAGGTCCTGTGGAAAATGTCAGTTCATTTTACTATAGATTGACGCAGTCATTCGCAGATGAAGGGCTGGACTTACAAGCGGGTGAGATACGTTGCCTCATGGTAAGATCCTTCATGGATGGAATACATGCAACTCTGGCAAATAGGTTGAAAGCGTGCTGTCCCGAATTGAGAAACATGGAGGACATAGATCTTCTAGTCAATAAAGCAAGTGGTTTAGAAACCGACGCAAAGGATAAAAGGACCAAAAAAGTTGTCATAACGGCAGTGGACGGTCAGCCAGAAGTCACAAAAAGAAAGGGACCGACCTGCTACTATTGTGGGATAAAAGGACACGTGATCAGAGACTGCAGAAAGAAAAAGAGGGATGCTCAAAACCAACCCGAGAGTCAGGAAGAAAAGACTGCCTGACTTGGGGCAGCACGGGATAGGGATGCCAGAGGTCCATTTATACACATCCCCCTTCAAATTGGTAACAAGGAAATAAGGGCTCTGGTGGACTCGGGAGCCTCACGCTCCATACTCCCCAGGGACCTGGTACCTGAAGACTCCATCTCGCCCGAAACTACTATAGTTTCCGGTTTTGATGGACAAGCCCAGTTAATCTCAATAACATATCCATTAAAGGTGAAACTGGGACCACACATATTCGTGTCCAAATTTTTAGTGTCCCCACGACAGTCTACAGCCCTAATGGGAGCAGATGTACTATCAAGATTACAAGCTCAGATTGTCTATAACGAAGATGGTTCCACTGTCCTGCGAATTCCGGGAGATATTCCAGAAGAAGTCCTGTGCACTATTCAGATGCTCTAGTATCGACTAGAACTTGATGCCACACAGGAACCAGGTACGGACTGAGTACTTCTCCAAGTTCCCGCGAAACTCTGGTCCACATCGAAAACTGACCTCGGCACACTACCCGTGCCCCCCGTAAAAGTATCAGTCAAACCTGGAATTACACCACCACAATTAAGACAATATCCTCTTAACGCTCAACAGGAAGCCGCTCTGGATCACCAAATAAAAGAACTAGTGAAGCCGGGAGCTCTCAGAACTACTAAGTCTCCATACAATACTCCGCTATTTCCTGTCAAGAAGAAACAGGTGAAGAAAGGTGACCCAGTTGCGTACCGCATGATACACGATTTAAGGGCAGTAAACTCAATACTGGAGCCTCTCACTCCAGTTGTTCCCAACCCACATACTCTACTCACCCAGGTACCGGCTACTTCTACCCATTACATGGTCAAAGATCTTGCCAACGCCTTTTTCTCAGTACCATTGGATATAGCATGTGAAGACCTCTTTGCATTCACGCATAAACATAACCAATACGCGTGGACAAGGCTGCCACAAGGGATGCAGCATTCCCCTACTCTCTATACGCAGGCTATGAGTAGTGTCCTTCAAGGCTGGCAGCCCCCCTGAGCACTGTGTTCTTCTCGTCCTTCTCCAGTACGTGGATGACATACTACTTTGCTGTCCAAGCGAAGAAGAATGTAAAAAGGCTTCATTAAGCCTTCTAATCTTCCTAGCAGAATCAGGCTGCAAAGTGAGTAAGGACAAGTTACAATTCTGCAAGACAAAGGTCACTTTCCTGGGTCATTGTCTCTCTGCAGGACAAAAACATCTCAGCCCGGACAGACAAGAAGTAATCAGGAAAGCAAACGTCCCTGGGAACCTCAAACAACTCAGAGGATTTTTAGGACTAATATCATTCTGCAGACAATGGATTCCCAATGCATCATTACTCATGCAACCATTATATGACTGCACCAAGAATGTTGCATTCTTCCTTACAGAAGAAGTTCGACAAAACTTCCAACAGCTCAAGGAACTAGTGATTGATGCTCCTGCTTTGGCACTACCAAATTACGATCTCACCTTTTACCTGTTCGTAGCAGAGCTTCAAGGATTTGCCGTAGGAGTACTCACCCAGAAGACAGAAAAACATCATATAATCGGGTACTACTCCTCTCAACTCGACACCGTCACCAGAGCAGCACCAACCTGTGTCCGTGCAATCACAGCAGTTTCAAACATACTGCAGAAAGCATCCGAAATCTCACTCGATTTCCCGACCACCATCCTCACCAGCCATGATATCTATGCTGTTCTCAACCAAGTGCAGCTGAAACACCTCTCCATGGCAAGACAAGTCAGACTTCAATGTTCATTTGCTCGAGTTACCAGTCTAAACCTTGCTGATCTTCTGATCTTCACCAGTTTAGAAGGGGGGACAGAAGAAGAGAGTGACAAACATGACAACGCACCATTTGACCATGATTGTCAAGAACTCATCCAACATGAGGCGAAGCCCCCCTGCACAATATTCAAACAACACCACTTGCAAATCCAGACTTTGAACTTTTTGTGGATGGTAGCAGATATGCCGACGAAACAGGCAAATTTCACACCGGATTTGCGGTATTAACCCTACATGAAGTCATAAGCAGGCAACCACTACCTCCACACATATCTGCCCAAGAAGCAGAACTTCTTGCCCTTATCTGGGCAATTGAGTTTCTGGAAGAACGAATAGCGAACATCTACACGGACTCAACCTATGCACACGGCATTGTGCACGATTTTGGTACTATCTGGCAAACTAGAGGATTCGTCACAGCGGCAGGAAATCCCATCAGGCATGGAGCCTCAGTAAAAAAACTAATGGAAGTAGCCTTGAAACCAAAGCAGTTGGCAATCATAAAGGTTGCTGCCCACACCAAGGCCCAAACACCTGAGGCTAGGGAAAATCACTTGGCCGACCAAACGGCAAAACAAGCAGCCTTACTCACTTTGAAGGAGACAGAAAAAGTGTCAATGACGGAGGAAAAAACGCAGAACCTCTCTGAGACACAGGAAAACGCCTCTGAGGAAGAAAAGGCCAGATGGCGGGCCAAGGGGGCACAAAAAGTGGAGGGGATTTGGCGCCTAAACGGACTCTCTGTCCTGCCACGCAGTTAGTTCCCTGCTATTTTCCAAATACTCCACTACCCTATGCACGGTAGCACAAATTCAATCATGAACCAGATGCAACCTCATTGGGTAGCCCCGGGGTTCAGACAATACGCCTCCCAGAGAATAAAAGCTTGTCACATCTGTCATATAATCCAGGCCAGCTAACTAAAACCCCGCAAAGACACATGCCAAAGATGTTTGCCCCATTCTAGAGAGTACAAATAGACAAAATCCAACTGCCAAGACATGGCATCTACGAATTTGTACTTGTCTGTGTAGACCTCTTCTCAGGATGGTCAGAGGCCTACCCTGTCAGCTCAGCCATGGCCAAAATCACAGCAAAGAAATTGGCCTGTGAGCTGGTACCCCGGTTAGGACTCCCCAAAGTTATAGAAATTTTCCAGAATACCTGTTCCCCGTTAGGCATTCAGTCAGCCTTACACACACCTTACCACCCACAGTCATCAGGAAAAGTGGAAAGGTTAAATTGAACTTTAAAGCTCAAACTAGCCAAGGCAGTGGAGGAGACTGGTAGACCTTGGACAGAATGTCTCCCCATAGCTCTTTACATTATAAAGACCACCCCGCAGGGAAAGCACAGGCTCTCACCATTCGAAATACTTTTTGGAGGGGCACTTAGATTAGGATGCTACTTCCCGCAGGAATTACAACTGCAATGTGATAGCCTAACATCTTATGTTATCTCCCTGCAGCCGAAACTAACTGAAACCCACCAAAGGGTCTATTCTTCTCTACCCGATCCTGATGCTGTTCCAGGAACCCACTCCCTGAAATTTGGTAACCGGGTCTACCTGAAGAAGCACGTGAGAAAGACCCTCGGGCCACGATTTGAAGGACCTTTGACTGTCCAGCTGATCACACCGACCTCCGTCAAACTATAGGGGAGATCGACATGGGTCCATGCCACTCACTGCAAGAAGGCCTAATACTGCTGATAAGTATTTCTATGTGTACTTCTTTTCTGGGGCCTTTGACACCAAGGCAGAATTCATTTGAGACCTACCATGAAGTGTTAACAGAAAAACTGGAGATCACAGACTGTTGGATATGTACACACGCACCTGTGACAGCCTCTTCTATGCCTTACTTGGCCATACCAGTACCAATAAATGTATCAGCCTTTATAGATATAGTACATAGACTTATACTACAACATTCTGCCATCTGGGACCTCCCGCCACAAACCTACTGGATTTGTGGCTACAACGCCTACAAATGGCTACCAGTGGGAGTAAATGGCACTTGCACCCTAGCCCGTTTGACGCCTGCCACCTTCATTATCAATACTACTGATATACCGGCAGGAAAAATGCCTCTCCACCTACTGGTAAAGAGAGTGGCAGATAACAAAGACAGGCCTAGTGGCCGACCCCATGTGGTTCAAATGAGCCACGCCAACAAATTTTTCAGTACCCTTTTCCTCTACCCTATGGTAATGCAGATGTATGATAAGTTGGTGGAAAGCACCGACTATCTTGATGATCAAATTTTCGAGGTTCTCCAAGCCGTAAATAGTACCATTGCCATACAGAGACAATTAATCATTGTAACCAACCAATATACTTTGGTACTGGATTACCTCACAGCGGCCCAAGGGGGGATGTGCCAAATAATAGGTCACAGCTGCTGCCACCTCATAGACCCAAAAGAAACCTTGAAAGCGCAAGCTGAGATACAAAAGTTAAGAAAAAAACATGATGAGGAGGTACTCAGGAGCTCGGATGCATGGTGGAGCAATATATTTTCAATGTTCAACTTCGCAAACTGGTTTAAGGGAATAGGAGGATGGTTAATGGGGATACTGCAATCAGTATTCCAAGTGCTACTCTGTCTATTAGTGGCCTATGTAGTGTTTAAATTGTTAATGGCTCTGTTCTCCTGCTGTGTGAAAAAAATGCAAAGATAGTAATTATTCAGCGCCAATATGAAATTTCTAACATATACTCTCTTCTACTCTTTCCCATAGAATCACCTTGGCGTATTATGATGTGACTCTTATCGGGAGGTATGCAGGCTCAGTACCCGGAGGACGGATGTGGATTTGAAGACTTCACACCTCCAGGCAACCCGCGGCTTGGACAGCATCCAGTGACCAGCCTGCTATTCCAGCTTCTCGATAGGATCCAGTCCCATCATGCACGCCAAAGGAGGGATTGGGAGGAAAGAGTTAACTAAAATTGTATAGATAAACATCCACGCCGCTTGCAAGAAGCACAAACCGATACGTCTACGCTCTAGTCGCTGAGAAAAGCCAAGGACAGATAAAATTATGCTCTGCCAAGGACAGTTATGATTTGCTGAGAAACGAAATTTATGTTATGCTGAGAATCGAAATGTATGCTTTTGTACACGACATAGCTACGCCCCTATTAGCTTGATAAAAACCTGTATGTGCAATAAACTTCGGAGTTCAGAGCGCACACTCTCTTGCTTTATGTGCAGATACCAGTCTCTGTCTGTATCTCATTAAGGTTGAGAGAAGTCGAGGGGGTGACCAGGACCCTCTCCACATTCGGTCATCACTGGCAACAGTTGTGACCTATTCAAGGGTCAACCTAACACTACCAACCGCATTAAAATCCCAATCCACACTCATACCAGTACAGGACAGACAAGCCAGTGGGTAGGTCTAGAGAGGAAAGGGCCGCCCACCGAAGGGTTAAGCAGACTGTTGGGAGGTGACAAGTCAGTCGGCTCCAGGGGAGCAAAAGGGAGAGGAAGTGAAGTAGAAACTCTCCAAAGGGAGAGGGAACCGGGGATTGGAGCCCCTATGAAAAGTGAAGTAGTGGTATTGGGGGGTGCTACTGCTATGGACAATAAGAAACACGCTGCCTCTTTAAGAGACCGAAACCTCCCCGTGTTGAGGGGTAATGGAATGTTCTGCTCCCCCTGCAGAAAGTGTGCTAATGGACAGCTCGAGTGTAAGAAGAGAAGTGTGAGTTTCTGTTTTGCTTTTAGAAGCGTGTGAAGGAACACACAGCCGGTGTGTCTCAGAGGATTGGAGTTTTTCTTCTGAATCGAGAGAGAGACTTGCAGATAACAGGGAACAAGCGAGGAATCTGAAGCAAGAAGAAGATTTTGATCTCCTTAACCCGGCCCAGGAGAAGTGCGCACCTTCAGATGAGACTGTTGTTGGGGGCCCCCGGGACTGGATCCACGTCCCCAGCATCACTGTGAGTTGAATATTGTGCACATACTAGGGGCTAAAGTAGGCTTCAGTAGGTAGAACACGGCATCCGTGTGGCCCGTTTAGCAGAGGCCAGAGAGGTTACGTGTAGAGTAGCATTGTACCTGACTGTTTTTGTGTTTCTTGAACCTGTAATAGTTGGAGCACCGTGCTATTGAGCGGACCAGCTAGAGAATACAAAAGTGTTGTTAAATCACGTTTTGCCACTGTATACCCCGTGCCTGAACCTGCCTTCTCCACATCTTTCCCCGCCTGTTAATAAATACACCCTTGTTGTTCGCACCTCGTCTTGTGTACTGTAACCTATTCTGCACTGCGGTGGTCCTCTCGGCCATCGCTTCAAGTGGCGCTGCGAGCATGGTACGGTCACCAAGATGGAGGCAGCAGAAAGCAACGGCGGGGATGCTAATGTTAATGGGGGTGCTGTGGGCAATGGTGGAACCCCTGCAAGGACACTTCCAATGGGCACCATATTTAGTGTGCTACCAAAATTCGATGGCAATGTGCGACTGGGTGTCACGGCTGCAGAGCACCCTGAAAGTGTATAACATCGGCCCAGAGCTTGAGGTGGACATCGCTTTGACTGCCCTAGAGGGAGAAGCCCGTAGAAACGTCTGTCTACAACCAGAACCCACCCGTAGTACCCTGAAAGAGTTAGTTGGATTCTTGGAAGAGATCTATGGCGAGACTGCTAGTGCGGGACATCTTCGCGCCAAATTTTTTTCGAGGCTGCAGCGGGAAGAAGAAGGGATCTCTAAGTATGCAACAGCACTACAAGAAGTATTAGCGGAGGTCCAGAGAAAGGAGTCAGATGGACTCGGTGGCATAGGCTCTACTGACCGGATACTCCGGGAACAGTTTATTCTGGGATTGCATAGCGTATCCTTGCGGCAAGCCCTGGCAGAACGGGTCCGAGCGAATCCGGCTCTTACTTTTCGTCAAATCCTAGCAAAAGCAGTAGCCCGAAGTAAAGAAGAAAGTTACGCATCTGGGGTGGTGCGCGTCCAAACCGCCACCTCCAGAGTGGACCCAAACTGCCAGGTGGGACTGGTCCAGGTGGTGCAAGATTTACAGAAATCCGTTCTGAACGTACAGGAGAAGCTGACCCGGATGGAGCAAAGAATGAGGGACTTGTCTGGTGAACATCCCTACCCAGCTGCACCCTCCTCCTTCCAACCTGGCCCATCATACTCACGCAATAATTACTCGGCTTTACTGATGGGGGACTGGAGGCTGCAGGCTTCCTCTCGTCAGCCACCAGAGGCACGAGGTATTCCCCAGCGAGGAGAAGACATCCACTGCTGGGGATGTGGAGGTCGGGGGCATATTGCCAGGGGGTGCCGGAATAACACTCAAAGCCAACGGAAGCCATCGTTAAACTACCAACCCCCACAGTAGTGCGGCACTCTGCGGGGGAGGCGAGAAGGGAGGCCGCTCCATATCATAACGAACATTTGATCGCTGGTTGTCCCATCCTACGTGCTGAATTCGAGAGTGTCCCAGTGAATTGCTTGATAGATACTGGGTTACAAGTGACGACGATGCCAGAAGCATATTTCAATCAACATTTCCAGACACTGGCCAGGCCAGAGAAAGAGACCCTGATCCGGGTGATTGCTGCTAATCAACAACCGATCCCGGTCACAGGAGTTGTGTGGATGAATGTTCGAATCTGTGGGCAAGAAGTGGGGAAAAAAGGGATCCTACTAGTCCCCGAGCTCATCAACGAAGATGTACCTGTAATATTGGGGATGAATGTCCTACGTGAACTAGATCAGATTATGTTCACCAAACGGGGACCCGGATACTGGAAGCAAGATACTACACATAAGCCTACACAGGAAGCACTTCAACGGCTGATCCGCGTCTGTGGGACGCAGAAGAGTGTGCCATCTCATCAGACAGTAGGGGTCATCAGGGCTCCTGGGAAGGAACCTATAATCCTGCCTCCCGGCCGAGAAAGTATATTACACCTCCCAGTGGGAACCTATCGCAATCTCGATGGGATAGAAGTGATTGTTCAGCCTGTAGCAACCGGAAGAGTGGACCAAGAAGTTATGATAGCTCGTACGGTAGCTGTGGTCCAACAAGGATGCGTCCCTATCAGAGCCTTGAATGTGGGCCCCGGTGAGGCCACCTTGCCTCGAGGGACGGATCTGGCCCTGGTGTACGTACATAAAGGCGAGGTAATGAGTCATAAAGAGATATCCTTATCGCCGATAGAAGGTGTGGGGTGGACCCTAGCAGTCTCTGCGAGGGCCAAAGAGATGCCATCCCCAGAGTGGAGTGGAAAGGCCATCCTCGATCAGATGGAAGTGGATGTGAATTCGCTGGGCCCTGAGCGTGTGCAAGCAGTAGAAGCTATGCTGTGGGAGAACCAGGCCGCATTCGCTCGCCACGCTGAAGATTTCGGCTGCACTGAAGCCATCATGCATGAGATACCGACAGGGGAAGCTCGCCCGATTCGAGAACGGTACCGACAGATCCCTCCCAAGATGTACCAAGAGGTAAAGACGTTACTGAAGCAGATGCTGGATTCAGGAATAGTGCAGGGCAGCCAGAGCCCTTGGGCGGCCCCGGTGGTACTCGACAAGAAAAAGGATGGAACCATCCGGTTCTGTGTAGACTACAGAAAACTCAACGCTTGTACCGTTCGCGACTCATACCCATTACCACGAATCGAAGAATCCTTGACGGCCTTGGGGAAGGCCAAGTACTTCTCCACCTTGGATTTAGCAAGCGGGTACTGGCAAGTACCTGTGGCGGAAAAAGACAAAGCCAAGACCGCGTTCATCCTCCCGATGGGATTGTTTGAGTTTAACCGGATGCCCTTCGGACTCTCCAATGCTCCGGGCACGTTTCAACGGCTGATGGAAAAGTGCTTGGGAGACCTAAATTTTGAAGCGACCCTGATCTATCTGGATGACATCATCGTGTTCTCGGCCACGTTCAAAGAACACCTTGACCGGCTTGGACAGGTACTCGGGAGACTGCAGGCTCATAACCTGAAGGTGAAGCCCAAAAAATGCCACCTCTTCAAGAGAGAGATCGAGTACCTGGGCCACATAGTGTCACAAGATGGAGTCCTACCCTCCGCAGAAAAGGTGGCGGCCATTCAGAAGTGGCCAGTCCCTCGAACGGTGAGGGAACGCAAGGCATTTCTTGAACTCGCCGGGCATTACCGCCGGTTCGTCAAAGACTTCGCAAAGGTGGCGGGTCCTTTGAACGAGCTGCTGAGGGGGACCGCCGGAGTGTCGAAGAACCAGGGCATCTCTTGGGCTCAAAGACAAGATGAGGCTTTTCAGGCTTTGAAGAATGCCCTTACTTCAGCCCCGATCCTGGCCTATGCGGACTTCGACCGACCATTCCTGCTGTACACAGATGGTAGCCTTCATGGACTCGGTACCGTCTTGTCTCAGATGCAAAATGGACATGAGAGAGTCATTGGCTACGCCAGTAGGTCCCTGCGGGACAGCGAGAGAAACGCCCCAAGGGTAAACTGAGTGAAAGATGGGAAGGTCAACCCTACAGAGTAATCGAACGGGTGTATGCTGACGGCCCGGTCTACAAGGTGCAAATTGAGAATGGAGCGTACGGCCCTAGAGTACTACACAGAAATATGTTGCGACCATGCCGGTCTGAAGCTCTTTCTACGCCAAGATCTCCTGCAGTCTCTGCCCCACTCCCTGAACATACGTCATCTGTGTGTGAAGTCGATGATGACTGGTGGACAGCCCCCGATGCAGGGGGGGGATCCTCAGCCTTTCGGAAACGGAGATCCCATGGATGAGCCACTACCGCCACGGGAAGAAGAGACCAGCCAAGATTCCACTGCAGCTCCCACAGCAAGTGTTCCGCCAGAAGCTAGTCAAGCCGGGCCTGATAGTCAAGATCTTAGAAGATCTCAGAGGTCTACTGCAGGGGTTCCACCAATCCGATATGTTGAACAATGTACTAGGTCTGCTGTACTGCCATTGTTGTCTCCTCTACAGGTTTGAACCTTCCTTCAAAACACAGTGGGCTCGAAGCTGTGATGGCCGAGGACGACCATCATTAAGTGGGGAGGCATATTGGGGGGTGCTACTGCTATGGACAATAAGAAACACGCTGCCACTTTAAAAGACAGAAACCTCCCCGTGTTGAGGGGTAATGGAATGTTCTGCTCCCCCTGCAGAAAGTGTGCTAATGGACAGCTCGAGTGTAAGAAGAGAAGTGTGAGTTTCTGTTTTGCTTTTAGAAGCATGTGAAGGAACACACAGCCGGTGTGTCTCGGAGGATTGGAGTTTTTCTTCTGAATCGAGAGAGAGACTTGCAGATAACAGGGAACAAGCGAGGAATCTGAAGCAAGAAGAAGATTTTGATCTCCTTAACCCGGCCCAGGAGAAGTGCGCACCTTCAGATGAGACTGTTGTTGGGGGCCCCCGGGACTGGATCCACGTCCCCAGCATCACTGTGAGTTGAATATTGTGCACATACTAGGGGCTAAAGTAGGCTTCAGTAGGTAGAACACGGCATCCGTGTGGCCTGTTTAGCAGAAGCCAGAGAGGTTACGTGCAGAGTAGCATTGTACTTGACTGTTTTTGTGTTTCTTGAACCTGTAATAGTTGGAGCACCGTGCTATTGAGCGGACAAGCTAGAGAATACAAAAGAGTTGTTAAATCACGTTTTGCCACTGTATACCCCGTGCCTGAACCTGCCTTCTCCACATCTTTCCCCGCCTGTTAATAAATACACCCTTGTTGTTCGCACCTCGTCTTGTGTACTGTAACCTACTCTGCACTGCGGTGGTCTTCTCGGCCATCGCTTCAGTGGCCCTCATAGTGTGAGGGGCCGAGGAGTCGAAGCTCCTGAGAGGTCGGACTAAATTGGGACACAGCAAAAGCAATACTATTGTGAGTGGATACCTGGACGTGCTCTACTTCTTAAGCAGCAGTGATGCACTGGGACTTTTGATTCACCTGCAGTATGTGTGTGTAATGACTTCACAAAACATCATCCAGCACCACGATAACCGGCCTGAGTGAGTACATGCTCATCCCCTGCTTCCAGCAGGCCTGCGCTCCCCTGCACACCACCATCCAGAGTCTCGGGGCCTTCCCTACCCGTGGAGGGAAAGCGTCATCTAGCTGCCCCATTCCATCAACCCCGGTACTCCCAACAGCAGCGGCGGTACTCTCCGTTACCGCACACCATGGGTGGCGTCACAACAAAACAACAAACTATATCTCCCCTGTAAAGAGCCCCTTCTTCATTTGAGTGTGGCCCCTAGCCCCCGGGTCCGGAGACCCTCAAGCCACAGAAAACCCCCCGGATCCCAGCAGTCCGAATGCTGCAGGGGCGGCACATTTGTCTGTCTCTATCTCTCTCTCTGTCTGTCTGTCTCTGTGTGTCTGTCTCTATGTATCTGTCTGTCTGTTTCTGTCTATCTCTGTCTGTCTCTTTGTCTCTGTCTGTGACACGCACACCAGGGCCGCTGGGGCACTCGGAATCAGGCCGGTTCTGTTGGGGAGGTCACGGTCGCAGGGCCCGACTCTGTGACCCTGGCGGTGTCATTCTAAAGGGATGGTTGGGGGAATATATTTACAGGGGATAATGATTCGTGACGCCACCTGTGGTATTCGGCCAGGTATGGCCAACACTGCTGGGTAGGACCTCTGGGGCAGATGGTAATGCAGCAATGATGGTACAGCTCCCCACAGGTGCAGCTGGGTCCCAGGGCAGCCGTAGGCGACCTTTAGCAGATAAAGGATTTTGAATAGTGAGGGCTGGCAGCGCAGAGAATGAATCCAGGACACAGCAGGATGCAGTCATAAGTTCTTTACTCACAGTTGGCAGTTCCAGATTATCACGGCCAGCTGGTCAAATGCTGCCCTCGGGGTGCTGAGTCCGGCGGTGACGGGATACAGCCAATCCCCAGGTAATTCGGCAGAGGCACAAGACCAGTGTTCCTTTCTGTGTCCCTTTCCTGGTCATCTTCCTGCGCTTGATTCTCCCTCCTGCCCTATACCTCACACACAGTGCCCTGAGCCGGTGTCCATGGACCTTGTCTGGGAGACTCCTCTGCCTGATCCCCTGGCCCTTCGTGGACACCTTTTCAGCAGATTAGCGTGTGGCTGTGGTTTCGGCACATGAAGATACATCAGCCTCCGGTTTGCTAGCTGAGCCTGGCTGTTCTCCACTAGTCTAGGGGCTGATTCCCCTTTGCGGCCTAGTCCCTCCACACTGATATGTCGGCTGTGGATACGAGCCTGTAGCGCCCTGGAAATCCAGCTAGATACACATATAGGCCCCTGCAGAACACCAATCCCACACAGGGTTAAAACAGCCGACCTGAAACCCTAGTCACCCCCCCAGGGAAGGACAGATACACCAGTGGGCGGGACCAGGCGGTAAGGAAACGCCCACCTAGGGGTCTGGAGAGCCCGGAGCGGGAAAACAGGAAGAGGCGTTCTAGTTGAGGTTTGGAGTGGAGGTCCTAAGCTGACGGGTGCCAGGGTCGGAGCCCTGATACCTTGGCTAGGTGGCAGATGGTAGCCAGAGTCTGCAGGAGACTGGAAGATGGCTAATTAACGAATTGATGGCATGATTTTAGGTCCTGTCCCAACCTAAGTCCTGAAAAATAGACAACCCCCCACCGAGAGGGATAGGGCAACCGCCAGGGCCCGTAGATCCCAAGGGTCAGCGTCAGACGAGCACGGCTCCCAACCAAAGGACTGGGAGCGGACTCCCGTGTTTCAAACCGGGAAGTCCTACCTACAAAACACTGAGTGTAGAGGAGAGACACTTTGACTACCAGCCCGGGTGTGGGATCAAATAGACCCGTCTGCGGCAGCCGGCCACCATCACCTTGGTTTACCACAAGAGTTGTGTGCTTTATTTGACCGTGAGTAACATCCCCGGCCTGGCCGGGTGCGCCGGCCCCTGCAATCACCCCCCTCAGCATAGAGACATCGGGCCCCGGGACATCCATCCCTACCCACAGAGGGGTTAACATCCAGCTGCCAGACCATCACCCCGGGAGTTCCACAACTGCAGCGGTGGTGCTACATATCACCACACACCGTGGGTGGCGTCACAGAAATTTTTCAAACAACACCGTATAAATACGTTCCCCATTATTCGGAGTGTCCGCCCGACCCCCGGGTCCGGAGAACCCCTCGAGCCGTACCGTAGATCCGGATCCGAGCAGCACTGGCTGCTGGCACGGGGGCGGCACAAGCCCACGAGTGGGTTTTTCCACGGACCCTGACTCTAGGATCCCTTCTTACTTTCTGTCTGGTTTTCCCTCCTTGTCCCAGGAAGAGCTCCTCCGGCTCCAGTCCTCAGGACCCCTCTTTTCCAAGTCCTACTTCATTCTGCACTCCATTTTAACGTGTTCCACCCACTAACTAACCCCACGTCCAGACTGGCTCTGGGACTGTGCTCTCCTTTAGAAGCAATCTCGCCCTAACCCTGGTCTAAAGTGGTGTAGCAATACTAAGAGTGTGTGTGTACAATGGTTTGTGTCCCCCTCCTTACCAGGGAATGGGACATCACACCTCTGGCTGAGGTGCAGTACCTCTGTGGTGACTGGACCCTCAGGGGCGCCACATCTGTCTCTCTGTCTGTGTCTGTCTCTCTCTGTCGCTCTATCTCTGTCTATTTCTGTCTGTCTATTTCTCCCTCTCTCTGTCTGTCTCTGTCTGTCTCTTTGTCTCTGTCTTTCTGTGTCTGTCTCTCTGTCTGTATTTCTCTCTCGCTGTCTGTCTCTCTGTCTGTCTGTCTCTGTTTATTTCTGTCTGTCTCTCTGTCTTTCTCTGTCTGTCTGTCTTTGTCTGTATGTCTGTCTCGGTCTGTCTCCCTCTGTCTCTGACTGTCTGTGTTTGTCTCTCTGTCTGTCTCTGTCTATTTCTGTCTGTTTCTCTGTCTGTCTCTCTCTGCCTGCCTCTTTGTCTGTGCCTATGTCTGTCTGTCTCTATCTCTGTCTCTGTCTATCTCTCCACCTATTACCGCACACATACACATAAGCTTCTTATACTAAGAATGTCCTTCGTTGCCTATAGCAACCAATCCTATTAATGACCTGTAGCTCCCAGCTTCGTTGACTTTAATGGAGGCAGGTTTTTTGGCAAATAACTATAAAGCGCGGGGTTAAAATTTTCCCTCAAAACACAGTCTATGAGTCAAATTAGGTGCTTGTGCAAAATTTCATGATTGTAAATGCAACAGTGCGGATTCCTTTAGCGGACATACATACATACACATACATAAACACACACACACACACACATACACATACAAACACATACATACACTCAGCTTTAAATATTAGATATGGGCTTTATTTTTATACTCATTAGTTGCTGAAGTAAATATTGTAGTACCTCAGATGTTCTGCCATTGTGGTGGCAAGGAAGGGAAGTACTGCTTTTATACTAATTTATTCCCTTGCTTGTGCAGACCAGAATATTCTAAAAAAGCAGTCTGGGTAACTAGATTTAGTTTTTTTGGTGATGAAGACAGACAAGTTCACAGACATGTAAGACAATGTGGAGTGGTTCTGTGCACCTGGAACAAAGCAGAACACAGCAGATGGAAAGAAAGGACCAGATGGCTCCGTCCAGGGTTCAGCGGGCACTGTATGAAGGAGAAAGAGCTTTGTACCGCCATGTGCTCATACTTGTGCCTGATTATGCAGTATATGTTTAGTTGATTTCATTTAACTCTTTCACGCCTTGGCTAATTTTAGTTTCTGCACTTTCATTCCCTCTGTTCCCATCCTTCCTTCTTTCATGAGTCAGTAACATTTTATTTTTAAAACTTTTTTTTTCGCTGTACTTGGACCTGTGATTCCCTGATCACATGTTCTACATAATGCAATGTCATAATATTGCAGTATATATCAAAAATCACGGTCCCTTATGAAGTCTCACATAGAAAGTAGTGTTCAGTAGGCTCGGCCTGACAAGCCATACAGTCTCACCCTGCAATCACAACATTGTAGGGATGATGGGTGAACAAATGAACACTTAAGGCCCCGTTACACGCATCGATTTATCTGATGATATGTCGTCAGGGTCACGGTTTTCGTAACGCACTTCCGTCATCGTTAGCGACGTCATTGCGTGTGACACCTACGAGCGACTCTGAACGATCTTAAAAATACCGAAAATCGTTGATCGTTAACACGTCGTTCATTTTCAAAATATTGTTTGTCGTTTCGAACACAGCAGACATATTGCTATGTTTGACACCGTGCCAACGACAAACAACATTGTTAGTGCGTCCGGCATCAGCGACGCGGGTGTGTCGTTACGAGCAATGCTCCACACCTCCTCCGCTCTGATTGTTGTCACGCCAGGGTGTATGTTATGGACAATTATACGCCTCTGTCGTTGCCGGAATCGTTGGGAGGAATGCTGTGTGACGGTGTCCACACGACCGCCTTGGTCAAACAATATATCGCTGAACGATGTTGCGTTGTTTGTGTGATGGGTAAGTGTGACCGCTACAAAACGACCTATGAGCGATCTCGGCAAATCGTAGCAACGATTTGGGCGTGTCACATCGCTAACGAGATCGCTAGCGATATTGTTGTGTGTAAAGCGGCCTTTAGGCAGGATCGCACTTCTTAAAGGGTTATTCCCAACTCCAAAGTCCTATCTCAATATGTAGTAGATGTACTAATAATAACATTTGTATATACCTCCAATTAAAACTGTAGTATAGTTCTCTTGATTCACTATGTCGCTTACCGCATGTTCAGGGCATTGCAGGACCTTAGGCATTCATGGTTACGACAACGCATATAGTCATACTTAGTTATTTGCTAGTGGTCATAACCATGGATCCAATTTGTATGTATCAGGTCACCGTGTGTAAGCTCACTCCTGGCTTCTCCCTGGAGCACGGATAGGCGTTGCCACAGCCCAATATTGCAAGAAATGAAAGAAGAAAAATCCAGCTCTTCAGGCGAGGAAAGCCACGGTCTCTAGTTTAGCATGCAGAAACAATGGATAGCATGACCAGCACTACGCGTTTCAGGTGAAACAATCACTTTCAAATTCATGATTAAAGTTGATTGTTTCACCTGAAGCGCGTAGTGATGGTCATGTTATCCGTTGTTTCTGCATGCTAAAATAAAGACCGTGGCTTTCCTCGCCTGAAAAGCTGCATTTTTCTTCTTTATTCTCTCATAACCATGGATACCTAAGGTCCTACAGGAACCAGGTAGGAGCACCGTGACACTTCAAACTGCACAACAGTGCAGAAAAGCAATACCACCGCTCGGCACCTACGTCTGGGCCTAAAGTGCCTCCTGCACCTACTATCCAGGTGTGACATATGTTACATTGATAGAATCCCTCTTCAGCACCACATTTTCAATAGTTGATTTTCTTCTGTCTTGTTTCTTCATCGTCCAGGTTTCACATCCAAATGTTACCACAAACAAGACCAAACTGTGTATGAGTCGTGTCTTCGTTGCCAGTGAAATGTTCCTCGATTATAAGGCATTGTCTAGTGACTTCATTTTTGATTTGCCCATAGCTATTCTCCTATTGACTTCCGGTGTCGTTACTGCATCTTAAATGATCATTGATCCGAGTAAGTTGAAGTCCTTTACAAGTTCCAGTTTGTTGCCATCAATCTGAAATGTGTCCCGGTCATATGTGCCACCCCGTGCTCGGCGGCAGCCGAGCCGCTCGGGTCCGGACCGTCAGTGGGTGGCTCGAGGGTCTCCGGACCCGGGGGTCCACGGTCACTCCGATCTAAAAGGGGTTGGCGGTTTAGGGGGACGTAGGTGTACAGCCGGAGCCGTGTTTGAGTTTGTGACGCCACCCACGGGTTTTGGTGAAGGTGGACACCACCGCTGCAGTTACGGGGCACCCGGGGGAGATGTTGCGCAGCGAGTTGTTAACCCCTCCGTGGGTAGGGATGGTGGCCCCGGGACCCGTTGGGGGAAGAGCTGGGCGGTGCAGGGAGATGGGCGGCTGGAGGGCACTGATGTACTCACGATTAATAACACACACAAGACTCTTGTAAACCAAGGTGTTGGTGGTCGGTGCCCGCAGCTGGCTGCAGTCTGGTCCCCCACCCGGTTGGTGGTCTCTGCCTTTCTCCTGCACCTGTTTTGTGATGATGGACTACCTGCGCGTGCAACATCAGGAGTCAGCTACCCGTCTTGTGGTTGTTGGAGGAGCCCTTTGTCCGCAGACGCTGGCCCGTGGGATCTCTCTGCCGTGGCAGTGGCTTTCTATCCCCCTCGTTGGGCTGTTGTCTTCAGTCTGGACTTTGGGTGGGACAAAACCTATAGTCCTGGCTGCAATCAGTAAATTAGATAGCCCCCAGTAGCTACTGGACTTAGCTTCAGGGTCTGAGTACCCCCCTTTGTGCTCCGGTTTCCAGTCGGTTCCCCGGGTCGGGTCTACCCTGTCCCGGTCCACCACGGTTCCACCGAGCTGTCTTCCCGGCTCCTGCAGGCAGAGGCCTCTGTATGCCTCTTAGCCAAAGGTGCCTGGGCTCCTTCCCTGGCACCTGTCAGTCTGCTACAGGCCTGTCATGGAGGCCTGACCTCCTCCACTGCACTCTCAAACTGATCTACTCGTGTTTTCGTGCCTCAGGCTCTTTGAACTCCTTGGTGGGCATGGCCAAGCGCCTGGCTCCGCCCCCTGGTGTGTCCATCCAGCACTGAGGGAGGTGACTAGGGTTTAAGTGTTTGGCTGCTGTCACCTTGTTAGGGGACTGGTGTAATGCGGGGCCCTATCTGTGACTACTTGGCTGGCCAGGGCATCAGACATACCTGGCAGTAGTCAATATCTTTGTCTTCTTTGTTTTGAGTAGGAATGCCATGCTCGAGCTTTCCATCTCGACACTTTGTAAGTCCTTCATTCCATTTACGATTGTTCCTATATGATCTGCGTTTTTAAGATTGTTGATGATTCATCCAGCAATTTTGATTCCTTCTATTTTTGGCAAGCCCAGCCTTCCAGAAAAAAGCTTCTGCATACAAATTGAAGACAAATGGTGACAGGATGCAGCCATGTCTGATGCCTCACTCTATTTTAAACCATGCCGTGTCACCGTGTTCTGTTTGAACTGCTGCTTGTTGGAAGTTTGAGTAGTTTTTTTTAGATTTGGCTATCTTAGGAGGATATCTGTTTGTGCACGTAACTATTACTGTGCAGAATTATTAGGCAACTTAATAAAAACCAAATATATTCCAATCTCTCTTATTTATTTTCACCAGGTAAAACAATATAACTTCAAAACATTTAAATAATAAACATTTCTGACATGCAAAAACAAAACCCCCAAAAATTAGTGAACAATATAGCCACCTCTCTATATGATGACACTCAACAGCCTATCATCCATAGATTCTGCCAGTTGCTTGATCTGTTTACGATCAACATTGCGTGCAGCAGCCACCACAGCCTCCCAGACACTGTTCCGAGAGGTGTACTGTTTTCCCTCTCTGTAGATCTCACATTTTATGAGGGACCACAGGTTCTCTATGGGGTTCAGATCAGGTGAACAAGGTAGCCGTGTCATTATTTTTTCATCTTTTAGACCTTTACTGACCAGCCACACTGTGGAGTAGTTGGATGCATGTGATGGAGCATTGTCCTGCATGAAAATCATGGTTTTTTTAACGATACCAAATTCTTCCTGTACCATTGCTCGAAGAAGTTGTCTTCCAGAAACTGGCAGTAGGTCTGGGAGTTGAGCTTCACTCCATCCTCAACCCGAAAAGGTCCCACATGTTCATCTTTGATGATACCAGCTCATACCAGTACCCCACCTCCACCTTGCTGGCGTCTGAGTCAGAGTCGAGCTTTCTGCCCTTTACTGATCCAGCCTCGGACCCATCCATCTGGCCCATCAAAAGTCACTCTCATTTCATCAGCCCATAAAACCTTTGAAAAATCAGTCTTAAGATATTTCTTGGCCCAGTCTTGGTGTTTTATCTTATGTTTCTTGTTCAAAGGTGGTCGTTTTTCAGCCTTCCTTACCTTGGCCATATCCCTGAGTATGGCACACCTTGTGTTTTTTGATACTCCAGTAACATTGCAGCTCTGAAATATGGCCAAACTGGTGGCAAATGGCATCTTGGCAGCTTTACGCTTGATTTTCCTCAATTCATGGGCAGTTATTTTGCGTCTTTTTTGCCCAACATGCTTCTTGCGACCCTGTTGGCTATTTTCCATAAAACGCTTGATTGTTCGGTGATCACGCTTCAAAAGTTTGGCAATTTCAAGACTGCTGCATCCCTCTGCAAGACATCTCCCAATTTTGGACTTTTCAGAGGCTGTCAAATCTTTCTTCTGACCCATTTTGCCAAAGGAAAGGAAGTTGCTTAATAATTAAGCACGCCTTATATAGGGTGTTGATGTCATTACACCACACCCCTCCTCATTACAGAGATGCACATCACCGGATTTACTTACTTGGTAGTTGGCTCTCAAGCCTATGCAGCTTCGAGTAGGACAACATGTATAAAAAGTATCATGTGATCAAAATACTAATTTTCCTAATAATTCTGCACACAGTGTATTGCTAGCCCTCCTGGTATCTGACTCTGGCCATCTTGACTACCCAGCTTCACGGCTAGCCTACTGAACTAGACTAAGGGACCATTTTAAACGCTTAGAAAGCCTTTGTATGTGCTTTGTGGTAATTATTCTAATTTTCTGAGATAATGACTTTTGGGTTTTCATTGGCTGTAAGCCATAATCATCACAATTAACAGAAATAAACACTTGAAATAGATCACCCTGTGTGTAATGACTATATTGAATTACTGAAATAAATTAACTTTTTGATGATATTCTAATTTATTGAAATGCACTTGTAATTAATCAAAATAAAAAATAGCTGCTCAAGATAGAGAAGAATGCCATATTTTTAGTGAAACTACCTTTCATTGGAGATAACTTTTATTCTTACAGATTAAAAAACTATTTTCCCCAAGGTCAGACATACCAATCATCACAGAAGGTGCGTGTCCTCTCCTGAGTCCGGATCCATCTTAGTACAGCCTATGGGTATGTTCGAAAGATGAATTTTTCCTGTGGACTTGCAAACAAAAATCTGAGGCTGACCACAAATTTGCAGTTTGCAAGACAAGCAAAGCTTTTCAAAAATGTATAACTTGGTTTAAGAGCAATGCTTTGCAATAAGAGCAAATACTCACCATACACGCTTCCGGTTCTATCCTTTCACCACACTCTGATCCGCTCTGGAAGTAACTTTCTGTACATTTATACTATACTAGAAGGTGGCCCGATTCTACGCATCGGGTGTTCTAGAATTTACGTATTGTGTAGTTCATGTATGATTTTTGTTATATATATATATAGATGTTGTTGTGTGTAGTTACCAAGTGTTTGTGTAGGCGCTGTACATGTTCTGGGTGTTGTCTGGGTGTGATGGGGGGTGAGAGCGGTGTTGTTTGTGTGTTGTGTTGTTTGTGGAGCGCTGTGTGTCTGTAGCGTTGTGTGTGTGTTGCGCGGTTTGTGTGTGTGTGGTGTGTTTTGGGGGGAGGTATGTTTTGTGCAATGTGTGTGTTGTGCGGTATGTGCGTATATTTGTGTGTGCAGCGTTGTCTGTGTGTGGGTGTCTGTGTAGGGCAGTTGTTTGTGGTTCCCAGTGTGTGGTGTGTTGTGCAGTGCGCGCGCGTGTGTGTGTTGGGGGGAGGTGTGCACTTACCATCGTGCTCCATCCCCCATGCAGCGCACTCCCCATCGTGCTCCATCCGCTATGCTGCGCACCCCCCATCGTGCTCCATCTCCCATCCTGCGCACTCCCAAACGTGCTCCATCCGCCATGCAGCGCACTCCCCATCGTGCTCCATCCCCCATGCTGCGCACTCCCAAACGTGCTCCATCCGCCATGCTGCGCACTCCCTTTCGTGCTCCATCCCCCATGCTGCGCACTCCCAAACGTGCTCCATCCCCCATGCTGCGCACTCCCAAACGTGCTCCATCCGCCATGCTGCGCACTCCACATCGTGCTCCATCTCCCATGCTGCGCACTCCCAAACGTGCTCCATCCGCCATGCTGCGCACTCCCAAACGTGCTCCATCCGCCATGCTGCGCATTCCCAAACGTGCTCCATCCGCCATACTCCGCACTCCCCATCGTGCTCCATCCCCCATGCAGCGCACTCCCCATCGTGCTCCATCCCCTATGCTGCGCACCCCCCATCGTGCTCCATCTGCTATGCTGCGCACTCCCAAACGTGCTCCATCCGCCATGCTGTGCCAGCATCAGCCTCTCTACCCGCAGCATCAGCCTCTCTGCCCGCAGCATCAGCCTCTCTCCCCGCAGCATCAGCCTCTCTGTCCCCAGCATCAGCCTCTCTGTCCCCAGCATCAGCCTCTCTGTCCCCAGCATCAGCCTCTCTGTCCCCAGCATCAGCCTCTCTGTCCCAAGCATCAGCCTCTCTGTCCCCAGCATCAGCCTCTCTGTCCCCAGCATCAGCCTCTCTGTCCCCAGCATCAGCCTCTCTCCCCGCAGCATCAGCCTCTCTGTCCCCAGCATCAGCCTCTCTGTCCCCAGCATCAGCCTCTCTGTCCCCAGCATCAGCCTCTCTGTCCCTAGCATCAGCCTCTCTGTCCCCAGCATCAGCCTCTCTGTCCCCAGCATCAGCCTCTCTGTCCCCAGCATCAGCCTCTCTGTCCCCAGCATCAGCCTCTGTCCCCAGCATCAGCCTCTGTCCCCAGCATCAGCCTCTCTGTCCCCAGCATCAGCCTCTCTCATCCCAGCATCAGCCTCTCTGTCCCCAGCATCAGCCTCTCCATCCCAGCCTTCCCCAGGATCAGCCTCTCTCATCCCAGCATCAGCCTCTCTGTCCCCAGCATCAGCCTCTCTGTCCCCAGCATCAGCTTCTCTGTCCCCAGCATCAGCTTCTCTGTCCCCAGCATCAGCCTTTCTGTCCCCAGCATAAGCCTCTCTGTCCCCAGCATAAGCCTCTCTGTCCCCAGCATAAGCCTCTCTGTCCCCAGCATCAGCCTCTCTGTCCCCAGCATCAGCCTCTCTGTCCCCAGCATCAGCCTCTCTCATCCCAGCATCAGCCTCTCTCATCCCAGCATCAGCCTCTCTGTCCCCAGCATCAGCCTCTCTGTCCCCAGCATCAGCCTCTCTGTCCCCAGCATCAGCCTCTCTGTCCCCAGCATCAGCCTCTCTGTCCCCAGCATCAGCCTCTCTCATCCCAGCAACAGCCTCTCTCATCCCAGCATCAGCCTCTCTGTCCCCAGCATCAGCCTCCGCCTCCCAGCCTTTCCCAGGATCAGCCTCTCTCCTCCCAGCCTCCTCCAGCACGCCATGCTCCTCTGCCGACACTCACAGATCCAATCGCATACACTCACACACACCGACACACACCCGATCGCATACACTCACACACACCCGATCGCATACACTCACGCACACACACATTGACGATATTGCACATACGCGCTCATACTCACAACATCCGGAGATACCACATGCTTCTGGCCATGTGATCCTCCGACAGGTCCTGGAAGGTCACAACAGCACAGTATCGAGGCCGAGAAGCAAGCGATATCGCCGGATGCTGTGAGTGTGTGGATGCGATGTGTGTGTGAGGTGTGTGTGAGGTGTTTGTGAGAGTGAGTGTGATCTGATGTGTGTGTATGTGTGTGTATGTGCTGTTATGTGTGTGCGTGTGGATCTTCCGCCGCTGCAGGACCTTGATGTGCTGGTAACTATGCTAGCATGGTTACCAACGTATCCCGTCCCCCGCTCGCATGGGAGCCCACACCAGCATACGGCGGCAAGGCCAGCAATGCGAGGGTAAGTGTCAGCTGGGTTGGCGGCGTACGCTGATGTGGGCTCCCGTTGGGGGAGGGGGGGGAGTACAGTACTCACCTGGGAGTCATGCCGTGACCGTGTCAGTTCGGGGAATGCGCTGGGAGGGGGGAGCAGGGCCAGAGATAGCGTGCATTGCGTGAGGGGGGCGGGGCGTGGCCGAGTTGCCAATGCTGCAGGGTGCCGGGGCGAGAGGCCAATCTGTGGGGGGGGCGGAGCCTGGGCGAGCGGCTGGCCAATCCGTGTGGGGGCGCAGCCTGGGCGAGCGGCCAATCCGTGTGGGGGGGCGGGGCCATGGCGAGCCCAGCGGCCAATCAGCTTTGTGTCACCGTAAGGACACAATGTCACCGGAAGGACACAATTTTGGAGCATGACAGACAGACAGACAGACAGACAGACAGAATAAGGCAATTATATATATAGACTAGAAGGTGGCCCGATTCTAACGCATCGGGTATTCTAGAATTTACGTATTGTGTAGTTAATGTATGATTTTTGTTTTTTATATATATATATATATATATATATATACATATATAGATGATGTTGTGTGTAGTTACCAAGTGTTTGTGTAGGGCGCTGTAAATGTTCTGGGTGTTGTCTGGGTGTGGGGGGGTGTGAGAGCGGTGTTGTATGTGTGTTGCGTTGTGTGTGTTGCATTGTTTGTGGAGCGCTGTGTGTCTGCAGCGTTCTGTGTGTGTGGTGCTGTGTGTGTTGCGCGGTTTGTGTGGGTGTGGAGTGCGTGTGTGTGTTTTGGGGGGAGATATGTTTTGTGCAGTATGTGTGTTGCGCAGTATGTGCGTATATTTATGTATGCCGCGGTGTTTGTGTGTTGGGTGTTGTGTGTGTGCGGCGTTGTCTGTGTGTGTGTGTGTGTGGGTGTCTGTGTAGGGCGGTGTTTGTGGTTCCCAGTGTGTGTGGAGTGTTGTGCGGTGCGCGTGTGGTGGTGTGTGTGTGTTTTGGGGGGAGGTGTGCACCCCCATCGTGCTCCATCCCCCATGCTGCGCATCCCCATCGTGCTCCATCCCCCATGCTGCGCACCACCCATCGTGCTCCATCCCCCATGCTGCGCACCCCCATCGTGCTCCATCCCCATGCTGCGCACCCCCCATCGTGCTCCATCCCCCATGCTGCGCACCCCCATCGTGCTCCATCCCCCATGCTGCGCACCCCTCATCGTGCTCCATCCACCATGCTGCGCACCTCCCATCGTGTTCCATCCCCCATGCTGCGCACCCCCCATCGTGCTCCATCCCCCGTGCTGCGCACCCCCCATCGTGCTTCATCCCCCATGCTGCGCACCCCCCATCGTGCTCCATCCCCCATGCTGCGCACCCCCATTGTACTCCATCCCCCATGCTGCGCACCCCCATTGTACTCCATCCCCCATGTTGCGCACCCCCCATCGTGCTCCATCCCCCATGCTGCGCACCCCCCATCGTGCTCCATCCGACATGCTGCGCACCCCCCATCGTGCTCCATCTGACATGCTGTGCACCCCCATCATGCTCCCTATCCCATGCTGCGCACCCCCCATCGTGCTCCATCCCCCATGCTGCATACCCCCCATCGTGCTCCATCCTTCAAGCTGCACAGCCCCCATTGTGCTCCATCCTCCATGCTGCGCACCCCCCATCATGCTCCATCCCCCATGCTGCGCACCCCTCATCGTGCTCCATCCCCCATGCTGTGCACCCCTCATCGTGCTCCATCCCCCATGCTGCGCACCTCCCATCGTGTTCCATCCCCCATGTTGCGCACCCCCCATCGTGCTCCATCCCCCATGCTGCGCACCCCCCATCGTGCTTCATCACCCATGCTGCGCACCCCCTATCGTTCTCCAACCCCCATGCTGCGCACCCCCTATCGTGCTCCATCCCCCATGCTGCGCACCCCCCATCGTGCTCCATCCAACATGCTGCGCACCCCCATCGTGCTCCATCCGACATGCTGCGCACCCCCCATCGTGCTCCATCCCCCATGCTGAGCACCCCCTATTGTACTCCATCCCCCATGCTGCGCACCCCCCATCGTGCTCCATCCCCCATGCTGCGCAGCCCCCATCGTGCTCCATCCGACATGCTGCGCACCCCCCATCGTGCTCCATCCGACATGGTGCGCACCCCCATCGTGCTCCATCCCCCATGCTGCGCACCCCCCATCGTGCTCCATCCCCCATGCTGCACACCCCCCATCGTGCTCCATCCTCCATGCTGAGCACCCCCTATTGTACTCCAACCCCCATGCTGCGCACCCCCCATCGTGCTCCATCCCCCATGCTGCGCAGCCCCCATCGTGCTCCATCCGACATGCTGCGCACCCCCCATCGTGCTCCATCCGACATGCTGCGCACCCCCATCGTGCTCCATCCCCCATGCTGCGCACCCCCCATCGTGCTCCATCCCCCATGCTGCACACCCCCCATCGTGCTCCATCCTCCATGCTGCACACCCCCATTGTGCTCCATCCTCCATGCTGCGCACCCCCCATCGTGCTCCATCCCCCATGCTGCGCACCCCTCATCGTGCTCCATCCCCCATGCTGCGCACCCCTCATCGTGCTTCATCCCCCATGCTGCGCACCTCCCATTGTGTTCCATTCCCCATGCTGCGCACCCCCCATCGTGCGCCATCCCCCATGCTGCGCACCCCCCATCGTGCTTCATCACCCATGCTGCGCACCCCCCATCGTGCTCCATCCCCCATGCTGCGCACCCCCTATAGTACTCCAACCCCCATGCTGCGCACCCCCTATCGTGCTCCATCCCCCATGCTGCGCACCCCTCATCGTGCTCCATCCCCCATGCTGCGCACCCCTCATCGTGCTCCATCCCCCATGCTGCGCATCTCCCATCGTGTTCCATTCCCCATGCTGCGCACCCCCCATCGTGCTTCATCACCCATGCTGCGCACCCCCATTGTGCTCCATCCCCCATGCTGCGCACCCCCTATAGTACTCTACCCCCATGCTGCACACCCCCATCGTACTCCATCCTCTATGCTGCACACCCCCCATTGTGCTCCATCCCCCATGCTGCGCACCCCCTATAGTACTCTACCCCCATGCTGCACACCCCCCATCGTACTCCATCCTCTATGCTGCACACCCCCCATTGTGCTCAATCCTCCATGCTGTGCACCCCCCATCGTGCTCCATCCTCCATGCTGCACACCCCGCATCATGCTCCATCCCTCATGCTGCGCACCCGTCATCGTGCTCCATCCCCCATGCTGCGCACCCCTCATCGTGCTCCATCCCCCATGCTGCGCACCTCCCATCGTGTTCCATTCCCCATGCTGCGCACCCCCCATCGTGCTTCATCACCCATGCTGCGCACCCCCATCGTGCTCCATCCCCCATGCTGCGCACCCTCTATAGTACTCTAACCCCCATGCTGCGCACCCCCTATCGTGCTCTGACATGCTGCGCACCCCCCATCGTGCTCCATCCCCCATGCTGCACACCCCCCATCGTGCTCCATCCCCCATGCTGCGCACCCCCCATTGTGCTCCATCCCCCATGCTGCACACCCCCCATCGTGCTCCATCCTCCATGCTGCACACCCCCATTGTGCTCCATCCTCCATGCTGCGCACCCCCCATCGTGCTCCATCCCCCATGCTGTGCACCCCCCATCGTGCTCCATCCCCCATGCTGTGCACCCCCCATCGTGCTCCATCCTCCATGCTGCACACCCCCCATTGTGCTCCATCCTCCATGCTGCACACCCCCCGCATCGTGCTCCATCCCCCATGCTGGGGCCGCCGGGGGCGGGTCCGAGCGTGGCAACGTGTGCCAGGGGCGGGGCTGAGCGAGCGTATGCCGGCTCCCTGCACATGTGTAACGGGAGCCGGTGTACGCTGGTAACCATGATACACATCGGGTAACTAAGGGAAGCGCTTCCTATAGTTACGCGATGTGTATCGTGGTTACCAGTGTACACCAGCTCGGTCACGATCCCAGCGGGGCCAAGCGTGCCAACGTGTGGCGGGGGCGAGCGGGCGAGGCGTCAGCGTATGCCGGCTCCCTGCACATGTGTACTGGGAGCCGGTGTACGCTGGAGCGGTCGATGCGTGCGGAGGGCCGGGGCGAGCGGCTAATCCATGCGGGGGGCGGGGCCAGACCGAGGCAAGCGGCCAATCCGTGGGGGGGGGGGGGCAGGCCAAGCCCAGAAGCCAATCCGACAGTTGTCACTCTAACGACACTGTCACGGTGACACAATTTTGGAGCAAGACAGACAGAATAAGGCAATTTTATATATAGATAGCATGTCTATCAATTTGCATTTGTGGATACAGTATTGTACTTTCTTTCTGCTAACCAGTACAGCAGCACATTGCTTGTACTATAATCTAATTGCCTGTGCAGTATTCCTACCCCACATTTGGCTTAGTTCTGCCCTCATTTTGGAGAGAATAGATTTGGGGTGTGTTTTTTAGTGTATTGTACTAGAATAAAGGTTGTCATATATATATATATATATATATATATATATATATATATATATACTAGAAGGTGGCCCGATTCTATGCATCGGGTATTCTAGAATTTACGTATTGTGTAGTTCATGTATGATTTTTGTTATATATATATATATATATATAGATGTTGTTGTGTGTAGTTACCAAGTGTTTGTGTAGGGGCTGTACATGTTGTGGGTGTTGTCTGGGTGTGACGGGGGGTGAGAGCGGTGTTGTATGTGTGTTGCGTGTGTTGCGTTGTTTGTGGAGCGCTGTGTGTCTGTAGCGTTGTGTGTGTGTTGCGCGGTTTGTGTGTGTGTGGTGTGTTTTGGGGGGAGGTATGTTTTGTGCAATGTGTGTGTTGTGCGGTATGTGCGTATATTTGTGTGTGCCGCGGTGTTTGTGTGTTGGGTGCTGTGTGTGCGCAGCGTTGTCTGTGTGTGTGGGTGTCTGTGTAGGGCAGTTGTTTGTGGTTCCCAGTGTGTGTGTGTGTGTGTGTGGTGTGTGGTGTGTTGTGTTGTGCAGTGCGCGCGCGCGCGTGTGTGTGTGTGTGTGTGTGTGTGTGTGTGTGTGTGTGTGTTTTGGGGGGAGGTGCGCACTCCCAAACGTGCTCCATCCCCCATGCAGCGCACTCCCCATCGTGCTCCATCCCCCATGCAGCGCACTCCTCATCGTGCTCCATCCCCTATGCTGCGCACCCCCCATCGTGCTCCATCTCCCATGCTGCGCACTCCCAAACGTGCTCCATCCGCCATGCTGCGCACTCCCAAACGTGCTCCATCCGCCATGCTGCGCACTCCCAAACGTGCTCCATCCGCCATACTCCGCACTCCCCATCGTGCTCCATCCCCCATGCAGCGCACTCCCTATCGTGCTCCATCCCCTATGCTGCACACCCCCCATCGTGCTCCATCTCCCATGCTGCGCACTCCCAAACGTGCTCCACCCGCCATGCTGCGCACTCCCAAACGTGCTCCATCCCCCATGCTGTGAACTCCCCATCGTGCTCCATCCCCGATGCTGCGCACCCCCCCATCATGCTCCATCCCCGATGCTGCGCACCCCCCCATCGTGCTCCATCCCCGATGCTGCGCACCCCCCCATCGTGCTCCATCCCCCATGCTGCACCAGCATCAGCCTCTCTGCTCCCAGCATCAGCTTCTCTGCCCCCAGCATCAGCATCTCTCCTCCCAGCATCAGCCTCTCTCCTCCCAGCATCAGCCTCTCTCATCCTAGCATCAGCCTCTCTCCTCTCAGCATCAGCCTCTCCTCTCTGTCCCCAGCATCAGCCTCTCTCCTCCCAGCCTTCCCCAGCATCAGCCTCTCTCCTCCCAGCCTCCCTCCTCCCACCCTCCCCCAGCATCAGCCTCCCTCTCCCAGCCTCCCCCAGCATCAGCCTCCCCCAGCATCAGCCTCTCTTCTCTCAGCCTACCTCTCCCAGCCTCCCTCCTCCCAGCCTCCCTCAGCATCAGCCTCCCTCTCCCAGCCTCCCAAAGCATCAGCCTCCACCAGCATCAGACTCTCTCCTTCCAGCCTCCCCCAGCATCAGCCTCCGCCAGCATCAGCCTCTCTCCTTCCAGCCTCCTCCAGCATCAGCCTCCCTCTCCCAGCCTTCCCCAGGATCAGCCTCTCTCCTCCCAGCCTCCGTCCTCCCAGCCTTCCCCAGCATCAGCTTTCCCCTCCCAGCCTCCCTCAGCATCAGCCTTCCCCAGCATCAGCCTCTCTCCTCCCAGCCTCAGCCTCTCTCCTTCCAGCCTCCCCCAGCATCAGCCTCTCTCCTTCCAGCCTCCCTCAGCATCAGCCTCCCTTTCCCAGCCTTCCCCAGGATCAGCCTCTCTCCTCCCAGCCTCCTTCCTCCCAGCCTCCCCCTCCCAGCCTCCCTCAGCATCAGCCTTCCGCTCCCAGTCTCCTCCAGCATCAGCCTCCCCAAGCATCAGCCTCCACCAGCATCAGCCTCTGTCCTTCCAGCCTCCCCCAGCATCAGCCTCTCTCCTTCCAGCATCCCTCAGCATCAGCCTCCCGTTCCTAGCCTTCCCCATGATCAGCCTCTCTGCTCCCAGCCTCCTCCAGCACGCCGTGCTCCTCTGCCGACACTCACACACCCGATCGCATCCACTCACACACACCCGATCGCATCCACTCACACACACCCGATCGCATCCACTCACACACACCCGATCGCATCCACTCACACACACCCGACCGATCGCATCCACTCACACACACCCGACCGATCGCATACACTCACACACAACCGATCGCATACACTCACACACACAGACACTGACGATATCGCACATACGCGCTCACAGTCACAACATCCGGACATACCACATGCTTCTGGCCATGTGATCCTCCGGCAGGTCCTGGAAGCTCACAGCACAGTATCGAGGCCGAGAAGCAAGCGATATCGCCGGATGCTGTGAGTGTGTGGATGCGATGTGTGTGTGAGGTGTGTGTGAGGTGTGTGTGAGGTGTGTGTGAGGTGTGTGTGAGGTGTTTGTGAGAGTGAGTGCGATCTGATGTGTGTGTGTATGCGTGTGTGTGTGCTGTTATGTTTGTGCGTGTGGAAGTCCCGCCGCTGCAGGACCTTGATTTACTGGTAACTATGCAAGCATGGTTACCAGCGCAACACGTCCCCTGCTCGCACGGGAGCCAACACCAGCATACGGCGGCGGCGTACGCTGATGTGGGCTCCCGTTGGTGAGGGGGGAAAGGGGGGGGGGGGAGTACAGTACTCACCTGGGATTCGTGGCTCCGTGACCGTGTCAGTTCGGGCAATGCGGGGGGGGGGGGGGCGAGAGCTAACGTCTATTGCGTGAGGGGGGCGGGGCGTGGCGTGGGCGAGTTGCCAATACCTGCAGGGTGCCGGGGCGAGAGGCCAATCTGTGGGGGGGGCAGAGCCTGGGCGAGCGGCTGGCCAATCCGTGTGGGGGCGCAGCCGGGGCGAGAGGCCAATCCGTGTGGGGGGGCGGGGCCATGGCGAACCCAGCGGCCAATCAGCTTTGTGTCACCGTAAGGACATGTCACGGTGACACAATTTTGGAGCATGACAGACAGACAGACAGAATAAGGCAATTATATATATAGATATATATACACACACATTTTTCTCTCTATAGTACCTCCCGTACACCAACAATTAATTCTATTGAAGGTTAACGTGCAGTTTAATTTGCTTTATATGCTTGTTAATGTACAGTATTTTGTATTAGTGTACTGTAATAACTTTATATGAATACAGTACATTATTTTGTATTACTGGAATAAGTTTGTATAAATACAGTAAATATTTCTGGGTTGTGGAACGAATTGTCTGCATTTCAATTATTTCCTATGGGAGAATTTGCTTTAAGAGCACAATCCCGGAACCAATTATGCTCGTAATCCAAGATTCCACTGTATTATAAAGTTTGTAGCCAGATTTGAAGGAGGTGACTGTCACCTATCAGCCTAAGGGTGTGTTCACAAGCAGAGTTTTTCCAGCATTTTTTTCTGCAGTCAAAACCTTCTCTCTTGGCAGTAAAAACACTGTTCAAAATGCAAAATTTTTCAGCGTTTATTGGATGCAGATTACATGTGTGCTTTGTCTCCAGTACATGTTTAATAAAGCTCTATTTACCAAAAACACATTTTGCTTTATTTTTTTTTGGCACTTTTTCACTTTTTATTGCTTTTTAGGGGGGGAAAAAAACTAAAAAAAATCCTGCAAAAAACAATGAAATAATTGACATGATGCAGATTTAAAAGACGCTGCAGTTCTTAAATTCTGTCAGGAAAAAATAAACAAAAGTGTATACATGAGATTTCTGACATGCCATAGGTATGGCTGGTACTTCAAAAAGCAGCTTTTAGCCCCCTTTATAACCTGGGACGTACCTGTACGTCCTAAGTCGCATTACTCCATTTAATGCTGGCTGATCAGAAGACGTACAGCTGAAGAACCGCTCTGCTCAAGAGAAGCGATCAGACACTGCAGGGTTCTAGTCCCCTATAATGCACCCCTTATATTCCTCCATATAGTATTATGCAAACCTTATATTCCTTCATAAAGTATTATGCACCCCTTATATTCCTCCATATAGTATTATGCATGCCTTATAGTCCTCCATATAGTATTATGCACCCCTTATACTTCTACATAATAGTAGTATACACCCTTTATATTCCTCCATATAGTATCATGCACCCCTTATATTCTTCCATATAGTAGTATACACCCCTTGTATTCCTCCATATAGTATTATGCACCCCTTATATTCTTCCATATAGTAGTATACACCCCTTATATTCCTCCATATAAATATTATGCACCCCTTATATTCCTCCATATAGTAATGTGCACCACTTATATTCCTCCATAAAGTATTATACACCTCTTATATTCCTCCATATAGTATTATGCACCCCTTTTATTCCTCCATATAGTATTATCCACCCCTTATGTTCCTCCATATAGTATTATGCACCCCTTATATTCCTCCATATAGTATTATGCACCCCTTATATTCCACCATATAGTATCATGCACCCCTTATATTCCTCCATAAAGTATTATGCACCCCTTATATTCCTTCATAAAGTATTATCCACCCCTGATGTTCCTCCATATAGTATCATGCACCCCTTATATTCTTCAATATAGTAGTATACACCCCTTGTATTCCTCCATATAGTATTATGCACCCCTTATATTCTTCCATATAGTAGTATACACCCCTTATATTCCTCCATATAGTATTATGCACCCCTTATATTCCTCCATATAGTAATGTGCACCACTTATATTCCTCCATAAAGTATTATGCACCTCTTATATTCCTCCATATAGTAGTATACACCCCTTATATTCCTCCATATAGTATTATGCACCCCTTATATTCCACCATATAGTATCATGCACCCCTTATATTCCTCCATAAAGTATTATGCACCCCTTATATTCCTTCATAAAGTATTATCCACCCCTTATGTTCCTCCATATAGTATTATGCAGCCCTTATATTCCTCAATATAAGTATAATGCAACCCATAATGCTCCACATAATATGAGAAGATAAAAACGCGAGAAAATAGCCAGCTTACCACTTGATGAAAAGACTAGGTATATATTAGTTCCATTAGTTCAGCTCAGCAACAGATCCGTACAAAAAACAACTGCACATGGATGAGGAAAAAATACGAAGAAATCTAGCAAGCTCAGTAGAAATAATTAGTTAAAAATATTAATTTTACTCAAAATATTTATTTTAAAATTACATATACCAGGTATCAGCTTTGCCAAAGCTGATACCTGGTATATGTAATTTTAAAACAAATATTCTGAATAAAATTTAAGTTTTTAACTAATTATTTATCCCGAGCTCGCTGGATTTCTTCCTATTTTTTCCACATAAAATAATGCACCCCTTATATTCCTCCATAAAGTATTATCCACCCCTTATATTTCTTCATATAGTATAATGCAACCCATATTCCTCCATATAATATAATGGGCAGATCAAAGTACACATCAGCAGGAGCGCAGTAGAGGACTCTCGCGTGCTTTGGCGCTCTGTTAAGCGGTGAAGGTTAGAGCGCGCGAGATGTTGAGCTGTGACATGCAATGAAACGCCGCCTACAGCCCAGTCACTCATAGAGACTGGGACCCACCTCGGTGACGGCGAGTCAACTTCCAATTCCAGAAGTTGACATGAAATCACCGGACATTAGAGGCTACAGCAGCCCAGGTCAGGCGATGGGGATGAGCGAACAGCGATAGCGCAGCTCACAGGCAGAATTGTAAAAAGAAGGTATTTAGAGAAAGCCCTAATTCTCAGCTTTAAATCGATGTGGCCACTATGATTTGTAGTGGACAACCTCTTTAAGGCGGGCTTTGCACACTACGACATCGCAGGTGCGATGTCGGTGGGGGTCAAATTGAAAGTGACGCACATCCGGCATCGCATGCGACATCGTAGTGTGTAAAGCCTAGATGATACGGTTAACAAGCGCAAAATCGTCGTAATCGTATCATCGGTGCAGCGTCGGCGTAATCCATAATTACACTGACGCGACGGTCCGATGTTGTTCCTCGTTCCTGCGGCAGCACACATCGCTGTGTGTAAAGTCGCAGGAGCGAGGAACATCTCCTACCGGCGTCACCGCGGCTTCCGTAGGATATGCGGAAGGAAGGAGGTGGGCGGGATGTTTACATCCTGCTCATCTCCGCCCCTCCGCCGCTATTGGCCGCCTGCCGTGTGACGTCGCTATGACGCCGCACGACCCGCCCCCTTAGGAAGGAGGCGGGTCGCCGGCCAGAGCGACGGTCGCAGGGCAGGTGAGTGCATGTGAAGCTGGCGTAGCGATAATTTTCGCTACGCCAGCTATCACACGATATCGTATCTGCGACAGGGGCGGGGACTATCGCGTGCGACATCGCAGCATCGGCTTGCGATGTCGCAACGTGCAAAGCCCGCCTAAGTCTTCTCCTCATAATACTATATGGAGGAATATAAAGGGGGCGTTACATGCTGCGACATCGTTAACGATATATCGTCGGGGTCACGGTGTTTGTGACGCACATCCGGTGTCGTTAGCGATGTCGCAGTGTGTGACACCAAGGAGCGACGATCAACGATCGCAAAAAGGGGTGGGTGCTATCACACACGACATCGCTAGCTATAGCTAGCGATGTCGTAGCATGTAAAGCACCCTTTAGGGGTGCATAATACTATATGGAGGAATATAAGGGGTGTATACTACTATATGGAGGAATATGTGGGCTGCATTCTATTATATGGCTGAATATGGGGTGCATTATAATACATGGAGGACTATGAGGAGTGCATTAATATTGATAACTATGGGGAGTGCATTATAATATATGAAGGACTATGGGGGTGTATTATTATATATGGAGGAATATGGGGTGCATTAGACGATATGGAGGACTATGTTAGGGCCCATTACCCTATGGAGGACTATGTGTGGCCCATTATACTATGGAAGGCTTTGTGGGGTGCATTATATTATTTGGAGGGCTATGAGGGAGCCTTTATAACTTTTTCTACAGTTAATTGAGAACCATTATACTGTATGTAAGAAATTTTACCATGTGAAGGTTTGTGTGGGGTCTTTCATACTGTGTGGAGGGCTTTATGGGGGTCATTATACTATTTGGAGGGATAGTAGGGGCCATTATACTATATTTAGGCCCATTATACTGCATGGAGGGCTGTGTGGTGGTCACAGTTGGGGATCTTACTGTGTCGGGGTCACTATTCATTGCTAAGGCATTTGAAGGGTGGTATAGTAGGGTCACCATACTGTGCGTTTGGAGGATACTATGGAGGAGTTTACTGTGGGGTATCATACAGTGTTTGTGGGGCACTCTTGTTCCCATCATACTTTATGGCTGCAATGAAAGGGGAATCTAGGGGTTCAATAGGAGAAAGCCTCATTCAGGTGTCTGTGATTTTTATTGTACATAAATACACAGTCCGTTGGTCATCGGTGCTTTTCATCCGAGTTTCATCACAGTTAGGTCAGTGTCTGTTTTTACCAGCTGGGATTTTCCCATATGGATAATTATTCTACTGACAAAGTGTCTCCTATCCATTATGGTGTTAATGATGGACAGCGCACAGAGTGTGCATTGATGTCATCCATGTGGTGTCCATGATTTTCATCCACCCATAGACTTGTATGGCTGATTTTGATCTGCATCTCGGATCAGAAACGGACATGTTGCATGTGGTCTACTTGATCTGCAAAAAACACGGGCATGTGAACCTTAAGCCTGTAACGGGGATATTTGTTCTTTCTGCGAAAACCAAAGAAGGCGAGTGTCGCGGGCGGAGGAGGGGACGCTGCGCTCTCCCACTGCTCGGGTCCGGCTGCTGCTGCTGCTGCTCGGTGGTGGCTCGAGCGGTGGGCCGGATCCCGGGGACTCGAGCGGCGTTCCTCGCCCGTGAGTGAAAAGGGGGATTTGATTGTGGGGATTTGATATTGTCCGTGACGCCACCCATGGTTGTGGTGAGTTTAGTGACATCACCGCTGCTCTGGACGGGGATCCCGGGAGCGATGACAGGGAGCAGCCTGAATGTTAGTCCTCCCCTCCGTGGGTAGGGGGTTGGTTGTCCCGGGGCCTGGTGATAGGGTAGGGATGGATGGCAGGCGGGTTACAGGGCCTAGTGAGGTGCAGGGTCGCGGGGGCAGCGCTGTGCCGCACGGCACGGTGGTACTCACTCAGCCAATGATGAACACAGAGTCTCCGGTAAAACAAACGGCTGGATGGACGGGTCCCACAGACGGCTGCGGTGTTTCTCCTTCCGGCAGGTTGATGGTGACTGCCTTTCCCTGCACCTGTGTAGTGTAGATGGTTCCAATGGGTTCCCACCGGTAACCCGCTCCCCAGCTTGAAGGTTGCTGAAGGAGCCCCTTTTGCCCGCAGGTTCTGGCCCTGGGAACTTTAGCCTTGGCGGTGACTGTGTTTCCCTCTAACGGTTGGACTGTTGCCTTCTGTCGGGACTTGGCTGCTGGGAAACCCAGGAGGTTCTCTTCGCTAACGGATTTGACAAATTGCACGGCGACTCCTAGCCTTGTCGGGGTCCGTAAGCCCCTGCCGGATGGTGCTGGCTTCTCTTTGCGTACCGGTCCGGTACCGCCGGGCCACCGCCCGTCCACGGTCCTTACGGCTAGCTCCAATAGGCCTCTCCTGCAGACGGTCACCACCGTCTGCCAACCTTGCTGTTCCGTCCGGGCCACACACCCGGACCACTTTCTGTCTGCTCCTTTACCACTTCACTCTCCTCTCACTTTCACTTCCAACTGAAACTGACTCTTTTTCCCGCCTCCAGGACTGTGTACTCCTCGGTGGGTGGGACCAACCACCTGGCCCACCCCCTGGTGTGGACATCAGCCCCTGGAGGGAGGCAACAAGGGTTTTTGTCTGACTTTGGTGTGCCTGACCGGGAGTGTGGGGTGTGTTGGTGTAGTGCTTGTGACGTCCTGGCTTGCCCAGGGCGCCACACGAGCGCAACTCCTAAATGTCTGAGGCCTTAGCTATGCGATGATGGGAATTACTCGTATATTGGTGTAATGTTCCGCTCACTTTCTATTTCTCTGTTGAATAGAAGAAGTGATCTGTAGCAGTTTTGCCATCGGAAGCAGAGCGGCACCATTGATAATTATGGGATCTACCTCGGTTCCGTTGTTTTAGAATGTTGAAAATAAATTATACATGCAGGACTTTTTGGAACCCCATAATCATCCATGGGGGGCCCCTTCTTTTGTTTGTATAATGGATCATTTATCCCACATGTCCGTTCCTAAACTGTTACAGACAAATGGAAAGTCCAAGCGGACTTGTGAACAGCGCCTAAGGCTAGTTTCACACTTGCGTTAATTACCTTCTGGCGCAATCCGCCCTTTTGGAAAACAGCTGTTTCCCATAGACTTGTATGGATGACGGATTGTGCCAGAAGTACCTGCGTTGCTTCCGCTGGTCGATGCTGCGTTACTTCCGCTGGGCGGAAGGAACGCAGCATGTAACGTTAATTGTGTGCGTTAATCAGCTAACGGATTCCTGTGAAATAACGGACCCGTTGCATCTGTTGACAACACAAAAATAACGTATGCGTCAAAACAACGCAGCAACGGACCCAGCGGATTCAACCCAACGCAAGTGTGAAACTAGCCTTAGACTGTGAGAGACCTGGTGCTTCTTACATAGTTTGAGGGCATCGGGCCCCTCTGAAAGCAGGTGCAACCCTGTAACTACCAATTCTGCCTCCCGCTCCATAGCTGTGCCCCTGGCTCCACAAGGGTCTGCCTAGGAGAAGGAGGACTATTAAAGGGCCATTCATATTCTTCACCTTCGTATTATCCGTGGATTCGGCTCACACATGTTGATTCATGTAAATGCGCTGACTTATTACTGTCACCCTCCTTTTACTAGAGGTCACCTATTGAGCACCATCCATAATTCAGGCAATTTCAATAAGATTCTCCTATAAAGGATGTGTGTAGTCGGGGGTCTCACATATTAAGTCAGTATAATCCCCCCAGAGCGAGGCAGCAGCCTGAACACCTGTCACAGCCCTGGGACACAGACTGCCCTTTATTGTGGAGCTGCAGCTGCCAACTGCCATCAGCATCAAGTTACAGGCACAAAGACCCAGGCTTCATTCTTCTGGTTCTAGGACTTGTAAGAAACGAGGAGGAAGGGAAGCGGATGTAACCAGAATGATAATCACGTCAGGGACGGCATGGCCTACACAATATGGATATGGCAAGGGGATATGGATATGGCATGTGGATATGGATATGGCATGTGGATATGGATATGCCATGGGGATATGGATATGGCATGTGGATATGGATATGGCATGTGGATATGGATATGGCATGGGGATATGGATATGGCATGTGGATATGGATATGGCATGTGGATATGGATATGGCATGGTAACCAAATATGGGCAAGCGGTTACAAAATAAAATTGTGTTACCAAAAGCATATAGACATATCATTGGTGCAACGTATACAGCCACCCAGAGGCCCGGGAGGAAAAGGGGCCTACTGCCACTGTCACAGGCGGGGAGGAGGGTGTCAGCACTGCGCTCACCCCTCTGCTCGGGTCCGGCTGCTGCTGCTCAGTGGTGGCTCGAGCGGTGGGCCGGATCCCGGGGGTTCTCGAGCGGCGCTCCTCGCCCGTGAGTGAAAGGGGGTTGTTGGGTGTGGGGATTGTTTATTGTCCGTGACGCCACCCACGGTTGTGGTGATTTGTAGCACCACCGCTGCTCAATATGGGGATCCCGGGAGTGGTGATGCGGAGCAGCCAGGTGTTCTGTTGCCCCTCTGTGGGTAGGGGTTGGTGATCCCGGGACCCAGTGATGGTGCGGAAGGTGCAGGGCCTGGTGGGCGCAGGGACGCGGGGGCAGCGCTGTGCCTTGCGGCACTGTGGTACTCACTCAGCCTGAGACGTTGACACAGTTTTACGGTAAACCACACGGCTGGAAAGACGGTTCCCACGGACGGCTGCATTTGCTCTCCCAGTAGGTAACGGTGATGTCCCTTTGACCTGCACCTAGTGTTTCTGTGTTGGTAGCGATGGGTTCCCACCGGTAACCCGCTCCCCGGCTTGGATATGGGCCGGAGGAGCCCTACTTTGCCCGCAGACGCTGGCCCTGAGGAACTGGTGCCCTGGCGGTGGCGGTGTTCCTCCTTAATGGTTGGACTTTTGCCTTCAGTTGGGACTTGGTTGTTGGGGGATCGACATCCCCTTCACTGATGGATTCGGCAAATTATGGCGACTCCTAGCCTTGCCGGGGTCCGAGGGGCCCCTGCCCTGGTGCTGACTGTCCTTCGTATACTGCTCCAGACCACCGGGCCACTACCCGTCCGCGGTCCTTCCAGCAACCTCCGAGCAGTCCCCCTCCAGACGATCACTGTTGCTGACCTTGCTGACACTGTCCTGCACTTAGCCGGACCAACTTCAGGTCTTTCTACGCTCACTTTTACTCTTTTCTTCTTTGCTCCACTACCACTTCACTTTCACTTCACTTAGCTTCTCCTGTTGTTTACTCCTTCACTTCCCTAGCTTAACTGCTGGTTCTTCCCGCCTCCAGGGCTGTGTACTCCTCGGTGGGCGGAGCCAACCACCTGGCCCACCCCCTGGTGTGAACATCAGCCCCTGGAGGAAGGCAACAAGGATTTTGGGTTAGCTTTGGTGTTCCTAACTGGGATGTAGGGTGTGGTGGTGTGATGACCTGTGACCCCTGGCTTGCCCAGGGCATCACACCACCGCCAAAGAGGCAAGCAGCTTTTGTTAGGCGCATAGCCGAGTGCATTATGATGAGCTATTGGACTGCAAGGAGCCCAAATACTGTTCTTTCCCAGCAGCCTCTTCTGCCTGTGCTCGCCCCGGAGCTGGAAAATGACATCAGATGAGGAACGTCTCCATTGGAAAAAACAGACCAATACTATTCAATGGGGCAGTGCAGATGGTGATTCTTCCATGTGTCGGATAGAACTCGCCCATTCAAGTCTATGGATTCATCAGATGTCATAGGGAGCCACAGTATAGAGTTCGTTATATACGGATACATTACTATACTGTAAATGGTCTTGTGAATTATTAATAGCGGCTGCTGTAAACAACAGATTGTATACGAGTGACAAGTGACAAAAAATGGTCTTAGTTTTGTGGCTGATTCTTTATATGGCTAAAGGGTGTATGGTGTGCGGGCGGAGGGGACGCGCTCGCCATGCTCGGGTCCGGGGCTCCTGCTGCTGCTGCTCGGTGGCTCGAGCGGTGGGGCCGGACCCGGGGACTTGAGCAGCGCTCCTCACCAGTGAGTGAAAAGGGGATGGTTGGTTTGGGGAGAGAGTTCGTGATGCCACCCACGGGACGTGGTGATGATGGCACCACCGCTGCTGGTGACGGGGATCCCGGGAGAGATGGTAGGGAGCAGCTAGGATGTTGTCCCCTCCGTGGGTAGGGGTTGGTGATCCCGGGGCCCGATGGTGTAACGGGGAGGCTGGATGGCTGGGGTGCAGGGTTGCAAGGGCAGCGCGGCGCGGTGCCGGATGGCACTGGTGTACTCACTCAGACAGTCAATGACAGAGTCTCTGGTAAACCAAACGGCCGGATGGACGGGTCCCGCAGCCGGCTGCAGTGTTGTTGTTGTGCTCTCCCCGGACGGCTGATGGTGGCTGTCTTTCCCTGCACCTGTTAGAATGTTCTGACTCCTGTGGATGCACACCGGTAGTCCGCTCCCCGGCATATAGGTGCCGTAGGAGCCCGTTTTGCCTGCAGGCGCTGGCCCTTGGATCTCTAGCCTGTGGCGGTGGCTGTATATCCTCACGGTGTGGACTGTTGCCTTCTGTCGGGTCTTGGTTGTTGGGAAACCCCTGGGGTTCCTGTCACACTCGGATTTGACTATTGTAGGCGGCTCCAAGCCTGGTCGGGGTCCGATGGCCCTGCCTGTGTGCTTATCTTCACTCCGCTCCCCGGTTCGGTACCAGCAGGCCACCGCCCGACCCCGGTCCTTACGGCTCTGCAGAGTTCCACTAACTCCTGCAGACGGCCACCACCGTCTGCCAACCTTGCTGTCAGTGCCTGGGCTCCGACCCAGACACTTGCAGTTACTGTCCTCTCACTTTCACCTCTCAAACTACTCTGACTGCTTTTCCCGCCTCCAGGCCTGTGAACTCCTCGGTGGGTGGGGCCAACCGCTTGGCTCCGCCCCACCTGGTGTGGACATCAGACTCTGGAGGGAGGCAACAAGGGTTTTTGGTTGACTGTTGTAACTGTCTAGGGTGAGGGTGTGTATGTTGTTATGTCTGTGACTACCTGGCTAGTCCAGGGCGTCACAATGGGGGCACCGCTCGTCTCGCGGTAGGGTGAGATGTCGATCGCGGATCTCTGATTTTGAACGTTCTCCCGACATGTCAGTCAGCGGCTTTATGATGGAAAACACAGAAGCACTCGGACAAACAAGCGATCCTGTGTGTGGGAGAGACAGCCGAGACGGCTGGCAGCCAAATGATAGGCAGAAGCATGGCTGGTCCAACAGCTGGCTCAAAGGGAATCTGTCAGCAGGTTTTTGCTCCCCCATTTGAGAGCAGCATCATGTAGAGACAGAGATCCTGATTCCAGCGATGTGTCACAATAATAATCATAATAATAATAATTTTTATTTATATAGAGCCAACATATTCCGCAGCGCTTTACAATTGAGAGGGGACATGTACAGACAATATGAGACAATACTGTGACGCCCCTGAACTAGTCAGGGTGTCACAGGGAACTGCACTCCTTTTTCTTATGGTGCAGAACCCACCTCCCATGGTTCTGGGATCCTAACTATTGGTATTGCTTCCATCAGCATTTAAATCCTAGTCACACCTCACACCGCACCCTGTCAGGCACACCAGTGGGTGGTCTAGCTGGAATAGGGCCACCCGCCTAGGGGTCAGGCAGACTGGTGGGAGGCATTATAGTCAGTTGAGTGGTAGCCCTCAGAGAGTGAGGAGCTAGGGGAGTTGTAGCTCCCTGGGAGACTTTGGCTAGGTCGCAGGGTATTGGAGAAAGGTGCCAGACTTAGTTTTGGAGAATGGTCGGCACCGGAATATCTAGTAACCGGACCGGTACCAAGCATGGCGGGGTACTGGACCCTAGATCAGGGAGTAGCTTCACGCAACCTGATAATTAACCTGTGGAGGATAGTCTCTTTACGAACTTTCCCCAAGAGCTCAGAGATCGAAGGCATCAACACTACGAGGGGGATAGGGCTTTCCAACCCATGCGGCCCACTGAGATCCCAAGTGTCAGCCATCGAGAGCACAGCTCCTCTATCAAAATATAGGGAGCGGGACCCCGAAAGCTTCAGACCGAGGGGTCACTCAGAAACGTCTAAACATCAGTGCATGGAGGCAGGTCAGGACCATTAGCAATACCAACGAGAGCGGTTTCCCGGACGAGCTGCCCAGCGTGGCAGTGGCACCCAGAGACTTGGTTTACTCCTGTGTCAGAGTCTGCTTAATGGTCGCACCAACATCCACATGGCCTGAGTGAGTACACTGCTCCCCCTCCTGCGTCCTGTCTGCTGCATAACCTGCACCATGCTTCCCTACACCTCCAAACATTGAGAGTCCTGGGGCCTCCCCTACCCATGGAGGGAACGTCATCTGGCTGCCCCAGTCCATCTTCCCCGGTTACTCCCATCGACAGCTGCGGTTCGAACACTAATCCCCTGTAAATAGTCCCCTTTTTATTTTCGAGTGGCTGCGAGCCCCCGGGTCCGAGACCCTCGAGCCACAGCAACCCCGGATCCGAGCAGTCCGACTGCTGCAGGGGCAGTACAATACAAAATAACAAAATTCAGATACCAAGAGGAGTGAGGGCCCTGCTCGTAAGCTTAGGCGGGCTTTGCACGTTGCAACATCGCAAGCCGATGCTGCGATGTCGCACGCGATAGTCCCCGCCCCCGTCGCAGGTACGATATCTTGTGATAGCTGGCGTAGCGAAAATTATCGCTACGCCAGCTTCACATGCACTCACCTGCCCTGCAACCGTCGCTCTGGCCGGCGACCCGCCTCCTTCCTAAGGGGGCGGGTCGTGCGGCGTCATAGCGACGTCACACGGCAGGCGGCCAATAGCGGCGGAGGGGCGGAGATGAGCAGGATGTAAACATCCCGCCCACCTCCTTCCTTCCGTATAGCCGCCGTTGGCAGGTAAGGAGATGTTCCTCGCTCCTGCGGCTTCACACACAGCGATGTGTGCTGCCGCAGGAACGAAGAACAGCATCGTACCTGTCGCGGCAGCGTAATTATGAAAAAGTCGGAGCCTGCACCGATGATACGATAACGACGCTTTTGCGCTCGTTAATCGTATCATCTAGGATTTACACACAACGATGTGGAAAGTGACGCCGGATGTGCGTCACTTTCGATTTGACCCCACCGACATCGCACGTGCGATGTTGCAACGTGCAAAGCCGCCCTTAGAGTCTAGGAGGAGATTTGGGAGGCACAAAACGTGAATGGGGGGGGGGGGGAAGCTTGTCATATATCGTCCAACCAATGAATTAATAGGAGATTCAAAACCAGATGCGTGGATCGGTTGCCAGCTAGAATTTATACATACAGCGTGTAAAAAAGTACATGAAGAGGAATGGAATCAGAAGATACAGGGGACAAGAATTGGAAGTAATTTTTATGAAGGGCAGAATGGGATTAGATTAGGTGAGGAAGGTGAGGTGATAGGCTAGTCTAAAGAAATGAGTTTTTAGGGCCCGCTTAAAGGTGTGGATGTTGGGAATTAATCGAATTGCTCTTGGTAGTGTGTTCCAGAGCATAGGCGCAGCTCGTGAGAAATCTTGAAGACAGGAGTGGGAGGTTCGAATTATTGCTGATGTCAGTCTTAGGTCATTAGCAGAGTGGAGGGCACGGGTGGGGTGATAGACAGAGATGAGGGAGGAGATGTAGGGCGGTGCGGAACTCTGGAGAGCTTTGTGGGTGAGAGTGATAAGTTTATGTTGGATTCTGTAGCGGATAGGCAACCAGTGCAATGACTGGCACAGCGCAGAGGCATCAGTGAAGCGGTTTGAAAGGAAAATGATCCTGGCTGCGGCATTCAGGATGGATTGGAGAGGGGAGAGTTTAGTAACAGGGAGACCAATTAGTAAAGAATTGCAATAATCCAGGCGAGCATGAATGAGAGCGACAGTAAGGCCAGAGTCACACTTGCGAGTGTCTAGCGTGTAACTCGCGCGAGTCTCTCATTGAATCACCCGGCACGGACTTACACTCTCCTGACAGGAACGGGTCGGTTGCATGTATGTCTATGCAGCTGAGACGCTCCTGTCCGGAGAGTGTGAGTCCATGCCGGGTGATTCAATGAGAGACTCGTGCGAGTTACACGTGAGGCACTCGCAAGTGTGACTCTGGCCTTAGGCCGGCTTTGCACACTACGACACCGCAGGTGCAATGTCGGTGGGGTCAAATCGAAAGTGACGCACATCCAGTGTCACTTGCGATGTCGTAGTGTGTAAAACCTTTGTGATACGATGAACGAGCGCAAAAGCGTCGTTATCGTATCATCGGTGTAGTCTCCGACATTTCCATAATGCCGGTGCAGCGACAGGTACGATGTTGTTCCTCGTTCCTGCGGCAGCACACATCGCTGTGTGTAAAGCCGCAGGAGCGAGGAACATCTCCTTACCTGCGTCCCGGCTGCTATGAGAAGGAAGGAGGTGGGCGGGATGTTTACATCCTGCTCATCTCCACCCCTCTGTTGCTATTGGCCGCCTGCCGTAGGACGTCGCTGTGACGCCGCACGGCCCGTCCCCTTAGGAAGGAGGAGTTTCGCCGGCCAGAGCGACGTCGCAGGACAGGTGAGTGCATGTGAAGCTGCCATAGCGATAATGTTCGCTACGGCAGCTATCACAAGATATCGCACGTACAAAGGGTGCGGGGACTATCGCACTCGACATCGCAGCATTGGCATGCAATGTCGTAATGTGCAAAGCCCGCCTAAGAGTTTTTGTAGTCAACGGTAAAAAAAGGTTGAATCTTAGAGATGTTTTTGAGCTGGAGGTGACATGAGCGAGTGAACGAATGTAGGGAGTGAAGGAGAGATCAGAGTCAAATATAACTCCAAGACAGTAGGCTTGCTTCTGGGGAGTAATGATAGAACCACTTACTGAGCTGTTTGCTGTCATTTTGATAAAATCAATGTTTTGTCTGCTGCAGATCTATCAATTATACAGAGCTCATGAATATGCTGGACTACCTGGCAGCAGGCCAAGTAGTCCTCTAATGATAATCTACTGCAGAATAATCATTCATCAAAACTACACTAAGCAGCCCAGTAAGTGACAGATCGCCGGAATCAGGGTCTCTGCCCCTACGGTATGCTACTCTCAGATTAGGTGGCAAAAACCTGGTGATAGATTCCCTTTAAGAGATTGGCCACTACGTTTACATACATATAGGGAATTTAGATTGTGAGCCCCAATGGGGACAGTGCTCTTGATGTATGAAAAGCGCTGCGGAATATGTTAGCGCTCTATAAAAATAAAGATTTATTTTTATTTATTATTGATGGCCAATCCTTAGGCCGAGGTCTGACACCTTGCACCCTTGCTGATCAGCAGCAGGCGGCCATAAATGCTCAGTTCAGGAGCTGCCCTGTCAACTGATAGTGGCTTTGACTGGGTACTACACATCCACCTCCTATTCAAATCAATAAGAGGCAGATGTGCAGTTCTTATTCGCAGCCGCTATAAGAAAATGTGGCAGCTCCAGAACAGAATATTTCCAGCCATCTGCTGCTGCCGACACTGAGAAGAGTTGATCTATGGGGATGCCGGGTGTCAGATCTCAGCCAATCAGACATTAATGATATATCCCAAGGATTGGCTATCAATATTAACGTAGTAGACAGCCCCTTTAAGTGCGCACAATGAGTATTGGTAATTTTCTGTAACATTTTTGTACCAATTAAGTTGCATTTTTAGTGCATTTTTGCACATGATTTTTATCACATTTTATTCGGTTGCGGTTTTTTGTCTCCTTTTGGTTTGTCCTGTCTTAAATAAAGCTGCTTTGATTTGAATATTTCCCACCTGCTGAGCTTTGATAACACTGTATTTATAAACTTTTGAGTAGATCAAATGAGTGTTTAGTGCATTTCCACATAAGCATGTTTTTTACTAGTGATTTTCCTCTTCTTATTCAAGACTAAAGCTGGCTTTACACGCGATGACATCGCTAACGAGATGTCGTTGGGGTCACGGAATTCGTGACGCACGTCCGGGCTCGTTAGCGTCATCGTTGCATGTGAAACGCAGGAACGACCGATAACGATCAAAATTACTTACCTAATTGTTGATCGTTGACGCGTCTTTCCTTTCCCGAATATCGTTGCTGTTGTGGGACATAGGTTGTTCGTCGTTCCTGCGGCAGCTACGTGTGACACCGCAGGAACGACGAACATCACCGTACCTGCGGCCGCCCGCAATGAGGAAGGAGGTGGGCGGGATGTTACGTCCCGCTCATCTTCGCCCCTCCACTTCTATTGGGCGGCCGCTTAGTGACGCCGCTGTGATGCCGAACGAACCGCCCCCTTAGAAAGGAGACGGTTCGCCGGCCACCACGACGTCGCTAGGCAGGTAAGTAGTGTGACGGGTCCGAGCGACGTTGTGCGCCATAGGCAGCAAATGCCCGTGACGCACAACGGACGTGGGTGGGTACGCTCGCTAGTGATGTCGCGTGTGTAAAGTGGCCTTTAGGGTAAAATCCACAAATAATACACACATTCACCTAAAGAAGACTGTCACCTTATCCAGCCAACGTGGATGGACATGGAGATTTCTGATAAAATGGTATTAATAAATTAACAATTGCAGCATTTCTTGGGCCATGTCGTCTAAACCAGTTTATAGATCCTAGTATTATTCAGCAGTATTGTGCAAATGGCAGAAAACATCAGCAAATGACTGTGACAGTGTCTGCCCCCTGCAGCTTTGAACTTCAGTAATGTCACCAATAAATGTCCCACTTACCAGACACATCAAAAGAAGCAGGACACAGACATTACAGGTAATTACCACCTCCTGGATGTGAAGGTAAAGTTGTTTTTTTTTTATTAAATGGTGCACAGTACTAATAAAAGAATTGACGTCAATGTCCGGATTGTCTCCACCAAACGCATGGCATTTTCTAAGTAATCCCTCAGTTTTAGATGTTGAGGGGCTCAACTAAAGTAAGCAACGATATGACAAGTATGAGCCAGGATATCCGTCTATTAACCAGAGCGGCTTCCTCTCTGGAAGCAAAAGTGCTCGGGTGTCATTGTCATGTTTACAACCAGTATATGCCATATGCTGCAGAAAACTGTCACTCTAGCCCAGGCCTCAGCAAAGAAAGACCCAAGGCAGCCAAAAGGCTGAAAACAGTGGCCCACGGGCCGCTCTCCCCCTCCCGACATCTCGATTTCCAATTCTGCATCCTCATGATGAAAACAGAGGTGAATATAATGATGGAGGAGGGAGCCGCTGGCTCGATCTTCCATCATTCGCGATGATGTCACTACATCGTGCCCAGTGTGCGGAGCATCAGTGCACACAGCAAAGACCAGAGCAAAGCGCTAGGGAACGGGAGAAAGATTTTTTTATTTAAATTACTTTTTTATATGTGTGAATGTGTGTGGGATGTGTGTCTGTATATAGGAAGCTATGTGGGGACTCGCACTGTATAGAAGGGGCTCATACTGTACACAGAAAGGCTATTTGGGGGCTCATACTGCAGATAGGGAGTTATGTGTGGGTTCATGCTGTATATATAGTGGTCTAACTGGGGGCTCATACTGTATATAGGGAGCTATGTGTGGGCTCATACTGTATACAGAGAGGCTATTTTAGGGCTCATAGTGCATATAGGGGGCTAACTGGGGGTTCATATGTCGCGGGCGGAGGAGGGGACGCCGCACTCTCCCACTGCTCGGGTCCGGCTGCCGCGGCGGCTGCTGCGGCCTGCTGCTGCTGCTACTCCGTGGCTCGAGCGATGGGCCGGATCCCAGGGACTCGAGCGGCGCTCCTCGCCCGTGAGTGAAAGGGGATTGGGTTTTGGGATAGTTTATTGTCCGTGACGCCACCCACGGTTGTGGTAAGTGGACACCACCGCTGCTCTGTCTGGGGAGCCCAGGAGGGATGATATGGAGCAGCCAGTTGTTGATTTGCCCCTCCGTGGGTAGGGGGTTTGGTGCTCCCGGGGCCCAGTGATGGGGTTGGTATGGTGGACAGGCGGGTATGGGGCCTGTGGAGGTGCAGGGGCGCAGGGGCAGCGCTGTGCTGCACGGCACGGAGGTACTCACTCAGCCAGTAAACACGACACAGTTCTCGGTAAACAAACGGCTGGTTGGACGGGTCCCTCGGACGGTTACGGTGCTGCTGTTCCCTGCAGTTAGCGGTGACTGTCTCTTCCTGCACCTATGTAAAGTCTCTTGGTAGCGATGGGTTCCCACCGGGTACCTGCTCCCCGGCTTGGATATGAGCCGGAGGAGCCCCTCTCTTGCCCGCAGGCGCTGGCCCTGGGAAACTGGTGCCTTGGCGGTGGCGGTGTCTCCCCTTAACGGTCGGACTGTTGCCTTCAATCGGGACTTGGTTGTTAGGAGACAGAGGTCCCCTTCACTGACGGATTTGGCAAATTATGGCGACTCCTAGCCTTGCCGGGATCCGAAAGGCCCCTGCCCTGGCGCTGACTGTTCTTCGTATACTGCTCCGGTACCACCGGGTCACCACCCGTCCGCGGTCCTTCCAGCAACCTCCAAACAGTCCCCCTGCAGACTATCACCGCCGTCTGCTGACCTTGCTGTCTCAGTCCGGGGCACACACCCGGACCAGCTTCAGGCTTTACTACTCTCACTTTTCTGTCACTTCAGCTTCTCTCTTTAGCTCCTCTACCACTTCCTTCTACTTCTTCCTCCTAAACTGCACTGCCTGGTTCTCCCGCCTCCAGGGCTGTGAACTCCTCGGTGGGCGGAGCCAACCGCCTGGCCCACCCCCTGGTGTGGACATCAGCCCCTGGAGGAAGGCAACAAGGATTTTAGGTTAGCCTAGATGTACCTGCCGGGAATGTGGGGTGCATGTGATGTTGTGACCTGTGATCCCTGGCTTGCCCAGGGCGTCACACATACTGTATATAAAGAACTATTTGTGGGCTCATACTGTATATAGGTGGCTATATGGGGCTCATACTGTTTATAGGTAGCTGTGTGGAGTTATGCTGAATATTGGAGGCTCATACTGTATATAGGGGTCTAATGCTATATATAGGGGCAATGTGGGGCCTCATACTGTATATAGGGGGTTATGTGGGGCTTCATACTATATATAAGGAGCTGTGTGGGCTCATGCTGTATATAGGGGGCTATGTGAATGCTCATGCTGTATATGGGGGGGCTATTTGGGGATTTATGCTGTATATAGGGGGCTATGTGGGGACTCATGCTGTATATAGGGGGCTATGTGGGGATTTATGCTGTATATAGGGGGCTATGTGGGGGCTCATGCTGTATATAGGGGGCTATGTGAGGCTTCATACTATATATAGGGAGCTGTGTGGGCTCATGCTGTATATAGGGGACTATGTGGGGGCTCATGCTGTACATGGGGGGCTATGTGGGGATTTATGCTGTGTATAGGGGGCTATGTAGGGGCTCATGCTGTATATAGGGGGTTATGTGAGACTTCATACTATACATAGAGAGCTGTGTGGGTTCATTCGGTATATAGGGGCTATGTGGGGGCTCATGCTGTATATAGGGGGCTATGTGGGGATTCATTCTGTATATAAGTGGCTCATACTATATATAGGGAGCTATGTAGGCCTCATTCTGTATATAGAGAACTACAGTGTTGTGCAAATTAATTGGGACAAAGCATTTTTTAAGTAAAATCGTAAGTTGGTTAGCAGTCAGTGATTCAAACCACTTTTACCTGCTTTGAACAGGGAAATGTGGAAGAAAAAGGAAAACGACACCAAGAACTGATAAAACACTTATTAGAAATAGTAAAATTAATGCAAGAAAAACAAGTAAAGACCTCCAAAGAGACTTGTTCGCTGCAGGTATTGATATTAGCAATTTGACTGTACGGCGCAGACTTGTGGAAGTTGGTCGGAGGGCAACAAAGCCAGCATAGAAACAACTTCTGACATCTCCAATGAAGGCAAAACGACTCGCATGGGCAAAAAATATAAATCTTGGACAACTAGCCAGTGGAAATAGGTAATTTTCAGTGATGAAACCCATCTTTTTGTTCAAGGGTACAGAGCAAGTGTTGTTAGAAGAAGCAAAAATGAACCATTGCGAGCTGATCACATTCAACAAACTGTAAAACACCCTCAAAAACAGATGTTTGGGGGCTTTTTACAGCTGATGGTGCAGGGAGCTTATTTCCTGTTGATGGTATGATGAATTCATCCAAATACATAGACGTTTTATTGTGCCATTCATGCGTAAATTTTAAGGGACATTCCAACAAGATTTGGCTCCACGTCACAATTCCAAGTGTTTGAAGAAATTCCTGGAAGAAAATAAAGTAAAAGTGCTGGACTGGCCTGGCAATTCACCAGACTGAAATCCTATAGGAAATTTATGGAGCATTGTGAAGAGACGTCTTGGCAAAATGGACTGTACAACCAAGGAACGCATGATAAACAGTGCCATACAAGTGTGCTTCCATGATGAAGAATTTATGCAACAAGTTGGTAGAATCAATGCCAAAACGCACTGAAAATCTCATATCTGCTAAAGGAGGACATATTTCTTACTAAAATTGGTATGCAATAGTGCATTATAACATTTTATTATTAAATATTCAAAAATATGTGTTTTTTTGCTTTGTCCCAATTAATTTGCACAGCACTGTATGTTGGAGCTTATATGGGATATAGAGGGACTATGTGAGGGCTAATACTGTATGTAGAGGGGCTATGCGTGGGCTCATGCTGTATATAGAGGGGTTGTGTGTGGGCTCATACTATAGATAGAGGGGCTATGTGAGGGCTCATACTGTGCCTGTCTGTGCTCCAGGACGAAACCAGGACTGAGCTTCCACACGGTGAGCTGATACATATAATTGGATATAAAGGGGCTATGTATGGGCTCATGTTGTATATAGAAGGGCTATGTGTAGGCTCATGCTGTATATAGAGGGGCTATGCATGGGCTCATGCTGTATATAGAGGGGTTGTGTGTGGGCTCATACTATAGATAGAGGGGCTATGTGAGGGCTCATACTGTATATAGAGGGTCTATGTGATGGTTCATACTGTATATAAAGGGGCTATGTATGGGCTCATGTTGTATATAGAAGGGCTATGTGTAGGCTCATGCTGTATATAGAGGGGCTGTGTGTGGGCTCATGCTGTATATAGAGGGGTTGTGTGTGGGCTCATACTATAGATAGAGGGGCTATGTGAGGGCTCATACTGTATATAAAGGGGCTATGTATGTGCTCATGTTGTATATAGAAGGGTTATGTGTAGGCTCATGCTGTATATAGAGGGGCTGTGTGTGGGCTAATACGGAATATAGGGGGTGTCAGCATACTTCATTCCACTCAATATTAAGTGATACAATTAATATTAAAACAAGATCATTACAATTAATACATTATATTGAGCAGAATTAATTTCAGCCTATTGGTTCGGCCCTCTACACCAGTGCCGGTCTTTCATGTGCCCACCCCGGCTCTAGACTCACTTTATGCACCTGCTATTTTGGATGTACAGTATTTTACTTAGTCATAGCACTGTGCAAACGTTTTAGGCAGGTGTGGAAAAATGCTCCAAAGTAAGAATGCTTTAAAAGAAAACAAACAAAAAAAAAACAGGAGTGTTCATTGTTTTTACCAATTAAGAAAATACAAAATGAATGAACAAAAGAGAAATCTAAATATATCGATATTTGGTGTGATAGGAGTTTGCCTTCATAACAGCATCAGTTCTTCTAGGTACAGTGCACACAGGTTTTGAAGGAACTTGTCAGGGAGGTTGTTCCAAACATCTTGGAGGAGTAGCCGCAGATCTTCTGTGTATGAGGCTTGTGCAGATCCCTCTGTCCCTCCATGTAATCCCTGACAGGCCGTGGTAGTGGAGGTCAGGGCCCTGCTGTCACACTGGCTGGTTGTCCTGCTGAAGAATAAACTAGGAGCCATGCAGTTGAAAAGGGGCAAATGCACCAAAAACACACAGACATTTTTACTTGCAGATATTCTGCACCTAATGCAAGTCAATGGGAAATATCTGCACAGAGGACTCAGCGTTTCCGCAGGAGAAAGTGTCATGGCGGGCTGGAAACACCGCAGGACAGATTACCTAAGAAGCAGCACAATGGGCAGCAGATTCATATACATCCATCCACTCTGCTGGGGCTGGAAGACGCTGAGGTTTTTGTACAGCTGCAACAGACAGCGTCAAAACTCACCAAAAACTCACTGTGTGCACACAGCTCAACCCACAGCGTATAACAGCAGCAACATGTGTAAGCACCGCAGCACAGTCACGTTCTCAATAATAGTAAAACCTCTGTATAGCTGTAGTATATCTATAACGATATATGCTATGTGACAGGATCCCGCACGTCAGGCAGGCGGCCCTGTGTTCTGCAGATGTCCCCCTCATTCCACAGTCTAAGCACATAACAAACGTCCTGCGGGCGGCGATACCAACCAAAATATTGCCGCTCCGTCTCCTTGCGCTACACAGCAGCTGCCGCTTGGGACAATATCTCGGCCGGTGATTGGACCGTGTACCACGTGACGTCAGCGGCGGCCTCTCATTCACATGCAAATAAGGCAGGGTATATGGCGAGTGCGAGCAGCCGCATTGTGACGTCACAAAGAGAACCATAGAACGTTGTATATAGTCACATGGATCCGGGGGACAGGCAGGTGTGAGCGCTCGGCCCGGACCCGCTGTGCACCGCCTATCTGTACATAGTCAGCATGGACCGGGGGGACAGGCAGGTGAGCGGCCGGTGGGCCATGTACATAGCTGGTAGGCCCGGGGCGGGCGAGCTCCTGCGGGGGTGGAGGTGAGGCTGACACATTGTCACTAGGTGCATGCACTGAGCAGTGGACTGTATGTATGTATGTATACAGCTGTATTGTGTGTGTACATATCTATGCAGCCGAGCAGATGTGCCTAGAAATATATACTTACATGTGGGTGTATGCAGGCTGACTGACATAATCTGGGCCTTGCTTCTGTTTATATGGCGTGTTCATAGAGAGGGATCAGCAGAATGTGTATATGTATATATTTGTGTATATGTGCATATGTTTAATGTGTGTGTGTGTGATATATATGTGTGTGTGTGAGACATATGTGCATAAATGCTTACTGTGTGTGTATATGTATGTATATATATGTGTGTGTGTGTGTGTGTGTGAATATAAAAAATGTGTGTGACATATGTGCATAAATGCTTACTGTGTGTGTATATACAATATATAGTGTGTGTGTGTATCTATATACACATATATATATATATATATATATATATATATATAATATATACACATACATATGTGTGTTTGTGTGTGCGCGTATATATATATATGTATGTATATATATATATGTATGTATATATATATATATATATATATATATATATATATATTAGTGTATACATGCATACAGATATGTGTATGTACTGTATGTGCATGTATAATAATATATATATATTATATTATGTGTCTGACATATGTGCATATATGTTTAACGTGTGTGTGTGCGTGTGTGTGTGATCACTTTGCCTTTACTATATGCTGCTATTTCTGTATCTTTTTTTTTTTTTTTTTTTGTCTTTTCCCTGGTCCTTGGTGGGGCACATGTGACATCTCCCTTTTAGGATGGGGGGCTACTGTGTTCCCCAGTATTCTATCTCATATGTTATATTGTCTTTGTGTTTGGAATATTAAGCTTGTGCCTGGGCCTGATTTGCAAGCTTTGTACTGTGGATCGGTATTACCTGTCAGTGTAGGCTGAAGGCCGTATTGTGATTGTCACATGTAGAGATTTGGGGAATCTATCGGTATCTGTGCGCCTCCTGACCTCCCGGGTCCGTTATTGATCCTTGTATACATAATGCTACAGTGATTACGTTGTGCCAGGCTGGCTAATGAGAGGAGACCGGAATGCCGGGCGGTCAGGAAATTTGCAGGCTTCCCATCCATCGCCCATGGACCAGAGTCGTTCTAATCCATTCTCCCATCTGATTGTAGACAGTAATTTTTTTTTTTTTTTTTTTTCTTTTTGAATTTCTGCATTTTGTCCTATTCACCTCAATAGGGCTTTACATAACTCCATGCACGTTCTTCAGAAACGTCGCTATTCAGATTAAGGCCATGCTCACACATAGCGTAAATTATGCAGATGTCTGCGCTCATATACACAAACAATCTTCTGTGATTTGGCTGTGGTTGTATGTATACACTTTCCCTTTTTTTTTCTTTTTTTTTTTTCCAGCAGATTTAGAGAAAAAAAAGCAACTCTCTCACTCTATCTATCTATCTATTATAGCGCCATTTATTTCATGGTGCTTTACAAGACTGGTATAGGGGGAGATATATGTATGTGTGTATATATATATACATACATACATACATACATACATACATACATACATACATACATACATACATACATGTATGTGTATATATGTATGTATGTGTATATATATATATATATATATATCTATCCTCCTATACCAGTCTGTTTTGTACTGTTAATGATTGTTGTACGTATACCCTCTTTCACTTGTAAAGCGCCATGGAATAAATGGCATAATAATAAATATATATATATATATATATATATTTATTATATTATATTTCGGTAGTACAGAACAATCCAGCCGTGTTTTTAAACACAGAGTTTTCATGGAATCACAGCCACCTTCTTCCTTCTTTGAACTGTTAAACGCAGCAGATTTTCTGGACATAAAGTGCAGCAGAGTAGATCCGGTATTTCCACTTTGCAGGAACATGGCTGAATGGAGATGAGTTTTGAGGCTGAATCCTGAAGTCGTGTTCCCCCTGGGCAAAAACATTGCAGTTTCTGCTCCAAATGACATAATGGTCTGTAAGGCCGCGTGCACACGCTCAGTATTTGGAGTGGTTTTTACCAAAGTGTTACTAAACTAGGAGTGGGTGATCAATGCAGAAGTGGTGATGGGTTTCTATTAGAGATTTCCTCTGTTCCACTCCTGGATTTGATATTTTTTATTTCTATGCAAAAAAATATATTCAATGGTAAAGCTTCACCTACCAATGGCAATGTTACAAAGAAATGTCCCCCGGATGACAGCGTGCCGTCTGTGACTGTCATGGTCCTGTAGATTTGCATGGGTAATTTTGATCTGTGACTTGGATGAAAGAAAAGGGACACATCTTCATGATTTCTTTGCTGATCAGAATCTTTAAAAACAAAACAAAAACCCCAGCAACATAGACTGTAATGGCTGTGTGTTCTGGTCGTGAAAAAGACGTCTGAACAGGGCCTTACAGTTCAAGCAAAAAGCATGTGACTTTGTGAAATGTTTCAGTTGTGGCTCTTGTCGTTTTTTTTCAGTGTGATCTGGTTTTAATAAAACTTTTGTATTGGATTCTTCCTATTATTATTTATCTCTGATAAAACATTATTGATTAACCCCTCATGACATTTATGTCATTAATCATGTCCCTCCCTTTTTGATGCAGGCTCGCATGCTGAGCCCGCATCTGTCCCTGCACGTCGGCTGATCTGATCAGCCGTCATCTGCCTCTAATAGCCACGGGTGGATGGGAGATCTGCCTGCAATTGTTAACCGGTTAAATTCCTCTGTCAATGGTCTTTAACACGTGCCGACGAGGAGTGCGCCATTTCCCGCTCCCATCGGTGGCCCCGTGACGTCATCACGCGGTGCCAATGGGTTATGACAGCCAAGGGTCAGCTGATGACATCTGTCTGTCATTGTGATCTTCCTGTGAATGCTGCAAGATGAACATTCATAGGAGATGGTGATTTCCGCTTTACAGAGCGCTGCTGATGCTGTTGTCGTACTCTGTGCAGCACAAGGGATCGGACGATCGCAGCTTCAGGTCCTCTAAAGGGGCTAGTAAATACAGTTAAAAAACAAACAAAAATTTATTTGGTATCGTTGCTTTCAGAAATGTCTGATGTATCAAAATATAAAATAAATGAATCCGATCGGTAAATGGCGTAACGAAAAAATAACGTCAGCTCGGCACAAAAAATAATCTATCACATCGTCCCAGATCCCCAAAAAATTAGAAACCCTCCCTCCCCCTTTTTTATTTTTTTTAATTATTTAATTTATTTATTTATTTTCCTGCGGTTCCAAATTTTTTTTAGAAGGGTTTTCCCTGGATTTTGTGATGTCATATTCTGCTCCCTCTTCACTGTATTAAATAAGAACACTAACAGTTGTCTTTTGAAGTCAGAATGATGGCAACACTCTCCCAAAGACGTCCATGCGTATCCTGCGCTTTCCCATTGACTTTTATTGTATAGTAGAAATTGTCTTCCAAGTTTAAAAAGCCAGAAGAACAAGCGTTTGGCGTTTTTATAGAAGCATAAAGCAAGCCAAAAAGTGAATTGAAACATATGTTGATATAAGCGACCCCCACCTATTTTGGGCTGTGCATTGTCTATATAGCTTTCCATTAGCAGATGTTTAGACGGGCCTGGCTCCTGCTCTGCCGCTGTCTATTTTGAGGCCTGCTGGCACCTAGAGAAGTTTAATACTAGAGATAGGACCATCTTGACGGGGTACACCTCCTCACGGTAGGGTGGCTCTTATGCTCTTTTGATGAAAGTGGTGTCAGTTGAGTACTATGTTATTTGTATGCACTATTACTCCCGTATTTCTCTAAAAATAGGGCAGGGTCTCCTACAGTGGAACCTTGGAATAAGAGTAACTTGGTTTGAGAGCATTTTACAAGACAAGCAAAGCTATATACAAATTTGTAACTTGGTTTAAGAGCAATGCTTTGTAATAAGAGCAAATACTCACCGTGCACACTTCCGGTTCTGTCCTTTCACCGCGTTCTGACCCGCTCTGGCGGTAACTTTCTGTACATATGTACTGTATACAGATACCATTGTACAGTATATACTATAGCATGTCTATGAATTTGCATTTGTGGATACACTACTGTACTTTCTTTCTGCTAACCAGTACAGCACATTGCTTATACTGTAATCTGCCTGTGCAGTGTTCCTACCCCACATTTGGCTTAGTTCTGCCCTTATTTTGGGGAGAATAGATTTGGGGTGTTTTTTGTGTATTGTACTAGAAGTTGTCTTATTTATACAGAACATTTTTTCTCTATAGTGCACTGTACCTCCTGCACTCAAGCAATGCTATTGTAAGCTAACGTGCAGTTTACTTTGTTTCTTTTTCTGTACAGTATTAGTGTAATGTAAATTTTATATGAATACATTACATTTTGTTACTGTAATAAGTTTGTGTAAATACAGTAAATATTATTGGGTTGTGGAACGATTTGTTTGTTTCAATTATTTCTTATGGGAAAATTCGCTTTGATATAAGAGTAACTTGGTTTAAGAGCACACTCCCCGAAGAATAATATTATTATTATTTTTATTATTATTAAATTGTATTCATTTATATAGCGCTATTAATTCCACAGCGCTTTACATATATTGGCAACACTGTTCCCATTGGGGCTCACAATCTAGAGTCCCTATCTGTATGTCTTTGGAGTGTGGGAGGAAACTCACGCAAACACAGGGAGAACATACAAACTCCTTGCAGATGGTGTCCTTGGTGGAATTTGAACCCAGAACCTCAGCGCTGCAAGACTGCAGTGCTAACCACTGAGCCACCACAAGACTGAAGTGCTAACCACTGAGCCACCGTGCCTCCCAGAACCAATTCTGCTCGTAATCCAAGGTTCCACTGTACTACATTTTGCTCCGAAAGATGGGCTAGGGCTTAATGTCAGAGGATGCCTAATAATAATAATAATAATAATAATATAATATTATTTTTTCATCCCATAAACAACAATCCACATTTTATTCTTTAACAAATAAAAAAAAAATCAATATTTATTCAAATATAACAATATTCACAAGACAAACAGTATAGTCTGGCTGGGAGTTTGTTGTCAAAATGGCTGCATGGTGACCCTCTATTACTATGGACAAGAATAGTCAGCAAATAAACTGCAATAAATAGATGTGTGACCACAAATTGGAGTATTAAATTGTTATATGGTATAATACAAAAGCCTTTATGAATACAATCACAATATGTAATAAAATCCATTGAGTGGAGGTATATACAGTGCCTACAAGTAGTCTTCAACCCCCTGCAGATTTAGCAGGTTTGATAAGATGCAAATAAGTTAGAGCCTGCAAACTTCAAACAAGAGCAGGATTTATTAACAGATGCATAAATCTTACAAACCAACAAGTTATGTTGCTCAGTTAAATTTTAATAAATTTTCAACATAAAAGTGTGGGTCAATTATTATTCCACCCCTAGGTTTAATATTTTGTGGAATAACCCTTGTTTGCAATTACAGCTAATAATCGTCTTTTATAAGACCTGATCAGGCCGGCACAGGTCTCTGGAGTTATCTTGGCCCACTCCTCCATGCAGATCTTCTCCAAGTTATCTAGGTTCTTTGGGTGTCTCATGTGGACTTTAATCTTGAGCTCCTTCCACAAGTTTTCAATTGGGTTAAGGTCAGGAGACTGACTAGGCCACTGCAACACCTTGATTTTTTTTCCCTCTTGAACCAGGCCTTGGTTTTCTTGGCTGTGTGCTTTGGGTCGTTGTCTTGTTGGAAGATGAAATGACGACCCATCTTAAGATCCTTGATGGAGGAGCGGAGGTTCTTGGCCAAAATCTCCAGGTAGGCCGTGCTATCCATCTTCCCATGGATGCGGACCAGATGGCCAGGCCCCTTGGCTGAGAAACAGCCCCACAGCATGATGCTGCCACCACCATGCTTGACTGTAGGGATGGTATTCTTGGGGTCGTATGCAGTGCCATCCAGTCTCCAAACGTCACGTGTGTGATTGGCACCAAAGATCTCGATCTTGGTCTCATCAGACCAGAGAACCTTGAACCAGTCTGTCTCAGAGTCCTCCAAGTGATCATGAGCAAACTGTAGACGAGCCTTGACATGACGCTTTGAAAGTAAAGGTACCATACGGGCTCGTCTGGAACGGAGACCATTGCGGTGGAGTACGTTACTTATGGTATTGACGGAAACCAATGTCCCCAGTGCCATGAGATCTTCCCGGAGCTCCTTCCTTGTTGTCCTTGGGTTAGCCTTGACTCTTCGGACAAGCCTGGCCTCGGCACGGGTGGAAACTTTCAAAGGCTGTCCAGGCCGTGGAAGGCTAACAGTAGTTCCATAAGCCTTCCACTTCCGGATGATGCTCCCAACAGTGGAGACAGGTAGGCCCAACTCCTTGGAAAGGGTTTTGTACCCCTTGCCAGCCTTGTGACCCTCCACGATCTTGTCTCTGATGGCCTTGGAATGCTCCTTTGTCTTTCCCATGTTGACCAAGTATGAGTGCTGTTCACAAGTTTGGGGAGGGTCTTAATTAGTCAGAAAAGGCTGGAAAAAGAGATAATTAATCCAAACATGTGAAGCTCATTGTTCTTTGTGCCTGAAATACGTCTTAATACTTTAGGGGAACCAAACAGAATTCTTGTGGTTTGAGGGGTTGAATAATAAATGACCCTCTGAATAAACTTTTCACAATTTAAAAATAAAAAAAAAAGAAATACCATTCTTTTTTGCTGCAGTGCATTTCACACTTCCAGGCTGATCTACAGTCCAAATGTTACAATGCCAAGTTAACTCCGAATGTGTAAACCTGCTAAATCTGCAGGGGGTTGAATACTACTTGTAGGCACTGTAAAAGGAAAAATACAGGAAACACTCAAGGAATTGGAGATGTAAGTTCAATCAGTATCCAAAATATCCCCCTCCCTCTTTCAAAAGCGGTGGTCCTCCCCTGTCCCAAAATTTAGGTTCTTTAGAAATAAAGGAGAAAATGTGTGTTGACATCACCAGGAGCAGTTCTGGGTGTATACTGCCAATCCCTGCCTAACCGCCCCTGTATACACTAGCATAGATAAAGAGATCTTAAGAGAAAGCTCTTTTATTGTATGCTAATGAGCGTGGGTACTAGTCCCCTGGGCGTTAGTTCCCCTAGCTAGTCGCACCCCTGTGGGCGTGCTAACGAATGTGCAGCATCAGAGGATGATCTCACCTCTACGCTGCCATCACGTCCGATGCTGGATTTCGGCTCAGTGTACATGACCCCGGAGTTCCGGCCATGCGCATTATGATGCCTGATGAACGCGTCCTGGCTTCAAACTGAAGTAGTGCACATGACCGAAATCCGGGGTCATGTGCAATGAGCCGAAATCCAGCGTCGGGCGGCGATGGCGGCGGGGAGGTGAGTGAGATCATCCTCTGACGCTGCACATTCATTAGCATGTTGACGCCCACAGGGGTGTACTAACACATGCTAATGGAGTCGACTAGCCAGGGGAACTAACGCCCAGGGGACTAGTCCCTGGCCTCATTAGCATATGATATAAGATCTTTAGAAATCCTTTTTCTAAAGATCTTTATTTATGCTAGTGTGTACAGGGATGGTTAGGCTAATTTCACACCAGTTTTTTTCCATCAGGCACATTCCGGAAAAAAACGGGTAAAACGGATCCGGCGCCGGATCCGTTTTATCCCCATTGATTTGTATTAGCGCTGGATTGTGCCTGATGGTCTTGCGTTGCATCCGGCTTATGCCGGATCCATGATAATTGCCTAAAGCGGCGGCCGGAGGGAACGTATCTTGTAACTTTTTTTCTCCGGCAAAAAAAGCCGGATCAGTCGTGATACGGCGTGTTTTACAATGGAAGCCTATGGACGCAATGCGGTAAAAATCGGATGCGGCCACCGGATCAGTTTTTGTAAACTGAGCATGCTCCAATTTATTGAAAAAAAACGGACGAAAAGGATGCAAAAATGGATGCGCCGGATCCTTTTTTTGACGGATCAGGTATATTGGAAGCGTCAAAAAAAAGGATCAGGCACATCAGTTTTTGCATATTCTGCGTCGTATCCGTTGCATCAGGCACACGCCGGATTGTTCCTGATGCCAAAAACTGATGTGTGAAATTAGCCTAAGGCTACTTTCACACATCCGGTTTGAGCCGTGCGGCTCAATCCGGCTGTGAAGCCTATGCAACGGATGCGGTGAAAACACCGCATCCTTTGCATAAGTTTTTTTACATGCGGCCGGTCCGGTTTTTGCCGCTTGCGGCATGCTACTGAGCATGCGCAGTGGCAAAAACCACATGCGGCGGCCGGATGCGGTTTTTGCCGCATCGTGCCGCATCCATAGGGATGCATTGGGAAAAGCGCCGCATCGGCCGGATGCGGCGCGATGCGGTTTTTTTTTGCCGGAGCAAAAAACGTAGCAGGGAACGTTCCATCCGGCCGCCGCATCGGCTAAATCTGCCGCATGCGGCAAAAACCGGACCGAACGCAAGCCCATGCGGCACTAATTAAAGTCTATGCAGGAAAAACGCAACCGGCAGCAAAAAAAAACGGTTGCGGTTTTCCTGCAAAGTGCCGGATTGTGCCGCATTGCAAAAGCCGGAGGTGTGAAAGTAGCCTTAGGCAGGGATTAGCAATATGCACCCGGAACTGCTCGTGGTACTGAGTGCACACTGCACCTGACAGGTTCCCATTAGGCTGCTTTCACACATCCGGTTTTTCCTGTGCGGCACAATCCGGCTCTTTGCAGAAAAAAATGCAACTTTTTTTTTTTTTTTTGCCGCCGGATGCGTTTTTCCTCGCATAGACTTACATTAGTGCGGGATTGTGCCGCATGGCCTTGCGTTCGGTCCGTTTTTTGCCGGATGCGGCATATTTAGCCCATGCGGTGGCCGGATGCAACGTTGCCTGGCACTTTTTTTTTTTTTTTTTTTTTTTGTCCGGCAAAAAAAAACCGCATTGCGCCACATCCGTCCGATGCGGCGCTTTTCTAAAGCATGCCTATGGATGCCGGATGCGGCAAAAACCGCATGCATGCGGTTTTTTGCAGTGCACATGCTCAGTAGCATGCCGCAATCGGCAAAAAACGGACGGGCCGCATGTAAAAACGTATGCAAAGGATGCGTTTTTTTTTCGCCGCATCCGTTGCATAGGTTTTAGAGCTGGATTTAGCCGCACTGCAAAAGCCGGATGTGTGAAAGCAGCCTAAAGGATTAAACCAACGGCACCCAAAGTGTCGCTCTTAAAGGAGCAGCAACCATATAGTTACTAAGGTGAAGCAAGCTGATAAGTCTCTATAGTCTGTAATTATAGCAGTGTTTTGTTTTTTTTTAACAACTACTGCAGAAGTAACTGGGACCTCATTTATAAGCATTGCCTCACAGGAAGATCACTGTGGTTGCCTATAGCAACCAAAGTGCAGCTGTGTCAGCATTGAAGCTGCTGAGGTGAAGTGAAAGTTGAGCTCTGGTTGAGTCACCAGCCAGTATTTGTAGTGCTTTTGGGTGCGGTGGAGTTTGGTGGAGAATATTATGTTCAGAGAGAGTGAATGGGCTGTATATGTCTGTATATGGACTTTGATTAGAGAATGTGATAGGTCACCTGAAAGTTGTTTTTAAGGAGCGTTTAAGGCCATGTGCGCACTTTGTGTTTTTGTTTTTTTTTTCATGCGTTTCCGCAGCGTTTTGATTTCCAAGCAAAGTCTATGGAAAATAGGGCTTTCTTGTGCGCACGTTGCTTTTAAAAACGCAGCGTTTTTGTTGACCATTTGTCAAAATCTCTGCGTTTGAAGAAGCAGCATGTCAGTTGTTCTTGCCATTTTGGCAGCGTTTTGCTAACATTGCAGTCAATGAGAATTATCAAAACTCATTCTGAAACAAATTTCTAGCCTTTTACATGCTTTTTTGTCAAAATCAAAGCATGCGTTTTTGGCATTCTAGTGAGGTCCAGAGGTTTCCTTTTTGCCCTCACATCCAGCCCGACTCCAAAAAAAAGTCAAACAATAATTTTTACTTTATTTTGAACATAATTATTAATTCTCAATTATCATTTTTGGAAAATTATTATAGCGTATGATTTAAAGGTTTAATTATTTATTTCATTTTTTTTTTTTTTCCTAGTGTTTGAATGTTCACACTTTAGTTAGTAGTGTCTTTGTATTGAAAACGCATCCCATTTTAAGCACTGGAAATGCATGTTAAACGCGACAAACGCAAGAAAAACGCATGCGTACTTCCTGTGTTTTTGTGGTCAAAACCAAATTTGACTGATAAGTTCTGCCAGAGGATGCGTTCATTTCTGCAAGGTACTGACCGCAACGTGCGCACATAGCCTTAAACTGTGTAAGGGCCCATGCGCACATAGCCTGCTGAATATTCTGCAGCGATTTGACAGCACATGTGCGCGTCAAATCGCTGCAGAAACACTGTATAATGGATGCAGTTTTTTGTACAACAAAAATCCGATTTCATTCGCTCAGGATGCTGCCCCCACCATAGACAGAGCGGGAGCTGCATCCATAGCGCACGGAATAATTGGCATGCTCATTTTATGAACGCATGGATTTGGGTCAAAATTTTAGCTCCCAAATCGCTGCGTTCATAAAAGCAACGTGCGCATGTATCATGCACAATCTACATAGATTGTGCAGAGGACGCAGAACACCTGCATTTACACTGCAGTGCAATACGCAGCATAAATGCATGCAATTTTGCAACGTGCGCATGAGCCCTTAGTCATAATCAGTCCCAATTTCTTAGGGTAGAGCATTCGAGAGAATTGGTGCAGCTCGTGAGAATTATTGGAATATTAGTTGAATGTCACTTAGAGAATGTGTAGGGTGATAGACCTAGATTAATAATTAATAATTGTATTCACTTATATAGCGCTATTAATTCCACAGCGCTTTACATACATTGGCAACACTGTCCCCATTGGGGCTCACAATCTAGAGTCCCTATCTGTATGTCTTTGGAGTGTGGGAGGAAACCGGAGAACCCGGAGGAAACCCACGCAAACACGGGGAGAACATACAAACTCCTTGCAGATGGTGTCCTTTGTGGGATTTGAACCCAGGACCCCAGCGCTGCAAGACTGCAGTGCTAACCACTGAGCCACCGTGCCACCCTAGATTAGGGAGGAGATGCAGGGGGGTGCCGCACTGTGGAGAGCTTTGTGGGAGAGAACAAGCAATTTATATGGGATCCTATAATGGGACGCCAGTGCAGTGACGGGCACAGAGGAGAAATGTCTGAGTAATGATTAGCCAGATAAGTGACCCTAGCTGCTGCATTGAGGATAGACTGGAAAGGGGAAAGTTTGGTGGGGGGGAGGGGGCAGGTAATAGAGAATTACAATAATCAAGGTGGGAGTTGATCAGGGCCACGGTGAGGGTTTTTGTTTCCATGATGAGAAAGTGGCGGAATCTAGTGATGATCTTCAAGTGCAGGCGACAAGACCAGGCAAGAGATTGTGTATATATATAGGTGGTGAAGGAAAGATTGGCGTTAAACATAACACCCAGACAGCGAGCCTTAGGGAGAATAGTAGAGACTGGAGCCAAAGAAGTTCACTTTTGAAAAAGTGAGTTTCAGATAGAGCAGACATGATCATACAAGACCCATACATTCACATACAAATAACACTGAAACAGACCACAGAGTATGGATTGGAAAGAATTGGCCATTTGTTTATTATTAAGGGTTACCAAATAATCAAAAATATAAACCATAACAAAATATTACCATATAATAAACCAAACCCAAAATTCACAAAGCTAATTATTAGAATCCACCCAGAGCCTCCGGGCGTTTTTTTTTTTTTTTTTTTTTTTTTTTTTTTTTTTTTTTTTTTTTTTTTCCCCCCCTCCTTCTCCCTCCTAATATAAACAGATGACAAAATAAAACGAAGAAAAATAAAAAAGGGGGCGGGAGGGCGGGGCAAATTCTTCTTTGATCTTCAGCTGTGAATGGCACAGCTGGCCCAAAACCCACTCTTTTTATATAGGGAAAAACCTTCCCGCACAAATATAAACAACCAATAAAATATCCAGTAAACACACGCGCGGTGTGCTAATTGGCCGAAAGCCACACACCCGCGTTACTAGGCAGAAAAAATTACCTCAGTGCCTCATAAAATATTATAAACACCCGCGCAGTGACAAGCCACACACCCGCGTTACTAGGTAGAAAATACCTCGGGGCCTGCATGATCATGGCAATCCCCCAGCTAGTTGCTATGGGATTTTACATGATGTTGGAGTCTGCGGACAGACTGTGCCTGGTGTTCTGTTGTACAGTGGGGGTTGATGAGGTGTATAGATGTGTTATCAGCATAAAGATGGTACTGGAAGCCAAATTAGCTGATGGTCTGTCCAATTGGGGCCGTGTAGAGTGAGATAAAATGGTGTTTGAAGGAGGAGGAGAAGATACCAGAAGAGAGCGAGACATTGAAAATTTTAGTTAGGCTGGTTTCACACTACGTTTATTTAACACGCGTCCTGAACGTTTTTTTAACGTAGAAACGGATCCAGTGCAAATGCGTTTTCATTTCAATGCATTTGCAATGGACTCGCGTTAACTTGCTTTCACCTGCGATTGCGTGCGGTATAGTGAGGATCCAGTGACTTGCAGCTTTTTAACATCTTTCAAAAACACTACTTGTAGGATTTTTGAGCTGCGTCCAACTTCTGCAAATTGCTGGATCCTGACTAAACAGCACGCAAACGCATGTGAACGCTGGCATGCTGAGCATGCCCAGAAACCAGCCTCCGTGATCAGTCTCTCTCTCTCTCCCCCTCTCTCTCCTCCCTCTCTCTCTGTCTCTCCCCCTCCCTCAGCCCCACCTGAGAGCTGCGGACACTCGTAACCAAGGTAAATATCGGGTAACCACTTATCTTAGTTACCCGATGTTTACGTTGGTAACGTGTGCAGGGAGCCCGGCTCCTAGCAGCTGCAGACGCTCGTGACCAAAGTAAATATCGGGTATCCAAGCAAGTATACCCGATGTTTACCTTGGTTACGAGCCTCGCAGCTGTCAGATGCCGGCTCCCAGTCTGGCACGTTTAGTTCCCCTCACTCCCGATCACATGACTCCAATGCCCGCCCCTAAACATCCAGTGACAGGATCCTGCAAAATAAGACATGCGTTTGCATGCATTTTTTTGCTGTAAAAGCAGGATCCGCTTTTGCAGCAAAAAACCGTTCAGGACGCATGTTAAATAAACGTAGTGTGAAAGCAGCCTTAGCTGAGTAGTGACAACCGGAGAGCGACTGGAGTAGGTGTGAGGGAAAGGGGTCTGTAGTGAATGTGGTAGGACGAGAAGAAGAGAGGAGCCTGGAGAGTGAGCCAGATGACCTGTGGGGAGGGATGGGCATTGTGCCGCTTGGTGGCTGGGAGCTGATTTCCTGACGGATATTTTCTATTTTCTCTGTATAGTAGGAGGCCAGATCATTAGCAAACCGGTCTGTGATAGGGGCCTGCACTGTAGGACTGAGGAGGGAGTGATGAAAGGTGTTTGAAGAGTTTTTACTTGGATTGTTGGATGGTGAAGAAGGTCTGTTTGGCAAGGTGAAGGGCAGAGTTATAGCTCTTAACTTTATCCACCATAAATTTATCTGGTGTGCAAGCTTTCTTCCATAGGCCTAGAGCATCCCTGGAGAAATTGAGTTTGCATTGTGAACCAGGGCTGTCTTACTCAAAGTTTAGAGGGTCTGAGGGTTGGGGGGGGGGGGTGCTGCTTGGTCTAGGGTGCTTCTGTCATTGTAGTGATTTGCAGCCAGATCAGGACTAGAAAAAGAGGAGATTGTGTAGTCTGTAAGTGTATGAGGGTAAGGCTAGAGTCACACTGACGTATGACTCGCACAAGCAATGTGAGAAAATCTCGCATTGCACTTTTTCCATATAAGACATTGCTGCAACTCAGATCTGCGAGTTTTTCCTCAGCCCTAATCAGACTGAGTTAAAAAAAAAATCACAGCATGCTGCAATTGTCTGAAAGTCTCGGATCCTTTGCACCCATACAAGTCTATGGGTGCGAGTGAAACATCGGACTGCACTCGGATGACATCCAAGTGCAGTGTGATATATGCACAGACAGGCAATGGAAGAGATGGAGAGATCACCCTCTCCTCCGCAGCTGTGATCTGATCGCAAGATGAGATCACAGTATGACACTCTGCTCACGCTCGCAGCAGAGCAGGAACCGAGGGTCATAAGCATGGGATGCCATACGCTAGTGTGACTCAAGCCTTGATGGCCTGTAGATTTTTGAATGTGTGATAGGTGGGAGGGGTGAGCGAGGATTTGTGAGCGTGAAGGAGAGAATGTGTTGGTCAGAGAGGGGAAAAGGGTGAGTTATCTAAGTGAAAAAATTGTTTAATAGTGAGCTTTCAAGACTAGTCGGGTCACCTCATCAGGCATAGTAGACACCTGAGTAGACTCAAAACCTTACTATTTCCATCATTTCAGTTAGCCATTCAAAGGCATCAACCTCTGAGGAATCTCAGTTCTTTAAAACAATTTTTTTTTTCTAACACAGTACAAAGATATATTTTACCCTTATCTGAGAGATTGAGCAGAGGCGGAAAAAGACCAGGTCAAAGGCAATACAGTCTTGTGTGTCTCAGAGGTTGAGAGCTGTTAGAGGCCCAGAGATAGCAGCTGGGATGTAGATGGGATAAGTGTTGGTAATTCTGAGGACATGAAGTGCAGCAGCCAGGCAGAAAAATGGTCAAGGAACTGGGCGAAGTGAGCTGGGGGAGGGGGATATACAACCGCTACTCTGAAGGAGAGGGGATGCAAGAGCCTGATGGTGTGGACCTCAAAAGAAGAGAATGAGAGTGATGGAGTTAGGGGAATGACCTGGAAGGAACATTGTGGGGACAGGCTGTCTTCAGTTCCTCTATACTCCCACTGTAAGGCTATGTGCGCACGTTGCGTAATTACATGCAGTTACGTTGCGCTTTGTAGCGCAGCGTAACTGCATGCATCCTGCGTCCCCTGCATAATCTATGAAGATTATGCAGGAGCCGTGCGCACGTGGCGTCTTAGAGTGCAGCGCTTCGGCTGCTGCCCGAAGCGCGCGTTCTAAGAAGTGACATGCGCTTTGCCGGCAGCCCCTGCTCTGTCTATGGCAGGAGCTGCAGTCAGAGCGCACGGAATCGGCTTTTTTTTCACTACGGACATTTTCTGTAGCGATTTGAAGCGCACGTGTGCTCTTCAGATCGCTGCAGAAATTTCTGCACTGACTGTACGCAACGTGCGCACATAGTCTTAAAGGACCTTTGGTGACATCATGGTCACATGACTTTAAAGAGAACCTGTCACCAGTTTTTTCACTATTAAACTAAAAGAATCACCTTCTGCAGCTCCTGGGGTGCACCTTGTTCCTGGCTAAACTTGTAGACCCCTGAAATAACTTATTAAAATCTGACCGCCAAGTATGCTAATTACCTTATCTAGTCAGATGGGCGTGATAATTTTCTGCTACTTTTTTTCCCTCTGGCCACGTTCGCAGTCCTCCTTTCCCGATTGACAAGGATGGCGCCGCCGTCGTCATCCATGCTGCTCGGCCAAATCTCGCGTAGGCGCAGTTAGCTCTGCCACATCGAGGGCCGAGTAGGAAACATAGTTGTTCTCGCGCGCGCCGGTGAGGTATTTGCGCAGGTGCGAAATTATGGTTGGCGCTGTGCATGAGCTCACAAGCCTCATCCTCGTACCCGACCATAATCTCTAAGTGCGCTAGATTTGGCAGAGCAGTGTGGATGACGACAGCGGCGCCATCCTTGTCAGTCAGGAAAGGAGGACTGTGAACGTGGCCAGAGGGAGGGAAAAGTGGTGGTGGTGGTCACGGTCACCAAAAGGTCTTTAAGCAGCCTTAACCTCTGACTACAAATGCTGGAAACTCCTAAGAGTGGGGAACCTGAAAAATTACCCTAGGCAATTCAGCAGTTGTCCGTGCCCCCCCTCCCCCCCAAATGTCGACTCTGACTGTAATTGGGGCTTATTTTATGAGTAGGGCTTGTATTTCATGCATACTACAAAAATTGTGTAAATAATGCTAAAAAACGCTATTTCCCTGCAGATATAGGGCCCAGTTCATCCTTTTAATTTTTAAGGGTGGTGTGTTTTTGGGTTTTTTTTTTTTCTTTCATTCTTTATCTGTCAAAATATTTGCACAAAATGTTCGCCCATACATAAAATCAGTACAGAAGGGGGCTGGAGTGCATCTGCAAAAAAAATAAAAAAAAAAAAATATATATATATATGTGCCTACAAGTAGTATTCAACCCCCTGCAGATTTAGGTTTACACATTCGGCATTAACTTGGCATTGTGACATTTGGACTGTAGATCAGCCTGGAAGTGTGAAATGCACTGCAGCAAAAAAGAATGTTATTTCTTTCTTTTTTTTTTTTTTTAAATTGTGAAAAGTTTATTCAGAGTGTCATTTATTATTCAACCCCTCAAACCACCAGAATTCTGTTTGGTTCCCCTAAAGTATTAAGAAGTATTTCAGGCACAAAGAACAATGAGCTTCACATGTTTGGATTAATTATCTCTTTTTTTCCAGCCTTTTCTGACTAATTAAGACCCTCCCCAAACTTGTGAACAGCACTCATACTTGGTCAACATGGGAAAGACAAAGGAGCATTCCAAGGCCATCAGAGACAAGATCGTGGAGTTTACAAGGCTGGCAAGGGGTACAAAACCCTTTCCAAGGAGTTGGGCCTACCTGTCTCCTGTTGGGAGCATCATCCGGAAGTGGAAGGCTTATGGAACTACTGTTAGCCTTCCACCCCCTGGACAGCCTTTGAAAGTTTCCACCCGTGCCAAGGCCAGGCTTGTCCGAAGAGTCAAGGCTAACCCAAGGACAACAAGGAAGGAGCTCCGGGAAGATCTCATGGCAGTGGGGACATTGGTTTCCGTCAATACCATAAGTAACGTACTCCACCGCAATGGTCTCCGTTCCAGACAAGCCCGTAAGGTACCTTTACTTTCAAAGCGTCATGTCAAGGCTCGTCTACAGTTTGCTTTTGATCACTTGGAGGACTCTGAGACAGACTGGTTCAAGGTTCTCTGGTTTGATGAGACCAAGATCGAGATCTTTGGTGCCAACCACACACGTGACGTTTGGAGACTGGATGGCACTGCATACGACCCCAAGAATACCATCTCTACAGTCAAGCATGGTGGTGGCAGCATCATGCTGTGGGGCTGTTTCTCAGCCAAGGGGCCTGGCCATCTGGTCCGCATCCATGGGAAGATGGATAGCACGGCCTACCTGGAGATTTTGGCAAAGAACCTCCGCTCCTCCATCAAGGATCTTAAGATGGGTCGTCATTTCATCTTCCAACAAGACAACGACCCAAAGCACACAGCTAAGAAAACCAAGGCCTGGTTCAAGAGGGAAAAAAAAATCAAGGTGTTGCAGTGGCCTAGTCAGTCTCCTGACCTTAACCCAATTGAAAACTTGTGGAAGGAGCTCAAGATTAAAGTCCACATGAGACACCCAAAGAACCTAGATAACTTGGAGAAGATCTGCATGGAGGAGTGGGCCAAGATAACTCCAGAGACCTGTGCCGGCCTGATCAGGTCTTATAAAAGACGATTATTAGCCGTAATTGCAAACAAGGGTTATTCCACAAAATATTAAACCTAGGGGTGGAATAATAATTGACCCACACTTTTATGTTGAAAATGTATTAAAATTTAACTGAGCAACATAACTTGTTGGTTTGTAAGATTTATGCATCTGTTAATAAATCCTGCTCTTGTTTGAAGTTTGCAGGCTCTAACTTATTTGCATCTTATCAAACCTGCTAAATCTGCAGGGGGTTGAATACTACTTGTAGGCACTGTATGTATGTATGTATGTATGTATGTATGTATGTATGTATATTATATTTTATATTACATACATACATATCACTTTTTTTTTTTTTTTTTGCAAAAGCTGTAATTGACAAATGCACAAAAAAGTGGTAGAGTAGACTTTGAAAAAGGCACAAATTAAGAAGTTGAAAAATAACAAAATCTAGACATTGAGGAGTCGCAATAAGGAATTAGGGCCCATAGTGTTAAAAAGGTGATTAAAAATAATAAATGGAAGTCTCCTCTCCTTCCAGTACCCCCATGCAGGTAAATGGCATTTTAACAATATTTTTGCTGTATTACTAGAAGTGCAGCTACTAGAAAAATGAAATTATATTCTCCCTGCAGCCACTCTCTTCCAGTCATCAGGCGGCACAGAAAGTTGAGTGCACAGTTATCACTCCCCCAGCACCTTGACTGACAGCCTTCCCTGCACACGGTGACTGACAGCCAGCTCTGCAGTAAAGTGCTCGCAGAGTGATAACCGTGTACTCACCTTCCTGTGCCACCTGATGACAGGAAACAAGCGGCTGCAGGGAGAATATAATAATCTTAAAGGGGATGTCCACTACTTGGACAACCTCTACTCATTCCTCTTGTTCGTCCCTGAAAAATTAAGTAAACAGTTCCAGCGATGTCTAAAGTTGCCTTCCCGGGATCCATGTGACATTATATGCGAGCCTCTCCTCCAATCAGTGCCGGCTTTCTTCAACCCGGCTTCGGACCTTTGAGCAGGAAGTCAGTGCAGCGCTAACATCCTGCTCCTATGTCCGAAGGCGGGGAGACAGACGCCGGGCTCTGATTGTTATGACACCCGAGCCCCACAACCAATGTCATGTGGGCCCCTGGAACGTGACTTTAGACTTCGCTAAAACTGCGGCTGTATCTGAGGTGAGTATAGGTTTGTTTCTTTTTACGGGGGCGAACAAAGGTAATGAGTAGGGGTTGTCCAAGTGTTTTTACCCCTTTAATTTCACTTCCATTAACACAACAAAATATGGTTAAAATGCTATTTATCTGCAAGTAAATAGATATTTTATTTATTTTTTTTTAACTTAGGCGATTGGTTGCCATTACACCTCATTGAAATGTTTTTTATTTTTTTGTATCACGCAACAACGTGGGCCATTCATCGGCATTGTGGATCCTAGATTCTTCATTGTTCGATCAGTGTCAGTTTATATTGTCAGTAATTATCTCGTATGAATAAATAGATGGCGAAGCATCAGTGTTAAGCTAGGGTCACACGTAGACGCAGCAGCGATCACGACTGTCGACCTGACCTTATCAGGATCGCTGCTGCGTCGTTACATGGTCGCTGGTGAGCTGTCAAACAGGCAGATCTCACCAGTGACCAGCCCCCAGCCAGCAGCGACGCGTGGAAGCGATACTGCGCTTGGTAGCTAAGGTACATATCGGGTAACCAAGCAAAATGCTTCGCTGGTTACCCGATATTTACCTTGGTTACCAGCGCACACTGCTTAGCGCTGGCTCCCTGCACTCCTAGCCAGAGTACACATCGGGTTAATAAGCAAACCTTTGCTTATTTACGTGATGTGTACTCTGGCTAGGAGTGCGGGGAGCAGCCTGAGAGCGGCGGACGCTAGTAACTAAGGTAAATATCGGGTAACCAGTGAAGCACTTTGGTTACCCGATGTTTACCTTGGTTACAGCTTACCGCAGGCTGCCAGAAGCCGTCTCCCTGCTCGCTTCAGTTCGTCGCTCTCTCGCTGTCACACACAGCGATGTGTGCTTCACAGCGGGAGAGCAACGTCCAAAAAATGGTCCAGGACATTCAGCAACGACCGGCGACCTCACAGCAGGGGCCAGGTCGTTGCTGGTTGTCACACACAGCGATGGGACGTCGCTGCTACGTCACAGAAAATGGTGACTTAGCAGCGACGTCGTTGTCGCTGTGTGTGACACCACCTTTAATCATGGATTGTACTCTGGGGCTATCTGTGATTTTCACAGACCATAGACTTTAATGTGTCTATAGTCTATTGTACTTCATGATTCGGCTCAAAATCAGATTTTTTTTTTTTGTGTGTGTGTGTGTGTGTGTGGACACCGATCCATAACCCCCTCCAAATGCGTGAAGAGCTTCACAGATTACCGTATAACTGGTACATGGTCTATATGTGGAAAATGGGCGTCTGAATGAATCTGGAGATGAGATCACTGGTTATTTCTGTACGGCTTTTGGCTCTATATCTGTCTTTCATGACTTGCATCATATTATGTGTTTTACACTTTTTTTTTTTTTTTTTTTCTTTCGTCATTATAAGACAAGGTGGTTTGATGCTGGAAGGGGAAGTGTTCTAATGTGCAACACTATGCGCCAAAATAGTGTCACGTTTCCTGCACAAAGTATGCAATAATAGGTGGTAGAAACCTGTACTAGGCAGACTTATCAATCCACACAAATCACTTTGCAAATAGTCTTTAAATGAGACAAATTAAAATTGTTAAAAAAGCAAACAAAAAATGTAAGAAGAATCCAAAATGTCATTAGATGTTGAGTTGTAGAGAAGACACTTGTGCTTGTCTGAATTATTCGGACTACTCATTGACCCTATGGCTATTGGATTAAGGGTTTATTCGAGACGTGTATTCATATATGCCATATAGCTGCCTCTGTTTCTCGTTTTCACACTCCTGGCTTTATTTTTCACCCCTACTTCTATTTTCCTTGCAGACACGGAAACCTCTTGTGGAGAAGAGAAGGAGAGCCAGGATTAATGAGAGTCTGCAGGAGCTCCGCGGCATCCTCGCCGACAATGAGGTCCGTAGTCCTTGTGAGATGTGAATGACTGAGCAGACATTTAAACTATGAAAATTAGAATTACACGTGACCCTTAGAGTCGACAAAATATCTGCCAACTAAGGCCCCTTTCACATTGCACTTTTACTGACGTTCAGTGGTTCCGTCCAAACCGCCCCTTCCTCACCCCGCAAAACGTGTTTCGGACCCATGCGCCGGCAGGGCCATTGAATATAATGGAGCAGACGCCAGTTGCGTATGCTGTCTTGCACCATTTTGCACATATACGTTTTCTGCAGGCATACACCCGAACGTAGCGACTACATTTTGGTGTCCGCCTGCAGAAAACATATGTGCCTTTAAAATGGAGCAAGACAGAGCACACGCTACCGGAGTCTGCTCCATTATAGTCAATGGCCCTGTTGGCACATGCGTCCGAAACATGTTTTGCAGGGTGGGGGAGGGGCGGTTCGGACGGATACCCCGACGGGACCACTGAACGTAAATAAAAGCGCAATGTGAAAGCAGTCTACAGTCATTGCTCTTGTCATTTAGAGGACATCTAGTGGGTTTTATTAATACCTTTAATTTTGTTTCTTCTCTCATTCAGTTTCAATCCAAGATGGAGAATGCGGAAGTTCTTGAGCTCACGGTGAAGCGCGTTCAGCGAATCCTTCAGACGAGATCAGCTGGTGGGTAATTATAAAGCCAAACCTTCATATAGCAAACCTGCTGTTAGCTGAGAATTTAAAAGGGTTGTCCACTACTTTTACATTGATGACCTATCCTTAGGATAGGTCATCTATGTCTGATCAGCCGGGGTACGACACCCCGCACACCCGCCGATCAGCTATTCTTGGCCCTGGTGGCAGCAGCAGCATGAAATGCTCAGTTCTGGTGCTGCTCAGTCTTATGATAACGGCCAGGTACTGCACAGCCACCTCTTATTGATCTGAATGTCAGATGGATGTGCAGTACCCGGCCGCTATCAGAAGACAGACCAGCGCCAGAACTGAGCATTTCCTGCTGCTGCCTCCAGGACCGAGAACAGCTGATTGGCGGATGTGAAGGGTGTCTGACCCCGCCTGATCAGACATTGATGCCCTATCCTAAAGGCCACTTTACACACAGAGATAAATCTTTGACAGATCTGCGGTTGCAGTGAAATCATGGACATATTGTTCCATTTGTACACAGCCACAAACCTGGCACTGATTGTCCACAATTTCACTGCAACCACAGATCTACCACAGATCTACCACAGATCTACCACAGATCTACCACAGATCTACCACAGATCTACCACAGATCTACCACAGATCTACCACAGATCTACCACAGATCTACCACAGATCTACCACAGAGTAAAGTGGCCTTATGGATAAGCCATCAATGTAAAGGTAGTGGACAATCCCTGAAGTGTTGTGGTCTCTTTGCCCCTTTCATCATACCAGTGTTAATTTTATTTTTTTCTTTGCAGAATCGGACCGGTTACAGCGTGAGGCTAGTGAACGATTTGCGGCAGGTTACATCCAGTGCATGCATGAAGTGCACACCTTTGTGTCCAGCTGTCCAGGCATTGATTCTGGCTTGGCTGCTGACTTGCTCAACCACTTATTGGAGTCCATGCCTTTGAATGAGGGAAGTCTTCAGGATCTTGTTCTGGATGTGCTCTTGGATTCCCCAAATTCTGATCCTTCGTGTGCTCTTAGCTTGTTGGGATCATCCTCTGACGACAGCTGCTCTGATGTGGATGAAGTCGAGACTGGAAAAAGTGGAATGGAAACTGTGCAGGACAATGAGCAGACCCCAGAGATTCAGCCTCCAACCCCTTCCATGTGGAGACCTTGGTGATTTGATCCATAATATTGGGACTTGATCTAACCAGAACACCTAGATCATTGATCTCAGTCCCAGAAGACAAGAGCCAGTACATACTGTATCTATATATTTGGATGTTGCGCTCTATATCTGTTGCAATACAAATGGACGCCGGGTGTAACTGCATTGCTCCAGCGACATGTCTGTGACTTATCCAAACTATTGTTCTTGGGCAGAACCCCTCCATAGCTGAGGGGGATGGGGAGATCACAGTACCGGATGAACAATGCAGCATATGTCTTTGTAAAGACTTTCTATAAGCCAACTTGCTGTATGTCATGCAATTATTATATCGTGCAACACATTCATTGTCATTGTACAGATACTATACATTATACTGCGCAGCATCGTCTCGTGAAAATCCTATCCCCCCCCCCCTGGTCTGTCTCCGACTGCAGGAGAGACCCTCCGTCCTCTGAACGTTCGGGTCCGACATCCTTAATGAAGACCTGTCACTTGCTATAAATTAACTGGTGTAAATGTCATTGCTCTTTTTCCTGCACCTCTCCGCTTCTAAGATATGGTCTCCTTTTCCTTCTATATAAATCTAATCTTGTCATCCAAGTGGGCGTGTACTGAACTATTCTCCATGGCGTCTATTTGAGGATCACACCCCCTTGATAACAAGACAACTCTATATAGAGAAGGAAGCGTCCTATCCCTAATGGAGAGGCACTGGAACAAAAAGTCTCCAGAGGAGCGGCGGCATTTACACCAAGTAGTAAGAATTACATATCTTATGGCAAGTGACAGGTCCTCTTAAAGAATTCCAAGCACACAACCAGTGTTTGGGTCTGAGACTCAAGGAATGAGTAAGTATATTTGTTCTGGAAGCTACATTGGGGTAATTTAGGTAGTATCCTTCTGCTGCGTAGGCATAGTGGTAGTGCATTTATCTCTAATCCCTAGGAGGGATGTCTAGTGTTTAGGTAACTTGAGGTTCTACCTTCAGTGAAGGAGACTAGAGGAATATTTGGATACCGATTTGAAGGGTGCTATAGGAAACTTTTTTTTTTTTTTCTCTTTGCAGGAGTATGTGTATATTAGGATGTTATTGTTTAATCTTTGCCTTTCTTTGTATATAGATGACTTTCTAATGCTTTAGGGAAGCAGGTGCCTGAATCTGTGTGATGCACTTGAACCAAGCCACAAATCCATGGTCTCCATTGTGTGCATCCATCTGGCAAGCACTTATTATTGTTTTCTTTTCAAAGTCTTATCCTCCTTGTTGTCTCCCTTTTTTTTTAAACTAAAAGTACTATTGTTGTTTGAGTAGTGACACCATGCATTAATTTTTCATGAATAAATTAATGAGCTTTTGATGTAAAACAATCTTTTTTTACCTTTTTTGTCCATTTCAATGTTCTGACTGTAACCAGTCACTAGTCCTGAGCTTCTCCATCACTGGTATGGCCTCATTCAATAAAATATCTTCACACTAGAAGTCCCAGAGAGGGGTCATTTAACATTTCTACCATTGGAACCCAGAGACGGGTGGAATGACCTGAAGGATTTTAGCTAACATCCTATAATCACCGTCTTTTGTTCTGTAATTAAGGCCATTACTGCCGCACCACAGGAGGTTGTTGTTTTCCATTGAGTTTAGCCATTTAGTTTCTAGTTTAGTCCTATTCAGTTTATTGTATTTGATAATATAATTGACTAAGGGTCATTTGACCCTCTTTCAGGACTTCAGGGAGGAGTTCGAAATTTGTGGGACTTCTAGTGTTAATAGGTCGAAGTATAGCGTTCTACATTTATGCATAAACCTCCAAATAGAGCTGTTAAACCATTCTGATTGCTCCTGAAAGGGAACCGGTCATGTAGCAAAACCAACTATATTGACCTGCAGATATGTGGTTAACCCCTTCATGACATGAGGTATATTTATGTCATATGTAGTGTGTTCCTGCCTTTGATGCAAGCTCACACTCCAAGCCTACAACTTTCCCTGCACATGTCTTCTAATCTGATCAGTGAACATGTGCCTCTATGGCCTTCACACATTCGTGCAAAACGCGCGCGTGTGTGTTTTTACGTGTGCTGTCTCCTACGCTTCTGTCTCCGTCGCTGTTACTTCCGGGTCCGCGGTGAGTACAGTAAATATGCAATAAGCATAATGAGGGACCGGAAGTAACAGCAGACACTTGTAAATATAAAATTCTTTATTTTTATGTGACCTGTTTTAACCTCTACATGTCACACGGATCACATCAGTATGCTGTCTTTGTGACACCCGTGTTGCTGCTGGCAGAAAACTGACATTTCACCATGTAGAGCACATGGACACGCATGGGGAAAACACGGAAGTGTGTGCAGACCCATTGATTTTCAATAGGTCTGCGTGTGTCCGTGTCTCCGGTATGAGCTGCTGGTGGATCGGAGATCCGCCCGTTGCTGTTTGACAGTGGAACTTAACATGTGTCGGCAGGTACTGCATCTATCCCCAATCCCATCGGCGTGACGATGGGTTGTCATGACAGCCAAGGGGCGGCTGATGACCCCTGTGTCTGTCATGGCGATCTGTCACCGTCAGATGAATTCCGCATTCATAGATTGGGATTTCTACTGTACAGAGCAGTGCTGATGCATTGCTGAGTATCGCACAAGTGATTGGACCATGGCAGCTTTAAGTCCCCTAAGGAGACTAATAAGTACAATAAATAGTTTTCAAAACTTTTTTTTCTTTCTTTTTTAATGACACAAAATTATACAAAATTATTTATATATATATATATATATATATATATATATATATATATATATATATATATATATATATATATATATATATTAGTACAGACCAAAAGTTTGGACACACCTTATCTCTAGAACAACTATTAAGAGGAGACTTTGTGCAGCAGCCTTCATGATAAAATAGCTGCTAGGAAACCACTGCTATGGACAGGCAGCAAGCAGAAGAGACTTGTTTGGGCTAAAGAACACAAGGAATGGACATTAGACCAGTGGAAATCTGTGCTTTTGGTCCGAGTCCAAATTTGAGCTCTTTGGATCCAACCACCGTGTCTTTGTAGAAAAGGTGAACGGATGGACTCTACATGGCTGGTTCCCACCGTGAAGCATGGAGAAGGAGGTGTGATGGTGTGGGGGTGCTTTGCTGGTGACACTGTTGGGGATTTATTCAAAATTGAAGGCATACAGAACCAGCATGCCTACCACAGCATCTTACAGCGGCGTGCTATTCCATCTGGTTTGTTTAGTTGGACCATCATTTATTTTTCAACAGGACAATGACCCCAAACACACCTCCAGGCTGTGTAAGGGCTATTTGACTAATAAGGAGAGTGATTGGGTGCTACGCCAGATGACCTGGCCTCCACAGTCACCAGACCTGAACCATATCGAGATGGTTTGGGGTGAGCTGGACCGCAGAGTGAAGGCAAAAGGGCCAACAAGTGCTAAGCATCTCTGGGAACTTCTTCAAGACTGTTGGAAAACCATTTCCGGTGACTACCTCTTGAAGCTCATCAAGAGAATGCCAAGAGTGTGCAAAGTAGTAATGAAAGCAAAAGGTGGCTACTTTGTAGAACCTAGAATATAAGACATATTTTCAGTTGTTTCACACTTTAAGTATTTCATTCCACATGTTTTGGTGGCTTCAATGTGAATCTACAATTTTCAGAGTCCTGAAAATAAAGAAAACACTATGAATGAGAAGGTGTGTCTGTAGTGTGTGTGTGTGTGTGTGTGTGTGTGTGTGTATATAATATAATATAATATAATATATATATATATATATATATATATATATATATATATATATATATATATATATATATATATATATAATATATATAAACGGCGCTCTGAAAATGTGGGCAAAAAAATAACTTTTTTGGGACAGATTTCTGAATTTTTATTTAATTATGTTTTGGGTTTTTTTTAACTTGGGAAAAAAAAAAAAAAAAACAACCAAAACTATACGTTTGGTATCTATATACTCGTACTAACCTGGGAAATCCTATTACCAATTGTTCAGTTTTACCGTATAGCAAATATTTTAAATAAAAAGTTGTGGAATTGCAATTTTTTTTTTTTTCCCCCAACTTCACTGCACTTGCAATTTATTTTCCCATTCTGAAGTACACTATATGGTAAAATGAATGATCTATTTCCAAAGTACAACCTGTCATGCAAAAAAACAAGTCATCTACAGCTATACTGACAGAAAAAAAAAAAGTTATGGCTCTTAAAATTAGAAAAGGGGTTAATCTGCAAATTAATAGTGTTTATAAAGCTGTGTGGCTGAGGCACTGAGAGCCTGGCTACCTGGAGGAAACCAACTTTATTCCTCCTGGCAGCCTCTGGTTTTCAGTCATAGCAGCATGGCCTAAATGGTTTGGGGACACTGCAGCAGTCCTGTGGTTGCCATACATGCCATTCAGCAATGACCTGAGAGCGGAGGAGACCGACCCACAGCTCTGGTTTTGCAGAAAACTCCCTACGTTTTTATAATACTGCAAATTGGTTGTACTTCATGGTTAAGTATCCCAATATTTTCTCGTGTAACACCATTGAATCATATTAACTTGACGTGTATTACAACAATGCAGAATCATCGTAGACTGAGAAATAATAATCTCCAATGATACAGAATGTGATGTTTACTGTCAGATCTATAACCTTTGCCGGATGCACGATTGGATTAATAAAACAGATTTTTATCTGTCCAACACAAGCAGAACACCGTAAAACTGACCATCTTCCAACAATAGAATATTTACACATCATAGATTATGGTGCTGTTCACAAGTCAATTTTCGTTTTTTGTTTTTTTTCTTGTGAAAAGTTAAAGGAAACCAATCACCAGAATTTCCGTATATAACCTAAAGCCAGTGCTATACTGGCACGATGAGGCTGATTCTATACATACCTGTAGTGGTCAGCTCGAATGTTTAGGTTTTGGAATCCAAGTAAGTAAAGTTTATAACATTAGCTGCTTCTTGAGTGACAGCAGCTGAGGATCAGATAATATCTGAGGGGGTATTCATAGATATCACCTCCCCCTGTTAGGTCGATTGTATCATACTAATTCTAACAGGACCTGTGGTGTGGTCATATCCATGTGACCAGACGGGGCGGGACCTCATCCAACAAAACTGGATACCAGGTCACATGGGTATGACCTCACCACGGGTCCTGCTAGGTCGATTGTATTATACTTATCCCCTCCCCTGTTATGCTAATTCTTAACTATGCATACCGCACCAGATATTATCTGCTCCTCAGCTGCTGTCACCCAACAAGTAGCTAATTTTATAAACTTTACTTTCTTGGCTTTCAAAACCTTATACATCCTAGCTAACCACTACAGGTATGTATAGAATCAGCCTGATAGTGCCAGTATAGCACTGGCCTTAGGTTATATTCGAAAATCCTGGTGATGGGTTCCCTTTAAAATCAATGATCTACTATCCGCCAAAGTCAAGTGACACTACTCTGTCCTCCTCCTGGACATGTCTTCTGGTTTTGATACTGTGGACAATTCCCTCTTGCTACAGATTCTCTCATCTCTTGGTATCACAGACTTTGCTCTATTCTGGATCACTTCATATCTAACGGACTTGACTTTCAGCGTCTTCCTATCTCACACTACCTACTCACCTCGCCCCTTATCTGTAGGTGTCCCTCAAGGTTCAGTTCTAGGACTCCTGCTGTTCTCCAGCTACATCTTCGGCCTGGGACAGCTCATAGAGTCCCACGGCTTTCAGTATCATCTCTATGCTGATGATGTGCACATCTACCTCTCTCGACCTGATATCACCTCCTTAATAACCACAATCCCAAAATGTCCATCTGCTATTTCATTTTTTTTTTTTATGCTCAATATCTAAAACTGAACATAGACAAAACAGAATTTATCATCTTTTCCCCCACCTCACTCTACCACTCCAGCTGACCTGTCCATGAAAGTCAATGGTTGCTCACTCTCCCGGGTGCTCACTGCCTGGGGGTAAACCTTGACTCTGCTCTCTCCTTCAAGCCTCATATCCAAGCCCCTTCATCTCCCGCCAACCCAAAGTCAAAAATACCTCCCGGATCTGTACGTTACTTGACCAAGAATCTGCAAAAACACTAGTGCATGCCCTCATTATATTCCGCCTGGACTACTGCAACCTCCTGCTCTGTGGCCTCCCCCGGCCCAGTATTCCCCGGCCTCTCCTCTCTGACAATCTCTTTACTGGCTTCCCATTGCCCAAAGACTCCATTTCAAAACACTAACCACGACTTACAAAACCACCCACAACATGTCTCCTCCATAGTCCATACATCTGTGAACTAGTCTCACGGTACTTACCTGCACGCAACCTCTAATCTTCACAAGATCTCCTTCTTTACTCCCCTCTTATCTCCTATATCCACAATTGGATACAAGATTTCTCCTGCGCTTCCCCATACTCTGAAACTCTCTCCCCACCAAATCAGACTCTCGCTTACTGTGGAAACCTTCAAAAAGAACCTGAAGACCCACCTTTGCCAACAAGCCTACAACCGGCAGTAACAGTTTGCCCAACATAGCGTTGCAAGATCTACTCTACCCTCCCCTACTGTATCCGGGCGGCACGGTGGCTCAGTGGCTAGCACTGCAGTCTTGCAGCGCTGGGGTCCTGGGTTCAAATCCCACCAAGGACACCATCTGCAAGGAGTTTGTATGTTCTCCCCGTGTTTGCGTGGGTTTCCTCCGGGTACTCCGGTTTCCTCCCACATTTCAAAGACATACAGATAGGGACTCTAGATTGTGAGCCCCAATGGGGACAGTGTTGCCAATGTATGTAAAGTGCTATGGAATTAATAGCGCTATATAAATGAATAAAATTATTATTATTATTATTATCCTCACCCTTCCCTGTAGACTGTGAGCACTCGCAGGCAGGGTCCTCTCTCCTGTACCAGTTGTGCCTTGAATTGTTCTATGTGTACCCTTTTTCACATGTAAAGTGCCATGGAATAAATAATGCTATAATAATGTTACAAAAACAAACCAAAAAGGCGCAAAAATCCGTTTTGCCACTAAAAATGCAACTTTTTTCTTCAAACAAAAAGAAATGTACACAAAATTGCTATTGCTGCATCCAGAATAACCTGATGTATAAAAATTCCGTATGGCAAATATAAAGGTAAAAAGAAAAAAAAACAAACCTCAAAAAATGGCTTTTTTTTTCATCATACTGACACACAAAACAGTGATTGAAAAGCAAACAAAAATTCATATGTAAAACAAAATGACAGAAATATAAACGCCAAACTGTCTAGCAAAAAAACAAGCCCTAATATGGCTCATTCGGAAAAAAAAATAAAAAAAAGTTAGTTCTGAGAATATGGTGATGAAAAACAAATTAATTTTTGTGAAATAAAGATTTTAGTGTGTAAAAGTAACAAAGCCTAAAAAAAGATATAAATATAACCGTACTGACCAGAAGAATAAATCCATCTTATCACTTATACCGCATAGTGAACGGCAAAAAAAATATATAGCATATATTCCGAATTATAAGACGCACTCCCCCCAAAAATGGGGGTGCATCTTACAATCCTTATGGCTAAAGCCCGCTTTACACACTGAAATATATCTTACAATGTGTCGGCGGGGTCACGTCGTAAGTGACGCACATCCGGCATCGTAAGGTACATTGCAGTGTGTGACAGGTATGTGCGATTGCGAATGAACGGTAAAACGTTCATCGCACGCACGTCGTTCATTCCTCATGAATTGAACGTCCGGTTCTTCATCGTACCCGGGGTAGCACACATCGCAGTGTGTGACACCCCGGGACCGATGAACAGATCTTACCTGCGTCCTGCGGCTCCCGGCCAGCAATGCGGAAGGAAGGAGGTGAGCGGGATGTTTACGTCCCGCTCAGCTCCGCCCCTCCGCTTCTATTGGCCGGCTGCCGCATGACGTCGCTGTGACGCCGAACGTCCCTCCCACTCCAGGAAGTGGACGTTCGCCGCCCACATCGAGGTCGTATGGACGGGTAAGTACGTGTGACGGGGGTTAATCATTTGTGCGGCATGTTCAACAAAACTGAACGTGCCGCACATACGATGGGGGCGGTTACGATCGCATACGATATCATATGCGAAATTGCAACGTGTAAAGCAGGCTTTACTGGGTTGACGGTGGTGGAGCTGGGTCATAGGCGGCAGGGTCGGCAATGCTGAGGGCTCGGAGGAGCATGAAGCAGCTCAGGAGGGTCACAGGACGGGGTGTCTGCAGTGGGTGCATTGATCTGACAGCGGGCTCCATTGAATCGCGATGGACTTCAAGAAAATGGCTGCAGAGGCGGTGCGTGTGCAGATTGATGTGATGGACTTCAAGAAAATTGCCTATCTGCGCACACGCCGCCTCCGCGGCCATTTTATTTAAGTCCATCTCGACTACAGCAGGCGATTCAACGGAGCCTGCAGTCAGATCAATGGCACCCACCACCGAGATACCCTGACTGTGACCCTCCTGAGTCGCTCCACTGCAGTGACACTCCTGCAGCCTGCCGGCAGATCAGTGGCGCTCGCCACCACAACACCCCCGATCCCGCAGCATCGCCAACCCTCCTGAGCCTTAACACCCTGTCTTCTGAGCCTGCAGCATCGCTCTGCCTCCTGTAACCTTCCTGAGGCGCTCCACCACTGCGCTCCCTCCTGGTGAGCATTAGGATTAAGACGCACTAGGATTATAAAATGGACCCTCATTTTAACATTAAAATTTTTTCCCTTATTTTACTCATCTAAATTTGGGGTGCGTCTTATAATCCAGTGAGTCTTATAAAACGAAAAATACGATACATATAAAAAAATATATACTGCTCAAAAAAATAAAGGGAACACTTAAACAAGGATTTTGTATTTTGGTGTTCCCTTTAATTTTTTGAGAAGTATATATAAAAAAGTTAATTGCAGGTTTTCGTTAACGCTTCATCTGAAAAATCTGAACCAAAAGCAATAAAAAAAATGTTCCCCAAAATGGTACCTAAAAAATCTCCAACTTTCCGCACAAAAAATAAGACCCTATACATCCCTCTTCTCCAAAAAATAAAAAGTTACAGCTTTTAGGACATGGCGACGGAAAAAGTATTTATTATAAAAAAACATTTTTACTGTGATAGAAGTAAAACATAACAAACTATATAAATCTCATCACTGTAATCATACCGAGCCAAAGAATAAATCCGTCCTATCACTAATACCACACAATGAACACGCAAAAATAAAAATAACTATTCTTTTACTAATATTTCTTCATCCTGCCTCCCAAAAATTAGAATAAGGCTCAGCTAACATTTATCCTGCGCTCTTCACTGAACACTTACATGAGGGTTTCCGTGTAATTCTCAAACACCGCGATTCAGATAAAACCCCCGTTGGAACCATTCAGTCTAATGAGGCAGAAGGAGACACTTTGGATTCCATCTGGTCTCTGTTACGGCCTGGCAAAGTCCCATCATTTTAGGCGTCTTTTAGTGCACAAATGTGGACAACCACAGCTCTGTGCACATCTAAAAAGATGGCCTCCAGCGAAACAGACGCCAAACGGAGTCCAAAGTGTCTCCATCTGCCTTATTGTAGTGAGTGGTTCCGTTGGGGGTTTTCGTCTGAATCACATTTTTGAGTGATTTACATGGAAACCCCAAAGTAAATACTCAGCGCAGAACATAAGAATGTAATCCCAGTCTTATACTGAATGAGATAAAAAAATGTTCTAACATGTTAGAGGAAAAAACTTAACTATCATTTTCACATCAACATTTTAAAAAGTTCTGTGAAGCACCTATGGGTTCAAAATACTCAACTCACACTTACATAAATTCTTTGATGGGTCTAGTTTCCAAAATGGGGTCACTTGTGGAGTTTTCTGAAGTTTTGCTGCCATCAGCCAAATTTACTTTCCAAAACTAAAATATTGCTCTTTCTGTTCAGAGCAATCCTATTTATGTAAAGAGAATTGTTTACCACATTTGGGGTTTCTCCTTGTTCATAAGAAAGTGAGTAACAAACTGTGGGGTCCACTTTTTGGTGTTGTCTCTTGCAAAAGTGAGACATTTGGTGGAAAACCAACATTTTTGTGAAAAAAATGAACATTTTCAATATGACGACCTAACGTTATCAAATTCTATGAATTACCTGTGGGTTAAAAGTGATACCCCTGGAAAATTTGAGGGGTCTAGTTTCTAAAATGGGGTCACTTGTGGGGGGTTTCTGATGTTTAGGTATCTTAGGGACCCTGCAAATTTGACATGGAGCCCACAATCTATTTCAGCCAAATTAGTGTTCCAAAATTCAAATATTGCTCTCACCCTTCTGAGACCTCCTGTTTGTCCAAACCACGGTTTCTGACCACATGTGGGGTATCAGCGCTCTCAGAAGAAAGCGCTCAGAAGAAAGTGGGTAACCAATTTTGGGGTCCATTTTGTTGTGCTATTTCTTGAAAAATAGCATGACAATTTGGGGCTCCAGCAAAATTTTTAGGTAATATGTAAATTTGTTTTTTTATTTCATTCCATATTGCTTTAGTTCCTGTGAAGCACCTGAAGGGATAATAAACTTATTGGGTGTAATTTTGAGTACTTTGAAGGGTGCAGTTTTTATAAAGGTGTCACTTTTGGGTATTTTCTGTCACCTAGGCCTCTTAGGCTAGGGCCCCACTTTGCGTTCTCCTACTTGCAGTTTAGAACGCACGTTTTGGGCTTAATTGATCTGACCAAAATTGCCTTTTTCAGAAATTTAGCGCTGAAAACGCATGCGTTTTTGTCGCGTATTTGATGCGTTTTCAGCGCTTTTAACCTGCGTTCTGATAGTTGTGTTTTGAACATAAAGACACTGCTTAATAAAGTTTAAATAGTCAAATTCTTTGAAAAAATGGGAAGAAAAGAATCAAATCTATATTCATAGAATAAATCATTAAATTAAACTTTGTTCATTAAATTATTGCGGTAATATGATATTTTATGTAAAAATAGCAATAAAGTATTAATTTCCTTAATTTAAATTGTCGGACTATGTGTGTGTGTAAAGGGACATATGAATTCATTATTTGATGTCCAAAAAACATGCGTTTTGGTAGTCCAAAACGCATGTTTTCTGCACTGAAAAAACAGGTAAAACGCAGGAATTTGAAGGAATCTTGGTTTTTGCCATTTCTCATAGACTCCAATGTTAGCAAAGCGCACCTAAAATGGCAAAAACAATTGACATGCTGCTTCTTTGTACGCATGGTTTTTGCCACAAAATATGCAAATTAAAATCAGCGTTTAGAAACGCAAAGTGGGGTTGGAAAATTCACTTTTTTCATAGACTTTTCTGGTAAATCAAAACGCATGCATCTCGGCATGAAAAAGGCGCTTCCCAAAACGGACCTAAAAAGCACCTAAAAAGGCAGGTAAAAACGCAAAGTGGGTCCCTAGCCTTAAAGTCACTTCATTTCTGATACGATCCCTAAAAAAAATGGTTTTGTAAATTTTGTTGGAAAAATGAGAAATTACTTATAAACTTTTAACCCTTCTAACTTAATAAAAAAAAAAAAATGATGTTTCAAAAATTGTGCTGATGTAAAGTAGACATGTGGGAAATGTAATTTCTTAACTATTTTGTGAGATAACTCTCTGGTTTAAGGATATAAAAATTCAAAGTTTGAGAATTGCAACATTTTTAGGAAAATTTCTGATTTTTTACAAATAAACGCAAAAAATATCATCCTAGTTTTACCACTATCATGAAGTACAATATGTCACAAAAAAACAATATCAGAATCACTGGGATCCACTGAAACGTTCCAGAGTTACAACCTCATAAAGTGACAGTGGTCGGGGGTTTCTAAAATTTGGCTCGGTCATTAGGGACAAAATTGGCTCTGTCACTAAGGGGTTAAAGTGAAGTACAGGATCAGATCTCACTCTGTGTAGCCTGGAGCAGTGATCTACTTGAGTGAATGAGCTCTTAAATGTAGCTGGAGTAATAGGACTTCTCACGTGCAGCTCTGCTCCGTAAAGGATACTTTACATGCTGCAACATCGCTAGCGATCTCGTTAGCGATGTGAAATTCTAAATCGCAAGTGCGATCTTTCGAGGGCACACATGAGTAAAATGACCTATGTGCGATCTCGAAAGATCGCACTTGCGATCTAGAATTTCACATCGCTAATGAGATCGCTAGCGATGTCGCAGCATGTAAAGTACCCTAAAGGGGGCTTTACACGCTGCAACATCGCTAATGCGGAGTCGTTGGGGTCACGGAATTTGTGACGCACATCTGGTCGCATTAGCGATGTTGCTGCGTGTGACACCGATGAGCGATTTTGCATCTTTGCAAAAACATGCAAAATCGCTCATCGGTGACATGGGGGTCCATTCTCGATTATCGTTATTGCAGCAGTGACTATGTAGTTCGTCGCTCCTGCGGCAGCACACATCGCTATGTGTGACGCCGCAGGAATGAGGAACCTCTCCTTACCTGCCTCCCAGCCACAATGCGGAAGGAAGGAGGTGGGCGGGATGTTCCGGCCACTCATCTCCGCCCCTCCGCTTCTATTGGGCGGCCGCTCAGTGACGTCGCTGTGACATCGCACGGACCGCCCCCTTAGAAAGGAGGCGGTTCGCAGGTCACAGCGACGTCGCCAGGCAGGTAAGTATGTGTGACGGGTCTGCGCGATGTTGTGCGGCACGGGCAGCGATTTGCCCGTGTCGCACAACAGATGGGGGCGGGTACCCACACTAGCGATATCGGGACCGATATCGCAGCATGTAAAGTACCCTTTACCTGATACATATTATGGAGTTGTATAAATATTTACAGAATTTGTGATTTTCAGATATTTTATTCCAAACTTCACAGGTCACTACTATACTTACTAAGATCATTGAAACTCAACTTTTATATCCGTTGTTAAACAACTGATGTCCGTGGATTTGATAACTGATCGCTATTTAGTCATTCCTTTTTCTTGCATTTATAACGGATCCGTTTTGTTCTTACAGGATCCCTTACAAATGGAAGGTAAATATAACAGATCCATTCTAAATAGACTCCAATGTTTAAAAAAAAACAACAAAAAAAACGGATCCTGCAGAAATCATTTTGCCAGCGGATCTCTGCAGGATCCGTTCCAACGAATGATTACAAGACATGTGAACGTCACCTTAAAAAGCGGCAACATTTTTGTACAAATATAGTATAAAAAAAGTCCATAAATCAAAACAGGAGCTTGAATGGTTAATGCCCCGTATAGCACACTTTGAAGTACAAATTGAAAAAAAAACAGGAGAAAAACACAGAGTATGGTGAAAAATTCAACAATTTTAGTGTGGGAACTGGCACAGGAAGAAATTGGCAGAACAGTCCATGGACAAAAGTGCAATATTGAATGTACAAATATAATAAGCCAATACAATAGATATTACCATGGGTACAGGCATAAAAAGTAGGCGGACAGAGATATAACATCCCAACCACATAAAAAATCATTTGCTGCAAATAGGCTGTAAAAGTATAATGGATATCACTTATGGTGCAAGTTTATAATAATATAGAATACCCCTATACTAGTATATAGTGTATAAGGTAGTCATTGCACATAACCCTAGCAGCATAGCAGCATATGTGAATATTACAAATTTGTCGTACCTTCTGTATATAGCCTCAAAAAAACTCATTACATATACAAAAAAGTTTGTTGTGGTCACATGTCCTGCTCTCTTACCTCCCTTCCAACACTCTTGCACCCCTCAAATCTATCCTAAACTCTGCAGCCCGCTTAATCCACCTCTCCCCTTGCTATTCCCCAGCCTCGCCACTCTGCCAATCCCTTCACTGGCTTCCCATCGCCCAACGACTCCAGTTCAAAACATTAACCATGACATACAAAGCCATCCACAACCTGTCTTCTCCTTACATCTGTGACCTATTCTCCCGGTACCAAAATGCACGCAACCTCAGATCCTCACAAGATCTCCTTCTCTACTCTCTTATCTCCTCTTCCCACAATCGCATAGAAGATTTATCCCGTGCTTCCCCCATACTCTGGAATGCTCTACCCCAGCATATCAGACTCTCCCCTACCATGGAAAGCTTCAAGAGGAGCCTCAAGACCCACCTCTTCCAACAAGCCTACAACCTACAATAGCCCTCAGTCCAGTACACCACTGCGCAACCAGCTCTGTCCTTACCTATTGTACCATCACCCATTCCCTGTAGACTGTGAGCCCTCGCGGGCAGGGTCCTCTCTCCTCCTATACCAGTCTGTTTTGAACTGTTAATGATTGTTGTACGTATACCCTCTTTCACTTGTAAAGCGCCATGGAATAAATGGTGCTATAATTATAAATAATAATAATAACATGGAAGGTAGAACACATAAAAACACACAATTGCTGCACAAAAATTACAATATAAAGACATGTGCAAGGGTTAATGGACAGGGGTAATATTAGCACATCATCCTGAATTGCACTAAAATATTGCACACTACCCTAGCAGCGATCACATGGTGGGGAGGGTCCCCAAAAAAGCACATGATACCATACTTATTTGTATGCGCACAAGAGTCCAGTGGACGTGGCAGAGAGGTCCCCCAATACCTGAGACCCTGACGTACGTTTCACGATATTATGCTAAGATCATTTCATCAGCGGGGGATTTTTGCACAAATGTTCTGCTGCAGAGACTTCCTGGAGTTTTTTCGCTGCTTTTGAATGCCAGTATATTTTGTGCAAATGTTAGAGTTGTGTGCAACATTTTAATGAATTGCATCACTTTTTTTTACTTTTTAAAGTAAAATAAAATAAGAAAGGAAAAACATCTTGTTTAATTTAGGCAAAACTCATGAATCTGCGTGTGACATTTTGAAGAATTTGGCACAAAAACATGACAACAAATACCACAAGACAAAAAAAAAAAGACTTAAGAAAATGCAAATGATTAACCAAGCTGGGCTCTAAATTTTAAGATCAGTACAGTGAACTAGTTGGTAGTTTATAAATGTAGCCCCCAATGCCTACCATTAAGAAAAAACAAAGACCCAGGTTCTTCAAGCAGACTATGCCAGTTCTTTGTAAAACTGCTTGAAATGCTACAATTATTTTTCACAAAGGGAAGTTAGACAATTTTGCAGTTTTTATGGTGTACAAAATGCTAGTCTTGATGATTAGGGACTATAATGTCTAAAGTGTTACACCGGCTTATATATTGCCACCAATGTGCAATGATTGACGATATAGGAAGGTGATCGGTTCTCATTTACTTTCAAATACAGGCAACAATGATCAGGGGCAGGTGGTTCATTCTCCCCTCCTATCATTCTCCGTACGTGTTGGCAGCATTTCCTGTTAACCCAAGAGATTGTGGCACCGAACAACTATAATTTTTAGGCCTGGATTAAAAATGCAATTATCATATCTAATATATAAAGCTGAATGTGTGTGTGTGTGTGTGTGAATGTCCGGGATTGGCATCTGCACCGTCGCAGCTACAGCCACAAAATTTTGCACACTCACACGTCTGGACCCCGAGAGCGTCATAGGCTATGTTTTGAGGGGAAATTTTAACCTCGCGCTTTACAGTTATTCGCCAAAAAACCTGCCTCCATTAAAGCAAATGGAGCTGGGAGGCACAGTGCAGCCAGAACTTCAGAAGAATGCGCAGCCACGCCCTTATATGGAATGTTGGCGTGTCACAATGCAGCCAGGGAAAGAGACAAACACAGACAGGGAAAGAGGCAGACACAGACAGGGTAAGAAACAGACATAGACAGGGTAAGAGACAGACACAGAGAGACAGACACAGACAAAGAGACAGACTGACAGGGAAAGCAACAGACACAAAGAGATAGAGACAGACACAGGGAAACAGACAGACAGGGAAAGAAAGGGAAAGAGACAGACAGGGTAAGAGATAGACAAAGACAGGTAAAGAGACAGACAAAGAGACAGACACAGGGAAAGAGAGAGGGAAAGAGACAGGGAAAGAGAGGGAAAGAGACAGACAGGGAAAGAGAGGGAAAGAGACAGACAGGGAAAGAGAGGGAAAGAGACAGACAGGGAAAGTGACAGAGATAGATAGACAGACAGGGAAAGAGATAGATAGACAGGGAAAGAGATTGAGACAGATGGAGAAAGAGACAGAGACAGAGACAGACAGGGAAAGAGACAGACAAACAAAGAGATAGAGAGAGAGACAGAGAGATATATACAGAGGGGGAGACAGAGAATGGGAGAGAAACAGAGAGACAGTTACTATCCCGGGCGTTAATACATTCTATTTATACATTCTATCCCGGGAATGTTAATACATTCTATTTTGTTAACAACAGTTAGTACAGCTAGTAATTCATATAATAACAGTCTGGAGATCCCCAATACCAGTCACACACATGCACTGAAATGCTATACTTTACTATACTTTAATGTTATACAATATATTATATAATTTGTTCAAAAATTAAGACTATTTTTTGTAATTTCCTGTTAGGGTAAGTTCACACATGGTGTATTGACAGCGTGTTCTTTTTTCTGCACCAAAAACCAGGATGAAAGCAGGAAAAATAATGAGTACAATATGCATGTTTTTATTTGCGTATTTGCAGTATCTTTCTCCCATTCATTGTAAAGGGGGAAAGAAGCTCAAATAATGTAAATTCTCTGTCTTGGCACAAACGCAGCAGGGTTGAAAATACGCACGGAAAGTAAAGCAGTATCTGCATAAAATTTCAGAAATCTCATTGATTATGCTGGAGGTGTATAGCATTGTGTTCTTGATGCATTTAAAGGGGTTGTCCACTACTTTTAGATTTATGATAGGTCATCAGTGTTTGATTGGCTGTGGTTCGACACCTGACACCACCGCTGATCAGCTGCTCTCGATGCCAGTGGCAGCAGCTGGTGACCGGAAATGCTCAGTTCCGGGGCTCCTCCATCTTCTGATAGTGCCCTCCTATCTTGTACAAAGGAGCCTATGCGAACATTACGGATTATGGATTGAAATACTATGATTTTTCTGGCTAACACAGTACCACAATTTTACCTTGTATTGTATGTACATTGATGTACATGGGGAGAAGCTCCTGACATATAATTACGGCTACGTGCACAGTCGCAGTGTGCTCTTAGCCTTAGATGGAGACATGACTCCTATAAGCCCAGCTCCTTAGACTGGAGCATGAGGCTGGGCACCCACAGGTGACTCCTGGTTCCCAACTTCTCTTTGATGTGCAAATTAAGACCTGTTCTGTGGTAGTTGTGAAGTTCACATCAAAAGCCCAGAGTGAGGGCCCATACTGGAAGCAGTAAAATGTCCTTTCAGCAGGAAGCTGGTTATTACCAGAGGAAACAGCTGGAAAGCATCACTGACATGCTGTGCAGTGTATATACAGTATATATACAGTATACATATATCTCTTATACAGAAGGGGTATGCAGAAGGCTTTATATAGAGAAAATAATCAACCAAAATAATCATTTTTAATCTCTTCTTTCTGTGCCAGTGATGTTCTGACCCGTGTGATTATATCTGTGCTATGTACTACAGTCTGAGGCATCATGGTTGCCATTTATATAAGTAATCATTAGGACAGACTCATTAAAGGGCGATTATGCTTTAGAAAACTGTACCATCAAATACTATCAAAGAAACTCCCATTTATTATATTCCTAGGAAGTGATGCAAAGACGATATAGACATAGAACCTCTCCGCTATGGATAGAGATACTACAGGGAATCTTCAGGCTCAACATCAACATCAAATTGTGCAGATTCTGTTGCAGATTTCACTATTTTTGTCACGAAAGGAGAGATCAGCGATAAACCTCTGGATCTCCAGTCTGCAGTGCTGGTGAAGTTAGGCCTCGTTCAGGCGTCTCTTTTTTTATGTACAAGTGATATCCATGTTTTCCACGGACAGCACTCATACCAATGATATCCTATGGAGTAGTTCATATGCTTTATTTTTTTCTCGGTCCAAGTGATCCACACAAAAGCACGGAGATTTTCTAATATTGATCCGAGCATTGGATCGTACTCGCCAGTGCAAGTTTATAGATCCATGAAACAGCTGGACAGCACTCGGACTTAAGCCTGCTTTACATGTTACGATTTCGCATCCGATATCGTATGCGATCGTAACCGTCCCCCATCGTATGTGCGGCACGTTCAATTTGTTGAATGTGCCGCACAAACGATTAACCCCCGTCACACATACTTACTCGTCCATACGACCTCGATGTGGGCAGCGAACGTCCACTTCCTGGAGTGGGAGGGACGTTCGGCATCACATCGACGTCACGCGGCAGCCGGCCAATAGAAGCAGAGGGGCGGAGATGAGCGGGACGTAAACATCCCGCCCACCTCCTTCCTTCCGAATTGCTGGCCGGGAGCCGCAGGACGCAGGTAAGATCTGTTCATCGTTCCCGGGGTGTCACACACTGCGATGTGTGCTACCCCAGGTACGATGTACAATCTGAAATTCAATTTTTAGGAATTGAACGACGTGCATGCGATGAACATTTTAACGTTCAATCGCAATCGCACGTACCTGTCACACACTACAATGTACCTTACGATGCCGGATGTGCGTCTCTTAAGCCTGGTTTACACGCTTCAATAGATCTTTCAATCCGTCGTCGGGGTCAAGTTGTAAGTGACGCACATCCGGCATCGTTCGTGACGTATTTGCGTGTGAAACCTACGTGCAATCAAGATTAAACGAAAATACGGTGATCGCATACACGTCGTTTATTCCTCATACATTAGACGTTTTGTTGTATGAACCTAGTCAATTGTAACGTGTGACATCCCTCATACGATTTTGGTGTCTGATGCTATGTGCGCAGGTGTGCGCTCTGCACCGCAGCTTAAAAAAGGTCCGCTTCAGAGCGCAGCTGAAAAGCTGCGTTCTGAAGCGCTTCACAATGTCTGTCATTCACTAATCTCTGTCAGTCGGTCACTATCTCTGTCCCTCACTCTCTGTCCATGTCAGTCAGTCTATCCCCCTCTCTCATATACTCACCGATCCCCGATCCCCGGCGCTGCACGGCATTCACACTGCTCCGGCGGCTTTTACTGTTTTGAAAAAGCCGGCCGCCCATTAAACAATCTCGTATTCCCTGCTTTCCCCGCCCACCGGCGCCTATGATTGGTTACAGTGAGACACGCCCCCACGCTGAGTGACAGGTGTCTCACTGCACCCAATCACAGCAGCCGGTGGGCGTGTCTATACTGTGCAGTGAAATAAATAATTAAATAATTAAAAAAAACGGCGTGCGGTCCCCCCCAATTTTAATACCAGCCAGATAAAGCCATACGGCTGAAGGCTGGTATTCTCAGGATGGGGAGCTCCACGTTATGGGGAGCCCCCCAGCCTAACAATATCAGCCAACAGCCGCCCAGAATTGCCGCATACATTAGATGCGACAGTTCTGGGACTGTACCCGGCTCTTCCCGATTTGCCCTGGTGCGTTGGCAAATCGGGGTAATAAGGAGTTATTGGCAGTGTCTGTGTCTGCTGTTAGCGGCCATGTAGCAGAGCTGAATGGCAGATGACATAGTAAGAACGCATCCCTACACATTACACACGCTTGGCAAGTCAATAAATAAAAAAAAAAAAAAAAAAGGGTGCCCAATGCATACGTCACAGAACACATGATCTAAAGGATCGCACACAAGATTGATCAATTTAACATAGACTACTAACGCACGTGTGACAGCAAATGAACGACCTACGTGCAATCTCATTACATCGCATATGCGACCTGGGCGTGTCACATCGCATACGAGATCACACACCTAATTGTAAGGTGTAAAGCTGGCTTTACGACATGACATTGCAAGATATATTGTAGCGTGTAAAGCGCCCTTTATTTGGTAGGAGAAAGCACGAGAAACCTCCAGCTTTTTTTTTTCATCATACAAGAAAATTGATGACACTGACCAAACTCTGATAAGAAATGCTGATGAAACGTTGAAAAATCACTGATGTCTGAATAAGCTCTTATGCTATGGATGTTTTCTGCAGTATCGCCACCATACAGCTACTATCAGAAAGTCCAGACACATAATATACTGCTCATACAATCCATGTGACTATAACCAAAAGTGTGGGATGTAAATCTGAAGCTACTCTGGATTTTGCTGAAATATGACTGAAGGATTATCGCCTCTTTACACCGGACAAATTCAGGCCAGCAACGAGTTGCGGGCTGATAATCAGGGACAAGCTTTTCTACACCACACACTTGCTGATTTTTGGCTTGTGCAAAAACACTTTACATTATATGGGATTTATTTGTTCTCTATTACAATGAGTGTCTCAAAGAAAAACAAACTCTTTGTTAGGTTAGTTTCACATATCCGGCTTTTCGCCGGTTTGACGGATGTGGTGCACACCAGTACAGTGTATACAGTACACTGGCTGCGCAACAAGTGCTGGTCACATGCTATCATGTGACCGGAACATGTGACCCGGGAGTTGCGGCGCTGCCACTGTACTGTATCATACTGTACTGGCGTGCGCCGCATCCGTCAAACCGGCGAAAAGCCGGATATGTGAAACTAGTCTTAGGGGTACTTTGCACGTTGCGACATCGCTACTGCGATATCGTCGGGGTCAAATCGAAAGCGACGCACATCCAGCGCCAGTAACGACGTTGCAACGTGTAAAGCCTAGAAGCACCGATAAATGATCGCAAAAGCGTTGAAAATCGGTGATCTGTGTAGTGTCGGTCATTTCCATAATTTCGCTGCAGCGACAGGTACGATGTTGTTCCTCGTTCCTGCGGCAGCACACATCGCTGTGTATTAAGCCGCAGGAGCGAGGAACATTTTCTTACCTGCGTCCCGCCTGCAATGAGGAGGGAAGGAGGTGGGTGGGATGTTTACGTACCGCTCATCTCCGCCCCTCCGCTTCTATTGGCCGCCTGCCATGTGACATCGTTGTGGCGCCGCACGACCCGCCCCCTTAGGAAGGAGGCGGGTCGCCGGCCAGAGCGACGTCGCAGGGCAGGTAAGTGCGTATGAAGCTGCTGTAGCGATAATGTTCGCTACGGCAGCTATCACAAGATATCACATCTGCGATGGGGCGGGGACTATCGCGCTTGGCATTGCTACAATCGGCTAGCGATGTCGCAACGTGCAAAGTACCCCTAACTCATAGCAACCAATCAAAGCCCAGCTTTCATGTTATATTCAGCACTTAAAAAATGAAAGCTGTGCTGTAATTGTTTGCTGTGGGTAACAAAGAGAATTTTTCTTTTAGACAATTACATCAATCTGTCCCAATGTCCACAAAAGACCGCTAAGGTTGTCCTCACAGTAGTGTTTATTCCCCCATGCCAGAGAATTGGATGGATTATGCAAATGACACTCAGCTCAAACTCAGTCTCATTTTACTGTGATCTGATTCTTTGGCACACGAGAATGGAAACACAGGTGAGGAGAAGATGGAGATATTAATTTCTCCATCTTCTCCACTGTCTGCATATATCAGACTGCAGAGTGCAGTCCGATGTTTTCACACACCTACAGATTTGTGTGGCGCCCCTGAAGGTCCAGTCACCATAGATGTACGGCACCTCAGCCAGAGGTGTAGTATCCCATTCCTGGGTAAGGAGGAGGTCACAAGTCTTTGCACACATACACAGACAAACACTCTTAATTTAGCAACACTCCACTAGGCCATGGTTAGGGTAGATTGCACCTTTAGGGAGAACACTGTCCCGAAGCCAGTCTGGAGGTGGGGTTTAGTTAGTGGGAGCAGACTGTAGAACGTCAGTCAGTCAGGAAGTGGACGCGGAGGAGTGAGGTTGTGGGGACTGGAGCTGGAGCAGCTTGTCCCTTCCGAGGGCCGCGGGGGGAAGGAAAGGAAGGAGTAGAAGTAGAAGGCATCCTAGAGCCACGGGAGGTGCGCCATACACCCGTGGGCATACCGGTGTGGAGGGACTTGGCCGCAATGGGGTGCCGGTCCCTAGACTAGTGGAGAACTACAAGGCTCAGCTAATAAACTGGAGGCTGAGGCTACTTGAAGTCCCGGAGCAACCACTGCACATAACCCACTGAAAAGCTGACCACATAGGACCAAGGGACAAGGCAGAAAAAACACCCATAAAGGGGATCTGTGGACACCGGCTGAGGGCACTGTGTGTGAGGTGTGGGGCAGGCGAGAGAGGCTAGCGCAGGAAGACGACCAGGGAAGGAACACAGAAGGGTATGTCGGGTTGTGCCTCCGAACTATCTGGGGATTGGCTGGGGACCATCACAGCAGGACCCAGCACTCCGAGGGCAGCATCTGACTAGTCATGGTAACCTGCAACTATTAACTGTGATTAAAGAACTTATGACTGCATTTCTGTGTTGTCCAGTGATTACCTGAGCCTCCAGCCCTGCATCCCGCCATTGCATCTCAAAACCATCGACAGACCTGGGGCCCAGCTCTACCTGTGGAGAGCTATACTAACTCAGCTGCATCACCACCGACCCAAAGGGAACTGAATAGCAGCGGCAGCACCTATCTTGCCACATACCACAGGTGGCGTCACGACATATCCCATGTAAATATATCCCCCTTTGTCATTTAAAACGACACCACCAGGGTCACGGAGTTGGACCCCTGTCACCGCGACCTCCCAAAACAGAACCGCGGCCCGGTTCTGAGTGCCCCACGGCCCTTGTGGGCATGTCACTTGCATGGCTGCACATGATCCCAGACTTGTTGACAATCGCAGCATACCACACTGGCAGCCCTGCCCCATAGCCTAACATTGGAGAAAGTGCTATCAAATAAAACATCAGACAGCACTCAGCTGTGTTATAAGTCAGTGCGAGCGAGCCCTAAATATAAGTCTCCCATTACAATACCTTCTAAAGGTTTTTTTGTACTTTAGAGGCATTGAGATTAGTGTCGGACTGGGGTGACAACAAGGGACCACCAGTAACGACGGAGTCACACTTCCGAATGACTCACGCGAGTTTCGCATCTCATCACCCAGCATGGCCACACACTCTCCGGACAAGAGCATCTTAGCTGCATAAAAATACATGCAGCCGACCCGCTCCTTTCAGGAGAGTGCGCGGCTGTGTTGGGTGATGTGATACGAGACTCGCACAAGTCCCTCGAAAATGTGACTCCAGCCTAACATTGAGTTTGGGGGCCCATTGTTCAGCTACATTCATACGTTATATTATCCGCATTCATTAATTTACCATATAATAAACTTGCAGTTTGATAAATAAATGATGAGATGCTGCCATTGATAGTACACAGTGAACCTAGTGTATTGTGCAAACTAAGGTGACCAACTCCTGGACATGGGCCCACCAGGGGATTCACCTGTCCTCCTGTGGGCCCGTCCAAGTCTGTTTGAGCCAATTAAAAAAGGTGGTTAAAAAAGTGGATATAGGGCCAATTCATCAAAGCTTTTACAGCAGAATTCTGGGGTAAAAATCTTAGAAAAGTTGCAAAGTTTAAGGGCAACTCAAGGCTGTGCAAAAATTTTTCACAGGATATGTTTACACAAGTGAATCTGATCCAAAGTCCACATAAAAAACTGCTTCAAATACTCTTTGCATACTCTTCCTATTCATTCCAATGGAAAATTCACTTTGTTGTTGATATGGCCATTTTTAGATCTTTTTTTCCAATGAGGTGTTGAAAAACTCATCAAGGAATAAGACAAAAAGAAGTGACTTTGGAGAGACAGATTTCTCCTAGAATCTGTTACAAACTTGATTGTAAAATTTATGAAAACAAGAAAAATAATTTAAAAACCACTTTAAAACTGTTCCAAGAAAAGAAAAACAGCTCCAAAAAAGCAGGGTTCTTGGATTCCTTTTGAAAAAGACATTGAATTTTTCCACCTCCAAAAACGTCAAAAAGGTTATGTTCACATGACATTTTATTTGGACATTGTCCACTCTGAAAGACAACTAAAAAAAATTCTGAAAAAACCTTAAAGAATCTTCCTATTAAAGGGTTTGTCTGGGACATTAACATTGATGACTTATCCTTAGGATAGGTCATCAATGTCTGATCGAAAGGGTTGTGACACCAGGCATCTGTGCCAATCAGCTGTTCCCGATGCTGCCACCTGCTGTAACTACTCAGTTGTGGAGCTGCACAGGTCCATGGACGGAATAGTGGCTGCGGCCAAGTGCTGCACATGCTCCCCCTATGGATTTGAATAGGTGGCGGATATGCAGTACCCACCCGTGGCCCATATATATAGTTGACAGAGCTGTGTAGCTCCACATCTGAGTAGTTCCGGTCAGCAGTGACAATGGACTGACAGCTTTTCAGCAGGTGTGCCAGATGTCTCACCACCACCGATCCATCATTGACGACTTATCCTAAGGACAGGTCATTAATATTAAAGTCCAAAATAACCCCTTTCATTTGTATGCAAAAACAACTTGCTTTTCATATGTTCTTTCCTTTTATAGTTTTTTAACCACTTCAGGTTTCCAAAAACATCTAGCAGTTAAGAGAAGTAACCCAACCGAACCGTCCTTCAGGCGTTTTCCGCTAGGAAAATGCTCCATACTTACAAAATAGAAATCATTGGGAAGGCTTAAGGGAATAAAAGGCTAGAAGGTATCCAAGTGGGGTTTTTTGCACATTTTGTGTTTCCACTGCAAAAACACTAGCGTTTTCTTCATTACTTCATGGATGTCTAAAATATAAAAAAAAAAAAATAGCCAAAAAATGCTCCAAAATGTTTGCAGAGAATGCAAAAAAAACCCATTATCAAAACACTTTAGAAACAGCCAAACTTGCAGCCAAGTATATTATTCCCTGAAATGCTCCGGCTTTTCAGAGACAATATACTTTACGGATATAACTGGGAACCATAACTGGAGGCCAGACTAAGCTGCTGGAAGGCTTTTCCCAGCGCTGCTAAAGATGACTGATAGTTCTCTCCATATCAGTATGTACACATGCGGGGAGACCTGTCAATCATCTACAAATGGCTCTGAGAAGAGCTGTCCGGCGGCAGAGCCAGACCAACATCCTCCTCAGCTCGTCAGCCAGATCTTCATAGTATATTTTCTCTGAAACGCTCTAGCAGATACATGGCTAAAAATGTGCAGCCAGGCAGCGATTCATGCTGCACACAGTTTGGGGAGCATGAATCGCCTGACAGGTTACTGTTAAGAAAAAACAAAAAGCCAGCACCAAATGTGCACTCCAGCACTAAAAATTCCAAACTGTAATTATTATAAAATTTTGAGATTTTTGGCAAAAAAATTGCAATTTCTTGAGCTGCCTCGCCACGTCACGGCAAATCTCATTTGAGGCAGTCCTACACTAAAATACTTTTATAAAATGTGCCATACGGCCTCACATATGAATAGTAGAACTGCTCTTAGCAGCACTCACCTGGTCTATTTCAATCCCGTACCCATGACTGAGTCATGGCTGTGGGCGGGACAGGTCCAAGCAAATGCTGCATGAAGTAAAAAGCCTGTGGACAAGGCCTGATGACTGAACGTGTACAGTCACCAACCGCCAAAATCTAGACAGGTGGAATACATCCCAAATCGGGGTGCATAGCATGGTGGGGGTCAGCCACCGACCAATTCAATGAAGAAAAAACAAAAAGCCAGCACCAAATGTGCACTCCAGCACTAAAAATTCCAAACTGTACTTATTATAAAATTTTGAGATTTTTAGCTCAAGAAATTGCAATTTTTTGCCAACTCGCCACGTCATGGCAAATCTCATTTGAGGCAGTCCTACACTAAAATATTTTTATAAAATGTGCCATACGGCCTCACATATGAATAGTAGAACTGCTCTTAGCAGCACTCACCTGGTCTATTTCAATCCCGTACCCATGACTGAGTCATGGCTGTGGGCGGGACAGGTCCTGTTAAGGTCTGGTTCACACATTTTGGATATGATCTTCATGTAAGGGTACCGTCCCACTAAACGACGTACCAGTGGTTCCGACCACGATACGACCTGGTCAGGATCGCTGGTGCGTCGCTACATGGTCATTGGTGAGCTGTCAATCAGGTAGATCTCACCAGCGACCAGCGATCAGCCACCAGCGACTCCTGTAATGATGCTGTGCTTGGTAACCAGGGGTAAATATCGGGTAACTAAGCAAAGTGCTTTGCTTAGTTACCCGATATTTACCCTGGCTACGTGTGCAGGGAGCCAGCGGTAAGCGGTGTACGCTGGTAACAAGGGGAAATATTGGGTAACTAAGCAAAGCACTTTGCTTAGTTACCCGATATTTAGCCTGGTTACCAGCGTACACCACTTACACAGAGTCGGTGCTCGTTGGTCTCCCGCAGTCAAACATGCCGATGTGTGCTGCACAGCGGGAGACCAACGAGCAAAAAATGAACCAGAACAGTGTGTAACGATCAGCGATTTCACAGCAGGGGCCAGGTCGCTGCTTAGTGTTACACATAGCGAGATCACTGATGAGGTCACTGATACGTCATAAAACCTGTGACTCAGCAGCGATCTCGCTATGTGAGAAGTACCCCTAACACTCCGTAACACTCAGTCCGCTATGGCACCGCATGACCATCTCTATCCTCACCTACTGTATCCTCACCCAATCCTTGTAGACTGTGAGCCCTCGTGGGCAGGGTCCTCTGTCCTGTACCAGTCTGTGCCTTGTTTTGTTTATGATTATTGTACTTGTCCCTACTAGGTATACTCCTTTTCACAAGTAAAGCGCCATGGAATAAATGGCACTATAATAATAAATTATAATAGTAATAATAATGTATTACATTACTAAAGAGATCCATAGTAGGAAATATGATGGACTTTTAAGCCCATTTAGATGTTCATTTTTTTATTTTGTCTATGGAAAAAACGTCAATTTTGATGTGGTTTTTTTTATCCACTTTTCATCTGTATTTTGGTCCGTGTTCAATTTTACCATCAGTATGGCGTCTGTATTTTCCATCCTTCATCTACACATAAAACATTGAAAAATGGTTAGCACAAAGATGTCATCCATATGCTGTCTGTTTTCTTTAAGGACCTGTTGACTTTAATTCGTGATTTTTATCATGTCAAATTAGATTAAAAATTAAAATTTATAATTTTTTATTTTTTTTTGCAGAAAATAGGTGCATAAAAAACAAACAAACAAAAGTGAAAAAAAAAATCGACATGTGAAAATGCCCATAGACTACAATGGGTATGTGTTACATCTGGGAACAACACAATATATACGTGAATAACAGACCTTTCAATGAATGGAAGTAGAAAGTGTACAATGTTTCACCAATCTGAGGACATTTTACCACGCAGGACATGCTGGTCATAGATTCTCAATAGTTAATCAAGTGCAATGTCATTCTTTGTTTTACAGAACACAGTTAAATTGAAGTAAAATAAAAAATCTGGAATTTACAGTTTTAGCAAAAAAATCAAATTTATAGCCAATCTAAGAGAAGTTGGGAAGTTCAAAGCTTCCTGAAGGCCCTAGACAGAGTGATCTGTGATAGTACAAGGGAGTCTGGTCTGCGGAGCTAAATCTTGTACGTGCAGACAGCTTTGTCAGCCTCATTAACATGAGATAAAAGGGGCTTTCTAATAAAAGGGGCTCAGCCTCTGGGTCTCTTCCCCACACAGAGAGCTAACAATTTTCACACTTTCACCAGGAAACACATTATCCTAGTAGTGTCTATCAGCAGGTTCCTGCTGAGGGCACAGAGGATCCAAAAACAGGCCAGCAGACAGATCACACCCAAACCAGCCCTTTCATGTCACACAGGAACTCTAAGAACCACATTCTTCTAGATACAGGAACTAAGAAATGTGACCTTGTCTTCATGACTTCAAAGCAGCAATTACAGGCAGCACATAAACACATATACTGGCTGAGCTGGGATGTCATGGATCTGGAGGCCTCCATTCATCCCCGACTCTACCATTACACGCTCAATCTTTTGGGCAGACTGAACTTTGCATGGTGAAAGATGTGGGGGGCAGTGGAACTTTTAGGATGAATAGTTGTCAAACCCACTAGCTGAACGTCTAGTCAACCTGACGATTTCTGAAGAACCGATTGACTACCTAATATATATGAGGGTGTCCTGACCCTCCAAGGGAAGATGTTGGAGGAAAGACAGATCAGTAGTAGATTTCTACATGCTCATTGTCTTGTTCACAAAGGATAAACCACTGCCAGAGGTATTGTGGCAACTGTGTATTGCTTTTTCCCATTGAGAATTTGGCTGTGTGTTTGGGGAGGTCTTATGTTGGCCAATAAAATAGTATATGGCCATTTTTGAGATGACAACAGACAAGAAATATTTATCTCCAGATTGGTAGATCCAGCTTATTCTACCTCTAGACACTATCATCTGCAGCTAATAATCAGTGTATGGACCCCTATATTCTCACCAATTTTAGCAGACAAATATGTTGTCCAGAAAAAGGTCTAACAAAACTGCAAAAACAGGCTTATGGCCACAATTTAGGACAGATCTATGTATCCCCCCGTGCGGAGCTGCCGCCCCACCACCGTGCGGAGCTGCCGCCCCACCCCCGTGCGGAGCTGCCGCCCCACCCCCGTGCGGAGCTGCCGCCCCACCCCCGTGCGGAGCTGCCGCCCCACCCCCGTGCGGAGCTGCCGCCCCACCCCCGTGCGGAGCTGCCGCCCCACCACCGTGCGGAGCTGCCGCCCCACCACCGTGCGGAGCTGCCGCCCCACCACCGTGCGGAGCTGCCGCCCCACCTACACCCCACCTACTGTCTCCTCCCCAAAATCCTTTAGGATGTAAGCCCGCAAGGGCAGGGCCCTCTTCCCCCTGTGCTAGTCTGTCTATTGTAACGTGTACATGTATTCTGTATGTAACCCCCTCATGTACAGCACCATGGAATCAATGGTGCTCTATAAATAAACAATAATAATAATAATAATAATAATATCTGGCTGATGAGCAATGTATAAAATGCATCTGGTGTGTAATACTGGCCACAAACTGGCCAATTCTATCCAATGAGACGTCTGTCCATGGGCTACCAAACAGATCTCATCAATTCTGGATTCAGTGCATAAAGAGTATGCAACATCCTTCTGATTTTTTCATATCAGAAAAAGAAGAATGGTGACAAAGAAAAGGGATACTTTTGAGAAATAGAAAATATATTCAATGACAGATTTGTCTTGGGGGACACAATTGAAAAGGATGACCACTGTAGACGGCTCCTTTCACAATCTCTTGAAATGCTTTATTAGGGACAGAGAAAGGTATCACTATGAAGTTGTACCACAAGTGGGCTCTTATATACAGCAGGGCAGATCAAAGTATTGTAGTGCGCCTGCGTAGGACCTCAATGCCGGATAGTGTGCATGACGAAGGACTCGTCATGCACCCAGGCTTCAGAACAAGTAGGACAAAGATGGCCGAAAGAGGAGGCACTGGACCCGGAGAACGGAGACACCCATTTGACCGGTCTACACCGCACCGCCCATTATGTGAGTATTATAAAGTGATTTTTACGTCATACAGCGTGGCCTGGGCTCTATACAGTATCCTGTAATGCTGTAGATAAGAGCCCAGTAGTGGTGGCCGCAGCTTAGTAATCGCCAAATCTGGTGACAGGTTCCCTTTAATTCTGATGGTCAAGTGTGGAGTACACGGGCTGCACATTGTCTTGCTGGTTAGCACTTTTGTCTTGGAGCACTGAAGTCCTGAATTCAAGTCTGACCATGGACTAGACCTGCTTGGTTTGTGTGTTCCCCCTGTATTTTCTGGATTCTAGCTGGGTACCCTATGTTCCTCAACCCTCCAAAAATATACTGAGAGGTCCCAGAAATTGACTATAGTGGGAGTTGGAGAATGATTGTCTAGATGGCAGTCACTGACAGACTTGCTCCTCAACTCTCCACTTAAGAAGAACTTCCAGCAGTTCTGTGTTCTTTGTATAGGAAAAGTGCATTACAAATGATTGTTGTTGTTAAGTAATTAAGGACGCATAATGAATGTGTGTCTATTCTTAAGCTTATGATGCCTAATTGTGTACATCATAGTATTAATGTAAGGTCATTGTCACCTGGTGGTCGGAACAGGTATCGGTTAGTCTGTAACTAACAACCTAAAAGACTGTACTTACAAATTTATTTTTACATTGTTCACATCCTAAATGCAAATTTAAGAAACTTTATAAATAATCTGCTCTAAAATTTTCTATTATTTTGCTAGCGATCATCTGTAAGTTTTTTTTTTATAGCTAAAATTACAGCAGGTGAATATGTCACCAATTTTCTAAGTACATATATTTCTAAAGGTGCTATTGACATGAAATTCCCACCAGATGTCAGTAACAACCCATCCAATCTACACAGGCAAAGAAATCAAACCATAGATGTCTATACATTTAGTGATGTGTAATATTGAAAAATGACATAGGGAAAAGTATTGAACACATGAAGGTGCAAACATCTATGACAAGTCATGACACCAGCTGAAATCTATCAGTAATTAGAAAGCAGCACTGCCAGTTATCAAAAAATAATATCATTTGGTTCAACTAATAGCCTATAAAAAGGTGTCTCATTTCTAAGGTGACACACAAGAAACATCTCATGATGGGTAAAACCAGTGAGATGTCTCACTTATTGTTGCAAAACATACTGATAACATGGTTACAGAAGAATATCTAAACTACTGAAGGATTGTGGCCATACTCTAGAAGTGGAAAGAATATCATTTCACCATAAACCATCCATGACCAGGTGCTCCCTGCAAGATTTCAGACAGAGGAAGGAAAAGAATCAGAAGAGTTGTCCAAGAACCAAGGTCCACTTGTGGAGAGCTACAGAAAGACCTGGAATCAGCAGGTACATTTGTTTCAAAGAAAATAATAAGTAATACACTCAACCTCCATGTCCTGTATGCAGGCTCACCATGTAATACTCAATTGCTGAACAAAAAGCATAGTCAAGCACGTTTAAAGTTTGCTCATCCACATTTAGACAAGCTTGAGAAATCCTGGGAGAATATAGTCTGGTGAGATGAGACCAAAATTGAACACTTTGAATGCCTTAATACCCATCAAGTTTGGAGGGCAAAAAGCACTGCATATTACCCCAAAATATCATACCAGCAGTGAGGTTTGGCGGTGGAACATTATGGTGTGGGGCTTTTTTTTTTTTAGCATACGGCATTTGCAAACTTCATATAATTGAAGGCAGGATGAATGGACAAATGTACCGAGACATTCTTGACAATAATATGCTGCCATCTAACAGGAAGATGAAGATTAAACAATAGTGGACATTTCAGCAAGACAATAATTCTAAACACCTAGCCAAGGAAACTCTCAATTAGTTTCAGAAAGAAAATAAAGCTGCTAGAATGACACAGCCAATCACCTGAACTGAATCCAATAGAAAATGTATGGAAGGAAATAAAGCTCAGCATTCATAGAAAGAGCCCTTGGAATCTTCAGGATTTGAAAAGTGTTTGTGTGAAAGAATGGGCCAAAATTACACCTGAGCAATGCATACAACTATTTTCTCCATACAGGAGGCGCCTTGAAGCGATCATCACTAGTTATGATTGAATGTATTCGTTACTATTTTCTATTCGCAGAGTAGTATGGTATTCGGTCTATTCATTATATAGCAAGTAATGGTGTATTTGCCTCGCTATATTCAGATGTCCCGCCCAGCAGGTTTGGCACTTGTTTTGCAGCCACTAAACATATTGGGCTGCTTAACCAATTACAGTAATGCCGCCGCCATCTTGGTTGTGGCATTACTGTGACTGGCTGGCCGCCGACATTTTGTGCACATTACATTGCCAGCGTCTCTTTTTCTCCGGTTCACATTCACCGATCACAGTGCGGCTGTCAAACTGCTCCCACTGCCTCTCTTTTTCTTCCCTACCTGCTCATTAGCCTCATCACATATTCACTGCACCCGCTCATTAGGCTCATCCATATTCACGCCTTCTCCCACACACTGGTGGATGTGATTGGTTGCAGTCAGACCTGCCCCCACGCTGAGTGACAGCTGTCTGACTGTAACCAATCACAGCCACCAGTGGACGGGTCTATATCGCACAGTAAAATAAATAATTTAAAAAAAACGATGTGCGAACCCCCCAATTTTGATACCCAGCCTCACAGCTGAGGCCTGGTATTCTCAGGCTGGGGAGACCCACATTATTGGGAGCCCCTCAGCCTAAAAATATCAGCCAGCAGCCACCCGGAATTGCTGCATCCATTAGATGCGACAGTCCCGGGACTTTACCCGGCTCATCCCGATTGCCCTGGTGCGGTGGCAATCAGGGTAATGAGGGGTTAATAACATCGCACATCTGACATCAAAGCCAAGAATTAGTGATGCGAAGGGGTCTTCTATGAGACCCCCCATCACTAATCCTATAACTAAAAAGAAATACACATACACCGAGAAAAATCCTTTATTTGGAATAAAATACAAAACCACCCTCTTTCACCACTTTATTAACTCCAGTAACACCCAAGTACGGCGTAATCCACTCGAGGTCCCACGACGGTCCTGGCTCTGATACATCAGAGCCTGGAGAGACTGAAAATATATCCAATCTCTCCGCGCTCCGGGAAACACTAATAATAATAATCTTTATTTCTATAGCGCCAACATATTCCGCAGCGCTTTACAATTCAGGAGGATCATGTACAAGTAACAGTTATAGAAAATACAATATTTAGAGCGAAAAATAGACAACCCTGCTCGTGAGAGCTTACAATCTACAATGAGATATGGGGGGGCAAGGTACAAGTGCTTATTTACAATGAAAATCCAGCCATCTCATGGAAATGGGGGATAGATAATGGTTTCCTGGACCAGTGGGCCAGAGCCTTGAGATGCATTTGGGTGCCATGGAGTTTGATGTGGAGTTATGTTGTGAGTATTTGTAGAGGGACTATGTGAATCGAATCTGATTAGGGAGTGTGATAGGCCGCCCTAAAAAGATGCGTCTTTAGGGTGCGTCTGAAGCTGAGTAAGTTGTGATTTGTCCTAACTTCAATCACTACAAACACTGACAAGAAGGACCCGGCTGGCAGCAGTGATGTCACTCAGTTCATCGGAGATCATACCCGGGTTCCCACGGTATGACCTCTGGTAACCTGAAGCACTTTTAAAATGCGGGCCGTGTCCCGCACCTTGCCAGTACTTTAACAGTGGCAGTGCCGGCATGGAGGTGTGGGCTGCCCCGCATGGCTTTGTCAGTGTTAAAGTGCTGGGCCGTGTCCCAGTCCCTGCCAGCACTTTAACACTGACAATGACCGTCCGGGGAGAGCGGTGATCACAGCCTGCCATCTGCTATCAGCTGCCTGGGGTGTCTCGGCAGCTCCTCCCGGCAGAGCACACAGCTTGGCCGGGAGGAGCTGCCGGGGACAGAAGTCAGTAAATGCTGCGGCGACCAGCGATCACAGCCTGCCATCTGCTATCAGCTGCCTGGGGTGTCTCGGCAGTTTCTCCCGGCAGAGCACACAGCTTCTCCGAGAGGAGCTGCCGGGGACAGAAGTCAGTATATGCTGCGGCGACCAGCGATCACAGCCTGCTATCTGCTATCAGCTGCCTGGGGTGTCTCGGCAGCTCCTCCTGGCAGAGAAAACAGCTCTGCCAGGAGGAGCTGTTGGGGGCCGAGGTCAGTTAAAAAACCTAAAAAATAATGGGTAGGTAGGATCCAGAAAGGAATGGAATGCAAATATAAAAGACTGGCCAGCACATCCACTAAATGTGAACAGGTGCATCCTGAAAATTCAACAAACTTACAAAAATATATACAGTAGCAGTAGTGTTGAGCGAGTAGTTGACTATTTGTACCCGCTATGCTGTTAGCGAGTACTGTCTACTACTCACATATTCATTACGATTAGCGGGCACAACGCAAGTCAATGGGAAATACTCGCTAAGTAGCGAGTAACCCGAAAGCCGTACTATTCGCTACTCGCACGAAAAGTACGGCTTTCGGGTTACTCGCTACTTAACGAGTATTTCCCATTGACTTACATTGCGCCCGCTACTTGTAACGAACATACGTGTCAGGGTGTTATCAGTGTTTTGGACATGGGGAGAACATTCAAACTCCTTGCAGATGTTGTTCTTGGTGGGATCTGAACCCAGGACCCCAGGGCTGCAAAGCAACAGTGGTAACCTAAACTGACCTTTTCTAATATAATGTTGGAATTCCTCTCTTAGGCAATGTTCCCACAAGGAGCTTTTGATGATTTTGTTTTGATGTTGCAGAATTTCTGCACCTATTAGGTAAATTAAGTTACTTGCGGTTTTGTTAATTGCATTTTTATTGTGTTTTTGTCTCTTGTTAGTGTGTTAGGCTTTAATTAAACCTGCTTTGTTTTTTATTCTTCCTGGTATTTGACTTTCATAATAAAGTTTTTATTGATATAGTCATGTGTTTGTGATACGATTTCGCTGTCTAAATGCACTAAAACTGCATATGCGTTTTTTACTTGCGAATTTTCCACATCTGATGCACGTGTATGGGGAAAATCTGCACATAAAACTCAGCGTACCCGTGAGAGAAATTAACATGTTGTGGATTTGAAAGTTACAAGTGAAAAGGTTTTGGTACCGTGTTAGCCAGTTGAAAAATTATTCAATGTTCTCAGTGAGAGGAACAAAATTATAATCTTGTGATACCTTTGAATGGGTAACTAAAATAAATTGGATTTGAAACACGCAGTGCAAGTAACACAGGAGCATCGTGGGCAGGAGATTTCTACAAATGCCATCCACTTTTCTGGTACAGCATCAAAACTCACCTAAAACGTATCATGCGCACACAGCCTAAAGGGGATTTTATGCTTTGAAGAACCCCTTTTTGTTAGATGTTGCTTACCATCTGTATGATCAACTGGAATCTTTGGAAAACCTGACAGCAAGCGTTCCATTGCCCTGCAGCGCCACCGCAGGAGAAACGAAGAATTACGCAGTGGACGTTGCAAATACTGCACGACACACCAGGTATTCTGGTAAAAAAAGAACATCTTTTTGCTCTAGCTAATTGATTGGGGGCTCTGATTAATGGGAGATCCTTGGCAACCATGTTAAATGTGAAGTTCATGACTGCCTTTTATTTTGTGAATATTGTGTTGCTAAAGCATTATGTAGCCTGTTGGTATATGGCACCTAATCTGTACCTGTCCATATAAATGGCTTTCTTGCCTAGTCCCTGTAAGAGCTTTCAGGGATAACATACAGGGGAAGATTTATCAAAGTTTTACATCTGAATTCTGGCATAAAAGCTTTGAACCTTTGCAAAGTTTTGGCACAACACGAGGATGCGCTAAAATTTTGCATTCAATTCATGATGACTGGCGATGTTCCTTATGCCAGAAATCTTACTCCTGTCTCCAAACAGAGTAGAATTCGTGGCTAAGTGCATACCAAATGTCAGATGCTCCTGTTTCATTACCCCTTCCTAACAAATCCTCTTTTCTCCTTCCTGACCAGGCCAAATTTTTCAATTCTGACCATTGGCACCTTATGTGGTAATTAAAGATGAGCAAACTCGAAGTTTGGTATTTATTGTCCGCACCGAACAAACTTTTCCCAAAAAACAGAGTTCGGGTGCTTTACATATGCAAACCACTCTGTCAGCAGCGATGTGCTCGCAGGCACGTTTGATACTTGGCCCAGTGCAAGGCGCTTGCAGTATTTGAACAGCTTGCACTGAAGGTAACAACAGTGTGATCGGATGTAGTGTGCAACAAACAAAAACAAAACAAAAAATGAAACAGACCCCCCTTCCCTCCCCCGGAAGTGTTCTGTTCATGGCTGGCTGCATGTGGGCGGAAACCCGAGCTGCCAATCAGTGACTTCAAATGACGTTCGATCAAGTCCGGGTGCAAAACTGAACTTTATCTAAAGTCTGTGTAATGCTGCCACCAGGGGGAGCCAGAGCTCTGCAGCAGACGACACTACACAGAGCAATGAAAACCAGGAAGGAAATGCACAGCGTTCTCATGCACTGCCTAATCAGCACAGCTGAGAAGCAGAGCTGCAGAGCATGCAAGGAATAGTCAGACAGGCTGGGTCAAACACCGTACGGGCAGAAGCAGGAGGGGAGCGGAGGGGCAAGCCGGGCAGTCTTTGCTCCAGTGTCCATGGTGTCCACAATAGAAGCACAGCTTGAGATCCCGGCGTCTTCTCCTCTCCTTCTCATCTGGACTGATGGCTCCAACTTCCATCTGTTCCATAGCCGGCAAAGAAGGTGCCCTAGGTAGAGGGGGCAGAATCTCACACATGGTTCCCCTTCTTTCCCGTAATCTGCGGTCCATACGAACTGCCTCCGTCATCGCATCATCCAAGGTGCTGGGAGGAGGGTGCAGAGCCAAAGCGTCTTTCAGGGAGTCCGAAAGACCTCTCCGGAATTGGCACCTGAGTGCAGAATCATTCCATCGTACCTCAGTGGACCACTGCCGAAACTCAGAACAATATAGCTCAGCAGTGTGGTTTCCCTGAGTGAGACACATGATCCTGTCCTCAGCCACCCGTACACGGTCTGGTTCGTCATATATCACTTCGAGGGAGTCAAAGAAGAGGTCAACCGAATGCCGTTCCGGGGCCGAAGGGGGTGGGGAAAACGCCCAGGTTTGGGGACCCCCTCTAAGTAACGACATGATGATCCCCACCCGCTGGGTCTCATTCCCCGAGGACCGAGGCCGGAGAGTGAAGAGAAGCCTGCAACTCTCCCTAAATGTCCGAAATAGGTTTTTCTCCCCCGAGAATTTATCGGGGAGCATCACCGTGGGTTCGGGGGAGGTCAGTTGGACATCAGTGGGACTATGCTGTCCTACAGTTTGTGAGGTAACTGCCACCGAGGTGGCCCTCGCAGAAGCAGAAACCTCACTCTGCAGAATGTTGTGTGAAGCTACCAGGGTGCGATGCTCTGCAGCCAAATCCTGCACCAGCTGCGTAAGGTTGGCTACTTGCTCGCACAAAGTACTGAGTGGATCCATTACAGTCTGTTATCCTGCAAAGTTGGATCCCACTACCAAGAATTAAATGGCTTTTTTTTTTTTCTATGGGAGATAAAGCCTATTGAGGCCGGCTATACTGTAATGCTGCCACCAGGGGGAGCCAGAGCTCTGCAGCAGATGACACTACACAGAGCAATGAGAACCAGGAAGGAAATGCACAGCGTTCTCATGCACTGCCTAATCAGCACAGCTGAGAAGCAGAGCTGCAGAGCAGCAAGGAATAGTCAGACAGGCTGGGTCAAACACCGTATGGGCAGAAGCAGGACCGGAGGGACGAGCAAAAGCGGAGTCAAAGTCAGGCCAAGGTCAGTACCGGAGGAAGCAACAGAGTGGGGAATAGGAGGGGGGACACAGGACAGGAGGGACGACCAGGGGACAGAACACAGACAAGGGCACGGGGGCACAGGAACAGACAGATCAGGATATCACTCACAGGACCAGCAATCACAGGCAAAGCAGAGCTAAGCTTATAGCCGGCGCTGGTTCACTGGAAGTGTCAGCTTTTAAAGGCATCCAGGGGCCGGAAGTGAGGCCTGAGAGAAGGCTCCGCCCCCTAGCCATGTGGATAGGGAGGCGAATCATGACAGTACCCCCTCCTCAAGGGGGGGCCACCGGACCCCCAGGCTTCCCAGGATACTTCCGGTGGAAAGCCGCAATTAACCGATCGGCCCGCACGGAGCGAGCCGGCACCCAGGACCGGTCCTCCGGACCGTAACCCTTCCAATGAATCAGATACTGGAGAGAACTACGAACCCAACGAGAGTCGATAATACGCTGAACTTCGTACTCCTCCTCACCGTCCACCAGTATCGGAGCCGGAGGGGTCTATGAATCCACCACCGAAGGGACAAATGGCTTAAGCAAGGAGGTATGAAATACATTGGGAATACGCAAGGTCTGGGGCAGTTGCAACCGAAAGGCCACCGGGTTGATCACTTCGATGATCTCATAGGGCCCTATAAACTTAGGACCCAACTTAGCAGACGGAACCCTGAGCCTGATATTCCGAGTGGACAGCCACACTTTGTCCTCCACCTGAAAGGGGGGTCCCAGAGAACGGCATTTGTCCGCTTGGCATTTCTGGGACTGTTGAGCCGTCACGATGCACCGCCGTACCTCCTTCCACACCTCCCCCAGATTCTGAACGATGGAGTCGGCCCCTGGACACCCCAAATCCTCTCTAGAGAAGGTCCCGAAGTGAGGGTGAAACCCGTAATTACAGAAGAAGGGAGAAGTTCCCGTAGACTGATGGACTCTGCTATTGAATGCAAACTCCGCAAGGGCAAAAACGTACACCAATCCTCCTGCTGAGCAGAAACCAAGCACCGCAGGATTTGCTCAAGGGTCTGATTCGTCCTTTCCGTCTGCCCATTAGACTCGGGATGATAGGCGGACGAGAAGGACAACTCAATTCCCAACCGCCTGCACAAGGCCCTCCAAAACCGAGAAATGAATTGTACCCCCCTGTCAGACACAATATTCAGGGGCAACCCATGTAACCGAACCACCTGGTCAATAAAGTGGTTGGCAAGGGTCGCAGCAGAAGGTAGACCAGAGAGGGTAACAAAATGTGCCTGTTTACTAAAACGATCCACCACCACCCAGATCACAGTCATACCATTTGAGACAGGGAGGTCCGTAATGAAATCCATGGACAAGTGGGTCCATGGTCTTTCAGGAACAGGTAATGGAACCAGTTCCCCGGCCGGCCGGTTATGACATACCTTAGCACGGGCACATGTAGCACAGTCAGACACAAACCGAGCAACATCTGAGTGAAGAGACGGCCACCAAAACAGTCGAGCAACAGCCCTGCGAGTGGCTGTAACTCCAGGATGGCCACTAAGTACGGACTCATGGAACTCTTGAAGTACTCGTAACCGGAGGTGCAAAGGGACAAACAGTTTAGTGTCTGGAGCGGAAGATGGCGCTGAGGACGGGGCCTCCCTGACCTCAGCCTCTAACTCGGACGACAAGGCAGCGACCACCACCCCTCGTGGAAGAATGGAGGAAGGAGGCTCTGGAGGTGACACCGGGTCCAAACTACGAGACAGTGCATCTGCCCTCACGTTTTTAGACCCTGGCCGAAAAGTAATACAAAAATGAAATCTAGAAAAGAAAAGAGCCCACCTCGCTTGTCGAGGCGTCAATCTCTTGGCAGACTCGATATACGCGAGGTTTTTATGATCAGTGATGACAGTAATACGGTGAACAGCACCCTCCAAAAAATGCCTCCATTCTTCGAATGCCAACTTTACCGCCAATAATTCACGGTTACCCACATCATAGTTCCTCTCAGCTGGAGTGAATTTCTTGGAGAAGAACGCACATGGTCGCAGATTAGTCAGAGTAGCAGGGCCCTGAGAGAGAACAGCTCCCACCCCCACCTCTGAGGCGTCCACCTTAACAACAAACGGCGCCTCGAGGTCAGGCTGTACCAGGACTGGGGCGGACATGAACCGGTCCTTTAACTCAAGAAAGGTCTGGACAGCCGTTTGCGACCAGTTCTGCAGATCCGCCCCTTTCCGTGTAAGGTCAGTCAATGGCTTGGCAATTTGAGAAAACCCCTTAATGAACCTTCGATAATAATTAGCGAAACCCAAAAAGCGTTGTAGCGCCTTGATATCCCTGGGTTGCACCCAATCCACGATAGCCTGCACCTTTCCTGGGTCCATTTTAAACCCATCACGAGAAAGGAGTAACCCAAGAAAGACTATTTCCTGAACAGAGAAAACACATTTTCAAGCTTGGCAAACAGATGGTTATCACGTAATCTCTGTAATACTGAGCGAACATGCATAATATGCGTATCTCTATCGGTAGAATAAATCAAAATGTCATCGAGATAGATGACCACAAAACGACCAAGAAAATCAGAGAAGATATCGTTGATGAAATTTTGAAACACCGCAGGGGCATTTGTTAGACCAAAAGGCATCACCAAATTCTCGAATAACCCCTCTGACGTCAGAAAAGCCGTTTAACACTCATCCCCTTCTCTAATACGGATAAGATTATAGGCCCCCCTGAGATCTAGTTTGGTAAACCACCGGGCTTCAGAGAGTTGGTTGTAGAGATCAGGGATGAGTGGAAGCGGATACGTGTTTTTCACAGTAATTTTGTTTAATTCTCGGAAATCGAGACATGGCCTTAAACCTCCGTCCTTCTTCTTTACAAAAAAGAACCCAGCAGCCACAGGGGAAGAAGAAGGACGGATATGCCCTTTACTTATACTATCAGATATGTATGATGTCATAGCAGCCCTTTCTGGACCCGAGAGGTGATATAAACGGGCCTTGGGCAATTTGGTATTGGGAAGTAAATCAATGGCACAGTCATATGGGCGATGAGGCGGCAAAACCTCGGCCTCTGTTTCCGAGAATACGTCTCTGTAGTCCCTCAGGTATTCCGGAAGACCCTCAGGACTTACGGAGAACACAGGTACAGATTGTAAACACCTTTTATGACAAGCAGGACTCCATTTGACTATGGTACGACACTCCCAATCAATAACGGGATTATGTAACCTTAACCATGGATACCCCAACACTAATCCAGCAGGGAGATTGGCCATTACAAAACAAGAAATAGTTTCAGAATGCAGAGACCCGATCACCAGAGTAAATTTTTCTGTAGCAAACCGAATGAGGTTTTGAGGCAGCGGTGTTTTATCAATTGCCAGGAGTTGAATGGGTCCTTCTAACCTCACTGTCCCTAACTCTAATCTTTGGACCAACTCAGAGTCAATGAAGTTCATAGCGGACCCACAGTCAACTAAGGCAGTAGCAGACCAGACCGACTCCTTGCCCCGGAGGTCGACATTCAGAAGTATCTTATTGGAGGAGAGGAAAGGTACCTGATAGTCTGGGCAACCTCCTCGACCGTTACCCAGACTTAGAAGTTTCCCGACGACTGTTTAGCGGAGGGGCAAGCCGGGCAGTCTTTCCTCCAGTGTCCATGGTGTCCACAATAGAAGCACAGCTTGAGATCCCGGCGTCTTCTCCTCTCCTTCTCATCTGGACTGATGGCTCCAACTTCCATCTGTTCCATAGCCGGCAAAGAAGGTGCCCTAGGTAGAGGGGGCAGAATCTCACACATGGTTCCCCTTCTTTCCCGTAATCTGCGGTCCATACGAACTGCCTCCATCATCGCATCATCCAAGGTGCTGGGAGGAGGGTGCAGAGCCAAAGCGTCTTTCAGGGAGTCCGAAAGACCTCTCCGGAATTGGCACCTGAGTGCAGAATCATTCCATCGTACCTCAGTGGACCACTGCCGAAACTCAGAACAATATAGCTCAGCAGTGTGGTTTCCCTGAGTGAGACACATGATCCTGTCCTCAGCCACCCGTACACGGTCTGGTTCGTCATATATCACTTCGAGGGAGTCAAAGAAGAGGTCAACCGAATGCCGTTCCGGGGCCGAAGGGGGTGGGAAAAAACGCCCAGGTTTGGGGACCCCCTCTAAGTAACGACATGATGATCCCCACCCGCTGGGTCTCATTCCCCGAGGACCGAGGCCGGAGAGTGAAGAGAAGCCTGCAACTCTCCCTAAATGTCCGAAATAGGTTTTTCTCCCCCGAGAATTTATCGGGGAGCATCACCGTGGGTTCGGGGGAGGTCAGTTGGACATCAGTGGGACTATGCTGTCCTACAGTTTGTGAGGTAACTGCCACCGAGGTGGCCCTCGCAGAAGCAGAAACCTCACTCTGCAGAATGTTGTGTGAAGCTACCAGGGTGCGATGCTCTGCAGCCAAATCCTGCACCAGCTGCGTAAGGTTGGCTACTTGCTCGCACAAAGTACTGAGTGGATCCATTACAGTCTGTTATCCTGCAAAGTTGGATCCCACTACCAAGAATTAAATGGCTTTTTTTTTTTTTCTATGGGAGATAAAGCCTATTGAGGCCGGCTATACTGTAATGCTGCCACCAGGGGGAGCCAGAGCTCTGCAGCAGATGACACTACACAGAGCAATGAGAACCAGGAAGGAAATGCACAGCGTTCTCATGCACTGCCTAATCAGCACAGCTGAGAAGCAGAGCTGCAGAGCAGCAAGGAATAGTCAGACAGGCTGGGTCAAACACCGTACGGGCAGAAGCAGGACCGGAGGGACGAGCAAAAGCGGAGTCAAAGTCAGGCCAAGGTCAGTACCGGAGGAAGCAACAGAGTGGGGAATAGGAGGGGGGATACAGGACAGGAGGGACGACCAGGGGACAGAACACAGACAAGGGCACGGGGGCACAGGAACAGACAGATCAGGATATCACTCACAGGACCAGCAATCACAGGCAAAGCAGAGCTAAGCTTATAGCCGGCGCTGGTTCACTGGAAGTGTCAGCTTTTAAAGGCATCCAGGGGCCGGAAGTGAGGCCTGAGAGAAGGCTCCGCTCCCTAGCCATGTGGATAGGGAGGCAAATCATGACAGTCTGGCTGCACCCGCCAAACCGAACTTCCACGGGTCCGCTCATCTCCAGTGATAATAACTCTGGAACGCTTCAAAATATCCTGGTGATTAGGTGATTGTTTTATCATCATACATTGTAGTTCATATTTGTGGTAAATTTAGATCAATGTAATTTGCGTTTATATATGAACATAAAAGAAATTTGGCCAAAATCTTTAAAAAGTCGCAATTCTTGAAACTTCTACGCTCTCAAAACAAATAGTCAAACCGCACAAAATAATTCATAAATAACATTTTCCACATACTTACTTTATGTCAGAATCATTTTTGAAGCATATTCTCTTGTTAGGAAGTTAGAAAGGTTAAACGTTTAGCAGGAATTTTTCCAATAAACTTTTCAAGAGACTTTCAAGGTCCTAGGTGTCAAAAAAATCTCCAAATGAGATCCCATTGTAAAAACGGCACCCCTCACACATTAAGGAGCTTTGTTAACCTTCAGATGCTTCAGAAAAATAATAGAAAAGTAGAAGAAAATAATGAAAAATCACATAATTTTCACTAAAATGTTGTTTCAACCCCCAAATTTTAAGGTGGGGAAAAACTTCTGTTTGCGCACATGGCAGGGCTTCTAAAGGAAGGAGCGCTATTTGACTTTTTGAGCTCTGATTTGGTAGGAATAGACTGTGGACGACATGTCACTAACAGAATTTAGACAAATTTGTGAACAATATTTGAGAGAAAAAAGGCCTTTTGTGTACATAGAAAAAGTCTTAGATTATTCAGTTCAGGTCATGAAAAATGGGAGCAAAAACAAAAGGGTTGCATTTATATTTTTGTTCAGTGTAGTTGGGTACACACTTGGTAGCCTATATTGAAACTACAGAGAGAAGATTACTAGATATTGCTGATACATGCTTATTATGGCACCCTATAGTGTTCTTTCACGCCCTCCACAGATTGCCCACTTAATGTGTCTGGTGTCGGTATTCACACATGATCAGCAAGACGCAACTGCCATACACCACCACGCTGACGTCAGTTGCTGGCATGGGTAATGCTATGCAGACAGCTTGTCTCTGCGCAGCAATACATTTCAATTGAATGTGTTTCTAAGGATGCACCTTCTTCTCGGTGACCGCCTGGACCGTGCCGTGATCGTCAAGGTGTCTATGGTGCCTGTTGGCTGCATGTGCAGAAAGGAGAACATGTAGGGAATGGAGGACAGGTGAGAAGAATCTCTTTTTTTTTTTTGTAAAGTTTGTTTGTGAAGAATTGCACAATAGGAGACAAGATGAGGACATGGCTGAGGACATTACTACAGATTGGGGACCAGGATTGGCATATTACTACAATAAGGGGATCAGGATATGGACATTGCTACAAGATGGGGACCATGATGGGACATTACTACAAGAAGGGGTCAAGGATGGGGGCATAGCTACAAGATAGGGACCAGAATGGGACATTACTACAATAAGAGGGCCTGAGTGGGGCATTACAACAAGATGGGGACCAGGATGGGCATATTACTACAAGAAAGGGACAAGGTGTCATTGGTGTGTCACAGGTGACAGACAGTCATGTGGTTTCTGGCTATAGAAGGCCACAGCATTTGACAGCGCAAAATGCTCCCTGACCGTAATTGTTCCTGCTGTCAGTATTCATTGTAATAGGTAGCTTTGCTGCTGGATTTTCATCTCTCCCCCTTTTGGACTCAGCAGGAGCTTGTCTTCCACTCAGCTGCTAATCATCGGTATTCTCTTGGTGCTTAAATACTCCCTTCTTCAATGGACTAGTGCTGGTGATATCCAGTTAATTCTTGTTCGGATTGCAAGCAGGTGGCATGCTCTCATCTGTAGTATCGTTGCTGAAGCTTGCTGAACTCCTGCCTGTGTCATCTGTGGATAATTAGTTCATGCTGTTTCCTCCCGTGTGTCCCCCTTTAGCGTTTAGTGGGGTTGACGAAGAACTCATCCCACCCATTCCCTATTTAGGGTCCAGTACTAGGGATACCTAGGGTCATGTATCCGGCTCAGCACATAGGTGCGGAACCTTTCTAGGGTGGTGAGGGAACCCAGGGACCAGCTGTAGGTTTGGTCAGGGGTCACCATCTCCCCCTTCCCTAGATGCAGGAGTCACCTTCCATTACCTTTCACCACTCGCAAAGCACTTTCCCGTACCTGACATTATCACCAGACGCACAAAAAACGAAAAACACTAACACGTTTTATTTTTTTCTTTAAATAAAATAGAGGGTGTTTTGTCTTTTTTTTTCCTCATGGATCCTGTTGCTGCCTTGGCTCAGTGGCTGCAGGATCTGTCCCTGGAGGTTGCAGACCTTAAGCTAGCTGTACAGCAGCAGCAGTCGCAGACTCCTAATGTTGGGGATTCTGCAGGTAGGCAGGTCCAGCTGGAGCTCACAATTGCTCTCCCAAACAGGTTTGCAGGGGGTAGAGACTAATTTTTTGTCATTAAGTAAGCTTGTGTACTATAATTTAGACTTCGGCCTTACTCTTCTGGAGATGAGGAACAGCGAGTGAGGATTGTGATCTCACTGTTGCAAGGGGATCTGCAGTCATGGGCTTTCTCTTTACCACATGGCTCCGACTGTCTCCGGTTGGTGGATTCATTTTTTGAGGGCTCAGGTCTCATCTCTGATGATCCTGAACGAGTCACCTTGGCTTTGAGTCCAGGCTGCATTACCTCCAGCAGGGGGTTGAGTAAGCGGAGACTTATTGTTCAGAATTTCGTAGATGGGCAACCGACACTAAATAGATTGACCCGGTTCTCAGAAGCCAATTCTGTCAAGGCCTTTCACAGAAACTGAGAGATGCCTTGTTGAGTTACGAAACTCCTGAGTCCTTGGAGGCTACCATGTCTTTAGCAATACGTGTGGACAGACGCCTCTGATAGACTGGTTAGATAATTCTTCCTAGAGACTCTTTCTCGGGGCAGTACCATATTGTCGTGGGAGCAATCTGGGTGAAGCATCACTCATGGGTTTGGAGAAGCCCTTGCAGCTAGTGGGAGCCACTACTTTGCACGTTCCCACTAAAATCCGCAAAAAAGGTAGTTTGTTTTTTTGTAGTAGAGCGGGTTATTTTGTTGGAGTCTGTCCCTCAGTTCCAAAGCAGAAAGGAAGATCCGGAACTCTGCTTATCCTTGGTGGTGTGGGGATGGACAATCAGGGTGTGTGTTTGTTTTCCACACGTAATTTTCGCTTTGTCCTGACAGCAGAGGTGGTGCAGTAATGAGAAAATGTCTCTGTTTATGGACAGTGGAGAAGGAGTTAGCATGATGAATTCTCTGTTCGTAAGAACTCATGGACTTACTTGCAGTATATTAACTAACCCCATTTCCATCTATGCCATTGACTCAGCACCATTTGCTGAGACGCCTGACATAGATGTACATGATATAAAACTGAGGGTAGGACCACTGTATTATGAAGAAATTTCCTGCTATGTCTTGGAAGGCTTTCCCACTCCTATTGTAGTGGGTCTACCCTGGTTGGTGAAACATAATCCTGTAGTGGATTGGCAATCCAGGGAAATTGTGAAGTGGGGAAACTACTGTATTGATAATTGTTTGAACACTTTTCTCTCTACGGTCTCTACGGAGTCTTTACCTGCATTTTTGTCTTGCATTTTTGTCTGAGCTTGAGGATGTATTTTCGGAGAGGGGATGTCAGGATTTGCCTCCCCAATGTGTATATGACTGTCCCATTAATCTGCTTCCGAGCAAAATTTCCCAAGTTCAGACTGTATAATCTTTCTGGACCAGAGAGACAGGCCAGGAAGGATTTAATTACTGAGAGTCTGGAGAAGGGACATATCAGACCCTCCTCTTTGCTCGTGGTGGCAGGGTTCTTTGTTAAGAAGAAAAGCAGGTGTCTCTGCCCTTGTTTGGATTTTTGGGAATTGAATCAGATTACCATCTGAGACCGTTATCCTCTCCCTCTGATTCCGGATTTATCCAACCAAATTGTGGAAGCTAAGTGGTTCTCCAAGTTGGACTTAAGGGGGTCTACAATATGGTTGGAATCAAAGAAGGGGATGAATGGGAAACAGTTTTCAATACACCTGAGGGACATTTTGAAAATCTGGTCATGCCATTTGGTCTCAATAATGCCTTTACCGTTTTCCAACATTTTGTGAATTATATTTTTCACCATTTGGTGGGCAGGTTTGTCATGATTTATTTGTACGATATCTTTATATACTCACCCGATATGGTGACACATCAGATACATGTAAAACATGTATTACAAATTTTAAAAGAAACTGAATGCTAGACTGGAGAAGTATGTTTTTGCTGTCCAACAGGTACAAATTTTGAGGTACCTGTCCCTACCATAAATTCCAGCTTTGTACTTCTCACATGGTTAAGCTTTTATAAACGTGTTATCAGATTTAATTGTCTTGAAGTTGTAGCTCTGTGGTCTAAAGGTGGCTTTACACACTGCAACATCGCAAACGACATCGCTGTAACGTCACTGGTTTTATGACGTAATAGCGACCTCCCTTAAGTCTCTGTTGAGTCGCTGGGTAGCTGTCAAACAGGCAGATCTAGCCAACAACTCAGCAGCGATACAGACCTGCAGAACAACCTCGCTGGTCTTTGGGGACGTGTCACACAGCAGGTACTTGACGACTCCAACCTATGTGTAGGCGTGGTGGAGTCCTTTTTACACGCCCCCGTCAGCTCCAATTGGTTAACGCTAGGGCGTTCTTATCGGTGACTCCTGAGCTTGGTCCTGAGCTTCTGTTGCATTGCTTAGCGGATCTTTGTAGAGTTCTGTGTACGGTGACTCCACACTGGTTTATCTATAAATATAAACAACATCTGAACAATATCAAATGGGGAAAATTTCTGGTGGTCAAACCTGATCACCATAACCCCAATACAGGACATAAAGGGTAAATAATCCCTGGTAGAGACTCCACAAGCATGTACAAAACCATAAAGAAGAGTCACTAACACTACCTTGATGCAAAATAGTGTACAAAATTTTATTAATCACTAATATCAACAGACATATTAAAAGGTTCAAGATGTGCTGGTAAGGATACAAAAAGGATGAAACATACACCTCAATGCCGACTATATATAAAAGGCCAAATCAGCCTATGGCTGGGGACATTGTGTCAAGGAAGGGTTAATCTAATCAAAGCACTCAGTGGTTACACTATAACAGTGCCTATCATACTGAGCATATCGTTCACAGGGTGAGGGAAGGAGGGGGGCTGAATCCCCTGCCACCCAGGGAGGTAACCAGAGAGAGCATGTAATTACAAAGGATTAAACAGACACATACCCATCATAACCGAATCATCAGGAACAGGGTGCAGCTCCACTAAGCCCAACGCGTTTCGCGACCCCCAGTGAAGAAGCCCTCGCTAAACGCGTTGGGGTTAGTGGAGCTGCACCCTGTTCCTGCTGACTCGGTTATGATGGGTATGTGTCTGTTTAATCCCTTGTAATTACATGCTCTCTCTGGTTACCTCCCTGGGTGGCAGGGGATTCAGCCCCCCTCCTTCCCTCACCCTGTGAATGATATGCTCAGTATGATAGGCACTGTTATAGTGTAACCACTGAGTGCTTTGATTAGATTAACCCTTCCTTGACACAATATCCCCAGCCATAGGCTGATTTGGCCTTTTATATATATATATATAGTCAGCATTGAGGTGTATGTTCCATCCTTTTTGTATCCTTACCAGCACATCTTGAACCTTTTAATATGTCTGTTGATATTAGTGATTAATAACATTTTGTACACTCTTTTGCATCAAGGTAGTGTTAGTGACTCTTCTTTATGGTTTTGTACTGGTTTATCTATATAGCATCAATACAGCTTCTATACAATACTCAACTCCATCTACAAGGTAAGCATCGTTAGTGGGTCTCAAATGTATGATTTTTTTTAGCGATTCCTTTTTTTCCCTTTTTCTTTCTCATTTGGGGGACTCTGTAGCGATTCCGTTGTTACAACTTTATAGGAATCTGCGATCATGCTGCCAAATCATTTGAGGTCTGTGTAGCGATTCCGTTGTTACTACTTAACTCTGCGATTATGCTTAAAAAAGCTTTACTGTACATGCCCTTTAGCGTGGGCGGCCATTTTAGCATGGGCAGCCATTTTCTACCACGTTCTACAAACTCTAGTGCGGTTTAACTTGGGTTTTTTTTGTACTATGAAAAGGAAATGGAGGCCTTGACTTTACTGTACATTCCCTTTAGCGTTGGGCGGCCATTTTAGAATGGGCGGCCATTTTCTGCCCCGTTCTACAAACACTAGTGCGGTTTGACTTGGGTTTTTTTTGTACTATGAAAAGGAAATGGAGGCCTTGGATTTACTGTGCATGCTCTTTAGCATGGGCGGCCATGGGCATTTTCTTAACTTTTGTAAAATGTAATAAGTATGTTCCGTTCTCAATGTTTCTTTTTCTATTTTTCAGATGCCCTCTTCTCAGGAATTTACCCGAGAACTTATTGAGTTATATCGCTCAATGCCTTGTTTATGGAGGATAAAATCGGCCGATTACACGAATAAATATAAAAAAAGGAGGCCTATCAAAAGCTTGTAGCCTTTTTTAAGCTGCACCAGCCAGATGACCCCGTCGATGAAAATGTAGTTAAAAGAAAACTTCAAGCTCTACGTACGGTTTACAGGAGAGAGCTAAAAAGGGTGGAGCAGTCAATTAAGTCCGGTACCGGAACGGATGACGTGTATACACCAACGTTGTGGTATTATGAGCTCCTTTCCTTCACAAGAGACCAAGAGCTACCCCGGAGAATGGAAGACCTCATTGATGAAAACCCTGACACGGGGAGTTCGTCCCTTGCGGGTGATGCAAGTACCTTATTTTAGTCCTTGAAACAGCATTTCAAACAAATTCAAACAAAAGTTTGTAGGTATATGGTTAACTTTACTAGAAGATTGTAACTATGGGTTTCAATGATAAATTTTGCATATTCCTAAAGTTATCCCTTTCACTTCGTAAAAGTATACCCCTTCACTAGTTTCTGCCCACTCAGTTATCATAGCGTAAAATGCCATTTCATATCCCGTACGAGTAGTATTCCATATCCCGTTATACTACTATTTCAAATCCTGTAGAACTAGTCCCAGCCCTACCATTGATTTCCAGTGTACGTGTACCCTTGTGAGTGCTGCTCATGATATCCAATGCAAACACATTTCTGTGGTGGGTTGGTGTTGAAAGATGTGAAGTAATATTTTGGTTTGGTGTTAACATGAATTTTCTGTTCACGCAGGAGCATATGCAAGATGCTGAAGAGGAATTGTCCACAAGTACTTGTGAAAACAGTGACATTGCCAGCTCGCAGATTTCAAGCGAGGAGACTCATGACAAAGCTCCACCATGTCCATTACCTCAACGACTTATAGCATCGCGTAAACGAAAGGCTGGCCGGCCGCCATCTCCAGATCTGATAGGTTTGGCCAACAAAATCTTAAGTGTGCAGAACAGCTCCACTGTAGGCTGCTTTGCAAAACTGCTGGACGAGAGAATGTCCAAGCTAGAAGACATGCAAAGGAGCCACGTGGAAAGGATCGTCCTTGATGTACTGGCGAAAGCAGCAGCGGGAAAACTAAAAGACACTTCAGTTGTAACTGAGAGCATTCAGCAAAATACGTATTCCCAGTACCCACAGTACAGTACACCCATGCATATAATTCAGCCTCCGCCACCATTGCACCCTGGCCCCCCACAGTTTCCACTCTTTCAAAACTCTTCCCAGTTACGTTCAACGCCCAGCCAACAATATGGAAACTCAGACGGCTACTACCAAGAGTTGTAGCTGTATTGTAAATTATCAGGTTTTCATACTTCTTTCTATATGTTGTGTTGATGTTTTTTTTTTACTTTATTGATTGTATTGATACCATATGTGTTTTGTTTAAAATAAAACATTTTATTTTGTTTTAAAATTGTGGCCTGTCGGCATGATTGAAATAATGGTAGAGAGTGATGAAAGATGTTTTTTTGGGGGTGAATAAGGACTTCAGACAATAGTGTATATAAATTCACACGTTATTTCACATACCTTCAAAAATTTATTCAACATAAATAAATTCAGATTTTCATTGTTACAATGTCTTACGCTAACTCCATCATACACACATGTCTACAGAAGAGGGAGTAATTACGCATATTAGATATACAAAAGTTGCTTTTATTAGTACAAAAAACACAGATTAACAATACCGTTATTAAAACCACATAAAAAACGAAGTTTTACAGTGCATGGTACACAACTGATACAAAGTAACAAACACACTGCTGTGATAATTGTCCAGACCTTAAAAGATAAATACACCTTGCATAGTGTCTTATATCTCCTCAATTGTGAACCATCCACTGTAAAACTTCGTTTTTTATGTGGTTTTAATAACTGTTTTGTTAATCTGGGTTTTTTGTACTAATAAAAGCAACTTTTTAATATCTAATATGCGTAATTACTCCCTCTTCTTTAGACATGTGTCTTCAAAAATTTATGAAGAAAATATAAATCAAACCAAAAATTACTAAATGTACACAATGTATACCAATTATATACATAATAACAAAAAACGAACACAACATATAGAACACATATACAAAAGATACACAAATCCAGCGGCCACTCTGCTGAAATGACAGCGCTCCCAATCCACGATGATGGTAGGCGGCAAAACGTTTGTGGCTGTGGTTTAGTGGCTGCCACCCTCTTGTTGGGCCTCCACATACCTCTCCAGCATCGCCTGTTGGTGGTCCATGAGTTGGTTTAACCGCCCCATGTCTTCAAGAATCCGTTTGTTATTGGCCACCAGATCTTCCAATGTCGGGATTTCTAAGGAAAAAAATCATAATAGTTTACAAGGCTAATTTTTCCCAGCCTTGTAATTTGCACTTACTATTTTTCCACTTACGGTTTTGGGGTTCCACCGGTAACTCTTCGGCTTCCTCCTCTTCGTGGAGTGTTGACGGGCCCCACCCGTACCCACTAGCACCACCGGCTACAGAAACAAAGAACACTTCATAGTACACGACAGTCCTCCGTCCTTTTAACACGCATGTATCCTTTCCTACTTGTCTGCAGTTTATGTTATGTGCTGCACCTACCAGAAGGTGAGCCAGCACCCAAGTCCTCTGGGCAGAATGCCCCTGTGGGGCTGGTGGACCCAGACGATGCCGCTTCTGGAGGTGGGGAACCATCTGTTGGCGGCATAGCTGGTGGAGCTGGAGGCGGCCCTGCTGGTGGAGCTGGAGTGGGCCTTGCTGGTGGAGCTGGAGGCGGCCTTGCTGGTGGAGCTGGAGGCGCTGGAAAATCTTCTGGTGGTCCTAGGGATAGGCGATAACTATTAATTAGTGGAACATAACTCTCATCGGCACATTTAAACATTCCCATCAAGACCACTTTGCTCAATGGTCGCTGTAAACCGCGGCGCCAATGAGCAAAGAGGCTTGAGCCTTGGCTTGAAATTTGTGATTCAAAGTGGGGTTTACTTATTAACTGCGACCACGCTGTCCACTTGAGCTCCAAGTACATGGAGCTTTATTAGGTACATGGAGACTTGTGCTACACCCCAGGGGTGGTGGCTTAGCCCCCCCCCCCAGGGCTGTACACGTGGTGACAGGAGGTTTAAAAGTGACGCCAATTACCGCAACTGTATTAAAAAAAGTTCCTCCTCATGATACTCGCCTCTTACCCTGTCCATTGCTGGCTCCCCTGCCCCCCCCATTCTCCCTAGGCTAAGCCCCACCCCTAACCCCCACCCCTCAAGTCAACTATAATAATTATACTAAACTATAATAAACTATAATAATCTACTTACTTAAAATAGAATTTCGCTAAATATTAGCTAACACCTATCCCTAGGACCACCAGAAGATGTTCCAGTTCCTCCAGCTCCACCCGCAAGGCCGCCACCAGCTCCACCAGCTATGCCGCCAACAGACGGTTCCAATATTCCACTTTCCACACCACCTCCAGAAGCAGCATCGTCTGGAAACACCAGCCCAGGGGCATTCTCCCCTGCGGACTTAAGTGCTGCCTCACCCTCTGGTAAGTGCAGCACATAACATAAGTTGGCTCAGTGCTATATACTGTATAGAAGGGCTGGGCTCAGTGCTATATACTGTATATAAGGGCTCAGTCCTATATACTGTATATAAGGGCTCAGTCCTATAAACTGTATATAAGGGCTCAGTCCTATATACTGTATATAAGGGCTCAGTCCTATATACTGTATATAAGGGCTCAGTCCTATATACTGCATATAGTGGATCAGTTCTATATACAGTATATAAGGGCTCAGTCCTATATAATGTATAGAAGGGCTCAGTGCTATATACTGTATATAAGGGATCAGTCCTATATACTGTATATAAGGGCTCAGTCCTATAAACTGTATATAAGGGATCAGTCCTATATACTGTATATAAGGGCTCAGTTCTATATACTGTATATAAGGGATCAGTCCTATATACTGTATATAAGGGCTCAGTCCTATAAACTGTATATAAGGGCTCAGTCCTATATACTGTATATAAGGGCTCAGTTCTATATACTGTATATAAGGGCTCAGTCCTATATACTGCATATAGTGGATCAGTTCTATATACAGTATATAAGGGCTCAGTCCTATATAATGTATAGAAGGGCTCAGTGCTATATACTGTATATAAGGGCTCAGTCCTATATACTGTATATAAGGGCTCAGTCCTATAAACTGTATATAAGGGCTCAGTCCTATATACTGTATATAAGGGCTCAGTCCTATATACTGTATATAAGGGCTCAGTCCTATATACTGCATATAGTGGATCAGTTCTATATACAGTATATAAGGGCTCAGTCCTATATACTGCATAGAAGGGCTCAGTGCTATATACTGTATATAAGGGCTCTGTCCTATATACTGTATATAAGGGCTCAGTCCTATATACTGCATATAGTGGATCAATTCTATATACAGTATATAAGGGCTCAGTCCTATATACTGTATATAAGGGCTCATTCCTATATACTGTATATAAGGGCTCAGTCCTATATACTGTATATAAGGGCTCAGTCCTATATTCTGCATATAGGGGCTTAGTGCTTTATTTACTATTTATTGGCTTAGTGCTTTGTACAGTATGGTGGCTCAGCTCTGTTCCAAGCCAAGAGCTTTGCTCATAGGCTGAGCGCCATCGGTGGCGACCAATGAACGTTGTTCGCGCTTCAATTAAAGTCATCGCAGCTCATTGGTTGCCACGGTCGACCGCGAACAGTCCGCCAAGTGTGGCGCGGCTTGACGGGAGATTTGAATCGGGTTAATTACCCGATGTGTACTGTGGCTATGTGTGCAGAGAGCAGGGAGCCGGCACTGACAGCTGAGAGCAGCGGACGCTGGTAACGAAGGTAAATATCAGGTAACCAAGGTAAGGGCTTCTTGGTTACCTGATGTTTACCGTGGTTACCAGCGTCCGCAGAAGCCGGAACCCTGCTGCCTTCACACGTAGCAGAGTACACATCGGGTAATTAATCCGATGTGTACTGTGGCTAGGTGTGCAGGGAGCCAGCGCTAAGCAGTGTGCGCTGGTAACCAAGGTAAATATTGGGTTGGTTACCCGATATTTACCTTAGTTACCAAGCGCAGCATGCTTCCACGTGTAGCGATGCTCCAGCGATCCCTGCCATGTCAGGTTGCTGGTGGGATCGCTGGAACGTCGCTTAGTGTGACATCTCACCAGCGACCTCCTACCAACTTACCAGCGATCCCTATCAGGTTGTATCGTTGTTGGGATCGCTGGTAAGTTATTTAGTGTGACTGGGCCTTTAGTAAGTATCGTGGTAATTTCTATTTACTTACACAGTTTGTGCCAAGAGTTTTGTTGTACACTTTTTCTCATTGTTATATAATTGTTCACCTACAGTGAAGGAAATAATTATTTGATCCCTTGCTGATTTTGTAAGGTGGCCCACTGACAAAGACATGAACAGTCTATAATTTTAAGGGTAGGTTAATTTTAACAGTGAGAAATAGAATATTAAAAATAAAAGCCAGAACAATCACATTGTATAAATTTATTTGCATTTTGCAGAGAGAAATAAGTATTTGATCCCCTACCAACCATTAAGAGTTCTGGCTACTACAGACCACTTAGACACTCCTAATCAACTCATTGCCTGCACTAAAGACAGCTGTCTTAAATTGTCACCTGTATAAAAAACTCCTGTCCACAGACTCAATTAATTAGTCGGAGTCTAACCTCTACAACATGGGCAAGACCAAATAACTTTCTAAGGATGTCAGGGACAAGATCATAGATCTGCACAAGGCTGGAATGGGCGACAAAACCATAAATAAGACGCTAGGTGAGAAGGAGACGACTGTTGGTGCAATAGTAAGACAATGGAAAAAATACAAAATGAGTGTTAATCGACATCGATCTGGGGCACCATGCAAAATTTCACCTCGTGGGGTATTCAGGATCATGAGGAAGGTGAGAGATCAGCCTAAAACTACATGGGGGAAACTTGTTAATAATCTCGGGGCAGCTGGGACCACTGTCACGAAGAAAACCATTGGTAACACATTACGCCGTAATGGTTTAAAATCCTGAGGTGCCCGCAAAATCTCACTGCTCAAGAAAGCAGATGTGCAGGACCATCTGAACTTTGCTAATGAACACCTGGATGATTCTGAGAGTGATTGGGGGAAGGTGCTGTGGTCAGATGAGACAAAAATGGAGCTCTTTGGCCTTAACTCAACTCGCCGTGTTTGAAGGAAGAGAAATGCTGCCTATAACCTAAAGAACACTGTCCCCACTGTCAATCATGGAGGTGAAAACATTATATTTTGGAGGTGTTTCTCTGCTAAGGGCACAGGACAACTTCCCCACATCAATGGGACAATGGATGGAGCCATGTACTGTAAAATCCTGAGTGACAACCGCCTTCCCTCCACCAGAACATTAAAAATTGGTCATGGCTGGCTCTTCCAGCACGACAATGACCCAAAACATACAGCCAAGGCAACAAAGGAAAGCCTTAAAAAGAAGCACATTAAGATCATGGAGTGGCCTAGCCAGTCTCCAGACCTTAATCTCAAAGAAAACGTATGGAGGGAGCTGAAGTTCAGAGTTGCCAAGTGACAGCCTCAAAAACCTAATGATTTAGAGATGATTTGCAAAGAGTAGTGGAGTAAAATTCCTCCTGGCGTGCACAAACCTCATCATCAACTACAAAAAACGTCCTGCTGTGCTTGCCAACAAGGGTTTTCCCACCAAGTATTACGTCTTGTTTGCCAGATCTATATAATTTATACAATGTGATTTTCTGGATTATATTTTGGATATTTTATCTCTCACTGTTAAAATTAACCTACCCTTAAAATTATAGACTGTTCATGTCCTTGTCAGTGGGCAAACTTACAAAATCAGCAGGGGATCAAATAATTATTTCCTTCACTGTAATTATACACATCTTATCCTATCCCCCACAATACTAGAAAAATTCCCATGATTATCCATTGTCACTAAAGCCCTCATACAAATTAGACCAGAGGTCTCAAACTCAGCTGGGAATCTGGGCCTCACATAGGAAAAAGATTTGAATTTGAGGGGCTGCATTTTTTTGGAGAACAACATCAGAATATTTAGGATACCATATGTTTATTTTCTATACACGTTTCAATCATTTTTTTAAATATTGTTGGTGTGTTAATTTTTTAAATGGCATTCATTATATGGTTTATAGTACAGTTCTATCACTTGGGTCGTTATGAATGTGGCAATAACAAATGTGCTCTTTTTTTGTTTACTTTAGTTTATAGATAAAACAGCATTTTTAGGGGTTCAATATTTTTTCATGCTTTATTTTGAATGTTTTTTACATTTTAACCCCAATTGGCCACATACAGTAATATTATCTTACAATTAGCATTTTTTAGTAATTCTAGCCAACATCCCCATCCTTGTCCCTTTCTTGTAATAATATCCCCATCCTGGTTCCTATGTTGTAGTAATATCCCCATCCTGGTTCCCATATTAAAGTAACACCCCATCCTGATCTCCTACTTGCAGTATTGTCCCCATCTTGTAATAATGTCCCCATCTTGTAGTAATACCCCTTCCTGGTCACCTTGTTGTAATAATGTCCCCATCCTGGTCCCCATCTTGTAGTAATATCCCTATCCTTGTCCTCATTTTGTAGTAATGGCCTATCCTAGTTTGCTTGTGGTAATGTCTCCATCCTGTAATAATGTCCCCATCCTGGTCCCATTCTTGTAGTAATATTCCCATCCTGGTCCCTTTGTAGTACTGTCTCCCACCCTGGTCCTCATCTTGTAGTAATGAATCCATCCCGGTCCCTATCTTGTAGTAATAGCCCCATCAAGTTCCACATAGTGTAGCAATCCTCTATCCTGGTCCCTTTTGTATCCATTATTACGTTTCTGAGGGAAATACTTAAATTTTTGGAACAAAAAGCACCTTTTTGGCCATGACTGTGTATATATATATATATATCTAATTGCCTTATTCTGTCTATCTGTGTTGCTCCAAAATGACGTCATTACAGTGACAACCGTCGCATTGGCCGCTCGGCTCGACCCAGCCCCGCCCGCACGCATTGGCTGCTTGGCTCGGCCACGCCCCTGTACACATTGGCCGCTCGGCTCGGCCATGCCCCCTGCACGCATTGGCCGCAAGGCCTGTCACGGCCACGCCCCCTGCACACTTTGCCCGCTTGGTTTTGCCCGGCCATGCTCCCCGCACACTGTGCCTGCTCGGCAACGCCCCCCACACACTGTTCTTGCTCGTCCACGCCCCCGCACACTGTGCCCACTCGGCCATGCCTCCCGCACACTGTGCCCACTCTGCCAAGCCTCCTGCACACTGTGCCCGCTCAGCAACGCCCCCCCGCACACTTTGCCTGCTCTGCCATGCCCCCCGCACACTTTGCCTGCTCAACCACGCCCCCCGCACACTTTGCCTGCTCAGCCATGCCCCCCACACATGGTGGGCACCTATACACCTCCCCCCAGGACTACTCCATCTATTAGACACCTCCTCCCAGGACTACTCCACCTATTAGACACTTCCCCCCAGGACTACTCCACCTATTAGACACCTCCCCCAGGACTACTCCACCTATTACACTCCTCTTCCCCCAGGACTACTCCTCCTATTAGACTCCTCTTCCCCCAGGACTACTCCACCTATAAGACTCCTCTCACCCAGGACTACTCCTCCTATTAGACTCCTCTCCCCACAGAACTACTACTCCTATTAGACTCCTCCCCCCAGGACTACTCCTCCTATTAGACTCCTCCCCCCAGGACTACTCCTCTTATTAGACTCCTCTTCCCCCAGGACTACTCCACCTATAAGACTCCTCTCACCCAGGACTACTCCTTCTATTAGACTCCTCTCCCCACAGAACTACTACTCCTATTAGACTCCTCCCCCCAGGACTACTCCTCCTATTAGACTCCTCCCCCCAGGACTACTCCTCCTATTAGACTCATCGCCCCCAGGACTACTACTCCTATTAGACTCCTCTCCCCCAGGACTACTCCTCCTATTAGACTCCTCTCCCCCAGGACTACTCCTCCTATTATCCTCCTCTCCCCCAGGACTACTCCTACTATTATCCTCCTCTACCCCCAAGACTATTCCTCCTATTATCCTCCTCTCACCCCAGGACTACTCCTCCTCTTATACTCCTCTCTCCCCAGGACTACTCCTTCTATTATACTCCTCTCCCACAGGACTACTCCTCCTATTAGACATCTCTCCCCCCAGGACTACTCCTCCTATTATACTCCTCTCCCCCCAGGACTACTCCTCCTATTATACTCCTCTCCCCCAGGACTACCCCTCCTATTATCCTCCTCTCCCCCCAGGACTACTCCTATTATCCTCCTCTCCCCCCAACACTACTCCTCCTATTATCCTCCACTCCCCCAGGACTACTCCTTCTATTATACTCCTCTCCCCCCAGGACTACTCTTCCTATTATACTCCTCTCTCCCCAGGACTACTCCTTCTATTATACTCCTCTCCCCCCAGGACTACTCCTCCTATTATACTCCTCTCCCCCCAGGACTACTCCTCCTATTATACTCCTCTCCCCCAGGACTACCCCTCCTATTATCCTCCTCTCCCCCCAGGACTACTCCTATTATCCTCCTCTCCCCCCAACACTACTCCTCCTATTATCCTCCACTCCCCCAGGACTACTCCTTCTATTATACTCCTCTCCCCCCAGGACTACTCTTCCTATTATACTCCTCTATCCCCAGGACTACTCCTTCTATTATACTCCTCTCCCCCCAGGACTACTCCTCCTATTATACTCCTCTCCCCCCAGGACTACTCCTCCAACACACACACTGCACAAAACATACCTCCTCCCAAAACACACACACGCACCCCACACACACACCCACACAAACCGCGCAACACACACAGCACCACACACAACGTTGCAGACACACAGCGCTCCACAAACAACGCAACACACACAACACAACACACAAACAACACCGCTCTCACACACCCCCCACCCAGACAACACCCAGAACATGTACAGCGCCCTACACAAACACTTGGCAACTACACACAACAACATATATATATATATATATATATATATATATATATATATATACACACAACAAAATTCATACATTAACTACACAATAAATTCTAGTATACCCGATGCGTTAGAATCGGGCCACCTTCTAGTATATACCATATATATATATATATATATATATACATATACACACACACACACACACACACACACACACACACATACACACACACATACACACACATATATACTGGATATACTGGACATCAAAATTAGAGATCAACACAAAATTTCCTAAATCTTACGGTCATTGTGTAGTGCAAAAATTGTGCAAAAATGTATATACTAAGTACCCTGTTATTAAGCACTTGCAATTTATTTATTTATAGTCAGGGTATTTTTCATACAATTTTTCTCCTTGGTTTTTGTCTAGTCTTGAGGCTGCAATTCACATGCTTGTAATGTTGCATGTTTATTGAACATTTGTTACAGCTCAGTTTTTTGGTGTTTTTTGTCTGCTATCTTGCTTTATTGCAATTTGGGGGCACAGCCGTCCTTATACTGAGGCTGAACAACTAACTGCTTCCCACTTTGATGTGTTTTTAATCTGGGACCCAGCTGACCACTTCTTACCATTCACATTGGAGTTTTTGATAGACACAAGTCAGGTATGTATAAGGCTAAGTTCACACACTGCGTTTTTTTGACGCTGCGTTTTTGTGCGGTTTTTGTGGCAAAAAACGCACAAAAACGCACCCGCAGGAAAAAAAGGCGGCAAAAAACGCATGTGTTTTTACCGTGTGTTGGTGCATTTTTTGCCGCGTTTTGCTGTGTTTTTGCTTACTGCGTTTTTATGCATTTTTTATCAGTGAACAATGCCATTAAAGATTGTTGAAAAAAAAAAAAAAAGAAAAAAGGTCTGATGTCATTTCCTTCTTCAATATGTTCTTCATTCTCCACTAGTGTATGCAGGAGAGCAGACAGCTGCAGAACTACAAGGCTCAGCATGCTCCATCAAGGACTGTATGCTGGAGGGAGAGGCAGGGGGAGCAGAACTACAAGGCTCAGCATCCTCCATCCAATAGTGTATGCAGGAGAGCAGACAGCAGCTGTCAAACTACAAGGCTCAGCATCCTCCATCCAATAGTGTATGCAGGGGAGCAGACAGCAGTTGTCGAACTACAATGCTCAGCATCCTCCATCCAGGACTGTATGCAGGATTTCTTTGCCCCCCCAAAAAAATGACGTTGGCTTCGCCATATTTTTGTATGCTAGCAGGCTGGGAACCAAAAATATAGGGAAGCCCTTTTTTTTAATTATTTCATGAGTTTCATGAAATAATAATTAAAAAAAAAAATGACGTGGTCTTCGCCCAATTTTTGTGTCCAGCCAGGTACAACTAGGCAGCTGGGGATTGGAATTTTCAGCTCAGGGTGCCCAAGCTTTCTGGGCACCCCTGCTGCGAATTGCACTCCGCAGCCGCCCCAGAAAATGGTGCTTTCATATAAGTGCCATCTTTTGGCATTGTATCCAACTCTTTCAGCTGCCCTGATGCCGGGTGGCTCGCTGGGTAATAATGGGGTTAGGGCTAGCTGTATATTATAAACTGACCCTAAGCCCGAAATTCATGGTGTCACGCCAATATTAGGCATAGCCACCATGAATTTCTAGTAAAGATAAAAAAAAAAAAAAAAACACAACACACAGAAAAATATTTTTATTAGAAATAAAACACAACACAATTAGTGACTCCATCTTTATTGAAATAAAGAACCCCCCTCCGCAGTAATCCTGGGTCAAGGGTTCCGCGCCGTCCAATCCAGATCCAATATCATATGATCGGTTTGCTGGAAGGCAAAGCGATCAGATGATGTGTCAGGATCAAGGATGTGAATCACATGACACTGCAGCTGATTGTATAAAAGCCGGTTATACAATCAGCTGATGCATCAGTGCAAATAAAAAAAAAAAATACACACTTCAGTGCAGCGTTGGACTAGCTACCAGAGGAAACTCCAGTAATGCCAGGTCTGGATTCAGGTACCTGCACTGCACTCCGGAGCTCTCACCTGAGCTCCGGCGTGCAGCCGAGACTGTACAGAGAGCGGCGAGTGATTGATTCCCCGGCACTTGCAGTCAGTTCATGACAGCTGCAGACATCCCGGGCTAATCTCCGGTGCTCTCACCTGAACTCCGGAGATTAGCCCGGGATGTCTGCAGCTGTCATGAACTGACTGCAAGCGCCGGGGAATCAGTCACTCGGTGCTCGCTGTACAGTCTAGGCTGATGCATCAGTGCAAAACTCCCCCAGAAAAAACACTACACACGGAGCTGCCGGTAATCATCTGATGAAGTCTCCTGACGGCATCAGCTGATTGCCCAGCCGGCTGTAAAAAGCTGGCGTCACCGCGAGACTTACGATCAGCTGATGCGTCAGGTGACTGAATCAGGTGATCCACCACCAGGTCCTGCAGCCATCGTACGTGCCTGGGAGCCGGCACACAGCTGGAGTGGGGGTGACGGTATTGGGAGAGAAGCTGGGAGCGGACATGGCACCGGGAGTCTGCAGACAGGTGAGTATGACATTTTTCTACTGTTCACTTTTGATTTAGCATCCGCTTCCATCTCCCGCCCGTACATGGCACCGCACGGGAGCTGACATGGCACAGGGCGGGAAATGGAAGCAGCGGTGGCGGTACCGGGAGGATTCACGCTTCTGTGTTTACTGACAGAAGGAATCCTCTTCCTGTACATATCACTTTACTACCCACCCCTTGCTTTTATAGCTGCTTTTTTAGTCATAGCTATATTTGCAATTTGCGTTTCTCATTGCGTTTTTCAACATCCCATTGCACTCTATGGATGAAAAACGCGGTGGAAAACGCGGAAATAATTGACATGCTGCGATTTTTTGGGCACCACAAAAACGCAGCTAAAAAAAACGCTGTGTGCAGACAGCAAAAATGAAAACTCATAGACTTTGCTGGGTAAGCAAAGTCATGCAGTTTTCTGAGCAAAAACGCACCCGAAAAAACGCGCAAAAACGCCGCGAAAAACGCACTGTGTGAACTTACCCTAATGGTTTTAACTTTAGTTGGTTAGGGACTGTCCCAGATGGGTACACCGTGACGAGGTGGGACAGCTTCCTACCTTTTTGCAAAAATGTATATACTAAGTACCCTGTTATTAAGCACTTGCAATTTATTTATTTATAGTCAGGGTATTTTTCATGCAATTTTTCTCCTTGGTTTTTTTCTAGTCTTGAGGCTGCAATTCACATGCTTGTAATGTTGCATGTTTATTGAACATTTGTTACAGCTCAGTTTTTTGGTGTTTTTTGTCTGCTATCTTGCCTTATTGCAAGTTGGGGGCACAGCCCTCCTTATACTGAGGCTGAACAACTAAGGGGTGCTTTACACATAGCGAGATCGCTACCGAAATCGCTGCTACGGCACGGTTTTGGTGACGCAACAGTGACCTCATTAGCGATCGCGCTGTGTGTGACACTGAGCAACGATCTGGCCCCTGCTGCGAGATCGCTGCTCGTTACACACAGCCCTGGTTCGTTTTCTTCAAAGGCGCTCTCCCGCTGTGACACACAGATCGCTGTGTGTGACAGTGAGAGAGCGACGAAATGAAGCGAGCAGGGAGCAGGAGCCGGCATCTGGCAGCTGCGGTAAGCTGTAACCAGGGTAAACATCGGGTAACCAAGGTGGTTACCTGATATTTCCCTTAGTTACCAGCCTCCGCAGCTCTCATGCTGCCTGTGCTGCCGGCTCCGGCTCTCTGCACATGTAGCTGCAGTACACATCGGGTTAATTAACCCGATGTGTACTGTAGCTAGGAGAGCAAGGAGCCAGCGCTAAGCAGTGTGCGCGGCTCCCTGCTCTCTGCACATGTAGCGATGTTATGATCGCTGCTGCGTCGCTGTGTTTGACAGCTATGCAGCGATCATAACAGCGACTTACCAGGTCGCTGATACGTCACATAAAATGGTGACGTACCAGCGACGTCGTTGTCGCTGTCGCTATGTGTGAAGCACCCCTAACTGCTTCCCACTTTGCTGTGTATTTAATCTGGGACCCAGCTGACCACTTCTTACCATTCACATTGGAGTTTTTGATAGACACAAGTCAGGTATGTATAATGGTTTTTTTAACTTTAGTTGGTTAGGGACTGTCCCAGATGGATACACCGTGACGAGGTGGGACAGCTTCTTACCTTTTTGCAAAAATGTATATACTAAGTACCCTGTTATTAAGCACTTGCAATTTATTTATAGTCAGGGTATTTTTCATACAATTTTTATCCTTGTTTTTTTCTATTGTGTAGTTCTATGTGATTGTATCCTAACATTAGTAAACTAGCAGTATTTTACGCTTATTCCATCAATTGAATTTATTACAGATCATATATTAAAAATGTAACTGAGATAAATGAAAAAGATCACTGATCAAAATTAGAGAACACTTTCAGAAACCTGCACGTTATTGGTGTTAGTCTGGCACCTGGTGCAAATTTCCTTTATTATCTGCCAAACCTATGTAACTGGCAGCCTAACTTTCCAGTTTGCACTGACTTTGCAAAGTGGTGTGCAGTTCCAAAGTGACTCAAACCCCTCTGGCAGCAGGCTATCCAGATGAAGGCCTAAGGGGTGACCCTATCAGCCATAGCAAAAGAAGTTGGTCATTCCAAGTCTGTGATTTTGGGACTATTGCATCTTTACAACATCACAAACTCTTTCAAGTCCCCCTAGAAGAATGATTGCCCATGAAAGACAAATGCAAGAGAGGACAGGATAATCCAGAGAATATCTATGGGTAATCATTTCAACACTGCAGCTGGAATTGCTCACCAGTTCAGCACTGAACAGGGTAAGGATCTGTCTCGTCATACAGTGTCACGATGTTTAAGAGCATTTGGACTAAAAACCCACTCTGCAGTGACCAAACCTCTCATTAGCAGAAAGAATCAAAAGGCTAGACTCTCGCCATTGGTGAGCAGCATTTTGTGTGGACAGAGGAAGAGTTCCACAGTTCATTTTAGTGATAAAAGCAAGTTTAATTTATTTGGGTCCGATGGGAAACATTATGTTCCAGGGAAAACTGGGGAAAGACTGAACCTAAAGTGTGTTAAGAAGTTATTGAAAGATGTTGGAGGAAGTGTCTTGGTTTGGGGAACGTTTTCTGCAGCAGGTGTTGGACCTCTCAGACAGCTACATGGCAGAGTGAATGCAAGTGTGTATCAGAAACTTCTTCAACAACATGTGGTTCCTTACTTGTGTTCATCATTGAATCAGCCAGCAATTTTCATGCAGGACAATGCTTCCTGTCACACAGCAAAACAGGTAAAGCAGCTCCTTGAAACAGAAAACAGAATCTCCATCAGCTGGATTACTTGCGGTCAGTAGCTAGATTCGGGAACTCCCAATCATCACGGCAGCATACTACATGGAGGCATCTGTGGATTACATCGGGCTCCCAGCTTCTATGCACTGTAACGGAGTTGTGCCTGTTGCACAACAGAGACAGGTGAGTAAACTCACCGTGTGTGCTCTGGTTGATTCAGTCTGATATACACAGGAGCACTGGTGATAGACAAAGGAAAAAAGATAAATATCAGCTCACCACATAGACGTCTTCTAACAGTAGCCAATGAGAGTATGTAGAAACAATGTACGGATCCTGTGGCCGATATCCACGTAGAAGCACAGGAAGAAAGGAGTTTGAATCGAGCACTGATAAAATAAACTTCTTGCTTTATTCCATAAAGGTACCGTCACACTAAGCAACTTACCAGCGATCCCAACAACGATAGGGATCGCTGGTAAGTTGCTAGGAGGTTGCTGGTGAGATGTCACACTGCGACGCTCCAGCGATCCCACCAGCAACCTGACCTGGCAGGGATCGCTGGAGCGTGGCTACACGAGTTGCTGGTGAGCTCACCAGCAACCAGTGACCAGCCCCCAGCTCCTTGCTCTCCTAGTACAGCACACATCGGGTTAATTACCTGATGTGTGCTGCAGCTAAATGTGCACAGAGCAGGGAGCAGCGCACACTGAGCGCTGGCTCCCTGCTCTCCTACTTACAGCACACATCAGGTTAATTAACCCGATGTGTCCTGCAGCTAGCTACATGTGCACAGAGCAGGAGCCGGCAGCACAGGCAGTGAGAGCGGGGGAGGCTGGTATCAAAGGTAAATATCGGGTAACCAAGGACAGGGCTTCTTGGTTACCCGATGTTTACATTGGTTACCAGCCTCTGCAGAAGCCGGCTCCTGCTGCCTGCAGATTTAGTTGTTGCTCTCTTGCTGTCACACACAGCGATCTGTGCTTCACAGCAGGACAGCAACAACTAAAAAATGGCCCAGGACATTCAGCAACAACCAACGACCTCACAGCAGGGGCCAGGTTGTTGCTGGATGTCACACACAGCAACATCGCTAGCAACGTCACAAAAGTTGTTCGTTAGCAGCGATGTTGCTAGCGATGTTGCTTAGTGTGACGGGGCCTTTACATTAAAAAAAGATAGTGAAAAAGATTAAGATATCTCCAGATTGAAACGTGGCCAAATGACGCGTTTCGAACAACTATATGTTCTTGATCACATTGAACATTATTTTGAAGGAGAGACAACATAATATGTTCTCTCCTTCAACATAATGTTTAATGTGATCAAGAACATATAGTTGTTCGAAACGCTTCATTTGGCCACATTTTAATCTGGAGATGCCTTAATCTTTTTCACTATCGTGTTTTTAACGTTAAATAATAATAAAGCAAGAAGTTTATTTTATTAGTGCTGGATTCAAACTCCTTTTTTCCTACACAGGAGCACTCCCTGTTTAATTTTATTTTTATTGTCACACAGCAAAACTGGTAAAGTAGTTCCTTGAGACAGAAAACATTCAAGCAATGAAACGGCCAGCCCAGAGTCCTGATCTAAACCCAATAGAAAACCTCTGGAAAATTCTTGGTGACAAAGTTATGGCCAAGAAACCCACAACAGTCAAAGAACTGTGGAAGAGACAGTAAGAGGAGTGGCTCAAAATTACACCAGAGCAGTGTGAGAGACTAGTGATGTCCTGTGGCCACAGATGTGCTGAAGTCATTCAAAGCAAAGGCCTGTACACGTCCTACTGATTGGTGACTGTTGTTACCTTCAGAAAATGTACTTATAATCTTTCTCTGTGCTACAGTTATTGCTGTTCTCTAATGATCATCAAATTTTGGGCAAAATAAAGGTTTAATGTTGATAAACTTTGGATCATTTGTAAAACACTGGTCTAGTGGCATAGTGTACTCCTTACAAAAACTTTCAAATGTTGATCAATATAGATTACATTATTTCTGAAAAAAGCAAGTGGTCATACATTGTTCCCTAGTTTTGATCTCCAGTGTATATAGATGCACATCCAGCTTAGGCTGCTTTTACACATCCGGTTTTTGCAGTGCGGCTCAATCCGGCTCAAAAACCTATGCAACAGATGCGGCGGAAAAACCGGATCCATGGCATAAGTTTTTCCATGCGGCCTGTCCGTTTTTTGACAGTTGCGGCTTAATACTGAGCATGTGCAGTGCAAAAAAACGCATCCGGCGGCCGGATGCGTTTTTTTTGCCACAGGACACCATATCCGGTGTCCATAGGCTTGCATTGTAAATTGCGCCTTATCGCGCCGGATGCGGCGCGATGCGTTTTTTTTCGCCGCACAAAAAATCGTGCCAGGCAACGTTCCATCCGGCCACCGCATGGGCTAAATATGCCGCATCTGGCAAAAAACGGACGCAACGCAAGGCCATGCGGCACAATATGGCGCTAATGCAAGTCTATGCGGAAAAAATGCAACCGGCGGCAAAAAAAAACGGTTGCGGTTTTTCTGCAAGCGCCGTATTGTGCCGCTCAGCAAAAACCGGATGTTTGAAAGCAGCCTTAAGCAGGGGCTGGGGTCGGCGGCACCCCCCCCACCCCCTGCGACCGTCCTGCCTCTGTCTTCAGCTTATGGACTGCTTACCTTTCAGCTCCTTGAGAAAGCTAGAGCGAAACACGTGTAGGAGTGAGGAGCCACACACAGGAATCACCACCTTGTTACTAGATAAACTTTATGTCTATTGTTATGCGTATATGCTATTGATTGCTTCATCTGTTTGTGTGATCTGTCCCATACACTGTGGACATAGTGTATGGTATCAGACACTTATGTAGGCAAGAGACTATCTATATGTATTTATTGTTTAGACCCACTTTATAATGACTATATCCTGATATTTATTGCTATTTATTGCTATTCAATGTTTGGTACATTACTGATTGATATAGGTATTTTACAATTATTTATTAACTAAACTACCTCTTTTTGTACTATTAACATCTATGGATATAATTTATTGGGACAGGGCTATATTATAATGTCCATTTTTTTACATTAGGTTACAGTCATATGAAAAAGTTTGGGCACCCCTATTAATGTTAACCTTTTTTCTTTATAACAATTTGGGTTTTTGCAACAGCTATTTCAGTTTGATATATCTAATAACTGATGGACTGAGTAATATTTCTGGATTGAAATGAGGTTTATTGTACTAACAGAAAATGTGCAATCCGCATTTAAACAAAATTTGACCGGTGCAAAAGTATGGGCACCTCAACATAAAAGTGACATTAATATTTTGTAGATCCTCTTTTTGCAAAAATAACAGCTATGCACCCCAATTTGGGATGTATTCCATCTGTATAGATTTTGGCGTTTGGTGACTGTTCACATTGGGTCATCAGGCTTTGTCCACAGGCTATATATATACTTCATGCAGCATTTGCTTGGACCTGTCCCGCCCACAGCCATGACTCAGTCATGGGTACGGGACTGCAATAGACCAGGTGAGTGCTGCTGAGAGCAGTTCTGCTATTTATATGTGAGGCCGCATGGCACATTTTATAAAAATATTTTAGTGTAGGACTGCTTCAAATGAGATTTGCCGTGACGTGGCGAAGCAGCTCAAGAAATTGCAATTTTTTGCCAAAAATCTCAAAAAAAAAAAAAAAAAAAAAAAAAAAAAAAATTTTATAATGCAGTTTGGAATATTTGATGCCTTAGTGCACATTGGTGCTGGCTCTTTGTTGTTTCTTTGTTGAATTGGTCGGTGGTTGACCTCCACCTTTTTGCAAAAATAACAGCTATGCACCCCAATTTGGGATGTATTCCATCTGTATAGATTTTGGCGTTTGGTGACTGTTCACATTGGGTCATCAGGCTTTGTCCACAGGCTATATATATACTTCATGCAGCATTTGCTTGGACCTGTCCCGCCCACAGCCATGACTCAGTCATGGGTACGGGACTGCAATAGACCAGGTGAGTGCTGCTGAGAGCAGTTCTGCTATTTATATGTGAGGCCGCATGGCACATTTTATAAAAATATTTTAGTGTAGGACTGCTTCAAATGAGATTTGCCGTGACGTGGCGAAGCAGCTCAAGAAATTGCAATTTTTTGCCAAAAATCTCAAAAAAAAAAAAAAAAAAAAAAAAAAAAATTTTATAATGCAGTTTGGAATATTTGATGCCTTAGTGCACATTGGTGCTGGCTCTTTGTTGTTTCTTTTTTCTAATAACTGATGGACTGAGTAATATTTCTGGATTGAAATGAGGTTTATTGTACTAACAGAAAATGTGCAATCCGCATTTAAACAAAATTTGACCGGTGCAAAAGTATGGGCACCTCAACATAAAAGTGACATTAATATTTTGTAGATCCTCTTTTTGCAAAAATAACAGCCTTTAGTCGCTTACTGTAGCTTTTAATGAGTTCCTGGATGAAGGTATATTTGACCATTCCTGTTTACAAAACAATTCCAGTTCAGCTAAGTTTGATGGTCGCCGAGCATGGACAGCACGCTTCAAATCATCCCACAGATTTTCAATGATATTCAGGTCTGGGGACTGGGATGCCATTCCAGAACATTGTAATTGTTCTTCTGTATGAATGCCTGAGTAGATTTGGAGCGGTGTTTTGGATCATTGTCTTGCTGAAATATCCATCTCCTTCAGCTTCGTCACTGATTCTTGCGCATTATTGTCAAGAATCTGCTGATACTGAGTTGAATCCATGCGACCATCAACTTTAACAAGATTCCCGGTGCCGGCATTGGCCACACAGCCCCAAAGCATAATGGAACCTCCACCAAATTTTACTGTGGGTAGCAAGTGCTTTTCTTGGAATGCCGTGCTTTTTTGCCTCCATGCATAACGCCTTTTTGTATGACCAAACAACTCAATCTTTGTTTCATCAGTCCACAAGACCTTCTTCCAAAATGTAACTGGCTTGTCCAAATGTGCTTTTGCATACCTCAGGCGACTCTGTTTGTGGCGTACTTGCAGAAACAGCTTCTTTCGCATCACTCTCCCATACAGCTTCTCTTTGTGCAACGTGCGCTGTATTGTTGACTAATGCACATTGACAACATCTGCAGCAAGATGATGCTGCAGGTCTTTGGAGGTGGTCTGTGGATTGTCCTTGACTGTTCTCACCATTCTTCTTCTCTGCCTTTCTGATATTTTTCTTGGCCTGCCACTTCTGGGCTTAACAAGATCTGTACCTGTGTTCTTCCATTTCCTTACTATGTTCCTCAGAATGGAAACTGACAGTTTAAATCTCTGAGACAATTTTTTGTATCCTTCCCCTGAACAACTATGTTGAATAATCTTTGTTTTCAGATCATTTGAGAGTTGTTTTGAGGAGCCCATGATGCCACTCTTCATAGTAGATTCAAATAGGAAAACAACTTGCAAGTGGCCATCTTAAATACCTTTTCTCATGATTGGATACACCTGCCTATGAAGTTCAAAGCTCAATGAGATTACAAAACCAATTTAGTGCTTTAGTAAGTCAGTAAAAAGTAGTTAGGAGTGTTCAAATCAAGAAATTGATGAGGGTGCCCATACTTTTGCATCGGTCAAATTTTGTTTAAATGCGGATTGCACATTTTCTGTTAGTACAATAAACCTCATTTCAATCCAGAAATATTACTCAGTTCATCAGTTATTAGATATATGAAACTGAAATAGCTGTTGCAAAAACCTAAATTGTTATAAAGAAGAAAGGTTAACATTAATAGGGGTGCCCAAACTTTTTCATATGACTGTATTTATTGAGCTCATTATTTATTCTGGCATATATTAATTTTAGCTGGTGGTGATACCAGTATCCCACGTAGTAATCCATTGTTTGGGACTTTTTGATTATTTCTGTCTGTGATTCTGTACATAATACCTACCATTTAGCATTTTATGCTGTTTTACTTATTAATTTTAACACAAATCAATAAAAAAATGGTTTTAATTTCCTGACGCTGTCACTTCGTTTTTTAGCTGTTCACATATGACTAATGTTTGATAAAAATGACACCAAACTATGTAGGATATTAAAAACTAACCTTGATGGTACAATATTACAAAAAGATCTGGATAAGATGTCAGAATGGGCAGATACTTGGCAAATAAGATTTAATGTTGATAAATGTAAAGTAATGCACCTAAGACAGAGTAATCCTATAGCTGCGTATACATTAAATGGAAGTAAACTCGGGACTACAGAACAGGAGAAGGACTTGGGTATTCTCATTACAAATAAGCTGAGTAGCAGTACTCAATGTCAGGAAGCAGCTGCTAAAGCAAACAAGATTTTAGGGTGTATAAAAAGAGAGATTAGATCCCGTGATCCCAACGTATTGTTACCCCTCTGTAAATCACTTGTAAGGCCACATCTGGAATATGGGATCAAGTTTTGGGCTCCACATTTTAAAAAGGACATTCAGAAGTTAGAGTCAGTTCAAAGGCGGCTAACTAGACTACTATAAGTAATAAGTAATGGAAGACCTCCCATATGATGAGAGGTTGAAAAAGTTGGATTTGTAATACCCCACAGAAGCGAGCAGAAATCCTCTATGAAATGCACAAAATGGGGGTTCGAGTGCTATATATTCAGGAGACACATTTTAAGAGTAACCATTTCCCTGAGGTAAAAAACAAATATTTTACACAGTGGTACCATAGCTGTAACCCAGATTCTAGATCTAAAGGGGCCAGCATAGCCATTCAAAAAAGCATGCAGCATACCTTAATTGGAGCAGACACAGAAGAGCGGGGACGCTTTGTGTTTTTGAAAATATCGGTAAAGAATCAGACGTATACTTTTGCTAATCTGTATCTCTCTAACAAAGACCAGGTTAAATCTTTCCGGAGGTATCTGCGACGGTTGGAGGGATTCATGGAGGGATTTCTAATACTGGGTTGTGACTTCAACATGATTATGGATAAGACAATGGACTCCTCTTCTGGTAAGTCCTCAATTCCCTCTTCGCAGCTGTCCACATTGAAGGCACATTTAGCCAAATTACAGCAGTTGACGTCAGGCGGATCCTACATCCGAGAGAGAGATTATACTTTCTATTCGTCCCTCCACGATACATATAGTAGAATTGATAACTTTTTTATTTCACATCATCATCTGGGTTGGGGACCTGTTGCTTCAGTTGGCACTATGACCTTGTCCGATCATGCATCCATTTTTCTCTCCTTCCAACCACCGGGTGGAGGTGCCAAACAATGGAGTTGGCGTCTAAACCCCAATTTATTGCAGGATGAGACTACGGTTGAGGCAGTCAAAAAAACAAGTGAGGAATTTCTTTGTGTTCACGATAAAGATGAGACCCCACGCCCTGTTCAATAGGAAGCTATGAAATGTGTCATTCGTGGCGTTTTAATAAGGGAAGGGTCACGACTAAAAAAAGAAAGAGCGGCTCACATCACTGAGTTGATAGCTCAAATTTAGGGTCTAGAGAGGAAACACAAACAGAATCCAACAGATGTAACTATGATCGAACTAAATAAGATTAGAGAAGATCTGAAGAAATTGGTGGATCAGAGTTATCTTTCACATAGGGAAAAGATGTGCAGCTTCTTTTATGAATTTGCGGACAAATGTGGACGTCCATTAGCAAGACACATACATCCAAGTACTTTCAACACATATATTCCGAAGATTCATAACGCTAAGGGGGAGGATGTCCATGAAACTAATCGGATTGCCCAAACTTTTAAAGACTACTACAAGTCTTTATATAATATCAGAGGACAATATGCAGACATGTCCCAGTCACGGAAGCAGGCAAAAATTGATCAATACATTGAGCAAACGGCACTCCCCACTCTGTCAAGTACTATTAGTAAGGATCTAGACCAACATTTTAGAGCGGAAGAAATAGAGGAGGTAATTAAATTAACCCAACCCAATAAATGTCCTGGCCCTGACGGCTTTACGGATAAATTCTATAAACTATTGTCGCCACTTTTATCGCCCTTCTTGGTCAAAGTGTTTAATGATGTCTCACTCTCAAAGCCGTTCTCTAATCAAACACTGGAAGCGCATATTTCTCTCATTCCAAAACCGGGGAAAGACCCAAATCTTTGCTCAAATTATAGACCCATTTCGCTCATTAACCTTGATGTTAAATTGATTTCTAAAATAATAGCTATGAGATTGGCCACTCACCTACCATACTTAATCCATAATGACCAAGTGGAATTTATCCCAGCACGGGAAGCCCGAGACAATACTATAAAGACTTTATTACTTATGTCTCATGCCAAGTCAAGTCATATCCCATCCTGCATTTTAACAATTGACGCCGAAAAGGCATTTGACCGAGTAGACTGGTCATTTCTTCACAGTGCCTTAAAACAGATAAACATTGGTCCTAATTTACTTAATAAAATTATGGCCTTAAACCATAACCATAACCCGTCAGCTAGGGTCAGATGTAATGGGGTACACTCGGGCTCCTTCGGTATCACTAATGGCACTAGGCAGGGATGCCCACTATCACCACTATTGTATGTCATTGTAATGGAACACCTAGCAGTTGCGCTAAGGAGTAATCCAGACAGCCATGGCATTTTGATAGGCCAACATAAAGATAAATTGTCCCTATTCGCGGATGATCTTTTGTTATATGTCACAAATCCGAGGGTGTCCCTGCCGGTGATCATGAGGGAGTTCGACAGGTATGGCTTTGTGAGTAATTTTAAGGTGAATCTTACCAAGTCAGAAATACTAAATGTTAATCTACCGACAACAGAACAACAGGCCCTATAAAACCTTTTTCCATTCAATTGGTGTTCTTCCTCAATGCAATATCTGGGAGTAAAGCCTGCTTTACACCATACGATCCAGCATACAATATCGTATGCGATCGTACCCGCCCCCATTGTATGTGCGGCACGTTCAATTTGTTGAACGTGTCGCACAAACGAATAACCCCCCGTCACACGTACTTACCCGTCCTTACGACCTCGATGTGGACGGCGAACATCCACTTCCTGGAGTGGGAGGGACGTTCGGCGTCACATCGACGTCACGCGGCAGCTGGCCAATAGAAGCGGAGGGGAGGAGATGAGCGGGACATAAACATCCCGCCCACCTCCTTCCTTCCGCATTGCCGGTGGGAGCCGCAGGACGTAGGTAAGATCTGTTCATCGTTCTCGGGGTGTCACACACTAAGATGTGTGCTACCACGGGTACGATGAACAACCTGACGTTCAATTTTTAGGAAATGAATGACGTGCATGCGATGAACGTTTTACCGTTCAATCGCAATCGCACGTAGCTGTTACATGCTACAATGTAACTTACGATGCCGGATGTGCGTCACTTACGACGTGACCCCACCGACACATCGTAAGATATATTGTAGCGTGTAAAGCACCCTTAACACTGACACCAGACCCCTCACAACTTTTTCGACTCAATTATCAACCTTTAGTCACCCGAATAATAAAAGACCTTCAGAAATACAGGTGGGTGAAACTATCATGCTTTGGCAAAATTAATGTTATTAAAATGGACATCCTCCCCAAGCTACTCTACCTTATCCAGGCTGTGCCGATAGCGTTGCCAAATAGTTTTTTTAAGCAACTTAATACGGCATGTTCTAAACTGGTGTGGGGAAAGACAAAAACAAGACTTGCACGGAAGCTCTTCTGTAAACATAAAAGAAGAGGAGGGGCAGGTTTACCAGACTTCAGGAACTATCACAGAGCAAGTGTCCTTGTCAGAATCATAGATTGGTTCCATTGTGCGGATGTAAAGCAGTGGGTCTCTCTTGAGAATGATCTTTCATCAGTCAAATTGTCTTCACTCCCTTGGGTCTCCAAAAAGTTCCGTCAACAGCTCACACTACATGCTTCACTGACACGAGATCTACGTAGAATTTGGGATAACCTTATAACGAAATAAGCTCTCTCGGGTGTCCCGGGTCCCATGACACCAATATTTGACAACCCTGACTTCCCATTGGGAGTGGGGGTAGAGAGGTTTTTAATGTGGACAGTTAAGGCCCCGTCACACAGAGATAAATCTTTGGCTGCTAGATATGGGGAGACAGAAGGCGCAATAGGGTCTTACCCGATATTTACCGTGTAGAAATATATAGAAGGGTACACTCACCTGGTCGAGTTGTGCCAGCCACAGTGTGACGTCGCTGTGACGCCGAACGCCTCTCCCCCTTCAGGAAGAGGATGTTCGCCGCCCACAGCAAGGTCGTCCGGGAGGTAAGTACGTGTGACGGGGGGTCGCGACTTTGTGCGCCACAGGCAACTAATTGCCCGTGACGCACAAACAACGGGGGCGGGTACGATCGCTCGTGCGATTGCGCGATAGATCGTCCCGTGTGACGCCAGCATTACACAAAATATACCCCTCAGTCTCAGACTCCTGCTGAAGATGAGGTTCAGCCTCTGGTAACATGCTACATATATGGTGGGCTTTCCCATCTATTCAGCAACTGTGGAATAAAATCTTTGATGTTTATTCACATGTCTCTGGTGAGATGGTACCTAGAACCCCACAAATTGGCTTGCTGTCCATGATTCCAGGGTCTATTAAAGTAATTAAACAAGGTCTTTTGAAACATTTGCATGACAGCTGCACACTCAATAATTCCAAGAAAGTGGCGATGCCAATGCCCCTACCTTAAGAGACTGGTTTGTTGAATTGGATTTCTTAAGCAGAATGGAGAGATTGTCTTCCCACAGTGAGATGCACCCAGAACGATACTATATGGTATGGCAGAGCTGGATTTTGTTTCGGGATTCACCCCAATTTGCACATTTTGGATCCAGTTCTATTCCTGGTAAAGGTATACCTTGGTTTGGAACATATTGTCTAACGTGAGATTCTTAGGATCCCCCTCCCCTCCCCCTCCTGCCTTCACCCTCCCCTTTCTTTATCTATTTTTTTGCTCCTTAATATCTTTACTCTGCTTCTTTGTTTGTCTCCTTTCTTTTGTGTTTCTTAATCACTTACATGGTTCAGTAATCAGACTCGTATGTTTCTATAAAATATGTAGCTGTTTGGTTTTCATTATTGAATGATATATGGTTTTGTTTGACCAGATGTTAAGTTATATGACGGATTGGAGAAGAGTCTTTATTTATCTTGGAATGTGATTGTTTCTACTTTTATAATATTCAATAAAATCTTGATTGATGAAAAAAGTTGGATTTGTTTAGCTTGGAAAAAAAGACGTCTCAGAGGAGATCTCATTTATATGTAGAAATACATATGTGGTCAATATAAAGGACTGGCACATGACTTATTCCTTCCAAAGACAATACTAAGGACCAGGGGGCACTCACTGTGAGTGGAAAAAAAGCGATTCCGGCAGCTAAATAGGAAAGGGTTCTTCGTAGTTAGAGCAGTCAGACTGTGGAATGCCCTACCACAAGAGGTAGTGATGGCTGATACTATAACAGCTTTTAAAAAGAGCTGGATGATTTCCTCAGTACACATAATATGGTTGGTTATAAATGAATTAGTGACCAAATGTAGAACTGGTGGAGGAACTAGATGGACCTAGGTCTTTTTTTCAACTTATGTAACTATGTAAGCTATTTTTACATTGCAGTGAATAAATGTTGACCCTTTTAGAGCTTTTACATTTGAGTTCCATACAAAATCTGTGTGCAAAAAACATTGTATGCACATACCCAAAAGGTTCCCATACACCATAGATAGCTGATAGTCTATATCTATCTGTTCCGACTCTCCCATACATACGAGTCAAGGATTCATGTGTTTTCAATGAGAATAAAGTGAGCACCTGCCAAGGTAGGTGGTTTGTCTCCTAGGGGAAAAAAAGGATTATGTTAAGTAATCCAACAAACCTGATTCTTCTCTGTGCCAATATCATTTGTTGGGAAAATAGTCAGGAGGCCCCCACAATTTACAAGGTTAGCTGGCCCAGCATAAATTGCCACTTTGGACAACTTTAAAGTAATGTGTATAGAGAGTTTTATAGTCATCATTGTCGTGTAACATGATTTGTTGTATTTTAAAGTGTCTTAAGGCCTAAAAAAAGGTTGGTGACTACTGGACTAAACATAGGGTCTGCATTTAAGACTTTTTTGTAACAAATGTCCCTTACTGGTGCGCTAACAGCTTGCATGATTTTTTTTTTCATTGGGTGTCATGCAGCTTATCACTGAACTATCTTGATCAGTGTCATTAAAGCTAAAGTGGTGACCAGCTACTCAGCATAGTGGCCACATATCGATGTAAAGCTCATAAAGAAAGCTTTTCCCAAATACCTTGTGTAGTCAATCGTGCCTCTCAGCGGCGCTATTGCAGTCCGCTCATCCCCATAACGTTACCCCCGGGCTCCATGACCTCTGAGAACCGCTGATGTCATGTCAACTTCCAGTTGACTCGACATCACCGAGGCGGACCCAGTCTCCCTGAGTGCCTGGGCTGTGGGCGGAGTTTCACCGCTTGTCACAGCCCAGCATCTCTCGCGCGATATATCTTTTGCTGCAGAGCGCCGCAAGCAAGGGCGATACTGGGCTGTGACGAGCAGTGAAACTCCGCCCACAGCCCAGTCACTCAGGGAGACTGGGGCCGCCTCGGTGAAGTTGAGTCAACGAAATTGACCCAACATCACTGGATCTCAGAGGTCACGTGATCGGGATGAGCAGACCGTTATAGTGCCGCTCAGAGGCACAACTGACTACACAAGGTATGAGCTTTACTTTGATGTGTGGCCACTATGCTGTGTTGTGGACCACCTCCTTAAATCTAGCCGCAGGACGTAACTGTGACTAGCGCTCCATTCGCCTCTTTTGCCTGTGATTTTGTGGCTGTTGGAGCAGGGAAAATGAGGCTATAATTCTGGTGATAAAGTGCGGTATCAAGGGCTCAAACCCTCACGGATCTAAAACGTATCACCTATTCACTTCCTCAATATGTCTAGAGTAATAAGTAGTGAGCGTGCTCGGCACCGATCGGTACTTGATCAAGCATCGGGGGTGCTCGGATGTGTCGTTCATGAAACAGTGAACACAAAGCACCATCTTGCTTTAGTGAATGATGGGAGCCAACCACTCTTCTTTCTCAGACACCACTCACAGCTACGGTGCCTCACTCAGACCACTCATCTCCCTGAGACACCACTCACAGCTATTCTGCCTCAGACAGACCACTCTTCTGGCTCAGACAACACTCTGACGTCTGGGTCTGTACAAATGCATGTTTCGGCTAGCACTGCATAACTTAGGCTGAACTGCCTCAAGAGGAGACAGGATAATACTAATCTGCCCTTCAGTTTTGTTTTTTGGCGCCTCACACAGAGCACTCTTCTGGCTCAGACACACTCCCAGCTATGCTGCCTCACACAGAGCACTCATCTCCCTCAGTCACGGCTATGGTGCTTCATACAGAGCACTCTTCTGGCTCAGACACATTCACTCCAATGGCACCTCACACGACCACTCTTCTGGCTCAGACACACTCACAGCTATGGTGCCTCACGCAGACCACTCTTCTGGCTCAGACACACTCACAGCTATGGTGCCTCACACAGACCACTCTTCTGGCTCAGACACCACTCACAGCTATGGTGCCTCACTTGGATCACTCTTCTGGCTCAGACACACTCACAGCTATGGTGCCTCACTTGGATCACTCTTCTGGCTCAGACACACAGCTATGGCGCCTCACACAGAGCACTCTTCTGGCTCAGACACACTCACACAGAACACTCTTCTGGCTCAGACACACACACAGAGCACTCTCCTGGCTCAGACACACTCACACAGAGCACTCTCCTGGCTCAGACACACTCACAGCTATGGCGCCTCACACAGAGCACTCTTCTGGCTCAGACAGACTCACAGCTATGGCTTCTCACACAGAGCACTCTTCTGGCTCAGACACACTCACACAGAGCACTCTCCTGGCTCAGACACACTCACAGCTATGGCTCCTCACACAGAGCACTCTTCTGGCTCAGACACACTCACAGCTATGGCTCCTCACACAGAGCACTCTCCTGGCTCAGACACACTCACAGCTATGGCTCCTCACACAGAGCACTCTTCTGGCTCAGACACACTCACAGCTATGGTGCCTCACACAGAGCACTCTTCTGGCTCAGACACACTCACAGCTATGGTGCCTCACACAGAGCACTCTTCTGGCTCAGACACACTCACAGCTATGGTGCCTCACACAGAGCACTCTTCTGGCTCAGACACACTCACAGCTATGGTGCCTCACACAGAGCACTCTCCTGGCTCAGACACACTCACAGCTATGGCTCCTCACACAGAGCACTCTTCTGGCTCAGACACACTCACAGCTATGGCTCCTCACACAGAGCACTCTCCTGGCTCAGACACACTCACAGCTATGGCTCCTCACACAGAGCACTCTTCTGGCTCAGACACACTCACAGCTATGGTGCCTCACACAGAGCACTCTTCTGGCTCAGACACACTCACAGCTATGGTGCCTCACACAGAGCACTCTTCTGGCTCAGACACACTCACAGCTATGGTGCCTCACACAGAGCACTCTTCTGGCTCAGACACACCCACAGCTATGGTGCCTCAGACAGAGCACTCTTCTGGCTCAGACACACTCACAGCTATGGTGCCTCACACAGAGCACTCTTCTGGCTCAGACACACTCACAGCTATGGTGCCTCACACAGAGCACTCTTCTGGCTCAGACACACTCACAGCTATGGTGCCTCACACAGACCACCTATCTCCTCCCTGAGCCGCTCTCCACGTCCTCACTGCTCTCTGCCCCCTCAGCCCAGTGTGTATGTGTCACATTGTACAGGACACCGCCCACCACATGTACACACGTATAACGCTACCACTGGGGGGAGCTCCCGAGCTAGCGGACTCACTAGGCTGGCCGCTCTAGCTTGCTTTACCATAGAGTCTTATGTCGCTAAGCTCTCCAATTCTTTCTGATGTCGCTGTTTGAGTGACGTCATCGCGTGCGCCGGAAGTGATCCCTCTGGGACCGAGAACACCATAGAGACGGGAGGAGCCGCCCGGAGTGACCCGTGAGAAAGAATTGAGACCCCCGGAGTGACCCTTTACCAGAGACACCCGGGAGTGACGGGATAGGAGTGGCACTGCAACAGTGTCACGGATTTCTGGACACCCCGGAAGTGACTGGAGAGGACAAAAGCCCTGGGAAGGAGCGGAGAAGAAAGGATCCCCGTGCCGTGAACCGTCAGCACAGCCAGCAGGCAGGGAGGCAGCCGGGGGCCCGGCGGAGGGGGCGGCCCTGTGTCTGGTGCTCGCTAGGTCACATTGTGAGTATCTGTCCGGGGTCCCAGCTCAGGGCTGGTGATGTGGCCGGGTCCTCGGGTGTCACAGGTCTCGTGTCTTCTGCTGCTTCTGTCCCTTTAAGTCGTGGACTAGAAAGCACTCAGGGCTCGTTCACACCCAGCGATTTCTCATCAGTGCTAGATCAGATTTTCATCAGTTTGGTCAGTATTGCATCATTTTTTCTTGCTGAAAACGAATTGAAGTTTCTACAGCTTCTCCCATCAGTCAGTGACAATCACAGGTCTGATCTGTGACTTGGGTCAAAATCGGTCTTGTGTTGATGATTTGGTGCAAACTTCTCAGTCCGCAAAATACTGGGACAGGTCACAGCCCCGAGGCCTGTAATGTGTGCCTGATCTATCTATGAATCCTGGCATCTGACAAGCCCTATACATAGTGCAACTGGAGCGGGAATTGCCCAATATGATTGAGGCACAACTTCATCTTATAAAGGGAATTTGTCACCAGGTTTTTTGCCACCTAATCTAAGAGCAGCATAATGTAAGGGCAGAGATCCTGATTCCAGTGATGTGTCACTTACTGGGCTGCTTAGTGTAGTTTTGATAAAATCCCTGTTTAATCGGCAGTAGATTATCATTAGAGGACTACTTGGTGTGCTGCAGGTAGTCCAGCATATTCATGAGCTCTGTATAACTGCTAGATCTGCAGCAGAGAAAACTGATTTTATCAAAATGACAGCAAACAGCTCAGTACAAGTGTTATTAGACAGTAGGATTTTTTTAACGATAGTGATTGACGAGTGAATACTTATCATGTCTCTATCGTGCCTACAAGCTCATTATTACAAAAGCAAATGCTCACTCAAAAAAGTTGCTGTCGATGGAAAGTTGTTGCTAGCCGTTCACAAAAGCATGTATCGCAGCTTATAGCAACTTATTACATGACGACAAGCGATAGTTTTTAAGTTTAAAGATCTGGTTTTACGAGGATCGAATTATATTGCGATCATTAGCAGCACTTACATATCGCGAATATCACTGTCTTTAGAACGATATAGCGAATTTACGCTCAATTATTGTCCCGTCTAATAAGGGCTTTAGTGACACATCGCTGGAATCAGGTTCTCTGTCTCTACATTATGCTGCTCTCGGATTGGGAAGCAAAAACCCGGTGACAGATTCCCTTTCACTTTTTTTTTTCTTTTATCAAAATACATTGCTGTCTCTTTGCGTTTTAAATTTCTCGGCCATCACGGCTATGATTGAAGGTTCGGAGCGCTCCACACCCAGAGAGGTGATGCAGCTGATCGGCATGCTCACCATTAGAGAAGGAGGAAAAATGCTAATCGCATTCATCACAAATGTAAATCTATTCACTAGCTATATTAGGAGTAGAAACAGAAGTTTCCAGAAGCTTTCCACCCTTCATCCAATTTAATTGGGACCTGTGTCAGGTAGCGCTTCAGTTGTGACACTACAAGTCCCAGCGTGATATGTAAGCTCATTACAAGCAAGACGTGCTGAAGCTTGTAGTGTCACAAGTAATGATCAGTGACAGGTTCACAAACTTGCAGATTTAGGCTATGTTCACACAGTGCATCTAAAGAGGCAGCGTTTTTGGCCACAAAAAAACGCACGCGCGGCTAAGGCTAGTTTCACACTTGCGTTGAACGGCATCCGTTGCATTGCGTTGTGTAAGGGATGCGTTGCATATAATGGCACAACGGACGCAACGGATCTTACAAAACGGAAAGCTTTTTTTTTTTAATTTTCTTTCTCTTCTTCTTTACAGTTTTACGGGCAGCAGACTATTGTGAACGATCAACTGATCACCCGGCGGCCGGGCGCTCAGTTGAACGTTCTCTCATGCCGGCGGCCGGGCGCCCAGCTGAACGTTCTCTCATGCCGGCGGCCGGGCGCCCAGCTGAACGTCCTCTCATGCCGGCGGCCGGGCGCCCAGCTGAACGTCCTCTCATGCCGGCGGCCGGGCGCCCAGCTGAACGTTCTCTCATGCCGGCGGCCGGGCGCCCAGCTGAACGTTCTCTCATGCCGGCGGCCGGGCGCCCAGCTGAACGTCCTCTCATGCCGGCGGCCGGGCGCCCAACTGAACGTTCTCTCATGCCGGCGGCCGGGCGCCCAGCTGAACATTCGGCCACCGAGAGACAAGATAAAGTTTGCGATTTAAAAAAAAAAGCATGCGCAGTGAAATCCTACGGATTGCGCTGCTCAAAAAAGTTACATGCTGCGTTCCTTCCGCCCGACGCAGCGTCAAAATAACGACGCTGCGTTGTCCAGCGGATGCAATGCTGACACTTGCGTTACAGTTCGTCGTCCATACAAGTCTATGGAGACTAGCGCAGTGCGTTAACGGACTGCGCTATTCTCCATAGTGATGGACTCCGCTGAACGCAAGTGTAAAGTACCCTAAAACGCATAAAAAAGCATGCGTTTTTGCCGTGTTTTTACCGCGTTTTGCCCAATGCGTTTTTAAGTCAAATCTATTGACTGGAAGGGCTCCATAACGCTGGAAAAACACAAGAAGAATTGCCATGCTGCATCTTCAAAATAACGCAGCCAAAACAAGATGCCCATTGCAGATCGCAAAAAAGAAATCTCATAGACTTTGCTGGGGGAAGGAAACACATGCATTTGGGTGCATTTTTGTGACCTCAAAAACGCAATAAAAGATGCCCTGTGTGAACATGGCCTTACAGTCTTCAGGACTAGTAGGTAATGTACCGAAGCTTCACCCTGCTATATAATGTATGTTCTAGACAAGCATTTGTTATAGGGTAACATGGTGAACGTCTTCTGGACTTGATACCTCAATCACTCTGACTTATTTGGACAGCAATCTGTCATATAATGTCTTTCTTCAATCTATTTATGATGTAACCTTGTCTTTATATATCAGCTACTCTTCTTATGCAATGTGGTCACTTCCTATTTTCTATATTTGCTTTGATTACTCCTTATTAGGCCATTATTATGCTTCCTGTTATTTTGTTCTTTAGTCATTTTATAATATTACAGTTTACACAAGCATTGCATATTTGATTAGTGTAAAATCACAGACTATTAGTGATCCAGGAGACTTTACATGAGGTCAAATGTTAGATCGCTGTTTATCAGTACGTTCTTCTATCCATATTCTGGCGATGCAGCTGCCGGGCTCATAGAGAGCTTAGACATCAATGCTAATATCAAAGAGCTTCCGCTCTACAATAAAACATGGCCCGGTAGTTAGTGCCTTAGCTCCGCCCTCTTGTATAATTTCTGATTTATCACAGTCTCCTGCTCAGGTAGTCACAAAGCTTCCACTGATCCCTGGTAGGTATATTAATATGCATTTACCTATGTAGTTATATAGCCTTCCTAAAATAGCACATGGAAACTTCAATAATAATTATTGTCACAAACCACCGGGGGGGTCACTCAGAAATCCCCCGCGCTGGCTACCAGTACGTCACAATCGGGGGGTAACAAGTGGGGTCACCCCTCCTTTATACCTCCCGACCGACAGACAGAGCACGTGACGCGCTCTCTAGCGCCCCTCTTATAGTCAGGCCAATTATGGAATTGCCCGACAATAAGCAAGGAGGCCGCTATACTACTTATGCCGATTATTGAAGGGTCCCCGGTGAGAGTAGGGTATATATTCCCCCGACCTCCGCGGGCGGAATATATAATATCTTCCCGAATCTCACTGGCCTCCCCACAATAATCCTTGGCACAACTCGCTGCCACCAACCGCTTCACGGTAACTATTAGCCGAACACACAGACGTGGGATTCAAGATCGAGATAACAGAACAGCCCAAGATTAATTATATAATTTAATCAGCCTAAAGCACACTAGAACTACAATATATACAATAGGGAATCTACAGAATATACATATGTCAGAGTACAGTTACAATCAAAGCATGGGTTACAAACAGGCATACACAGTTCCAGCAGTTACCTTGTTGCGTCTGGCCACAGGGGGGCGCTGTAGACCAGGTTTCCAGGAACTCTCTCACAGGTCTTTCCCAACCAGGCCCCCGAGCAGAAGAACACTGGAAAATGGCCGAAGTGGGGTTATCAACCTGGGCAGATCCAGGTCCCCTCCTACCTTAGTGACCTCACAGGGAAGCACTGCCACTCCCCCTGCATGGATCAGAATTATCCAGCAAAGGGGATATTGGCCATAACTTTGCCTGGGAGCGTCGTAGGCAGACGCCAATGCTCTCATTGTGACAGTTATGAATTTAGCTACAGAACGAGGGGACTCATGACCTGTCTACGAGTTCCCATATGGCTGATATCACGCCTGGGGTATTTCCCAAGCTCCCCCTTCCATAAAAAAGGTGTGCCAGCATCGTCCGCCTGCGCAAACACCATTTTTATGGTTGCCATATTTATCGGAGATATGGCTTGCGAGATATGAACCATTTTTTACTGGAGTCGTTCTGTCTGGCTACTTCCAAGCCTTGCTAATGAGATACAACTCTTGTTACAGGGTGACGGCAGGGAGTCATCCTGGGTCCATTGTCCTCACATCATCTCATCTCCATATCAGAGGAGATGGCTGTTGGAGGTGTAAGTGGGATGTGACACCTTCACAGATGCTGGACATTTGAGAACAAGAAGGGAGGGGGGCACTGCCAGGGAGTGATGAGAGCAATTATGACTTCTAGTCATAATTCCTCTTCATATCCCAGGATTTACCTCACACCTCCCCCCTTTTGAGGGCGCTAGGGGGCAGCACACTCCGGTGTTCCCCCGTGCGCCCGTCCGCGACCTCTCCTTGTCGGGACAGCCCGTCTGCGTTACCGTGGTCACGGCCCCTTTTGTGGCGAATGGTGAAGTCGTATTGCTGGAGCGCAAGGCTCCATCGCAACAATCGCCCATTCGTCCCAGAGACGGTGTGCAACCAGCTGAGGGGATTGTGGTCCGTCTCCACGATGAAGTGGCGCCCGTATAGATAGGGTTGCAGACGCTGCAGGGCCCACACTATGGCCAGGCACTCCTTCTCCATTGTAGAATAGGCCACTTCCCTTGGTAACAGCTTCCTGCTCAGGTACAAGACTGGGTGCTCTTGGCTCGCAGAGTCCACCTGGCTGAGCACCGCACCGAGGCCGAAGTCACTGGCGTCGGTCTGTACTACAAACGGCCGCGTGAAGTCGGCTGCCTGTAGCACGGGCGGGCTGGACAGGGCGTCCTTTAGGGCCCGGAAGGCTGTCTCGCAGTCCATTGTCCAATCGACTGCAGAGGGCAGCTTCTTCTTGGTGAGGTCCGTCAAGGGCTTTGCCAGGCTACTATAGCATGGAACAAACCTCCTATAGTACCCAGCGGTCCCCAAGAAGGACATCACCTGCTTCTTGGTCCTGGGGGTGGGCCAGGATGCGATGGCCTCCACTTTCTCAGGCTCGGGCTTCAGCGTTCCCCCACCTACCCGGTGACCGAGGTACTGGACCTCGCTCATGGCCAGCTGACACTATCCCGGCTTGATGGTCAAACCTGCCCGGTGGATCCGCCTGAGCACCTGTGCTAGATGCTCTAGGTGGTCCTCCCAGGTGGGACTGAAGACGGCAATGTCATCCAGGTACGCGGCCGCGTACCCTTCAAGTCCCTTGAGCAGGGTGTTGACCATCCGCTGGAAAGTGGCAGGGGCATTCCTCATCCCGAATGGCATCACCGTGGACTCGTACAGTCCAAATGGGGTAATAAAGGCAGAGCGTTCCCTGGCCTTGCGAGTCAGGGGGATCTGCCAATATCCCCGGCTCAGGTCCATGATGGTCAGGTACTGAGCCCCGGCCAACTGATCGAGCAGGTCATCGATGCGTGGCATTGGGTACGCATCGGCGACCGTGACAGCATTGAGCCCCCTGTAGCCCACGCAGAACCGAGTGGTTCGGTCCTTCTTAGGGACGAGGACTACAGGCGAGGCCCAAGCGCTGTTGGATGCCTGGATCACCCCCAGCTCCAGCATCTCGTCAATCTCCTGGCGCATGTGTTGCTGCACCTCCAGGGAGACCCGATATGCTGAACGCCGGATCGGGGGATGATCCCCAGTGTCCACGTGATGGACAGCCAAGTCAGTCCTTCCGGGCTGGTTGGTAAACAACCCCCGGAAGGGGTGTAGGGTGGCCCACCGCTGGGACCGTTGGTCCTCCAAGAGCTGGTGGCCAACCTCCACATCCTCAATGGATCCGCCTGCCCTAACCTGGGCTAGCATATCCAAGAGGGTTTCCGCTTCTCCCTCCTCGGGCAGGTTGCACACGGGGAGCGCACATGCCTCCCGCTCATGATGTGCCTTCATCATGTTCACATGGAAGGGCTTCCGCCTTCCACGGGCAGGGTCCAGGGTGACCAGGTACGTCACAGGGTTGAGCTGCTGGTACACGAGGTATGGGCCTTCCCAGGCTGCCTGAAGCTTGTCCTGTGGTACGGGGACCAGTACCCACACCTCTTGACCCACTTGGTAGGTCCTCTCACAAGCGTTCTGGTCGTACCAACGCTTCTGATCAGCCTGGGCTTGAGCCATATTGTCGTGTACCAGTTGCGTCAAGGCCTGCATTTTGTCCCGGAAGCGCATGACATACTCGATAACCGACACTCCAGGGGTGGCCAAATCCCCTTCCCAAGCCTCTTTCACCAGAGCCAGGGGGCCCCGCACACGTCGCCCGTACAGGAGCTCAAACGGTGAGAATCCTGTTGAGGCCTGTGGAACCTCCCGGTAAGCAAATAACAGGTGTGGGAGATACCGCTCCCAGTCACGCCCATGGGAGTCGACCAACATCTTAAGCATCTGCTTTAAGGTGCCATTGAACCGCTCGCACAGGCCATTAGTCTGTGGATGGTACGGGCTGGCCACCAGATGTCGCACCTGGACTTGCTTACAGAGGGTCTCCATCAGCTGGGACATGAATTGGGTCCCCCGGTCGGTGAGCATTTCCTGGGGAAAACCCACTCGGGAGAAAATCTCCAGCAATGCGGTGGCCACCTTGTCAGCCCGAATGGACGACAAGGCCACTGCTTCTGGGTACCGGGTGGCATAGTCCACTACCGTCAGTATGAAGCGTTTCCCGGAGCTGCTGGGGATGGCCAGCGGGCCGACCAGATCCACAGCCACCCTCCTGAAAGGCTCATCGATGATGGGCAGAGATACCAGTGGGGCTTTGGGGCGTGGCCCCGCCTTCCCCACTCTCTGACAGGTTTCACACGAACGGCAGTAGGCAGCCACATCGGCCCCCATTTTTGGCCAGTAGAAATGCTGGTTTAACCTGGCCTTGGTCTTAGCGATCCCTAGGTGTCCGGCCATCGGAATCTCATGTGCGATCCGCAACAACTCCGTCCGGAACGGATAGGGTACCACCAACTGTCGGTCCCTGGGCCACGCCTCCGGTGAACCCTGCTGGACCGTGGCCCGGTACAGCCGTCCTTGGTCCCAGACCACTCGCTCCGGGTCCGAGTCCGAGGGAGGCTGTGCCGCCTGCTCCTTTAGAGCTTTCAGGCTGTCGTCAGCTTCTAACGCTGCCTGAAACCCCTGACTAGATGTGGCCAGAATCGACGAGACTGTCACATCTTCGGTCAGTACCCCGGGACCTGTGTCCTGGCCTCCACCTGACTCGGCTGCCACTTGGTCAGAAGGGGAAGAGCTATCGGACCTCCGGGAGGCCCCTTGGCTTCCAGCACTCCCACTGCGGGTGACAGCGGCCACAGCCGCTGCGACCGTGGGTCGTGCCTGCTCCTCCTCCGTTCCTGACCAAGTCGCCGGTTCAGGCAGACCTACCTGGCTTCCTGACACCCCGGTTGTGGGGGAACCATGCACCGAGATCTTACCTGGGAGCACTTCCGCTCCTGGACCGGCCCCAATCTCACCTGCCTGTTCCCCTCCTGCAGCAACAGAACCCCGCTGTGAAATCTCTGGGGACCCCACATTTGCTGTGGTAGCCCCCACCCCACACACTGGTCCTCCCCCTGCAGCACCCTGCTCTCTGCTTATCCCTGCAGAGGGCAACAGATCCCAGCTCACAGGCTGATTACTTGTAGAGGCATTGTCACACCTTTCTCTGACCCCCTCCCCTGTCACAGCTGCAGCTGTGTGTGTGTCTATGGTGTCTGTGCAAGCAGAAATATCAGAGTTCACTCCCTCCTCCCTTACATCATTCATAGATAACACATTAACATTGTCCGGAGGCACGTCAGCACTTGCTGAAGGTTCAGCCTTTGGGGCGGGGCCAAACTGGGAGGTTATTTGCCCCAAATCTGTCCCAAGTAGCACGTTTGCAGGGATCCGATCAGTTACCCCCACCTCTCTCACCCCTCGCCCTGCGCCCCAGTCCACATAAATGTCAGCAACAGGCAGCGCCGGGTCAATGCCTCCAATCCCGGAGACAGCGAGGGTTTTTCCAGGGATCAAGTCTTGGGGGGACACCATCTCAGGCCGCACCAGAGTCACCTCCGAGGCGCTGTCTCGCAGTCCTATGGTCACAGACCGGCCGACGGTGACAGGTTGGAAGCTGTCCAGGGACCTACCGCCACCCCCACCCACACAATACACCTTGGGCGGCCCTTGGGACGGGGACGGAGCCGGGGCCTTGGGACGCTGAGGGCACATGGCCTTGAAGTGTCCAGGTAGGTTGCACTGGTGGCACCGTCTTGGCTCTGCCACGGGCCTGGAGAGGGGAGTTGAGGGGGACACCCCCTGCAGTCTAGGGGCAGGTGGGGCAGTCGCAGAGTTCATCTTACCCCCTCTCCAGGTGCTGCTGGTGGCTGCTCTCCTGGCTTCAGGAGCCCGATTGTTGGTGTAGTCATCTGCCAGGGCAGCTGTAGCCGTGGATCCCTTTGGCTTCTGGTCTCGGATGAACTGGCGGAGATCCTCAGGGCAGTTCCACAAGAGTTGCTCCGTGATGAACAAGTCCAGGATCTCCGGTCCGGTGGAAAGCTGCAGGCCTTGGGTCCAGTGGTCGGCAGCTCGGGCAAGTGCCCGCCGGTGGTCAGCCCAGGAGTCCTTTGGTCCCTTCTGCAGCGTCCGGAACTTCTTGCGGTAGGACTCCGGGGTGAGGTTGTACTGTTGGATCAGGGCCCGCTTGATGGTGTCGTAGCCCTGATCCGCCTCAGCAGGCAAGTCCCCAAGGATATCCAGGGCCTTACCCCTTAAACGGGGGGTCAGGTATTTGGCCCACTGGTCCTTGTTCAGATGATGCTGCAAGCAAGTCCGTTCAAAAGCAGTCAAGAAAGAGTCCAAGTCTCCATCCTTCTCCAGCACTGGGAAGTCCTCAACACGGACCTTTGGAAGTTTGGTGTCTGGAAGGTCACGGGTGGCTGATGAGGGCCGGAGCTGAGCTAGCTGCAGCTGGTAGTTACGCTCTGCCTGGCGCTCTTCACGCGCTGCTTGCCGCTCACGCTCGGCCATGAGTTCCTTGTAGCCCTCCCGGTCTCCAGCCTGGCGTAGGGCCATAGCCATTTGAAGAAGGCTATCCGAGCCTCCCAGGCTCGGTGGAATGGCACGTGGTGATCTGCGGCCCGCTGCGGAGCCTGGTGATTCACTGTCCATTGCAGAGCGGAGGGCTGGCATCTGGCTCGTTGAGGACCCTTGGGCGAGCTGCTCCTCATCTTGTCCAGCAGTGCCCGGTTGTGCAATGTCCTCTGCAGAGCTGTTTTCTGGCGTCGAGCTCCTGGAGGACTCGTGGGCAACCTCCTCATTGCTGTCCACAGCACCGTCCTCCCTCTCTTCGGCTCCTGCTTTAGCATTGGCCAGTTGCATAGCTCTGCTCCTGGTGCCATCAGCCATTCTTGCAGACTTTTGGTCACTGACACAGAACTGACACCTGATGCCTCCACACACCTTACAGTATCTGCACTCTGACACTCTAGTGTTGAGCTGGTCTGAAGACCCCAGCAGCCACAGCTGCTGCAGGCAGTCTTTAGTGTCTGGGAGTATGGGTCTCACACACACTATTATCTCGATCCCACCGCTATGCCACCAATATGTCACAAACCACCGGGGGGGTCACTCAGAAATCCCCCGCGCTGGCTACCAGTACGTCACAATCGGGGGGTAACAAGTGGGGTCACCCCTCCTTTATACCTCCCGACCGACAGACAGAGCACGTGACGCGCTCTCTAGCGCCCCTCTTATAGTCAGGCCAATTATGGAATTGCCCGACAATAAGCAAGGAGGCCGCTATACTACTTATGCCGATTATTGAAGGGTCCCCGGTGAGAGTAGGGTATATATTCCCCCGACCTCCGCGGGCGGAATATATAATATCTTCCCGAATCTCACTGGCCTCCCCACAATAATCCTTGGCACAACTCGCTGCCACCAACCGCTTCACGGTAACTATTAGCCGAACACACAGACGTGGGATTCAAGATCGAGATAACAGAACAGCCCAAGATTAATTATATAATTTAATCAGCCTAAAGCACACTAGAACTACAATATATACAATAGGGAATCTACAGAATATACATATGTCAGAGTACAGTTACAATCAAAGCATGGGTTACAAACAGGCATACACAGTTCCAGCAGTTACCTTGTTGCGTCTGGCCACAGGGGGGCGCTGTAGACCAGGTTTCCAGGAACTCTCTCACAGGTCTTTCCCAACCAGGCCCCCGAGCAGAAGAACACTGGAAAATGGCCGAAGTAGGGTTATCAACCTGGGCAGATCCAGGTCCCCTCCTACCTTAGTGACCTCACAGGGAAGCACTGCCACTCCCCCTGCATGGATCAGAATTATCCAGCAAAGGGGATATTGGCCATAACTTTGCCTGGGAGCGTCGTAGGCAGACGCCAATGCTCTCATTGTGACAGTTATGAATTTAGCTACAGAACGAGGGGACTCATGACCTGTCTACGAGTTCCCATATGGCTGATATCACGCCTGGGGTATTTCCCAAGCTCCCCCTTCCATAAAAAAGGTGTGCCAGCATCGTCCGCCTGCGCAAACACCATTTTTATGGTTGCCATATTTATCGGAGATATGGCTTGCGAGATATGAACCATTTTTTACTGGAGTCGTTCTGTCTGGCTACTTCCAAGCCTTGCTAATGAGATACAACTCTTGTTACAGGGTGACGGCAGGGAGTCATCCTGGGTCCATTGTCCTCACATCATCTCATCTCCATATCAGAGGAGATGGCTGTTGGAGGTGTAAGTGGGATGTGACACCTTCACAGATGCTGGACATTTGAGAACAAGAAGGGAGGGGGGCACTGCCAGGGAGTGATGAGAGCAATTATGACTTCTAGTCATAATTCCTCTTCATATCCCAGGATTTACCTCACAATTATACAGAACAGCCAAGGGTTATTGATGACTTATGCTGCGTTTAGACAGTATGGACGTGGAAATGACTGCGATGAGCTAGTTGCCAGCTGGTGTCTGTCATTTAGTGGGGTTCTTCAACAGGTCAAGCAGAATTGCTTATGCTCAGAATGATTAATACGATTGTCCTGTACACCCAGAATGTCACCTTTTTGTTAGCACATCACCTGTGCACAAGGCCTGGTGCTGCCAGTAATGATGCTTTTTAAAGAGGACCAACCACCAGGGTTTTCATATATAAACTAAGCCAGTGCTATAATGGTGCTATGATGTTGAGTCTATACATACCATTAGTTGTGAGATCGGATGTATACTTTCTGAAATATAGGCAAGTAAAGTTTGTGAAATGCACTGTTAAGCCTGCTTTACGCAAGACGACCGATTGTGCGATAGCACGATCGATCGTACCCGCCCCCATCGTTTTTGCGTCACGGGCAATTAGTTGCCCATGGCGCATAAACACGTTTAACCCCCGTCACACGCACTTAACCTTCTGGACGACCTCGCTGTGGGCGACGAACGTCCACTTCCTGGAGTGGGAGGGACGTTCGGCGTCACAGCGACGTCACACGGCAGCCGGCCAATAGAAGCGGAGGGGCGGAGATGAGCCGGACGTAAACATCCCGCCCACCGCCTTCCTTCCACATAGCCGTCGCGGGAGGCAGGTAGATGCTGTTCATCGTTCCCGTGGTGTCACATGGAGCAACGTGTGATGCCACGGAAACGATGAACAACCGCCGCCATTTTAATTAAACTATTTTATGAAACTTAGCGACGAGTACACGACTCACGATTTGTGAGCGATACTGCGTCACTAGGAGGTGTTACACGAGACGTCGTGTACGATGCCGGATGTGCGTCATGAAAACAGTGACCCCGACGATGCATCGCACGATCAGTCGTCTCTTGTAAAGCCCGCTTTATATGATCGATAACAGCTGCAGAATATCTAATAGGTGGGTCGGGTTTTGCTAGTTATTCCCGCCCCTGTGTGCCTGCCTCCACCTGTCTCTGTTATTACAGGAGAAAGAAGGGGGGGAGGAAGGACAGGCAGTCAGCCGGGGGGCAGTAATAACTAGCAAAACCTGACCCAGCTATTAGATATTCTGTTGCACCTATCAATCATATAACAGTGCATTTCACAAACTTTCTTGCCTGTATTTCAGAAACTATACATCCGATCCCACAACTAAAGGTATGTATAGAATCAGCATGATAGCGCCAGTATAGCACTGGCTTTAGTTTATATAGGAAAATCGTGTTGGTTGGTTCTCTTTAAGGCTAAGTTCACATTTCCGCTAAAATGTATCAGTCACAATCCGCTGATCTTGTAAACAACGGAATCCGTTTAGCGGATTCCGTTGCTCCCATAGACTTGTATGAGCAGCGGATTGTGACTGATGATGCTGCGTTGCACCCTCCGCCCGACTGATCAGTCGTGGAACGACTGACCGCCGGGCGGGAGGAACGCAGCATGTAACGTTTTTTGAGCAGCGCGATCCGTCGGATTTCGCTGCGCATGCTCTCTGGCTCCCTGCACACGTAACCAGCTTTGGTTGGTTACACGATATTTACCCTGGTTACGGTGCAAGGAGCCAGCGCTAAGCGGTGTAGGCCCATAACCAAGGTAAATATCGGGTAACCAAGGTAAACATCGGGTGCTTTGCTGTTACCCGATATTTAGTCTGGTTACGTGTGCAGGGAGGCCGACACTTCCCCGCTCGGCCCCGCCGCCTCCCGCGCTCCGCACATGTATGTACACACACACACACACACACACACACACACACACACACACACACACACACACACACACACACACACACACACACACACACCTGTCCCCAGCCATGCAGACAAGCACTGCCACTGACACCCTCGTCTGGCCCCGCCCCCCACTCGGCTCCGCCCCCTCCCGCACTTCGCATGTACACACACACACACACACTCACTCACTCACTCACTCACTCACTCACACATACTCACCTGTCCCCAGCCATGCAGACCGCAGCACTGCCACTGACATCCTCAGCGCTGGGCTCCGCCCCCTCCCGCATTCAGCATGTGTATACACACACACACACACACACACACACACACTCACCTGTCCTGCAGTCCCTGCGGCACTGACGTCCTCAGTGCCACGGCCCTGCTCGGCTCCCCCCGCACAGAACGGAATCCGACAAATAATTCTGTTCTTTGTCATCCGTTGTACAGCGTTGTACAGCGCATCAGTCACATGCGTCAGGCGACGCATGTGACTGATACAAAACAACGGAAATGTGAACTTAGCCTAAGCCGGCTTAAAAATCACTGCACCTCACAAACAAGTGTTTAGCTTCTTTACCAGCCTGTTTAGATGCAAGTTCCGATTATTGGCCTTTACTGTTGACGCTGCCTTCTACCGTATGTTCACCGCAGTGTCAGGAGCCCATTCATAGTAAGGGCTGTTAATCACATGCCCAGTATTTCTTTACATTTTTGGATTATATAACGTTTCAGTATAGGACCCCATTTCTATAAATTGGAAAAGATGTGTTCTATAATGTTTCTCATTTGCTCCCTTTCCGGCTGCTGTCCATTTTATGCATAAATCGAAAAACATACTGTACTCCGCACAACCTTTTTATCTGGCCATAAAAATTGATAACCACTAGGTCCAGTTTTTTTCTTTTCCCAATGAGTGGTTTTTCTGTTTTGCCTCTTTTTTTGCGGTTTGTAACACATCCATCTTTTCTATACTGTGCCTGTTAGACACTGCTGACTACTTGCCATGTGAACGCAGCCTAATGGGATGCAGTAGGTTTTCTCTCAGGGACTGCACATAAGATCCATCTTTGGATAACCGCTCACCACAGTAATAGGTCCACTGTTTGTGGCCATGTATTCGCTTTCCTTTTACGATCACAATTCCCGGTCTAACTATGGGTCTCGTGATCTGACTGGACACCATCATGGGTATATGATGGCTGCGAGACCTGTAGTTAGGCAGCAATACTGTGTAGTGAATTAGCCCTAGATAACGGGGGGAGCGCTGATGTGGAAATGCCATCTTTTATAGCTATGACTTTATTGGAAATAAATAGGTAAACTATAGAGAAATCTTGTAGATGAGTCTATTGCCTACTAAAGAGACGCTATGTGATGACCGGGCCGTCATAGCCGTACACAGCTGTCTAGCTTACACTAAAGGCCCTCGTGCACATTTGACTAATGTTGTCTGAACCTCCCAATATTGACTGTTTCCCCCCACAGTCTAATATGTATGATTGTTGGGGAGATAAGCTGCCACTAGAGATATTGGTTGGCCGAGTGCTACTATGTATGGGATTCGGGTAAGGTCGCTTCCGGCCATATGGTTGACCAAACCACCATTTAGCCGACAGCCATCTAAAAGTGTATGGAGGCATAAGACTCAGACAATAAGGCCGGGACCACACGGGGACTACTGCGATCATTGCGTGACACTCGACTCACGCTGGCAGCACAGCAGGAGCTGAGTATCATGCGAGTGTCACTGCGACTGAGGTCTGATAATACAATTGGGCCACAGCTGTGGGGGGCGGACCGGCACTTTAGAGGGGTGGGCCAGCGCTGAGGAGGGGAGGGAGGGATATATCTCCCGCTCTCCTCCGTAGCCGGCTATTGCCATTCTCACACTGCACTCGTGGTACACTGGTGTACCGTGAGTGCAGTAAAGACGGGAGCAGACGATACCTGATCCTCTCCTCTCTGAAGCCCATCGCTAGATTTCTAGGCCACTGTCAAAAGGCAATGATTATAGGGGCCCATCCCAACACCGTATAGTCAGTGCACGCACCACGGTTAGGGCTCAGACAATGCTCGCTCTGGCCAGAATCGAGGGGGGCGGGAAGGAGGGGAGGGGGGACACGGACATGTCAGTATGTATATATAATTGGGGCGTAAAGATTCACTGAGGTGTAGGTCACTCAGAAGGTGCACCGAGAGTTTTAAATATAACTAAAACGCTGAATATATGCTGCTTATATGAGTGTTTTGTGGCCCAAGTCACCTATAACTGATTAATTTGCATTTTGGGGTGACAGATTCTTTTTAGTATTTTTTTGTAATAGAATTTTTTTTTTTTTAAATGTTCTGCAGGTTGGCTGCACTTTTCCTTTGGAGATCTGCAGAGACTGGCTGCCCACCCATTATTGGGACATATTAGCTATAACTACAGGTAACTAAGAACGTTTTTTTTTTTTTTTTTCCCCAGCCCTCTCCATTTGGTCAAGCGCACATCTCTTACTGGGTCTATTTCTATTCCTATCTATGGATACAGTACGCATAAAGCATACATTTATATCGTCTGATAAATTGCTTAGGCTAGGTTCATATTTCCGTTGTTTTGCATCAGTCACATGCGTTGCTTGACGCTTTTGACTGATGCGTTGTACAACGGATGACAAGAATAGAATTCATTGTCGGACTCCGTTGTAAAAGAGAGCGATCAGCTGATCGTTCACAATAGCCGGCTGGCTTTTGAGAGCGAACAGATGATCTCCCGGTGACCGGCTAATGAGAGCGATCAACCGACCGCTCACAGCAGCCGGCCGCCGGGTGATCAGCCGATCGCTCACAGCAGCCGGCCGCCGGGTGATCAGCCGATCGCTCACAGCAGCCGGCCGCCGGGTGATCAGCCGATCGCTCACAGCAGCCGGCCGCCGGGTGATCAGCCGATCGCTCACAGCAGCCGGCCGCCGGGTGATCAGCCGATCGCTCACAGCAGCCGGCCGCCGGGTGATCAGCTGATCGTTCGGCCGCCGAGAATGTGTGCAGGCGGCGGAGTGCGTGGTGGGTGGAGCCGAGCGGGACCATGGCGCTGAGGACGTCAGATGAGTGAGTGAGTGTGTGTGTGTGTGTGTACATGCGGAGGGCGGGAGGGGGCGGAGCCGAGCGGGGAAGTGTTGGGCTCCCTGCACACGTAGCCAGGATAAATATCGGGTAACTAAGCAAAGCACTTTGCTTGGTTACCCGATATTTACCTTGGTTACCAGCGTACACGGCTTAGCGCTGACTCCTTGCACACGTAGCCAGGGTAAATATCGGGTAACTAAGCAAAGCGCATTGCTTAGTAACCCGATGTGTACCCTGGTTACGTGTGCAGGGAGCCAGAGAGAGCATGCACACTGAAATCCTACGGATTGAGCTGCTCAAAAAACGTTACAGGCTGCGTTTCTGCCGCCCGGCGGTCAGTCGTTCCACGACTGAGTTGGGCGGAGGATGCAACGTAGCATCATCAGTCACAATCCGCCGCTCATACAAGTCTATGGGAACAACGGAATCCGCCAAACGGATTCCGTTTTTTACCAGAGCCGCGGATTGTGACTGATACAAATTGACGGAAGTGTGAATCTAGCCTTAGAAACCCAATATCTGACCTGTACCTTGTGAAATCTATCAGAAGTTGTCCCCCCGCAGACTGAGCACCCCTAAGTAGGTTTTATCTCTTTCACACATCTGTGCTCACATTGCAGCCACCTTTTTCTCCTGATGTGAGCTAACGAGCTCGCAGGCAGTAAGCTCAGATCAGGAGGTGCAGGCCGGGTATTGTGATCCGAGCATAGTCCATGTTTCACTGATGTGTGACACTGGCCCCAACCTAAGCAGATGGTTTAATAGGCAAGTGGGCCGCATAATATACTACATTCTGTACCAGATTTCTTTTGTATTTGTCCATGCTGGTATTTTAAAGAGAACAATTCTGGAATATATTGGATACATCAAAAGTGGCATTGTCTTACAACTTCAGGGGTACATCTGTACTTATGGGGGCCATAACTAGTTTAGTTTAAATCTGGTCTTGTAGTATGCTGGATAAAATGGGCAGCACTGTGAGCAGTGAGACATTATAGCAAGTGATCAGCGAATACTAAATATTCAGATTACTCGTACCGAATACCTAGCACTATTCTGGTATTCGTCCCAAATAATGAACCTTTCTTTTTCGCTCCTAATTGGGAGACCCAGACAGTGGGTGTATAGCTACTGCCTCTGGAGGCCGCACAAAGAACTACACTTAAAAGTGTAAGGCCCCTCCCCTTCTGGCTATACACCCTCCCGTAGGAGTACGGATTCCTCAGTTTTAGCTTTGTGCGCAGGAGGTCAGACACGCACGCATAGCTCCATTGTTTTTAGTCAGCAGCAGCTGCTGACTATGTCGGATGGAAGAAAAGAGGGCCCATACAGGGCTCCCAGCATGCTCCCTTCTCACCCCACTGTATGTCGGAGGTGTTTGTAAGGTTGAGGTACCCATTGCGGGTACGGCGGCAGGAGCCCACATGCTGATTCCTTCCCCATCCCTTTTTACAGGGCTCTGGGTGAAGTGGGATTTACTGGTCTCCAGGCACTGAGACCGTGCTCCATCTACAGCCCCTGGAGAAGATGCTGGATGGAGCGGAGTACATCAGGGACATGGCCCTGCTTCCTCAAGGTACTCTGTGTCCCCGTGCATTTGGCGCTCACACCGCAGCATGCTGGGTGTTGTAGTGCGCCGGGGGACATCAGCGCTGCGGCGCTTGTGCCATGGCCTCATTCAGCTTCGCTGAAGCAGGCACACTTCTGGGAATCGGTCGCGCCGGCCGCTGGGACTGCGGCGCGGCTGGCACTTGTGGTGCGCCGGGGACTTCAGCGCGGGCCGCGCTTTTACGGCGGCCGCGCTGATAACTCGAGTCCCCGGCTTTTGCGGCCTGCTTCCGTTCGTTCCCGCCCCCAGACCTGCCAGTCAGGAGAGGGGCGGGACGCTGGTCAGTGCATCAGCGCCGAGGGCTGGAGTCGTTTTTACATACTCCAGCCCTCACAATCGGCACAGAGGGGACACTGTTTCCCGCACTTTTGTTTAGGAACTCCCACGGACCGCCCCTCTCCACAGACGCCGGCAGCCATTCCTGCTGACACGCTGAGCTGCAGAGGGGAGCCGGGGAGACCCAGACAAGGAATTCTGCGCCTCTTACCCGCTATTCAGCGGGCGGTAAGCAGCCCTCAGGGCTCACCCCCTCTTGTGCCAGTAGTATTCTTAGTATTTTGTTTCTACAAATACTTTGTATTGCATAGCGCTGGTCGCCCTTTGGCTATAGACTCTCTCACATTGCAGAGAGCCAGCAGCATGTCGTCCGTAAAACGCAAGGGTGCCAAGGCACAGACATTATATGCTTCCTGCACCGCATGTGGGACTTTTCTACCGGCAGGCTCCACGGACCCCCATTGTGTGCAGTGCTCGGCCCCTGCGGCGCTTGCACAGTCGGGACCTCTGCTGGACGTGACCCAGGGTGTACCACCTGTGAATGCTGTCCAAGTGACAGGAACTGAGTTTGCAGCTTTTGCTGACAGAATGTCTCTCACTATGTCACAAATTCTTGACACATTGCGAGCTAGGCCTGTACTTCAGGCCACGGACACTGTGCAATCATTGCCCCCTGGTCCCCCTCAGCTGAGTTACCTCCAAGCTCCGGGACGGGCACATACACCTCAGGGTGAAGACTCTGACTCGGACGATGGCCCCGGGCAGCCTAAGCGGGCTCGCTATGACGGGCCTTCACATTCATCTCAATGGTCAGGATCCCAGCGAGATGAATCTATGGGTGATGAGGCGGACGTAACTGATCAGGATTCTGATCCTGGGACCGCTCTCAATCTAGATACACCAGATGGTGACGCCATAGTTAATGATCTTATATTCAACATCAATAAGATGTTAAATATTTCCCCACCAGCTCCTCTTGTAGAGGAGTCAGCTTCGCAGCACGAGAGAATCCATTTCAGATACCCTAAGCGTACATTAAGCACTTTTCTGGACCACGCTGACTTTAGAGACGCAATCCAGAAACCCCACGCTTATCCTGAAAGGCGTTTTTCTAAACGGCTTAAAGATACACGCTATCCTTTTCCCCCTGAGGTGGTCAAGGGTTGGACCCAGTGTCCAAAAGTGGATCCTCCAATTTCCAGGCTTGCAGCTAGATCCTTGGTTGCAGTTGAAGATGGAGCGGCACTTAAAGATGCCACTGACAGGCAGATGGAGCTCTGGCTGAAATCCATCTATGAAGCGATTGGAGCGTCATTAGCGCCATCTTTTGCGGCCGTATGGGCACTCCAAGCTATCTCAGCCGGGCTTGCGCAAGTCGACTCAGTCACACGTGCATTTGCCCCGCAGGTAGCACCATTGACCTCGCAAATGGCGGCATTCGCGTCGTACGCGATTAATGCTGTTCTTGACGCTACAAGCCGCACGGCAGTGGCGTCAGCCAACTCCGTTGTTTTGCGTAGGGCCCTGTGGTTGAGACATTGGAAAGCAGATTCTCATTCCAAGAAGTGCTTAACCAATTTGCCTTTTTCTCGTGACCGATTGTTTGGAGAGCGTTTGGATGAAATCATCAAACACTCCAAGGGTAAGGACTCATCCTTACCGCAACACAGACAAAACAAACCCCAACAGAGGAAGGGTCAGTCTGGTTATCGGTCCTTTCGAGGACCGGGCAGGTCCCAATTCGCCTCGTCAAAAAAGACTCAAAAAGACCAGAGACGCTCAGATTCTTGGAGGTCTCAGTCACGCCCAAAAAGGACAGCCGGAGGAACCGTTGCCAAGACGGCGTCCTCCTGACTTGCAGTCTCCGATTCCCACACCCGCGGTCGGTGGGAGGCTTTCCCACTTTGGCGACATTTGGCTGTCACGCGTCAAAGACCGTTGGGTGAGGGATATTCTGTCTCACGGGTACAGGATAGAGTTCAGTTCTCGTCCGCCAACTCGTTTCTTCAGAACTTCTCCACCACCAGACCGAGCCGATGCTCTGTTGCAGGCGGTGGCCGCTCTAAAGGCGGAAGGAGTGGTGACCTCCGTCCCTCTTCAGGAACAAGGTCACGGTTTTTACTCCAATCTGTTTGTGGTCCCAAAAAAGGACGGATCGTATCGACCCGTCCTGGATCTAAAGTTGCTCAACAGACACGTAAGAGTCAGGAGGTTCCGGATGGAATCCCTACGCTCCGTCATAGCCTCAATGTCTCAAGGAGATTTTCTAGCATCAATAGATATCAAAGATGCGTATCTCCACGTGCCGATTGCACCAGAGCATCAGCGTTTCCTACGCTTCGTCATACACGACGAACACCTGCAGTTCGTAGCGTTACCTTTCGGTCTGGCAACAGCCCCCCGGGTCTTCACCAAAGTCATGGCAGCAGTAGTAGCTGTTCTGCACTCGCAGGGTCACTCGGTCATCCCGTATCTAGACGACCTGCTTATAAAGGCACCCTCTCAAGAGGCATGCCAGCACAGTCTGAAGGTGGCACTAGACACTCTCCAGAGTTTCGGGTGGATTATCAACTTTCCAAAGTCTCATCTAACCCCGACCCAATCTCTGACTTATCTTGGCATGGAGTTTCATACTCTCTCAGCGATAGTGAAGCTTCCACTGGACAAGCAGTGCTCGCTACGGACTGGAGTGCAATCTCTCCTTCAGAGCCAGTCGCACTCACTGAGGCGCCTCATGCATTTCCTAGGAAAGATGGTAGCAGCAATGGAGGCAGTCCCGTTCGCGCAGTTTCATCTGCGCCCTCTACAATGGGACATTCTACGCCAATGGGATGGGAAATCGACGTCCCTCGACAGGACTGTCTCCCTCTCTGACTGCCAAGGACTCTCTGCGTTGGTGGCTTCTCCCCACCTCATTGTCACAGGGAAAGTCGTTCCTTCCCCCGTCCTGGGCAGTGGTCACGACGGATGCGAGCCTATCAGGGTGGGGAGCGGTGTTTCTCCACCACAGGGCTCAGGGGACGTGGACTCAGGAAGAGTCCACCCTGCAGATCAATGTTCTGGAAATCGGAGCAATCTATCTTGCCCTGCGAGCCTTCCAACAATGGCTGGAAGGCAAGCAGATTCGGATTCAGTCGGACAATTCCACGGCGGTGGCGTACATCAACCACCAAGGGGGAACACGCAGTCGCCAAGCTTTTCAAGAAGTCCAGCGGATTTTGACGTGGGTGGAAAGCAGAGCGTCCACCATATCCGCAGTTCACATCCCAGGCGTGGAAAACTGGGAAGCAGACTTTCTCAGTCGCCAGGGCATGGACGCAGGAGAATGGTCCCTTCACCCGGACGTGTTTCAGCAGATCTGTTGCCGCTGGGGGACGCCGGACGTCGATCTGATGGCGTCACGGCACAACAACAAGGTCCCAGTTTTCATGGCACGGTCTCACGATCACCGAGCACTGGCGGCAGACGCCTTGGTTCAGGATTGGTCGCAATTCCGACTCCCCTATGTGTTCCCACCTCTAGCATTGTTACCCAGAGTTCTCCGGAAAATCAAGTCCGACTGCCATCGAGCCATACTCGTCGCTCCAGATTGGCCAAGAAGGTCGTGGTACCCGGATCTGTGGCATCTCACGGTAGGCCAACCGTGGACACTACCAGACCGTCCAGATTTGCTGTCTCAAGGGCCGTTTTTCCATCTGAATTCTGCGGCCCTGAACCTGACTGTGTGGCCATTGAGTCCTGGATCCTAGCGGCCTCAGGTTTATCTCATGAAGTTGTTGCCACAATGAGACAGGCTAGAAAACCATCCTCAGCTAAGATCTATCACAGGACGTGGAAGATATTCTTAGCGTGGTGCTTGGCTCAAGGGTTTTCTCCCTGGCCATTTGCATTGCCAATTTTTCTTTCCTTCCTGCAGTCTGGGTTGGAAAAAGGTTTGTCGCTTAGCTCTCTTAAGGGTCAAGTCTCCGCGCTATCCGTATTCTTTCAGAAGCGCTTGGCACGGCTTTCTAAAGTACGCACGTTTCTCCAAGGAGTTTGTCATATCGTTCCTCCTTACAGACGGCCATTGGAACCCTGGGATCTGAACAAGGTTCTCATTGCTCTCCAGAAGCCGCCTTTCGAGCCTTTGAAAGAGGTTCCCCTTTCTCGGCTTTCACAAAAGGTAGTTTTTCTTGTGGCGGTCACGTCTCTTCGAAGAGTGTCCGAGCTAGCGGCGTTATCTTGCAAATCTCCCTTCCTGGTGTTTCACCAAGACAAGGTAGTACTGCGTCCAATTCCAGAGTTTTCTCCCAAGGTGGTTTCTTCCTTTCATCTCAATCAGGATATCACTTTGCCATCTTTGTGTCCGCATCCAGTTCACCAATTTGAAAAGGGTTTACATCTGTTGGACCTGGTGAGAGCACTCAGGATTTACATTTCTCGCACGGCGTCTCTACGCCGTTCTGATGCGCTCTTTGTCCTAGTCGCTGGTCAGCATAAGGGATCGCAAGCTTCCAAATCCACCCTGGCGCGGTGGATCAAGGAACCAATTCTTCACACATACCGTTCTGCTGGGCTTCCGATTCCATCTGGACTGAAGGCCCATTCTACCAGAGCCGTGGGTGCGTCCTGGGCATTGCGGCATCAGGCTACGGCTCAGCAAGTGTGCCAGGCGGCTACCTGGTCGAGTCTGCACACGTTTACCAAACACTATCAAGTGCATACCTACGCTTCGGCAGATGCCAGCCTAGGTAGACAGGTCCTTCAGGCGGCGGTGGCCCACCTGTAGGAAGAGGCTGTCTGACAGCCCGTTCATGTGGTATCTTTTTACCCACCCAGGGACTGCTTTTGGACGTCCCACTGTCTGGGTCTCCCAATTAGGAGCGAAAAAGAAGAAGGGAATTTTGTTTACTTACCGTAAATTCCTTTTCTTCTAGCTCCAATTGGGAGACCCAGCACCCGCCCTATTTGTTCTTAGGGTTTCGTTTTTCGGGTGCACATGTTGTTCATGTTGTTTCTTAAGTTCTCCGATCTTGTTATCGGATTGAATTTGTTTTTGAAACTGTTATTGGCTTTCCTCCTTCTTGCTTTGGTACTAAAACTGAGGAATCCGTACTCCTACGGGAGGGTGTATAGCCAGAAGGGGAGGGGCCTTACACTTTTAAGTGTAGTTCTTTGTGCGGCCTCCAGAGGCAGTAGCTATACACCCACTGTCTGGGTCTCCCAATTGGAGCTAGAAGAAAAGGAATTTACGGTAAGTAAACAAAATTCCCTTCATTGCAAGTCAATGGGAAATCATCAAGAAAAATATTCGGGATCCCCATTGACTTGCATTAGGTTCGTTATTCATGATGAATACTGGACTAGTACTAGGTATTCAGTACGAATCCAAACCCGAATATTTAGTATTCGCTCATCACTAATTATAGCAGATCTCTGGGCACGTTTTTACACTATTAACTGTTTCGGAGACGCTCCTCTCCTTTTTGCCTACATGGCCTGATATTTACTTGAACTGTGTCACCCTTCTAGGCCGTTTGTTTCATGCATTAAGGACTATTACCATTTCCAAGATCCTGTCCTAATATGTAGTAAGGGTAATACTTATCATATTAGCAAATACCTCCAATTAAAAATGGAGTATAGTTTTCCTGATAGATCCATGTCTCTTACCTCATCTGCTGGGCATTGCAGTTTAGGTATCCATGGGTTACATTCACTCACATAATGACAGTTAGTTGCTTGTTCTTGTAACCATGGATACCTAAGCTGCAATGCCCTGCACATCAAGTAAGAGACATAGCTATATTAGGAGAACTATACTACATTTCTAATTGGAGATATGGGCTATTATTATTATAACACCTACTACGTATTGGCATAGGATCTTGGAGATGGAAATAACCCTTTAAAGGGAACCTGTCACCAGATTTGTCCCTATTAAACTAAAAGAATCCCCTTCTGCAGCTCCTGGGCTGCGTTCTATGAAGGTGCACTTTGGCCCAGAATCCGCTTCCAGACCCCAAAAATAACTTTATAAAACTTGGCCGTTAGGTATGCTAATTACCTTGGTTGGCCAGATGGGCGGGCTCATTTGTTGCTCCGTTTCCCCCCTCCTGCCGCTGATCGCCGTCCTCCTTTATTGATTGACGGGATGACGCCTCCGTCATCCTCCTCGTCGCATTTTCAAATCTCGCGCCTGTGCAGTTAGGTCGGCTCGCGCATGCGCAGTTCGCTCTGCCATATCACGGCCAGAGCAGAATACAGCTGCCCTCGCTCACACCGGAGAGCTAAATGCGCAGGCGCGAGATTATGGGCGGGTACGAGCATGGCGCTGGTGAGGTCAGTGCTGTGCATGATCTCACCAGTCCATGACTGGTCTGTGATGGTTGGAGTCTTGGGTCCACAATGTTGTAATGTAAATCAACAAATTTCTGATCCATCACCGCTGTGGCTTTGTCTGTGTTTCCATTGATGGGATACAGATCTATAATGCAACATGACCAACCTTTCAACTATAGACCAATGTTGACCTCCAATCTAAGGTGTAGGGGATGATAAAAAAAATAATCCCAGCACTCGTGTGTTGCTGCTCGCACACACCATGTACTTCAATAGCAGGACGCGTTTCAGCCCAGCCTGAGCCTTTACTGCTGGTAATACAGTGCGCGCTCCTCTGCACTGGGGAGGCTGGCAAATTATAGGGAATATTTGTCAGGTGAATAATAGGCTAAAACTCGCTTGGGCAAACAGCTATTTACTGTGTGTAGGTCTCCTTAGGCATCCAAATATTAACATTATTTAATTCTGTGACAGTATTAAGGCAAAAAAGGCTCAATAATGTTATTTTCTGACCCATCACATCCACTCCTCCAGTATAACCATGTGAACTGAAAAGCTCAAACTATAAAGTTTTAGGTTGAGAGTGAAGTATTCTCCTGTGATGTTGCGTCATCAAGATTTCAGAAATCAGCGAAAAGTGGACAATAAGTGAAAAAAGTGCAAAACGAGAAAATAGAAAAATCTGTATATAAATGAAACATTGGCACCAACATTGAGCTTAATAAACATAAGAGGAGAAAATATCGGCACATCCAACGTAAAATAATTTCTTTCTTTATTGTCACATGGTATTAAAAATGTCCATCCATATTCAGAAGACCCTGACGCGTTTCCAACGCAAAAGAGCGTCCTTAATCATATGCTAACATTTTTAGTGCGCTCTAGACATTTATAGGCAAAGATCAACAAAATAGAGACAATTAGTAACACGTGATTAAAATCACACAGTAAAAACAAAAAGTAGGATTGGACAAAAAGAAGGGGGAAGGGATTGTGAAACACCGCAGTATAGAGCATCTCATGTAAAGTACCAGTAATAGTATTTCAGCAACGACAGAGCAAGTCATAGTTAATCTCATGGCAGGAACTGTGTGACTGAACACATTGGAGTGAAGGGGGAGGGGGGGAGAATTTTTTTTCTTTTTTTTTCTTTTTATTTAATATATATAATTAATAAATATATATATTAATCATTTCTATAATTAATACCTCCTGGAAATTTGGTTTTTAATGTAAGGATCCAGTAAGCTTCTCTCAAAGCTTGATTTTTCATCTAGTGGATGTTGTTGTCGGTTTACTATGGAAAAGAGGCTCTTTTCAACAGTAAACCACCAACAACAACATTGGTTACAAGTGAAAGGTTTTTATAGGTGTGGGGGATCCAGATGTAATGTATGTGCTTATGCCCAAAATAGAAAAACTGTGATTTCACTTCCTTCTGGTAAGACGCATACGATACAATCTTTTATCAATTGTGATATAGACCATGCAATTTATTGTATTGAATGTGCAACATGTGAATTGCGCTATGTTGGATATACGTCTGGCAAAATAAAAAAAACGTGTGGCTGAACACATTGCAAACATTAATAATGGCAATGCTTCATACTCGGGAGCCGCCAAACACTTTATAACTGCACATAGGGGAAGGCTGGATAGCTTCTCTTTTTTTTTTGCTATTGAGAAAGTCAATGCATCCACTAGAGGTGGTAACAGGATGAAAAATCTAGCTTTGGGAGAAGCTTACTGGATCCTTACATTGAAAAACAAATTTCCAGAAGGTATGAATTATAGAAATGATTATATATATATATATATATATATATATATATATATATATATATATATATATATATATATATATATATATATATATATATATATATATATATATATATATATGAGAGAGATATAGATAGATATAATATATATGAAAAAATTCTACCTCCACCCCCCCTCCCCCTTCACGCCAATGTGTTCAGTCACACAGTTCCTGCAATGAGATTAAATATGACTTGCTCTGTCGTTGCTGAAATACTATTACTGGTACTTTACATGAGATGCTCTATACTGCGGTGTTTCACAATCCCTTCCCCCTTCTTTTTGTCCAATCCTACTTTTTTGTTTTTACTGTGTGATTTTAATCACGTGTTACTAATTGTCTCTATATTGTTGATCTTTGCCTATAAATGTCTAGAGCTCACTAAAAATGTTAGCCTATGATTAAGGACGCTCTTTTGCGTCGGAAACGCGTCAGGGTCTTCTGAAAATGGATGGACTTTTTTAATACCATGTGACAATAGAGAAAAATTATTCTACGTTGGATGTGCCGATATTTTTTCCTCTTATTTAAGTTCTAGTCCACCTGGCGGACTTCATGTCGTTGCACTCCATGGATGTGTGGTGACCTCTTCCATTGGGCGTGTCAAGCTTTCCTCCACTTCGTCTGTCTTAAGAAACATCATATAGCTTTATCAGTAAATAATAAGTTCCAGAATTGGATCTTCCAATGCTGAGATAATCTTATATACACTACTTACAAAAAAGTTAGGAATATTTGGCTTTCAGATGAAATATCAGGATGATCCTAAAATGCCGTCTAACCTTTCCAGGTGACTTTAATGTGACCTTCTCTGATCTTCTGAATGCCCATGCCCAACTCTTCAATATTTCAGCACTTTCTGCACAACTTGCTGTTCTGTAACAAGGAGCTTAATAGCAAAATTCACAAGTGTTTGATCTGTGAATTGCTCAATAAATTTTGAGGTGCAATTAGAATTGGTAATTAAACGGTCCTCATCATACAGATCACATTTTGAAGTCATAAGACCAAGACGACGCCTAAAAATTAATCAGCAGTATCTCGCCATTGTGAGGCTTCAAGCAGCATGTTCTTAGACAGCAGTGGCCACTGAGCTTAGAGAATCACAGAGTGTCATCAGCAGGTTGGAACAGAGTTACAGAGAGACTGGCCACCACTGTTGTTGGCTTTTGTTTCAGTAAATTGTTTTAGAAGAGGAAATCACCATTGCTGCTTCTACATCAATCCCCTACTTTCCTGATAAAATATCACTGTAGCGTGACCTTTTTACGTTTTACATAAATTTCACCTGAAAGCCAAAATTCCTAACTTTTTGTGAGTAGTGTATGTGTCCCTGCTGTGTAACAGCCATGTCTGACTGTACAGTGACATGGATTGATCATACCACATCTCCTGGGCTGGGGAGGACGCAAAAGAGTGTAAACGCTTTACAACACTTAAACACCGCTGATTCTTTTTGTGAGGTAAAACATTGCCCTGCCTGTTATGAGTGTCAGTAAAGGTCCCCGTGTTCTCAGAGAGCTGCTGCCCCATACCTCTGGTAATGGCTTATCTCCCAGAGAGCAAAAAGACTTCCGACATCAACAGAGTTAAAAAAGCCGTAAACCTCAGACTGTTGGCGATATCGGCTGCTCGTCCTACATTAGTTTAATGTGGATGGGGCCTTAAGATTTTCCACAAGCATAATAATATAATACCATTATATCTGCTGATCATAAACTGTAATTATCTCTGCTGATAGTGGCCTGGATTGTGCATATCGCTCATCTATTGCTGTATGTTAAATGGTTCCATGCACTAGATGCAGGTATAAATAAGAATGAAAAAGAAGCCTGAACCCTTTTACACGTTTTTTCTTCAGCGCTCTATTGGGAGACCCAGACGATTGGGTATAGCTACTGCCCTCTGGAGGCCACACAAAGCACTACATTAAAAGTGCAAGGCCCCTCCCCCTCTGGCTATACCCCCCCGTGGTATCACGGGTTCTCCAGTTTTAGCTTTGTGTGCGAAGGAGGTCAGACATTCCATGCATAGCTCCACAGATTTTAGTCAGCAGCAGCTGCTGACTGTTTCGGATGGAAGAAAAGAGGACACATATAGTGTCCCCAGCATGCTCCCTTCTCACCCCTGGATGGTGTTGTAAGGTTGAGGTACCTATTGCTGGTACAGGGCTGGAGCCTGACATGCTGTTTTTCCTTCCACATCCCCTGGTAGGGCTCTGTGGAAGTGGGATCCTGCCGGCCTCTCAGCTCTGATGCCGGGCTCCATCCACAGACCCATTAGAACCTGATGGAGACGGAGCAGGAGTACGATCAGGGACAGGCCCTGCATCATACAGGTACTCTGTGTCCCCGGCAGGCACAGACACACTCCGGGCTGGCTGGGTGTTGTAGTGCGCCGGGGACCGCAACGTGGAGTTGGTGTCCCTACAGATTACTGGGGGACTTTTTTGTGTATGGGAACGCAGCGCCGACCCCCTCTGGACCGGGCGGCGCTGCTGTGACTTGTGGTGCGCCGGGGATCCGCCGTCCGCGCTTTTACGGCGGCGGCGGTTATAAATTTAGTCCCCGGCTTTTTGGGCCTAGGACGCCGGCAGCTCCGATTCGTTCCCGCCCCCACCCTGTCATTCAGGGTAGGGGAGAGACGCTGTTCGCTAGCAGCGACGAGGGCTGGAGCCTGATTTACATGCTCCAGCCCTCTCACTTGGCACAGAGGGAAGCAGGCTTCCCGCTCTTGGCCAGGAACGCCCAGGGCCCGCCCCCCTTCCTCTCTCGAGACGCCGGCAGCCATTACATGCATGCCTGGCTGGAGGAAGGACGCAAGGCTCTGGGAGACCTGGACTAGGGGCTATCTGGCGACCACACACCCGCTTTTTTAAGCGGGCGGTAAGCGATTTTTCTGTGCTGGTCCCTCTAGTGCCTCACGGTGTATCGGTGTACTGTGTACAGATATATAGATATTGTATTTCTTGCACTGTGAGGTCGCTTCTGGCTGCATATCCCAGATCGCTCTGTGGAAGCAGCAACATGTCATCCTCAAAACGCAAGGCTGCCAAGGCAAAAAGGGCTGTGTATACTGCGTGTGCTGCATGTGGGGCTAATCTACCAGCAGGCTCCGATGACCCCCATTGTGTGCAATGCTCCGACCCGGTGCTGCTTCGCCAGCCGGAGTCAGGAGAGGTAGCGACCCAGGCTGAGACGCTTGTAAGTTCTGCCCCGGTGACAGGGACAGACTTTGCAGTTTTTGCAGATAATATGTCTGTGTCTATGGCAAAAATCCTTGAAACCTTGCAATCTATGCACAGAGTGCTACGCAAGATCAGATCCGAGTGCAGCTGCATCATACTCGTCGCTCCAAACTGGCCGAGGAGGTCGTGGTATCCGGATCTGTGGCATCTCACGATCGGTCGACCGTGGTCACTGCCAGACCGACCAGACTTACTGTCCCAAGGGCCGTTTTTCCATCAGAATTCTGCGGCCCTGAACCTGACTGTGTGGCCATTGAGTCATGGATCCTAGCATCTGCAGGATTATCTCAAGGAGTGGTTGCCACAATGAGACAAGCTAGAAAGTCGAATTCTGCTAAGATCTACCACAGGACGTGGAAGATTTTCTTATCCTGGTGCTCTACTCAGGGAGTGTCTCCCTGGCCATTTGCATTACCCAAGTTTCTTTCCTTCCTGCAATCGGGGTTAGAAAAGGGCTTGTCGCTCAGCTCCCTTAAAGGGCAAGTTTCGGCACTATCCGTGTTTTTTCAGAAGCGTCTAGCACGTCTTCCTAAGGTGCGCACGTTCCTGCAGGGGGTCTGTCATATTGTGCCCCCGTACAAGCGACCGTTAGATCCATGGGATCTGAACAGGGTACTAGTTGCTCTCCAGAAGCCGCCCTTCGAGCCTCTGAAGGAAGTTTCCTTTTCTCGGCTGTCGCAGAAAGTGGCGTTTCTTGTTGCGATCACATCGCTTCGGCGAGTGTCTGAGCTGGCGGCTCTGTCATCCAAGGCTCCCTTCCTGGTGTTCCACCAGGACAAGGTTGTGCTGCGCCCTATTCCGGAGTTTCTTCCTAAGGTCGTATCCTCTTTTCATCTTAATCAGGATATCTCCTTGCCTTCGTTTTGTCCTCATCCGGTTCACCGGTATGAAAAGGACTTACGTTTGCTAGATCTGGTGAGGGCACTCAGAATCTACATTTCCCGCACGGCGCCCATACGCCGTGCCGATGCACTTTTTGTCCTTGTCGCTGGTCCGCGCAAGGGGTTGCAGGCTTCTAAAGCCACCCTGGCTCGATGGATCAAAGAACCAATTCTAGAGGCCTACCGTTCTGCGGGGCTTCCGGTTCCTTCAGGGCTAAAAGCCCACTCAACCAGAGCCGTGGGTGCGTCCTGGGCATTACGTCACCAGGCTTCGGCTCAACAGGTGTGCCAGGCAGCTACCTGGTCCAGTCTGCACACTTTCACCAAGCATTATCAGGTGCATACCTATGCTTCGGCGGATGCCAGCTTAGGTAGAAGAGTCCTGCAGGCGGCAGTGACACCCCCGTAGGGGAGGGCTGTTTTGCAGCTCTAACATGAGGTATTTATTTACCCACCCAGGGACAGCTTTTGGACGTCCCAATCGTCTGGGTCTCCCAATAGAGCGCTGAAGAAGAAGGGAATTTTGTTACTTACCGTAAATTCCTTTTCTTCTAGCTCTTATTGGGAGACCCAGCACCCGCCCTGTTGTCCTTCGGGATGTTTTTTTGTTGTTTGCGGGTACACATGTTGTTCATGTTGAACGGTTTTTCAGTTCTCCGATGTTATTCGGAGTTAATTTGTTTAAACCAGTTAATGGCTTCCTCCTTCTTGCTTTGGCACTAAAACTGGAGAACCCGTGATACCACGGGGGGGTATAGCCAGAGGGGGAGGGGCCTTGCACTTTTAATGTAGTGCTTTGTGTGGCCTCCAGAGGGCAGTAGCTATACCCAATCGTCTGGGTCTCCCAATAAGAGCTAGAAGAAAAGGAATTTACGGTAAGTAACAAAATTCCCTTCTTTTTGCCATAAAGGAAGATCTTAGGGTTGCCCAATGCCAAGTTTTCTCCACGCACTGGATTCCTTGTACATACATAGTAGGGAATGTACGGCGCTATTGTCTGCTAGGACTCCCGCCAGTGATGTCATGTACTCGGTGTCTGGCAGCCTCTGTACACATGGATCCACTAAAAAGAGAGGAGCCATCTACCATTTAAATCCACAAAGCAGCTTTTTTTCTGTGTGTGTTTGTGTGAGAGAACTAAGACTATTAGCAGAAGTGTATGTTACAATGATAGAGTAATTTGCATTTCCCCAAATACACTGACAAGCAAAAGGATAACGATGTTTTGAACCTTTGACTTTCCGGCTCCATATCTCACCGTCCACCACAGCTTTGAGAGTGAGACTACCTACATTTTACAGACAATCATCTTGGCTATCTCATACATACATTTCTCTTGCTAATATTTAGAATATGATTAGTTATGTAGATTCTTGTCATGTCACTGCATTGTTACTGTTTTGCTCCTAAAAGTCTAAATTTAAAAAATGTATTTTTATTATTTTGTAAATCCACCTTTTGCCTTTTGTCACTGCCTGAATCCTTCCGGGCCTGCTCTCGATCAGATTCAAGCATGTCTCACCCGAAATCTGATCCCAAGTCTCTTCTACACGTTCCCAATGTTGCTGCATACTGGACGACACACTTGGATATGTATACAGCTTTTTTTTAAACTCTACCAACAAGTTTTCTATTGGGTTGAGGTCTGGGGACTGCGGGGACCAATCCAGCATCAATCATCACCAATCTCGCTGTATGCTTCGGGTCGCTGACCTGCTTTAACACTGTCGTCCTATTCATACCCAGAGTACTTGAGTGTACGAGGTAACTTGTCCCTTAGGACACTCACATATACCTCAGCATGGAGACCACCATCGATCCTGGTAATGCCTTTGGCTGTTAAACACTCCCATATAATCAGGCTTCCTCCACTGATAATGACAGTTCCTCCAATTTCTCGATCTGCGATCCCCTTTCCCCTTGTTTCTTCTAGACCCATTTTCAGCCATCAGAACGTGGATTATTGTGTTTCGACTGATCGCTCCAAATCACCAATTTCCAATCTACTACTGTCCACTTTTTTTTTTTTTTTAAAACAAGAACTGACGCTTCTTATGATGATGCTGAAGTTGAGGCTTCTTCACCTTTATTTTGGGCCACCATTCCAGACTTGTGTAATGTGCATTGCATGGTACTTGCATGGACGTCTGTGATCTCCTTATGATGAAGCATATGAGCCGCCTCCACTGCCGTGTTTGTTACACCAGAACTGATAGACCTTGTGATGAACTAACTTGATGACTCCGATATTTTGCCAGGACGTCCACCTCTTGGCTTGTGAATGGCTGGGCGGATTTCATTTCGCATTCTTCTAGGTGTCATGTCCTCACATGATGCAGTTTGTCAATTTTCTTGGCTGAGAGACCGCGATTGAGGAGCTGGATGAAGCTGTTTCTCTTTTCTTGGCAAATCTTCATGGCTGCTCGTGAATTCGAACCAGTGACTTGTTGCTTTGAAAATCAATCTAGTAACACACTGAGCAATTAGGGAATAGGAGAACAGGCTGTAATTTATAGTATACAGGAAGAATAAGATTTCTCAAACACCAGTAGTAAAACAGTAATAATGCAGTGACATGACCAAGATTCTGTATAACTAATCATATGCTAAATAGTTGCAAGTCATATTTATATATGAGATAGCCAAGATGAAGGTAGCCGCATGCTCAAAGCTGTAGTGAATGAAGTCTGAAAGTCAAAAGGTCAAAACATTGTTACCCTTTTGCTCTTTAGAGTTTGAGTGTCTTATGTATTTCTGTTTGATAGTTGTTCATTTGAGGATAGTACTTCTGATTTTTGGATAGAAGCTCATAGAAAAAAGAAACCTATACCCTAAGGTTGGAGAGTTTTGTGGTTCTATGGCTCCTAATGTAAAAGTGTAATAACCTGGTTACTTTTTAGAAACATTTTAATGGAAATTGTGACTTTGTTCCCCTTGATACATGCGGGGGACTTTACTTTTTTTGTAAATGAAATGATTTTAAGTTGTAGAGCAGGGTAGGGAAGCTTGTTTCTTATTTATCATCTAATTTGGGGGCCAAAATCGTCAACCTGAAATTTATCCCGTTATATTTGATCAAATATTAAACTCGCCCCTTATGTGAAGGCTGGTAATACTTCTTTTTGGTTGAGGTGTGTGGTGTTAGGTGGTAATAATCATGTTGCTCTCGCAACTGCTTTTCTAGATTGGCGTCGGTCTGGAGCGCAGGCGATTCTTTACAATGAATTTGAGAAGAACTTGCAGCTGTAAGTTCTGAATACAGATATATATTATACTGGAGATCTCATAGTGGACAGGTGATCACTGTTCACGGTACATTTATAGAAATCAAGCAGTGGAAGGTCTGCAGTATACATCACATAGGAAACTCTGGGGCTTCTATATGTTTATTACATAGTAAACACAGACTGCTGTATATACACCAAATAGGAAAAACCAAGGCTGCCGTATACACACCACATAGGAGAAACCAATGCTGCTGTATATACATCACATAGGAGAAACCATATACACCACATAGGAAAAACCAAGGCTGCTGTATATACACCACATAGGAGAAACCATATACACCACATAGGAAAAACCAAGGCTGCTGTATATACACCACATAGGAAAAACCAAGGCTGCTGTATATACACCAAATAGGAAAAACCAAGGCTGCTGTATATACACCACATAGGAGACATGGGTTCTACTGTCTTTATTGTTGGGACTAGAGAGCAGAATGTGCTGACTCCACTCACAAAGTACGTCCTGGCATTGGACTTCTTTGTATGTGCCACAGCGTCCAATAGTGAAGGCTGCGTGCACATGCTCGCAGTGTAAGGAGCAGTTAAAGGGCTGGTGACCGGTAAAACACGGTCACCTATTTGAGCACTGCAGTCCCCGTTAGAGATGAGCAAACCTGAAATTAAGTTTAGTGTTCGTACTAAAAACAGACTTTACAAAGAAAAAAAAAAAAATCGGTGCTGAAGTTTGCATGCTTTACAAAGCACTCAAGTGAGCATCGCTGTGCTGGGGTGCGCTCGGTGCTTGGCCCAGTGTGAGCCACTTGCAGTGTTTTAATGGCTCACACTGGGGGTAAAATCAGCGTTATCAGATGTTGTGTGTTCCAAAAAATATATATATAAAAAAAAACCCCTGTCCTCCTTCCCCCGGAAGTGCCGTTTTTGTCTGGCTGTAAGTGGGCGGAGACCCAAAGTGCCCAATTACTGACCAATCGGTGACTTCCAATGAGGATGTGGTCAAGTTCGGGTCCAGTACTAAACTTTATGTAAAGTCCGGCTGATTCAAGCAATGTGTCACTTACTGAGCTGTGTGTTTAGTAATTGTGTCAAAAGTACAGCAGGCAGACTAACAAGTGACATATTGCTTTAATCAGGCTTTCAACCCGTATGGTAGTCTGCTCTCAGATTACATAGCAAAAACCAGCACACAGATTCCCTTTAACCACTTCATGACCAAAGACATACCTATATGTCCTTAGCCGTATCTGTCCCTTTAATGCGGGCTCGCATGGTGAGCCCCTGTTATTCCCCGCACATGTCTACTGATCAGATCAGATCCACCCGTGCCTGTTAACCTGAAGCATCACTCTGATCAGAAGAAGCGATCAGACAGTGTAGATATAACTTCCCCTTGGGGGACTAGTAAAATCGTAAAAAAATTAAAAAAAAGTTTTTAAATCTGAAAAAAAAAACCCCAAACCTCAAATCAGCCCTCTTATGTCCCATTGAAAATAAAACAATAATAATAAAAATAGACATATTTGGTATTGCTGCATTCAGAAGTGCCCATCTATCAAAATATTAAATCAATTAATCTGATCGGTATACGGCGTGGTGAGAAAAAACAATCAAAACGCCAGAATTGCATCAAAAACATCACATCTGCAAAAAAATGGTAGTATTAAAAACCGCTCAACACAAAAATTAAGCCGTCACTGACCCCAGATCGCGAAAAATGAGAACGATAAAGGTCTCAGAAAATGGTGACAAAAGCACTATTCTGTGGTGCAGTGAATATTCATAAGCATAATGAGCAGGCCTGAAAGCAAGTGACAGTGAGAAGCCAACCTGATGAAAAGACAAACATTCTGGATCATCCTGTGTAAATGGAGCTTTAAGAAGTACAAAAATGCCTACAATTTTAGCAGATTTCCCAAAGTGTTGCATGACGCCGATCTGTTTGGTGCCATAGATGGGGTTCATTTGCCATAATGAGATGCAGAAAGTAAGCTGCACCGAGTAGAAATTGCCCCTCACTTCTGCGCGCGCTTGCGTTCGTGCGCGTGCGTTCGTGCATGTGCGTTCGTGCGTGTGTGTGTGTTGTCTGTGTGTGAATATCTAAAAGCATATCCTTACCCCTATACTTATATTCACTATAGGGCTTTTAACCTCACAACGACGGCCGTACGACTTAAAGCGGCGGCAAAACGGGGTACTTATTCTGTTCCGCCGCTTTAAAGCGGCGGTCCGAAAAAACCCTGTAGCGCCCCCCAGCGACCGAAAATCTCGGGGGTTTCAGCTACCGGGGGTAGCTGAGACCCCCCCCCAGATTAAGAATCGGGGTGTTTTTTTTTTTTGGACCCCGATAATGTGATCACCGGTATACACCGTATACCGACGAACACATGAAAAAAAAAAGAAATGGCCGGTAAAACGGATTTCTTTTTCATCTGACGTGATCAAACATGTCAGATGAGGAAGAAATATAAACCCCTAGTGCCCCCAAGGCCCCCGGTACCGGAGAGTCTCCCCCCCCCCCCCCACCCCTACCCCCCTCTCCGTAACAGTCAAAATGGTGCCGAAGCGCACAGAAAACTGCCGCCGCTGCCGGCTCTGCATTCATTTCCCTCCGATCTGAAATGATCAAACATTTCAGATCGGAGGGAAACGTCCTCCCCCTGACCCCTCCTCCGGTACACCAGAGCCCCCTGGTCCCCGGAGCCCCCTCCGGTTCTCCAAAGAGCCCCCCCGTTCTGCCCGCCGGAGCATGCAAAATGGCGGCGCGCAGCGCACAGTAGCGCGCGGCTGCATTCATCCTGCTCCTTCTGCCGCATGTGACACGTCACATGCGACAGAAAAGTCGTCCCCAGGTCCCGACAGGTCTCCCGCCATCAGCCCCCGGTCTTCCCCGGTACCTAGCTGTTGTTCCGGTCCTCGCGATCCCTCCTCCTCCTCCTGGAAAGCTGGCAGCGCATGCGCAGACAGCGACTGTCAGCCAGCTCCTTGCAAGCAGGGACGCTGATCTCGCTGCTGCACATGCTGCTGTAGGGTGGACCGGGGGAGCGTGAGTGCAGTAATCTGCAGCTACACTCCTCATATGGAGGGCCTGCTGTTCTAGAAAATGGGGGGGTACGTTCTGTGAGCGTGCCCCTCATATTCTGGAATGAGGTTACTGCAGGTCACTCTGCCCTAGGTTGGACCGGGGCAGTGTGAGTGCAGTATTCTCAGATTACTGCACCCACACTGCTCATGGAGAGCTTGCTCTTCCAGAAAATTGGGGATACGTTCCCTGATTGTGCCCCCCCATATTTTAGAAGGTCCAGAGTCGTCGTGTACCTCCAAAATGGATTACAGCGACCGGAATTTGTTTACTTTCAATAAATTGGTGAAAGAGGAAATGTTTCGGGGAGTGTTTTTTCAAATAAATTTTTTTTTTTGTCTTTATTTTTTTCTATTACTGACTGGGTTGGTGATGTCGGGTATCTGATTAGATGCCGTGACATCACTAACCCCAGGGCTTGATGCCAGGTGACATAACCGCTGGTATCAACCCCGTATATTACCCCGTTTTCCACCGCACCAGGGCGCGGGATGAGCTGGGTCGAAGCGCCAGGATTGGCGCATCTAATGGATGCGCCACTTCAGGGGCGGCTGCGGCCTACTATTTTTAGGCTGGGAAGAGTCCAATAACCATGGCTCTTCCCACCCTGAGAATACCAGACCCCAGCTGTCCGCTTCACCTTGGCTGGTGATCTAATTTGAGGGGGGACCCCACGTTTGTTTGTTTTTTTTTAAAAAAAAACAAAAACAGCCTGAGGAGCCCTCCAAATTGATCACCAGCCAAGGTGAAGCTGTCAGCTGTGGTTTGCAGGCTACAGCTGTCTGCTTTACCCTAGTTGGCTATCAAAAATAGGGGGGACCCCACGTTGTTTATTTTCATTATTAATTTTTTGGGGGGCTAAATACAAGGATAGGCACCCTTTAGTGTCACATGAAAGGCACTAAAAGGCACCAGCTTAGAATATGCAGGGGGGTGGGACGTTATATATGTTTGACATCTATCCATTCATTCATTGTAGCATTTTAGGCTGTGCGCCCACAATCGGGGTTTGCAGCATTTTGGGCGCAGAGTGTTTTCCCTGTGTCCATAACGCTGTGTTGTGCAGTAGAAGTACAGTGGAAGGATTTTTAGAAATCCCGTGCCCACTGTGCTTCTTTTCTCCGCAGCATACACTGACCTGTGGTGCAGCTTCCCGAGCCTCAGCATGTCAATTTATGCTGCGGAGACAAGAGTGTTCTCTGCAGGTAGAATAGAGCTAAAGTCCACAGCAGCCTGAACCCATATCGTGGGCATGGGCAGCTGCGTTCTCCCGTGGACAACTCACATCTCTGCAGGAAGGCTGGCAATGTGTACTAGACGCCGTGTTGCTGGATCATGGCCACATAGCCTAAAAAGTGAGAAATTTGTTGCTACAGCAACATTTTTGTGAAGTACCTGTGGATTCAAAATGCTTACTATACTCCTGAAAAAAATCCTTGAGGGGTCCAGTTTCCAAAATGGGGTCACTTGTGGGGGGTTCTGCTGTATAGGTACCCAAGGGGCCCTGCAAATGTGACATGGTGCCCGCAATTTATTTCAACTTTTCCAGAATTCAAATGGTGCTCCTTCCATTCCAAGCCCTCCCATATATCCAAACAGAGGTTTTTGGCCACATGTGGGGTATCCCTGTGCTCATAAGACATTGGATAACAACCTGTGGGGTCCACTTTTTGTTGGTGCCTCTTGAAAAAGTAAGAAATTTGATGCTAAAGCAACATTTTTGTGAAAAAAATGAAAATTTTCAATATGGCAACCTAAGCTTATCAAATTCTGTGAAGTATTCGTGGATTCAAACTGCTCAATATACACCTAGATAAAAGCCTTGAGGTGTCTTGTTTCCAGAATGGGGTCACTTGTGGGGGACCTCCACTGTTTAGGCACCTTAGGGGATTTCCAAATGCGACATAGCGTGGATTCCGGCCAATTGTGCAGTCAAATGGCGCTCCTTCCCTTGCGAGTCATGCTGTGCACCCAAACAGTGGATTTCCACCACACATAAGGTATCGGCATACTCAGGAGAAATTGCACAATAAATTTTATGCTGATTTTTTTTCCTTTTACACTTGTAAAAAAAATAGCTACCTGGTTGAAGTAACAATTTTGTGGTAAAAATGTATTTTTTTATTTTCACAGCTCAACATTATAAACTTCTGTGAAGCACCTGGGGGTTCAGGGTACTCACCAAACATCTAAATAAATTCCTTGTGGGTCTATTTTCCAAAATGTGGCCACATGTTGGGGAGCTTCACTGTATAGACACATCAGGGGCTCTCCAAATGCAACATAGCGTCCGCTATTGATTCCAGCCAATTTTGCAGTCAAATGGCACTCCTTCCCTTCCGAGCCCCGCCGTGTGCCCAAACAGTTGATTTCCACCACATATAAGGTATCGCCAAACTCAGGAGAAATTGCACAATAAATTTCATAGTGATTTTTTTTCCTGTTACCCTTGTGAAAAAAAAAAGCTACCTGGTTGAAATAACAATTTTGTGGTAAAATTTTATTTTTTTATTTTCATGGCTCAACGTTATAAAATTCTGTGAAGCACCTGGGGGTTCAGGGGTACTCACCAAACATATAGATAAATTCCTTGAGGGGCCTAGTTTCAAAAAAATGGGGTCACTTGTGCGGGGTTTCTGCTGTTTAGGTACCTTAGGGGACCTCCAAATGTGACATGGTGCCCGCAATCTTTTTCAGCCAAATTTCCTTTCCAAAATTCAAATATTGTTCCTTCCGTTTCAAGCCCTCCCATTTGTCCAAACAAAGGTTTCAGACCACATGTGAGGTATCACCGCGCTCATAAAAAAGTGGGTAACAAACCTTGAGGTCAAATTTTTGCAATTACCTCTTGAAAAAGTGAGAAAATTGATGCTAAAGCAACATTTTTGAGAAAATTATTAAAATTTTCAATATGACAATGTAACGTTAACGAAATCTGTGAAGTACCTGTGGGTCCAAAATGCTCACTATACCCCTAGATAGAAGCCTCGAGGGGTCTAGTTCCCAAAATGGTGTCACTTGTGAGGGGTTTCTTCTGTTTAGGCACCTTAGCGGACCTGTAAATGCAACATGGTGCCCGCAATCTATTTCAGCCAAATTTGCTTTCCAAAATTCAAATATTGCTCCTTCTGTTCCGAGCCCTCCCATTTGTCCAAACAGAGGTTTCTGACCACATGTGGGGTATCAGTGCGTTTATAAGAAAGTGGGTAACAAGTTTGGGGGTCCATTTTGTGGTGTTATTTCTTCTAAAAGTAAATACATTTGGGTTAGAGTAACATTTTTAGGTAAAATTTAATTTTTGCTTTTTTTCATTCCACATTGCTTTTGTTCATGTGAAGCACCTGAAGGGTTAATAAACTTCTTGGATGTGGTTTTGAGTACTTTGGGGGGTGCAGTTTTTAGAATGGTGTCACTTTTGGGTATTTTCTGTCATCTAGGCCTATTGAAGTCACTTCAAATGGGATGTGGTCCCTACAAAAATGGTTTTGTGAATTTTGCTGTAAAAATGAGAAATCGCTGATAAACTTTGAACCCCTCTAACTTCCTAACAAAAAAAAATGTTGTTTCCAAAATTGTGCGTAAGTAAAGTAAACATGTGGGAAATGTTATTTATTAACTATTTTGTGTCACAGAACTCTCTGGTTTAACAGTATAAAAATTCAAAAGTTGAAAATTGCTAAATTTTCAAAATTTTTGCCAAAATTCAATTTTTTTCATAAATAAATGCAAAAAATATTGTCCTATATTTGGTACTAACATGAAGTCCAATATGTGACGAAAAAACAGTCTCAGAATCACCGGGATCCGTTGAAGCGTTCCAGAGTTATAACCTCATGAAGTGACACTGGTCAGAATTGCAAAATTTGGTCTGGTCATTAAGGTGAAAATTAGCTCCGTCACTAAGGGGTTAAATCCCAACAAATGGGGGGAATCTTCTGTCAATAAATAGAATTGGTCTTTTTCATAGTAACCGGTGTAGAGGCCATACATTTGTACAGCCTGAGCACCAGAAGACGTCTGCAGGTTCTCTTCACATTGCTGATGTCCATCTCCACCTTTTATCCCGCAGGAGGTCCGGGGCTGTAAAGCAGTGTTATCCAAGCAAACATGCCATTTCCCTTTGGGAAGTCCCATAAGTCTCCTGCAGACATAGTGAAGAACCTGAAGGAAAGCATATCAGTACTGGAGAAGCAGGACATCTCGGACAAGAAAGCAGAGAAGGTACAGAACATCTCCTTCATCCCTAGGCTGGATTGTGCCCTGTTATTGGATGTGATGTGTATTCTCCCTTAGAATATGAAACCTTACTTCTCTGCTGAATTATAATTACAGCCTTTAGCTGCTGTACAGTTGGGAACTTGTGACACCATTGACTTTGCAGATTAATGTCCTCACTCGGAGATTGGAGCTGTGCTTAGTAACAAACTGATGAGGCGTAACGTAAGGCGCTGTTCACATTTACAAAGTGTCTTCCAGAAGTATCAACTCTCTTGTGAAAATATAGGGCTACTTGAAGTGCTCATTTCTCTGTCAGCTATAGTGCAGGAGTGAGCATACTTTCTGTATATAGTGTTTTTACTGTATAAAACAGTTTCCTCCCTTTTATTTTTAAATGGCAAATAATATTTTCAGCATGCTTGGCATTACCTATCATTCCTGCACTGTCCTCCTGCGCCTCCCTACACCACTATAGATGTCATGTGGTTGCATAACTGAGCAGACGGTGTTTGCAGACCTGTGCAGTTGATTGGACTGTTTTACTTTTATCTTCATATAAATCTTGCTTGTAAGGCCATCTATGTGAGACATGTAATAACTGACAGTCTGATCTTCATTGCAGAGCTGTGTATGATTACAAAGTTAAGTGTGATTGCATATACTGTACCTTTCATCAAGTGGGAGGCGATACAGCAGAGCTGAGCTTTGTCTCATTACGAGCAACTCTAGCAGCTCTCCTCGCAGTGCTGTCAACTCTGCTGTATTGCTCTTCCCCCATCACTAGAAGAATGAGGTGAAGTTTGAAGTAGTGTTATTTATCACACGTGTCTGCTGTAGTCCCCACACTTGGTAATCACACACAGCTCTGTCTGTCATTACATAACTCCTATTGAGTGATAACTAGTGTTGAGTGGACCCGGACTTGAAAAATCCGGAACCGCGCGGTTTCAGCAGTAGATCCGGATCCGACCCGGACGTGGGATTCCGGTTGCACGATCAGGAGCCGTTTTTTTTTTTTTTTTCTCTCTCGCTCGTCAACCCGCCACTGATCCGCCGGACCCGGGTTATTACCAATCCACTCAACTCTAGTTATAACCTATATGTTATAAGCTGTTGGTGTTGCTGCCTGCTTATAATTTGTCAATGTCATGCAGGTGAACAAGTCCACAACCCCAAAGAAAAGCCTGTTGTGGTGCACCATAGGGCTTATCATTACTTGTAGAAGACTCTTTACAAACAAATATGTCCGCAAGTTTCACACTGGCCCTTTTAGACTCGTACTTGTCCATTCCAAAAGAGATGTCAACAAGCTCCTTATCCTCAGAGGCAGGACTACAGTGACCAGTAATGTAACACCTCTACACCGTGTGTAGAATTATTAGGCAAGTTGTATTTTAGAGGATTTTTTTTTATTATTGATCAACAACTATGTTCTCAATCAACCCAAAAGACTCATAAATATCAAAGCTTAATATTTTTGGAAGTTGGAGTGGTTTTTTTTAGATTTGGCTATCTTAGGAGGATATCTGTTTGTGCAGGTAACTATTACTGTGCAGAATTATTAGGCAACTTAATAAAAACCAAATATATTCCCATCTCACTTGTTTATTTTCACCAGGTAAACCAATATAACTGCAAAACATTTAGTAATAAACATTTCTCACATGCAAAAACAAAACCCCAAAAATGTATTGCCAATATAGCCACCTTTCTTTATGATGACACTCCATAGCCTACCGTCCATAGATCCTGTCAGTTGCTTGATCTGTTTACGATCAACATTGTGTGCAGCAGCCACCACAGCCTCCCAGACACTGTTCTGAGAGGTGTACTGTTTTCCCTCCCTGTAGATCTCACATTTTATGAGGGACCACATGTTCTCTATGGGGTTCAGATCAGGTGAACAAGGGGGCCATGTCATTATTTCTTCATCTTTTAGACCTTTACTGGCCAGCCATGCTGTGGAGTAGTTGGATGCATGTGATAGAGCATTGTCCTGCATAACATAATGTTTTTCTTGAACAATACCGACTTCTTCCTGTACCACTGCTCGAAGAAGTTGTCTTCCAGAAACTGGCAGTAGGTCTGGGAGTTGAGCTTCACTCCATCTTCAACCCAAAAAGGTCCTACAAGTTCATCTTTGATGATACCAGCCTATACCAGTACCCCACCTCCTCCTTGCTGGCGTCTGAGTCGGAGTGGAGCTCTCTGCCCTATACTGATCCAGCCTCGGGCCCAGCCTCTGGCCCATCAAGAGTCACTCTCATTTCATCAGTCCATAAAACCTTTGAAAAATCAGTCTTAAGATATTTCTTGGCCCAGTCATGATGTTTTATCTTATGTTTCTTGTTCAGAGGTGGTGGTTTTTCAGCCTTCCTTACCTTGGCCATGTCCCTGAGTATGGCGCACCTTGTGATTTTTGATACTCCAGTAACGTTGCAGCTCTGAAATATGGACCAATATATAGCAAGGATTAAAATATAACTTTTAATGTTATCTGTCTAAAAACAATAGACCTTAATAGAATAGTAAAGTGCAGTGCATAAACAAGAGTGATAAAAAGGATGGATTGGGAGGGGTATATCTCCATTGGGGTAGCTTTACTTGGCTTGGGTGCTGCCCTTGTAAGGGCGGAAGCACTTTGCATGGGCACGACAGGGATAGGAATTATTGAAATTATTGTTCCCTCCCCTTTTGTCTGATTTTGCCCTTTTCCGCCTGTGGTCTGTTCCGGTGGTGTGTCATCTGCTCGGGAGAGAAAAACTGGGTGAGATCCATCCTTTTTATCACTCTTGTTTATGCACTGCACTATATTTACTATTCTATTAAGGTCTATTGTTTTTAGACAGATAACATTAAAAGTTATATTTTAATCCTTGCTATATATTGTTGCTGATATCAGGATTTGGGCTGCACCTTATTGCCTCTTGGCAAGTTTGCTTTATTGTTAGCTTTGAAATATGGCCAAACTGGTGGCAAATGGCATCTTGGCAGCTTCACGCTTGATTTTCCTCAATTCATGGGCAGGTATTTTGCGCCTTTTTTGCCCAACACGCTTCTTGCGACCCTGTTGGCTATTTGCCATGAAACGCTTGATTGTTCAGTGATCACACTTCAAAGGTTTGGCAATTTCACGACTGCTGCATCCCTCTGCAAGACATCTCACAATTTTGGACTTTTCGGAGCCCGTCAAATCTTTTTTCTGACCCATTTTGCCAATGGAAAGGAAGTTGCCTAATAATTAAGCACACCTTATATAGGGCGTTGATGTCATTACACCGCACCCCTCCTCATTACAGAGATGCACATCACCTGATTTACTTAATTGGTAGTTGGCTCTCAAACCTATACAGCTTGGAGTAGGACAAAATGTATAAAAAATATCATGTGATCAAAATACTCATTTGCCTAATAATTCTGCACACAGTGTATACATAGAAAACACAGGATCCACCAATCACAATAGGTGATGGTCACAGCTGACCCCCCCCCCCCTCCTTTCACAATGACCTTTGCTAACGCTCATTAGATGCTTCAACATAATACATAGGGTCAGAGTCTATTAATTGCTGCTAATGTACATGTGAATTTCAGAAAATTGGAGACTAAAGAAAAACCCATAGTGGCCAATGTGAAAATTGCAAGATTTACATATTTTATTTATTTAGTTTCTGATATGGGGAAAAAAAAAAAGAATAAACGTTGTATAGTAAATGAGTAAAATGTAATTTTCTGAGTCTCGCTCCCCGTCGTAGTGATGGTGTCTTCAGCCTTCTGCTGAGGAATGAAGCATGTCTCGGGTTCCTGGGCTCGGACTCCTCGGCTTTCTGGGCCTTCTTGCTCGGCTGGGCGTGTGAACCCAGGAAGTGATTCATTCCTAATTCCAGATGTCAGTAATTGTTACTGGGATAATTCACACCTACTTAGTTTAACCTGTTTGGTCACAATGTGTTGTATGTAGTCAGTAGGCGACTGACTTGTCCAGTCTGCACAATATCCCATTGTAATTCTGCAGGCCTTGTGATGGCGGCATAGCTCCTCACTCCCAGAGTTCTCTGCAGATTACTGTCTCCTCTCTTTGATTTCATGATCAGTGCTTGGGATTATATTCTATTTACATGACCCCCTGAGCATTCCATCTATATGAGCTTGCTAGATATACTAGTATGTACTGTGTGTATGAGTCCAGTGGAAGGTGCTGCTCTGTAGGGTCGTCGTCACACAGTCATGGAAGGAAAACTGTCAATCACTGCACTGTGCTTACAGACACCTTGAACTTCAATAAACAAAATAAAAGATTTACTGAAACTTTCCCCCCAAAAGTATGTCTAGCTGATCAGCGCCCCCTGCAAAATATATATTCTCCACTGCCCAGATACTATTTTTAAAATGACAGGCTCCATTTTACATGCAATTGTGCACACATATTTGTGTGTACTGCAGCTTTAGGAGCCCCAAATGTTAGTCAGGGGCGGATTAAGAGTAGCTAGGACCCCGGGCAGTAGCGGTATGCCCAGCCCGTGTGACATATCAAATGATCACCTTTGCTAGATCATGTGATAGGTCATGTGATAAACACACAGAAGCTCTGGTGCACATCAGTAGATACAAAATGAGAGCAGCAGTACACCACTTTTTTTTTTTTTCTTTATCGTTCCTTATGGGAGACCCAAACCATGGGTGTATAGCTACTGCCTCCGGAGGACACACAAAGTACTACACTCAAACGTGTAGCTCCTCCCTCCGGGCTATATACACCCCCTGGATGACAATCTACCCAGTTCAATGCTTTGTGTTTCAGGAGGATCACACACTTGCATTCTCTGATATTTTTTTTTTTTTTTATTTTAAAGATTTGGAAGAAAAGCGGGTCCAGTCTGGACTCCCGGCATGTCCCTTCACACCCCACTCTGTCGGGTGCTGTTAAGGTTGACTTTAATAAGGCTGGAGCCTTCACATGCCGAGCTCCTTCGCATCCTCTGTCGAGGCTCTGTTTGAAGTGGGAGCCATCACGGTCCTCTCTGCTTGCAGGAGGCCGGTCTCCATCCGCAGCCCTGTCTGGTCCCTGCTGGAAGGAGCGTTAACCCCCACTCAGGGACATGGCCCTGCGTCTCAAAAGCTAAGTATTGAGACGTTTTTTCAGGGGTCCCGGGTACTTTTATTGGGGGGACAGTATGTGCTTTAGCGTTACTGTTAATTCCGGCCGGTTCTGGGGGTTTCCCCTGAGAACCGCGCCGAAGGTGCCTGCTCGTCGGCCGCATTTTAAAATCTAGGCCCCGGCTTCAGTTTGGGCCTAGTTTCGGTTTTGGCTTCTCTGCATGTTTTGCATACGGCGCCGCCCTCCGCCCGACCAGCAGAGGGGAGGGCACTCCTCTCTGGGGAGATGTTCCCTCCCCTGTATTTCTTCCTGTATCTCTCTGCCCTCCGTGTTTTCCCGCTCTTGGGGCTTATACACGCCCCCCCTCTTCTCCCAGCGCCATTTTTTCAGCGTTCTTGCACTGTAAGATGCTGGCTGCTGCAGCTGCATACTGTTAGAAGGCTGACGCTTCTCAAGAGGAGTGGTGGAATCCGGAGGGCACACAGAGCAAGGGCTGGTAAGCCACAACCTCTGGTTGTGGACTGTTATTACACTCTCAGACATTCTACAGGAGTGTATTCTGGCTGCAGAGCTTCCACCTCAGCAGCATGTCTGTTACTAGGAGCAAGGCTGCAAACATGTACGCTATATGCACTGCATGTAAGCTCATTCTGCCAGAGCCAAGCACATACCCACATTGTGATGCCTGTGCTAACATGTTTGTGTCTCAGCCTGGAGCCGCCTCAGGGGTCCCTCTGGCTGCTCCGGCCCAGGTGGCTGAACCCCCGGCTTGGGTAGCTTCCTTTTCACAAGCTATTTCCCAGTCTTTTGCCGACTCCATGGGGCAGCTGTCCCGGACACTGCTGTCCATGCATCAGCCCAGGCCTGTGGAGTCGGAGTCGTGGAGTCGGAGTCGGAGCTCATTTTGGTGGAGTCGGAGTCGGTATAAAATGCACCGACTCCGACTCCTAAAATATATAATAAATTGGGGACAGGAGTGCAATGCAGAATGTGCTGAATATTTTACTAAATAACAACATTTAGTATAATGCTTATATTTAAGTGAAAAATTTATTGTAGTACAATGTGAACATCAGACATTTAATCATTTTTATGATACAATAATCAAGATATTTGGATAGAACATAAAATATTTATTGGAATACAACTTTAGAACACAAAAAAACTAATAAATTGTAAATATGTAATATATATAATATATATATATATACAGTATATACACACACACAAGATATATATGTAATCTACTGTATATTACATAGTGTATTACATATTTACAATTTATTACAGTTTTTTGTGTTCTAAAGTTGTATTCCAATAAATATATTTTATGTTCTATCCAAATATCTTGATTATTGTATCATAAAAATTATTAAATGTCTGATGTTCACATACACATATTCATGTACTACAATAAATTTTTCACCTAACTATAAGCAATATATGTAGGAGCCGGAGTCGGAGCCGGAGTCGGAGTCGGTGCAAGAGAATTTGAGGAGTCGGAGTCAGAGTCGAAGGTTTGGCTTACCGACTCCACAGCCCTGCATCAGCCCCCCTCTCAGGGTGTCTCTGCGGCTCCTAGCTCGGCAGAGCCCTCAGAGCATGTCCTAGGACCCCGTCCCCCTAAACGGAGACGCAGGGAACCTTCTCCTTCCTCGTCCCACGGCTCTGATTCACAGGCCGAGGTGCAGGGCGAGGAAGATTCGTTTACTGTGGGCTCAGACGCTGCCTCTATGTACCCCATTGACTTGTCTGAGGGTGATGCGGATGTTAGTGACTTGATTGCGTCCATTAACTCCGTACTGAACCTCAACCCACCAGAGTCAGAGGAACAACCCTCTCTGGTAGAGGTACACCAGTTTACCTCTCCTAAGAAACCTAGGAGTATGTTTTTTAACCACTCCAGCTTTCAGACCACTGTTAACAAGCCCAGGGCCTGTCCTGACAAACGTTTTCCGAAGCGTAGTTCAGATGACCGTTTTCCTTTTCCACCAGAGGTGGTTAAGGAATGGGCACAGTCCCCAAAGGTAGACCCTCCGGTGTCCAGAATCTCAGCCCGCACAGTCGTAGCTGTGGCTGATGGCACTTCTCTTAAGGATCCCACTGACCGCCAGGTTGACGTTCTGGCCAAGTCTGTATATGAGGCGGCAGGAGCCTCGTTCTCCCCGTCTTTTGCGGCAGTGTGGGCTCTTAAGGCAGTCTCTGCTTCTCTGGCAGAGATTCATTCCCTCTCCAGGGACTCTATTCCTGAGACGGATGCCTTAACTTCTCAAGCTTCGGCTTTTGCATCCTACGCCATGTCTGCCATCCTGGAGGCTTCTCACCGCACTGCGGTGGCCTCCGCTAACTCCCTCGCGATCCGCAGGATCTTGTGGCTTCGAGAGTGGAAAGCAGACGCTTCCTCTAAGAAGTACCTTGCGAGTCTCCCTTTTACTGGGTCCCGGCTGTTTGGGGAACAGCTGGATGACATAATTAAGGAAGCTACTGGCGGGAAGAGTACTTCCCTGCCACAAGCTAAACCCAAGAAACCTGTCCAGGGCAGGAACCAATCGAGGTTTCGTTCCTTTCGTTCCTCTAACTGGTCGTCCTCTAAGCCCTCGACCTCGTCCACTACCGCAGCCAAGGATCGTAAATCCAACTGGCGCGCAAAGCCACGTCCTCAAAAGACCGGAGGAGCCGCTGCCACTAAGGCAGCCTCCTCGTGACTATCTAGCCGCGCCAGCAACGTCCTTGGTCGGTGGCAGGCTCTCCCACTTTGGCGACGTGTGGTTGCAACACGTCTCCGATCAGTGGGTGCGGGATATCATCTCCCACGGCTACAGGATAGAATTTTCTTCAAGCCCGCCAAACAGATTTTTTCTGTCCACCCCCCCTGCTCCAAAGCCGCCGCCTTCTCTCAGGCCGTGGCATCCCTGCAGGCCAACGGTGTAATTGTTCCGGTTCCCGCCCGGGAACGGTTCAGCGGTTTCTACTCAAACCTCTTTCTAGTCCCCAAAAAGGACGGTTCCTTCCGACCCATCCTGGACCTCAAGCTTCTCAACAAGCATGTTCAGGTGCGGCACTTTTGCATGGAATCTCTGAGATCGGTCATTGCATCAATGACCCAAGGAGATTTTCTGGCATCCATCGACATCAGAGATGCCTATCTGCATGTGCCTATTGCGGTTTCACACCAGCGTTGGCTACGCTTTGCGATCGGAGAGGAACATTTTCAATTCGTGGCTCTCCCCTTCGGCTTAGCCACGGCCCCTCGAGTATTCACCAAGGTCATGGCAGCAGTGGTTGCGGTCCTGCACCTCCAGGGGTTGGCAGTGATTCCTTACCTGGACGACCTTCTAGTCAAGGCCTCATCCAGTGCAGACTGCCAGCGGAGTGTCTCTCTCACTCTCGCCACGCTAGTTCAGTTCGGGTGGCTTGTCAACCTGCCCAAGTCCACTCTGATCCCGACCCAGGTGCTTTTGTACCTAGGGATGCAATTCGAGACTCTGCCGGCACTTGTCAAGTTGCCCTTAGTCAAACAGCAGTCCCTTCGTCTGGCGGTGCGCTCTCTGCTGAGGCACCGCCGTCATTCCATCAGACACCTCATGCAGGTGCTGGGTCAGATGGTGGCGTCCATGGAAGCGGTTCCCTTTGCTCAGTTCCATCTGCGTCCCCTGCAGCTGGACATTCTCCGCTGTTGGGACAAGCGGATCTCTTCCTTGCACAGGCAGGTGGCTCTGTCGTCACAGACCAGGAGCTCCCTTCAGTGGTGGCTTCGGCCTCTCTCTCTGTCCCAGGGCCGCTCCTTCCTGACTCCGTCCTGGGTGATCCTCACCACGGATGCCAGCCTCTCCGGTTGGGGAGCAGTATTTCTCCATCACCGAGCTCAGGGCACTTGGACTCCGTCCGAATCAGCCCTCTCGATCAATGTGCTGGAGATCAGAGCTGTGTTTCTAGCTCTCCTAGCCTTTCACCACCTGTTGGCGGGCAAGCACATTCGAGTTCAGTCGGACAACGCGACAGCTGTTGCCTACATCAATCACCAGGGCGGGACTCACAGCCGTCTGGCGATGTTGGAGGTTCAACGAATCCTCCAGTGGACGGAGGACTCCCAAGTCCACCATATCAGCAGTCCACATCCCAGGCGTGGAAAACTGGGAGGCCGATTATCTCAGCCGTCAAACCGTGGACAGCGGCGAGTGGGCCCTGCACCCGTCAGTGTTCAGATCAATCTGCCGCAAGTGGGGCACTCCGGAAGTGGACCTAATGGCATCCCGGCACAACAACAAGGTTCCGGTTTACGTGGCTCGCTCCCACGATCCTCAAGCCTTCGCAGCAGACGCACTGGTTCAAGATTGGTCTCAGTTCCGTCTGGCCTATGTGTTTCCCCCTCTAGCGCTCTTGCCCAGGGTTCTGCGCAAGATCAGAATGGAGGGCCGTCGAGTCATACTCATTGCTCCGGACTGGCCCAGGCGAGCTTGGTACCCAGACCTGCTCCGTCTGTCCGTAGAGGTGCCGTGGCATCTCCCGGACCGCCCAGACCTTCTCTCTCAAGGTCCGTTCTTCCGCCAGAATTCTGCGGCTCTCAGATTGACGGCGTGGCTCTTGAGTCCTGGATCCTAACGGCTTCAGGCATTCCCTCTGAGGTCATCTCCACCATGACTCAGGCTCGGAAGTCTTCCTCGGCCAAGATTTACCACAGGACTTGGAGGATTTTCCTGTCCTGGTGTCGCTCTTCCGACCATGCCCCTTGGCCGTTCTCCTTGCCGACCATCCTGTCTTTTCTACAGTCCGGTCTACAGCTAGGACTGTCCCTCAATTCCCTCAAGGGACAGGTGTTGGCTCTGTCGGTATTGTTCCAGCGGCGTATCGCCCGACTGGCTCAGGTGCGCACTTTCATGCAGGGCGCATCTCACATCATTCCTCCTTACCGGAGGCCCTTGGATCCCTGGGACCTTAATCTGGTCCTCACGGCCTTACAAAAACCCCCCTTTGAACCGCTCAGGGAGGTTCCCTTGTTTCGACTTTCACAGAAAGTTGTTTTTCTAGTAGCCATAACTTCTCTCAGGAGAGTCTCTGATTTGGCTGCGCTCTCTTCGGAGTCACCTTTTTTGGTGTTTCACCAAGACAAGGTGGTTCTTCGTCCGTCTCCGGACTTTCTCCCTAAGGTGGTGTCTCCTTTCCACCTTAACCAGGACATTTCATTGCCTTCTCTTTGTCCGGCCCCTGTGCATCGCTTTGAAAAGGCGTTGCATACCTTGGATTTGGTGCGGGCGCTCCGAATCTATGTGTCACGCACTGCCGTTTTTAGGCGGTGCACCTCACTTTTTGTGCTTATCACTGGTCAGCGCAAGGGTCTCGCTGCTTCTAAACCGACCCTAGCTCGTTGGATCAGGTCGGCTATCACCGATGCCTACCAGTGTTCTCAGGCGCCTCCCCCGCCAGGGATTAAGGCGCACTCGACCAGAGCTGTCGGTGCCTCCTGGGCTTTCAGGCACCAGGCTACGGCTCAGCAGGTTTGTCAGGCTGCCACGTGGTCCAGTCTGCACACTTTTTCGAAGCACTACCAAGTGCATGCTCATGCTTCGGCAGATGCGAGCTTGGGCAGACGCATTCTTCAGGCGGCTGTCGCCCATTTGTGAAGTTAGGTTTTGCCTACTTCTCAGTTGGTTTATTCCCACCCATGGACTGCTTTGGAACGTCCCATGGTTTGGGTCTCCCATAAGGAACGATAAAGAAAAAGAGAATTTTGTTTACTTACCGTAAATTCTTTTTCTTATAGTTCCGACATGGGAGACCCAGCACCCTCCCTGTTGCCTGTTGGCAGTTTTTTTGTTCCGTGTGTTTCACCGGCTGTTGTTAGTAGTCAGAGTTACGGTTATTCCGAGTTTTACTCTATCTCTACTTATGGTTGGATGTCCTCCTTCAGCTTTTGCACTGAACTGGGTAGATTGTCATCCAGGGGGTGTATATAGCCCGGAGGGAGGAGCTACACGTTTGAGTGTAGTACTTTGTGTGTCCTCCGGAGGCAGTAGCTATACACCCATGGTTTGGGTCTGCCAATACGGAACTATAAGAAAAAGAATTTACGGTAAGTAAACAAAATTCTCTTTTTTTTCTCCCCTTATGTTAGCCTCTATACATAATAGAGCAGGGGCTACATGAGCGACAGTGACGGTTATGGAGGTCCAAGCCAATAAGCTGAAATTAATTCTGCTCAATATTGACTTACAATTTTAACCCCTTAACGACTGCGGGCTGTAAAATTACGTCCTAGCGGTCATAATGTTACTGCTCGTTGTCTGCTGGCGGCAGCATGCTGCGATCGGCACACATTTCAGCTGATTTTCACAGCTGAGATGTGTGCCTGCTAGGCACGAGCAGAATCGTTATCTGATCGTGCCGTTTAACCCCTTAAATGGCGCTGTCCATATGTGACAGCGCCATTATAAGCGCGATCGCAGTAAACTTTTACTTACCGCCCGATACCGGAAGTCACGTGATGCGATCACGTGACTTCCGTTAGTTGTCATGGTAGCACAGGGTCATGTGATGACTCCTGTACTACACATGAATTGCTTTCACTTTCGCTGTGCCAGCGGCACAGCAAAAGAGAGCGTATCTGCTGTTTACAGCTGTATAGCTGTGATCAGCAGATAGTGCAGAGCGATCGGATTGCTGATCGCAATAGCCCCCTAGGGGGACTAGTAAAATAAAAAAAAAAAAGTTAAAAGAAAAGTTTTAAAAAATTAAAAAAAAAAAAAAAAAACCTAAAAGTTCAAATCACGCCCCATTGAAAATTAAAGGGTTAAAAAAATAAAAAATATACACACATTTGGTATCGCCGCGTTCAGAAACGCCCGATCTATCAAAATATAAAATCAATTAATCTGATCAGTAGACGGCGTAGCAGCAAAAAAAATTCCAAATGCCAAAACGACGTTTTTTTGTCGCCACAACTTTTACGCAAAATGCTATAAGAGGCGATCAAAACGTAGCATCTGCGCAAAAATGGTACCGTTAAAAACGTCAGCTCGAGACGCAAAAAATAAGCCATCACTGAGCCCTAGATCCCAAAAAATGAGAGCGCTACGGGTCACGGAATATGGCGTAAAACGTGCGCCAATTTTTTTGGTCAAACTTCCGTTTTTTTTTAACCCCTTATATAAAAGTAAACCTATACATCTTTGGTGTCTACAAACTCGCACTGATCTGAGGCATCACACCCACACATCAGTTTTACCATATAGTGAATAAAATATCTCAAAGACAATAGTGCTATCGCACTTTTTTTGCAATTTTTCTGCATTTGGAATTTTTTTGCCATTTTACAGTACACTATATGGTAAAACGTATGGTTTCATTTAAAAGTACAGCTCGTTCCGCAAAAAATGAGCCCTCACATGACCATATTGACTGAAAAATAAAAAAGTTATGTCTCTCAGAAAAAGAATGGCGAAAAAAAACAACCGGAAAGCGAAAAATCGGCCGGTCGTGAAGGGGTTAATATTTATTATAATTATTTTATATCACTTAATATTGAGCTGAATTAAATATGCTTACATCCCCCTATATACAGTAGAGCCCACACAGCTCCCCTTTTTATAGTATGAGCCCTAATAGCCCCTTATATACAGTGTGAGCACCAACATGGTCCCCTATATACAACATGAGCTTTCACATTGCCTGCCATATACAATGTTACCCCCAGATAGTCCCCTTATACACAGGATGAACCCTTACATAGCCTCCTATAAATGTGAGCCCCTACATACTTCCGTATATACAGCATGAGCTCCCCAAAAGGTCCCTATATGCAGTGTGAGCCCCCAGATAGCCCCCTTGTATACAGGAGGAGCCCCCACATAGCACTTACAAACAGGCATACATCAAATACATATATAAAATATGGTGATGCATGTACCTGTGACTGCTGATCGGAAGTCCCGGCACTTCCGGTCATGTGCAGTAGACCTCTTTGAAGCCGGGTCTCGTACACCCAGCTTCATAGTGTGCATGACCGGAATTGCCCGGCATTCAGATCAGCGGTCACAGTGAACACTGTATGCACTTCACAGCTTCGGCAGTAATGCACTTGGGACTAGTCCCTGCGCTCATTAGCATAAGATAAAGAACGTTTAGAAATACTTTTTCTAAAGATCTCTTTATCTATGCTAGTGTATACAGGGACGGTTAGGCAGGGATTAGCACTATACACAGAACTGCTCGTGGCTCTGGCTGCATATTGCACCTGACAGGCTCCCTTTAAGGTCAATTGGAGAAGATTGAAACAGATTGAAATCTTGCCAACTGACTTCTAGTAATAGCAGCAGGTTGTGCTTTGTCAATGAGCTATTTATTAGGGGCCCTTTTGTCATTGGAGACTGCATGACGTTCAGCCAGATTTCATCTTTCTATCTGCAGCCATGGGGTTTAATTAAATTATTTGGATTGGGCCACATAGTGGTCGTATAGTTGGTGCTCCGCTATGACTTGCATACTGCACAGCACACATCTATGCAGCAATGTCCGCTTTGTGAGGAGGCTAATGATACGCCAAGCAGTACTCGCCTACAGCTGCACTTCTCATTTCTGGTGAACGCACGAGATTGCCCGATACTTCTAGCAAGGAACCTTTATGCAAACATTCCATATTGAACATGACTGGTCTTAGCTTTTAAAAGTGCACAATGTATATATTGTATTTGATTAAGTATATGAAGCTGGGTAGAGAACTCTTGTGTTATTAAGGCTAGTTTCACATATCTGGCTTTTTGCTGGTTTGACGGATGCAGCGCACTCCAGTACAGTGTATACAGTAGACTGGCAGTGCAACAAGCGCAGGTCACATGCTGTCATGTGACCGGAGCATGTGACCCGGAAGTTGCGGAGCTGTCACTGTACTGTATCATACGGTACTGGCGTGCGCCGCATCCGTCAAACCGGCGAAAAGTCGGATATGTCAAACTAGTCTTAAGTGTGATCCCCTATGTTCACCAGCTGGGAGGAGGCTTGCTGTAGCAGAAACCTTCATCCTCTTGCTCCACTATAGACATCAGGTGAGCTCACTCCTGCCACTTTGGTGGGGAAAGAGGGGATGAACCTGTTTGAGCTTCTGCGTTTACTATAAAGTCCCAAAATAATATCACAAATAATGTTTTTTTTCCCAATTGCTTCTTGGCTTAGTGTTCTAGTAGGATACGTTATTGGCAGTGATGCCTGTGACTCTTCACCTTTGCTCTTCTGGCTGTTACATGTGCGTTTTATATATTGCTTTCTTGTGCCGTTTGATTTTGCAGTTTCTATTACCTCAAACCTTCAGCTCCCCCACCCTCCAAACCAATTCTCTTACCCATCCCTCATCTGGCTCAAACATCTCCCTTTCCACGTATGCCACCGATGACTTGCACATTAGCAGCAGGAACAAGGACCCAAAGAAAGTGCCATGGCCTAAATCCAAAAGGAACTCCTTTGGGAAGCAGAAGATGGAGAGAACTGCAGTTTTATCGGTTAATATGTGTGCCTTTTCTTTGTAGGATCTTCTGGTGGAGGACACCCTCACTGTGATGGCGTTACTAACCTCTGAACGGGACAATCAACTAATGCCATGTCTGTGTGTCCGATACATTGTGTAGAATAATGTCTGTATGTATGCGGGGGTCTTCTGAGAGGCCCCCAACGTGATGAACCTCAAAACACAGAAATGGTGTGCAGCAGTCACTGATATAAGCTGGATAATGGATGCCATTATTATGCTTATTATACAGCCCTTCTGCAGTTTGGGTCATGTCCAGCAAGTTTCTGAACTATTATTTGTTTTTTTTCTAAGTGTATATATATATATATATCTAATTTCTTTGCAACTTTGTCCTATAGTATAAAGAAGCAAATATGCCATACATAGCTCTGGAATTCACCCCTCGCTTTATTTTTGCTGCTCTTATGATCTCTGCTGGTTCGGTAGAGATGATGATGATAATAGTTTTATTAATTTACATAGCGCTATTAATTCCACAGCGCGTCCCCATTGGGGCTCACAATCTAGAGTCCCTATCTGTATGTCTTTTGGAGTGTGGGAGGAAACCGGAGACCCCGGAGGAAACCCACGCAAACACAGGGAGAACATACAAACTCTTTGCTGATGGTGTCCTTGGTGGGATTTGAACCCAGGACCCCAGCGCTGCAAGACTGCAGTGCTAACCACTGAGCCACCATGCCGCCCGATAATGTCAAATTGGTGGTCCGGACATCATCACCTCTGGTCCAGTAGAGATCATTGGGTGCTGCAGCGCTGAAGCAAGAAGGGATTGATTTCTGTGATAAATAATTTTTTTTTTTGTTTTTTGTCACAGCCATAGCGATTTCTCACAGTTAAAGGGGTGGTTTACTACTCTGCAGTAGTGACCACATCCCTGTAAAACTGATAGGGACTTATTTTTCTAAATTCCTTGTTCAGCCAATTCTGCCTAGAGCGGCACTATTGCGGTCTGCTCATCCCCATGAAGTAGCCCCCCCTGACTGCGTAACCTTTGAGATCCAGTGATGTCACATCAACTTCCGGTTGACCTGACATCACCGAGGCCGGCCCCAGGCTCCTGAGTGACTGGGCTGTGGGTGGAGTTTCACCGCTCGTCATAGCCCAGCATCTCGCACGCTCTATCTTTCGCTGCAGAACACTGCATCAGGAGAGATGCTGAGCTGTGATGAGCGGCGAAACTCCGCCTACAGCCCAGTCACTCAGGAAGACTGTGGCCGGGCTCGGTGATGTCAGGTCATCTGGAAGCTGACATGACATTAGCAGATTTTAGAGGTCATGGAGCCCGGGGGTCACTTTATGGGAATGAGCAGACCGCAGTAGCACCGCTCAGAGGCAGAATTTGCTGAACAAGCCATTTAGAAAAATCCTTCCCTATCAGTTTTACAGAGATGTGGCCACTATTTCAGCGTAGTGAACCACCCCTTCAAGTTTAAAAATATAGCGTGGAACGAACCACATTAAAGGGTTCATCTGTCAGGGTGTTCGCTCACCACGTCTTTTTCAATTGGATTCTGCCTGAAATAAAAGGGGCTTTTGCCGCTCATCAAATACATTTACTGCACAGCAATGTAAAGATGACATTGCTGTGCACATGTTTTCACTTGTCACTTCTTTTAGCCTCTTCAAGATTTGGAAACTATGAAGCGTGAAAAAGAAGTGACTGGGTCATTCTTCGGGCGGTTTCCACTAAGAAGCTGCCCAGGCTTTATATTTAACAGTATAGAATCAGAGATGCCAGCGGCGGAGCCACTGTAAGAACGATGGCACAGCTACTGGTGAAGCCGCCGCATGGAAACGACCACCGGGGCTTTCCTAAAGCAATGGACCGGTGTCTAAATGACAATCTGTGCATATACCCCTAGAGAGGGGTTTTGGAAAGCAAGGTTCCTTAACATTAAATGGCTTGTTTCCTCTTTGGCAGAAGCGCATCGCTCTCCAGGCTTCCCGGTGATGGGGCTTTAGCTTGATTAAAGGTTCAGACCAGCGTCATTGTCGCAGCATTGATCCAGTTTATTGGCTTTCCAGCCCTGCAAACGGGCAGCTTTGACTCTGCTGCATGCAAGGATGCTGACGCTGGCCAGGACCTGGAGCTAGCCACACATTCCAGTGATCTTGCCAACTTCAGAGTAGCGCTTACAAGATCTATTAGAAAGAGCTTGCAACACTGCACTTATAAAGACACTGCTGCTTGACTGGAGCAATGGCCAGAAACCTAAGCAAGGATGTACATTTTTAGAAATCACTCTGTTCTTGAGAACAGAAAGCATCTTTAATAACAATTTGGAAAGTCTCTTGCATTTACAAACACTTTGCCATTTTACCTATTCACACACTTGAGCATAGCCATTAAGCTGCTCAGTGTCCATCTGCTGGGGTCAGCTGTACTCGGTGGGAGAGCTGGCAGTAAGTGTTGGGTTCACCTGTAGTGCTTTTCTGAGTAATGCAGGATAAGGCCGATCCACCAGCGCTATCTTCACCATGCTCAGTAGATGTTTTGGCTTGCAGCCATCTACCCCACACACAGAAGCGCTTGTTTGGTTCAGCGGTCCTGCGTTTTCCATGAGAAAATCCCTAACGGAAATGTTGGTCATCGGTTTCTCACCGAGAGAACAATGCAATCAGCAGTTGAAATTCGGGCAATTGCGATCAACATCTTCTCCGACCACCAGTCGGCCCATGCCCCCATACACTTTCAACAATCTGTTGAATACACTGATGATGATGATGATGGGTTTGGCCAACATTAGTCTGTGTATGGGGCTTTATAGCTGCTCTTCTCTCTGGTGAAGACATGAGGATGCTACAAAAGGTGAAAGACTTAAGGCCGCTTTACATGCAGCGTTCTCACTAGCGAGATCGCTAGCGTGCGTACCCGCCCCCATCGGTTGTGCGTCACGGGCAAATCGCTGCCCGTGGCGCACAACATCGCCCGCACCCGTCACACTACTTATCTGCCTAGCGACGTCGCTGTGACAAGCGAACTGCCTCCTTTCTAAGGGGGCGGTTCGTTCGGCGTCACAGCGATGTCCCTAAGCGGCTGCCCAATAGAAGTGGAGATGAGCGGGACGAACATCCCGCCCACCTCATTCCTTCCTCATTCCGGGCGGCCGCAAATACGATGTGGTTCCTCGTTCCTGCGGTGTCACACATAATGACCTGCAACAGCAACGATATTTGGGAACTGGACAGCGTGTCAACGATCAACGATAAGGTAAGTATTTTTGATAGCGGTCGCTTGTACGTGTCACACGCAACGACGTCGCTAACGAGAACGGATGTGCTTCACGAATACCGTGATCCCAACGACCTCGCGTTAGCGATGTCGTTGAGTGTAAAGCGGCCTTAAGAATTTTTAAAGGGGTACATCTGCAAATTTTCTCTTCAGGCAAGAGTACTTGACCTCTAGTGCCACTTACTGGACGTAACAAGGCTGAAAGTCAAAATTGGCTCTTTAACAAGCCTTGCCACATGAATTAGTATGAAAGCCAAATCTTAGGGTGTATGCCCACGATCAGCGTTTCCAGCATTTTGGACGCAGCCTGCTTCAGCTGTGTCCAAACCGCTGCAGTGTAAGTACAAGCATAGTGGATGGGATTCGTAGAAATCCCGTGCCCACTATGCTTTCTTTTTCCGCAGCAAACACTGACCTACGGTTCTTCTTTCCAGACCGCAGCATGTCAATTGTTTGCTGCGGAATCGCACGCTCCTCCGTAGGGAGAACACAAGCGAGTGACCGCAGCGCACTGAACCCTCATCGTGGGCACGAGCAACTGCAGTCTCCTGCGTTCTCCTGACATGCGGCCCACCGGTCAGGACTCGCTGCGTTCTGAACGCGAGTCTTGATCATGGGCACATACCCTTAAGGGTGCTTTACACGCTGCGACATCGCTACCGATATATCGTCGGGGTCACGTCGTTAGTGACGCACATCCGGCGCTGTTAGCGACATCGCAGCGTGTGAAACCAAGGAGCGACTATCAACGATTGAAAAATCGTTAAAACCGGTGATCGTTGACACGTTGCTCCTTTCCTTAATATCGCTGCTGCCACAGGTACAATGTTGTTCGTCGTTCCTGCGGCAGCACACATCGCTATGTGTGACACTGCGGGAGCGTCGAACATCTCCTTACCTGCGTCCACCGGCAATGAGGATGGGAGAAGGTGGGCGGGATGTTCTAGCTGCTCATCTCCGCCCCTCTGCTTCTATTGGCCGGCCGCTTAGTGACGTCGCTGTGACGCCGAACGCACCTCCCCCTTGAAGGAGGAATTGTTCGGCGGTCACAGCGACGTCGCTGCACAGGTATGTGCATGTGACGCTGCCGTAGCGATAATGTTCGCTACGGCAGCGAGCACCAAATGTCGCACGAACGACTGGGGGCGGGTGCTATCGCGCTCGACATCGCTAGCAATGTCGCAGCGTGTAAAGCACCCTTTTAGACTTCAGTCAGAAGCTTTTAATCATCACGACAAATCAGATCTCTTGCTTTACACAGAAGATGGGCAAATATGCCGAAACATGTGTCTGGAAATAGAGTATCTGGTCTGGCTTTTATCCCAAGTCATGTGACCAGGTACGATATTGATTTTAAGCATGGTTACTCCCATTAGGTGGCACTAAAATTCAAGTCCTCTTTCTGTCTGGCGATTTGTATATTTAAAGGGAATTTGTCACCGTTTGTTTTTGTTTTTTGTTTTTTCTACCCTATTTAAAAGTAGCATAATGTAGGGGCAGAGACCCTGATTCAAGCGACGTGTCACTTACTGGGCTGCTTGCTGTCATTTTGATAAAACCACAGTTTTATCTGCTGCAAATCAACCATTTTTCTGAATTCTATGCACTGTATAACCCCGCCCACACCACTGGTTGGCAGCTTTCTGTGTACATGGCCAGAAAGCTGACAATCTGTGTTGGGGACAAGGTTATACAGAGCTCATGAATATGGAGGATTACATGGCCGCAGGTTTACTAGTCCTCTAATGATGATCTTTGGCTGATAAAATCAAAACTGCAGTAAGCAGCCCAGTGAGTGACACCTCGCTGGAATCAGGGTGTCTGTTGCTATATGATGCTGCTCTCATATTGGGTTGCAAAAATCTGGTGACAGATTCCCTGTAATTTCCCCTAGGAGCATTGCATGGTTTACAAGTCTCCTTATACTGGAAGGAGAAATGTTACCTTTTTAGATCTAAAGGTTTATGAAATGGGTTTCCTAAACTTGAAAATCCCTTCTACACTAATATTTCATTGTCCTATCTGCATATTGGTGCTGAGCAAATCACAAACCTTCCATGTTTTATAATAATCGGCTTTTGTGCTGCCATTTCTGTGTTTTCAGTGTATGTAACATGTTGAGTGCTAACACTGGATCTCCAGATTATAGTGATACTGCTGTTAACAGGTTCTCCTTATCACCTAATCCACAGGATTTCTGCATTCGAGACGTTGTCCTATTTGTGTAATAGTGGGTCTTGGTCTGCATGGTTTGTCTACAGAAGTCGTCTAGGTGAAACCTGTGGTGCCGGGTATTCGTGCCAACTGTGGCCTACCCAATAATGCTCCTTATTGCGCCATCAAAGAGGTGTTCTGTACAAGTGGCATCATTTCTTGTTCTCTTTTTTCCCAGGCAACTGAAGAAGTATCCAAAAACCTGGTGGCTATGAAGGAGATCCTTTATGGGACAAATGAGAAGGAACCTCAGACTGAAGCCGTGGCTCAGCTCGCTCAGGAACTGTACAACAGCGGCCTTCTTGGCACTTTAGTGGCCGACCTCCAGCTCATAGACTTTGAGGTACCAATGCAATTCACAGATCAAAGTAATACTTTTTTTTTTTTTGTACAAGTTCATTTTTACACAGAAAATTCCAGTGATGGCTTGTATTGGACACATACAGATTTGTTCTCTGCGCATCGCACAGCCTTAGGCCTCTTTCACACATCTGTGCAAAATACACACGTTTGGCACGGTCTGTGGTGTGTGTGTGTGTGTCCAGAGTGTGCTGCTGTCCCCGCTGCTGGTGCTGCTGCTTCCGGTCCTCAGTGCAGTGAATATTCATGAGCATAAATGAGCGGGCCCGGAAGCAAGTGACAGCAGCGCTGGAGACTGCAGCGCTGGAGACAGGTGAGTATAGAAATAATTTTATTTCTAAGGCATATGTTTTCTCCAGTTTTTCTTAAAAGATCGTTTTTGGCAGCGTATCATCCTGTGTAAACCATAGCTGTGTTGGCGACAACAGTCGTAGGCTATGCGTACTGAACAGACCATTAATTTGTTTTGTGTGCGTATCATTACGCGGTCTGTCTGTTTAAACTGGGTATTACTATATTTTTCGTTTTATAAGATGCACTGGATTATAAGACGCCTCCCAAATTTGGACGGAAAATAAGGGTAAAAAAAAAAATAAATATATATATATATATATATATATATATATATATATATATATATAATATAGGGTCCGTTTTGTAATCTGGTGGTGTCTTACCAGGGAGAGGGGGCAGCAGCTGAGTGGGGGTTACAGGAGGCAGGGGCGGTACAAGAGTACTGCAATAGTGCGAGTAGTATAGAGGGGGGCCCAGATACTCACTGCGGGTGCTGCTCTGTGCGGGGCCGGTGACGCCGCTCTGCTCTGTGCGGGGCCGGTGACGCCGCTCTGCTCTGTGCGGGGCCGGTGACGCCGCTCTGCTCTGTGCGGGGCCGGTGACGCGGCTGCTGTGTGCGGGGGGCGGTGAGTCACCAGCCATTCTAAAGATGGCGGCGAGCGCTTCAATTAATGGTGGTCAGAGTCTGTGCGTGCGCAGCTGAGAGCTCAATCTGCGCACGCGCTGACCCTAGACGCTATTATTTGAAACCATGACCGCCGATTTCTTTAGAATGACCGCACGCCGAGCAGAACGGAGCAGGCGAGTGCCGAGCAGAACGGAGCAGGCGAGTGCCGAGCAGAACGGAGCAGGCGAGTGCCGAGCAGAACGGAGCAGGCGAGTGCCGAGCAGAACGGAGCAGGCGAGTGCCGAGCAGAACGGAGCAGGCGAGTGCCGAGCAGAACGGAGCAGGCGAGTGCCGAGCAGAACGGAGCAGGCGAGTGCCGAGCAGAACGGAGCAGGCGAGTGCCGAGCAGAACGGAGCAGGCGAGTGCCGAGCAGAACGGAGCAGGCGAGTGCCGGGCAGAACGGAGCAGGCGAGTGCCGGGCAGAACGGAGCAGGCGAGTGCCGGGCAGAACGGAGCAGGCGAGTGCCGGGCAGAACGGAGCAGGCGAGTGCCGGGCAGAACGGAGCAGGCGAGTGCCGAGCAGAACGGAGCAGGCGAGTGCCGAGCAGAGTTGCACACACCAGCAGCGCTGACAGCACACCACATAGTATTACCCCTGTCTCCTTTTACCCCTCTGCACAACCCCCTGATAAGCTAAATATATTTTGGGAGGAAAAGTGCATCTTATAATCCAAAAAATGTCCTCCAATTATTAACACCGCAGACCATATAATGTACTTTTATAGTAAATTTAGACTGCCTTATCCATGACCGGCCGAAAGGTATTAGAGAAAGGAATACTGCGATACTGTAATTTTTCATCTAGATATAGAATAAGTCAGCTTTTACTATGTTTCCCTGAAAATAAGACCTACCATCAAAATAGGTCCAGGATTTTTCAGCCTTTTTGGGGTATGCTTATAGTATTAGCCCCAGTTTCAGTTCATCATACTAATAGTATCCTGAAATAGGGTTTGGACCGCCCTTTCAAGATATGTACCTTTTATTGGTGTACGTTGCCCCTTTGTGTTTTGTCTAGGTCCTGGCGCTTTATAGTCACATGCCGGTTAGTCTTTATAGTCACATGCCGGTTAGTCTTTGTAGTCACATGCCGGTTAGTCTTTGTAGTCACATGCCGGTTAGTTAATGTAATGAGTTTCCTCCCTTCCTCCGCTCATCCCTCTGCGGCAGCATCAGTGATTGGAACGTGTGTTAATTGTAAAGGAATATTCACCCCCTTCTGCCAATATTCATGCCCTCCCCTCTGTGCTGTGTCATTGATTCACTATTACGGCCATATTCCTGCTCAAGGATAGTAGCGTGATGCTCGCACCGGCGGCTCTACTGACCCGAGCGTGTCAGCTTGTATTTCTATGTAGCGGTCGTGCTCAGGGGAGGAGAGCCACCAGCCTCTGCGATTCTCGGCCAGTAATACGGCCTTTTGAGTGAATCCCTGACACCCGGCACATAGGGGTAGGCAGGATTATGGGCGGGAAAAGGGCTGAATATTAATTTGCAATTAACACAGTCCAATCACTGATGCTGACACAAAGGGGTAGGTGGGGGAAGGGAGTGAATATTCATTTTTCATTCCCAGGTGACCTATTCACCTGATGCCAATACAAAAATAAGACGTCCCCTGAAAATAAGCCGTAGTGCATCTTTTGGAGCCTTTTGGACTTCTTTTTGGAGAAACACAGTATGGAGAAGCTGTCTGCATCAGTTTTCTCTTCCATGGACATATAAGTGAATCAATGCTCATTTACTGGCCTCTTTACACAGCAATTAGTTTTATGCCAGCAAAAACGATCCACTCACTAGGAAAATCAGCATTTTGCTCATTTGTCTGTCTGATTTGCACATATTAATACAGATTTGTGGCTAATCTAAACACACCTTTAGATTTTGCTTGACCAAAGCTTACAGTGTATTCCTTCCAGGGCAAGAAGGACGTGGCTCAGATCTTCAACAATATTTTACGAAGGCAGATTGGCACGCGAACCCCGACAGTGGAATATATATGCACCCAGCAGAATATTCTCTTCATGCTGTTGAAAGGGTAAAAACCTATATGTTATGGAGATACTTTACTTAATATAACAGTTAATTGCATGCAGTTACTCACAGAGCGAAATGTCTGTTTTTAAGATAAGGTGTGGACAGGACATACGGTGGGATGGGGCAAATACTGAATTGATGATATGTAATGGAGCAGTGGGTAACTGGTGGAAATGAGCAGAGAAGGATTCTCAAGTCTTGCCACAGATTCTCAATGGGATTCAGGTCTGGACTGTGACTGGGCCATTCACACACATGGATCTGCTTTGATCTAAACCATTCCACAGCAAGGACCTGTGCACACGTTGCAGTTTTGTCGCCTGATGCATTGTGTTAATTGATGCATTGTTTTCTGCGCAGATATGTTACAAGACTTGAAGGATTTTCTAGTCCCAGCAAAATAAATGAGATGTTGTTTATTTTTTCCTTGTAAATTTTGCAGCATGTCCATTTCAGCATTTGTGGTGCAGATCTCAGCAATATCAATGAATGGGAAAAATTGCATAAAAAAACGCATGTATTCGATGCTCTATTTTTTTCTGCCAACACATCAGTGTTTGCAGCAGATTTTTCTGCTGCAAACACTGAACGTGTGCATATACCCTAACTAGCAGTATGTTTAGAATTGTTGACGTGTTTAGGGTTGTTGTCTTGCTGGCAGGTGAACCTATGCCTCAGTCTCAAGTGTGTTGGAGCCTCTAAGGGGTACTTTGCACACTACGACATCACAAGCCGATGCTTGCGATGCCGAGCGCGATAGTTCCTGCCCCCGTCACAGCAGCGATATCTTGTGATCGGCCGGCGACCCTCCTCCTTCCTAAGGAGGCGGGTCGTGCGGCGTCACAGCGACATCACACGGCAGGCGGCCAATAGAAGCTGAGGCGCGGAGATGAGCGGGACGTAAACATCCCGCCCACCTCCGTCCTTCCGCATAACCGGCGTGAGCCGCGGTGACGTGGGTAAGCTGATGTTCCTCGCTCCATCGGCTTCTCACACAGCGATGTTTGCTGCCGCAGGGGAACAAAGAACAATATTGTACCGTCGCTGCCGCGTAATTATGAAAATGTTGGACACTACACCGATGCTACGATTACGACTCTTTTGCGCTCGTTAATCGTATCAAAAACGCTTTACACACTACGATATCGACAGCGGCGCCGGAAGTGCGTCACTTTCGATTTGACCCCACCAACATCGCAGTTGCGATGTCGTAGTGTGCAAAGTACCCCTAATACGTTTGACTCCAAGATTACCATGTATTTAGCCTAATCCAGCTTTCCTGCCCCTGCTGAAAAAAAAGCCTCCTCACAGCATGATGCTGCCACCACCATGTGTGACAGTGGGGAGGGTGTTTAAGGGTGTTGTGCAGTGTTAGCTTTTCACCACACATAATGTTTTGCATTTAACCTGTTATGTTGCAGGCTCAGCTCCTGGGCTCCTCCATACATATTGGGACCCAACATAGTGTGTGTTATTTTGACTTGTGTGAGAACGGGGTTAACCGGGAGCACATGTAATGGATTGGGCGTGTGATCAGTAATTCGGGGCTGGTTCCTATTAGTGTGTGCACCCTCAGTTATCTGATTTTTATAGTAGCTAATTTCTCTCATTAATAGGTATGAGTCCCCAGAAATTGCTTTGAATTGTGGAATCATGCTGCGAGAATGTATTAGGCACGAGCCGCTTGCCAAGATTATATTGTGGTCTGAGCAGTTCTATGACTTCTTCCGATACGTAGAGATGTCAACGTTTGATATCGCTTCTGATGCCTTCGCTACATTTAAGGTAACATTCTATTACTTAAGAGATACAATCCCTATTTGTTAACGGGAGCAGATCAGCTTCTCCTTGATTTGTCTGCTTCATCTTCTTCCCCAGAAGCAATCACATGTAAAATTATCTGCTAAAAATATGTAACGTTATTCTGTAGCGCCACTGCAGGAGAAATGAAGTAATGCGGCAGGCCAGGCCAGGTCAGAGCTGCTTTTCACTCTGGTCAAGAGATGAGGGTCCGGAACAGGAAACCCCTCTGTTACCTTCTGTCCAAATGTCCTATGGTTGCGTGTAGCAGTCATGGCAGGGGCTCGTCTGAGACAGATGGCCGATAATGAGCCAGCCTTATATTTCACAAAACCTAGGTTCGTCTGATCCGCCAGCATGTAATATTACATTTTTGAAAATGCCTTCATGATGGAGGCTGTCGCTAGCAGAACCCGCTGCTTTTAGGGGTGTAGGTCCCAGGAGATGATGAGCTGAACCCTTGACTGCCATGTGAAAGAGGTTATTTTATCTGAGAGAAACCCGATTAATGTGTCTACTAGGTAAAGCTTTCCTTGAAATCTCCTCTTATAACCACTAACTTCCAAATGTAAGTTTTAGTTTATGGAGGTTGGACTCCCCATCAACATTAAAGGGAACCAATCACCAGGGTTTTCGTATATAACCTAAAGCCAGTGCTATACTGGCACTACCAGGCTGATTCTATACATACCTGTAGTGGTCAGCTCGGATGTTTAGGTTTTGAAATGGAAGAAAGTAAAGTTTATAAAATTAGCTGCTTGTTGAGTGACAGCAGCTAAGGATCAGATAATATCTGTGGGGGGGGGATGCATAGTTATCCCCCCCTTGTTAGAATTAGCATAAGTATTATACCATATATTTAATATTTGACTTGCAGGACCTGTGAGGTTATACCCATGTGACCAGAAGAGGCGGGGCCTCAGCCAACAAAGCTGATACCAGGAAGCAACATTTTTCTGTTGGCTGAGGCCCCGCCTCTTCTGGTCACATGGGTATGACCTCACACAGGTCCTGCAAGTCAAATATTAAATCGATGGTATAATACTTATGCTAATTCTAACAGGGGGAGGGGATAACTATGGATACTCACCCAAGATATTATCTGATCCTCAGCTGCTGTCACTTACGAAGCTGCTGATTTTATAAACTTTACTTTCTTGGATTTCAAAACCTATACATCGGAGCTGACCACTATAGGTATGTATAGAATCAGCCTGATAGTGCCAGTATAGCACTGGCTTAGGTTATATACACAAATCCTGGTGATTGGTTCACTTGAAAAGAATTCAGAAATTTGGCTCTACTATTTTGTTATTTAGGGTTTGTAGCAGAACCAAGGACATTTTTGTAAAGCTTGGGTGAAAATGGCTTGACAAGACAAATATCAGGCTATTGATAGACCATAGAGTGCAGTGGGGAAGTTGGTAACAAAGGGAGCCAGATGACGATGTAAAGGCCTCACAAGGTCTGATTTCTACCTCCAACACAGCAAACTTAAAGCCGAATGGGATTTAATATTACAGGCCCTCCTGGCACCTCTTCTGATTACTGGGTGGGACGCATTTCTTGTTGGTCCCCATCATTGTTTACCAGGCAACGCTCTATACGTTTTCTAGTGGCTGTGCCTGGTATTGCAGCTTACGGCTGCTCAGTCCCGTCCACGTGAATGGGATTGGGATGCAACACCAGGCACAGCCACTACCAAATATACAGCAATGTGCCCATTTAATGAAGGGGACGCCACATTCTGGGGAAGAACCATTGCATTTTCTCATTGTTGGAAGTATGACCGTCAATGAGAAATTCAGACTCGAGGCTCGAGCAATAGTTGAGGCCATGAATCTTGTTCTCTGACATATTAGATGTTAATGGTGACCCGTGCCTTTTTATTGGCCGTTCCAATCCAGACTATTCACTTATTTATGCACTTCCCTATTTTCCTTCATCAGGACCTATTGACTAGACATAAACTTCTGAGTGCCGAATTTTTGGAACAGCATTATGACCGGGTAAGATGCAGTTAGTTTGTTTTTTCAATTATTTATCGGTTTATTTGTGCATTTTTCATGTGTTTGGATTTATTTCTTGCATTCACACTCTCTTGTACCTTGGCAGTTCCTTATTTTATTATTCTTTTTTTTTTTCTCTACCAGTTCTTCAGTGAATATGAGAAACTGTTGCACTCCGAAAACTATGTGACAAAGAGACAGTCGCTGAAGGTATGCCGGTAACCCGGACTTTCCACAGGCTAGCTTGAGAAATTAAAGTTTGCTGTCACCATTATTAGACAGTGTTTTTTTTTTTATTTTTCGCATATTTTGGTTTTGTACTAGGAAAGCTATATCCCCTCTTGCGTTCTTGTAATTCAGTTTCTTGTTTTGTTTTTTTTTTTTGTTTTTTTTTTTATAGAAACAGACAAATGGAATTAATGTAAAAAATAGATCTTGTGTAAACTGAATTGATTTTTATGGGATATTTCTGGGTTCTTTTTTTTTTTTTTTTTATTATAAAAAAAAACCCCCAAAAATTGGCAAATAGAATCCAGACAGTCCCATAATCAATGGGTCCCCTCTGCTTCTTTTTGTGTTTTTAGTTATACCTTGGATCTGGCTTACACGTTAATACCATTGTCTGTTCCTAAATAACAAACTGGAAAATAGAAGTGTGAACAGAGCCTTAAGCTATGTGCGCACGTGTGCGTATTTCATGCAGCTACGCTGCGATCTGCACCGCAGCGTAACTGCATGCGTCCTGCGTCCCCAGCATAATCTATGAAGATTATGCAGGAGACGTGCGCACGTGGCGTTTCAGAGCGCAGCGCTTCGGCTGCTGCCCGAAGCGCGCATTCTAAGAAGTGACATGTCACTTCTTTCCTGCGCTCTGCATGAAGCCCCCGCTCTGTCTATGGGAGGGGCTGCACTCAGAGCGCATGCAATCGGCTTTTTTTTTTCATTACGGACTTTCTGCAGCGATTTGAAGTGCACGTGTGCTGTTCAAATCGCTGCAGAAATTTCTGCAGGGATAGAACGCTACGTGCGCACATAGCCGTAGGGTATGTGCACCTGATCAGTGTTTGCAGCATTTTGGACGCAACGTGTTTTCACTGCTTCCAAAATGCTGCGTTGTTCAGTACAAGTGGATGGGACTGTTTTTCCATAGTGTAAACTGACCTGCGGTGCGGCTTCCAGAGCTGCAGCATGTCAATGCTGCGGAGACGCGAGTGTTTTCAGTGGGAGAACACCGAGAACGTCCACAAAACCCTGATCATCAGCAGCTGCGTTTTCCTTTGGACAACACTCGTGTCTCCATAGGAGGGCTCACACTGGGTCTAGGTAGCAGGGTCTACTGATCATGTGCACATGCCCTTACAGAACTATTTGTTAGTCATGATTGACCAATCAGTCTATTCTGCAGTATTTAACCCTCTCCTGACATGTCGGGCCCCCATATGGGAAGCGAACTTGGGAGCTTTGCTGCCCGTTGTGTTACATATCCAGCATGTAATAGCAGCAGCTAGAGTTTGCTCTGATCGCTGCAGTTTAACCACTGAAACTCTGCTGTCAATCACTGACTGCAGTATTCAAATGATGCTATTGATGGTCATCCATGTGCAACGGCTCCTATTGACCCCCGAAACCCGATTGTGAGGTATAGAAGAATGTTCTTTTTCTATATCCTGCAATATAGTCTCGCAGGGCAAGTCCCATGAGGAGACTAACAAATAAAGTAAAATATAAAAAATTATTAAAATTAAAAATAAACATACTTTGTTTCCTCATATGTAAAAATGTAAGATATGTTAAAATATGAAATTAATTAACCCAAACTGTAGACCTCGTAAAGAAGAAAAAACATCTTAGTTTTTTATTTTTTTTATTTGGCGCTATACTTCTCTATAAAATACAACAAAATGAGATCAAAATATTGTGTGTCACCCAGAATATCGATAGGAAGTCCAGGTCATTATGCAAAGGACAAGCACTCGTCCCGTAAAAAAACAAGCCCTCATGTCGATGGAAAAGTATTAGTTCTGGCTTTTGGAAAAAGATGGAGGATGAGAAAGAAAGCTCAAAAGACAAAATTGGCGTTCATAGAAAGGGGTTATTTTATTTCTGGATATAAAGCTGAGTCCTGACTTTTCATGAAGCTCTTGTTCGTCAATTTACCTTTCATCTGTAGTCTAATACTAGGATTTCGGGGATTGTGCAGGGCCTGTCATTGCTGCTTCTGAGACCTTCCTGCAGTTGCATTCATACTACAGATACCTGTTGTAATTAGTGGGTACAGTCATGATACCTGACGAGCATGGGGCGCTGCAGAACGGCTTCTACAGATTGAAAGTGAGTTTTTTTTTAAAACAGGTGATATTTATCGCTTATCAACAGGAGAGGTAATAAATGTACCTTCAATGGGACTCCTCAGCTAGAATATCCAAAATCACAAAAATTGGGGGTCCCGAACAACTGTTGTGCTGACTGGTGTTTTATATTGCTTCAGCAGGGTGCCAGTGAATTTGGATGGGTACGATAGCTGTTGGGTGACTGAAGCCGAAAATAATGTACACCCTCACATGCCATGCCCTTAAGTAATCACATTTCTTCGTTCTCCCATGCAGCTACTTGGGGAACTTCTCTTGGATCGACACAATTTCACGATTATGACAAAGTATATCAGTAAACCGGAAAACCTAAAGCTGATGATGAATTTGCTACGTGACAAGAGCCGCAACATCCAATTTGAAGCTTTCCACGTGTTTAAGGTGCTGCACCAGCGACTATAGCTTTAATTTGTGTGCGATAAGAGTGATCTGTGATAAATGTGTCAGGTCTGCTGTGGTGAGGAGGAGTAGGGGTGCATAACAGTTTTGTGGGTATACAGGCAGCGCTGAGGTTGGGGGGGGGTTCTGGGGGTATACAGGCAGAACTGGCATGGGGGGGACAGACTGTTTTAGGAGGTATACAGGCAGCACTGGCAATGGGGGGTGGGGGCAGACAGTTCTGGGGGGTATACAGGTAGCACTGGGGTTGGGGGACACACAGTTCTTTTACTGCACATTACTACATGTTGTCTTGCCAAATAACAAACCCTTATATGACTGTCTATAGAAAACTAGATGTTATGGATCTCAGTTGAAGGGGAGAGAAAAATGAAAGCACAAATACTAAAATTGGGTGCAACACGCAGGGGTTATCAATGCATGCAGTTTACATTGTAAACTCTGGTATCCTGAAATTAAATACAGGTTCCCTGGACCAGATCCTGGCGGTGTGATTGCTGCTATATATGTATCCCCGTGAAACGCTGCTGTGCGTCAGAGATTGAAAACTTGGATGGGGACTTTAGGGTGAGATCTGAGTGCGGTCTTCTCCCTGCCCTGCTCCTGTTGATTGACAGGTGGTCCTATTTGTACACACCTAGAGGAGTCAGGTCTCCCTATAGTCCCCAGTTTTGCATTAGCGTCTGCATATTTTCTCTTGACATGTTCTGCCTTTTTCACTCTTTAGCTTATCTTCTTCCTTATCCATAGTCTTTCTTGGCTACTCTGCTCTTAAAGAAACATTCCCACTTTTTTATTCAGTAAATGTATGTATGTATACCAACGTCCATGTAATGTAGTGTTAGGCTGCTTTCACACTACGTCTTTTTGACATGCGTCCTGAACGTTTTTTTAACGCAAAAACGGATCCAGTGCAAATGCGTTTTCATTTCAATGCATTTGCATGGGACTCGCGTTAACATGCGTTCACCTGCGTTTGCGTGCGTTATAGTGAGGATCCAGCGACTTGCAGTTTTTTAACATCTTTCAAAAACGCTACATGTAGCGTTTTTAAGCTGCGTCCAAATACTGCAAATCGCTGGATCCTGACTAAACAGCACGCAAACGCATGTGAACGCTGGCATGCTGATAGACAGGATCCTGCTTGCTCTACTGAGCATGCCCAGAACCAGTCTCGCGTGATCAGTCCCTCTCTCTCCTACCTCTCTGTCTCTCCCCCTCCCTCTCCTCCACCTGAGAGCTGCGGACACTCGTAACCAAGGTAAATATCGGGTAACCACTTATCTTAGTTACCCGATGTTTACGTTGGTTACGTGTGCAGGGAGCCCGGCTCCTAGCAGCTGCAGACGCTCGTAACCAAAGTAAATATCGGGTATCCAAGCAAGTATACCCGATGTTTACCTTGGTTACGAACCTCCGCAGTTGTAAGAAGTCGGCTCCCAGTCCTGCACGTTTAGTTCCCATCACTCCCGATCACATGACTCCAATGCCCGCCCCTAAACATCCAGTGACAGGATCCTGCAAAGTAACAGATGCGTTTGCATGCGTTTTTTGCTGTAAAAGCAGGATCCGCTTTTGCAGCAAAAAAACGTTCAGGACGCATGTTAAAAAGACGTAGTGTGAAAGCAGCCTAAGTGTGTTAATATATCCTATCTACCACCGGTGTCCAGCGCCGGTTGTCTGTTGCTCTGTGACATTACCCCTCTGCAGACTGGCTGGGCCATGCTTTATAATGCAGAAGTCTTTTACAATGCAAGCCTATGAAGTGTTAGAATGCGGCTCTATAGATCGGCTGACGTTTAATGCATAGCATGAGCCAACTAGTTGGCGTTGGGGTGACATCACTGAGAAGAGGAGCAGAACGGCGCTGGATCCCAGAGACAGCAGCGGTAGCGTATATTAATACACTCCTTACATGCATGTACACACATAATGAATACAATTACTGGGAGTGTTTCTTGAGGTAGATCTACAATAGGTTGATCTTACTTGACATTATTGTAAAATTACTTGTTCTCTTTCTCCTAGGTATTTGTAGCTAACCCGAACAAGACACAGCCTGTGCTGGATATCCTCCTCAAGAACCAGAGTAAGCTGATTGAATTCCTCAGCAAATTTCAGAACGATCGCACTGAGGACGAGCAGTTTAACGATGAGAAAACCTACCTAGTGAAACAGATCCGGGACCTGAAAAGACCTGCGCAGCAAGAGGCCTGAAGTGGATGGCGGGGGGAAGGAGGAGCCCAAACCCAGCGCTTGCTGCGAGAGTATTCAGTATCCCGTGGACTTTGAGAGCAACATCCTCACTTCTACCCCGAACAATTTCACCCTAATCCATTGCATTTTGAAGTTTTAGTCCGAGTATAACCCCTTCTCTGGTGGAAGAACCCAGACGCTGCACTATTCTGCTGCGGCTCCGAGGTTTAAAGATGAATGCATTACTACCTTATGTTCTTTCTTTTTCCCCCTTTACACCTTTACTGAGCAAGACTGAGTTCCTCTCCTCCTATCTTTTGTGTTGCATCAATACGGGATTGAGACTCACTGGTTATCACAGTGTCAGGGTGCAAAAGCTAAAAACAAAAAAGAGGTCTTAGAGTCTCGGGCGAGTGTGTAGTACCTAGTCTGGGGTTTGGATAAGCTGGCATACATGTAGTTAATGATTATAATTATCTTCATTTTTATTGCAACGCATTGCATGCTTGCAGCAAAAACCTGGAAAAATAACAGAAAAGCCAACACATCTGGTTTCCATCAGCATATTTGCACATAAACTTGTTAGAGGAGAAACCGAGCACAAAATCTCATCTGTGCATCTCTGGTACCTTAGGTTTAAAATATCAATATGCCTTGATCTCAAACTCAAATAACCAATAAAATGCAACAGCGCAGTGCTTTTATTTCTGCTGCCGTGGAGTGGGGCGGCCCACTTTATGGCCGAGTGGAAGATTCATTCAACAGTAAATGCGTACATATTTTAACAGTGTGTAATGGGAAGGGCTTATTACAGGTGGGCTTATGTAAAGACGAGTGTACATTCATTATATATGCCTTTCAATTGCTTTTTTTTTTTGTTTTTTCTTTTTCCCGTTAGTGTGATTGTTGTTTTACCAGGTGGTAGAGAGGACAAGCAGCATTGTATGTCCCGGAGTACGTCACTCTACAAGCCAACGACCTATTAATACCACTTGTGTAGAACAGCTACTTGCCAAATAACTCCCTCCGCGTGTGTCCTGGGCGACGTGATGAGACCCATCACTTCACGGCGGCGTGCGGAGCACTGATAGTGGGGGCCATGCTCGGACAGGCTTGGTTGGCCACGTTTTTTGCTCTTGTACATAACATGCTGCTTTAACTCTCCATGTTCCTTGCCGCTGGGAAGGTGGACAATGATATGTACCTCTCTATCTCCCGGAGATATCATAGTATACAGGTGGGTTTGAAGCCTTGTGTGCTTTATTGCTTCACCCTGAGAAACCAAATTTCAGCAGAGCTTCCATCCCTCACACAACGTATTATAGCAAGAGCCACCAATGGCAAGAACATAGTGCGGATTTGTTGTGTGTGGCCGCTCGCTCAGCATGCCTGCTTATGTTTGCTCTGTGGACAGGTTGGATGTGTCAGAAGAGCATGGTCAATGGAAGTTTGATGATATTCTGGCCATACTGCAAATGTACCAATGTCTAGAATGGCTAATCGCTATGAATGCTTGGGTGTTGGAATGAGCCGGGTACATAAGGGTAAGAGTATCTTTTAAGCTTGAATTATGAGCTATTGCCACCAGGGATAAGAACATATCAATTACTTTGTGTTTCTGAAAAAAAGAGACCTAAGCATACCAGCTTTTTTTTTTTAATCTTATTTATTACACCTGGGGTTTTCGGCCTAGTGCATGCAGCTGGTACAGTGCATGGGATTTTTATTTAATTTACGGTAAGCAACCACCACCACTGTGGTTCTGTTAATGCCCCCCAATCTCCCCTGGACAATGCTGAAACCAAAGCCTCGGGTGAAGGGGTAAACACTCGCTTCATGCAGATTTGCTTTGGGTTACTTTGGATTCTCTGTGTACATAAGTTTTTGGCCTCTTATTCGTAAAGAAAAAAAATAAACTGTACAGCAAAGGAGTGTACTCATGTTTATTGCAATCCGGCTTCTGTAGTATGATGTCAGGTTACATCCGATCAATCCTAGAACTTGTGCAATGGAAGCCACGGTCCCGTGTATGAGTGATACCAGAGAAAATGGAACATAGTAGTGTGGCAGAAGGAGCAGGTACCAATCCGAGGTGCAAAGCTCCCACCCCGGGAGTATTTGTCATGTATGTTCTACTCAAATCTAGCCCTCATTAAATCTGGGGACTGCACCATTTAGAACTATCAAGAAGCTTTGTTTAAGGACCCCTTAACATTACTGGCCACATCGATATTGTGTTGAGAAACCAGGTTTCTCTCAAATACCTTGTGTTGCCAATAGTGCCTCTGAGTGTGGCTGTTGTGGTCCTCTCACTCCCATCGCGTGACCCTAGAGGCGCCGGGACCTCTGGGATCCGGTGATGTCACGTCAACTGAGGTGGGCCGCAGTCTCCGTGAGTCACTGGGCTGTAGGCGGTGTTTCACCGCTCAGGACAGCCCAGCGTCACAGCACAGCATCTCCCTGCTCCCTTCTCCGTCACTGCAGAGCACGCAATCAGGAGGGATGCTGGGTTGTGATGAGTGGTGGAACGCCGCCCACAGCTCAGTGACTTATGGAGACTGGGGCGGCCATGGTGATGTCAGTTGAACAGGAAGTTGACGTGACCTCAACCTCACCAGATCCCCGAGGTCACGGAGCCAGAGGGTTACACGATCGGGAAGAGCAGTCCACAATAGCGCCTCTCACAGGCACTATTGCCAACGCAAGGTATTTGAGAGAAGCATTGTTTCTCAAGGTTACATCGATGTAGTAAATAAAGTGGGTGAACTGCTTCTTTAATGTAGATTTTCACTACTTCAGAAGTTTCAGGGATTCTATCAGCTCTGGAGAAACTAGAACAAGTTGTGAAGTCAAACTTTCTTCCAATTTTCTAATCCCTAAATGGTGGACCCTTTATTATATACCTTAGAGTTCATGCATAAATGAAGGTGTTTAAAGGGAACTACCCATCTGTATTTTCATATATAAAGTAAAGCCAATGCTATACTGGCGCTAGGATGCTGAATGTAAGCATAGCTTTTGTTTCGAGATGCTATCTATTCCTGCCTCTGTCTGGCCTTCCTCTCCTTGTCGCCGTCATGGACCTTAATTCCGGCACAGACAGACAGGGGTGGGAATAGATAGCAAAACCCGATCCTCATAATCCCACCCTGTTGCACCTGTCAATCAAATAGCAGTGCATTGCTGGATCTTTACTTGCTCATATTTCTGATATAAAACCTCCAATCTCAGAATAAAAGGTATGCTTTGATTCAGCATCCGAGCGCCAGTATAGCACTTGCTTTACTTTATATATGAAAATCCTGCTGATTGGTTCCCTTTAAAACTAGTAACCTATAGCAGAAGACAGTAGCATAGTAAATACAGACACTCCCATCATCCACCCAGTTTAACCAAACCCCTCAAGCAGTTCCTTGTCGTAGGCCGGTGTCACACTTGCGACTGCCTCGCATGTATCTTGCACGAGTTGCGCGGTGCATCACCCGTCACGGACTCACACTCTCCTCACAGGAGCGGGTCGGCTGCATAGAGATGCATGCAACCTCCTGAGTGTGAGTCTGTGATGGGTGATGCACCGCCAAACTTGTGCGAGATAATTGCAAATGTGACACCGGCCTTAAGGAGGGGATCCTCACCCCTTATACGTTTTTGTCAGGTCTGAAGATTTTTAATTCCTTTCTCACCTTAACACCTGTCATGAAGATTTTTAACTCTAGCTAAAGACATATATGTGCAGGTCCTTCCGGGATCTTGAACAAGTGCTCTCAGCGGCTGGGGCGATGCATGCGCAGTACGGTCCTCATGATGTTGCTAGACCCAGTGTATTGATCTGCACATGCACCACTTTTGTTGGGGGAAAACGAGCGGTGTGGGAACTAGCAGCAGTGGAGATGTTCGACATCAGGTCGCTGACCTTGGAGCAACCTACCGGTCAGACATAGGAAGCATAAAATGCATACAGCTGCATACTGAAAAGCCAAAAATGTACAAGGGAAAATATGGCACTGCATTACTGCAAAAAAGAGATATTATGTAGTCCAAATAGTGGCATTTTGCCCAGACACTGATGTTTTTAACCTAGATAGTGGCATTTAAGTTAGGTTCCTGGATTACAGAGATATACCTTGCCATTGGTTTCGGGCTTACATGCATTGGCCAATACATAAACTAAATAGCTCTCTTTTGCAGTAATGCAGTGCCATATTTTCCCTTGTACATTTTTGGCTTTTCGGTGTGCAGCTGTATGCATTTTATAGTTACTATGTTTGTCGGCTAGCACCTGTTCACATTTGTTGGATGTGTGGGTCCGTTTTTTGGATAGACATGGGAAGCAGGCGAAAAATAGGGAGAGAGGGTAGGAGATCTGTAAATGTCCCACCCCAAAGCACTTTCAGCTCATTCGCATACAATTTCAATCCTGGATTTCTAAGTAAAAGCAAATCTGATTTCCACACTCAACAAATGGATATAATCAGCATGAAAGTAGCTGTACATTCATGTCATTAGTGTCAGGTGTAAAGCCCTCATGTCAGGTTCTTTAACAAAAACCTCGGTTAGTATTATTCAAACAATTTATAATTATTTTTCCTCTATTCTTCTTTTCTGAAACCTTGCCAGTCTTGTGTCTGATATTGCAGCTCAGCTCTATGTAACACTAGGTTCACACTGAGGATTTTTACTCACTACACAATCCACTTCTTAAATTATTCCAAGAGTTGTAAAAGCAGATCTGTTTCATTATCCATGTTGGAAAAAACTCTGTCAGTAAATCCAATGTCAGTAAATCCAATGTGACTAACTAAGCTGCAATACCAGCCATAGAATGAAAAGAACGGCACTGTTCACAACGGTGATTGGTTTTTTGTTGTTTTCAATATTTTATAGGGTTCCACCTACAGTTTAGAGAAAGTTGTACTATTTTAACAGTATGTAGGTAAAGGAATACATGTTGTAGCCTACACTTTGACTCCATAGACACTACATATCTTGAAGGTAAATATAAGGCTCCTAATTTATACTGTATTATGGATAAATGCAGGTTGAGTATCCGGATTGTCACTCTCTCCCTATAGGCAGGATAAAACTTGAAATGATAAATTTCCATTGACAAAAATTAAGATCTTTTCTATGTAGAAATGTAGTGCAGACCAGGCTCAAAACTCTCTCTCACACACTGTCTCTACACCCCTCCTGTGTTGTGTATGTCACCAGTGTCTCCTGTGATGTGTATTCCCCCAGCACTTCCTGTGATTGATATGCTCCCAGCATCTCCAATGTGATGTATAAGTCACAGGAGGGGCTGGGGCATACACATCACAGGAGACACTGGAGGCAAACACAACACGAGAGGGGCTTACACAACGCAAGAGGGGCTGGGGGGCATATACATCACAGAAGATGCTGGGCAAACAATGCAAGAGGGGCTGGGGGGGGCACACATCAGAAGAGAGGTTTGGGGGCATCACAACGCAAGAGGGGCTGGGGGGCATACACATCACAGAAGATGCTGGGCAAACACAATACAAGAGGGGCTGGGGGGCACACACATCAGAAGAGAGGTTTGGGGGCATCACAACGCAAGAGGGGCTGGGTGGGCACAGACATGGCAAGAGGGGCTGGGGGGGGGCACAGACATCACAAGAGGTGCTGGGGGGCACAGATATCATTGGAGGCACAAACCGCACGTTCAGAGCACAGACATCACTGGGGGAACACACCCCTGGATTACAACATGCCAATTGTGTTCTCAGAGGAGAGAAGTTGCTGTTGAGGGCTTGTGCACACAGACTTTTTTTTTAGGGTTTTTTGGTTCTACTAAAAAAAAAAACCAAAACCCTGAAAATAAATTAAAAAAAAAAACCCCAAAACTTCCCGTTTAATTATATTATAAAACCACTTTCCTGCTCATATATTCAGTCTTTTCAGGATTTTCTTTTCTGCTTCTAGTTTCCTGGTGAAAAGCGCAGCGATGCTCCTGATGGAGGCTGATCTAAACTGGACAACATCCAATGAAAAAGCTGAAAAAAAAAAGTTTCAAAACCACTTCAGGAAACAATAGATTCTTCCAAGGTGCCAAAAGAAAGATGTGTTAGGGCTCATTCAGACGTCCGTTTTTCACGTATGAGTGCTATCCATGGCACTGGTACCTGTGATCACCTATGGGGCCATTCACATGTTCATGATTTTTTGCAGACCATAATCACAGAGACATCCGATTTTGAACCAAATTTAGGATCAAAATTGTCACTGCAAGTCTATGGGTCAAAAATGGACTGTATTCTGATAACATGAGTGTGGTCCAAATTTCACGAACTGTCAGAAAGGAGAAGGCGGAGGAAACTAGTTTTTCTCATGTGGAGAAAAAAAAAGTAGTCAGACCACACTGATCAAAGTCTGGCCCAAAAATTTGTTGAGTTTTTCCTCACATGTGCGACAACCAGATGCCTGAATCGGCGTGTACCTGCAGAAGTTTACCACTAGAAAACCATTAATGAGAAGTGTCTTCAGAATTTCCACTGATGCGCACAACACACATTTTTTAGTATCTGCAGTTATATTAAAGACAGATTTCAATATCTCATAATTTGCACGTAACTTTCATTAATATCTACAGGCCAAATTTGCTTACACCCTAAATTCCATCTAGTGATTGTCAATTAGGTCGCATTGCAACCCACTACCACATTGTGACCCGGTTAACCATCCCTACATTTGATTTTACAAAGAAACAGCACAGTCTTCATGACTATTGCCTTTATAAAGTAAGGGGGGTGCTGTCAGCTAGAAGCAGCATAAATGCCCTGGATCAGGGCTGTTTAAGACCCTGGAAGCGTGTCAGCTCCATCATTTATCTATACACTAGCTGTAGTACCCGGGCGTTGCCTGGGATAGTAAGGCTATGTGCCCACGCTGCGGATTTACCGCGGATTTTGCCGCGGATTTGCCGCGGATTTCCCGAAAATCTGCAGCAGCGGCACTTCCAAGCCATTTCAATGGTATTTTGGAAATGCTGTGTCCATGCTGCGGATTTTTCCGCTGCGGATTTGCCGCGGATTTTGATCCGGAAAAATCTGCAGCATGTCAATTGTTTGGTGCAGATTTGGTGCGGATTTTTGGTTTTGAATGGGGAAAAAAAAAAAAATCCGCATCAAAATCCGCGGCAAATCCGCGGGTGCGAAAGTCGCGGATTTTCAGGCAGAAAAATCCGCAGGTACATTCTACCGTGGACACATAGCCTAAGGCTATGTGCCCACGCTGCGGATTTACCGCGGATTTTGCCGCGGATTTGCCGCGGATTTGCCGCGGATTTCCCGAAAATCTGCAGCAGCGGCACTTCCAAGCCATTTCAATGGCATTTTGGAAATGCTGTGTCCATGCTGCGGATTTTTCCGCTGCGGATTTGCCGCGGATTTTGATCCGGAAAAATCTGCAGCATGTCAATTGTTTGTTGCAGATTTGGTGCGGATTTTTGGTTTTGAATGGGGAAAAAAAAAAAAAAAAGTCCGCATCAAAATCCGCGGCAAATCCGCGGGTGCGGATTTGCCGCGAAGGTCGCGGATTTTCAGGCAGAACAATCCGCAGGTACATTCTACCGTGGACACATAGCCTAACTGTTTCTCTGTCTCCCAGTCTCTGTGTGTCGCGGTCTGTCTGTCTCTCTGTCTGTGTCTATGTCTCTGTCTATGTCTCTGTCTGTATTTGTATCACTCTGTCGGTCTCTATCTCTATGTCTCTGTGTGTGTGTGTGTGTGTCTCTCTCTTTCCCCGTCAGTCTTTGTCTCTTTCCCCGTCTGTCTCTTTCCAGGTCTGTCTCTTTCCCCATCTGTCTCTTTCCAGGTTTGTCTCTTTCCCCGTCTGTCTCTGTCTGTCTCTTTCCACGTCTGTCTCTCTCTGTCTGTCTTTTTCTGTCGCTCTCTATCAGTCTCCCCATCAACCTCATATTACCTCACACATAAGCTTCTTATACTAACAGTTTATTTTGCTCCTATAGCAACCACTGACAGTTGCTATTAATAGCCTGTAGCTCCCAACTCTATTCAGTTTAATGGAAGCAGGATTTTGCAGAGTAACTGCAAAGCGCGGGGTTAAATTTTCCCGTCAAAACATAGTCTATAACGTTCCCCTAGTCACATGGGGTGTCTGCAAAATTTCGTGATTGTAAATGCGACGATCAAATTCCTTTAGCGGACGCACGTACGCACACTGAGCTTTTATATATTAGATATTGAACTGGTATGGAAGAAATAATGAAAATTGCCTTGCAAGAGTCATGTTTTATTCATGCAAATTTGTCTAAGGCCGAAGTCACACTTACATATGAAAAATCCGTCCGATTCTGATGCTGGAGAGTAGGACGATTTTTTTCTCACTTGTCATCCATGTGCTGTCCGTGTGTAATCCATTGTTTTCCTTAGCAGCTGTTATTCATGTACAGTAGCATTTACAGTGTTCTCTGCTACATGATAGAATTGTATTTAGAAAAATGGACTTCACTGACATCCGTTTTTTTTCTCACACCCATAGACTTGTATTGGTGAGTCTCGCACGAGATACTCTTGCAATTGCAGCATGCTGTGATTTTTTTTTTTTTTTTTTCCTCAGTCCGATTTGAACTGAGAAAAAAAATGCAGATCGGAGCTGCCTCATTGATTAACATTGGTTTGAGGCTAATACGAGATTTTCTCACATTACACTAGTGCGAGTCATACGCAAATGTGACTCCAGCCTTAGACATGAATTCATGTAGATTCTCAAATATTTTCAGTTTAATACGCAGCTTAGTAGCAGAATTACCATTTCTTTGTCGCTCCTAATTGGGAGACCCAGACAATTGGGTGTATAGCTATTGCCTCCGGAGGCCACACAAAGTATTACACTTAAAAGTGTAAGGCCCCTCCCCTTCTGGCTATACACCCCCCGTGGGATCACGGGCTCATCAGTTTACATGCTTTGTGCGAAGGAGGTCAGACATCCACGCATAGCTCCACTGTTTAGTCAGCAGCAGCTGCTGACTATGTCGGATGGAAGAAAAGAGGGCCCATACTAGGGCCCCCAGCATGCTCCCTTCTCACCCCACTTTTTGTCGGCGGTGTTTGTTAAGGTTGAGGTACCCATTGCGGGTACGGAGGCTGGAGCCCACATGCTGCTTCCTTCCCCATCCCCCTTGGGGCTCTGGGTGAAGTGGGATTTTACCGGTCTCCAGGCACTGAGGCCGTGCTCCATCCACAGCTCCTGTGAATCTGCTGGACATGGAGCGGAGTATCTTCAGGGACATGGCCCTGCTACGTTGAGGTACTCGATGTCCCCGTGGGGACCGCGCGCAGACACACGGCAGCACTGCTGGGTCTGTTAGTGCGCCAGCGGCGCTGCCCGCACTAGTGCCATCGCACACCACAGCGTAGCTGGGTGTGTTAGAGTATTGGGGGACTACCGCGCTAACCGCCGCTGCCTTTTTTATTCAGGCGCGGCTGGGACTTGTGGTGCGCCGGGGACTTCCGCGCCGACCAGGGCTTATATGCCGGCCGCGCTTATCACTCGAGTCCCCGGCTTGTGCGGCCTAGTCTCACTTCGTTACCGCCCACAGGCCTGCCAGTCAGGGTAGGGGCGTGACGCTGCACAGCACGGCAGCGCTGAGAGCTGGGGTATGTTTTGCATACTCCACCTCTCTCACTGTGTGCACTGTGAAACCGGATTCCCGCACTTTCTCAGGCACGCCTACGGCTTCCTCCTCTACACAGGACGCTGGCAGCCATTCATGTCAGTTTTTTTTCTGTAGCAAGAAAAGAGACAAGTTTGGGAAGACTCTGGCAGGGATTCGGATAGTCACACAACCGCTGTGAGCAGGCGTTATGCAGCACCTGTAGTGCTGACTCCACTAGTGCCGAAGTGCACATATATATATATGCTTATACGCCATACATTGCACTGTTTGGTCGCACTTTTGTATATACCCTCCTTGATTTGTTCGGAGGAGATTACAGCATATTGTCGGTGTAAAACAGGGGTGCAGAAGCACATGTTTTCTATGCAGCCTGTACAGCATGTACGGCTATACGGCCGGCAAGTTACATAGACCCCCATTGTATTCAACTCAGCCGGAGTCTCTGATAATGGTCCAGGGGATGGGGACGGAGTCTGCAGTATTTACTGACAGATTTTCTGAGACTATGGCTATGATACTAGAAGCCTTGCAGTCCAGACAGGTCTCTCAGACCATGGGCACTGTTGAATCATTGCTCCCTGGTCCCCCTCAGTTGGAACAACTGCGAGCTCTGGGGGTGCCACGGGCATCCCAGAGTGACGGCTCTGACACGGACGACAGTCCCAGAAAGCCTAAGCGAGCTCACTATGAGCGGCCCTCGACTTCATCACACTGGAGGATCCCAGCAGGAGGACTCTCTGTGTGATGAGGCGGAGGTAGCTGCTCAGAATTCTGATCCTCAGACCGCTTTCAATCTCGATATACCTGATAGTGACGCCATAGTGAATGATCTTATAGCGTCCATCAATAAAATGTTGGATATTTCTCCCCCAGCTCCTCCAGTGGAGGAGTCAGCTTCACAGCAGGAGAAATTCCATTTCAGGTATCCCAAGCGTAAACTTTTCTGGACCACTCTGACTTTAGAGAGGCAGTCCAGAAACACCACGCTTATCCAGATAAGCGCTTCTCCAAACGGCTTAGGATACACGTTATCCCTGTCCCCTGACGTGGTCAAGGGCTGGACCCGGTGTCCCAAGGGGCATCCTCCAATCTCCAGGCTTGCGGCTAGATCCATAGTTGCAGTGAAAGATGGAGCTGCACTTAAAGATGCCACTGACAGACGGATGGATCTCTGGTCGGAATCCATCTATGAGGCTACGACACGCCGTTGGCTCCTGCCTTCGCAGCCGTAGGGGCACTCCAAGCTATTTCAGCTTGTCTTACACAGATTGACACGGTCACACGTACATCTGTTCCACAGGTGGCATCCTTAACCTCTCAAATGTCTGCATTTGCGTCTTACGCGATTAATGCTGTACTAGACTCTACAAGCCGTACGGTAGTGGCGTCCGCTAACTCCGCGTTTTTACGCAGAGCTTGGTCGTTAAGTGAATGGAAGGCAGATTCTGCTTCCAAAAAAGTGCTTAACCAATTTGCCTTTTCTGGTAACCGACTGTTTGGTGAGCGTTTGGATGAAATCTTTAAACAGGCCAAGGGTAAGGATTCATCCTTACCTCAGCCCAGACAACACAAACCCCAACAGTGGAACAGACAGTCGGGGTTTCGGTCCTTTCGAGGTTCGGGCAGGTCCCAATTCTCCTCGTCCAAAAGGACTCAAAGGGATCAGAGGAGCTCAGATTCTTGGCGGGCTCAGTCACGCCCAAAAAAGACAGCCGGAAGACCCGCTACCAAAGCGGCTTCCTCATGACTTTCGGCCTCCTCTCTCCCCATCCTCGGTCGGTGGCAGGCTCTCCCGCTTTGGCGACTTTGGGCTACCACAGGTCAAAGACCGTTGGGTGAGAGACATTCTGTCTCACGGATACAGGATAGAGTTCAGTCTCGTCCTCCAACTCGATTCTTCAGAACTTCGCCACCTCCCGACCGAGCCGATTCTCTTCCGCAAGCGGTGTGCACGCTTAAGGCAGAAGGAGTGGTGACCCCTGTTCCTCTTCAGGAGCAAGGTCACGGTTTTTACTCCAATTTGTTGGTGGTGCCAAAAAAGGACGGGTCTTTCTGTCCCGTTCTGGACCTAAACCTGCTCAACAAGCACGTGATAACCAGGCGGTTCCGGATGGAATCCCTCCGCTCCGTTGTCGCCTCAATGTCTCAAGGAGATTTCCTAGCTTCATTAGACATCAAGGACGCTTATCCCCACGTGCCGATTGATCCAGAGCACCAGCGTTTCTACGCTTCGTTATAGGAGACGAACACCTTCAGTTCGTAGCTCTACCTTCCGGCTGCGAACAGCCCCACGGGTCTTCGCCAAGGTCATGGCAGCAGTAGTAGCAGTCCTGCACTCTCAAGGTCACTCCGTGATCCCGTTTTTGGGCGATCTACTTGTCAAGGCACCTTCTGAAGAGGCATGCCACCACGCCCTGAACGTTGTGCTGGAGACGCTCCAGAGTTTCGGGTAGATCATCAACTTTCCAAAGTCAGATCCGACCCCGACCCAATCGCTAACATATCTACGCATGGAGTTTCATACTCTCTCAGCGATAGTGAAGCTTCCGCTAGACAAACAGCGTTCACTACAGTCAGGGCTGCAATCTCTCCTTTAAGGCCAGTCGCACACATTGAGACGCCTCATGCACTTCCCATGTAAGATGATAGCAAACATGGAGGCAGTCCCTTTCGCGCAGTTTCATCTGCGTCCACTACAATGGGACATTCTCCGCCAATGGGACGGGAAGTCGACGTCCTTCGACAGAGACGTCTCCATTTCTCAGGCGGCCAAGGAATCTCTACAGTGGTGGCTTCCCCCACCTCATGGTCAAAAGGAAGGTCCTTCCTACCCCCATCCTGGGCGGTAGTTACGACAGACGCGAGTCTATCAGGGTGGGGAGCAGTTTTTCTCCACCACAGGGCTCAAGGTACGTGGACTCAGCAAGAGTCCACCCTTCAGATCAATGTTCTGGAAATCAGAGCAGTGTATCTTGCCCTACAAGACTTCCAGCAGTGGCTGGAAAGCTAGCAGATCCGAATTCAGTCGGACAACTCCACAGCGGTGGCATACATCAACCACCAGGAAGAACACGCAGCCGGCAAGCCTTCCAGGAAGTCCGGCGGATTCTTACGTGGGAGGAAGACACGGCATCCACCATATCCGCAGTTCACATCCCAGGCGTGGAAAACTGGGAAGCAGACTTCCTCAGTCGCCAGGGTATGGACGCAGAGGAATGGTCTCTTCACCCGGACGGGTCTCTGGAGATCTATCGCAGCTGAGGGATGCCGGACGTCGACCTAATGGCGTCAAGGCACAACAACAAGGTCCCGGCCTCATGGCACGGTCTCACGATCATCGACCTCTGGCGACGGACGCCTTAGTTCAAATTGGTCGCAGTTCCGGCTACCTTGTGTGTTCCCATTGCTGGCATTGTTGTCCAGAGGGCTGCGCAAGATCAAGTCCGACTGCCGCCTCGCCATCCTCGTCGTTCCAGATTGGCCGAGGAGGTCGGGGTACCCGGCCTCACGGTAGGCCAACCGTGGGCACTACCAGACCGATCAGACTTCCGGTCTCAAGGGCCATTTTTCCATCTGAATTCTGCGGCCCTGAGCCTAACGGTGTGGCCATTGAGTCCTGGATCCTAGCGTCTTCAGGATTATCTCAGAAAGTGGTTGCCACCATGAGACAGGCTAGGAAACCAACGTCCGCCAAGGTCTACCACAGGACGTCGAAGATTTTCTTCTCTTGGTGCTCTGCTCAGGGAGTTTCTCCCTAGCCATTTGCATCGCCTATTTTCTTTCCTTCCTGCAATCTGGGTTGGAAAAAAGGTTTGTCGCTCAGCTCCCTTAAAGGACAAGTCTCAGCGCTATCTGTATTTGTTCAGAAACGCCTAGCACAGCTTCCTCAGGTGCGCACGTTCCTGCAGAGGGTTTGTCATATCGTCCCCCCTTACAAGCGGCCGTTGGAGCCCTGGGATCTGAACAAGGTTCTAGTTGCTCTCCAGAAGCCGCCTTTCGAGCCTATGAGGGATGTTTCCCTTCTCGTCTTTCACAGAAAGTGGCCTTTCTAGTATCGGTCACGTCTCTTCGGAGAGTGTCCGAGCTAGCAGTGCTGTCATGCAAATCTCCCTTCCTGGTCTTTCACCAGGACAAGGTAGTTCGGCGTCCAATTCTGGAATTTCTCCCTAAGGTGGTATCCCACTTTCATCTCAATCAAGATATCACCTTACCTTCTTGGTGTCCTCATCCAGTTCATCAATTTGAAAAATGCATCTATTGGATCTGGTGAGAGCACTCAGGATCTACATTTCCCGCACGGCGCCCCTGCGCCGCTCGGATGCACTCTTGGTCTTTGTCGCTGGTCAGCGTAAAAGGTCGCAAGCTTCCAAATCCACCCTGACTCGGTGGATCAAGGAACCAATTCTTGAAACCTACCGTTCTGCTGGGCTCCCGGTTCCCTCAGGGCTGAAGGCCCATTCTACCAGAGCCGTGGGTGCGTCCTGGGCATTACGGCACCAGGATACGGCTCAGCAGGTGTGCCAGGCACCTACCTGGTCAAGTTTACACATTTTTACCAGGCATTATCAGGTGCATACCTACGCTTCGGCAGACGCCAGCCTAGGTAGACAAGTCCTTCAGGCGGCGATTGCCCGCCTGTAGGAAAGGGCTGTTTGACGGCCCTATCACGAGGTATTCTTTTACCCACCCAGGGACTGCTTTTGGACGTCCCAATTGTCTGGGTCTCCCAATTAGGAGCGACAAAGAAGAAGGGAATTTTGTTTACTTACCGTAAATTCCTTTTCTTCTAGCTCCAATTGGGAGACCCAGCACCCGCCCTGTTTTTATTAGGGTTTTTTGGGTTTTTCGGGTACACATGTTGTTCATGTTGAATGGTTTCAGTTCTCCGATATTTCTTCGGATTGATTTGGTCTTTAAACCAGTTATTGGCTTTCCTCCTTCTTGCTTTTGCACTAAAACTGATGAGCCCGTGATCCCACGGGGGGTGTATAGCCAGAAGGGGAGGGGCCTTACACTTTTAAGTGTAATACTTTGTGTGGCCTCCGGAGGCAATAGCTATACACCCAATTGTCTGGGTCTCCCAATTGGAGCTAGAAGAAAAGGAATTTACGGTAAGTAAACAAAATTCCCTTCTTTTTAAAGGGAATCTGTCAGCAGGTTTTTGCTATGTAATCTGAAGACAGCATGCTGCAAGGGTTAAAACATAGAATTCAGGGATGCCTGTCTTGTCAAGGTCTGATCTGTTTATTTGCTCTTTGTTTAACCAGCAGGATTTCTCATTGCTTGGACTACAGTGTACCCCATTTCTTTACATCCCATTCTCTAATTGACACTTCACTATCAATGTACAATCTCTATAGAGAGCCTGTTGTGGGCGGGGACAGCTCTCTCAGCTCTGCTACATGGCTAAATCTAAAAATTCTGATTGTGTCAGAACGGCTGCACCCAGTAATCTAATGCAGGCGTCACACGAGACGATCTATCGTGCGATATGTCGTTGGGGTCACGGTTTTCGTGACGCACATCCGGCATCCTTTACGACGTCGTCCCGTGTGACACCTCTGAGCGACGCAGAACGTTCAAAAATCGTGTATCGTTGACACGTCGCACTTTTTAAAAAGTCGTTTATTTTTCTTTGCGCCGGTTGTTCATCGTACTCTAGGCAGCACACATCGCTCCGTGTGTCACCACGGGAACGATGAACACAGTTTACCTGCGTCCCGCGGCTCCCGCCAGTTATGCGGAAGGAAAGAGGTGGGCGGGATGTTTACGTCCCACTCATCTCTGCCTCACCGCTTCCATTGGACGGCCGCTGTGTGACGTCGCTGTGACGCCGAACGTCCCACCCCCTTCAGGAAGTGGATGTTCACCGCCCACAGTGACGTAGCTCAGCAGGTAAGTGCGTGTGACGGCGGTTCAACGACTTTGTGCGCCACGGGCAACAAACACAGCTGTTACACTTCTATATAAGAGTTTACATTCTTTCCTAAGCATATTTGATCTGCATCTATATTTGGTAAATATATATTACAAGACTTAGTAAACCCAATGTACTTATTCTTGAACGCCCTGCATGGACCTGTCACCTCTCCTTACATGTTTATCATAGTAAATACGGGTTTCACAAGAAATAATAAGGACCTAGAGTTACCTACAACTCTGCATGGTGCCGTGCCTATGTTAGTCCTCTAGTTATCGATGCAGATTGACAACTCTGTTACCATTCCTCCTGGAATTGGGGGGGGGGGGGGGGGGGGGGGTCGTCTCTATAATCACTAGAATTTGAAACTGGGGAAAATACATCTTGAGAAAGAGAATGTAAGTGGTGATATATTTCCAGGAAGGATTGTAGAGTAATGGCATTATCCAAAGGTCTAAGAAAAGATGCACTTAGGAAGAAGAAAAGAAGGAAGTCAAGTGATGCTTCAATTTACACCAGTCCTACACTGGAAAACTAACCGCACGCCCCCCCCCCCGTCCAAGTTTGGATGTAGTAGGATTCGGACTTGGCACAGCGGCGTTATTCGGTGTCCACATGATTGATGACAGGCGAGTATAGTGTGGTCTTCTCCATCAGTGGACAACAAATGCATTTGAACAAGGGAATCATGACCACCACTATTTTATTTGGTCGGGGGCTCAGGTGTGCCTTCAGGAAACACCAAACTTTTGGATAGGTAAGTTGTGGTTCTCCAGTAAGAGAAATGGATAAAAATGTATGAGCGCTTTGTTTTTATGGGAAAGGTTAATACAAGTTGTCCAGAAGGTTATATTGATTACTTATTTTTTGGGTAGGCAATCGGTGTAGAATCAATGCGGGTCTGATCTTCAGGAGGCAGGGTGAGGGGATTTCAGATTTCCACAAATCATATACTACATGTAGGCCTTTATATAATAAAGGTCCTTGCTGTGTCAATCTACATCATAAGGCTGACATGATAGATAATAATAACCAAATTTGCAGGCCTATAGAAAAACGTCCCAGTCAGAGGGACTGATTTTAGTTCACGTTAGGTCCGAGTGTAACTCAAGTGCGATGCTTTTTTTTTTTAATTTAATGACTTGCCTAGCGTGTGTAATGCGTAAGGGATCCGTTTTTACTATATCATCTGCCATTCAGCTCTGCTACATGGCCGTTGACAGCAGACACAGACAGAGCCGCACGATCAGAATGAACTCGGGTGAACTTCACCCGACTTCATTGTCATACCGCGACTCTGTCTGTGTCGCGTCCTGATTAGCGGTCACCCGTGATGGACTCACCGGTGACCGCTAATCCCCTGAGTGACTGAATTGAGCAGCGAGATTAGCGCTGCTGACACACAGGTTACACGCGGCTAGCTGTATTCTCCCCCCGTGACCGCAACTCACCTGTGACTTCATCGCTGTCACTCGAGCGACCTGCTGTCACTGTTGGAGGATCCAGCGGTGGCTGCGAGAAACCTGAGTGACATCATCAGCTGATCGCGATACTCACCTCAGTTGCTGCGTGGAGCTGACAGGAGCGGCGGTGTCTTCTGCAGCTCCTGTCACCTTCATGTAGCAGAGCTGAGAGTGTCGCGGGACCTCCGTGGATTACGTTGGACAAGGATGAGTTATTTGGGGACTTAATAAAGTGGTGAACAAGGGTCTTTGTTTTATTTTATTATTTCAAATAAAGGATTTTTTAACTCTGTGTGTTTATTAGCTTTAATTTACAGGTTAATCATTGCGGGTGTCTCATAGACGCCTGCAATGAATAATCTAGGACTTATTGGCAGCTATGGGCTGCCATTAACTCCTTATTACCCCGTTTGCCAACGCACCAGGGCAAATCGGGATGAGCCGGGTACTGTCCCAGAACAGTCGCATCTAATGGATGCGGCAATTCTGGGCGGCTGCTGGCTGATATTGTTAGGCTGGGGGGCTCCGCATAATGTGGAGCTCCCCATCCTGAGAATACCAGCCTTCAGCCGTATGGCTTTATCTGGCTTGTATTAAAATTGGGGGGGACCGCACGTTGTTTTTTTTAATTATTTATTTATTTATTTTTTAAATGCACAGCATAGACACGTCCATCGGCTGCTGTGATTGGTTGCAGTGAGACAGCTGTCACTCATCGTGGGGGCGTGTCTGACTGCAATCAATCATAGGCGCTGGTGGGCGTGGAAAGCAGGGAATACGAAATTGAATAATGAGTGGCTGGCTTTTTCAAAAGAGGAGAAGCTGCCAGAGCAGTGTGAACGCCATGCAGCGCCGCGCTGGTGATCGGGGATTGGTGAGTATGAGAGAAGAGGCAGAGGGATAGACCGACATGGACAGAGATAGTGACTGACTGACTGACCGATCGACAGACCGATCGACAGAGAGAGAATAGAGACCGAGAGGGAGAGACCGACTAACAGAGAATAGAGATTGACAGACATTCGTTTCCAGTGTTTTAGGAAACATGCGAGAAATGTATTTAGAAAATCGGATGTCACTAGGATGGTGTGAGTGCCGTCCCGTGACATCCGATTATTTACACGCTCCCATAGACTTGCATTGGAGAGACTCGCCGAGAAACTCGCAAAAAAGCAGCATGCCGCGATTTTTTTCTCAGCCCGATTTGGACTGAGAAAAAAAATCGCAAATGTGAGCTGAATCATTCACTAACATGTGTCTGATTCCAATGCGAGATTTTCTTGCATTGCTCTACTGCGAGAAACTTGCAAGTGAGAATCCACCCTAAGAATCTGTGCCCTGCGGAAAGAGCGGAAAGAGCAGAGTTGGCACCTGAGGAGCATGGGCATCTTTAGTCAGCGTCACCCCTTTAAAAATGAGCAGAGCAGTGGGAACTTCAACTAGTTAGGCACCTGTCACTTTTGGTTTTTAAGCACTGTGTTGGATGGGTTTCTGTGACCCATCTCTGTTTAATTCAGTGCTGTGTGGTGGCCAGTGGGCAATGAAATATGTGAGGGTGAACCTGGAAAACAGGTTGTTTCAGGAGTTTGTTTTACAATTCGGTGGTCTGTGGGGGAATTTTGTCAATCGTGGCTGTGTGGGTGAACTGTGTCTAAATGGCTGGGACTGGCAGTAGCAAGTCTAGCTGGTGGACCGCCAGGCTGATCACAAATCTAACTATGAGCTTTTTAACTGCAACAGCTGCACTGAATGCAACAGGAGCTGAAAAGTAGACTCTGTAGGGGGAACTTAGAAAACAGGCTCTCTTGTGGCCTTTTTTTAAAAAAATGTTGTTTTGTGAGGGTACCTTTTCAATTTTGGTTGTAATGGTGAAATGTGAAAACAGAGTAGGCAGGGTGTAATGCAATGTGGGCTGCGCCTTAGGTGGAAACCGTTTTAGCGCATGTCCTAACCTCACCAAGGATTTTTTCGGTCCATGTTTCCTCCTACTACTGCTCTGCTTCATCCACCTCTTCCTCATCTGTTCAGCGTAACACCTGCTGCACGACCAACCTCAGGTCAGGACAGCAAGGGGGAAACACCAGAGACTCAGCTGTTGGGGGTTGAAATTCTCCCTAGAGCTGGAGTTGTAGACTGACTCCGTATGGGCCTTTTTAAAATTGTTGCTCTGTGGGGCAACTTTGCCTATTTTTACTGTGTGGATGAATCGGGAATAGAAGGCTACATAGGGGAAATTTGTTAAACTTGTTGCTTTGAGGGGAAAGTACGGCAATCTTGACTGGGTAAACTGGAAATACAATCTCTATAAGGGCCTTTTTTAAAATTGTTATGTGGAGACTCTCTGTGAGGTCACTGTTAAAAAATGTTTAGCTTCTTAATTTATTTGCTATGTAACCATAATTACTAGACTCACAGAAGCCCTTTAAGTCATTTACCTATCCACATTTGTTTGCAGGGTAATTGGCATGCTCTTACCCACATTTAGGTTCCTTTTGCAACCCTCTAGTCTTTACTATGACCATCTTGCATGGGGTTCGTTCTTTGGGATCAAGTTTGGGGTCAAGTTCGCCCACTAAACCTGATTTTCTTTAGGTCCGTGCTGGTGCGGCAAACACGAAAATGCACAAGTTCGCTCATCACTACTGGTGGCTGCTTATAGCATCACATCTATGGACACAATTTGGTGACCTGTTTAGGACTTACCATGTAGGGGACACTGTCATACTGTAGTTCTTGTTCTTACTATGATTGGAAAGCCCAGTATAGTGGAATTCTACATGAATTAATTCACTCCTGTCCGCTTCACTTCTTGCATCTATGTATCACTATAAAATAACCTCTTACATTTTATAACTTCCTAACATATTGTGATAAATGTCTTATATGTTCTATTTTATGTTCCTTTCCCACCTGTGCTAAACTATTACATGTCATGTTTGTGGCAATGGACTTTATAATAATTATTTGCGACCCATCATATTAAAAGAAATGGTGATAATATATTATTTCAAGCAGGCATAGAAAATGTTCTTAGAACGTCTTCTATAAGCAAAAGTTACACTGGAGTCAAATTCTTCCTTATTAGAAAAACATTAAAAGCCCAAGAAGCAAAAACAAGCACAACTTTTATATTATTCCAGCTACACATGAAAAACAATGGTGAAAACTCCTTGATTACTTATTTCAGAGCATATTGATCCTGAGATATTATGGGAAACCACATATATAGTTTATGTGCTTCACAAAGTGTTGTCCAGGGTACAAAAACATGACTACCTTCATTCAAAAACAGTGCCACCCGCCCTGCAGAGGTTGTGAGTGGTATCACTGGTCTGTACTACTCTTTAAAGGGAACCTGTCACCAGATTTTTTACTATTAAACTAAAAGTGTCACTTTCTGCAGCTCCTGGGCTGCATTCTATGAAGGTGCACCTTGGCCCTGACTACCATTCCAGACCCCAAAAATAACGTTATAAAACTTGACCGTTACGTATGCTAATTTCCTGTGTGGCTCAGATGGGCGGGCTCATTTTCTGCTCCTGTCCCCCCTTCTGCTGCTGTTCGTCGTCCTCCTTTCTTGATTGATGTGATGATGCCTCCGTCATCCTCGTCGTTGCATTTTCAAATCTCGCGCCTGTGCAGTTATGTCCGCTCGCGCAGGCGCAGTTTGCATTGCCATATCGCGGACAGAGCAGAAAACAGCTGCCCTCGCGCGCGCCGGTGAGCTAAATGCACAGGCGCGAGATTATGGTCGGATCTGTGCATGACCTCACCAGTGTCATTCTCGTACCCGCCCTAGTCCTCATGCCTGCGCATTTAGCTCACCGACACGCGTGAGGGCAGCTATGTTTTCTGCTCTGCCCACAATATGGCAATGCAAACTGCGCCTGCGTGAGCGGATATAACTGCACAGGCGCGAGATTTGAAAATGCAACGACGAGGATGACGGAGGCATCATCACATCAATCAAGAAAGGAGGACGACGAACAGCGGCAGGAGGGGGGACAGGAGCCAAAAAAGAGGACACCCACCCGAATAGATCAGGTAATTAGCATACATAACAGTCATGTTTTTTAAAGTTATTTTTATGGTCTGGAAGGGGAGTCAGGGCCAAGGTGCACCCTCATAGAATGCAGCCCAGGAGCTGCAGAAGGTGACACTTTTAGTTTGATAGTGAAAAATCTGGTGACAGTTTCCCTTTAATAGAACTTAGTTGCAATAGCAGACACAACCTGTAGACAAGGGTGGTGCTGTTCTAAGCAGATGGCCAACAATTTTTTTCTAATCCTCAACACCTCTTTTAGATTTAGTCCTGGAGAGTTTACCATATAGTAATACACACATATCTTACTCATTCAGGGGGAACATGTGTTAAGCCCAAAGTACATTATATCTGTATTAATAAAAGCTTGCCTTGTCCTTGTTTCTGAAAACTTACAGTACACTACAATATTGCTTTCCTCAGCTTTAGCTGACCATTGAAAATAGAACAAAACTTAGATATATGTAAATAGGGACTGATTGGCCCCAATTAAAAATCTGTAAAAGGCTCCTAACTCTCCCCTGATTAATAATACTGACTTCCTTATGTGCCGCCCCCGCGTCAGCAGCCTGCCGCTGCTGCTCAGATCCGGATCCGCGGTGGCTCGAGGGATCTCCGGACCCAGGGGTAGGGGTCGCGCGGCCACTCGGAATAAAAAGGGGGGTATTTACAGGGGATTGTATGGACAGTTCGTGATGCCACCCATGGTGTGGCGTACGGTAGAGCACCACCGCTGCCGTTAGGCGTACCCGGTGGCGATGGTGGGGCAGCCTGGTGTTTAACCCCTCCACGGGTAGGGGGAATGCCCCGGGACTGAATGTAGGTGACGGGGAGGTGCCGTTGGGGACGGTAAGTGTTACTTTGTACTCACTCAGTCCAATAACACTAACACCGACAACTGTGGTAAACCAAAGTTCTTGATATCGCTGTAGCCGGGAGGGAACATGCCTGGATCCCATGCCCGTTGGTGTTGCATGTTAGCCTGTGGCCTTTTTCTTGGCACCTTTTCTTCTAACTGGTCCTTTTAGCATAAAACTAGTCAGGTCCCGCTCACCAGTGTGGCTAACTGGGTGAGCTTGCTCTCAGGGTTCACGCTTGGGATTTTCTGGACTATGTATTGGGAAAGTCCTATCCCTCTCGTTGCGCTAGTACCCAGATTTTGGAGCAGGTGGAGAACGGATCTTGAAGGCTCCGTCCTCGTCGGGTAAATTACCAGGACGCCTGAAGCGACTCCCTGGTCTAGGGTCCACGTACCCAGTCGTTCCCTGGCCCCTGCCTGGTGATGGCACAAGGCTGCCGGCTGCCCTCCTCGACAATCCGTGCCCCTTGTCATGATCCCCTGCAACCAGGGTCCAGCTCCTACCAGGCCCAGACCAACGGCTGCCACCTAGTAGTACTAAGGAGCCCAGCGCCTGACCTCTCCTCTCGAGAGTCACCACTCAACTGAACTACCCCTGACACTCCTGAACTTCCCTTAACCAACCCCCCAAGTGGGTGACCCTATTCCCTTCAGGCTGTCGTCTGGTGGGTGTGGTGCAGAGTGTTCCTAGGATTTTGATTAGTTTGTACTTAGCAACACCAAAGGTCAGGGACTCGTAACCAAGGAGGAGGTGGATACTGTGCAGAAGGGCAGATTGCACAATACCCTGTGACGACCTGATAGGCCAGGGCGTCACACATCTATTGCGAACTATGCCTTACCAGGAATGGCTAAATCATGGATCTGGGAATGTTTAGCTGGCAAAAAGAAGGCTAAGAGGAGATTTAATGGCTGTCTGCAAATATCTTTAGGGATGTCACAGTCAAGAGCAGGGGTCTTACACACGTGGCCCCTCAGGCTTTTTCTTGCGGCCCGCAGGCCAGTCGACCCAGTGATGATCACGGCCTGTGCCCGCAGTACTCAACAATTTATTTCATGTGAATGAATTGCTGGTGCCATGCAGAGCTCTCTGCAGAGCTTCACCTAAGGCAGCCGCCAGCCAAGCACAGGCCAGCAGCTGACGTAGTGATATGACGTCATGCACTGGACTCTGATTGGCCAGAAGCGGCCATTAGTTTAGGGCTCCAGAGAGCTCTGCGTGGCGCCAGCAGTTCATCCAAATGAAATAAAGTTCTGACTACTGTGGGTAACAGCCACGATCGTCACAGGGTCCACGGGCCTGCAGGCCACTAGAAGCAGAAGAGAGGACACTGAGGGAACGGAGGACAGGTGAGAAGAAGCTTTTCTTTTTTTTAATATGTATATGAAGAATGGCATATAAGGGGCAATTAGGGTGAATAACTCTTTATAAGGTTTTTCTTAACGAAATAAAATCTTTCCCAGTGTTCCCTGTATTCTGAGCATTAAAAGTGTCTAATAAGGAGGATAATGAGCTAAAATAAAAATATGGTTTGGCTAAACAGTGTGGCAGAGGCTTGGCTGAAACTCCAAACACGGCAAACCAATAGCCTCACGATTGTGAACAGAATCCCTCAACTCCAGTGTACACTCTCAATCAAGCTAAAGGGGGGGTGGCATGTTAAGTGAGGGGGCTCTTTACTGCACTGACCACTTGGTCATGCCAAGGGTGCACCCAGGAGCCCTCATTTACATATCAAATAAATACATTTGTTTTGTTTTTTTTCCTTTACAACATTTGCTGTACAGGTCAGACAATTTTATACTTTTAGAGATTAAACTTCAATCTGTTATGGGCGGGAAGGAGTTAAACCAGCAGTTCTGATGACATCATAGACGCAAGATGATATCACAATTGGTATAGAATGTGTAGAATACAAGATCTGAGCTTATAGTGTCATTAGAGTCTGACAGCCGGAAGGGAACAAGTCCAGGTAGACGGCTCTTCACCCAAGATCTCATTCATACATTGTGTCGCTGGGGGGATTAGTGGAGGGATACAGGACTGCATCAATTACCCAAATATCTCAGCAGAAATCTCTGTATGGTGTGATCTGTGCTGTAATTATCATGATGATTCTGTAATGGAAAGATATGTCAAAGAAATCTACAAGACCTGATTCTATGGAAAATACATCTGGGTACTCTACTATGTCAGTGTAAACCCAGCAGTACAGGGGTTAACCCATCTGGACAAAGCCTTCCATAAATGAGGACTTGCCGGTCTCAAGTTGGGAAATCTCCATTTTTGGGTGCTTTGCCATTAATGTTGTCAAAACATCATTTTCATAGCATAAATTTAATTGCAAAATGCTATAGTTCTCTGTTATCACCTGTCTTGGTCTTGTCGGATCAGGGGTTGACCTGGAACCTATATGTTTATTGTAGTCAAGAATGGCAGAATGGAGTCTTGCGTTTTCCTTTACCTCATAGAGCAGCAGGTGATAGAGAGTAAAATAAAAGGGTCGAAGAATTAAAAGAGTAACCGTCGTTATCATTTTTATTTCATAAATCAATAGTTCACATGAAAATAAGCAAATTTGTAATATATTGTAGAGAAATCTGCTGTTTTCTCCTTCTGGATTAATCTTTCAATCTCAAATTCACGGGTAAAATCTGTATTTAGTGAAGGCAGATTTTCTCATTACTGAGATAAGAGATGACAGTTGGTGCTCATAAAGTTCTATGAAGAGCATGGGAGGGAGGAGCTAGAGGCAGAGGGAGGAGCTAGAGGCAGACACAGTCATTCTGCCAGTTCTCCTGAATCCTAGTAACTGTTCTCCATAGAACTTTATGAGCACCAACTGTCCTCTCCTATCTCATTAATGGGAAAATCTGTTTTCATTGAAGAAAAGATTTACCAATGAAATGAGAATTTTGAGAATGAAAGATTAATCCTAGTGGAGAATTAATGGATTTCCCTAATAAAATATATTACAAAGTTTTTTTTATTTTCACGTGTACTATTGATTTATGGAGAAAAAAAAAAAAATAAAGAACAGTTACTTCTTCAACATTTTGGTTTTGACTGCATCATGACTCAATAATAAATGCTGTCGGGGGTTATTTGTAGCCCCTGATTTTTTTTTAAACGGAATTTTTCCTTGATGTTGAAAACTTTATCCATCAAACCGCAGTGGCCTCACAGAGCATATGACATCACAGGTCACAAGACATCACATGACATCACAAAGTATATAACATCACAGGTCACATGACATCACAATTGGTCCAGAATGTCCAGCATTCTAATCCTGAACCATTTTGGGACACCAGAGCTCGTCCGCTTGAGGAAGACAAGTCCAGGTTTGTAGCTCCTCACTTATCCCTGAGGCCACATTCACACATTGTGGTGAAGCTCAGAACTGTACCATTTACCCCTAAATAATCTCATTAAACCCCCTGTGGACCTGTTCTCTTCTAATAATAATGATTTTGTTTTCTTCTTGGTTTTGATGATAGGTGTTGCATATCACCTGGTGAGGTGGAGATTTCCTTGGTTCAGATGTTCAGCTGTAATGTAGCATGGACAGATGAGGCTGCCGCAGACTGGTCAAGAAGGAACAATGGAGATTGTAGTGGTGGATGGCAACAAGAGAAGAGCTGGACCCACAGGACACGATGAGGAGAATGGAGGCAACATAATCAATATGCAATCCAGAAGGGAATACTCAGCGATGAGGAACCAGTGTAGGAGGGATGAGTTACACCAGCGACTCGAAAGCAAGACTGGAGAAGCGATGGAGAACGTTCATTGTGGAACAACAGACCTGACTTAACGATATAGCAGAGTTGAACTCTTTCACAGGGTCCATGGATGATTCTGCCTTAGCAGGTCTATAAGTCCAGAGAAAGTAATGGCGGGAGGAAAAGACAGCGCTGGAGCCAGGACAGGTGAGTAATGATAGTCACTACAGCTGCTGTTATGTGGAGCAGATGTGCGGGGCTCTGGGTCCTGAGATCCCAAGTGATTGCTCCAAAAATCTTCAATATATATAATAGATATATATATATATATATATATATATATATATATATATATATATATATATATACACACAGAGAGAGAGGGAGAGAAAGTAAAGTGTAAATGTATATACTGTACTCCAAGACTGTGGAGGGTGCACAGCATATCCTGTAAGTAATGCTTGTGCTTTCTTCCCCTGATGCCGGCCTTGTATAGACGTATAGAAGCCTGTAAGGTGCTTTTGAATTAAACAATCTTGCTTTGTAACACAGCCTCCGATCAGTCAGAATTCACCGATCAGTGGTCAGTTAATATCCAGTTCCCTCAGGAATACCGCACCTCAGATGTGCAGCAAACGATCTGTAAGTGATTGCTCAGTGCACATAGGCGGCCATTGTTCTCTAAGGTACACAATCTGTTTACACAGGACGATGAACTGCTGAGAATAATGAGCGCCGATCACTTCATCCGATATAGGAGCATTGTGCTTGTTATATATATAATCGGCAGCCTGTTTACACTGCACAATTATTATAAATGAGCAATGGGAAACTCTTGTTCGTGATAATCGCAGTGTAATAGCATCTTTGGCAACAGAATATTAATACTCTTGTCTATTAGATACTAAGATCTAAACAGCAGTGTACTCATTGTATTAGATTGCAAGCTCCTAAACTCTCAGGAGCAGTGTGTATCTTGCATGAAAGTGTATATATCTTATATATTGTATTATATTGTATATTGTAGTATATATATATATATATATATATATATATATATATATATATCTCGACGTGTGCGAGAGTGATGTGTGCATATGTACATGTCGCGGGCGGGGAGGAGGGTGTCAGCACACTATGCTCACCCCTTCTGCTCGGGTCCGGCGGCCGCTGCTCAGTGGTGGCTCGAGCTGTAAGCCGGATCCCGGAGGTTTTCTTGAGCGGCACTCCTCGCCCGTGAGTGAAAGGGGGTTGGTTGGGTGCGGGGATGGTTATAGTTCGTGACGCCACCCACGGTTGTGGTGATTTCACCACCGCTGCTCAGTGCGGGGATCCCGGGGATGGTGATGCGGAGCAGCCAGGTGTTGTGTTGCCCCTCCGTGGGCAGGGGTTGGTGATCCCGGGGCCCGGTGAGGGTTGGTGAGGTGCGGGGCCTGGTGGGCGCAGGGACGCGGGGGCAGCGCTGTGCCTTGCGGCACTGTGGTACTCACTCAGCCTGAGACATGGACACAGTTTGTACGGTAAACCAAACGGCTGGTAGGACGGTCCCACAGACGGCTGCACCTGCACTCCCGGTAGGTGACGGTGATGTCCCTCTTCCTTGCACCTATAGTTGACTTGTGGTAGCGGTGGATTCCCTCCGGTTACCAGCTCCCCGACTACAATCTGGGCCGGAGGAGCTCTACATTTTGCCCGCAGGCGCTGGCCCTGGGGAAACTGGTGCCTTGGCGGTGGCGGTGTCTCCCCTGTACAGGTTGGGCTGTTGCCTTCTATCGGGTCTTGGTTGTTGGGGGATCTGCGTCCCCGTCACTGACGGATTCGGCAAATTTGGCGACTCCTAGCCTTGCCGGGGTCCGAGAGGCCCCTGCCCTGGTGCTGACTGTCCTTCGGAACACTGCTCCAGACCACCGGGCACACAGCCAACGGGGTCCTTCCAGGATCTTCCGAACTGTCCCCCTCCAGACAGTCACCGCCGTCGCTGACCTTGCTGTTCTGGCCCTACACAAAGCTGGACCCTTCAGGCTTTCCTTCCTTCTTGTCACCTCACTTGCTTTCCTCCTTTACCACTTTACTTTCTGTTACTTTCACTTAGCTCCTCACTCAAGCTCTGTTGTTTACTCTTGCCCTCCCCGGGCTACTCTCCTACTCCTTCCACTTCCTCCTCCCTGACTAGACTGCCTGGTACTTCCCGCCTCCAGAGCTGTGATCTCCTTGGTGGGCGGAGCCAACCGCCTGGCCCACCCCCTGGTGTGAATCACCAGCCTCTGGAGGAAGGCAACAAGGATTTGTAGTTTAGCTGTGATGTGCCTACCTGGAGTGTGGGGTGTGGTGGTGTTGTGACCCGTGACCCCTGGCTTGCCCAGGGCGTCACATATACTGTGTGTATATATTGTGTGGGCATGAACATACGTAATGTGTCTGTAAATATATCTGAGTCTGTATATATAATATGCATGTCTCTGTATATATAATGTACAGTATATTTGACTGTAAATATCTACATGTATCTGTATACTGTATATAATGTGTATGTGTCAGAATATATAAAATGTACAAATGTCTGTATATATAATGTAAATTTGTCGGTATATATAATGTATATGTGTCTGCATATATAATGTTAGTGTTTGTATATATAAGGTGTATGTGTTTGTGTAAATATATTGTACAAATGTCTGTATATATGATGTAAATCTGACTGTATATTTAATGTATATGTGTCTGTATCTATAATGTATACATGCTTGTAAATATATAATACATGTGTGTATATTTAATGTGTCTGTATATACAATGTACATGTGTCTGAATATACAATGCATATGTGTCAGTATACTGTATATAATGTACATCTGTCTGTATATATGATGTATATTTGTCTGTTCATATAATATACATGTGTCTGGATATAATTTACATGTATCTGTATATATATAGCTAATATTTAGCTGTATACATAATGGTTATGTGTATCTATAATGTACATGTGTCTGTATATATAATGTACATATGTCTGTGTGTGTGTATGTATGTATATATATATATATATATATATATATATATGTGTGTAGGGGTGTAGCTCCTATGAATCGTTAAGCACGTTATGACTTTAAGAGATAGTGCTCCCCTGTGTGCTATTTTTTGTGGACTTGCTGGCAGAGTCGGTGCTCCTGTCTGAACTGTGTAGTTGGACTAACCCACCCCAAAAAGTGCAGGTAGAGATGAAAGAGCGGGAGAAGAGCTTAGGGCAAGAGCAAGAGAAGTGGAGTCACCTGAGAGAGTGAGAAGACGCTGCCTGAGAATTGTCTGAGAACAGTAGTAGGGAGAGAAGCATGGTGCCAAGCTACGAGAGAGACTGGGAGTTGGACTGTGGCAGAACCCTGGTGGTCACCGAGCAAGTACTGGACTGAGAAGCTCCTGGGTTTAGTGATCCCGAAGATGAGAGGAGACGCCATCAGGAAGAGTCAAGGAACCCTGGAGTCTGTGGAAGAAGAGGAGTTCCTCTGCTCTGCACAGAAAAGTTTCTTTTTCTGTATACATAATGTATGCCTGTAGTTATAGTGTATATGTGTCTGTATAAATAATGTACGTGTCTGTATAAATATATATACTGCGACCTGGAACATCACAAAGCCCCGGCAGCCGCCGAGCGAGAACTAACTAAGAAGCTCCTGAGGTTGAAGATCCCGAAGACGAGGCATTTCCCCTGCCCTGCAAGGGAGAGTTTATATTTCTGTATATATCATCTATTTGTGACTCTATATAATGTACATGTGTCTGTATTTCTAATGTATATCTGTCTGTATATATGTGTTTATATCTGTAGAAACAATGTGTATATATAATATTGTATATTATTGTATTTTATAATATACTGTATCTTTTATATTGTATAAAAGAGGATATACATTGCCATTAAATGGATATTCTGGGAGTTCTGAATAACTTGTGTGTGTATCTAGGCTGTAGAATGCTGACAGCTTGTAATATACTGATTGTCAGCATTCTGCACCGTTGCCTAGATACCACACTTGGTATCATGTGACCAGCTCTCTCCTGATTGTGGAAGAGCTGCACTCAGCCCAACTACAGTTTTCCTGTCTGGCAGTGATTGGTTATAACATCACAACTAAAGCCACACCCAGTGTCCAGAAACCCCTCCTCCCTGCACTCTACTGGACTGAGCTGTCCAATCAGCTGTAAGGAGGGACTTTTCAAATATATTCACAGCAAGCGCTGTCACCCTATCAGGTGATTGTAGGACTCAAGCCAATCCTCTACAAATTCCGCCAGGACAGAGGGAAGGGGAACAATGTCTGCAGCCATGGCGATACTCATCAGGCTGCAGTCAATCACCACGTTTGGACTCCTTATTCCTCTGCACCTATTCAGAAAATGTATCTCAATATGAATATATATATATATATATATATATATACAGTATATTTACTTTGTATTTATATATGTAGTGTGTCTGTAAATATTTCTATAAATAATGTATGCTTATGCCTGTTATGTGCAAATGTGCAACATATGAGGTGTGCATGAGTGATGTGTATATGTGTCACGCTCCCCGGGTCCCCTGCGCTGCTCCCCGGCTCACCTGTCACGCTCCCCGGCTCCCCTGGCTCGCTCCCCGGTTCTTCAGTCCGGTCTCCGCCGCTCCCCACTCTCCAGCATCCATTGCCGGCGCTTCCTAGGCGTCCTGGTCCCCGCTCCCGGCGCCCGTCAGCGTCTCAGCCCCAGCCCGCCTCTGCTGCTTCCTCCTCCCAGCTTCCTGCTCTGGCTTCTGGCACCCGGGCCGCGCGCATGCGCATTAGGGCGCGCGCGCGGTCATTGACCCTTTCTTAAAGGGCCAGCGTCCATTGACAGGAAATGAAGCACACAGGTTCAGGGTATAAAGGGGTTGAATGTCCAAGTGGGCGGGGCCTGATCTTCGTGTTTCCCAAGCTAGGAGTCAGGTCTCCTTGTGTCTCTTTGCCATACTTACGTATCTCTCTTCTAGAGCCGATCCTGCCTCGCCATCCGGTCCTGCCGAATCCCGCACCCCGAACGCTGCCTATCTGCCATCCTGACAGTCCGTGCCATCTCTGACCCCTGTGGTGACCCGTCATCTCGCTCCAACGGTTCCGGACTCCGCCTGACATCATCTCGGCTTCCGAACCTGAGCTCCGTCACCCGGACTACCATCAGTGACTCCGTGGTCCCAGGGACTTCTCTATTATACTCTTGTGCACGGACTGCCCTGCTACCTGTAGTGCTCCAGCTACCGGACCCCTTACCATCATCAAGGAGTTCGGCCCAGTGGATCCACCTCCTGGGTCTGCCCTTCCACCTGGCCCTAACAGTAAGATCAGGCCATGGATCCCGCTGAAGCACTAGCGGCCTTGCAGGAGGAACTCCAACGCCAGCGTGAGACCCAGACCCGCATGCTGAACTTCATGACTTCGGTGGACGCCCGCCTGAACACGCTACAAGCGTCAATTACATCTTCAGCATCTCGGGCTTCCACTAGCCAATCCATGGCTCCAGCCCCCGTGGCAGCCTCTTCGGATGCTTCCAGACTTCGTTTGGCTTCACCACCCCGGTACGCCGGAGATCCCAAGACCTGCAGGGGTTTCATAAACCAATGCTCCCTCCATTTCACGCAGCTGCCGCATTTGTTTGCCTCCGACCAAGCCAAGGTCGCCTTCATCATGTCCCATCTAGAGGGTGAGGCACTGGCGTGGATGAACCCCTTGTGGGAGAAGGAGGATCCTGTGACCACGAACATCCAGGAGTTCCTGCAGGCATTCCGTGGCACCTTTGACGAGCCCGGACGCGCCTCCGCGTCTGCTTCATCTCTTCTCCGGTTACGTCAGGGGACTCTGACGGTGGGTCAATACGCAAACCGTTTTCGTACCTTGGCTTCGGAACTTGGCTGGAACAACGAGGCCCTAACTGCCGCCTTCTGGGAAGGACTCTCGGGTCGAATTAAAGATGAGCTGGCTGGTCGTGACGTACCATCCACCCTGGATGCCCTGATTACCCTAGCGACTCGAGTGGACATCCGCTTTCAGGAGCGATCCAAAGAGGTGTCCCGTGAGAGACGTCCGGTACGGCATTCCTCTCCTCCGCAGAAGCCCGCCGTACTACAGTCAACGGCATCTGGTGTCTCCGTCCACGAGCCCATGCAGATCGACCGTGTGCGGCAGTCTGAACAACGTCGAGCAGAGCGGCTCGCCAAGGGCCTCTGCTTCTACTGCGGAGAGGGCACACACCTGCTACGCTCCTGTCCAGAGAGGCCGGGAAACTCCAAAGCCTAGGGTTGGTAGGAGAGGCCACCCTAGGTGCTGGGACTCTCTCAGACCCGGTTATGTGGACTGTACAAGTGACAACGGGAGAGACGCGGTTCACGGCCGAGGCGTACCTCGATTCTGGAGCACCAGGCAATTTCATCCAGCAGGCCACGGTGGACAAGTACCAGGTGCCTGTTACTCCACTCGACAAACCCCTCGTGATTGCCTCTGTGGATGGGAGACCCCTCTCTGACACCATCTCCTGGATCACCAGGCCGGTCGAACTGCGTATCGGTGCCCTGCACACCGAGAACATCGCTCTCTACGTCCTCCCACACATGTCCCATCAAATCCTGCTGGGACTTCCCTGGTTACGGACACATGAGCCATCAGTCAGCTGGGGCACTGGTGAAATCACCCGATGGGGCTCTTCGTGCCATGAGAACTGTCTGAAGACCATACAACCCATCCGACGACCTCCGGTTCCAGAGAACCTACCGGGACTGCCCTCGGCCTATTGGTCCTTCGCGGACGTCTTTGATAAAAAGGAATCTGAGGTTCTTCCGCCACATTGTCCGTACGATTGTGCCATCGACCTGCTCCCGGGAACAACACCACCTCGAGGACGGATATATCCATTGTCTCCAGCCGAAACAAGGGCCATGTCTACTTACATCACAGAGAGCCTGGCAAGGGGATTCATTCGGAGATCCTCCTCTCCTGCTGGAGCAGGCTTCTTCTTCGTTAAGAAGAAAGAGGGCCACCTACGCCCATGTATAGACTACCGGGGATTGAACCAAATCACCGTAAAAAACAAGTACCCTCTGCCGCTCATCCCCGAATTGTTTGACCGGCTTAGAGGAGCTCGTGTGTTCACCAAATTGGACCTTCGAGGTGCCTACAACCTGGTCCGCATCCGCTCTGGGGACGAATGGAAGACCGCGTTCAATACTCGCGATGGGCACTATGAATACTGCGTGATGCCCTTCGGCCTGTGTAACGCACCAGCAGTCTTTCAAGAATTGGTGAACGACGTTTTCCGGGACCTTCTTTACGTCTGTGTGGTGGTGTATCTGGACGATATCCTTGTCTTCTCTCCGGATCTCCAGACCCACAGAGAGAACGTGCAGCTGGTTCTACAATGACTGAGAGAGAATCGTCTGTACGCTAAGTATGAGAAGTGTGTCTTTGAGCAGTCTTCTCTCCCCTTCCTGGGTTACATCATCTCCGATACCGGACTGCAGATGGATCCAAAGAAGGTCTCCTCCATTCTCAACTGGCCTCCTCCTTCTGGACTGAAGGCAATCCAACGCTTTCTGGGATTCGCCAACTACTACCGCGAGTTCATCCCTCACTTCTCTGCTCTGACCGCTCCTCTCTCCGCCTTGACCAAGAAGGAGGCTAATCCAAAGGACTGGTCACCTGCGGCCGACGCCGCGTTTGGCTCCCTGAAGCGGGCATTTTCCTCCTCTCCTGTGCTCCACCGTCCGGAGTTAAACCGCCAGTTCACCTTGGGAGGTGGATGCCTCCTCCTCGGGAGCCGGAGCAGTGCTCATGCAGAAGTCCTCCTCCGGGAAGATGGTGACTTGCGGTTTCTTCTCCAAGAGCTTCTCAGCGCCTGAACGCAACTACACCATCGGTGACCGAGAGCTATTGGCAGTAAAACTGGCTCTGGAGGAATGGCGCTACCTTCTGGAAGGAGCAGTGTACCCCGTAATCATTTACACGGACCACAAGAACCTGGAATACCTGCGGTCCGCTCAGCGACTGAACCCACGGCAAGCCAGGTGGTCCTTGTTCTTTGCCAGGTTTGATTTCCAACTCCATTTCCGACCCGCGGACAAGAATGTACGCGCTGATGCCTTGTCCAGGTCTTTCATGCCCATGGAGCAGGAGGAGGAGACATCCCAGCCCATCATCTGTCCTAGTAAAATCATTCCAGTGGCTCCTGTCACCCTGGCCCAGATACCGCCCGGGAAAACCTATGTCTCTGAGACTGACAGGCAAAAAGTGTTACACTGGGGCCATGCCTCGAAAACAGCCGGTCATGCTGGTCAAAAGAGAACATGGAGTGCGATTGTACGTCATTACTGGTGGCCATCCCTTCGCACGGACGTCGCTGCTTTTGTCTCTGCCTGCTCCTCTTGTGCCAGGAACAAGACGCCCAAACACCTGCCATATGGCTGTCTTCTGCCTCTGCCTATACCCTCAGTTCCGTGGCAACACATTGCAATGGACTTTACTACGCACTTGCCCCTGTCCTCCGGACACACAGTCATATGGGTCGTGGTGGACCGGTTCTCTAAAATGGCTCATTTCGTCCCTATGGCTGGACTGCCCTCTGCTCAGGAACTCGCGGACGCCTATATACATCACATCTTCCGCTTGCATGGCTTTCCATCACACATCTTGTCCGACAGAGGAACTCAGTTCACCTCCCGCTTCTGCAAACATCTGGGAGTGACTCTGGACTTTTCTTCTGCCTACCATCCTCAGTCTAATGGCCAAGTGGAAAGGGTCAATCAAATCTTGACCTCCTTCTTACGACACTACGTCAACACCCATCACGACGACTGGTCCACGCTTCTTCCTTGGGCTGAATTCTCCCATAACCACCACGTCAGTGAGTCCTCCTCCAGCTCTCCCTTCCATGTCGTTTACGGACTTCAGCCCTCCGTCCCATTGCCTGTATCTCCTTCTTCGGATGTCCCTGCTGCTGATGCTGTAGCCCGTGACTTTGCAACCATTTGGGACTCTGTCAAGGCGTCCCTTGGGCGTGCTTCCCTGCGGATGAAAAGACACGCAGACAAGAGACGTCTGGACCCTCCGTGTTTCTCTCCTGGAGATCTAGTCTGGCTTGCTTCCAAGTACGTCCGATTGAAGATACCATCCTACAAGCTGGGTCCTCGCTACATCGGGCCGTTTAAAGTCCTCAGCAAGATCAACGAGGTCTCCTACAAGCTACAGCTCCCGGCCACGATGAGGATAACCAACTCCTTCCACGTCTCCCTGCTCAAGCCGGTTGTCCTTGGTCCCTTCTCCGCTGCTGCCAGTTCGGCTCCTCCTCCTATTGCCGATGACGACATCTATGCGGCAAGGGATATCGTGGCCATGAAGACCGTACGGGGTCGACAGTTCTTCCTGGTGGACTGGGAAGGGTATGGTCCTGAGGATAGGTCCTGGGAGCCCCGGGAGAATGTGGGTACTCCGCTGATCCGTGCCTTCCTGTCCCGGTTGCGGGGAGGGGGGTGTGGGAGGGGGTACTGTCACGCTCCCCGGGTCCCCTGCGCTGCTCCCCGGCTCACCTGTCACGCTCCCCGGCTCCCCTGGCTCGCTCCCCGGTTCTTCAGTCCGGTCTCCGCCGCTCCCCACTCTCCAGCATCCATTGCCGGCGCTTCCTAGGCGTCCTGGTCCCTGCTCCCGGCGCCCGTCGGCGTCTCAGCCCCAGCCCGCCTCTGCTGCTTCCTCCTCCCAGCTTCCTGCTCTGGCTTCTGGCACCCGGGCCGCGCGCATGCGCATTAGGGCGCGCGCGCGGTCATTGACCCTTTCTTAAAGGGCCAGCGTCCATTGACAGGAAATGAAGCACACAGGTTCAGGGTATAAAGGGGTTGAATGTCCAAGTGGGCGGGGCCTGATCTTCGTGTTTCCCAAGCTAGGAGTCAGGTCTCCTTGTGTCTCTTTGCCATACTTACGTATCTCTCTTCTAGAGCCGATCCTGCCTCGCCATCCGGTCCTGCCGAATCCCGCACCCCGAACGCTGCCTATCTGCCATCCTGACAGTCCGTACCATCTCTGACCCCTGTGGTGACCCGTCATCTCGCTCCAACGGTTCCGGACTCCGCCTGACATCATCTCGGCTTCCGAACCTGAGCTCCGTCACCCGGACTACCATCAGTGACTCCGTGGTCCCAGGGACTTCTCTATTATACTCTTGTGCACGGACTGCCCTGCTACCTGTAGTGCTCCAGCTACCGGACCCCTTACCATCATCAAGGAGTTCGGCCCAGTGGATCCACCTCCTGGGTCTGCCCTTCCACCTGGCCCTAACAATATGTATACTACTGTGTGCATATATTGTGTGGGCATGTATATATGTAATGTGTGTCTGTAAATATATCTGAGTCTGTATATATAATATGCATATCTCTGGATATAAAATGTATATTTATCATAATGTATAGGTGTCTTTATAATGGATATTTGACTGTGTATATATAATGTGCATCTGTCTGTATATATAATGTGTCTGTATATATAATGTATGTGTCTGTATATTGTGAGGTAGCGTGGTCGGCTGCGCAGCAGAAGACACGGGATCCAGGCATTAAGGTTCACAGCACACGGTTTAATGTCCAAACAAAAGTCCACAACAATATACATGTGCCTCTCCAGCAGAGAACTCAGGGAGTTCTGTTCACTCCCTCACACCCAGCACACCTGCCCTTGTTCCTGTTTCCATTAAACCCTTCCTTCAGCCTGTAGGGAAACAGCATTAACCCTAGAGTGGATTTACTTTCTATCATGGAGTGAGCATAACCGGGGCGAGACATACCGGCCGTCATAGATAACCCCGGTCACAGTCTCACATACCCCCCCCCTCAGTTCAAGCGTGCGGGGTTGAACTCCCGCCATCAAACACGGGCCGCGGGACAAGGCATCGGCGTTGCCCTGCAACCCACCGGCCCTATGTTCAACCGTAAACCGGAAGTTCTGCAGAGAAAGGAACCACCGGGTAACCCGGGCATTCCGTTCCTTGGCGGACCTCATCCAGACCAGTGGAGAGTGATCCGTCACCAAGCGAAACTGCCGTCCCAGCAGGTAATAGCGTAGGGACTCCAAGGCCCACTTGATCGCCAGGCACTCCTTCTCCACTACGCTATAATTCCGCTCGGGAGGGGTGAGCTTCCTACTTAAGAAGGTGACGGGGTGTTCCTCCCCCTGAACCACCTGAGACAACACTGCCCCCAGGCCGACCTCTGAGGCGTCAGTCTGTACTATGAACTCCTTCCGGAAATCAGGGTGTACGAGAACGGGCTGTCCGCACAGGACCCCCTTCAGGGCCCAGAAGGAGTCCTCGGCCTGCGGAGTCCAGCGCACCATGACGGACTTCTTGCCTTTGAGAAGGTCCGTCAAGGGGGCTGATAGTCCCGCAAAATCCTTTACAAACCTCCTGTAGTACCCCACGATACCCAGGAAGGCCCTAACCTGCTTCGTGGTCAGGGGTCTAGGCCACTTCTGGATCGCCTCAACCTTGTTAATTTGGGGCTTAATCACTCCTTGGTCTATCACGTAGCCCAAGTAGCGGGCTTCCGTGAGTCCCAATGCACATTTCTTGGGATTGGCTGTCAATCCGGCTGTTCGAAGCGTGTCCACCACCGCTTGTACCTGTTCCAAGTGGGTCTGCCAATCGGAGCTGTAAATAATGATGTCATCAAGGTACGCTGATGCATACGCCTGGTGGGGTTCCAGCACTAAGTCCATCAACCTCCGGAGCGCCATGTGACCCAAAAGGCAAGACAACATAGTGGAAGAGACCCTCCGGCGTAACAAAAGCGGTTTTCTCCTTGGCGGACTCCGTCAGTGGCACCTGCCAGTACCCCTTGGTCAGGTCGAGCGTGGTAAAATACCGCGCCTGTCCCAGCCTATCAATCAGCTCATCCACCCGGGGCATGGGGTAGAGATCGAACTTGGATATTTCGTTCAATCTCCTAAAGTCATTGCAGAACCTTAAGGAGCCATCGGGTTTTGGTATTAGGACAATCGGACTAGCCCATTCACTCCGGGATTTTTCGATGACCCCCAGGCGTAACATTGTCTTTACTTCCTCCGATATGGCTTGTCGTCGAGCCTCCGGTACCCGGTATGACTTCAGGCGTACCTTCAGGTGGGGCTCGGTGACAATATCATGTCGTATCAGACTGGTCCTACCGAGCAGCTCGGAGAAGACATCGGGGTTCTGCTGAACCAACCGTCTGGCCTCTCGCCTCTGAGTCTTGGTGAGGGCTTCTCCAATCCTTACTTCCGGTTCGTCCTCTCCGGAGGTCGCTGGAGCCGGAGGTGAACGACCCGAAGAGGAGGGAGATGGGGAAAAAACAGCCATCAGGCTTTCCCGTTCCTGCCAAGGTTTTAATAGGTTGACATGGTATATTTGTTCAGGTTTCCGCCTACCGGGCTGCAATACCTTATAGTTGACCACCCCGACTCTTTCCTTTATCTCGTAGGGACCTTGCCACTGAGCCAGGAATTTACTCTCCGCCGTGGGGATTAATACCAACACCCGATCCCCGGGTTTAATGATCCGCACGGTGGCTTGTCTATTGTAGCGGCCGCTTTGCGCGGCCTGAGCCTCCTGTAAATGCTCCTTCACAATTGGCATGACCGCGCTTATGCGGTTCTGCATACCCAAAATGTGTTCAATCACACTTTTATGGGGGGTGGGCTCTTGCTCCCATGTTTCCTTTGCCAGGTCCAACAATCCCCGGGGATATCGACCGTATAACAATTCAAAAGGCGAAAACCCCGTGGATGCCTGTGGCACCTCACGGATGGCAAACATCAAATAGGGAAGCATCATATCCCAGTCTTTCCCGTCTTTTGAAATCACCCTTTTGAGCATGGTTTTCAGGGTTTTATTGAAACGCTCGACTAAACCGTCCGTTTGAGGATGATACACAGACGTACGCAACTGCTTGATCTGGAGTAGCCGGCATAGCTCTTTGGTCACTTTAGACATGAATGGGGTCCCCTGATCCGTAAGGATCTCCTTGGGCAACCCCACCCGGCAGAACACAGCAAACAACTCCCGAGCTATAAGCTTTGCTGCAGTATGTCTGAGAGGTATCGCCTCGGGATACCGGGTGGCATAGTCAACGATCACTAGGATGTGTTGGTGCCCTCGAGCGGACTTTACGAGGGGCCCCACCAGATCCATCCCTATCCGTTCAAAAGGGACTTCTACAATGGGTAACGGTACCAACGGACTGCGAAAATGGGTCAGGGGTGCGGTAAGCTGACACTCCGGGCAGGTTTCGCAGAACCGTTTTACCTCCCCAAAGACCCCGGGCCAATAGAACCTTTGCAATATTCGCTCCTGCGTTTTCTTGACCCCTAGGTGGCCACTCATCAGGTGTTTATGATTTATGATTAAATCTTGCTTAAGAGCGAAATGGGGGTACCTTACCTGGGCACCGGGCAGCTGTGCCACCCCGTCAACTACTGTCACCCGACTCCGGGCATGTATTAACGTAGGGTCCTGGAGTTGGGCTGTCCCAAACGTATCCGGGGATGCCTCCAACTCCGGGATGGGTTCGACCGTCTCAGCCTCTCCTGCCAATACCTCTAGGGGCGACCTATCGGGTTCACATTCTGTCCCTATCATGGGGACCCCTACGGCAGGCGTCCCGGATTCAGGATTGTAGGGCTCAGGTCCCGGACTGACCAATATCTGAGGAGACTTAGGGGGTCCCTTTCATAAAGTCCAAAAATAGGGCAGATCCCTTCCTAGGATCACGTCATAAGGAAGAGTGTTAAGAAGTCCCACCTCATGTTGCACCTGACCGCAAGGTGCTGTAATGGTGACAATCCCGGTGGGATAGTCTCGGCGGTCCCCATGTATGCAAACCACCCCCACGGTACGTCCTGTGGCCTTTACTTTAGCCCTCAAGGTGGATCGCACAAGGGTCACTAAGCTTCCGGAATCCAACAATCCTGTAACCGGACATCCATTCACCTGTATTTGGCACAAGTGGGGCTCCGTCTCTGGGGAGACCAGGTCAGCGGTACACACCACCTGAGCATACATTGAACCCCGCCGGGTAACCCCACAATCCATGGGCTCCGTGGTGAGTGGACACTGGGCTTTCATATGTCCCACCCGCTGGCACCGCCAACATCTAATGGGGACGGAAACCCCCTTGACGGGTTGTCGTTTAGGGTACAGAACCTTCCGGACCTCAGGAATGGCGGCCGCGGCCTCAGACGGGACGGTAGGGGACTCCTGCACCGTTGTCAGCGGTGGGTCCTTGGCCCTAGGCTTGGAGGGGCCAGACCGACGGGCGGTACGCAAAGTCTCAGTGTCCCGTATCAAGTCCTGCGTAGCCACATGCCGCTCTACCAGGGACACTAATTGGTCCAGGGTACTCGGGTCACCCTGTCCTACCCACCGTTGAACGGTGATGGGTAAAGTGCGCACAAAACGATCCACTACTACCCTTTCCACCATTTGCGCCGGGCTCAGAGTGTCAGGCTGCAACCACTTTTTTACAAGATGCAACAAGTCATAGGCCTGGGAGCGTACGGGTTTGGCTTCCTCATAGAACCACTGATTTACCCGCTGGGCCCGTACATAGGTATTCACCCCCAACCGAGCCAGTATTTCGGCTTTCAGGGTCACATAGTCAATGGCGTCCTCGGTACAGAGGTCCAGGTACGCTTTTTGGGGTTCCCCCGTCAGATAGGGCGACAATACCTCAGCCCACTGGGGGGTCAGCAGCTTTTCCCGCTCGGCCACCCGCTCAAACACCGCCAGGAACGCTTCCACATCATCCCCCGGGGTCATCTTTTGCAACGCTTGTCTCACCGCTTTCCGGACGCTGCCGTCGTCACCCGGTCCCGGGGTTGTTGCTGCCGGTCCGGCACGGATCGACTTGGCCAGGAGAACCATCTGTTCTTGGTGCCTTTTTTCCTGCGCTTGTAAGGATTGCTGCTGACGTTCCAACGCCCGGAGCAGGTGTGCATTGGTCTGTTGCTGCTGTGCATTAGCCTGATGTTGCTGTGCATTAGCCTGAGCCAGCTGCTTTAGTATGTCCTCCATGGCGTCACCGGGTTTGGGCTGTAGTATAGCCGCTCGAATCCAGGACATGTGCTACTGGGTCACCAGGGATGGATGCTACACCTCACCGGGCTGGCATGCCCGCCGATTCTCCACCATATGTGAGGTAGCGTGGTCGGCTGCGCAGCAGAAGACACGGGATCCAGGCATTAAGGTTCACAGCACACGGTTTAATGTCCAAACAAAAGTCCACAACAATATACATGTGCCTCTCCAGCAGAGAACTCAGGGAGTTCTGTTCACTCCCTCACACCCGGCACACCTGCCCTTGTTCCTGTTTCCATTTAACCCTTCCTTCAGCCTGTAGGGAAACAGCATTAACCCTAGAGTGGATTTACTTTCTATCATGGAGTGAGCATAACCGGGGCGAGACATACCGGCCGTCATAGATAACCCCGGTCACAGTCTCACAATATATAATGTACATGTGTCTGTATATATAATGTATATTTGTCTGTATAATTTCTTTGTCTGTATATATAATGTATATTTGTCTGTATAATTTATTTGTCTGTATATATAATGTATGTGTCTGTATATATAATGTGCATGTGTCTGTATATATTATGTATATGTGTCTGTATATATTATGTTCATGTCTGTATATATAATGTATATTTGTCTGTATATATATAATGTACATGTGTCTATAATGTTTGTGTCTTTATATATAATGTATATATGTCTGTATATACTGTTTATGTGTCTATATATAATGTATATATGTCTGTATATATATGAAGGGGTGTCGCCCCTATGACCGGTTAAGCACGCTATGACTTTAAAGGGTGCTTTACACGCTGCGACATCGCTAGCCGATGCTAGCGATGCCGAGCGCGATAGCACCTGCCCCCATCGTACGGCCGATATGTGTTGATCGCTGCCGTAGTGAACATTATTGCTACGGCAGCATCACACGCACATACCTGCTCTGCGACGTCGCTGTGACCGGCGATCCGCCTCCTTTCTAAGGGGGCGGTTCGTTCAGCGTCACAGCAATGTCACAGCAGCGTCACTGAACCGCCGCTCAATAGAAAAGGAGGGGAGGAGATGAGCGGCCGGAACATGCCGCCCACCTCCTTCCTTCCTCCTTTTCCGGTGGAGTCAGGTAAGGAGATGTTTGTCGTAACAGCGGCGTCACACACAGCGATGTGTGATGCCGCAGGAACGACAAACAACATCGTACCTGTCGCTGCAGCGATATTAATGAAATGAGCGACGTGACAATGAGCAACGATTTTTCACGTTTTTGTGCTCATTGATCGTCGCTCATTTGTGTTACACACTGTGGTGTCGGTAACGGCGACGGATGTGCGTCACTAACGACGTGACCCCGACCATATATCGTTACCGATGTCGCAGCGTGTAAAGCACCCTTAAGAGCTGGTGCTCCCATGCGTGCTGTGTTTTGTGGACTTGCTGGAAAAATCAGCGCTCCCCTCTGAACTGTGTAGTTGGACTAACCCTGCCCAGAAAGTGCAGAAAAGGACTAAGAGCAGGAGAAGAGCTTAGGACGGGAACAGGAGAAGTCGGCTCTCCTAAGAGAGTGAGAAGACACTGCCTGAGAAGTGTCCAAGAGCGACGGTAAGGAGAGAAAGTTTGCGACCTGGACCGTGAGAAAGCCCCGGTTGCCGCGGAGCGAGTACTGGATTGGGAAGATCCTGAGGTTGGAGATCCCAAAGACGAGAAGAGACGTCATCCGGAGTCATGAAACCCTGAGTCTGTGGAAGACGAGAGGAGCTTCCCCTGCCCTGCAAGAAGTTAATTTCTCTGTATAAATAATGTATATGTGACTGTATATATAATATTGTATATCATTGTATTTTATAATATAATGCATACTTTATATTGTATAAAAGAGAATAAATACATATATATATATATGTCTTTAAAGGGGTTGTCTGGGATTTCTGAATAACTTGTGTGTGTATCTAGGCTGCAGAATGCTGACAGTTTGTAATATACTGATTGTCAGCATTCTGCACCGTTGCCTAGATACCACACTTGTCATCTTGAGACCAGCTCTCTCCTGATTGTGCAGGAGCTGCACTCAGCCCAACTACAGTTTTCCTGTCTGGCAGTGATTGGTTGTAATATCACAACTAAAGCCACACCCAGTGTCCAGAAGCCCCTCCTCCCTGCACTGTGCTGGACTGAGCTGTCCAATCAGCTGTAAGGAGGGACTTTTCAAATATATTTACAGCAAGCGCTGTCACCCTATCAGCTGATTGTAGGACTCAAGCCAATCCTCTACAAATTCCGCCAGGACAGAGGGAAGGGGAACAATGTCTGCAGCCATGGCGATACTCATCAGGCTGCAGTCAATCACCACGTTTGGACTCCTTATTCCTCTGCACCTATTCAGAAAATGTATCTCAATATGAATATATATATATACTAGAAGGTGGCCCGATTCTACGCATCGGGTATTCTAGAATTTACGTATTGTGTAGTTCATGTATGATTTTTGTTATATATATATATATATATATATATATATATGTGTTGTGTGTAGTTACCAAGTGTTTGTGTAGGCGCTGTACATGTTCTGGGTGTTGTCTGGGTGTGACGGGGGTGAGAGCGGTGTTGTATGTGTGTTGCGTTGTTTGTGGAGCGCTGTGTGTCTGTAGCGTTGTGTGTTGCGCGGTTTGTGTGTGTGTGGTGTGTTTTGGGGGGAGGTATGTTTTGTGCAATGTGTGTGTTGTGCGGTATGTGCGTATATTTGTGTGTGCCGCGGTGTTTGTGTGTTGGGTGTTGTGTGTGTGCAGCGTTGTCTGTGTGTGTAGGTGTCTGTGTAGGGCAGTTTGTGGTTCCCAGTGTGTGGTGTGTTGTGCAGTGCAGTGCGCGCGTGTGTGTGTGTGTTGGGGGGAGGTGTGCACTTCCCATTGTGCTCCATCCCCCATGCAGCGCACTCCCCATCGTGCTCCATCTCCCATGCTGCGCACTTCCCATCGTGCTCCATCCGCCATGCTGCGCACTCCCAAACGTGCACCATCCGCCATGCTGCGCACTCCCAAACGTGCACCATCCGCCATGCTGCGCACTCCCAAACGTGCACCATCCGCCATGCTGCGCACTCCCAAACGTGCACCATCCGCCATGCTGCGCACTCCCAAACGTGCTCCATCCGCCAGGCTGCGCACTCCCAAACGTGCTCCATCCGCCAGGCTGCGCACTCCCAAACGTGCTCCATCCGCCATGCTTCGCACTCCCAAACGTGCTCCATCCGCCATGCTGCGCACTCCCAAACGTGCTCCATCCGCCATGCTGCGCACTCCCAAACGTGCTCCATCCGCCATGCTGCGCACTCCCAAACGTGCTCCATCCGCCATGCTGCGCACTCCCAAACGTGCTCCATCCGCCATGCTGCGCACTCCCAAACGTGCTCCATCCGCCATGCTGCGCACTCCCAAACGTGCTCCATCCGCCATGCTGCGCACTCCCAAACGTGCTCCATCCGCCATGCTGCGCACTCCCAAACGTGCTCCATCCGCCATGCTGCGCACTCCCAAACGTGCTCCATCCGCCATGCTGCGCACTCCCAAACGTGCTCCATCCGCCATGCTGCGCACTCCCAAACGTTCTCCATCCGCCATGCTGCGCACTCCCAAACGTGCTCCATCCGCCATGCTGCGCACTCCCAAACGTGCTCCATCCGCCATGCTGCGCACTCCCAAACGTGCTCCATCCGCCATGCTGCGCACTCCCAAACGTGCTCCATCCGCCATGCTGCGCACTCCCAAACGTGCTCCATCCGCCATGCTGCGCACTCCCAAACGTGCTCCATCCGCCATGCTGCGCACTCCCAAACGTGCTCCATCCGCCATGCTGCGCACTCCCAAACGTGCTCCATCCGCCATGCTGCGCACTCCCAAACGTGCTCCATCCGCCATGCTGCGCACTCCCAAACGTGCTCCATTCCCCATGCTGCGCACTCCCAAACGTGCTCCATCCCCCATGCTGCACCAGTATCAGCCTCTCTACCCGCAGCATCAGCCTTCTGTCCCCAGCCTCGGCCCCTCTCTGTCCCCAGCCTCGGCACCTCTCTGTCCCCAGCCTCGGCCCCTCTCTGTCCCCAGCCTCGGCCCCTCTCTGTCCCCAGCCTCGGCCCCTCTCTGTCCCCAGCCTCGGCCCCTCTCTGTCCCCAGCCTCGGCCCCTCTCTGTCCCCAGCCTCGGCCCCTCTCTGTCCCTAGCCTCGGCCCCTCTCATCCACTCACACACACCCGATCGCATCCACTCACACACACCCGATCGCATCCACTCACACACACCCGATCGCATCCACTCACACACACCCGATCGCATCCACTCACACACACCCGATCGCATCCACTCACACACACCCGATCGCATCCACTCACACACACCCGATCGCATACACTCACACACACCCGATCGCATACACTCACACACACAGACACTGACGATATCGCACATACGCGCTGATACTCACAACATCCGGACATACCACATGCCTCTGGCCATGTGATCCTCCGTCAGGTCCTGGAAGATCACAACAGCACAGTATCGAGGCCGAGAAGCAAGCGATATCGCCGGATGCTGTGAGTATGTGGATGCGATGTGTGTGTGAGGTGTGTGTGAGGTGTGTGTGAGGTGTGTGTGAGGTGTTTGTGAGAGTGAGTGCGATCTGATGTGTGTGTGTATGCGTGTGTGTGTGCTGTTATGTTTGTGCGTGTGGAAGTCGCGCCGCTGCAGGACCTTGATTTACTGGTAACTATGCAAGCATGGTTACCAGCGCAACACGTCCCCCGCTCGCACGGGAGCCAACACCAGCATACGGCGGCGGCGTACGCTGATGTGGGCTCCCGTTGGTGAGGGGGGAAAGGGGGGGGGGAGTACAGTACTCACCTGGGATTCGTGGCTCCGTGACCGTGTCAGTTCGGGCAATGCGGGGGGGGGGGGCGAGAGCTAACGTCTATTGCGTGAGGGGGGCGGGGCGTGGCGTGGGCGAGTTGCCAATGCCTGCAGGGTGCCGGGGCGAGAGGCCAATCTGTGGGGGGGGGCAGAGCCTGGGCGAGCGGCTGGCCAATCCGTGTGGGGGCGCAGCCGGGGCGAGAGGCCAATCCGTGTGGGGGGGCGGGGCCATGGCGATCCCAGCGGCCAATCAGCTTTGTGTCACCGTAAGGACATGTCACGGTGACACTGTCACCGTGACACAATTTTGGAGCATGACAGACAGACAGACAGACAGAATAAGGCAATTATATATATAGACTAGAAGGTGGCCCGATTCTACGCATCGGGTATTCTAGAATTTACGTATTGTGTAGTTCATGTATGATTTTTGTTATATATATATATATATAGAGAGAGATGTTGTTGTCTGTAGTTACCAAGTGTTTGTGTAGGCGCTGTACATGTTCTGGGTGTTGTCTGGGTGTGACGGGGGGTGAGAGCGGTGTTGTATGTGTGTTGCGTGTGTTGCGTTGTTTGTGGAGCGCTGTGTGTCTGTAGCGTTGTGTGTGTGTTGCGCGGTTTGTGTGTGTGTGGTGTGTTTTGGGGGGAGGTATGTTTTGAGCAATGTGTGTGTTGTGCGGTATGTGCGTATATTTGTGTGTGCCGCGGTGTTTGTGTGTGCAGCGTTGTCTGTGTGTGCAGCGTTGTCTGTATGTGTGGGTGTCTGTGTAGGGCAGTTGTTTGTGGTTCCCAGTGTGTGTGTGTGTGTGTGGTGTGTTGTGCAGTGCGCGCGCGTGTGTGTGAGTGTGTGTGTGTGTGTGTGTGTGTGTGTGTGCATCAGCCTCTTTTCTCTCAGCCTACCTCTCCCAGCCTCCCTCCTCCCAGCCTCCCTCAGCATCAGCCTCCCTCTCCCAGCCTCCCCAGCATCAGCCTCCGCCAGCATCAGCCTCTCTCCTTCCAGCCTCCTCCAGCATCAGCCTCCCTCTCCCAGCCTTCCCAGGATCAGCCTCTCTCCTCCCAGCCTCCGTCCTCCCAGCCTTCCCCAGCATCAGCTTTCCCCTCCCAGCCTCCCTCAGCATCAGCCTTCCCCAGCATTAGCCTCTCTCCTCCCAGCCTCAGCCTCTCTCCTTCCAGCCTCCCCCAGCATCAGCCTCTCTCCTTCCAGCTTCCCTCAGCATCAGCCTCCCCTTCCCAGCCTTCCCCAGGATCAGCCTCTCTCCTCCCAGCCTCCTTCCTCCCAGCCTCCCTCAGCATCAGTCTTCTGCTCCCAGTCTCCCCCAGCATCAGCCTCCCCATGCATCAGCCTCCACCAGCATCAGCCTCTCTCCTTCCAGCCTCCCCCAGCATCAGCCTCCCCTTCCCAGCCTTCCCCAGGATCAGCCTCTCTCCTCCCAGCCTCCTTCCTCCCAGCCTCCCTCTCCCAGCCTCCCTCAGCATCAGCCTTCCGCTCCCAGTCTCCCCCAGCATCAGCCTCCCCAAGCATCAGCCTCCACCAGCATCAGCCTCTCTCCTTCCAGCCTCCCCCAGCATCAGCCTCTCTCCTTCCAGCCTCCCTCAGCATCAGCCTCCCGTTCCCAGTCTTCCCCAGGATCAGCCTCTCTCCTCCCAGCCTCCTTCCTCCCAGCCTCCCTCAGCATCAGCCTTCCCCTCCCAGTCTCCCCCAGCATCAGCCTCCCCAAGCATCAGCCTCCACCAGCATTAGCCTCTCTCCTTCCAGCCTCCCCCAGCATCAGCCTCCCCATGCATCAGCCTCTCTCCTTCCAGCCTCTCTCCTTCCAGCCTCCCCCAGCATCAGCCTCCCCTTCCCAGCCTTCCCCAGGATCAGCCTCTCTCCTCCCAGCCTCCTTCCTCCCAGCCTCCCTCTCCCAGCCTCCCTCAGCATCAGCCTTCCGCTCCCAGCCTCCCGAAGCATCAGCCTCCACCAGCATCAGCCTCCCTCGTCCCAGCCTCCCCCACCATCAGCCTCTCTCCTCCCAGCCTTCCCCATGATCAGCCTCTCTGCTCCCAGCCTCCTCCAGCACGCCGTGCTCCTCTGCCGACACTCACACACCCGATCGCATCCACTCACACACACCCGATCGCATCCACTCACACACACCCGATCGCATCCACTCACACACACCCGATCGCATCCACTCACACACACCCGATCGCATCCACTCACACACACCCGATCGCATCCACTCACACACACAGACACTGACGATATCGCACATACGCGCTTATACTCACAACATCCGGGGATATCACATGCTTCTGGCCATGTGATCCTCCGGCAGGTCCTGGAAGATCACAACAGCACAGTATCGAGGCCGAGAAGCAAGCGATATCCCAGGATGTTGTGAGTGTGTGGATGCGATGTGATGTGTGTGTGTGTGAGTGTGATCTGATTTGTGTGTGTGTATGTGTGTGCTGTTATGTGTCTGTATTTTCCGGCGCTGCAGGACCTTGATGTGTGGATGCGATGTGATGCGATGTGATGTGTGTGTGAGAGTGAGTGTGAGCCGCTGTACACTGTTAACTATGATACACATCGGGTAACTAAGGGACCTTAGTTACCCGATGTGTATAATGGTTACCAGCTTTCACGGCCTCCGTGAAGATCCCAGCATCGCAAGGTTATGTCTGGCGCTGCCGGGATCCTGACGGAGCCGGTGTAGAAGCAAGCGATATCCCAGCATGTTGTGATGTGTGAGGTGTGTGTGAGAGTGAGTGTGATCTGATGTGTGTGTGTGTACTCACCTGGGAATCGGGGCTCCGTGTCAGTTGGGCCAGAGCGAGCGTGGATTGCGTGAGGGGGGCGGGGCCTGCAGAGAGCCGGGGCGAGAGGCCAATCCGTGTGGGGGGGCGGGGCCATGGCGAGCCCAGCGGCCAATCAGCTTTGTGTCACCGTAAGGACACAATTTCGGAGCATGACAGACAGACAGATAGACAGATAGACAGACAGATAGACAGACAGACAGACAGAATAAGGCAATTATATATATAGATATATATATATATATACAGTATATTTACTTTGTATTTATATATGTAGTGTGTCTGTAAATATTTCTATAAATAATGTATGCTTATGCCTGTTATGTGCAAATGAGCAACATATGAGGTGTGCATGAGTGATGTGTATATATGTATACTGTGTGTATATATTGTGTGGGCATGTATATATGTAATGTGTCTGTAAATATATCTGAGTCTGTGTATATAATATGCATATCTCTGGATATAAAATGTATATTTATCATAATGTATAGGTGTCTTTATAATGCATATTTGACTGTGTATATATAATGTGCATCTGTCTGTATATATAATGTACATGTGTCTGTATATATAATGTATGTTTGTCTGTATAATTTATTTGTCTGTATATATAATGTATATTTGTCTGTATAATTTATTTGTCTGTATCTATAATGTATATTTGTCTGCATAATATATTTGTCTGCATACAGTTAGGTCCAGAAATATTTGGACAGTGACACAAGTTTTGTTATTTTAGCTGTTTACAAAAACATGTTCAGAAATACAATTATATATATAATATGGGCTGAAAGTGCACACTCCCAGCTGCAATATGAGAGTTTTCACATCCAAATCGGAGAAAGGGTTTAGGAATCATAGCTCTGTAATGCATAGCCTCCTCTTTTTCAAGGGACCAAAAGTAATTGGACAAGGGACTCTAAGGGCTGCAATTAACTCTGAAGGCGTCTCCCTTGTTAACCTGTAATCAATTAAGTAGTTAAAAGGTCTGGGGTTGATTACAGGTGTGTGGTTTTGCATTTGGAAGCTGTTGCTGTGACCAGACAACATGGGGTCTAAGGAACTCTCAATTGAGGTGAAGCAGAACATCCTGAGGCTGAAAAAAAAGAAAAAATCCATCAGAGAGATAGCAGACATGCTTGGAGTAGCAAAATCAACAGTCGGGTACATTCTGAGAAAAAAGGAATTGACTGGTGAGCTTGGGAACTCAAAAAGACCTGGGCGTCCACGGATGACAACAGTGGTGGATGATCGCCGCATACTTTCTTTGGTGAAGAAGAACCCGTTCACAACATCAACTGAAGTCCAGAACACTCTCAGTGAAGTAGGTGTATCTGTCTCTAAGTCAACAGTAAAGAGAAGACTCCATGAAAGTAAATACAAAGGGTTCACATCTAGATGCAAATCATTCATCAATTCCAAAAATAGACAGGCCAGAGTTAAATTTGCTGAAAAACACCTCATGAAGCCAGCTCAGTTCTGGAAAAGTATTCTATGGACAGATGAGACAAAGATCAACCTGTACCAGAATGATGGGAAGAAAAAAGTTTGGAGAAGAAAGGGAACGGCACATGATCCAAGGCACACCACATCCTCTGTAAAACATGATGGAGGCAACGTGATGGCATGGGCATGCATGGCTTTCAATGGCACTGGGTCACTTGTGTTTATTGATGATATAACAGCAGACAAGAGTAGCCGGATGAATTCTGAAGTGTACCGGGATATACTTTCAGCCCAGATTCAACCAAATGCCGCAAAGTTGATCGGACGGCACTTCATAGTACAGATGGACAATGACCCCAAGCATACAGCCAAAGCTACCCAGGAGTTCATGAGTGCAAAAAAGTGGAACCTTCTGCAATGGCCAAGTCAATCACCAGATCTTAACCCAATTGAGCATGCATTTCACTTGCTCAAATCCAGACTTAAGACGGAAAGACCCACAAACAAGCAAGACCTGAAGGCTGCGGCTGTAAAGGCCTGGCAAAGCATTAAGAAGGAGGAAACCCAGCGTTTGGTGATGTCCATGGGTTCCAGACTTAAGGCAGTGATTGCCTCCAAAGGATTCGCAACAAAATATTGAAAATAAAAATATTTTGTTTGGGTTTGGTTTATTTGTCCAATTACTTTTGACCTCCTAAAATGTGGAGTGTTTGTAAAGAAATGTGTACAATTCCTACAATTTCTATCAGATATTTTTGTTCAAACCTTCAAATTAAACGTTACAATCTGCACTTGAATTCTGTTGTCGAGATTTCATTTCAAATCCAATGTGGTGGCATGCAGAGCCCAACTCGCGAAAATTGTGTCACTGTCCAAATATTTCTGGACCTAACTGTATATAATGTATGTGTCTGTATATATAATGTGCATGTGTCTGTATATATTATGTATATGTGTCTGTATATATTATGTTCATGTCTGTATATATAATGTACAAGTGACTGTATATATATATTTGTCTGTATATATAATGTATATTTGTCTGTATATATATATAATGTACATGTGTCTATAATGTTTGTGTCTTTATATATAATGTATATATGTCTGTATATACTGTTTATGTGTCTATATATAATGTATATATGTCTGTATATATATGAAGGGGTGTCGCCCCTATCACCGGTTAAGCACGCTATGACTTTAAAGGGTGCTTTACACGCTGCGACATCGCTAGCCGATGCTAGCGATGCCGAGCGCGATAGCACCTGCCCCCATCGTACGGCCGATATGTGTTGATCGCTGCCGTAGTGAACATTATTGCTACGGCAGCATCACACGCACATACCTGCTCTGCGACGTCGCTGTGACCGGCGATCCGCCTCCTTTCTAAGGTGGCGGTTCGTTCAGCGTCACAGCGATGTCACAGCAGCGTCACTGAACCGCCGCCCAATAGAAAAGGAGGGGAGGAGATGAGCGGCCGGAACATGCCGCCCACCTCCTTCCTTCCTCCTTTTCCGGTGGAGTCAGGTAAGGAGATGTTTGTCGTAACAGCGGCGTCACACACAGCGATGTGTGATGCCGCAGGAACGACAAACAACATTGTACCTGTCGCTGCAGCGATATTAATGAAATGAGCGACGTGACAATGAGCAACGATTTTTCACGTTTTTGTGCTCATTGATCGTCGCTCATTTGTGTTACACACTGTGGTGTCGGTAACGGCGACGGATGTGCGTCACTAACGACGTAACCCCGACCATATATCGTTACCGATGTCGCAGCGTGTAAAGCACCCTTAAGAGCTGGTGCTCCCATGTGTGCTGTGTTTTGTGGACTTGCTGGAAAAATCAGCGCTCCCCTCTGAACTGTGTAGTTGGACTAACCCTGCCCAGAAAGTGCAGAAAAGGACTAAGAGCAGGAGAAGAGCTTAGGACGGGAACAGGAGAAGTCGGCTCTCCTAAGAGAGTGAGAAGACACTGCCTGAGAAGTGTCCAAGAGCGACGGTAAGGAGAGAAAGTTTGCGACCTGGACCGTGAGAAAGCCCCGGTTGCCGCGGAGCGAGTACTGGACTGGGAAGATCCTGAGGTTGGAGATCCCAAAGACGAGAAGAGACACCATCCGGAGTCATGAAACCCTGAGTCTGTGGAAGACGAGAGGAGCTTCCCCTGCCCTGCAAGAAGTTAATTTCTCTGTATAAATAATGTATATGTGACTGTATATATAATGTATATGTGTCTGTACATATAATATTGTATATTATTGTATTTTATATTATAATGCATACTTTATATTGTATAAAAGAGAATAGATATATATATATATATGTATGTCTTTAAAGGGGTTGTCTGGGAGTTCTGTATAACTTGTGTGTGTATCTAGGCTACAGAATGCTGACAGTTTGTAATATACTGATTGTCAGCATTCTGCACCGTTGCCTAGATACCACACTTGTCATCTTGAGACCAGCTCTCTCCTGATTGTGCAGGAGCTGCACTCAGCCCAACTACAGTTTTCCTGTCTGGCAGTGATTGGTTGTAATATCACAACTAAAGCCACACCCAGTGTCCAGAAGCCCCTCCTCCCTGCACTCTGCTGGACTGAGCTGTCCAATCAGCTGTAAGGAGGAGGGACATTTCAATTTTTTTCACAGCAAGCGCTGTCACCCTATCAGTTGATTGGATGGCTCAGGCCAATCAGGAAGAAACTGATGGAACGGAGGGAAGGGGAGCGATGTCTGCAGCCATGGCAATACTCATCAGGCTGCAGTCATCATATTTGGACTCCTTATTCCTTTGCACCTATTCAGAAAATGTATCTGAATATGAATATATATATATAATATATATACTGTATATTTACTATGTATTTATAAGTGTAGTGTGTGTTTGTAAATATACCTGAGTCTGTATATAAAATGTACATGTGTCTGTATATATAATTTATTTGTATGTATATATAATGTACATGTCTGTATATACAGTATAATGTATATGTATGTGTCTATATATAATGTATATGTGTCTATATATATAATGTATATGTGTCTGTATATATAATGTTCATGTGTCTGTATATATAATGTTCATGTGTCTGTATATATAATATATATGTACTATATGTATATCTAATATATATGTACTGTATGTATATATAATGTATGTGTCTGTATATATAATGTATATGTGATTGTATATATAATGTATATGTGTCTGTTTATATAATGTATATGTGATTGTATATATAATGTTCATGTGTCTGTATATATAATGTATATGTGATTGTATATATAATGTATATGTGTCTGTATATATAATGTATATGTGATTGTATATATAATGTTCATGTCTGTATATATAATGCATATGTGATTGTATATATAATGTATATGTGTCTGTATATATAATGTATATGTGATTGTATATATAATGTTCATGTGTCTATATATATAATGCATATGTGATTGTATATATAATGTATATGTGATTGTATATATAATGTATATGTGTCTGTATATATAATGTATATGTGTCTGAATATATAATGTATATGTGTCTGAATATATAATGTATATGTGATTGTATATATAATGAATGTGTCTGTATATATAATGTATATGTGTCTGTATATATAATGTATATGTGATTATATATACAGACACATGAACATTATATATACAATCACATATACATTATATATACAGACACATGAACATTATATATACAATGTATATGTGATTGTATATATAATGTTCATGTGTCTGTATATATAATGTATATGTGTCTGTATATATAATGTATATGTGTCTGTATATATAATGTATATGTGTCTGTATATATAATGTATATTTGATTGTATATATAATGCATATGTGATTATATATACAGTTAGGTCCAGAAATATTTGGACAGTGACACAAGTTTTGTTATTTTAGCTGTTTACAAAAACATGTTCAGAAATACAATTATATATATAATATGGGCTGAAAGTGCACACTCCCAGCTGCAATATGAGAGTTTTCACATCCAAATCGGAGAAAGGGTTTAGGAATCATAGCTCTGTAATGCATAGCCTCCTCTTTTTCAAGGGGCCAAAAGTAATTGGACAAGGGACTCTAAGGGCTGCAATTAACTCTGAAGGCATCTCCCTCGTTAACCTGTAATCAATGAAGTAGTTAAAAGGTCTGGGGTTGATTACAGGTGTGTGGTTTTGCATTTGGAAGCTGTTGCTGTGACCAGACAACATGCGGTCTAAGGAACTCTCAATTGAGGTGAAGCAGAACATCCTGAGGCTGAAAATAAAGAAAAAAATCCATCAGAGAGATAGCAGACATGCTTGGAGTAGCAAAATCAACAGTCGGGTACATTCTGAGAAAAAAGGAATTGACTAGTGAGCTTGGGAACTCAAAGAGGCCTGGGCGTCCACGGATGACAACAGTGGTGGATGATCGCCGCATACTTTCTTTGGTGAAGAAGAACCCGTTCACAACATCAACTGAAGTCCAGAACACTCTCAGTGAAGTAGGTGTATCTGTCTCTAAGTCAACAGTAAAGAAAACACTCCATGAAAGTAAATACAAAGGGTTCACATCTAGATGCAAACCATTCATCAATTCCAAAAATAGACAGGCCAGAGTTAAATTTGCTGAAAAACACCTCATGAAGCCAGCTCAGTTCTGGAAAAGTATTCTATGGACAGATGAGACAAAGATCAACCTGTACCAGAATGATGGGAAGAAAAAAGTTTGGAGAAGAAAGGGAACGGCACATGATCCAAAGCACACCACATCCTCTGTAAAACATGGTGGAGGCAACGTGATGGCATGGGCATGCATGGCTTTTAATGGCACTGGGTCACTTGTGTTTATTGATGACATAACAGCAGACAAGAGTAGCCGGATGAATTCTGAAGTGTACCGGGATATACTTTCAGCCCAGATTCATCCAAATGCCGCAAAGTTGATTGGACGGCGCTTCATAGTACAGATGGACAATGACCCCAAGCATACAGCCAAAGCTACCCAGGAGTTCATGAGTGCAAAAAAGTGGAACATTCTGCAATGGCCAAGTCAATCACCAGATCTTAACCCAATTGAGCATGCATTTCACTTGCTCAAATCCAGACTTAACACGGAAAGACCCACAAACAAGCAAGACCTGAAGGCTGCGGCTGTAAAGGCCTGGCAAAGCATTAAGAAGGAGGAAACCCAGCGTTTGGTGATGTCCATGGGTTCCAGACTTAAGGCAGTGATTGCCTCCAAAGGATTCGCAACAAAATATTGAAAATAAAAATATTTTGTTTGGGTTTGGTTTATTTGTCCAATTACTTTTGACCTCCTAAAATGTGGAGTGTTTGTAAAGAAATGTGTACAATTCCTACAATTTCTATCAGATATTTTTGTTCAAACCTTCAAATTAAACGTTACAATCTGCACTTGAATTCTGTTGTAGAGGTTTCATTTCAAATCCAATGTGGTGGCATGCAGCGCCCAACTCGCGAAAATTGTGTCACTGTCCAAATATTTCTGGACCTAACTGTACAATCATATATGTATTATATATACAATGTATATGTGTCTGTATATATAATGTATATGTGATTGTATATATAATATTCATGTGTCTGTATATATAATGTAAATGTGATTGTATATATAATATTCATGTGTCTGTATATATATATATATATATATATATATTTATTTTTTTTTTTTCTCTGCAGAGTCCGGCTCTCCTGAGTTTATAGTTACATACAGAAATACAGCAATATGCAGCAGGACAGACATGATCCTGGGAAATATCCGATCGCCAGAATTGGGGTCAGGAAGGAATTTTTTTCCCCCTAAGGCAGAACTCTCCGGGAGTTTCTTCGCCTTCCTCTGGATCTTAGGCGGGCTTTGCACGTTGCGACATCGCAAGCCGATGCTGCGATGTCGCACGCGATAGTCCCCGCCCCCGTCGCAGGTACGATATCGTGTGATAGCTGGTGTAGCGAAAATTATCGCTAAGCCAGCTTCACATGCACTCACCTGCCCTGCGGCCGGCGCTCTGGCCGGCGACCCGCCTCCTTCCTAAGGGGACGGGTCGTGCGGCGTCATAGCGACGCCAATAGCGGCGGAGGGGCAGAGATGAGCAGGATGTAAACATCCCGCCCACCTCCGTCCTTCCGCATAGCCGCTGGCGGCAGGTAAGGAGATGTTCCTCGCTCCTGCGGCTTCACACACAGCGATGTGTGCTGCCACAGGAACGAGGAACAACATTATGGAAATGTCGGTGAATGCAACGATGATACGATAACGATGTTTTTGCGCTCGTTCATCGTATCATCTAGCATTTACACAGTACGATGTCGAAAGTGACGCCGGATGTGCGTCACCTTTGATTTGACCCCACCGACATCGCACGTGCGATGTCGCAACGTGCAAAGCCGCCCTTAGGGTCCAGTGACTCTCATCCAGTCCACAATGACCACAGCTAGTTCTGTCGTCTCCACTGATCTGAGAGTCACTGTGATCATTACTTAATTACTTAAAGGGCCAGTAATACTTTCATTACAATGTTGCTTATTGCTTTTCAAATTAAAAAAAAAAACAATTTATATATTGTGTGGTGTGTGTTTTTTGTCTAGAATTTTCCTTGTACAGTGTCAGTAATGGGAGTTGCACTACTGCCCTCAATATTCCACTACTAGAACCAGGCACTATAGGTTGATACAATTGGATATTGGATATAATCCAGCCATTTACATGTTAGTGTGTCTTACAAAACAAAATACCCAAAACCACACTCCCTGGTACACAGCCGCACAATGCAGGAGGCTCTTGTATAAAAGTAGATAACACACTGAAGAGATGCCCAGACACACTAAAAAGTAGCCCCAGAAGACCTTACAGAAGGGCTTCCTCATAATTGCCACTATTATCAGATTGTAGTCAACTTTTATTGGAGTGATGTGTGACAAATGTAGGAAAAGGTGCAGTCTTCTAAATAATTGTACACAGAATTGGAAAAGTCCACTACTCTGCATCTCCCGAGCACCTTTCTCGGTTCTTGTAACTAGAGATGAGCGGACCCATTGAAGTTTGGTTCGGCGAGTTTAGCCGATCTTTAGATAAAGTTCTGTTCTGGACCCAAACTTGGCCTGAACTTCATTTGAAGTCAGTGATTGACAGTTTGGCTTTCCCACATGCAGCCAGCGAAAAACAGAACACTTCCTGGGAAGGGTGGGATTTTTTCCTTTTTTTTTTGTTTGGTGCACACTACATCTGATCATGCTGTTACAACAGATGTTCAAACACTACGAGCAGCTCACACAGGGCTGAGCAACAAGTGTACCCAAACACAGCGTTGCTCTAGAGCAGGGGTCTTAAGCGGGCTTTACACACTACGAGATTGCTACAGCGATCTCGTTGGGGTCACGAATTTTGTGACGCACATCCGGCCGCTGTAGCGATCTCGTTGTGTGTGACTCCTAGGAGCGATTTTGGATCATTGCAAAAACGTCCAAAATCGCTCCTCGTTGACATGGGGGTCCTCTCCCAATTATCGCTGCTGTCGCTTGGGCGACGTTGATCCTCATCCTTGCAGCAGCACACATTGCTACGTTTGATGCCGCAGGAACGAGGAACCTCTCCTTACCTGCCACACGCTAGCAATGAGGAAGGAAGAAGGTGGGCAGGATGTTCGTCCCGCTCATCTCCGCCCCTCCGCTTTGATTGGGCGGCCGCATAGTGACGTCGCTGTGACGCCGAGCGAACCGCCCCCTTAGAAAAGAGGTGGTTCGCCGGTCACAGCGATGTCGCCGAGCAGGTAAGTACGTGTGACGCTGCCGTAGCGATAATGTTCGCTACGGCAGCGATCTTCACATATCGGCATAACGATAGGGGCGGGTGCTATCACACTCGCCATCGCTAGCATCGGCTAGCGATGTGGCAGCGTGTAAAGCCACCCTTAAACACGCAGAGAGCTCTGCACGGAGCCAGCAGTTCACTCAATGAAATAAAGTGCTGACTACTGTGGGCACCGGCCGCAATCATCACTGGGTCCACGGGTCTGTGGGACGCAAGAAGCAGAAGAGAGGACACCAAGGGAATAGAGGACAAGAGAGAAGAATCTATTTTTTTGTTTTAATTAAGAATTCGATATAAGGGGAAATTACTACAGAATGGAACATTACTGTAAGATGGGGCCAAGGATGGGCACATTACTACAGGATGGGCACATTATTACTACAAGGTGACAAGGATGGGCACAATACTATAAGGACAAGAATAGCCACATTACTACAGGGGAAAGGATGGGTATATAACTACAGGATGTGGAGAAGGATGGGCACTGTTATGATTCAGTGACCGAGGAGGATCAAAAGGGGCATAAACTAGGAAATACAGAGTGTCACCAGAGTGGTTGGAAACTCAGCTAACTGCAGACTTTACACTGACAACGCAACTAGAAGTAGCCGTGGGACGTGCCTACGATGACCTGGACGCCTCGACACAGCCGGAGAACTAATTATTTCTAAAAGGAGAAAGACAAGGAAAGCTAATCTGCCTCAGAGCAGTTCCCCAAAGATATAGATAGCTCCCAAACATATAAAGCCGGGGGGACAAGATGAAACACAGTACACAGGTAGAAAACAAATTCAGCAAATATGAGGCCCAAACTATCTATATAGGAAAGGACAGAAAAGTGCACTGTCTGCAGCACCACAAAACCCTATAAACCAACACACCTGATATGAAAAATGCTGAGACCACACGGCCTCTCCCTCACTATATCAGTACTCTGGTGTTACTGGAATCCAAGCAAAACAATAATATAGAGGAAGGACTAAAATTAATACCAAGCATGACAAAACACAAATACATTGCAGAATATGGAGCAAGGTACACAGACATTCCCAGGAGGGAATGATCCAACTCCACCCAGAACTCCACACAAACAAAAACAGGAGACAAGCCTTAGTACCTCAAAAATAAACAACAAGAAAATGGAAACAAACCAGCAGAAGTACAAGACCAAACTTATCTGTTAGGAGTTCAGGTAAAAACAGAAGATAGGGCAGGCTTCAGAATGTCCACAGCAGCACAGGAGTCAACATTGATCACCGGCCAAGAGCAAGAGAACACTACTCAGTTATATAGGCCCAGTCTGAACAACCTGATTTTCAATCATCATCAGCTGTCTGACTTCTGTTAAGCAGACCAACTCCACTACCAGCACTGGCCACAAGAGGGAGTCCCAAACCGGAACCCAGTCCAAATGTGTTCACAACAGGGCACATTACTACAAGGAGACAAGGATGGGCACATTACTACAGGAGACCAGGATGGGCACATTACTACAGGGGACAAGAATTGACACATTACTAGGAGGAGACCAGTTTGGGCACATTACTACAAGGAGATCAGTATGGGCACATTACTACAGAATGGGGACAAGGATGGGCACTTTACTAAAGGAGACCAGGATGCATAAATTACTAAGGATCGGGACTAGGATGGACACATTACTACAGGATGGGACAAGGATGGACACATTACTACAGGATGGGGACACGGATGGTTACATTACTACAAGGAAACCAGAAAGGGCACATTTCTACAGAATGGAGACCAGGATGGGCACATTACTACAAGAAGGGGAGCAGGATGGGCACATTACTACAAGATGAGAACAAGGATGGGCACATTACTACAAGATGGGGACAAGGATCGGCACAATGTTACAAGATGAGGACACAGATGGGCACATTACTAGATGATGAGGACAAGGATAGGCGCATTAATACAGGATGAGGACAAGGATGGCCATGTTACTAAAAGAAGGGGATAAGGATGAGCACAATATTACAAGGGGACAAGGATGGTCACATTACTACAAGAAGGGGAGCAGGATGGACACATTACTACAAGATTAGAACAAGGGTGGGAACAATACTACAGGATGGGGACAAGGATGGGCACATTACTACAGGATACAAGGATGAGCACATTACTACAGGATGGGGACAAAGAAGGGTACATTGTTACAAGATGAGGACATGGATGAGCACATTACTAGAGGATGGGGACAAGGATGGGCACATTACTACAGGAGGAGGACAAGGATGGACACATTAGTACAAGAAAGGGACAAGGATGAGCACATTACTACAGGATGGGGACCAGTATGGGCACATTACTACAAGACGTGGACCAGGATGGAACACATTACTACTAGAAGGGGACAGGATGGGGCACATACTACAAGATGAAGACAAGGATAGGCACATTACTGCAGGATGGGGACAAAGATGGGCACATTACTAGAGGATGGGGACCAGAATGGGCACATTACTACAAGGGGACAAGGATGGGAATTTTACTGCAGAATGGGGACAAGGATAGGTACATTAATACAAGATGAGAACCCTATGGGAAAATTACCACAAGATGTTGGCCAAAATTACTTTATGGTGCTAATTGTAAAACAATATTACTTACAAAAAAGGGATAAAATGTAAAAACATGTAAAAAAAAATAAACTTCTAAATAAATCATGGAATTTTTTTACCATTAAAAATGCTTTTTTTATATATATATTAACTAAAATAAACAAAAAAGTGCATGTTATCGCCACATACGTAATGATTCAAGCTATAAAACTGTACCATAACCCATACGATGAATGCCATTTAAAGAAAACAAGGGAAAATAAAAAAAAGTCAACCTAAGGAGTATAGAAAAAATTATATGGCATTACTAAAAATGTCACTCTCTCCTGCAAAGAATGTGGCCCCCCAAATAAAACAAATTTCTATCTGCGGCCCACATACCCAGTTTGAGGCCCCTGGTGTAGTGGGATTATCCTTATTCTCATTTGCACATGGAAACGCGACAAGTAATGGAACAAAAGTGAAATGGACAAGATCTAGATAAGATATTAGAAACAACTTTTTTACAGGGAGAGTGATCAATGAGTGGAGCAGGTTGCCAATAGAAGGAGTGAGTTCTCCGTCAATGGAAGTCTACAAACAGACCCTGGACAGACATCTGTCTGAGATAGTTTGGTGAATCCTGCATTAAGCAGGGGATGACCCTGGAGGTCTCTTCCAACCTTTAACATTCTATGATTCTATGATATAAGACAAGTCTGAGTATTGTTCCAGTGTAATGGCACAGATTATTTATATAGTCATACATAAATGCAAGAAGTATTAGACTTGGCACTAAAGACACAGCTGTTAGTAATTTTTTTTTACTCTACACTGTGTGCAGAATTATTAGGCAAATGAGTATTTTGATCACATGATACTTTTTATGCATCTTGTCCTACTCCAAGCTGTATAGGCTTGAGAGCCAACTACCAATTAAGTAAATCAGGTGATGTGCATCTCTGTAATGAGGAGGGGTGCGGTGTAATGACATCAACACCCTATATAAGGTGTGCTTAATTATTAGGCAACTTCCTTTCCTTTGTTAAAATGGTTCAGAAGAGAGATTTGACAGGCTCTGAAAAGTCCAAAATTGTGACATGTCTTGCAGAGGGATGCAGCAGTCTTGAAATTGCCAAACCTTTGAAGCGTGATCACCAAACAATCAAGCGTTTCATGGCAAATAGCCATCAGGGTCGCAAGAAGCGTTTTGGGCAAAAAAGGCACAAAATAACTGCCCATGAATTGAAGAAAAACAAGCGTGAAGCTGCCAAGATGCCTTTTGCCACCAGTTTGGCAATATTTCAGAGCTGCAACCTTACTGGAGTATCAAAAAGCACAAGATTTGCCATACTCAGAGACATGGCCAAGGTAAGGAAGGCTGAAAAACGACCACCTTTGAACAAGAAACATAAGATAAAACGTCAAGACTGGGCCAAGAAATATCTTAAGACTGATTTTTCAAAGGTTTTATGAACTGATGAAATGAGAGTGACTCGTGATGGGCCAGAGGCTGGATCAGTAAGGGACAGAGAGCTCCACTCCGACTTAGACGCCAGCAAGGTGGAGGTGGGGTACTAGTATGGGCTGGTATCATCAAAGATGAACTTGTGGGACCTTTTTGGGTTGAGGATGGAGTGAAGCTCAACTGCCAGACCTACTGCCAGTTTCTGGAAGACAACTTCTTCAAGCAGTGGTACAGGAAGAAGTGGGTATCGTTCAAGAACAACATGATTTTCATGCAGGACAATGCTCCATCATATGTATCCAACTACTCCACAGCGTGGCTGGCCAGTAAAGGTCTAAAAGATGAAAAAATAATGATATGGCCCCTTTGTTCACCTGATCTGAACCCCATAGAGAACCCGTGGTCCCTCATAAAATGTGAGATATTCAGGCAGGGAAAACAGTACACCTCTCGGAACAGTGTCTGGGAGGCTGTGGTGGCTGCTGCACGCAATGTTCATCGTAAACAGATCAAGCAACTGACAGAATGTATGGATGGTAGGTTGTTGAATGTCATCATAAAGAAGGGTGGTTATATTGGTAACTAAGTTTTTGGGGTTTTGTTTTTGCATGTCAGAAATGTTTATTTCTAAATTTTGTGCAGTTATATTGGTTTACATGGTGAAAATAAACAAGTGAGATGGGAATTTATTAGGTTTTTATTAAGTTGTCTAATAATTCTGCACAGTAATAGTTACCTGCAAAAACAGATATCCTCCTTAGATAGCCAAATCTAAAAAACCCCATTCCAACTTCCAAAAATATTAACCTTTGATATTTATGAGACACAGTCTATAGCTGAACAAAAATAAGAAAAGTGTATCTGATAATTGGAAGTAGACTTTGCAAATCGCAGAGATTATCCAAACCAAAAGTGGCAACATATAAAAACTAGGGATGATCGAATACCCTAATATTCGCTTCGCCGAATATCCGGCGAATACGTCACCGCTATTTAACTATTCGCGAATATGCGACGGCCAATGTAAGTCTAATAATTCTGCACACGGTGTAAGTACCAAAATTCTGTTCCATGCACCATCTCCACAAAATACTGAACAATATATATTTACAAGTCTTTTATTCAATATTTGAGAAAGAGTAGCACAATCGCAAATATTCAACAACCCTGTAGACTGTGAGCCCTCGCGGGCAGGGTCCTCTCTCCTCCTATACCAGTCTGTCTTGTACTGTTAATGATTGTTGTACGTATACCCTCTTTCACTTGTAAAGCGCCATGGAATAAATGGCGCTATAATAATAAATAATAATAATAATAATAATAACTACTAGTTATATTACAGCAATGCAAGAGAGTGCACTGTCAGTGTGCATTGTAAGGAGAGAAGGTAGAGATCAGAGACCAGCCATGCCCTGAAACAGACATTACTTTCGGAAGTGGGGCTGGTCTTTGTTCTACCTGCTTAGTTCTCTCCTTGCAATGCCCACTGAGAGTTCTCTTGCCAGCTTGTCATTTGTCATCAGAGCCAGCGAGGGAGCGCACTGTTGCTGTGCATTGAAAAGGAATACCGCACAGTGACAATGGAGCTCGTAGTGAGCATACAACACAATGGAGAAGCAGAGAAGAGAAAAAAGCAAAACACTAACGATGTGTCCACTAATATAAAAATATAGTTTATTTAGTTTACCAATCGACAGTGTGTAATAAAATCAATTAAAAGCACGAAATCCATATCTCTGACATTCTGAATATAATTAGTTTTTCCTCGAAGAATTGTCATCCGATGCTTGCTTAGAACTACGGGCAATAGCCCAGCCTCTGAAATGTATGTCACTGATGATGCTTCGTTTCAGGGTGGGGACAGAAGCTGCTGTAGCACCCATGGGGCAAGGGGTTGAATACTCGTCACCGGGCTGGTGATGTCGGATCTGGTATGTCATGGGTGGCCCTTGCCTGGTTTCGTGGCCCCGAGGTGTACAATAAAAAGGAGGAGGAAGGACGAGATGATGGTGGGGAGATGATGAGGATGTTGGAAGTTGTCTCGTGACGCCACCTGTGATATGCTGCCAGGGATTAGCCGCCGCTGCGGTCGCAGTTCTCTGAGGAGGATGGTGTCGCAGCTAAGGTAGTTCAGCTTCCCGCAGGTGAAGCTAGGCCCCAGGGAGGATGATGGTGGTAGTAGTTGCCATTGGCACCGAAGCGCGGGGCGCCGGCAATGAAGGACGAACATGGCAGTTGTGGTTCCAGGTCTTTACTCACTGTCATTTGGTTGAATGGGGGTACCGGTGGGCTCCAGCTGATCCCGGATAAGTTAAAGGTAGCCACCGTTATTTGACAGTGTCCTTTCCCAAGGGATGTCCCTCCAGAAATGAGGAGCCCAGGCTGAGCTTTCCGCTCCAATCTCAGGCTCCGAGAAGAAAAAGAAGGAAGAAAGTAGTGTCGTGCTAACAGAACTGAAGTCCCGACTTGACTGAAGTTTGTGTAAGGTTGCTCCTACTTCTACCCAAGTGGCATCCGCCCCCCCCCCCAGGTGGTTGTCCTAGTGACAAGGAAAGTCCCACGCATCATGATGGCCACCCCCCAGCCTACCCTAGTCCAGTCCCCGGTGGGAGGGTACCTAAGCTGTATGTAAGGTGAAATGTGGAAACACCGGCGGTTAACCCTTTCCTTACCCGAGATGAATACTGCACCTTAAGTGAGGTGCAGTACCCTGTGCGACTGAAGCCTCAGGGTTGTCACACTGCAGCAGTGACTGAGCACTGACAAAGTACTGCCCTCAATATTCCACAACTAGAACCAGGCACACTAGGGGCATCATGTACGCAAAGCAGATTGGATATAATCCAGCTATTTACATGTTAGTGGGTCTTATACAACAAACTACCCAAAACCACACTACCTGGTACACAGAGCCGCACAATACAGGAGGCACAAGGGTTCTTGTATAAAAGTAGGAAACACACTAAAGAGATGCCCAGACACACTAAAAAGTAGTCCCTGGAGAAGATCTTACAGAAGGACGTACTCATAATTGCCACTATTAACAGATTGTAGCCAACTTTAATTGGAGTGATGTGTGCCAAATTTAGGAGAAGGTGCAGTCTTCTAAATAATTGTACACACAATTGGAAAAGTCCACTAGTCTGCATTTCCCGAGCACCTTTCTTGGTTCTTGTGACTAGAGATGAGCAGACCCATTGAAATTTGGTTTGGCGGGTTTAGCCAGACTGTAAATAAAGTTCCACTCTTTACCCAAACTTAACCTGAACTTAATATGAAGTCACTGATTGACAGTTTGGCTTTCCCACATGCAGCCAGCCAAAAAACAGATCACTTCTAGGGAAGGGTGGGATTTTTTTCCATTTTTTCTTTTGGTGCACACTACATCTGATCATGCTGTTGTTACAAAAACCGTTCAAACACTGCGAGCGGCTCACACAGGGCCGAGCACCAAGCGTGCCCGAGCACCAAACGTACCCGAGCACCAAACGTACCCGAGCACCAAGCGTACCCGAGCACAGTGTTGCACTAGAGCAGGGGTCTCAAATGAAATGTCATCAAAGCGGAAGTATGTGAAAAAAAAAAAAGAATAAAGCCATTAGAGAGAGCAGAGAGGAAACGACAGGGACTTTTTCATTACCGTATATTAGAAAAGCTATTAGATTGTTACAATAAATAAATATACATTTAGTATGAAGAGCAATGTTAGTTTTGGACCACCATTTTAAACACAATTGTGTTATAGCAAAGTTTGAAATTAATTATAGTTCTTCATCAGGCGGGGCTGAGTATAATGTGACGTGGGTCGGTGTGTTTTAGCATATAGCCCTATCTGACCTGAAGAATGTTAGATTTTAGTTTTATTCCATTATGTTTTTGTTTTGTTTTTTTTTGTTTTTTTTAAGAATAACATTTTTATTAAGTTTTTTTACACAATACAAAATAAACCATAAATCATTTCTTACACAACAAACAAGACAAAATACAAACACCAAAATAGGAGAGAGTGAAAAGGAAAAAGGGAAGGGGAAAACGGGAGGAGGGTAATGCCACATATGGCTAGTCCTAGGTTTCATAATAGATTACATGGAAATCATGGTCAAAAGTAATAGAAATAATGGACAGGAGGGATTTTCAAAAACATAAGGGGCAAAGAGAAGTCTTCCTAATCCAGAGGGGAGGGTCACATAGTATAGTGGACAACTCCTTAGCGTAAAGTGGTAGCGGTAGCAAAAGGAGACGACGACCAAAGAGACCATTGGGCCTCCAAGGCAATGTGACGTTGAAGGTCCTGGGAGAGTGTGAGTTCATATAGCCTACAGGTATTGACTCTAGTAATCACTTTCTGGAGAGACGGAATCGCCGCTTGGTTCCCAAATCCGTAATACTTTGTCTAGCAGCAGTAAGAATAAATGAGCACATCCATTTGATCTCTCTTGGGATATCTGAAATTCCAATATTAAGGAGAGCCATAGCCGGGTCAGGAGAAAATTGAACATGAGTACATTTGGCCATTAGAGAGAAAACCTGATTCCTCAAAGAGACAACTTTTGGACAAGACCACCACATGTGGAGGAGCGTTCCAATATCCCCACATTTTTTCCAACAGAGAGGGGAATACGAAGGGTAGATATGAGATAGTCTCTTAGGAGACTGAAACCACCTCAGATGTATTTTTTTTAATAAGTTCTAAGTGGTTTACACATGAGGAGCATCCTGAAGACCAAGCCAGGGCTTTCATCCACCGCTATACCGAAAAAGTCACTCCTAAATTAAAAATGACATTTTAATTCCATTATTGACCAGTAAAATAAGTCAGACTTTTTCCAGGGCACCAATGTATAACACAGAACTGTGTACCCTTGGTTTGGACTATGTAGAGGTGACAAACACATCTCAGAGGCTCTCAACCACAACCGGTTTTGTTCCCAGGGAAACTGTCATCATGAGTTATTGCATGCGTATGCCTTATGTGACCCGTGTGATAGCACTTTTCTTTTCTAACGAGACTTTGCTATTGTGAAAGAGGGAAGATTCAGCATCTATAACATTGCTCTGTTTGCTCCTTTACACCTTTAACCTCATTATTGTCCATGTGAATAGGAAAAGAACATCTTAACAGATTTTGTAGACCGTTACACATGGTCATAGCACCTATACCACTATTGACTAACAAGTTCTATGTGGCTCTTCTCCACCCTGCCAAGATTAACCCATCACATTCTCTATATTATATGATAGTATAGTTACACACAGTGACGTAACTAGAGTTTGATGGGCCCTGGTGCAAAATTTGGACCGCCCCCCCCCTCCACATACACCGACACTTAGGGTACGGGATAATGACACTGACACTCGGGGTACAGAATAATGATGCTAACACTTGGCTCTTACGCTCAGCACCCAGGTTTCCCATGATCTGAAATCCCTCTATCAGAACACAGTTTTCCCAGCTTTCCCATGTTCTGATATCCATCTTGTCCTTGGCACCCAGCTTTCCCATGCTCTGTTATACATCTTTCCCTCAGCACCCAGCTTTCCCATATCAGAGCATGGGAAAGCTGGGTGCTGAGAGATGTACAGCAGAGCATGGGAAAGCTGGGTGCTGAGGGAAAGAGCCTTTTTCCCTCAGCACAAAACATTCCCATCCCATGCTTGTATCTTTGTCCCCCCTCGTATATAGTTCTCCAAATACTATAATGGCCCCCACATAGCCTTCCATATAGTATAAAGGGTCCCACATAACCCTTCATATATTAGAATGCACCTCCATAGCCCTCCATGTATTATAATGCATTTCCCATAGTCCTCCATGTATTATAATTCACCCCATAGTTCTCCATATATTATACTGCACCATAGTCCTCCATGTTTTATAACGCACCCCCATAGTCCTCCATATATAGTCCTCCATATATTATAATGTAACCCCCATAGTCCTATATGTATTACAATGCAGCCCCATAAACTTTCATATTGCATTATGCAGCCCCATACTCCTCCATGTATAATGCACCCATATAGTCCATGTATAAGGTGTCCTTCATGTTTATTATGTGTACCGCTCCGCGCTTGGCCGCAGCCGAGCCGCTCGGATCCCGGCTCGTTTGGTGGGTGGCTCGAGCGCCTCCGGACCCGGGGGTCACGTCGTTCTGAATGTAGGCTGACGCTACATGAGGGGGTTTCGGTGGGGGAGGTTCACGGCCGAGGCCGTGGTGTTTAGGGATGTAAGTTCGTGACGCCACCCACAGGTTGTGGTGAGTGTGGACACCACCGCTGCCGTTAACTAGGCTCCCGGGGACGGTGTTGTGCAGCCTGGTGTTGACCCCTCCGTGGGCAGGGGGTGTAGTCCCAGGGCCTGGTGGTTGCGAGGTACGGGCGTGTTAGTGCGGTGCGGTGCGCAGCCCGAGGGCACTGTTGTACTCACTATGACAGATACACCGGAGTCTCTGGTAAACCAAAAGGATGGTGGTCGGTGCCAGCAGCCGGCTGCATCTGGTCCCCCACCCGGTTCGGTAGTTCCCGCCTTTCTCCTGCACCTCGTTTTGTAGAATTTTGACTGCCTACGACTCAGCGACGGTAGTCCGCTCCCCGGCTTTATGTGTGTCGGGGAACCCGTTTGCCCACAGGCGCTGGCCCATGGGATCTCTCTGCCTGTGCGGTGGCTTTCTATCCCCCTCGGTGCGCTGTTGCCATCTTTTGGGTCTTGGGACGGGAAAGGACCTAAGATCCAGACCTCAATCAGTAAATTTGGCGAGGTCCAGTGGCTTCTGGACCTCATTCTGGGTCTGAGTACCCCTCCTGGTGCTCCGGTTTCCAGTTGGTTCCCCGGTTCGGTACCGGCGGGCCACTACCCTGTCCCGTCCCTTACGGTTCCACCAGCCGTCTTCCCGGCTCCTGCAGGCGGCAACCACCGTCTGCCTCCTGGCCACAGGGTATCCGGGCTACGACCCAGATCCCTGACAGACGTTGACACTTTGCTACTGCTCTCCTTCACCTCTACAACTGATCTCTCCTACTCCCTAACTTCATCTGCTTGTGTTTTCCTGCCTCAGGCTATCTGAACTCCTCAGTGGGCGTGGCCAACCGCCTGGCTCTGCCCCTTGGTGTGAACATCAAGACCTGAGAGGGGTGACTCAGGGTTTTTAGGTTGGCTGCTGTTACCTTCTTAGGGGACGGGTGTTTGTGCAAGGGCCTACCTGTGACTACCTGGCTAGTCCAGGGCGTCACATATGTAGCCCCATAGACCTCCATGTATAATGCATCCCCATAGACCTCCATGTATCATGCAGCCCCATAGACCTCCATGTATCATGCAGCTAGCCCCCCCAGGGTCTCCATGTGTCATGCAGCAAGCCCCCCCAGGGCCTCCATGTGTCATGCAGCCAGCCCCTCAGGGCCTCCATGTGTCATGCAGCCAGCCCGCCAGGGCCTCCATGTGTCATGCAGTCAGCCCCTTCAGGCCTCCATGTGTCCTGCAGCCAGCCCCTCCAGGCCTCCATGTGTCATGCAGACAGCCTCCCCCAAGTACTCCATGTGTCCTGCAGCCAGGCCCCCCCAAGGACTCCATGTGTCCTGCAGCCAGGCCCCCCCAAGGACTCCATGTGTCCTCCAGCCAGGGCCCCCCAAGGACTCCATGTGTCCTGCAGCCAGCCTCCTCGTGTACTCACTGATTTATAAAAAAAAAAAATAAAAAACAAGTACTCACCTCTCTTCTCCTTCCACCGCAGCTCTGTCCTCACCTCTACTTGTTTCACCACTGCTCGTCCTTGCTTCTGTCCTCGTTCCCCCATGGCTCCTGTCGGCGTCCTCCTGTGCTCTGTGCTCTCAGCACACACAGCAGTCGCACAGGAGTGACGTCACTGCGCAAGCATGGGGGAAGACTGATGATGCATAGAGCGGCACTGGCCGCTCTATGCAATATCAAAGCAGTGTGCGGTGACGGGAGCGCGGTGACGCCACCTCTGACACTAGGCAGGGGGGCCCGGTGTCGGTGTCGGCGACCGGGTCATATAGCGGTCGCTGCGCCGCGTGGTCTGCAACAGAACAGCGCAGATTTTCTCACAGAAAGGAGCTGGCTGCTGATCTGCCAGGCGGCCGCGGGCCCCTAACCTCTCGGGCCCGGTCGCAATCGCAACCGCTGCGATCGCGGTAGTTACGCCCTTGCCTTTAATACTCTTCAACAACTCCTTTGAACACATAGAGTACCAAATATTTATATCACCATTTCATAAATTTAGAAATGTGTAGAAAGTGTAAATAATTTCACTGCAACATTTCTAATATATACACACATTTGTATCTATATGCATACCTCTTTCCCTTGGAGCTGAAAGGTGGCAGTGGGATTCTTTTACACAGTGCACATATTTACATTTATGAGTATGGGGGGTTATAAAAGTATGTATATATATATATTTCACCAGCTGTATGTTTACATTAATATCAGTATTGAACACGTCACCAAATTTCTAAGTGAACATATTTCTAAAGGTGATATTGACATGAAATTCCCACTAGATGTCAGTAACAACTCATCCAATCCACGCAGGCAAATAAAAAAAATCAAACCTTAGATGTACATTAAAGGAAATCTGTCACCAGGTTTTTTCTCCCCCATCTGAGAGCAGCATAATGTAGAGACAGAGACCCTGATTCCAGTGATGTGTCACTTACTGACCTATTTGCTGTCATTTTGATAAAATCAATATTATCTCTGCTGCAGATCTATCAGTTATACAGAGCTCATGAATATGCTGGACTACTTGCTGCAGGCCAAGTAGTCCTCTAATGATAATCTACTGCTGATTAAACAGTGATTTTATCAAACTACACTAAGCAGCCCAGTCAGTGGCATATCACTGGAATCAGGATCTCTGCCCCTACATTATGCTGCTCTCAGATTAGGTAGCAAAAGTAGGTGATAGATTCCCTTTACGTTATGTGTAATAATGAGAAATGACAGGGAAAAACTATTGAACACTTGAAGAAAGGGATGCAATTAGCCATGGAAAGTCATGAAACTAGCTGAAATCTAAGCAATCCTGCCACTTCATGAAAAATAATATTAGTTGGTTCAACTGATGGCCTATAAGAAAAAAAATGTCTTATTCCAAATTTTCCACACAAGAAACATCTCATGATGGGTAAAACCAGTGAGGTGTTTCAAGACCTTCACAACTTTATTGTTGTAAAACATACTGATGGCATTGGTTCCAGAAGAATTTCTAAACTACTGAAGGTCTCAGTGAGCAGTGTTGGAGCGATAATCCGAAAATGTAAAGAATATAATTTCACAATACACCGTGCACAACCAGGTTTGAGACAGAGTAGTGAAAAGAATTATCAGAAGAGCTGTGGAGAGCTACAGAAAGACCTTTAATCAGCAGGTACAATTGTTTGCAACAAGTTTGCAAACAACTTTTGCTTTGGTTTGCAAACAAGTAATGCAACCACCATGGTGTTAGGGCCAGGTGGAAGGGCAGACCCAGGAGGTGGATCCACTGGGCCGAACTCCTTGATGATGGTAAGGGGTCCGGTAGCTGGAGCACTACAGGTAGCAGGGCAGTCCGTGCACAAGAGTATAATAGAGAAGTCCCTGGGACCACGGAGTCACTGATGGTAGTCCGGGTGACGGAGCTCAGGTTCGGAAGCCGAGATGATGTCAGGCGGAGTCCGGAACCGTTGGAGCGAGATGACGGGTCACCACAGGGGTCAGAGATGGTACGGACTGTCAGGATGGCAGATAGGCAGCGTTCGGGGTGCGGGATTCGGCAGGACCGGATGGCGAGGCAGGATCGGCTCTAGAAGAGAGATACGTAATTATGGCAAAGAGACACAAGGAGACCTGACTCCTAGCTTGGGAAACACGAAGATCAGGCCCCGCCCACTTGGACATTCAACCCCTTTATACCCTGAACCTGTGTGCTTCATTTCCTGTCAATGGACGCTGGCCCTTTAAGAAAGGGTCAATGACCGCGCGCGCCCTAATGCGCATGCGCGCGGCCCGGGTGCCAGAAGCCAGAGCAGGAAGCTGGGAGGAGGAAGCAGCAGAGCCGGGCTGGGGCTGAGACGCCGACAGGCGCCGGGAGCGGGGACCAGGACGCCTAGGAAGCGCCGGCAATGGATGCTGGAGAGTGGGGAGCGGCGGAGACCGGACTGAAGAACCGGGGAGCGAGCCAGGGGAGCCGGGGAGCGTGACAGGTGAGCCGGGGAGCAGCGCAGGGGACCCGGGGAGCGTGACAGTACCCCCCCCCACGCCCCCCTCCCCGCAACCAGGACAGGAAGGCACGGATCAGCGGAGTACCCACATTCTCCCGGGGCTCCCAGGACCTATCCTCAGGACCATACCCTGCCCAGTCCACCAGGAAGAACTGTCGACCCCGTACGGTCTTCATGGCCACGATATCCCTTACCGCATAGATGTCGTCATCGGCAATAGGAGGAGGAGCCGAACTGGCAGCAGCGGAGAAGGGACCAAGGACAACCGGCTTGAGCAGGGAGACGTGGAAGGAGTTGGGTATCCTCATCGTGGCCGGGAGCTGTAGCTTGTAGGAGACCTCATTGATCTTGCTGAGGACTTTAAACGGCCCGATGTAGCGAGGACCCAGCTTGTAGGATGGTATCTTCAATCGGACGTACTTGGAAGCAAGCCAGACTAGATCTCCAGGAGAGAAACACGGAGGGTCCAGACGTCTCTTGTCTGCATGTCTCTTCATCCGCAGGGAAGCACGCCCAAGGGACGCCTTGACAGAGTCCCAAATGGTTGCAAAGTCACGGGCTACAGCATCAGCAGCAGGGACATCCGAAGAAGGAGATACAGGCAATGGGAAGGAGGGCTGAAGTCCGTAAACGACATGAAAGGGAGAGCTGGAGGAGGACTCACTGACGTGGTGGTTATGGGAGAATTCAGCCCAAGGAAGAAGCGTGGACCAGTCGTCGTGATGGGCGTTGACGTAGTGTCGTAAGAAGGAGGTCAAGATTTGATTGACCCTCTCCACTTGGCCATTAGACTGAGGATGGTAGGCAGAAGAAAAGTCCAGAGTCACTCCCAGATGTTTGCAGAGAGCCCTCCAGAAGCGGGAGGTGAACTGAGTTCCTCTGTCGGACACGATGTGTGATGGAAAGCCATGCAAGCGGAAGATGTGATGTATATAGGCGTCCGCGAGTTCCTGAGCAGAGGGCAGTCCAGCCATAGGGACGAAATGAGCCATTTTAGAGAACCGGTCCACCACGACCCATATGACTGTGTGTCCGGAGGACAATGGCAAGTCCGTAATAAAGTCCATTGCAATGTGTTGCCACGGAACTGAGGGTATAGGCAGAGGCAGAAGACGACCATATGGCAGGTGTTTGGGCGTCTTGTTCCTGGCACAAGAGGAGCAGGCAGAGACAAAAGCAGCGACGTCCGTGCGAAGGGATGGCCACCAGTAATGACGTACAATCGCACTCCATGTTCTCTTTTGACCAGCATGACCGGCTGTTTTCGAGGCATGGCCCCAGTGTAACACTTTTTGCCTGTCAGTCTCAGAGACATAGGTTTTCCCGGGCAGTATCTGGGCCAGGGTGACAGGAGCCACTGGAATGATTTTACTAGGACAGATGATGGGCTGGGATGTCTCCTCCTCCTGCTCCATGGGCATGAAAGACCTGGACAAGGCATCAGCGCGTACATTCTTGTCCGCGGGTCGGAAATGGAGCTGGAAATCGAGCCTGGCAAAGAACAAGGACCACCTGGCTTGCCGTGGGTTCAGTCGCAGGTATTCCAGGTTCTTGTGGTCCGTGTAAATGATTACGGGGTACACTGCTCCTTCCAGAAGGTAGCGCCATTCCTCCAGAGCCAGTTTTACTGCCAATAGCTCTCAGTCACCGATGGTGTAGTTGCGTTCAGGCACTGAGAAGCTCTTGGAGAAGAAACCGCAAGTCACCATCTTCCCGGAGGAGGACTTCTGCATGAGCACTGCTCCGGCTCCCGAGGAGGAGGCATCCACCTCCAAGGTGAACTGGCGGTTTAACTCCGGACGGTGGAGCACAGGAGAGGAGGCAAATGCCCGCTTCAGGGAGCCAAACGCGGCGTCGGCCGCAGGTGACCAGTCCTTTGGATTAGCCTCCTTCTTGGTCAAGGCGGAGAGAGGAGCGGTCAGAGCAGAGAAGTGAGGAATGAACTGGCGGTAGTAGTTGGCGAATCCCAGAAAGCATTGGATTGCCTTCAGTCCAGAAGGAGGAGGCCAGTCGAGAATGGAGGAGACCTTCTTTGGATCCATCTGCAGTCCGGTATCGGAGATGATGTAACCCAGGAAGGGGAGAGAAGACTGCTCAAAGACACACTTCTCATACTTAGCGTACAGACGATTCTCTCTCAGTCTTTGTAGAACCAGCTGCACATTCTCTCTGTGGGTCTGGAGATCCGGAGAGAAGACAAGGATATCATCCAGATACACCACCACACAGACGTAAAGAAGGTCCCGGAAAACGTCGTTCACCAATTCTTGAAAGACTGCTGGTGCGTTACACAGGCCGAAGGGCATCACGCAGTATTCATAGTGCCCATCGCGAGTATTGAATGCGGTCTTCCATTCGTCCCCAGAGCGGATGCAGACCAGGTTGTAGGCACCTCGAAGGTCCAATTTGGTGAACACACGAGCTCCTCTAAGCCGGTCAAACAATTCGGGGATGAGCGGCAGAGGGTACTTGTTTTTTACGGTGATTTGGTTCAATCCCCGGTAGTCTATACATGGGCGTAGGTCGCCCTCTTTCTTCTTAACGAAGAAGAAGCCTGCTCCAGCAGGAGAGGAGGATCTCCGAATGAATCCCCTTGCCAGGCTCTCTGTGATGTAAGTAGACATGGCCCTTGTTTCGGCTGGAGACAATAGATATATCCGTCCTCGAGGTGGTGTTGTTCCCGGGAGCAGGTCGATGGCACAATCGCACGGACGATGTGGCGGAAGTACCTCAGATTCCTTTTTATCAAAGACGTCCGCGAAGGACCAATAGGCCGAGGGCAGTCCCGGTAGGTTCTCTGGAACCGGAGGTCGTCGGATGGGTTGTATGGTCTTCAGACAGTTCTCATGGCACGAAGAGCCCCATCGGGTGATTTCACCAGTGCCCCAGCTGACTGATGGCTCGTGTGTCCGTAACCAGGGAAGTACCAGCAGGATTTGATGGGACATGTGTGGGAGGACGTAGAGAGCGATGTTCTCGGTGTGCAGGGCACCGATACGCAGTTCGACCGGCCTGTTGATCCAGGAGATGGTGTCAGAGAGGGGTCTCCCATCCACAGAGGCAATCACGAGGGGTTTGTCGAGTGGAGTAACAGGCACCTGGTACTTGTCCACCGTGGCCTGCTGGATGAAATTGCCTGCTGCCCCAGAATCGAGGTACGCCTCGGCCGTGAACCGCGTCTCTCCCGTTGTCACTTGTACAGTCCACATAACCGGGTCTGAGAGAGTCCCAGCACCTAGGGAGGCCTCTCCTACCAACCCTAGGCTTTGGAGTATCCCGGCCTCTCTGGACAGGAGCGTAGCAGGTGTGTGCCCTCTCCGCAGTAGAAGCAGAGGCCCTTGGCGAGCCGCTCTGCTCGACGTTGTTAAGACTGCCGCACACAGTCGATCTGCATGGGCTCGTGGACGGAGACACCAGATGCCGTTGACTGTAGTACGGCGGGCTTCTGCGGAGGAGAGGAATGCCGTACCGGACGTCTCTCATGGGACACCTCTGTGGATCGCTCCTGAAAGCGGATGTCCACTCGAGTCGCTAGGGTAATCAGGGCATCCAGGGTGGATGGTACGTCACGACCAGCCAGCTCATCTTTAATTCGACCCGAGAGTCCTTCCCAGAAGGCGGCAGTTAGGGCCTCGTTGTTCCAGCCAAGTTCCGAAGCCAAGGTGCGAAAACGGATTGCGTATTGACCCACCGTCAGAGTCCCCTGACGTAACCGGAGAAGAGATGAAGCAGACGCGGAGGCGCGTCCGGGCTCGTCAAAGGTGCCACGGAATGCCTGCAGGAACTCCTGGATGTTCGTGGTCACAGGATCCTCCTTCTCCCACAAGGGGTTCATCCACGCCAGTGCCTCACCCTCTAGATGGGACATGATGAAGGCGACCTTGGCTTGGTCGGAGGCAAACAAATGCGGCAGCTGCGTGAAATGGAGGGAGCATTGGTTTATGAAACCCCTGCAGGTCTTGGGATCTCCGGCGTACCGGGGTGGTGAAGCCAAACGAAGTCTGGAAGCATCCGAAGAGGCTGCCACGGGGGCTGGAGCCGTGGATTGGCTAGTGGAAGCCCGAGATGCTGAAGATGTAATTGACGCTTGTAGCGTGTTCAGGCGGGCGTCCACCGAAGTCATGAAGTTCAGCATGCGGGTCTGGGTCTCACGCTGGCGTTGGAGTTCCTCCTGCAAGGCCGCTAGTGCTTCAGCGGGATCCATGGCCTGATCTTACTGTTAGGGCCAGGTGGAAGGGCAGACCCAGGAGGTGGATCCACTGGTCCGAACTCCTTGATGATGGTAAGGGGTCCGGTAGCTGGAGCACTACAGGTAGCAGGGCAGTCCGTGCACAAGAGTATAATAGAGAAGTCCCTGGGACCACGGAGTCACTGATGGTAGTCCGGGTGACGGAGCTCAGGTTCGGAAGCCGAGATGATGTCAGGCAGAGTCCGGAACCGTTGGAGCGAGATGATGGGTCACCACAGGGGTCAGAGATGGTACGGACTGTCAGGATGGCAGATAGGCAGCGTTCGGGGTGCGGGATTCGGCAGGACCGGATGGCGAGGCAGGATCGGCTCTAGAAGAGAGATACGTAAGTATGGCAAAGAGACACAAGGAGACCTGACTCCTAGCTTGGGAAACACGAAGATCAGGCCCCGCCCACTTGGACATTCAACCCCTTTATACCCTGAACCTGTGTGTTTCATTTCCTGTCAATGGACGCTGGCCCTTTAAGAAAGGGTCAATGACCGCGCGCGCGCCCTAATGCGCATGCGCGCGGCCCGGGTGCCAGAAGCCAGAGCGGGAAGCTGGGAGGAGGAAGCAGCAGAGCCGGGCTGGGGCTGAGACGCCGACGGGCGCCGGGAGCGGGGACCAGGACGCCTAGGAAGCGCCGGCAATGGATGCTGGAGAGTGGGGAGCGGCGGAGACCGGACTGAAGAACCGGGGAGCGAGCCAGGGGAGCCGGGGAGCGTGACAGGTGAGCTGGGGAGCAGCGCAGGGGACCCGGGGAGCGTGACACATGCATGTAAGCACACTCACCACGCAAAACTCCATTGCAGAACAAAAAGCATGTTCTAGCGTGTTTTAGGGCTCATGCGCACATTGCGAAATTGCATGCATTTATGCTGCGTATTGCACTGCAGTGTAAATGCATGCGTCCTGCATCCCCAGAACAATCAATGAAGATTGTGCATGAGACATGCGCACGTTGTTTTTATGAATGCAGCGATTTGGGTGCTAAAATTTTGACCCAAATCCGTGCGTTCATAAAATGAGCATGTCACTTATTCCGTGCGCTAAGGATGCAGCTCCCACTATGTCTATGGTGGGGGCAGCAGCCAGAGCGCATGAAATCGGCTTGTTACTACAAAAAAACTGCATCCATTATGCAGTGTTTCTGCAGCGATTTGAAGCGCACATGTGCTGTCAAATCGCTGCAGAATATTCAGCAGTTACGTGCACATGAGCCCTAAAGGTTTGCTCCGCCACATTTAGACAGGCCTGTGAAACACAGGGAGAATATGGTCTGGTCAGACGTTGAACTCAGTGGATGGCATAATACACACCATGTTTGGAGGCCAAAAGGCACTGCATATCCCCTCCAAAATAGCATACCAACAGAGAGGTTTGGAGGTGGGAACATGATGGTGTTCTGTTTTTCATCATATGGCACTGTCAAGCTTCTTGTCATTGAAGGAAGAAAGAATGCACAAATGTACCAAGATATGATGAAGATGAAACAAAGGTGGACATTTCAGCAAGAAAATGATCACAAACACACAGTAAAGTTCATTTGTGATATGCAAATTGCCCACTTGACTAATCGGTGGGGTGTTAATTCCCCAGACTAGTCAGCTCACCTAGCATGCCCCTGTAGGCATGATAACATGACTTACAAGAGACAGCGTCATTGCCACCACTATGCAAAACTCACTCGGCTGTTTCCTCCCACATTCAGCTTCTGACGCTGGGTGTACGCGTCCTGGCTTCAGAGAGGCGCACTGCCCATGACCGGAAGTGTTCGGAAGAGCTTTGTACGGCGCCAGTGATCATGTCGGGTCTTGTAAGTCAAAAGGTGTGTGATAACATGCTAGGTGGGCTGACTAGTCTGCAGAACTAACACCCCATTGGGTAGTCAAAGGGGTCATTTACTTATTTTAAATGGACTTTAGAAATACTTTTTTTTAAAGATCTGTTTATGTGTGCAATATAATAAAGGAATTGATAAGAAAGAATTTTAGACACAGTACACACAGCTGCTCATGTTCTAGGAGCACAATCGAGCATCAGGGTGCTTGGGTACGCTTGTTACATGATTGAATATCGTGGGTGCTCGATTGCTATGCTAGTATCCCTGCTACACATCTTTCATGGCAGTTGTTCAGCTACTTAATGTGGGGATTGCCTTCCAATCACTGTAATGCCGTAGCCATTTTGGCTACTGGCATTACTGTGTTTGGCAGACCTCAACATGCCATTGACTCTATGTGAAACACTCGGCTAACCCTGAGAAACACTGTAAGAATAGCTGCTGGAGGAGGGATAGGTTTGGATTAGAGGCATCTAGGCAGGTATTCTAGCCTTACAGACCTTGCTGTTGCACCCTAAAACCAAAAGTCCCTGTTCAAGGCAAAATCTATTCTATTCCCTATTAATACCACTGTTAGCTGCATTCACTGTAGGGATAGCTGTGGGAAGAGGGATAGGCTTGGATTAAAGACATCTAGGCAGGAATTATAGCCTTACAGTCCTTGCTGATATACCCCAAAAACTAAAAGTCCCTTGTCAGGGCTACATCTATTCTATTCCCTATTAATACCACTATTAGCTACATTCACTATAGGGAGAGCTGCTGGAGGAAGGATAGGCTTGTATTAGAGGCATTGAAGTAGGAATTATAGCCTCACTGACCTTGCTGCTGCACCCTAAAACCAAAATTCCCTTGTTGGGCCTACATCTATTTTATTCCCTATTAATACCGTTGTTAGCTGCATTCACTGTAGGGATAACTTCTGCAGGAGGGACCGGTTTGCAGTAGAGGCATTGAAACAGGAATTATAGGTTACAGCCTCTCTGTCCTTGCTGGTGCACCCTAAAACTAAAAGTTTTTTGTCAGGGCTAAATCTATTCTATTCCTATTAATACCACTGTTAGATGCATTCACTGTAGGGATAGCTGCTGGAGGAAGGATATATTTGGATTAGAGGCATATAGGCAGGGATTAGAGCCTAAAGGGAGCTTTACACGCTACGACATCGCTAATGCGCACTCGTTGGGGTCACGGAATTGGTGACGCACATCCGGCTGCATTAGCGATGCCGTTGCGTGTGACACCGATGAGCGATTTTGCATCGTTGCAAAAACGTGCAAAATCGCTCATCGGTGACATGGGGGTCCATTCTCAAAAATCGTTACTGCAGCAGTAACGAGGTTGTTCCTCGTTCCTGCGGCAGCACACATCGCTCCGTGTGACACCGCAGGAACGAGGAACCTCTCCTTACCTGCCTCCTGGCCGCTATGTGAAAGGAAGGAGGTGGGCGGGATGTTACGTCCCGCTCATCTCCGCCCCTCCGCTTCTATTGGGCGGCCGCTCAGTGACGTCGCTGTGACGCCGCACGGACCGCCCCCTTAGAAAGGAGGCGGTTTGCCGGTCACAGCGATGTCGCCGGGCAGGTAAGTATGTGTGATGGGTCTGGGCGATGTTGTGCGGCACGGCCAGCGATTTGCCCGTGTCGCACAACAGATGGGGGCGGGTACCCACACTAGCGATATCGGGACCGATATCGCAGTGTGTAAAGCGGCCTTTACAGTCTTTGCCACTGCAATATAAAGCCAAAAGTCCTTTGTCAGGGCTACATCTATTCTATTCCCTACTAATACCGCTATTAACATCATTCACTGTAGGAGGACCGATAGGTTTGGATTAGAGGCATCTAGGCAGGAATTATAGCCTTACAGTTCTTGCTGCTGTGTCAATAAAAAACAAAAATCCCTTGTCAGGGCTACATCTATTCTTCTATTAATACCGTTGTTAGCTGCATTCACTGTAGGGATAGTTGCTGGACGAGAGATAAGCTTGGATTAGAGACATCTAGGCAGGAATAATAATAGCGCTGTTACCTGCATTCAACATAGGGTTAGCTGCTGGAGGAGGGATAGGCTTTGATTATAGGTATCTAGATATACAAGTTTGCAGGCATATATCATCTGCCTAATTTAATATGCTCAAAGTGTGCGGTAAATGACAGGAAAGTGGACGTGCTGCTGATGGTGCACGCAGAGGCTGATGACGTGAGCCAAGTAAAACTGCGCCTTCTGCGGGAGCACAAGAAACACGCTCATCCATGGGACCTAGCTTCCTGTCCCACTTTCCAGGTGGGCACGGGACACCGCTCAGTGAAAACAGGTGGACGGTTGGATGGCAGATCTTGCTTAGAGTAATGTTTCCCAGCACAACCTTGTCTTTCAGATCGTCCAGTGTCACTAGCCAAGAGTCTAGACCACACAATCCTCACCCTGATCCTCTTTCCTCCCACCATGGCGAGTCCACATTCGGACACTCCGAGGAGCTCTTTACATTTCCATTTATTGATTTTGCTTCTTTCTCTGCAGGTTTCAAGAGGAACATGAAGAGATTGTGTGTATTGATGTCCAAATATTTGAGCAGCAATGGTCATATGAAGATGAAGGTGGGAAACAGCAATTAGTGTCTCAAAAGGTAGATAATGTTGAGCCACAGTTGCCAACAAGTAAAACTTATTGGTTAGAATATTCAGACTATTAAAAATCAACAAGGAGACAAGATCAGAATATCTCTGGAAGACCCAGGAACGGATCTTCCATAGGTTCTACTGGGGATACAGAGAAATCTTGAGCTAATTGGCCAATGTGTCAGCTAACTTTGCCAGTGGCCCACTTCCGCAGTCCGTTAGTGCCATTGTCCATCATCGAACAAATAGCTATGGACTTAGTGGGACCCCAAGTAAAGTCCACCAGGCTGTATAAATACATCCTGGTGGTCCTGGACTATGCTACACAGTACCCGGAGGCAGTATCACTAAGAAATGCACTGATAAGTGCATTGCTTGAGAACTGGTACATACAGTCTTTCAAAAAGGCCTGCAAAATGAGATTCTAGTGAATCATGGGAAAGCTTTCCTGTCAAAGGTCAGAGAGAGTTATGCAAATTACTACACTATAGGTTTCTCCCGTTTGATCTGCTGTATGTGGAATATACAACTGCACTCTAAGGCGCTAAAATATACAAACATTGAAAATTTAGTACATAAAAAAGGACTTTTTTTTGTGAGCCCAGCAGCCAGCGTCATGGTGTATCTCTTTAATAGCTACCTAAATGAAAATGCTAAAAAGCTTACAATTTTATGGGCAGGCATAAACCTGCTAATAGAAAATTGAAAATCGCCTTAAGGTGGTGGGAAGGAGCGCTTAGTCAGAAGGTGTGACCCATTACTCTAAAATGAGAAAACTGACAGCACTTCGTAACAGACAAATTTGAAAGTTGCACCTGTTCACTTCTGTATCTTAGAAAGTGCTGTCAGCTTTCTCAATTTGGAACTGCTATATGGTTGATACCCTTGTGGACTCCTGGATTTGGCAAAAGAGTCCTAGAAGCTTGTCCATGCCATACAGAAGCATGATAGAGCATTTGGCCCAGATGCAGGAGAGGATTGCCAACTTAATGACCATTGTAAAGGAGCACCTCCTAAAGACACAAGAGGCACATTCAAGGTTCTATAATCGATGATTGGCCAGAGTGAGACAGTCCAACCTGTGGGATCGAGTACTTGTGTTGGTGTCCATGGTGGATAGCAATTTCCTGACCAGGTGGCAAGGCCTCTATGAAGTGGTGGACAAAGTTGGTGAGGTCAACTAAAAAGTTCACCAGCCAAATTCGTGGGATCTCTCATCTGGAGGCCAAGTCTGAAGTCAACATAGAAGACGCCATGGTGGCAGAAATCTTGCCCTACTCAAAGAAGTAGCAGTGTTGAGAGTTGCATCAAAATAAAGACCTGTTCTCAGAATTACCAGGTCTCACTCAGGTCATAGAGGCAAGAGGTACTCACAGAACCTCATGTGTGAGTCAACTTAAAACCTTATCTGATCCCAGAAGCCCAGTTAGAAGTGATTTAAAAGGAGGTGCAATGGATCCAAGAGAGGCTGGTCCAGTCCAATAGTGTTGGTGCCAAAGTCAGATGGGAAGTGGTGGATCTGTTATGATTACAGAAAACTGAATGAAGTTTCAAAGTCTGATACCTACTTGATGTCCCGCATAGATGAGCTCATTGAAAGTTTAGGGCCGGCTTGGTACATCCCCACCCTGAATCTCACCAAAGATTACTGGCAGAATCCCCTGTCCAAGGAGGCCAAGGAAAAGATGGCCTTCTCAACATCGAATGGGTATATCAACTAGCATTTTGTACGAGTTGCATGAATGACCCAGTTTTCCATGGGGGTACTGTCAAGAGAAGGCATTTAGCGTGGTCGGTGGCCAAGTCCTCCACAATTTTGGAAAACCTTACATTTGTCAAATTCACAATGTGGAAATGAAAGGGTTTTGACAGGCATCCTGGACTGATCCATCTCTTCATGGGAGTGCGTTTTTTAACCCTTTCATTTCCACTTTGCAATATCCTTTTATCTGTACTGCAGTAGCCATTACCTACATGCTGTCAACACCCTTTCATTTCCACATTGTGATTTTGACAAATGTAAAGTTTTCCAAACTACTTGGCCACCAGTGGCGCTAAATGACTTCTCTTGACAGTACTCCCATGGAAAACTGGGCCATTCATACCATGTGTACAAAATACTAATTCAGATTTTTTTCCCCCACTAAAATAATAAAAAAAATATATAATTTTGGTAATGTCATAATCATACTGACCTGAAGAATTATGTTGGGTCATTTTTGCCATCCAATGAACTCTGTATAAACAAAACCTCAAAATCAATGTCCAAATAGCTGTTATTTCTCGATTTCCAGTACATTGTATAGTAAAATGAATGGTGCGTTTCAAAACCAAATCTCATCTAACAAAAAAAACCAAATCCTCTAACAAAAAAACAAATCTTCATGTTGATGGAAAATTTGAAAAGTTGAGACTCTTGGAAAAAGGGGAGGGAAAAGCAAAAGCCCAAATGTCAAAATTGGTTGCGGCAAGAAGGAATCAAACTGATAATCTGTCGGTATTTTTGAGATCAGTAGAAACAGACGTACACATTTGAAGTGTACATTAGATCAGTGCAAATAGAACCAAAGTGATAGCCAAAATTTTACATTAGGTTTTATTCACACGCTGCCTTTTTGCTTACAAAAAATGGAGCATTTTACAGTATTGGCAAAGTGAAATGGATTTCTAAAGTCTTAGGCGCAATCTGCTTATTTTTTCCTTGCAGATTTGAACCTTGAAAGTGTTTTTTTTTCCAATTTGCAGCATGTCAAGTCTTCCAGTGTTTTTGTAGTGTTTTTTACCCATTCAAATGAATGGAGAAAAATTCAAATAATTTGCTTAAAAATTGTGTATAAGAACAAGGCAGAAATGTGTGTACGTCATGCAGGGTTTTTCCTGCCTGCACTCTGGTTGTTAAAGCAAAAAATCTGCTGCAAATACTCAATGTCTGTACATACCCTGAGTGCATCATATCGTACCCATTGTTAGACAGGTTAGGCTCCAGCTTCACTTTTGATGAGACTGTTAATCCCTTACAAATTTAGGAAAACAGGTTTTGTGCATCAGTTATGACTGTGACCAATAATAGTGAGGGTCAATATGACCTATATACGACTACCTACTTATACATATTTCCTCTATCTACAGTTACAATCCCTGAATGACTTATGACATGCTATGCTCATCATAAGTCATCTCCCTTTCTTTGATATGGACTCACATGCCAAGTCTGCATTTTCCATGCAGATGAAGGCTGAATTATTCAGCCTTCATCTGCCTTTGACAGCGGCATTTAACGTGCACCGGCAGGAGGGCCGCCTCTTCTGACTCTTCATCGGCACACCCGTGACATGATCGCGGAACACCACAATGTTATCATAACAGCCAGAGGTCATCTGAAGACCCCTGTGTCTGTCATCACAGTGCTCCTGTGAAAACCACCCAGTGGCTGACATTCATAGGAAACTGTGATTTCTTCTATATACAGCAATGCTGTGGCAGATCAGACAATTGCAGGTTCAAGTCCCCTAAGAGGACTATTAAATGCAGTAATTGGTAAAAAATAAAGGTTTCAAAAAAATATGAAAGAAAAGTATCTCTCTCTCTCTATCTATCTATCTATCTATCTATCTATATATATATATACATACAGTATATACTGCTCAAAAAAATAAAGGGAACACCAAAATACAAAATCGTTGTTTAAGTGTTCCCGTTATGTTTTTGAGCAGTATATGCTTTATATATATATATATATATATATATATATATATATATATAGAGAGAGAGAGAGAGAGAGAGAGAGAGAGAGAGGGAGAGGGAGATCACCACTTTTCACCACAATAAAAAACTAAAAATGCACATATATGGAATCGCTGCCTTCATAAAAGTATGATTTATCAAGTAATAAAATAAATAAATCAGATTGGTAAAAAGCCTACTCAGAAAAAAATTAAAACGCCAGAATTGCAGGTTTTTTGCTGCCGCACCAGAAAAGATAAGTGTGACAACAGATGATAAAAACATTGTATATATCCCAAAATAATATCAATAAACAAATCAGCTCAAACTGCAAAAAATAAGCCCTCACACAGTTCCTAATCGGAAAAATTGAAAACGTTACAGCTCTCGGAAAGTCTCAACTTTTTTTTTTTTCAGAAATTTCAGATTTTTTTTTCACCATTTAAATAAAACAAAACCTATACATGTTTGGTATCTACGAAATCATACTGACCTGGGGAATCAAACTGTTAGGTCAGTTTTATGGTACAACGAAGGCAGTAAATAAAACAACAAAACAAAAAACAAATGCAGAATTTCACTTTTTTTTCTATTTTGCCACACTTGGAATTTTTTTCCCGCCTACCATTACATTATATAATAAAATGGATGGTGTCATTCAAAATTACATCTCATCCTGTCTGTATAACATTTATCATGCCAATGTTCCGGAAGAGAAAGGGTTAATGCCGCGCTGTCGTAAGGAATCCAGTTAGTTGATTTAAAATGAATTGTTTATTCAGTCAATGCGTTTCAGAGATCAGGTCTCCTTCATCAGGACAGAAAAATCAACATTTTGTCCTGATGAAGGAGACCTGATCTCTGAAACGTGTTGACTGAATAAACAATGCATTTTAAATCAGATAATTGGATTCCTTTTCGACAGCACGGCATTAGCGTCTTCTCTTCTGGAACATTGGCACGATCTCTCTGTCAGGCTGTGGCATCCGTTCTCTTCTGCAAGTGATACGGTGGTTGTGACTTTTCAGAACTCAATAAGGTGAGGCTTATTCTATTGTGGTCCCCCTGCATTTACCAGGTAAGACCCTATTGACCTTTCTCTTCTCCAGTCCTTGCTTAACATTTATTATGGAAAGGTTGAGCTCTCATGTGTTCTTCATCTGTAGATCAATTACTGGAAAAAGAAACATTCTTAGAAGAGTTTCCTTATTCCGCTTTTCACAGCCTTATTCCTCACGCTGTAAATCAGTGGGTTTAGTATGGGTGTTCCAAATGTGAAAACGACGACAAAAATTCTGTCTTTATCTATTGTGTAAGCCGATGTGGGGCGCAAATACAAAAAGCCGAGACAAGCATATTCGACAACCACAACATTCAGATGGGAAGAACAGTTGGTGAAGGCTTTCTGCTGCCCTTGCTTGGTGCCAATTTTCATTATGGCTCTGATGATAAATACATAGGAAGCAACAACAAATAGCAAGTTGAAAGCGAAGAAGAAAAGAACCATAAAAAAGGTCAAGAATTCCACATTTCGATGGATCTGCAATTTGGGACACGTTATCCACAACACTTGGCCAGCATCACAAAAAAAGTGATTTATTTTGTACATGCCACAAAACGGGACATGAAAGACAAAATATACCATAACGAAGGCCATCAATAAGGCTACTACCCAAGGAGTTATAGATAGCATCACACAAGTGTTTAGTGTCATGACGGACTTGTAACGCAGCGGGTTAGTTATGGCCACAAAACGATCGTATGCCATGTTTGTGATCAGCACTATCTGAGCTCCCCCAAAAACAATGATAAAAAACATTTGAGCAACACAACCAAGAAATGAAATACTGTGTCTGCTGCTCATTAGGTTGTACAGGGTCTGAGGGACCACAGTTGTGGTGTTACAGATGTCCATGCAGGACAAATTGAAAAGGAAAATATACATTGGTGTGTGGAGGCGCGAGTCTGTTTTTATGACCAGGATCAGAGTAAAGTTCCACAAGAGAATTATGAAGTACAAGAACAAGAATAATGTGAAGAGTAAGGTTGGAAACCTGCTAAAATTGGAAAATGCCTGGAAGATAAATTCTGTCGGTGGTGTATGGTTCAATTTGTCCATCTTAACCTGGAAAACAGTGCAAAACATATGACTCCATTTTACATTTATTTCCCTTTATACAGACCTTAATTATAGGAAAGCCATTGATGCCTCTTCTAAAATGTCAATCAGACATCAGCCTGGCTATAGAGCTTCAGCTGCAGCAGCACTTCATTCCCTTGTCGATACATCACAGCCGTTAAACTGAAAAGAATAAATCATGTAACAAAAAATGAAAAACAAACCCTAAAAACAATAACTTAACTGGTAATAAATTTATGGTAGTAATGGTAGTTTATGGTAGTAACCTCTGCGGACAGTCAGGGAGTCACGGTTGTCTCTCGTCTATGAGAAATTAGTGACAGGTTCTGGGTCTGAGTCTCACTTTACCTGGTAAGACTCTGCCATGTAAATGTGGTTTTCTTTCCTTTGGGAAAGAGAGGGTTAATGTCAGATTGCTTTCTAGCAGCCTCAGACTCTTGATCAGGTGTTTCAGGTTTGGGACCACTCTCAGTCCCTTTATATACTCTCTGCTACCAGCAGAGGGTGCCAGTTATTTTTGATTCATTTGGATGCTGGTCTTGGAGGAAGAAGGAGCTGCTGAAACCCTTTGCTGAGTTCCTCGTGTGGCTGCAGTCTTGGTGCTGACTGCAGCATTCTGTTGAGTGTTTTCCCCCTGTCTGTCTTCCTTTCCCGGTGTGTTTTTCCTGTGCAGCGATGGGGCTAGCATCCTTCACCTGGCCACTCTTTAGCTAGGTTTATTGTATTGTCATCTCAGGTCTTCAGGTTCCTGCTTGGTGACAGGTGAGAAGGGGGGAGTTGAGGTTGGGGGCATGAAAATTGCTGAGAGGGATTAAAATGGCCGAGGCTGGAATTACACCGTTCCACACCGCCATCGGTGGCCCGGTGACACGATCACAGAGCGCCAATGTGTTCCATGGTAGCTGATGACCCCTGACACTAGGATGACATATTTCCTGTGAGAGCCGAAAGAGCGCCGGCTCTCACAGGAACGCTGCATTTCTGCTGATTAGAGCGATGCTGCTCTGATCAGCAGAACTGCACAGGCGATCAGACTGTGCAGTGACTAGTAAAATAAAAAAAAAGTAAAAAAATTTTTAAATATGAAAAAATTAAAAAACCTAAACGTTCAAATCACCCCCTATTCGCCCCATTGAAGATTAAACAATAAAAAATAAAAAATATACACATATTTGGCATCTCTGCATTCATAAATACCCTATCAAAATATAAAATCAATTACTCTGATCGGTACACGGCGTGATGAGATAAAATTTCCAAGCGCCAAAATTTTGTTTTTTTTTGTTGCCACAACATTGCATTAAAATGCAATAATAGGCGATCAAAAAGTAGCATCTACGCAAAAATAATATAATTAAAAATGTCAGCTCACAACACAAAAAATAAGCCATTACTGAGCCCCAGATCCTGAAAAATGAGAATGTTACGGGTCTCAGCAAAATGGTGACAAAAGCGCAATTTTTTTGGACAAGCTTTAGAATGTTTTTTAACGTCGTAGATAAAATTAAAATGTATAAAAGAAAATGTGTAAAATATGTTTGATATCAATGAACTTGTACTGACCTGAGGCATCATACTGACATGTTAGTTTTACTATATAGTGAACAGGGTGAATAAAAGACCTCCAAAACAATCATGCAATTGCACTTTTTTGCAATTTCACCATACTTGTGTTTTTTTTCCGTTTTTTCCAGTACAATATATGGTAAAACTAATGGTTTCATTCAAAAGTAAAACTCGTCCCGCAAAAAAACAAGCCCTCATAAGCCAAAATTGACAGAAAAATAAAAAAAAGTTATGGCTCTTGGAAGAAGGGGAGGAAACAAACATGAAAAGAAAAATGAAAGGGTTCATTAGAAATGGGTGAATTGATTCCAAAATAAATTTGTTGCCTATAAATTTCGAAAGATTCTGATAGCAGCCAAACGTCCCTTTCTTTGGGATATTTAGTAGAGGAGACATTTTTCGACAATATATGTTATAGTTAATCAGTTGAGATATATACTGACATTTTCCTAATTCACAATCTGACACTTAAGGTCTTTCTTTCTACAAAATTATTTACTTTAAGAAAAAGACACATGATATACAGTTAGGTCCAGAAATATTTGGACAGTGACACAATTTTCGCGAGTTGGGCTCTGCATGCCACCACATTGGATTTGAAATGAAACCTCTACAACAGAATTCAAGTGCAGATTGTAACGTTTAATTTGAAGGTTTGAACAAAAATATCTGATAGAAATTGTAGGAATTGTACACATTTCTTTACAAACACTCCACATTTTAGGAGGTCAAAAGTAATTGGACAAATAAACCAAACCCAAACAAAATATTTTTATTTTCAATATTTTGTTGCGAATCCTTTGGAGGCAATCACTGCCTTAAATCTGGAACCCATGGACATCACCAAACGCTGGGTTTCCTCCTTCTTAATGCTTTGCCAGGCCTTTACAGCCGCAGCCTTCAGGTCTTGCTTGTTTGTGGGTCTTTCCGTCTTAAGTCTGGATTTGAGCAAGTGAAATGCATGCTCAATTGGGTTAAGATCTGGTGATTGACTTGGCCATTGCAGAATGTTCCACTTTTTTGCACTCATGAACTCCTGGGTAGCTTTGGCTGTATGCTTGGGGTCATTGTCCATCTGTACTATGAAGCGCCGTCCGATCAACTTTGCGGCATTTGGCTGAATCTGGGCTAAAAGTATATCCCGGTACACTTCAGAATTCATCCGGCTACTCTTGTCTGCTGTTATGTCATCAATAAACACAAGTGACCCAGTGCCATTGAAAGCCATGCATGCCCATGCCATCACGTTGCCTCCACCATGTTTTACAGAGGATGTGGTGTGCCTTGGATCATGTGCCGTTCCCTTTCTTCTCCAAACTTTTTTCTTCCCATCATTCTGGTACAGGTTGATCTTTTTCTCATCTGTCCATAGAATACTTTTCCAGAACTGAGCTGGCTTCATGAGGTGTTTTTCAGCAAATTTAACTCTGGCCTGTCTATTTTTGGAATTGATGAATGGTTTGCATCTAGATGTGAACCCTTTGTATTTACTTTCATGGAGTCTTCTCTTTACTGTTGACTTATAGACAGATACACCTACTTCACTGAGAGTGTTCTAGACTTCAGTTGATGTTGTGAACGGGTTCTTCTGCACCAAAGAAAGTATGCGGCGATCAACCAACACTGTTGTCATCCGTGGACGCCCAGGCCTTTTTGAGTTCCCAAGCTCACCAGTCAATTCCTTTTTTCTCAGAATGTACCCGACTGTTGATTTTGCTACTCCAAGCATGTCTGCTATCTCTCTGATGGATTTTTTCTTTTTTTTCAGCCTCAGGATGTTCTGCTTCACCTCAATTGAGAGTTCCTTAGACCGTATGTTGTCTGGTCACAGCAACAGCTTCCAAATGCAAAACCACACACCTGTAATCAACCCCAGACCTTTTAACTACTTCATTGATTACAGGTTAACGAGCGAGACGCCTTCAGAGTTAATTGTAGCCCTTAGAGTCCCTTTTCCAATTACTTTTGGTCCCTTGAAAAAGAGGAGGTTATGCATTACAGAGCTATGATTCCTAAACCCTTTCTCCGATTTGGATGTGAAAACTCTCATATTGCAGCTGGGAGTGTGCACTTTCAGCCCATATTATATATTTAACTAGAAGGTGGCCCGATTCTACGCATCGGGTATTCTAGAATTTACGTATTGTGTAGTTCATGTATGATTTTTGTTATATATATATATAGATGTTGTTGTGTGTAGTTACCAAGTGTTTGTGTAGGGGCTGTACATGTTCTGGGTGTTGTCTGGGTGTGACGGGGGGTGAGAGCGGTGTTGTATGTGTGTTGCGTGTGTTGCGTTGTTTGTGGAGCGCTGTGTGTCTGTAGCGTTGTGTGTGTGTTGCGCGGTTTGTGTGTGTGTGGTGTGTTTTGGGGGGAGGTATGTTTTGTGCAATGTGTGTGTTGTGCGGTATGTGCGTATATTTGTGTGTGCCGCGGTGTTTGTGTGTTGGGTGTTGTGTGTGTGCAGCGTTGTCTGTGTGTGTGGGTGTCTGTGTAGGGCAGTTGTTTGTGGTTCCCAGTGTGTGTGTGTGTGGTGTGTTGTGCAGTGCGCGCGTGTGTGTGTGTGTTGGGGGGAGGTGCGCACTCCCAAACGTGCTCCATCCCCCATGCAGCGCACTCCCCATCGTGCTCCATCCCCCATGCAGCGCACTCCCCATCGTGCTCCATCCCCTATGCTGCGCACCCCCCATCGTGCTCCATCTCCCATGCTGCGCACTCCCAAACGTGCTCCATCCGCCATGCTGCGCACTCCCAAACGTGCTCCATCCGCCATACTCCGCACTCCCCATCGTGCTCCATCCTTGATGCTGCGCACCCCCCCATCATGCTCCATCCCCGATGCTGCGCACCCCCCCATCGTGCTCCATCCCCCATGCTGCACCAGCATCAGCCTCTCTGCCCCCAGCATCAGCTTCTCTGCCCCCAGCATCAGCCTCTCTCCTCCCAGCATCAGCCTCTCTCCTCCCAGCATCAGCCTCTCTCATCCTAGCATCAGCCTCTCTCCTCCCAGCATCAGCCTCTCCTCTCTGTCCCCAGCATCAGCCTCTCTCCTCCCAGCCTTCCCCAGCATCAGCCTCTCTCCTCCCAGCCTCCCTCCTCCCACCCTCCCCCAGCATCAGCCTCCCTCTCCCAGCCTCCCCCAGCATCAGCCTCCCCCAGCATCAGCCTCTCTTCTCTCAGCCTACCTCTCCCAGCCTCCCTCCTCCCAGCCTCCCTCAGCATCAGCCTCCCTCTCCCAGCCTCCCCAAGCATCAGCCTCCACCAGCATCAGCCTCTCTCCTTCCAGCCTCCCCCAGCATCAGCCTCCGCCAGCATCAGCCTCTCTCCTTCCAGCCTCCTCCAGCATCAGCCTCACTCTCCCAGCCTTCCCCAGGATCAGCCTCTCTCCTCCCAGCCTCCGTCCTCCCAGCCTTCCCCAGCATCAGCTTTCCCCTCCCAGCCTCCCTCAGCATCAGCCTTCCCCAGCATCAGCCTCTCTCCTCCCAGCCTCAGCCTCTCTCCTTCCAGCCTCCCCCAGCATCAGCCTCTCTCCTTCCAGCCTCCCTCAGCATCAGCCTCCCCTTCCCAGCCTTCCCCAGGATCAGCCTCTCTCCTCCCAGCCTCCCCCTCCCAGCCTCCCTCAGCATCAGCCTTCCGCTCCCAGTCTCCCCCAGCATCAGCCTCCCCAAGCATCAGCCTCCACCAGCATCAGCCTCTCTCCTTCCAGCCTCCCCCAGCATCAGCCTCTCTCCTTCCAGCCTCCCTCAGCATCAGCCTCCCGTTCCCAGCCTTCCCCAGGATCAGCCTCTCTCCTCCCAGCCTCCTTCCTCCCAGCCTCCCCCTCCCAGCCTCCCTCAGCATCAGCCTTCCCCTCCCAGTTTCCCCCAGCATCAGCCTCCCCAAGCATCAGCCTCCACCAGCATCAGCCTCTCTCCTTCCAGCCTCCCCCAGCATCAGCCTCCCCAAGCATCAGCCTCCCTCGTCCCAGCCTCCCCCAGCATCAGCCTCCCCCAGCATCAGCCTCTCTCCTCCCAGCATCAGCCTCTCTCATCCCAGCATCAGCCTCTCTCCTCCCAGCATCAGCCTCTCCTCTCTGTCCCCAGCATCAGCCTCTCTCCTCCCAGCCTTCCCCAGCATCAGCCTCTCTCCTCCCAGCCTCCCCCAGCATCAGCCTTCCCCAGCATCAGCCTCTCTTCTTCCAGCCTCCCCCAGCATCAGCCTCTCTCCTTCCAGCCTCCCCCAGCATCAGCCTCCCTCTCCCAGCCTTCCCCAGGATCAGCCTCTATCCTCCCAGCCTCCGTCCTCCCAGCCTTCCCCAGCATCAGCTTTCCCCTCCCAGCCTCCCTCAGCATCAGCCTTCCCCAGCATCAGCCTCTCTCCTCCCAGCCTCAGCCTCTCTCCTTTCAGCCTCCCCCAGCATCAGCCTCTCTCCTTCCAGCCTCCCTCAGCATCAGCCTCCCCTTCCCAGCCTTCCCCAGGATCAGCCTCTCTCCTCCCAGCCTCCTTCCTCCCAGCCTCCCCCTCCCAGCCTCCTTCAGCATCAGCCTTCCCCTCCCAGTCTCCCCCAGCATCAGCCTCCCCCTCCCAGCCTTCCCCATGATCAGCCTCTCTGCTCCCAGCCTCCTCCAGCACGCCGTGCTCCTCTGCCGACACTCACACACCCGATCGCATCCACTCACACACACCCGATCGCATCCACTCACACACACCCGATCGCATCCACTCACACACACCCGATCGCATCCACTCACACACACAGACACTGACGATATCGCACATACGCGCTCATACTCACAACATCCGGAGATACCACATGCCTCTGGCCATGTGATCCTCCGTCAGGTCCTGGAAGGTCACAACAGCACAGTATCGAGGCCGAGAAGCAAGCGATATCGCCGGATGCTGTGAGTGTGTGGATGCGATGTGAGGTGTGTGTGAGGTGTGTGTGAGAGTGAGTGTGAGAGTGAGTGTGATCTGATGTGTGTGTATGTTTGTGTGTGTGCTGTTATGTGTGTGCGTGTGGATCTTCCGCCGCAGCAGGACCTTGATGCGCTTGTAACCAACGTATCCACACCACTCCCGTGCGAGCGGGGGCTGGGGGGGGGGGGTGTGGTGTTGGGGGCTGAGTACAGTACTCACCTCCGTGACAGCCGTGTCAGTTCGGGGAATGCGCGGGGGGGGGAGTACAGTACTCACCTCCGTGACAGCCGTGTCAGTTCGGGGAATGCGCGGGGGGAGGGAGGGGGCGGGGCCAGAGCTAGCGTGCATTGCGTGAGGGGGGCGGGGCGTGGCGTGGCCGAATTGCCAATGCCTGCAGGGTGCCGGGGCGAGAGGCCAATCTGTGGGGGGGCGGAGCCTGGGCGAGCGGCTGGCCAATCCGTGTGGGGGCGCAGCCTGGGTGAACGGCCAATCCATGTGGGGGGGCGGGGCCATGGCGAGCCCAGCGGCCAATCAGCTTTGTGTCACCGTAAGGACACAATTTTGGAGCATGACAGACAGACAGATAGACAGACAGACAGACAGACAGACAGAATAAGGCAATTATATATATAGATTGTATTTCTGAACATGTTTTTGTAAACAGCTAAAATAACAAAACTTGTGTCACTGTCCAAATATTTCTGGACCTAACTGTACCGTTATCTACAGCGATTATTCTGTATATGAATGTGATGAAGCAAGACTGGCCCTATAACTAATCTGTCCGGTACGCCTAACTAGTAGGCCGCGGTGCTATTTACTCGCACTATAGACTACAACCACAACCTCCAATAAAAAAATGAGCTCAGGGCGGCCTGACACAAAGGACAAACATGAACATATCTATATATATAATTGCCTTATTCTGTCTGTCTGTCTGTCTTGCTCCAAAATTGTGTCCTTACAGTGACAATCGTCGGATTGGCCGCTGGACTCGGCATGGCCCCGCCCCTCCACACGGATTGGCCGCTCAGCTCGGCCCCGCCCCCCGCATGGATTAACCGTTTGGCCAGGCCCGCCCCCCGCACGCGATGCCCACTAGGCCACGCCCCCCGCATGCGATGCCTGCTGGTCACGCCCCCCGCATGGATTAACCGTTTGGCCAGGACCGCCCCCCGCACGCGATGCCAGCTAGGCCACGCTCCCCGCACGCGATGCCCGCTGGCCCCGCTCCCCGCATGGATTAACCGTTTGGCCAGGCCCGCCCCCGCACGTGATGCCCGCTAGGCCACGCCCCCTGCACGCGATGCCCGCTAGGCCACGCCCCCCGCACGCGATGCCCACTAGGCCACGCCCCCCGCTCGCGATGCCCGCTAGGCCACGCACCCGCACGCGATGCCCGCTAGGCCACGCCCCCGCACACGTTGGGCACCTGTACACCACCCCCCAGGACTACTCCTCCCATTATACTCCTCCTATTATACTCCTCATATTATACTCCTCTCTGAGGGGTTCGCAGAATGGGGGATGTAGCACGATGGGGAGTGCAGTATGGGGGATGGAGCATGATGGGGGGTGCAGCATAGGGGGTGGACCACGATGGGGGGTGCCCAGAATGGGGGGATGAAACACGATGGGGGGTGCAAACACCACACACACACTGGGAACCACAAACACCGCCCTACACAGACACCCACACACACAGACAACGCCGCACACACACAACACCCAACACACAAACACCGCGGCACACACAAATATACGCACATACCGCACAACACACACACACTGCATGAAACATATCTCCCCCCAAAACACACACTCCACACCCACACAAACCGCGCAACACACACACAACGCTACAGACACACAGCGCTCCACAAACAATGCAACACACACAACGCAACACACAAACAACACCGCTCTCACCCCCCGCCACACCCACACAACACCCAGAACATGTACAGCGCCCTACACAAACACTTGGCAACTACACACAACAACATCTATATATATAACAAAAATCATACATGTACTACACAATACGTAAATTCTAGAATACCCGATGCGTAGAATCGGGCCACCTTCTAGTCTTTACATATTAATATAAAGAAAATAGACAACAGACAAAGACATCACCAGAAGGAAACAGTATTGTAATATACAGTATATATAAAGGTGTGATAGTATCATCTAAACACAGTGGATTACAAGGGTATCAGGGTTTACTAAATAATGTGCCAAAAGCAACAAAATGTCTAAAATATCAAGTGCAAGAAACACATTAGTGGCCAATATAAAGGGGTAAATGTGCGCACCTCACTGAGAAATGTGCTGAGTATCAGGAACTGTCACTAGAGGGCAGTGCAGGAGAGATCATTAAAGTGACCCTGTCAGGTGCAATATGCACCCAGATCCACGAGCAGTTCTGGGTGCATATTGCTAATCCCTGCCTAACCGTCCCTGTATCTAGTAACATAGATAGGGATCTTTAGAATACGGACGGTTCCACTTGCGTTTTGCACGGATGAGTGCAATCCAATAAAACATTGGATTGTTCTCACTCTATTGCAAATCTATGGGGCAGTGTCCATCTGCAATTGATTTCTCATGCCATAGCGGCATGAATTACAGCATGCTGCGTTTGGCAGCGATTCTCGGCGCACAAACCCTCATACAAGTCTATGGGAGTGTGTGAAATATCGTACTGCACTCGCATGTAATCCGAGTGCAGTGCGATATACGAAGAGACAGGTAAATCAGGAGATGGGGAGAAAGTGTTCCCACCCTGTTCTCTGCAGCTGTGATATGATCGTAAGATGGCATCACATTCGTATGACCTTCGGCTGACACTGGAACAGAGGGTCATTAGCTTATCACTTCCAATGTTCTTGCATCAGAAGTTATGCGCAAGTGGAACCAAACCCTTGGAAAAAGTATTTCTAAAGATTCTTTTATCACATTCTAATGAGGCCAGGAACTAGTCTCAAGGGCGTTAGTTCCCTTGGCTAGTCGGCCCCCTTAGTAGGTAAGTACGCCCCTGTGGGCATGCTACCTTTCTAGTGAATGTACAGTGTCAGAAACATGGTTGATCTCACCGCTCTCTGCTGCCATCATGCCAGACGCTGGATTTCGACTTAGTGCGCATGATACAGTCATGCGTACTATGAAGTCGGGTGTATGCATCCCAGCTTAAAACTGGTGTAGTGGCATGACCGTAAGTCAGGAGACGTTCTGATGCTGCACACTGAGCCGAAAACCAGCAGTGGCAGTAGAGATGAAACCGACCATGCCTCTGATGATGCACATTCATTAGCATGTTAGCATGCCCCTATGGTTGTGCTAACATGCTAAGGGGGCCAACCAGCCAAGGGGACTAATGCCTTTGCGACTAGTCCCTGGCCTCATTAGCATATGATAAAAGATCTTTAGAAATACTTTTTCTAAGGGGTACTTCTCACATAGCGAGATCGCTGCTGAGTCACAGGTTTTGTGACGTACCAGTGACCTCAGCAGCGATCTCGCTGTGTGTGACACTAAGCAGAGACCTGGCCCCTGCGGTGAAATCGCTGATCGTTACACACTGTTCTGGTTACTTTTTTGCTCGTTGGTCTCCTGCTGTGCAGCACACATTGGCGTGTTTGACGGCGGGAGACCAACGAGCACCGATTCTGTGTAAGCAGCCTACGCTGGTAACCACGGTAAATATCGGGTAACCAAGGAAAGCGCTTTGCTTGGTTACCCGATATTTACCCTGGTTACCAGCTTACACCGCTTAGCGTTGGCTCCCTGTATACGTAACCAGGTAAATATCGGGTAACTAAGCAAAGCGCTTTGCTTAGTAACCCGATGTGTACCCTGGCTACGTGTGCAGGGAGCCAACGCTAAGCGGTGTATACTGGTAACCAGGGTAAATATCGGGTAACTAAGCAAAGTGCTTTGCTTAGTTACCCGATATTTACCCTGGTTACCAAGCGCAGAATCGCTGGTGGCTGGTCGCTGTTGAGATCTGCCTGATTGACAGCTCACCAGCGACCATGTAGCGACGCACCAGCGATCCTGACCAGTTCGCATCGTGGTCGGAATCGCTGGTACGTCGTTTAGTGAGATGGTACCCTAAAGATCCCTTTATCTATGCTACTAGATACACGGATAGATAGGCAGGGATTAGCAATATGCACCCAGAACTGCTTGTAGTTCTGGGTGCATAGGGGACCTAATAGCTTCACTTTTATCCCTTCCATAGTAAACCACATTGGATGACAATGTTTGTAGCCACATAAACCGCACATACTGTAAAGGAAGTAGCTTCAAGATCAAACAGATGTAAAATACACAGAGTAAAAAATGAGATTAGCCTTTGTCTGCAATGGTTCCAAACCCTATTTTGATAAAATCCACTGCAGTTTTCTATTTTTTGATTAATGATTTCTATACTGACTAGTAATTGTTGGAAAAGGGAAAAGAAAGGGATAGATTTGTGGGTTAAAATATACCTTTTATTAATTTTTAGTTAAAACAAATACATTTTTATTTTTAATAAAATTCTTAAAATTGTCCTGATATGGATCCTGATAGAATGGAGTGGACTTATACCCCATTACAGACCTGATGGTAAATTATGTATTATGCAGTGACAATTCAGCTCAGCAGCAATGTGTCTAACCTAACACATAATTACTTATAATTGCATCATAACTAGTGCTAACATTTTTATTCTTTAGTGATTTTTATTGAAAGGGAATGTGCCATAAAAAAAATCAATAATTGAGAAAATGTTTAGTATTAGTAGTAGTTTTGTTTAAATATTATTATTTGTCTTTAATTGAGCAAAATATAAAAAAAATTAAAAAACTTCAATATTTTCCACTCTTAAACACCAGGGGGAGCAGCTGCTGAAATCCTAGTGTATAAGAGCCACAACACACATCCGTTTTTTTTGTACGTGTGCGGTACTTGTACGTACCGGAGACACGGAGACCCATTTTATTCAATGGTAGATGGCACACACACGTAAAATCACACGGAACGTGTGTCCGTGTGGTAAGTACGTGTGTGCGCTTTTCTACACGGACAACATGTCCGTTTTTGGCCGGCAGCACGCAGGCACGGACCCGCTTTAGTCTATGGGTCCGTGCCTGCACGGACCGCACACGGAGTATGTCCGTGTTCAGCACATATCGTCCGTGTCCGTTTTTAATCACAAAATCTGAAACACTTGTTACCAATCTATCAGGTCAATTGATGGCAAACAAAAACACCAGGATCTCATGATGAATCATTAACAACGTTAATTGGGTAAGAATGCGGGCCTTTATAAACGGACAGCACACGTACGTATTTAATGTCAATACGGACATTCCACACGCACACACGGCTCGCATACGCCATCACACGGATACCATACGTACCGGAGAAACTCCCCTAAAAAACGGAACACGGACCCGAAAAACGGACCGTAAGACACGTACGTTTTTTTTGCGGAAGTGTGTTTTAGGCCTAAGGCTGCTTTCACACATCCGGTAGGTGCAGAGCCGGCCAGTCCAGCTCTAAAACCTATGCAACAGATGCGGCGAAAAAGCCGCATCCTTTGCATAAGTTTTTTAAATGCGGCCCGTCCGGTTTTTGCCGCTTGCGGCATGCTACTGAGCATGCGCAGTGGCTAAAACCGCATGCGGCGGCCGGATGCGGTTTTTACCGCATCGCGCCGCATCCGGCATCCATAGGCATGAATTGAAAAATGCGCTGCATCGGCCGGATGCGGCGCGATGCGGGGTTTTTTGCCGCCCAAAAAAAGTGCCAGGCAACGTTCCATCCTAAATCTGCCGCATGCGGCAAAAAACGGACGGAACGCAAGCCTATGCGGCACTAATCAAAGTCTATGCAGGAAAAACTCAACCGGCAGCAAAAAAAAAAACCGGTTGCGTTTTTCCTGCAAAGTGCCGGATTGTGCCGCACAGGAAAAACCGGAGGTGTGAAAGCAGCCTAACTAGCTCTGTTTGAGTAAAAATATTATTAAATAAAAATGAAATAAACAATTAATTTAGTTTTGTATTAAAAATAATTGATTCCATAATCAGTAATTATTAAAACAAAATTACAATCGCAGCACCTTCCGTTTTAGTTGAACAAGCGGTAAAATCAATTGTGTACCGCTATTGACTCAATGCCAATAGGAGTTATAGAGGCACTTGTCAAAATAGATTATCGAGTGGCAGTGTGCAGTGCTGAGCTTGTAAGTGCGCCGTAAGTCTGCAAGTCCCTTTCTTTTCTCTCTGTCTATGTCTCTCTGTCTCTGTCTCGCCCTCTATCAGTCTCTCCACCGAAGTTATATTACCTCACACATAAGCTTCTTATACTAAGGATGGCTTTGTTGCCTATAGCAACCAATCACAGCTCCTATTAATGACCTGTAGCTCCCAGCTCCATTGACTTTAATGTAAGCAGTTTTTTTTGGCGAATAATTGTAAAGTGCGGGGTTAAATTTTCACCTCAATACATTGTGTATGACATTCCCTGAGTCAAATGAGTCGTCTGTGCAAAATTTCGTGATTGTAAATGCGACTGTGCAGATTCTTTTAGTGGACATACACACACACACACACACATACATATATACACACACACACACACACACACACACACACACACACATAAACACACACATACATAAACACACACACACACACACACACACACACATGCACTCAGCTTTATATATTAGATTTTTGGTGTACTATTTATTTGCTCCCCTATCACTTTGTGTAATTTTAATGTGTTTGTATTAACATCTGTGTTTTCATTTGTGTATTCATAAATAAATGTATTGATTTTTTATCTTGTGCATGTTATATATTTGTATGTGGATTTAAAAATTATTCAGTATTTACAGTGTTGTCTCTAATTTATCACAACTTCCACGATTTATCCTGGATGTTGTATATCAGACTCTGGGCAAAATCAAGACTGATGACAACCCATGTTGTCTAATCAGTGTTTGCAGTTTTTAAAAGTGTCTGTGTTTTTATTTGTCCATTGGCTTTTTGTGGATTAACCACAGGTTCTTAATGGGATTCAGCCACTTAATTATCATTTTTGCCTTGTGACATGGTCTCCATTATGCCTATAAGAGTATTGTTCATCACCAAAATGCTACTGGATGGTTGGAGAAGTTGCTCTTGGAGAATGTGTAGACACCATTCATTCATGGCAGAGATCTTAAGGCCCTATCTAACGATATGTCGGCGCGGTCATGGAGTTTGTGACGCACATCCGGCATCGTTAGAGATGTCGTAGCATGTGACAGCTACGAACGACTGTTAACAAGCAAAAATACTCACCTTATCGTTGCTCGTTGACACGTCGTTCATTTTCATAATGTCGTTCCTCCTTCTGTGCGCCGGTTGTTCATCGTTCCCGAGGCAGCACACATCGCTATGTGTGACACCCCGCTAACCTGCGTGCCGCCGGCAATGCGGAAGGAAGGAGGTGGGCCGGATGGTAAGTCCCGCTCATCTCCGCCCCTCCGCTTCTGTTGGGCGACCGCTGTGTGATGTCGCTGTGACGCTGAACGTCCCTCCCCCTTCAGGAAGAGGATGTTTGCCACCCACAGCAACGTCGTTAGGGAGGTAAGTACATGTGACGGGGATTAATGACATTGTGTGCCACGGGTAACGAATTGCCCGTGATGCACAAATGACGGGGGCGCGTGCGATCGCACGTTATATCGTACCGTGTGACGCCACCTTAAGTCAAAATTGTGATTGAACCCACTTCCGTGCATGAAAAGTAACCCCAAACATGAAAAGTCTCCAGATGCTTTACTTTTGGCATCATTTATTCCCTAAATATTCCTTCTTGCAGATGACAGAGGACTGAGGTACAGATATTTTCTCTGATGAAGCCCCCCCAGATTGTTTGGGACATCTACAAGAAGGATTAGTCAGAGAAGAAAATGTGAGCGCTACCAAGAGTTGTATGTCATACCAACAGCAAAGCATCCTGAGACCATTCATGTGTGGGGACTTTTTATCCAAGGGAGTCACTCACTTACTATTTTGCTTCAGATCACTGTCATGAATAAAAAATAGGCTCTAAACATCCTTCAAGAACAACTTCTTCCAATGATTTTAGAATTATTTGGTGATAAACAATGCTTTTTCCAGTATGATATAGCCCACACAAGGCAAAAGTGATAATCAAGTAGCTCTGTGAACAAAGCATTAACACTTTTGGTCCATGGACAGGAAACTTGCAAGATCTCAATCCAAATGAGAACCTGTCTTGAAAAATTAGGGTGAACACTGTATTGAGTCTTTGTAGAAACCTGGTGTATTTGTCAATAAAAATTTACAAACTTATGAAATACTTATAATTGGGCTTCAGTAACCGCAGAAACATCTGACTAAAATATCTGAAAACACTGAAGCAGCAAACTATGTGAAAACCAACATTTTATGTCAGTCTCAAAACTTTTGGCCATGACTGTACAGTTTCTAATCAACCCCTAGTACCAAGCAGAAAGTCCATCAAAGTTACAATACTGTGCAAATGTTTTAGGCAGGTATGGAAAAAATGCTGTACATTAAGAATGTTTTAAAAAATAAAAGTGTTAATAGTTTAAATGCTCAATTAGCAAAATACAAAGTGAATGAACAAAACTGTATAAAAATATTTCATCTGACTGCCCCTTGTCTTGAAAACAGCATGAAAGCATCTATTCATCTAGGTTGTTCCAAACATCCTGGAGAACTAACCACAGATCTTTGGGTAATGTTGTTTTGTACATATCCTTCTATCTTTTCGTTTAAGATAAAATAAGATAAATAAGATTAAATGATGTTGAAGTCGGGGCTCTGTTGGGGCCATATCACCACTTCCAGGACTCCTTATCCTTATATAGCTGCTAATGACATTGGCTGTATGTTTGAGGTTGTTGTCCTGCTGTAGAATAAGTTTGGTGCCAATTACAAATCTACATGATGGTATTGTATGATGGATAAGTATCTGTCTCTATTTCTCAGATTTGAGGACCCTATTAATTTTGACCAAACTTGCAATTTCATTGTTTAAAATGCAACCCTCAAACTTGCAAAGAATCTCCTCCATACTGTTGTGTACTCATCATTGCACCGCTCTTCAGCACTCTATCGAATAAACTACCTTCTGTTACACCCAGATTTTCCCCATTGTGACTCGCCAGTTCAGAACACATGCTATTGTGTCGCCCGGGGACCAGGGGGTACTCAGATCCGGGCCACGGGGTCACTTCTGTGGGTATCACGGTGGCGTGACCCAGTCTGTGATCCCAGGCTCCACAGAGAAAGGGGATTTGGTAAGGGAGATTTATTGTTTATTGTCCGTGATGCCACCCACGGTTGTGGTGAGGTTGTGACACCACCGCTGCTCTGGACGGGGATCCCGGGAGCGATGGTATGGAGCAGCTAGATGTTATTTCTCCCCTCCGTGGGTAGGGGGTTGGCTGTCCCGGGGCCCGGTGATGGGGTAAGCAGGGAGCAGGGCGCAGTGCTGCGGTGCGGTGCCCAAGGGCACGGGCGTACTCACAAGTAATTCACACGGAGTCACTGGTAAACTAGGAATTGCCGGTGTCCGCAGCCTTCGGTACGGGGGTGTTAGTGTCCCACACACGGTGCAGCAGCTTCTGTTCTTTCCCTGCAGCCAGGTGCCTCTCTCTCCACTCTCTTCCTCTTTCTCCTCAGCCGGGAACGGGGAATCCACTCCCCTGCAGTGATCCGGGTCACCCTAGGTACCGTCGGGCCACTACCCTGCTCCGGCTACCTCTGGCCCCTATGTCACTACGGCCTGTCCTGGCCCTCACGGAGCACGCTTCACTTTCAGCCTGGGAGCTACAACTCCAGGCTTCTCTTCTCTCTGTCTCTCCAAACACTCTGCTCCAACCCCTCCCCTCTGCTCTGCTTTTCTCTTACACTGGGGGCTGTGGTTTGTCATGCTGCACCGGTGTGAGATCAGATTACCAAGGAGGATTAACTCTTTCTGTGACAACCTGGCTTTGCCAGGGCGTCACACTATCATTTCTGTGAATTTCACTTCCTATGTTTTGTGCATAGTTGAGTCACTAGGCCTTGTACCCATGTTGAAGGTAAGGTTTTTGGCAGCAATTCTTCCATGAGACCACTTCTTGGCAGACTTGTCTGAACAGTAAATTTGAGTAACTGGGTCCCACTGTCTGCTGCCACTTCTGAGCTGATGGCACTGCTGGACATCTTCTCGTTTTAAAGAGAAGTTTACATATGTTTCATTTGCTACACTAGGTTTCCGTGGCTGACCACTGCATCTACTGGCCTCAGTGCTGAGAAATAAAGGAAGATACATATTCATCATGCAATAACATTATTGAGGCATCTGAATCGCTCCAAGTTTAGGATGACAAATATACAGCCAATGACATTAAGAACTATCTTCAGCATAAAAAAGAACTAGGACTCCTTGAAGTAATGATATGGCCTCCATAGAGCCCTGTACTCACCATCATCCGGTCTGTCTGGGATTACATGAAGAGACAGAAGGATTTCCATAACATTACTTCTACAGTAGATCTGTGGTTAATTCTCTGTGATATTTGGAACAACCTCCCTGCCGAGGTCCTTGAAACATTGTATGCAAGTGTAGCTAGAAAAATGGAAGCTTTATTGCTGTTTTGAAGGCAAAGGTTGGTCACACCGATATTGATTTGGTTTAGATTCCTCTTTTATTCATTCAGCTAGGTTTTTGTTTTTATCAATTAACAAAATACAATCAACATTTCTATTTTTTTAAAATCATTCTTACTTTGGAACATTTTTCATACACCTGCCAAGAACTTTTGCACAGTAATATTCATTTGCATCTTCTTTGTTATTCTAATCATTATGATGTGAATAACCATTATGGTTTCTTTGTTGGTTTGTGCCAAGTTTGGAACTTATGCACTATCCATAGGATAGGGGATAACTTCTTGTTCGCTGCGGATTCTATAAAGCCTGAATGGAGCAGAGGTGCTCATGCTTGACCTCATCTCCATGCAGGGGCTCCTGGAATCAGTGGGGGTCGCAGCAGTTAAACCCCAGCATTCTAGAAGTTAACTCCTATTGTATGGATAGGGATGATTTTTAAACTTGGCACAAACCATTATGTTGTGTTATATTTTATTATCAGGAGTGAGCTGCTTCTCTGCTCCATGGCTTCCTACTTGCCAGGGGGCGATTTACTCCTGATTATTGACAGTTAGGTCCAGCATCATTGTTGAATCACTGGCTCAAACTCCCATGCTGCAAGAAGAGGCAGCTGTGCTTCTACAGCATCAGACGAGCACAGGGGCACTGCAGCAAATGAGCATAGCATCGCAAGAGAACAGGGGCACTGGAGTATAGGGGCACAGCATCGGAGAACAGGGGCAATGGAGCACAGGGGCACAGCATTGGAGAAGAACAGGGGCACAGGAGCACAGCATCGGAGGGGCACAGGAGCACAGCATCGGAGGGGCACAGGGGGACTTCAGCACAGCATTGGAGGAGCACAGGGGCACAGAATCGGAGGAGCAACAGGCACTGGAGCTGCACAACAGCACTTGCAGACTGTAAAGCAAAAATCTTGTAAGTGCTGCTCTCCTTGCCAGGAAAAACAGCCATCTCTCATAGACTGAAGGCCCAGGCACACACAACGACTTACCAGCGATCCCGAAAATGATGCAACCTGATAGGGATCGCAGGTAAGTCGCTGGGAGGTCGCTGGTGAGATGTCACACAGTCAGACCTTACCAGCGATGCAGGAACGATACAGGTCGCAGTAGTGACCTGTATAACGATCTCAGCAGTCACTGTGACCCTGTCACACAGTGTCAAACACAGCGATGTGTCCTGCCCAGCAGGACATGGCCTTTGAAGAATATGGCCTGCACCATTCTGCAACGACTAGCGACCTCACAGCCGGGGCCTGATCGCTGGTAGATGTCACACATAAGATTGCTAACAGGATCGCTACTGCGTCACAGAAACCGTGACTCAGCTGCGATCTCGCTAGCGATCTCGTTATGTGTGACGGTACCTTAAGTTGCTAATTAATTAGTAGTAAGTAATATGCTAATTAGGCAGTTCATAGGTTTATCAGCATTGGTCTATCTAGGTGTTTTGTTATATATTTATTTTATATGGTTGGTATTTCATTTTATAGTTCCACTTGCTTGTGTGTTCCTCTAGGGTTTCTGTCTATATTGGCCATTGCTTCAGTATTTGTTCTTCTAATATCTGGTCAGTTTAAAGGGGATGTCTGTGACTTTTATATAGATGGCATATGCTTAGGTTAGGTATTTAATATATGATTGGTGAGGGTGCGACATTGATTCGAATAGGGGGTGGATGTGCAGTAATTGGCCATGGCTACTATTCTGTTGACGGAGCTATGCTGTAAAGCCCCCAACTCTGGCCGCCACCGACACTGGGAATATCTGATCGGCTGGGGTGCTGGGTGTCGCACTTCCACTGATCAGATTTTGAAGACCTTTTCTAAGGATAGGACATCAATATAAAAGTCCTGGACAACCTCTTTTAACTTTTGGGATGAAAGCTTCTATTGGAGATTATGTAAAGTAATTATTATATCCAGATTAATAAACAGGCTGGATGTAATAGTGCAAAAAAAAAAGAAGAAATACATTATTTATTTACATGGACGTACTAAGATGTTTAATATAAAAAATGCAAAAAAATTGAATTGCAAAGGTGAGGGATCTTATAGTCAGCTTTCAGAGTAACCACCTCATGGACTTACTGAGCTGGAACCATGACTCACATACACGGATCTTCTGTCCCTCAGTAACAGCCTCCTGATCACTTGTATTTCTAAACGATGGACTATATTGTGTCGCCAGGGGTTAAGGGGATACCCAGAACCGGGCCAAGGGGTTGCTTCTGGAAAGGGGATCACGGTGTCGTGGCCCGGTCCGTGCTCCCTGGTTCCACAATAAAAAGGGGGGTTATGTTCGTGACGCCACCCGTGGAATGTGATCAGAGATGACCACCGCTGCTGCAGAACCTCCGGGGGTGATGGAAAGCAGCTTGAGATGGGACGGCTCCCCACGGGTAGAGCCTTTTCCCCGGGGCAGTGTGTTAGTCTATGGGGGGAGTGCAGGACACGAGCACAATAAACAGGCAGACTCACGGTTTTGCAGTTTCTTTGTCTTTTACTGATGATGTTATTCAGCAGAGTACTGTCCACGGAGTCTGTGAGGGGTTCAGGGCTTCTCCCACCCAGCCGGGCCGTTTTGGCTTCCTTGCCTGCACTGTGTGTCTGTGGCCCTGCTGCTGCGTGAACTATGCAGCCGGCTCTGCTTCTGCTCTGCTCCTAGGTACCGACCTGACAGGCAACTCGAATCCTTACTAGTATGTTCCTGAACTCTGCGCTTGTTGCTTGTGTCTGTGGTACAGGTGAAAGATCTGGAATCTTCACTTCTCTGGTGGTAACTGTGCAGTATGTAACCTGCAGTCTCGGATCCAGCATCCGTTCTGTGTGCTCCACTGGGGATGAGCTCTGCAATGCTCTGCCTCCCAGGAATGTTCCTCTGTGTACGCTTTCTCCTTTCCTCAGACCCTCAGCTGGGCCTGGAATTGGTCAGTGGATCCTGAGGTGAGCTAAAGCCAGCTTCCAACCTGCAGAGATCTTGTCTCCTCAGTGCTCTGCACTGAACTTCCAAACTGAAACCACTTCTGACCATTTCCTCCCCCCCCACCAGAATATACAGGGAAGCAGCTTGGTCTCCCCCTTCTGGCCAGGAGGTCTTGGTGTTGTGTGTGGGGAGTTAACCCTTTGTGTTGTTACTGTGGCAACCCTGGGGTGCCACATTCCCCCTTAGTGAAGAACAGTACTCCGGGACTGTGAAACAAACAAACAAGTTATCACAACAATTATATATATATACAGAGTCTCAAAAGGAAAAAAAATACAAAAACCTTAAAGCTCAAAAAGAGTCCAAAATGTTCAAAAATATATAAGTGTTCATACAGTATAGTCTCTGTAGGTACTGGGCTTTTGGTCTTAACGTTGCAATTAAATAAACATTTCAATCAACAAACACTTCTTAAAGGTGTCTCTACTCTGGTCATAAGTGCAGTAGGCCTCACGGCCCTCGGGCCACCAACATGTGATCAAGTTGTAACTCTCCGTGCTGCCACCTTACACCACTCTTCTCTCACCTTTTCTGTACACTAAACTGTTACGGTTTTTCATATAAACATTATAACATATGCACATTTTATATGCAATTCCACATTAGTCTTTATATCTTGCTGGTATCTGACCCTGAGTACTACGCTGTGATCTGCGTACTGTTGCTGTACTGGGTGTACTTAGCATAATGGTGTGGGTGGAAGTGTACCTATTTGGTGTTTCTGGTACTTGTGAGGATGGTGGACTGACTGTAGGACTGGCAAGCTCACTGGGACCAGGAATCTGTTCTTCCTCTACGGTTTCAACTTCCAGTTCTTCATGTCTTGGGACTTCTTGTGGTATGGATTCTGATTGTGGTTCCACCACTTGAGGGAAGGCGATCATTGGGACTACTACTGCTCCATAGTAATTTGGCCATGTTTTTGGGAAATCTCCTAAGACTGTATGGAATACATCTTCTTCCTTCTTGACAGGTTGTACCTGTACGGGTAAGGTGACTTCTGGTGTCTTCAGGGTTTCAGGACACGGTTTGAGTTGATCTCTTGACACGACAGCTGATGTCCTTCCTTCATCCTTACTGATTAGACACACTTTGGGATTATCCATACTGGATGGTAAGACTGTATATGGGGTGGTTTCCCACTGATTATCCAATTTGTTTGTGCGGCGTTTCCTCTTGAGAACTTGGTCACCAGGTTGCAATGGGGTTGCTAGAGCATGCTGGTTGAAGTTTCTCTCTTGTCTTCCCCTAGCTTGTTGGAGACTTTTCTCTACGCACTCTTGTACTTGGCGATACTGCTGCTGACGTAGGGTATCCCAATTGGATTCTTGAACTTCCGCATCTGGCTTCAGAATTCCCATATCTAAATCAATTGGCAGTTTACCGGGCCTTGCACGCATGAGGTAAGCGGGGGTGCAGTTTGTAGAACTCACCGGGACATGATTGTACAAGTCCACTAGGTCGGGCAACTTCTCTGGCCATTGATTTCTTTCTGACTCTGGTAAGGTCTTCAACAGGTCAATCACAATATGGTTCATCTTCTCACATAAGCCATTTGTTTGGGGATGGTATGCTGTTGTGCGGATCTTTTTACAGCCATACATGTTGCAGAATTCTTGGAAGATCTGTGATTCGAAAGCTGGACCTTGATCTGCAAGGACTTGTTCTGGGTAACCATGGGGTCTGCAAAAGTACGTCTGGAATGCTTTAGCTGCTGTTCTAGCTGTAAGGTCTTTCACGGGTACCACCACTAAGAAGCGTGAGTAATGGTCCACGATGGTTAAGGCATAGACATAGCCGGACCGGCTTGGTGACAACTTGACGTGGTCTAATGCGACTAGCTCGAGTGGTTGCTTGGTTACTATGGACTGGAGTGGAGCTCTCTGGTTCTGTTGATCCTTTCTTCTGAGGTTGCATGGTCCGCATTTTCTACACCAATCTTCAATTGATTTTCTCATGCCAACCCAGTAGAATCTTTCTCTTAAGAGCACTTCCAACTTTTTCCAACCAAAATGACCAGCACCGTTGTGGTAAGCTTCCAGAACCATCTTGACGTCTCTCTTGGGCACAATGATCTGCCAGACCAACTCATGTGTTTTTGGATTGGTGTGCCTTCTACAGAGCTTCCCTTGGTACAGGAACAATTTACCTCTCTCCTTCCAGAGATGTTGCGTCTCAGCTGGGGCATTCTGATTAGGGTAAGCACCTTGTTGTGTAAGCAGTTCTTTCACTAGCTTCACAGCTGGATCGCTGTCTTGTGTGTCAGCCCATCCGTGGTGTGCTAATGGGTTGAGAGTTGCCTGCTGTTGTTTTTGGTAGACACTCGGTTGATACTGTCCCATCTTAGGACGGTGAAAGGCTGGCAGCTCAATTTCTTCCAGTCCCTCCGGTTCCTCTTCCACGTCCCCCGAGTGTGGCATCCGGGATAAGGCATCTGCATTCCCATTCTTGTGGCCTGCCCTGTACTTGATGACAAAGTTGTAGTTTGACAGTCGGGCTATCCATCGCTGTTCCAGCGCACCTAGTTTTGCAGAGTCCAGGTGGGTCAACGGATTGTTGTCAGTAAAGATGGTAAATTCTGCAGCTGCCAGGTAGTGTTTGAAACGCTCTGTTACAGCCCAAACTACTGCCAGTAGTTCTAACTTGAAGGAGCTGTAATTCTCAGGGTTTCTTTCTGTAGGCCGGAGCTTCCTGCTTGCAAAGGCAATAACTTTCTCCTTGCCTTCCTGCTTTTGAGACAATACTGCTCCTAGTCCTACGTTACTGGCATCCGTGTACAAAATGAAGGGTTGATGGTAATCTGGATATGCCAGGATCTCTTCTCCTGTCAGTGCCCACTTCAACTTCTTAAAGGACTCTTCTCTCTCATCACTCCACTGGAAAGGAGGATTTCTGGCTGCAGACTTCTTTGACTGTCCTACCAGGATGTCTTGTAGGGGTGCTGCTAGCTTCGTGAACCCTTTTATAAATCTTCTATAGTAGCCCACCAGTCCCAGGAATTGCCTCACCTCTTTCACGCTGGTGGGTCTTGACCAATCTCTTATCACAGTAACTTTTTCAGGATCTGGTGCTACCCCTTCTGAGCTCACGACATGTCCCAGGTACTGTACCCTTGGCTTTAGAAGGTGACACTTGGATGGCTTGATTTTCATGCCGTATCCGGATAAGGCTTCAAACACTTCTGCCAGGTCTTGTAGATGCTGTTCATAGGTCTTGGAGTAGACTATGATGTCATCCAGGTACAGGAGGACAGTTTCAAAGTTCTTATGTCCTAGACAGCACTCCATCAGTCGCTGGAAGGTACCAGGCGCGTTGCAGAGTCCAAACGGCATACAATTGAACTCACAGAGGCCCATCGGCGTGGTGAATGCTGTCTTCTCCTTATCAGCCTCTGCCACAGGAACTTGCCAATACCCACTAGTCAGATCTAGGGTGGAAAAGTAAGTAGCGGATTTTAATGCAGCCAATGACTCTTCTATCCTAGGTAATGGGTATGCATCCTTGTGTGTAATGCGGTTGATCCGTCTGTAGTCTACGCACATCCTCATGGTCCCATCTTTTTTCTTAACTAGCACTAGTGGGGCTGCCCAGGGGCTACAACTGTCTCTTATTACCCCTGCTTCTTTCATTTCTTTGAGCATGTCTTTGGCGCATTGGTAGTGAGCCGGTGGTACTGGTCTATACCTCTCCTTTATGGGTGGATGGTGACCTGTGGGTATAGCGTGCTCTACCCCTTTGATCTGCCCAAAGTCTAATGGGTGTTTGCTGAATATTTGTTCATATTCTTTCACTACCCTGTATACTCCATGCTTTTGATGGGAGGGTGTAGAATCGGTGCCTACATGTAGCTTTTGGCACCAATCCTCCAGCTTTCCCTCTGAGCCATTGTCCTCCGCCTGATTTGACGGCTTCAAGGGCTCAACGGTGGTGATGGCGTTGTTATCAACCGTATATAGCTTAGCCATGGTAGCATACTTTGGTAGGGTGACCTCATCTTCCCCACAATTTAGAAGGCGTATTGGCACTCTTCCCCGATGTACCTCAACTATTCCTCTGGCCGTCAATACAGTGGGCCTACTGTCTGAGTACACAGGTTCTACCAGGGCCTGATAGTCTCGCCCTCTGATGCCTATTGCAGCTCTACACCAGACCAGCATTTCTGTTTTGGGAGGAATTACAATAGGTATTGGGTCACTTACCCTTGCACTGCCAATTTCACCTCCTGACATTTCTACCTGCTGCTTCAGCATCAAGGCTTTAATTTCCTTCTGCAGGAGTCTCTGTTGCCCAGGTTTGGCAGTCTCGACGATCTGCTGCAAGACAGTAATTACCTCTGCAAAACAATTTTCAATTACATTCATTCCTAGCAGCATAGTTGGTTCACGTTCTCGTCGGTCAACATCAACAATGATAATACCCTGATTCTGCAATTCTACTCTCCCAATCTTAATGGTCATTTCTCTGAAACCAACCTGTGGTACTAATTCACCATTGCTAGCCCATATATTCAATGCAACATTAGATGGACCACTGCTAACGTCTGAATCAGCCCAGTACCTCTTATAAAGGACATGCGGAATTGATGATATTTGGGAACCAGTGTCCAGCAAGGCGTTGAGCGGAATGCCATCCAGCACGATGGGGATGACTGGACGTCCCCCCACATACTTGTCGTGCCAGGGTGAAGGACCTTGAGAGTTCATTCCTGAGGAGCGGCCCGCCTCCCCAGGGGATCCCCATTTAAAGCACATTCACGGGCAAAGTGACCTGGCTCCTTGCAACGGCGGCAAATGGGCTGTCCATCCGGCTGGTAGCGGTCGCTGGGTCGTCCTCTCGTCGCTTGGTATCTCCTAGGCCTCATCCACGGGACATCCTCCTTGCTGGTCGCCAGCTCAATCTTGGGTGCAGACTTGGATCCACGCAGCTCCTGGACGATTCTAGCCATGGAAGCAACAGTGTCTGTAAGGGCTTCAAGCTTTTGATGTAGAGCCTCATTAGTGATCGGCTCCAGGTGGTTAGCAGCAGCCGCCGACATGGCCGATGTCACCGGCACTACTGGCTGCTGGGGTGCCACTGTAAGGTGTTGAACAGAGTCTATATCCTGCGGCTCCTCCACCTGCTGGAGGCGGATGGCTCTATCCTTTAGCTGGGCAAATGTTAGTCCTGGATCCTGGATCACCATCATGCTCAGTTGTCCCCGGTGGGAAGGGGATGAGAGTCCATCCAGGAATTGGTCTATCAGCAGCTTATCTGCTCCAGGAGCTAAGGCAGGTTCTGCTAATTTAAGTGCTCTGAGCGCCTCCTGTAAGTTTAAGGCAAAGTCTCTTGCGCTCTCTCTAGGTTTTTGCTTGCATCCAAAGAACCTCATTTTAGCCCGGCTGCCAGCAGTGGATTCAAAAGCTGCTTTTAGTCCAGCTATTATATGCTCTACAGTGTCCTTTGCATCGTCCGGCCAGGATGTAGCCTCCCGCTGGGCATTGCCAGTTAACTGTCCCATAAGCATACCAACACGCTGAGCTTCTGTCAGGGGGTACATGCTGTAGTAGATTTTTAGCTTTCCGATAAAGTCATTAAGTGTGTTGGGCTCACCTGAGTACTGCGGCAGCCACACTGCACCCGGGGTGTACGGCATCACGAACGGCATGATAGGTGCCGCTGCACCGCCGGGTACAACAGCGTCTCCCTGCTGCGACATCTTTGCGCCCCCTTAGTTAATTTCACCAGTCTTCTTGACAGCAAGCCTGGGACACTTTTCTGCGTTTTCGTTCGGGTCGCAGCACCGAGCGCACCTCCTCTGCAAGCGGTGGGCGGAGTCTTAGTTTAGGCGCGATGTTTTCCCGCGCGTAGCAGGTAATGGCGTGATTAAAGATGGCGCCTGGAAAATGTTACCAATGATGTTTTTGGATTTTTCCAGGTATCTTTGCAAACTTTAAAGTACGTTCTTTGTTGCAACAATTCACAGTGCAAGTCTTTTATGCGATGCAATAAGTCTTTACAGGCACACGTCACCCGGGTTGCAGCCGGGTCCAGTCCGCATCCTGTTCGTGACGCCAAAGTTGTGTCGCCAGGGGTTAAGGGGATACCCAGAACCGGGCCAAGGGGTTGCTTCTGGAAAGGGGATCACGGTGTCGTGGCCCGGTCCGTGCTCCCTGGTTCCACAATAAAAAGGGGGGTTATGTTCGTGACGCCACCCGTGGAATGTGATCAGAGATGACCACCGCTGCTGCAGAACCTCCGGGGGTGATGGAAAGCAGCTTGAGATGGGACGGCTCCCCACGGGTAGAGCCTTTTCCCCGGGGCAGTGTGTTAGTCTATGGGGGGAGTGCAGGACACGAGCACAATAAACAGGCAGACTCACGGTTTTGCAGTTTCTTTGTCTTTTACTGATGATGTTATTCAGCAGAGTACTGTCCACGGAGTCTGTGAGGGGTTCAGGGCTTCTCCCACCCAGCCGGGCCGTTTTGGCTTCCTTGCCTGCACTGTGTGTCTGTGGCCCTGCTGCTGCGTGAACTATGCAGCCGGCTCTGCTTCTGCTCTGCTCCTAGGTACCGACCTGACAGGCAACTCGAGTCCTTACTAGTATGTTCCTGAACTCTGCGCTTGTTGCTTGTGTCTGTGGTACAGGTGAAAGATCTGGAATCTTCACTTCTCTGGTGGTAACTGTGCAGTATGTAACCTGCAGTCTCGGATCCAGCATCCGTTCTGTGTGCTCCACTGGGGATGAGCTCTGCAATGCTCTGCCTCCCAGGAATGTTCCTCTGTGTACGCTTTCTCCTTTCCTCAGACCCTCAGCTGGGCCTGGAATTGGTCAGTGGATCCTGAGGTGAGCTAAAGCCAGCTTCCAACCTGCAGAGATCCTGTCTCCTCAGTGCTCTGCACTGAACTTCCAAACTGAAACCACTTCTGACCATTTCCTCCCCCCCCACCAGAATATACAGGGAAGCAGCTTGGTCTCCCCCTTCTGGCCAGGAGGTCTTGGTGTTGTGTGTGGGGAGTTAACCCTTTGTGTTGTTACTGTGGCAACCCTGGGGTGCCACAATATTAATATTGGATTCTCTGCAGGATTAGTCCCCAAGGATTGTGCTGCAAATGTTTCTCAAGCATAAATAAATCGGTGAATTCCATGAGGAATTATGCTTTATTGATTTAACTCATCACTGATAATTTTTCACCTCATAGTGACGGAGCAAATTTTAACCTTAATGCCCAAGACAAATTTTGGAAATCTGACCAGTGTCACTTTATGTGGTAATAACCCTGGAATGCTTGAATGGATCCCAGGGATTCTGAGATTGTTTTTTGTGACATATTGTGATAATATTCTTTGCGTTTCTTTATGAAAAAAATTGGAAATATGACAAAAATGTCACAATTCTCAAATTTGAATTTTTATGCCCTTAAACGATAGAAAATACCTAAAAGTGACACCATTCTAAAACCCTCAAAGTAGTTTTCACAATTTTCAACGTTTTATTTTTATGCCCTTAAACCAGAGGGTTATTTCTAGAGATGAGCGAACTGGTCCCGGTTCGGCTCGAGGCGGTTCGCCGAACGGGGGTCCCGTTCGAGTTCGGCTCGTCGAACGTTCGACGAACCGAACTCGAACGTATAGGCTATAATGGGAGGCAATCACAAGCACATAAAAATGCATTATAAATGTACACAAACAGTTAATAAACATTGCCATAACACTTACCGGTCCTCGCGATCCCTTCTGCACTCTGTCTCCTGCCGCTATTCCATCCGATGATCGCTGAATCCTCCCGGTGACCTGCACTGCCAGCAGAGATGCAGGACCTATCGTGACGTCAAAATAGCCATGTGACCAGTCACGTGGCTATTATCTCATTGGCTACAGACTGGTCACATGACTATGACACGTCATGTAGGACCTGCGAGTGCATCTCTCCGGTACACGTTGCACATATGTGTATCGCCGTGTACCGGCGACATGCTCTAGCACACGGTCGACTCCCCGTTCCGTTAAGGACCGGCTGACACAGCCGGTCATTAACGGAGATCACCGTTGCCATAGCAACGCAGTTAGCGGTGACGCCACCGCTAACCGCGGCTCCGGGAGCACCGTTGCTATGGTAACGCGTCTGTCAGCGTTACCGCTGTTACCGCTGACAGCCAGCAGTGATCACTCACGGAGTGAAGGCTGCACGCTGCTTCCCGATTGTAGTGAGCATTGTAGTGAGGATGGAGGTTCCCCAGCCCCAAGTGATGAGCTGGTGAACCTCATCCTCACTACAATCGTCACTACTACTACACTAGAAAGAAAGAAGACAGAAGAGCAGGATCGTGGAGGGCTGACAGGGGTAATAAAGATGGAGTCTCTAATGTGTCTGTGTATTTATTTCTATTAAAGTATTTTTTCTCTGTGTGGTGTCTTTTTTTTAACCCGTTATTGGAGATTCTTAATGGCCGGGTCAAACGTGCCTGACATTAAGAATCTCTGGCTTAATACTGGCTGGTAAAACAAAGCCAGTATTAACTCATGATTACCCAACAAGCCACCCGGCTCCAGGGCTGTTGGAAGAGTTGGATACAGCGCCAGATGATGGCGCTTCTATGAGAGCGCCATTTTCTGGGACGGCTGCGGACTGAAATCCGCAGCAGAGGCGCCCACAAACCACGGGCTAACCTGTGCTGCGGATTCCAATCCCCAGCTGCCTAGTTGTACCCGGCTGGACACAAAAATAGGGCGAAGCCCACGTCATTTGTTTTTTAATTATTTCATGAAATAAGTGAAATAATTAAAAAAAACGGGCTTCCCTATATTTTTGGTTCCCAGCCGGGTACAAATAGGCAACTGGGGGTTGGAGGCAGCCCGTGGCTGCCAGCTGTACCTGGCTAGCATACAAAAATATGGCGAAGCCCACGTCATTTTTTTGGTGGGCAAAAAACTTCTGCATACAGTCCTGGATGGAGTATGCTGAGCCTTGTAGTTCTGCAGCTGCTGTCTGCTCTTCTCCATACAGACAGACAGCAGCTGCAGAACTACAAGGCTCAGCATACTCCATCCAGGACTGTATGCAGAAGTTTTTTGCCCCCTGAAAAAATTATGTGGGCTTCGCCATATTTTTGTATGCTAGCCAGGTACAGCAGGCAGGTACGGCTGCCCCCAACCCCCAGTTGCCTATTTGTACCCGGCTGGGAACCAAAAATAAAGGGAAGCCCTTTTTTTATTATTTCATGAATTTCATGAACTAATTAGAAAACAAATGACGTAGGCTTTGCCCCATTTTTGTGTCCAGCCAGGTACAACTAGGCAGCTGGGGATTGGAATCCGCACCACCGGTTGGCCTGAGCTTTCTGGGCCCCACTGCTGCGAATTGCAGTCTGCAGCCACCTCAGAAAATGGCATTTTCATAGAAGCGCCATCTTCTGGCGCTGTATCCAACTCTTCCAGCACCTGCCTGCTATACCTGGCTAGCATACAAAAATATGGCGAAGCTCACGTCCTTTTTTTGTAGTTTTTTGGCAAAAAAAATAAAAAATGCTTCCCTGGATTTTCCATTGCCAGTGAAGGTAACACCAAGCAGTGGGGGTTAGCAGCCAGTAGCTGCTTGGATTACCCTTAGCTAGCAATACAAAAAATGCAGCGGGAGCCCATATATATTTTTTTTAATTATTTATTTAAATAACTAAAAATAAAATGGGCTTCCCTGTATTTTGATTGCTGGACATCACACTGCTGTTAAAATAAATCTTTAAAAAAATGACGTAGCGCTCCGCGGTATTTTTGATTCTCAGCGCAGATAAAGCAGACAGCTATGGGTTGCCACCCCCATCTGCCTGCCGTTACCTTGGTTGGCAATCAAAATACAGGGAAGCCCATTAATTTTTTCTATTTAAAAAATAGTTAAAAAAAAAAAATTACGTTGGGTCCCCCCATTTTTGATAGCCAGCTAGGGTAAAGCAGACGGCTGTAGCCTGAAAACCACAGCTGGCAGCTTTACCGTGGTTGGGGATCCAATGTGGAGGTCCCCTCAGGCTCTTTTTTATAATTATTTTATAAATAATAATTACACAATAAAAGTAGGGTCCCCCCCAAATTGGATCACCAGCCAAGGTAAAGCGGACAGCTGTGGTCTGGTATTCTCAGGGTGGGAAGGTCCATAGTTATTGGGCCTTCACAGCCTAAAAATAGCAGGCCGCAGGCACCCCAGACGTGGCGCATCCACTAGATGCGCCAATCCTGGCGCTTCACCCCAGCTCATCCCGTGCCCTGGTGCAGTGGCAAACGGGGTAATAAATCGGGTTGATATTAGCTGTAAAGTCACCTGAGATCAAGCCCAGCAGTTTGTGATGTCATGGCGTCTATTAGATACCCAACATCATAAACTGTCAGTACTAACAAAAAAAAAAATCGACAAAAGAAATTTATTTGAAAAAACAGTCCCCAAAACATTTCCTCTTTCACCAATTTATTGTAAGAAAAAAAATAAAGGGGTCCCACGACGACTCTGGACCGTCTAGAATATGGGGGGGAGACACTCAGGAAACGTATCCACCATTTTCTAGGAGTGCGGACCCTTCATGTGAGGAGTGTGGGTGCAATGAATCTGCACTCACTCTCCCCGGGTCCACAGCAGCAGAGTCCATGTCGTAATGGTTGCTACCAAAGCTGCAATGCCCTGCTCATGAGGTAAGGGCATGCCTAATCAGGAGAACTACTGTAGAGGAAACTCTGCTCACTGGTATATAGGTGCTCAGAGGTAATAATAGATAAAATTAGTGAGTAACCTCGGCACTCTAAATCTCCCAGACTAAGTCAGTAAGTCACAACGGATAGTAATGCAAAATCACTCTTTATTGGTCCGTATTAAGAAAAATTTTTTTTTCATAAGCATATATGTTTTTGTCCAAAACAAGTTACAAATGGCGTTTCGGCCTGAGCCTTCGTCAGATTGGACTTATCTGCATGTAATCATGAAAAATGACAATAATCAGTATCACATAAGAGTGAGAGAACAATAACATAAACTAGAACAATGTAGAGGTACAATTGGGATGCAGCAAAAAAATTGCAACACAGCAAAAAATGAAACACATGATACAAATGTCATAATACAGTACAAGGACAATATAGTAATGACAAATATGGGGTCAGAGTAGGCTTAGACAGCTCTGGTACGAAAGAGATGTCAATCATAAAGTAACATGTGCAGTAGGTGTAGAGCTACAGTATGCATGGCAGAGCTAATGGGTAGACCGACCATAGAAAAAGAACGGAGAAAAAGTGGAGAAAAAGTGGAGCATAAGAGGAGAAAAAGTGGAGAAAAAGTGGAGAAAAAGTGGAGAAAAAGTGGAGAAAAAAGTGGAGAAAAAGTGGAGAAAAAGTGGAGAAAAAGTGGAGCATAAGAGGAGAAAAAGTGGAGAAAAAGTGGAGAAAAAGTGAAGCATAAGAGGAGAAAAAGTGGAGAAAAAGTGGAGAAAAAGTGGAGAAAAAGTGGAGATTAAGAGGAGAAAAAGTGGAGAAAAAGTGGAGCATAAGAGGAGAAAAAGTGGAGAAAAAAGTGGAGAAAAAGTGGAGAAAAAGTGGAGCATAAGAGGAGAAAAAGTGGAGAAAAAAGTGGAGAAAAAGTGGAGAAAAAGTGGAGCATAAGAGGAGAAAAAGTGGAGAAAAAAGTGGAGAAAAAGTGGAGCATAAGAGGAGAAAAAGTGGAGAGAAAGTGGAGAAAAAGTGGAGCATAAGAGGAGAAAAAGTGGAGCATAAGAGGAGAAAAAGTGGAGCATAAGAGGAGAAAAAGTGGAGAAAAAGTGGAGAAAAAGTGGAGATTAAGAGGAGAAAAAGTGGAGAAAAAGTGGAGCATAAGAGGAGAAAAAGTGGAGAAAAAGTGGAGAAAAAGTGGAGCATAAGAGGAGAAAAAGTGGAGAAAAAAGTGGAGAAAAAGTGGAGCATAAGAGGAGAAAAAGTGGAGAAAAAAGTGGAGAAAAAGTGGAGAAAAAGTGGAGCATAAGAGGAGAAAAAGTGGAGAGAAAGTGGAGAAAAAGTGGAGCATAAGAGGAGAAAAAGTGGAGAAAAAGTGGCGCATAAGAGGAGAAAAAGTGGAGAAAAAGTGGAGAAAAAGTGGAGCATAAGAGGAGAAAAAGTGGAGAAAAAGTGGAGAAAAAGTGGAGCATAAGAGGAGAAAAAGTGGAGAGAAAGTGGAGAAAAAGTGGCGCATAAGAGGAGAAAAAGTGGAGAAAAAGTGGAGAAAAAGTGGAGAAAAAGTGGAGAAAAAGTGGAGCATAAGAGGAGAAAAAGTGGAGAAAAAGTGGAGAAAAAGTGGAGAAAAAATGGAGAAAAAGTGGAGCATAAGAGGAGAAAAAGTGGAGAAAAAAGTGGAGAAAAAGTGGAGCATAAGAGGAGAAAAAGTGGAGAAAAAGTGGAGAAAAAGTGGAGAAAAAGTGGAGCATAAGAGGAGAAAAAGTGGAGCATAAGAGGAGAAAAAGTGGAGAAAAAAGTGGAGAAAAAGTGGAGAAAAAGTGGAGCATAAGAGGAGAAAAAGTGGAGAAAAAGTGGAGAAAAAGTGGAGCATAAGAGGAGAAAAAGTGGAGAAAAAGTGGAGATTAAGAGGAGAAAAAGTGGAGAAAAAGTGGAGCATAAGAGGAGAAAAAGTGGAGAAAAAAGTGGAGAAAAAGTGGAGCATAAGAGGAGAAAAAGTGGAGAAAAAAGTGGAGAAAAAGTGGAGAAAAAGTGGAGCATAAGAGGAGAAAAAGTGGAGAAAAAAGTGGAGAAAAAGTGGAGAAAAAGTGGAGCATAAGAGGAGAAAAAGTGGAGAGAAAGTGGAGAAAAAGTGGAGCATAAGAGGAGAAAAAGTGGAGAAAAAGTGGAGCATAAGAGGAGAAAAAGTGGAGAAAAAGTGGAGCATAAGAGGAGAAAAAGTGGAGAAAAAAGTGGAGAAAAAGTGGAGAAAAAGTGGAGCATAAGAGGAGAAAAAGTGGAGAAAAAAGTGGAGAAAAAGTGGAGAAAAAGTGGAGCATAAGAGGAGAAAAAGTGGAGAAAAAAGTGGAGAAAAAGTGGAGCATAAGAGGAGAAAAAGTGGAGAGAAAGTGGAGAAAAAGTGGAGCATAAGAGGAGAAAAAGTGGAGAAAAAGTGGAGCATAAGAGGAGAAAAAGTGGAGAAAAAGTGGAGCATAAGAGGAGAAAAAGTGGAGAAAAAGTGGAGAAAAAGTGGAGAAAAAGTGGAGAAAAAGTGGAGAAAAAATGGAGAAAAAGTGGAGCATAAGAGGAGAAAAAGTGAAGAAAAAAGTGGAGAAAAAGTGGAGCATAAGAGGAGAAAAAGTGGAGCATAAGAGGAGAAAAAGTGGAGAAAAAGTGGAGAAAAAGTGGAGAAAAAGTGGAGCATAAGAGGAGAAAAAGTGGAGAAAAAAGTGGAGAAAAAGTGGAGAAAAAGTGGAGCATAAGAGGAGAAAAAGTGGAGAAAAAGTGGAGCATAAGAGGAGAAAAAGTGGAGAAAAAGTGGAGAAAAAGTGGAGATTAAGAGGAGAAAAAGTGGAGAAAAAGTGGAGCATAAGAGGAGGAAAAGTGGAGAAAAAAGTGGAGAAAAAGTGGAGAAAAAGTGGAGAAAAAGTGGAGCATAAGAGGAGAAAAAGTGGAGAAAAAAGTGGAGAAAAAGTGGAGCATAAGAGGAGAAAAAGTGGAGAAAAAGTGGAGCATAAGAGGAGAAAAAGTGGAGAAAAAAGTGGAGAAAAAGTGGAGAAAAAGTGGAGCATAAGAGGAGAAAAAGTGGAGAAAAAAGTGGAGAAAAAGTGGAGAAAAAGTGGAGCATAAGAGGAGAAAAAGTGGAGAAAAAAGTGGAGAAAAAGTGGAGCATAAGAGGAGAAAAAGTGGAGAAAAAGTGGAGCATAAGAGGAGAAAAAGTGGAGAAAAAAGTGGAGATTAAGAGGAGAAAAAGTGGAGAAAAAGTGGAGAAAAAGTGGAGAAAAAGTGGAGATTAAGAGGAGAAAAAGTGGAGAAAAAGTGGAGCATAAGAGGAGAAAAAGTGGAGAAAAAGTGGAGAAAAAAATGGAGAAAAAGTGGAGAAAAAGTGGAGAAAAAGTGGAGAAAAAGTGGAGAAAAAGTGGAGAAAAAGTGGAGAAAAAAAGTGGAGAAAAAGTGGAGAAAAAGTGGAGAAAAAGTGGAGAATAAGAGGAGAATAAGAGGAGAAAAAGTGGAGAAAAAGTGGAGAATAAGTGGAGAATAAGTGGAGAAAAAAAGTGGAGAAAAAGTGGAGAAAAAGTGGAGAAAAAGTGGAGAATAAGAGGAGAATAAGAGGAGAAAAAGTGGAGAAAAAGTGGAGAAAAAGTGGAGAAAAAGTGGAGCATAAGAGGAGAAAAAGTGGAGAAAAAGTGGAGCATAAGAGGAGAAAAAGTGGAGAAAAAGTGGAGAAAAAGTGGAGAAAAAAAATGGAGAAAAAGTGGGGAAAAAATGGAGAAAAAGTGGAGCACCCTTTGGTACCTTTCATGTGGCACTAAGGGGTGCTTAGCTTTGTATTTAGCCAAAAAAATGGAAAAAAAATGACGTAGGGTTCCCCCTAGTTTTGTAGCCAGCTAGGGTAAAGCAGACGGCTGCAGCCTGCAGACCACAGCTGGCAACCTCACCTTGGCTGGTAATCCAAAACTGAGGGCACCCCACGCTGTTATTTTAAATTAAATAAATAATTAAAAAAAAAACACGTCGGGGTCCCCCAAAATTGGATCACCAGCCAAGGTAAAGCAGACAGCTGGGGCCTGATATTCTCAGACTAGGGAGGTCCATGGTTATTGGAATCTCCCCAGCCTAAAAATAGCAGGCCGCAGCCGCCCCAGAAGTGGCGCATCCATTAGATGCGCCAATCCTGGTGCTTCGCCCCAGCTCATCCCGCGCCCTGGTGCGGTGGCAAACGGGGTAATATATGGGGTTAATACCAGATGTGTAATGTCACCTGGCATCAAGCCCTGGGGTTGGTGAGGTCAGGCGTCTATCAGATACCCGACATCACCAACCCAGTCAGTAATAAAAAAAATAGACGACAAACACATTTTTATTTGAAAAAACACTCCCCAAAACATTCCCTCTTTAACCAATTTATTAGAATGAAAAACAAATCCAGGTCTGGTGTAATCCAAGGGGTTGCCATGACGATCCACACTGTCCCAGTCAATGAAGAGCAGGATGTTCCCCATTGGCTGGGAGAGCAATGCAGTGACCTGAGCTAACATCAATGGGTCAGCCCAGGTCACTGCAGGGGATGACAAGTGCTGCTGTCAGCGAGGTACATTACCTGCGCTGATCTCCAGCACACTGACAGCCCCTGTCACTGAGGTCAATGACCGGCGCCTTCCCCTCAAGTATCGCGAGAGGTCCGTGACGTCACCGCTAGTCAGTCTCGGGTTGGAAGCGAGAGGTGATGTGACAAGCGGCGGCCATGGAGGACAGTGACAGCGCTGAGGTCGGGATGGCGGGACTTCATCACCGCAGGTAAGCCGAGCGGGACCGTGTGTGTGTGTGTGTGTGTGTGTGTGTGTGTGTGTGTGTGTATGTATGTATGTATGTATGTATGTGTACATGCCGCGGGCAGGAGGGGGCGGAGTGAGCCGAGCGGGAAGTGTGGGCTTCCTGCACGTAACTAGGATAAACATCGGGTTACTAACCAAAGCGCTTTGCTTGGATACCCGATGTTTATCTTGGTTACCAGCTTGTGGCAGGCTGCCAGCGATGGCTCCTGCACACTGTAGCTGTAAAAAGCCCTGCTTTTTGCTGCTAGAACCGTTCTCGAACGTATCTAGAACTATCGAGCTTTTTGCAAAAAGCTCGAGTTCTAGTTCGATCTCGAACAGCCCCAAAATCACTCGAGCCTAGAACTGGAGAACCACGAACCACGAACCGCGCTCAACTCTAGTTATTTCACACAAAATAGTTAATAAATTACATTTCCTATATGTCTACTTTACTTCAGCGCAATTTTTGAAACAACATTTTTTGGGGTTAGGAAGTTAGAAGGGTTCAAAGTTCATCAGCAATTTCCCATTTTTTCAACAAAATTTACAAAATTTTTTTAGGGACCACGTCACATTTGAAGTGACTCTGAGAGGCCGAGGTGACAGAAAATACCTATAAATGACACCATTCTAAAACCTGCACCCCTGAACCTGCTCAAAACCACATCCAGGAAGTTTATTAACCCTTCAAGTGATTCACAAGAATTAATTGAAAGTGGAAGGAAAAAAAATAAATTTACATTTTTACCTATAAATGTTGCTCTAGCCCCAATTCATTTACTGTTAAAAGAAATAACACAATGGACTTCAAAATGTTTTACATAATTTCTTCTGAGCGCGTTGATACCCCACATGAGGTCATCATAAACCTCTGCTTGGACAAACGGAAGGGAAGGAGCAATATTTGAATTTCTGAACACAAATTTGGCTGAAATAAATTGCGAGCACCATGTCTAATTTGCAGGGCTCCTAAGGTATTTAAACAGAAGAAACCTCCTGCAAGTGACCCCATTTTGGAAACTAGGCCCCGCAAGGATTTTATGCAGGGGTATAGTGAGCATTTTTAACCCACAGGTACTTCATAGAATTTGATAACATTAGGTTGTCATTATGAGAATTTTATTTATTTTTTTTCATAAAAATGTTGCTTTAGCCTCAAATTTCTCACTTTTGCAAGAGGTAACACCAAAAAGTGGACCTCAGTATTTGTTACCCACTTTATTTTAAAGTGGCGATACCCCACATGTAGTAAAAAAGTTGTGTTTGGATAAACAGTAAGGGCTTGGAAAAGATGGAGTGATATTTCAATTTTGGATCAAAAATTTGGCTGAAACAGGTTGCAGGTACCATGTCAAATTTGCAGGGCCCCTAAGGTACCTAAATAGCAGAAAGCTCCCACAAATTACCCCATTTTGGAAAGTAGACCCATCAAGGATTTTATCCAGGGGTGTAGTGAACATTTTGATCGCATAGATTCTTCACAAAATTTGATAACATTATATCGTCATATTGAGAATTTTCACAAAAATGTTGCGTTAGCCCCAAATTTCATAAGTTTGCAAGTGGTACCACAAAACGTGGACCGAAAGGTGTGTTAACCACTTTCTTGTCAGCTCGGCGATACCCCACATGTAGTCAAAACATGATGCATCAACTGTGGCAGCAGCGACAAGCAGTATGCCATGAGGTATACACTGGGCCAACATGATGTGGTGGTGAGGCAAATCGTGGTTGCAGAGTGGGCACAGATGAAGGAACTCTGCACCTTTTGCAGAGTTTCGAAATGGTTACTAAGATGGTTAGCGATGACGATTCCATCATCAGCATCACTATTCCGATCATCTATAGTTAAAACCAGAAGTTTCCATCCACTCTCGAAAAAGACACATCTGCATGTTATTCTCACTATCTGACAGGAAATCAGAATAAACCTTTACCATTTCAGGTGAATTAGGAACCAAAATGATTTATATTTGCCAAATGGCAGAATAATGAGAGAGAATGTTTTAAGGCATTTTTATTACTTTCTGCCAAGTCAAAAGTTTACATACATTTCATTAGCATTTGGTACCATTGCCCTAACCCCTTCAGACCCAGGGCACTTTCCGTTTTTTTTTTGCTCCCCTTCTTCCGAGAGCCGTAACTTTTTTATTTTTCCATCAATCTTGCCATATGAGGGCTTGTTTTTTGCGGGATAAGTTGTACTTTTAAATGAAACCATAAGTTTTACCATATACTGTACTGGAAAACAGCAAAAAAATTCCAAGTGTGGAAAAACTGCAAAAAAAGTGTGATCGCACAATAGTTTTTGGGATATTTTATTCACCATGTTTACTATATGGTAAAATTCATGTGTTGTTGTGATGCCTGGGGTTGGTGCGAGTTTGTAGACACCAAACATGTATAGGTTTACTTGTATCTAAGGGGTTAAAAAAATTCACAAGCTTGTCTAGTAAAAGTGGCGTTTTTTTTTGCGCCATTTTCCAAAACCCGTAGAGTTCTCATTTTTTGGGATCTTTTTCTCAGTGATGGCTTATTTTTTGCATCTTGAGCTGACATTTTTAATGGTACAATTTTTGCGCAGATGCTATGTTTTGATCGCCTAGTATTGCATTTTGCGTAAAACTTGCGGCGACCAAAAAAGGTAATTTTGCATTTGGAATTTTTTTTGCTGCTACGCCATTTACCAATCAGATTAATTGATTTTATATTTTGATAGATCGGGCATTTCTGAACACGGCGATACCAAATATGTGTATATTTTTTATTTTTTTAACCCTTTAATTTTCAATGGGGTGAAAGGGGGGTAATTTGAACTTTTAGATTTTGTTTTTTTTTATTTTTGAAAACTTTTTTTTTTACTTTTTTTTTAATTTTACTAGTCCCCCTAGGGGGCTATATGGATCAACAATGTGATAGCTCTGCCCTATCTGCTGATCACAGCTGCACAGCTATAAACAGCAGATATGCTCACTTTCTGCTTCACTCGGCTCCGGGCCGAGTGAAACCGAAAGTGACTCATGTTACTTACAGGCGTCATCACATGACCCTGTGCTACCATGGCAACCACCGAAAGTCACGTGATCACACAAGTGACTTCCTGTGGGGCGGCGGTAAGTGAAAGTATAGGCTGCGCGCATATACATCTCGCTGCCAGAATTTGGCAGCGATATGTAAGGGGTTAAAAGTTGCAGGTGGAAGCGATTCCACTTGTAACTTGCAGGCGCACATGTCAGCTGTTAAAAAAGTGCGTGGATCGCCGTGTCCTGCCCACGGCAGGGGACGGGGATTAAATTAACCTCACACGATCCATGACGGATAGATCCGTCATGGGTCATGAAGGAGTTAAACTGTATAACTTGGATGAAACGTTTTGGATATCTTTCCACAAGCTTCTCACAATAGTTGGTAGGAATTTGGGCCCATTCCTCCTGACAGAACTGATGTAACTGAGCCATGTTCGTAGGTCGCCTTGCTCGCATCTGCCTTTTCAGCTTTGCCCATAAATTTTCAATAGGATTGAGATCAGGGTTTTATAATGGCCACTCCAAAACATTGACTTTCTTAACCTTAAGCAACTTTGTAACCAGTTTGCCAGTATGCTTCAGGGCATTGTCTATTTCGAAGACTCATTTCCACCCAAGCTTTAAGTTCCTGGTTGATGTCTGTTGCTACATAATCTTCTTTCCTCATGATGCCATCTATTTTGGGAAGTGCACAAGTCCCTCCTGCAGCAAAACAACCCCACAACATGATGCTGCCACCCTTTTGTTTCACAGCTGGGATGGTATTCATAGGCTTCAAAGCTTCTCCCTTTTTCCTCCAAATGCTATGATGGTCATTATGGCCAAACACTTCAATTTTAGTTTCATCAGACCACAGGATGTCTCCAAAAATTAAGGTCTTTTGTTCCAGTGTGCATTTACAATCCTTAATCTGGCTTTTTTAGAGTAATGGCTTCTTCTTGGTAGAGTGGCCTTTCAGCCCATGTTGATATAGTACTCGGTTCACTGTGGATAATGACACAATCTTACCAGCTTCCACCAGCATCTTCACAAGGTCTTTTGCTTTTGTTCTGGGGTTGATATGAACAAAAGCACATTCATTTGTAGTAAACAGAACCCATCTCCTTCCTGAGCGGTATTTTGGCTGGACATTTCCATCTTGTTTGTACTTACATAAACATTACAGTTCAAAAGTTCAAGGTCACTTAGATATTTCCTTATTTTTGAAAGGAAAGCACATTTTTTTCAATGAAGCTAACATTAAATTAAACAGAAATACACTCCATACATTGTTAATGTGGTAAATGACTATTCTAGCTGCAAACGTCTGGTTTTTAATACAATATCTACATAGGTGTATAGAGGCCCATTTCTAACAACAACTACTCCAGTGTTCTAAAGGTACATTGTGTTTGCCAACTGTGTTAAAAGGCTAATGGATGTTTATAAATCCCTTGAAAACCCTTTTGCAAGAATCTTAGAACAGCTGAAAACAGTTTTGCTGATAAGAGAAGCTATAAAACTGATCTTCCTTTGAGCTAGTTGAGAATCTGGAGCATTACATTTGTTGGTTCCATTAAACTCTCAAAATGGCCAGAAAAGAGAACTTTCATGTGAAACTCAACAGTCTATTCTTGTCCTTAGAAATGAAGGCTATTCCATGTGAGAAATTGACAAGAAACTGAAGATTTCCTACAACGGTGTGTACTACTCCCTTCAGAGGAGAGCACAAACAGGCTCTAACCAGATGAGAAAACTATACCTCATGACCATCATTTATCATAATATAAGGCACGGATGCCCACAATGGGGCAGAACACGTGCCTAGCACATACTCCTATGCAATATCAAAAAACAAAGAGGACCGGAGTAATAAATGGTGCAAAACAATGACAAATTTTATTAAATATGTGAGATAAACAAGACACAAAAAAGAAAAAATGGCCATATAAAACACCATAAAATACACAGGATGGGGGGATAAGAGTGAACAATAACCCCAGGGGAAAAGGCATCAGCATATGCAGAGACAATCAGGGTTGGTATAGGAACTAACAAAAGAGGTTTCACTATACAGTACTTTAGATAGAATGTCAGTACATTATCCTGACTAGCAGCTGTTACAGACAAAATTTTTAACATAGCAGCATGTAATAAATGAATAATCATAAAGTGCTGAGTGCATAAGTGGATACAGTGCAAATATAGCAGCATACAGTAATTATAAAGTGCCAAGTGCAAACAAGAAATAAATTATGAAGCTGCTATAAGCACAATATGTATGTGGAATCCACTCTGTCACATGCCATAGACACAATACAATACATAGCAATGTACAGAAAGCTGCTTGCAAAAGTGCTGAGTGCGAGGAAAAGCCAGAATCCCAAGTTAAGGGACCCCCCCATAGGAAAAAGCCCCCTAAAACCTCCAACGTACGTTTCCCAGAGTCAAATACTGCCCCTGTGGACATTGCTTCATCAGGGAGGGAAGTATGAAGCGGTGAAGCGGTGTCCACAGGGGCAGTATTTGACTCTGCGAAACGTACGTTGGAGGTTTTAGGGGGCTTTTTCCTATGGGGGGTCCCCTTAACTGGGGATTCTGGCTTTTCCTCGCACTCAGAACTTTTGCAAGCAGCTTTCTGTACATTGCTATGTATTGTATTGTGTCTATGGCATGTGACAGAGTGGATTCCACATACATATTGTGCTTATAGCAGCTTCATAATTTATTTCTTGTTTGCACTTGGCACTTTATAATTACTGTATGCTGCTATATTTGCACTGTATCCACTTATGCACTCAGCACTTTATGATTATTCATTTATTACATGCTGCTATGTTAAAAATTTTGTCTGTCACAGCTGCTAGTCAGGATAATGTACTGACATTCTATCTAAAGTACTGAATAGTGAAACCTCTTTTGTTAGTTCCTATACCAACCCTGATTGTCTCTGCATATGCTGCTGCCTTTTCCCCTGGGGTTATTGTTCACTCTTATCCCCCCATCCTGTGTATTTTATGGTGTTTTATATGGCCATTTTTTCTTTTTTGTGTCATGTTTATCTCACATATTTAATAAAATTTGACATTGTTTTGCACCATTTATTACTCTGGTCCTCTTTGTTTTTTGATAGGCTCTAACCAGAGTAGAAAGAGACGTGCGAGTCCCCGCTGCACAACTGAGCAACAAGACAAGTACATTAGAGTTCTAGTTTGAGAATTCGATGACTCACAGGTCCTCAATGGAAGCTTCATTAAATAGTACCCGCAAAATGCCAGTGGCATTGTCTACAGTGAAGAGGTTACTCCGAGATGCTGGCCTTCAGGGCAGAGTGGCAAAGAAAAAGCCATATCTGAGACTGGCTAATAAAAGGAAAAGATTAATATGGGCAAAAGAACTCAGACATTGGACAGAGGAAGATTGGAAAAAAGTGTTATGGATAGACGAATCGAAGTTTGAGGTGTTTGGATCACACAGAAGAATATTTGTGATACGCAGAACTGAAAAGATGCTGGAAGAATGCCTGACGCCATCTGTCAAGCATGGTGGAGGTATTGTGATGGTCTGGGGTTGCTCTGGTGCTGGTAAAGTTGGAGATTTGTAGAAGGTAAAAGGGATTTTGAATAAGGAAGGCTATCGCTCCATTTTGCAACGCCATGCCATACCCTGTGGACAGCGCTTAATTGGAGCCAATTTTATTCTACAACAGGACAATGACCCAAAGCACACCTCCAAATTATGCATGAACTATTTAGGGAAGAAGCAGACAGCTGGTATTCTATCTGTAATGGAGTGGCCAGCCCAGTCACCAGATCTCAACCCTATTGAGGTGTTGTGGGAGCAGCTTGATCGTATGGTACGCAAAAAGTGCCCATCAAGCCAATCCAACTTGTGGGAGGGGGGAAGCATGGGGTGAAATATCTCCAGTTTACCTCCGCAAATTAACAGCTAGAATGCCAAAGGTCTGCAAAGCTGGAATTGCTGCAAAGGAGCATTCTGTGATGAAAGCAAAGTTTGAAGGAGAAAATTATTATTTCAAGTAAATATCATTATTTCTAACCAAGTCAATATCTGGACGATATTTTCTATTCATTATGCAACTCATTTGATAAATAAAAGTATGATTTTTTTATGGAAAAGACAAAATTATCTGGGTGACCCCAAACTTTTGAACTGTAGTGTAAATGTTTGTACAGATAAATTAGGCACCTTCAAGTATCTGGAAATTTCACCCATGGGTGAACCAGACTTGTGTAAGTCCACAATTCTCTTCCTGAGATCTTGGCTGATTTCTTTTGACTTTTCCATGATGCTACACAAAGAAGCAGTGTGTTCAGGTGTGCATTAAAATACATCCACAGGTGTGTCTCTAATTAACTCAGATGCTGCCAATAAACCAGATCAGAAGCTTCCAAAGAAGCATATGGGCTGTCATATATTGTTTAAAGGCATTATACTCTTAGTGAATGTAATATTTTGACTTTGCAGAAAGTATTAAAAATGCCTTAAAACATTCTCTCTCTCTCTCTCTCTCATTATTCTGTCATGTGGCAGATATAAATAATTGTAGTAATGATAATTGACCTAAAATGGGAAAGGTTTATTCTAATTTCATGTCAGATAGTGAGAAAAACATGCAGATGTGTCTTTTTAACTAGTGTATATAAACGTAAAACTTAAACATTGATTAAATTAATTTATTTAATTTACTTTGTAGCCTTTTGCTGCAATTACTGCTGCAAGTGTTTTGGGCTATGTCTCTACCAGCTTTACATTTCTAGAGGCTGACATTTTTGCCCATTCTTCTTTGAAATTAGCTTTAGCTCAGTGAGATTGGATGGAGGCGTCTGTGAACAGCAGTTTAAAAGTCTTGTCACAGACTCTCAATGAGATTTATGTCTGGACTGGGACTAGGTCATTCATATACATGAATCTGCTTTGATCTAAATCCTAAAGGAATTTCACTGTATAACAATACTATGTATATTTTGGAAATCTATTCAATTCGCCGAAAATATATATCTTAAAATATACTTTTTAATTATTTCCTTTAAAACGACTATACCAGTCACAACAATTTAAACAAACAGTACACAAGTTATCATTATGTACTGTTTGTTTAAATTGTTGTGTCAGGTATATTAGTTTGATCTAAATCTTCCATTGTAATTCTGGCAGTATATTTAGGGTTGTTGTCCTGTTGGAAAGTGAATCTGCACCCCAATTTCAAACCTTCTGCAGCCTCTAACAGGTTTTCTGCTAGGATTGCCCTGTATTCAGCTACATCCATCTTCCAATCAACTCTGACCAGTATTCCCTGCCCCTGCTGAAGAAAATCCTCCCCACAGCATGCTGCTGCTACCACCAGGTTTGACAGTGGGGATGGTGTTATCAGGGGGATGTGTAGAATTAATTTTGTCACATCTAGCATTTTGCATTTATCACAAAAAGTTCCACTTTGGTCCCATCTGACCTCATTCGACCTGTCAGAACATATTCTGCAGTAAACATGACTATTGACCATAGATAAAAATCAGTAAGTTCTCATTTGAAATTCCCTATACAACTATTAATATACATTTTTTTATATATAATTGATCTGTTAGCCGGCCTCAAGCACAGCTCAGCTTCTCTGGACTCTGCTGCTGTGCCTCCACAATTGTTATTTTAAGCTCCTTTATGGCACAATAAAGCAGAGTAAAGCACAGCTGAGCTACGCTTGATCTCTACTAACGTTTCAGTGCTGTAAAACCACAAATACTGCTCTATAGATGCCATACATAAGATGGAAAGGGTGATTTTTTTTTTCTTCTAATCACATCTATGGATCAACATTTCCATTTTCATAATATTGATCAATTAATTACCGTAGCATCAGGCAAAGCTCAGTGGTGCTGCACATGACTCTGCTATGGCTCCACAACTAAGCTGGAAATAACCATTGTGGAAGCACAGCAGGGCTGAGTGCAGCAGAGCTGAGCTGTGCTTAATTCCTGCTAATATATCAGTGCCGTATAACCATACATGTAATATTTTGCATAACATAAAATGGTATTGACAGTAGTGTATAGTGGCATACAGGGAACAGATTTCCTTAAGGATACGGCAAATATCAGTGGTGGTGGGACAGCGGAGCTGAGTTTAGAGGAACTATCTGACAGGTGAAAGAGCATGTGCAGCAGAAAGACATGTTAAAAAGTAATGGCTGCCTGGGAAAATTATTTTTAGCAGAGAAATGGAGACCAACAATTGAGATTTCTGAATCTGGATGCACAGAGGGGCGGAAGGAGATGACAAAGGTGCATGAAGGAACCTTTCAAATGGGTTCTGTATATTAATGATAGTTAGGCAGATACTGTGATTTCTAAAAATAAAAACCCTTTATAACAACTTCTTGGAAATTAATTTCTTAAATCCATCCAGTATTGCTTTATTCCTAACCGTGTAGACAACAGGATTCAATATAGGTGTAAGATATGTGAAGGTCATCACAAATACCTTGTCCTTATCCAAATAATAAGCCTCAGCTGGCCGAAAATACATAAACCCAAGGCAGCCATATTCAACTATGACAAGAGTGAGGTGGGATGAACAGGTAGAAAAGGCCTTCTTTCTACCCTCTGTGGTACGGATTTTCAGTACGGCATTAATAATATAGATATAGTTTGTAACTAGAATAATAAGTGGAATAGTGAAAATGCCAATTCCAAGGAGGAAGACGGTGGCTTCCGAAATCTTATAAAATCTGTGACCGTGACACGTCAAAAGTAATACCTGTCCCATATCACAAAAGAAATGTTCGATCTGAGGAGTCTGACAAATGGGGAGTCTGAAGATGAAATAAACTATTATAAATGATATTAAGGAGCAAAGGAACAAAGCTAAAGCTAGAAACTTTAAGCAAGTCTCCAGACCCATTATAGTTGTGTAATGCAAAGGATGACCTATGGCAACATAGCGGTCATATGCCATTATTGTCATAATTGTTATTTGGACTTCTCCTAACATAGAAAAAAAGAACATTTGAGTGACACAGTTACGAAATAATATACTGGGAGTCGTAGCTAACAGATTGTACAGAATCTGTGGGACTATGGAGGTAAGATAACATACGTCCAGGCAGGACAAGAAAAAAACAAAAAAATACATGGGCGTATGAAGCCGAGAGTCATATTTTATGGCCAGCAACATAAATATATTCCCACAGATTATAACTAAGTAGAGGAAAAGGAAAATAATAGCGAGGAGGACGGAATATCTGGAGGATTTTGTGAACACCAGAAAGATGAACTCTGTCACTATCACTTCTGTCTCATTAAGGATTTCCATATGCTTCAACAGAATTAAATATAAAGAAGGTTTAATGCCTGAAAAACAGGAGAATATGTTTTAGTATTTGAATTCTTCTGTATTACAAAGCTAAAGCATCATGATTAATGGTCGGTGTCACGGCATATAGGAAGCTTAACAGACAGCAAAGCATAGTGTGAGGGCTGCAATATTAATACAAGTGGATAATTGTATACCGGAGAATATTATACAAACACTTATTAAACCCTGTAATCTATAAGTTGATGCATATAAATAATTACCTGTACAGAAAAAGGTGTTTAAATACATATCTGTATCCATATACTGTATATATACAGTGCAGACCAAACGTTTGGACACACCTTCTCATTCAAAGAGTTTTCTTTATTTTCAGGACTCTGAACATTGTAGATTCACATTAAAGGCATCAAAACTATGAATTAAAACATGTGGAATGAAATACTTAAAAAAGTGTGCAACAACTGAAAATATGTCTTATATTCTAGGTTCTTCAAAGTAGCCACCTTTTGCTTTCATTACTACTTTGCACACTCTTGGCATTCTCTTGATGAGCTTCAAGAGGTAGTCACCGAAAATGGTTTTCCAACAGTCTTGAAGGAGTTCCCAGAGATGCTTAACACTTGTTGGCCCTTTTGCCTTCACTCTGCGGTCCAGCTCATCCCAAACCATCTCGATTGGGTTCAGGTCTGCTGACTGTGGAGGCCAGGTCATCTGGCGTAGCACCCTATCCCTCTCCTTCTTAGTCAAATAGCCCTTACACAGCCTGGAGGTGTGTTTCGGGTCATTGTCCTGTTGAAAAATAAATGATGGTCCAACTAAACGCAAACCGGATGGAATAGCATGCCGCTGTAAGATGCTGTGGTAGGCATGCTGATTCTGTATGCCTTCAATTTTGAATAAATCCTCAACAGTGTCACCAGCAAAAACAACCACACCATCACACCTCCTCCTCCATGCTTCACGGTGGGAACCAGCCATGTAGAGTCCATCCGTTCACCTTTCTACAAAGTCACGGTGGTTGGATCCAAAGCTCTCAAATTTGGACTCATCAGACCAAAGCACAGATTTCCACTGATCTAATGTCCATTCCTTGTGCTCTCTTCTGCTTGTTGCCTGTCCTTACCAGTGGTTTCCTAGCAGCTATTTTACCATGAAGGCCTGCTGCACAAAGTCTCCTCTTATCCTCTTAACAGTTGTTCTAGAGATGAGAAGGTGTGTCCAAACTTTTGGTCTGTACTATATATACAGTCTGGGCCAGAAATATTTGGACAGTGACACAAGTTTTGTTATTTTAGCTGTTTACAAAAACATGTTCAGAAATACAATTATATATATAATATGGGCTGAAAGTGCACACTCCCAGCTGCAATATGAGAGTTTTCACATCCAAATCGGAGAAAGAGTTTAGGAATCATAGCTCTGTAATGCATAGCCTCCTCTTTTTCAAGGGACCAAACGTAATTGGACAAGGGACTCTAAGGGCTGCAATTAACTCTGAAGGTGTTTCCCTCGTTAACCTGTAATCAATGAAGTAGTTAAAAGGTCTGGGGTTGATTACAGTGTGTGGTTTTGCATTTGGAAGCTGTTGCTGTGACCAGACAACATGCGGTCTAAGGAACTCTCAATTGAGGTGAAGCAGAACATCCTGAGGCTGAAAAAAAAGAAAAAATCCATCAGAGAGATAGCAGACATGCTTGGAGTAGCAAAATCAACAGTCGGGTACATTCTGAGAAAAAAGGAATTGACTGGTGAGCTTGGGAACTCAAAAAGGCCTGGGCGTCCACGGATGACAACAGTGGTGGATGATCTCCGCATACTTTCTTTGGTGAAGAAGAACCCGTTCACAACATCAACTGAAGTCCAGAACACTCTCAGTGAAGTAGGTGTATCTGTCTCTAAGTCAACAGTAAAGAGAGGACTCCATGAAAGTAAATACAAAGGGTTCACATCTAGATGCAAACCATTCATCAATTCCAAAAATAGACAGGCCAGAGTTAAATTTGCTGAAAAACACCTCATGAAGCCAACTCAGTTCTGGAAAAGTATTCTATGGACAGATGAGACAAAGATCAACCTGTACCAGAATGATGGGAAGAAAAAAGTTTGGAGAAAAAAGGGAACGGCACATGATCCAAGGCACACCACATCCTCTGTAAAACATGGTGGAGGCAACGTGATGGCATGGGCATGCATGGCTTTCAATGGCACTGGGTCACTTGTGTTTATTGAGGACATAACAGCAGACAAGAGTAGCCGGATGAATTCTGAAGTGTACTGGGATATACTTTCAGCCCAGATTCAGCCAAATGCCGCAAAGTTGATCGGACGGCGCTTCATAGTACAGATGGACAATGATCCCAAGCATACAGCCAAAGCTACCCAGGAGTTCATGAGTGCAAAAAAGTGGAACATTCTGCAATGGCCAAGTCAATCACCAGATCTTAACCCAATTGAGCATGCATTTCACTTGCTCAAATCCAGACTTAAGACGGAAAGACCCACAAACAAGCAAGACCTGAAGGCTGCGGCTGTAAAGGCCTGGCAAAGCATTAAGAAGGAGGAAACCCAGCGTTTGGTGATGTCCATGGGTTCCAGACTTAAGGCAGTGATTGCCTCCAAAGGATTCGCAACAAAATATTGAAAATAAAAATATTTTGTTTGGGTTTGGTTTATTTGTCCAATTACTTTTGACCTCCTAAAATGTGAAGTGTTTGTAAAGAAATGTGTACAATTCCTACAATTTCTATCAGATATTTTTGTTCAAACCTTCAAATTAAACGTTACAATCTGCACTTGAATTCTGTTGTAGAGGTTTCATTTCAAATCCAATGTGGTGGCATGCAGAGCCCAACTCGCGAAAATTGTGTCACTGTCCAAATATTTCTGGACCTAACTGTATATATATATATATATATATATATATATAATATATATATATATACATATATATATATATATATATATATATATATATATATATATATGAATGATATAATAAAAGGCTGAGAGCACTCCCAATAGTGTGAATAGGTAATGTATCTGATCATGATATGTTGACAGAAAAGAAAGGAACAGCTGTATATCTATTATCTATCTATCTATTTATCTAGGAACAGCTGCACACTGAAATACCAAGATTTTAAACTGCTGAAAAGATCTAAAATGTACTTAATTTTTTAAAATCTTTTTGTGGTGTTTCGCATATAAAAATGGCCATTTCCGTACCTGCCCAGTAGCCATAGATATACAGTATAACACAAAAGTGAGTACACTCCTCACATTTTTGTAAATATTTTATTATATCTTTACATGGAACAACATTGATGATATGACACTTTGATACAATGAAAAAAAGGAGCCAGCACGATCTGAAATTGGCATGCATCATATAAAAAGTGAAAATTCACAGATTTATTCCAACTGTACTATAATAAAAAAATGAGATTTTTAGCAAATAATTGATCAATTTTTTGAGCCACCCCTGCCAACGTCACGGCAAATCTCAATAGGGGGTTCCTACTCTACATTCTGTATTTCATGTGCCATGCGGCCTCCTAGATAAAGTTAAAAGCAGAACCATAATGGAGCACACATACCTGTAACCTGTATATAGCCGCTTCTATGTTGCAAAAAAGGCACTTGTGGATAGAGACCAGCCCAGGTCCCAGCATGTGGAGCAAGCTCTACACATACCAGGACTATATCAGAACTGATCCTCCCAGTGCCAAACAGCAACCATTGATAAAGGCGGACCAGATCCAAGATGGTGCCTAATTAGCAATGCCTGTGGAAAGGGGTGAGGTAACTGAATCTGAACAGCTACCAACAGGAGGAATACATTGCAAACCAAAATCAGGCGTGCATGGTATGGTGTTGGTCAGTCACCAGAATTGTAGCATAACTACGGTCAAAACAAAGACAAAAAGGAGCCAGCACGATCTGAAATTGGCATGCATCATATAAAAAGTGAAAATTCACAGATTTATTCCAACTGTACTGTAATATAAATGAGATTTTTAGCAAATAATTGATCAATTCTTTGAGCCACCCCTGCCAACGTCACGGCAAATCTCAATAGGGGGGTCCGCCTTTATCAATGGTTGCTCTCTGGCACTGGGAGGGTCAGTTCTGATATAGTCCTGGTATGTGTAGAGCTTGCTCCACATGCTGGGACCGGGGCTGGCCTCTATCCACAATTGCCTCTTTTGCAACATAGAAGCAGTTATATATACAGGTTACAGGTATGTGTGCTCCATTATGGTTCTGCTTTTAACTTTATCTAGGAGGCCGCATGGCACATGAAATACAGAATATAGAGTAGGACCCCCCTATTGAGATTTGCCGTGACGTTGGCAGGGGTGGCTCAAAGAATTGATCAATTATTTGCTAAAAATCTCATTTATATTACAGTACAGTTGGAATAAATCTGTGAATTTGCACTTTTTATATGATGCATGCCATTTTCAGATCGTGCTGGCTCCCTTCTCTCTCTGTTTGGTTGTAGTTATGCTACAAATGTCTGGTGGCTGGTCACCACCATGCTATGCACGCCTGATCTTGGTTTGCAATATATTCCTCCTGTTGGTAGCTGTACACATTCAGTTGCCTCACCCTTTCCACAGGCATTGGTAATTAAGCACCATACTTGGATCTGGTCCGCCTTTATCAATGGTTGCTCTCTGGCACTGGGAGGGTCAGTTCTGATATAGTCCTGGTATGTGTAGAGCTTGCTCCACATGCTGGGACCGGGGCTGGCCTCTATCCACAATTGCCTCTTTTGCAACATAGAAGCAGTTATATATACAGGTTACAGGTATGTGTGCTCCATTATGGTTCTGCTTTTAACTTTATCTAGGAGGCCGCATGGCACATGAAATACAGAATATAGAGTAGGACCCCCCTATTGAGATTTGCCGTGACGTTGGCAGGGGTGGCTCAAAGAATTGATCAATTATTTGCTAAAAATCTCATTTATATTACAGTACAGTTGGAATAAATCTGTGAATTTGCACTTTTTATATGATGCATGCCATTTTCAGATCGTGCTGGCTCCCTTCTCTCTCTGTTTGGTTGTAGTTATGCTACAAATGTCTGGTGGCTGGTCACCACCATGCTATGCACGCCTGATCTTGGTTTGCAATATATTCCTCCTGTTGGTAGCTGTACACATTCAGTTGCCTCACCCTTTCCACAGGCATTGGTAATTAAGCACCATACTTGGATCTGGTCCGCCTTTATCAATGGTTGCTCTCTGGCACTGGGAGGGTCAGTTCTGATATAGTCCTGGTATGTGTAGAGCTTGCTCCACATGCTGGGACCTGGGCTGGCCTCCATCCACAATTGCCTCTTTTGCAACATAGAAGCGGTTATATATACAGGTTACAGGTATGTGTGCTCCATTATGGTTCTGCTTTTAACTTTATCTAGGAGGCCGCATGGCACATGAAAAACAGAATATAGAGTAGGACCCCCCTATTGAGATTTGCCGTGACGTTGGCAGGGGTGGCTCAAAAAATTGATCAATTATTTGCTAAAAATCTCATTTATATTACAGTACAGTTGGAATAAATCTGTGAATTTGCACTTTTTATATGATGCATGCCATTTTCAGATCGTGCTGGCTCCCTTCTCTCACTTTGATACAATGTACAGTAGTCAGTGTGCGCCTTGTATAACAGTGTAAATTTGGTGCCCTCTAAATAACTCAACACACAGCCATTAAAGTCTAAACCGTTGGCAACAAAAGTGAGTACACCCCTAAGCGGCACCAATTTTCTAATTGAATATATTTCTTAAGATGCTATTGGCATACATCTCTCATCAGATGTCACTAATAACCCATCAAATCCACAAGGCAATGAAATCAAACCATAGATGTGCAGAATTTAGGCTATGTGTAGTAAGAAATGACACTGGGAAAAAGTATTGAATACATGAAGAATGAGAGATGCAAAAAGCCATCGAAAATTATAACACCAGCCGAAATCCATCAGTAATTAGAAAGAAATGTGGCCACTTAATGAAAAATATCAGCTGGTTCAACCTATAAAAAAAGGTAGAGACCAAGACTAAAAAGATAACGGTAGCAATACTAGTGCAAAAACATTGTTTAATATTTACTTTCAGATGATATATCTCCACAGAATTATTTTTCCAAAATGTTTTTTTTCAGATCAGGAAAAAATACTTCAAATCAGACACTTACTATTATAGTATGATTTTTCTGTTCACAATGTGCAGGTTAGGTTACAGAGTATCATCAACCTTGAGATAAGATGATCAGTAAAACTCTGTAGAACACCTGGGACTTTGAATTTAGATGGACGTGATAAGAGTCAAAGGTACAGGGCAGTGAGCGCAGGAAAGTGCTGACCCACCCTCCCCTGCTGCCCCTGTAACCAGATACAGTAGATTAAATAAACTGTGTGTTCCCGGGTGGCCAGCTCCCTTTGCTAACCACTGTCCCTACACTAGAAAACACAATTACTTTTAATAAATCTCTAGTGTTTATTTACTAAAAACTGAGGGCACTTGGCTTTTAACATATTGTGGTCAATTTTTGGTATATAGTGAAATAGTCAGTGATGAGAGGGAAATTTAATTATTTTGACATTCCATCAATTTTAAAAGGTTTATTCCTAGGTTATGCCAGAACACATAGAAAATGCAATATGAGAGATGGTCAATTGTGTGTGTCGGGAGGAGGGTTTACAGTAAAGGGGCGATACACGGTAGCGATAACGGTACAGATATCGCTAGCGTGCGTACCCGCCCCCAATGTTTGTGCGACACGGGCATATCGCTGCCCGTCGCGCAGAAAATCGCGCTTCCCCGTCACACGGCTTACCTGCCTTGTGACGTCGCTCTGGCCGGCGATCGCCTTCTTTCTAAGGGGGCGGGTCGTGCGGCGTCACAGCGACGTCACACGGCAGGCGGCCAATAGAAGCATAGGGGCGGAGATGAGCGGGACGTAAACATCCCGCCCATCTCCTCCTTCCGCATTGCCGATGGAGGCAGGTAAGGAGATGTTCCTCGCTCCTGCAGTGTCACACACAGCGATGTGTGCTGCCGAAGAAACAAGGAACAACATCGCTAATGAGAAGTAAACGATTTTTTGTTTTAGGACGACCTCTCCGCGGCAATCAATTTTGGCCGCTTTTGCGATCTTTTTAGGTCGCACATAAGTGTCAAACGCTGCAATATCGTTAATGACGCCGGATGTGTGTCACTAACAATGTGACCCCGACGATAAAACATTAACGATATCGTAGCGTGTAAAGCCCCCTTAAGTCTCAGTTTAGCTCTTCTTAACCAGACCATTGGAAAACCAATCCATGACACTTTGCTGAAATTTTTTAGGGCATCTATGATGATCTGGCTACAAAACAGAGCCACCAGCTCCTCTGTAAGGCCTGTTTCACACGTCAGTGAAAGACACAGACGTTTTTCACTGACGTGTTAAAAATGCATATGTCCCTCCGTGTGCCGTGATTCATGGCACACTTGGGTTATCCATATGCTATCCGTGATCTGTCATCCATGATAGCACATGGAGATAAACTCACTTGTTTCCGCTCCTGCTGTCTGTTTTGCTGAATTTTTCTACGCTGCAGTGTTTCTGGCCGCCGCTGACCCCCGCTGCATCTACTTCTGGGTCGCGGTGCCGTGTATAAATGCATATGTGACGCCCTGGCAAAACCAGGTAGTCACAGTTAGGCCCCCGCATAACACCGCTCCCTCACTAGGAAACTCAAATCCAACCAGAAAACACTAGTCACCCCCCCTTAGGGAAAGACAGACTCACCAGTGGGCGTGGCCAGGCGGTTGGGACATGCCCACCCAGGGGTCCAGACAGCCAGGGGCGGGAAAACAGTCAGTTTTAGTCTGAGTTCCGTTTGGAGAGGAGTGTGAGCTGGAGCTAAGGGTAGCTCCAGCAAGGAAAGTTCAAGTGGAGCAGCACCCGGGTAGGAGCCCTGGTGCCACTGGCTAGGAGGCAGACGGTGGTCTCTGTCAGCAAGAGACGGGAAGACGGCTCGGCAGAACCGAGGTGGACCGGGACAGGGTTGTAGCCCGCCGTTACCGACACAGGAAACCGACCCGGAAACCGGAGCACAAAGGGGGGTACTCGGACACTGAAACCAGGACCAGAACCAAGCGGAACTGGTTAATTAACCGATTGAGGCCAGAACTAGAGGTCCTGTCCCACCCAAAGTCCCTCATAGAAGACAACAGCCCACCGATTAGGAATAAGAGGTCACCGCCAGGGCCCATAGATCCCACGGGCCAGCGTCTGCGGGCACGGCTCCTTAGGCCGCATCCAGCCGGGAGCGGACTCCTGAGTTTCACACTAGGAAAGTCCATCTTACATAAAGCAGTGCAGGAAAAGGATAGAGACCACCAGCCGGGTGGGGGACCAGAATGCAACTGGCCGCGGCACCGGCCACCACCACCTTGGTTTACCAGAGACTTGTGTGTTTTACTAACAGTGAGTACACCAGCACCCCCTGTGGTCGCCATCCTCTGCACACCCTAACCGGGTCCCGGGGCCACCATCCCTGCCCACGGAGGGGTTAACAACTTACTGCACAACATCTTCCCCGGGTGTCCCATAACAGCAGCGGTGGTGTCCCACTTCACCACACACCGTGGGTGGCATCAAAAACTTACTACGGCCTAGCCCGTACATCTATGTCCTTCCTCCATTTATTCGGCGTGTCTGCGAGACCCTCGAGCCACCCCCTTAGAAGGTTCGGATCTGAGCAGCGGCAGCTGCTGGCACGAGGGCGGCACACATATGCATGAGAATAATTAGCCGGCTTGGAAGCAGCAGAGAGCAGTGGCTGAACACAGCGTCGCTGGAGAAGGTGAGCATAAAAAGCTTTTTATTTTCATGGTACGTGTTTTTCTGGTACGTGTTTCATGGATCACACCATAGTGTGGTCTATGGGACATCAGTTGTGGTGCCCTGGACTAGCCAGGTCATCACAGGTACTACAACACAACACCCCCACCCTGAGATAGGCACATCAGCCAGACACAAAATCCTTGTTGCCTCCCTCCAGGGGCTGATGTCCACACCAGGAGGGGTGGAGCCAGGTGGTTGGCCCCACCCACTGAGGAGTTCACAGTCCTGGAGGCGGAAAAGGAAGTTAGTGCAGTGAGGGAAGTGGAAGAGTGAGGAGTAAAGTGGTAGTAGAGGAGCAAACTGACTGTGTCCGGGTACGTGGCCCGGGCACCAAAAGCAAGGTTGGCTGACGGTAGTGGCCGTCTGCAGGAGAGGCAGATCAACGTGGAACCGTAGGACCGGGGACGGGCGGTGGCCCGCCGGTACCGAACCGGGGAGCGAAGTGAAGCCAGCACAAACCGGCAGGGCCTGCCGACCCTGACCAGGCTTGGAGTCACTGTTAAATAGGTCAAATCCGTCAGTGACCGGAACGCCAGGGGTTTCCTAACAGCCAAGACCCGATTGAAGGCAACCGTCCAACCAGCAAAAGGAAATACAGCTACTGCCACAGCTAGAGTTCCAAGGGCCAGAGCCTGCGGGCAAAAGGGCTCCTCCGGCACATTTACACGCTGGAGAGCGGGTTACCGGTGGGAAGCCATCGGGACCGAACATACACAAAGGTGCAGGGAAAGGCAGCCACCACCAACCGTCCGAGAGAAAGCACAGCAGCCGGCTGCGGGACCCGTCCATCCAGCCGTTTGGTTTACCAGAGACTTTGCGTACATTTGTGGCTGAGTGAGTACAACCGTGCCATCCGGTCCCATGCTGCGCAGTCCAAGCGACCCTGAACCTTGCCAACCCTGCCTCCCCGTCACCTCACCGGGCCCCGGAACCACCAACCCCCTACCCACGAGGGGAGAGAACAACATCCCAGCTGCTCCCTGCCATCGCTTCCGGGATCCCCGTCACCAGCAGCGGTGGTGCCCAACCTCACCACAACTCGTGGGTGGCGTCACGGACCAAATCCCCAAACCGAACTACCCCCTTTTCACTCACGGGCGAGGAGCGCCGCTCTAGTCCCCGGATCCGGCCCACCGCTCGAGCCACCGAGCAGCCGTCGCAGCAGCGCCGGACCCGAGCGTTAGCGAGCGCAGCGCAGCGGCGTCCTCCCCACCCGCGACACACACACATGTACTTATCACATGTTCCGTGTGATCTTACGCGTGTGTGCCATCACCCATAGAATAACATGGGTCTCCATGTCTCCGGTATGTGCAAAAACGTACCAAACACGTACCGGAGGCACGGATGTGTGTTACAGGCCTCAGTGTTGACTATTTGATCTACAATAATGCACAGACATGTGATCAGCCCCACAGCCTATAATGTGCACGATTTTATACATAAAATACACAGCTAGAGCTCCTCCATGACTGACTGAGCCTTGACCTTTGATTAGTCTTACAGCAGACCATTTGTGGCTTGGTATGACAAAGGCACATAGATATATAGAACTACAAACAACTTCAACCTCATCTACAGCATCTAATGGCATTATTGCAGCGCATTGCCAATTTTTGACTGGCAGCTGCTCTTCCTGCAGCATCACATTCAAGCACACCAAACCTGGTGGCTTCCACTATCATCTAAAACAGGTAATAGTAAAACCATCAAGGCAACACTTTGGCAGCTCCTGCGGTGGATTCTAGGAAATGTCTGAACTATAAAGCGTACATAATATGAAATAGTGCAATAACATGACAATGGGTATTATTAATATCAAATAGCAAATACCCAAGCACTCAAAGGAAGGGAGGAGAAATTGTTTTTCATGCAAGTGTTTATTTGATAAACTGCAAAAATGTGAAAACCCAACAGTAGCGACACCAACGTTTCAGTTATGACACCTTTATCAAGGTTGTTGCTTAATGTAGGGAAGTTAAGAAAGCCACGGACCCCCCCTCGGGGGGAGGGGCAACATGACCAAGGGGGAGGTAGGGAGTGATGGGGTTAATAGGGACAGTTGTAGGCATGCCTAATATGGCATTAGGGGATGGTCTTAGCCTGGGAGGAAGAGGAGGAGTAGGGAAAGGGTTAGTCTGGGAGAGTGAAGAGTTAAGGCTGCTTTACACCAGACAATCTATCGTGCGATAGATCGTCGGGGTCACGGTTTTTGTGACTCACATCCGGCATCGCTGGCGATGCCGGCCTGTGTGACACCTCCTAGCGACGCAGTATCGCTCACAAATCGTGAGTCGGGTACTGCTCGCTAGGTTCCATAATATCGTTTAATTCACTTGACTATCGTTTCCGTGGTAGCACACGCCGCTCCGTGTGACACCACGGGAACGATGAGCAGCTCACCTGCCTCCCGCGGCCGCCGCCGGCTCTATGTGGAAGGAAGGAGGTGGGCGGTATGTTTACGTCCCGCTCATCTCCGCCCCTCTGCTTCTATTGGCCGGCGGCCGTGTGACGTCGCTGTGACGCCGAATGTCCCTCCCACTCCAGGAAGTGGACGTTCGCCGCCCACAGCGAGGTCGCACGAGAGGTAAGTATGTGTGACGGGGGTTACTAACTTTGTGCGACACGGGCAGCGATTTGCACGTGACGCAAAAAGGACGGGGGCGGGTACAATCGATTGTGAAATCGCACAATCGGTCGTACCGTGTAAAGCAGCCTTTACCTCCTCTTCTACTTCCGGACGCTGATCGATCTGCACGTGTACCTCCATGGCGGACCTCCAGGAACTCCAGCGTCTGATCCAGGTGGCAGTAGCAGCGCCCGGGCCCCTGGCAGTGCAGACCCACATCAGGGCTGCCGGGGTTAACCCGTCAGTGCTTGTCCCTCGTCCCCTCAGCAGCGGTGGGCGCCAGTCGCGGCCCCCCCACAGGTATTCCCCGAGTGCGGGGGGGGGGGCGAGGAGGAGATGAAAGAGCCCCTCATGGGACCCTCCGCAGAGTGCAGCGCAGCAGCGGCGTCTGGCTGCTGTGGAAGCCGGCGGGAGGAATCTTCGTTCCAGCCGCGGTGGTCGGGAGGTGGGAGTGGCCAGCACGGGGCCTACTTCCGGTCCCGGCCTCCGGTCTGGATTTACTGAGAACGCAGCGCCTCCAGGTCGGGAGCGCGCTCGGCGCGGAAGGGAGGCCAGCAGATTCCCCTGCAGTCGGCGGGGGGTCCGCAGGGCTGCAGGTGGCGGTAGGTCCAGCACCAGGGGGAGGTCTGCGGTGCCTGACCCTGGTGCGGCAGAGGGAAGGAGTGATGGCGTTAGCCCTGCGGGGACCGCCAGGTCACTCAGGACCGCTGTGCAGCCCCTGGATGTGGCGGTCTCCTGTGGGAGCGGGAGGACCTAGCGGCAGGAGACCTGCAGTGGTCCAGGAGGGCCAGAGGCGGCGACGGCTGGGATCTAGAGCCGGACATCTGTCCGTCCGCGTCCAGAGGCCCCTTGCAGTCGGCGAGGGGGCGTGCGCGGGTGCAAGATATTGAGGCCCGAGGTGCCGGTGCGGGGGACAGGACGGTCTCCTGGGTTGTCGCCCTGGGGCAAAAGATGGAGCGGGGATGACTCTGCCCACACGGCGGCCCGGTCTGGCGGCCGTGGTGGGGGGGTGCTGCGGCAGCGCCCCCCGGATGTCGGATGGAAGATGAGGCCAGCGGCGAGGAGGAGGAAGAGGATTTCGTTTCAGAGGAGTCGGATGGACGACAGACGGAGGACAGCGATGCGGCGGTCTCGGGGGACACCGAGCTGCGGTCGGGTGAGGGGCTGCGCTGGAGGGGTGTTTCGGGGGAGGGGGGCAGCTGCGGCAGCGCCCGGTGGATTAGCAGTATGGAGCCAATTGTTGGGGCTGTTGCAGGGGCTGGCGGCGGCTTCAGGGGCAGCGGGGGAGGGGGCGCAGGCGCCGGCGGGGTGGGTGCGATCGCACGGTCGGGGGCCGCGTCGGTTGAGGAGGGAGACGGAGCGGGCGTGGCGAAGGGGGGGGCGAAGGGGGGAGTGAGGCGGGGGGGACAAAGGAGAAAGAAAAGGAGAAGGAGGACGAAGTGGTGCGCTTGGATGATAGGGCTAGAAGTGAGGTTTATGTTTGTTTTGAGGGCCCGCTGGAGGCCCATTTAAAGAAGGAGGTGCGTGAAAAAATTTGGAAAGGGGAATATGTAGAGATATTTTCTCTGCTCCCCCTGGAGAAATTTAATCTGGATAGGGTTAAGCCGAGCGACTCCAAAAAGGAGAAGGATGAGGAGGAAAAGCGCCGTTATAGGCTTATTCCTCGGACTTTTGCAAACTGGTTACAGGCGTTTGCGATTTTGGCGAGTGTGGTCGGGGAGAAGGAGACGGCGCATTGTTCGGCTCTGTTCAGTTACATGGATGCGATAGGGGAGGCTTATTGGGTTTACGGCGGGCTGGCGTGGCTGCGTTACGACGAGCAATTCAGGTGTAATAACCTGCAGGTAACGGGATACGCAAGGACTGCACGGAACCACGGGGGTTAATCAATGCAAATTTAATAATGTATTGCACAACACAGGTGGAGGAAAAGTGAGGGAAGGGAGCACAGCAGTAGAGATAATGCAATATACATACAACTACTTTGAATAGCTTGTCAAAGGTGGGAAGCCTCAGATTGTACTCCCAAAAGCAAAACACAGAAATCCTTATTAAACAAAAAAAACGCAGAGTCCTTGTTATCTTACTCGTATAACACTGTGCAGAGTCTTTTCCTATCTGTCCCTAACTAAAAGTAGTGTGCACACTTAACTGCAGGTTTCAGCGTGGGGTACCTCGTCACCGTTGGGGCCCGTATTCTGCCGGCAGACACCTCTAAAGTTCAGTCTTTGTCCCGGATCTGTAATTTGCCCGTGCTGTCTGGCTCCTCGCTCCACATCCAGCCTCTTTGGATCTGTGTCTTGGGGAGATGTCACGCAACACTCAGGTACTTGGACCTTGTTCAGCAGGGCAGAATGCAGCCTTGCCTTCTTCCGCACGTCCGGACACACACTTCTCTGCATAAAAACAGCTACCAAACAAAACTAGCTCCTCTGCACATCCTGTTCAGGACTGTACCAAGTAAATCAAGTAGCAGGGGTTTATGCCCGCTGTTCTTTGTTTTGACAGTAGGTGGCAGCATAACAAGGAAAAGTCCACAGTCTTCTAACCTATATATGTAAATGTTAACAGATCTTAAATTTCCCCCCCTCTTTAACCTCGGCCGTCCCGACCGATACTCTCCTGAGGCGCTCTGCACAGGGGCACACGGTGGCAACTCCTGCCCTGCTTCACAACCTGGTGCTTGGGAGCCAATGTCTTAAAACAGGATCCAGTGACAGAACACACAAATTCATCTGCCAAGTACCGATCAGGGGGAATACCAGCGTTAGCCCGTTCAGTCCGGCGTGGTACTACGGCTAAGTCACCAGACGTCGGCGCCGTATCAGGGAGTACAGTATTCTCGTCCCCATCGCTGGCGATTGGTGACTCCTGCTCTGCAGGGGTGGCACCTGTGTCTTGGATGGATGGGGGTGTGGATCTTTCCCAGTCTGCTGGGTTGGTCGGGGCCCGCCACCATTCTTCATCGTCAGAGCCCTCTTCGACGGTAACAGGAACGGGCACGGGCACCGTCTCCGAGGTACTTTGTCTGGTCCTGTCTTCTGAATAGCAGGGCCTCAGCATATTACGATGCAGGATGAGGGTGTCGCCTCTTCGCTCGCCTCTCACTTCGTATAGTGATCCGTGGGGAGAGATTCTTCTGATCACAATGTACGGCTCCGTTTTCCAGCGCTCACTCAACTTGTGTTTTGGGTGTTTCTCTGCAACTAGTACTCGGTCTCCTGGCACGAACGGGGCTTCACACACAGGTTTCCGCTGCGGGTGTGTCTTTTCTTGCAGCCGCTTGGTGACAATTTGATGGATAGTCTCCAGCCGTCGACGGTGACAGTCAACCCAGGAACCTACGCTCTGACCTTCGCTGATCTCGGGGGGAGCCAGGTTGAGCTCTTCAATGCCTCTTCCGGCTCTTCCAAACAGTAGTACGTATGGGGTGTACCCAGTGGTGGAGTGGACACGATTATTGTACGCCCACACGAGTTCTGCGAGATAGCCGGGCCAGTGATTCTTACGATCATCCTCCAACGTGCGTAGCATTTGTAGGAGGGTCCGGTTAAATCTCTCGCAGGCTCCGTTGCCCTGCGGATGATAAGGCGTAGTCCTTGACTTCTGCATTCCGTAAATCCTTTGCAGCTCTCTCATGACACTGCCCTGAAAGCAAGCCCCTTGGTCGGAATGTATTCTTTTGGGGCAGCCGTACACCCGGATAAAGTCATCACTGATGGCTCGAGCAGCTGATTCAGCTGTCTGATCTCTGGTGGGCGTCACCACCGCAAATTTGGAGAAGTGATCTGTCATCACAAGGCAGAACTGATAGCCCCGGTGGGAGTGGCCAATCTTCAGATAATCGATCATGAGTACTTCCAACGGCTCTTTGGTTACAATAGTCTGTACTGGTGCTTGCTGTGGGGGAGCCTTACTTAACTCGCAGGAACGGCACAGTTTACAGTCCTTCTCTACTGCCCGAAGCATCTGAGGACAGTATACTATTCTTTGCAACCACTGGTAAGTCTTGTCCGGTCCGAAATGGGCTCCCTTCTCATGCGCCTCTCGGGCCAGTGGTACTGCCATCTTCTGGGGTATCACTACTTGCCACCGTACTTCCAACTCTGTAGCTAGGTGCACCTTCCGATACAGCATCCCTTCTTGCACCGACAGCTTATCCCACTGGCTGAGAATCTGGAGGGCCACGTGCGACAGCGTGGCCCGTATTTCCTTTCTAGGCTTGCTCTGCTGGATCACCCACTCTTTCACTTGGAGCAGTTCTGGGTCAGATGACTGGATTTTCACCCATTCCTCTCTGGTTTGGCCAAGCAGGCGTGATGTCGTGCCCGATGTAATTTCCAGCATATGAGCCTCTACCACTTGAGCGGTGAATTTACTGAAGTCCGGAATTTCGTCTTCCTCCAACTGTTCATCTCTCTCCCCCACTGGGGCTTCGGTGGTAACACGAGAAAGGGCATCCGCATTCTGATTTTCATGCTTAGAGCGGTACTGCACATGATAATTGTATCTGGAGAGTCGTGCCAGCCACCTCTGTTCCATTGCTCCCAGTTTGGCGGTGGAGATGTGAGCCAGGGGATTGTTATCCGTATAGACTTCAATTTGGGCTCCCGTGAGATATTCCGAGAACCTTTCGGTTATTGCCCATACTAGTGCCAGTAACTCCAGCCGAAAGGAACTGTAATTCTCGGGATTGCGCTCGGCTTCTCGCAACGTCCGACTTCCATATGCAATCACCCGTTCAGTACCATTCTGTACCTGGGCCAGTACTGCACCCAGGCCGTAGAGGCTCGCGTCTGTATACAACCGAAAAGGGAGGTTATAGTCTGCATAGGTAAGCACAGGGGCGCTAACCAAGGCCTCTTTCAATCGGTGTAAGGCTTCTGCTTGTCTTGGTCCCCAGCAAATTTTCTGTGCTTTTGGTCCTTTCGCAGTCCCTCGGAGCAATTCGTGCAAAGGTTCTGCCTCCTTCGCGAAATCTTTGATAAAGCGACGGTAATATCCGGCTAGCCCCAGGAAAGCTCGAACCTCTCGCACTGTGCTGGGTGTGGGCCATTGTAGCACTGCTCTCACTTTCCCATCGGAGGGCTGTACGCCGGCTTCTGACACCTTGTGTCCGAGATATTCAATCTCTTCCTGAAAGATCCGGCATTTTTTTGGTTTTAGTTTAAGCCCATGGGCCCGTAACCGCTGAAACACTTGGCCCAGGTTTTCTAGATGTTTCTCAAAGGTTGCAGAATACACTACTATGTCGTCCAGGTAAATCAATGTGGCCTCGAAGTTCATGTCTCCAAGGCAACTTTCCATGAGGCGCTGAAAAGTTCCTGGGGCATTATTTAGTCCAAACGGCATGCGATTGAACTCGAAGAGTCCCATGGGTACAATAAATACGGTCTTGGCCTTGTCTTTCTCTGCCACAGGGACCTGCCAATATCCGCTGGCCAGATCGAGGGAGGAGAAGTAACGTGCCTTTCCCAACGCCGACAGGGACTCCTCTATCCGGGGCAGAGGGTAGGAATCACGAACCGTGCATCCATTAAGCTTGCGGTAGTCAACACAGAAGCGGGTAGACCCATCCTTTTTCTTGACCAGCACGATTGGGGCAGCCCATGGACTCTGACTTTCTCTTACCACCCCGCTCTTCAGCATCTGCGCCAAAAGCTCTTTTACCTCTTGGTAGTACTTTGGGGGTATTTGTCTGTATCTTTCCCTGATCGGTGGGGCATCTCCTGTGGGTATTTCGTGCTGAATCTTGTCAGTACAGCCAAAATCTTCTGCGTGACGGGAGAACGTGGCTTGATTCTCCCAAATAAAGTCCTCTATGGCTTGGGCTTGCTCCGAAGCGAAGGGGCTCAGGTCCACTCCCATCTGCCCTAAGATGACGCAACTGTTCCATTGATCAGTGGGTTTCTCTTTTCTTTCCATAGAAACAGCCCAAGTCCAGGCTTCCCCTGCCATGGGCTGCAATTCAATCGATTCTGCGGCCGCCACCTCTTCAGGCGCCAGGTAGACATGGGCCAGAACAACTCCCGAGGTCAAGGTGTAGGCCTGTTCACCGGTGTTCACGCAACGGAAAGGGACCCTTCCATTTCTTACTGTTGCTAAAGTGCGAGCCACCAACGGTTCGTCTCCGTTCTCTTCACCACGGTAAGGCTCCACCAACACCTCCATCCCCTCGAGTGTACGGTGGGCCCCGACTGGCAAGGTGAGGACTGTCTCACGATTTGGAGGTAGAGTAATTGTTGTCTGTCTTGGGACTCGAACCCTCCCCACCGGGTAGCGGCTCCCACCATTCTTCCACAGTCCTCGGGCACGGATAAGGTGTTGGAAGACCTTTTGGGCGGGCCTGTTAGCAACTGTTGTCTTCCAGTAATCACAGCCCCCCTTGTTGAAGAGCAACTGGTCTAATTCTTTCAGGACGTTCATGCCCACGATAGCTGGCACCTCTCTGTCGTACCGGCCCTTCGTTAACACAATCCCTTTTTTGCCTAAGTTCTGCCCACAGGCACGTATGTCCATCCACACGACCCCTACAACCGGAATGGGAAGATTGTTTGCAGCCCTCAGTTTGATATGTGCCCCTTTGTCAATGGATACAGTTTGTCCAAAATGTTGGTAGAAGAACTGTTCTGGCATGGTGGTCACTTGGGACCCAGTATCCATCAGGCATCTTACTTCTTTCCCTTCAAATTCGGCCATGATCGTCGGCGTGCAGGCTGCTATATCTTCAGGGCGTTGGTTTTCTCTAAGCTCAGTTGGTCTCCCCGCCATGTGCCCATCCATGGAGGGAGGCACTAGTTTAACGGCGGTCTTTCTTGAGACGTCTTCCTCTCCGGACAGTGTCGGAATAAATGGTTCCGATTTCCACAGTTCCAACACTGGTAGTCTCCAGCGGGTCTTGATCGTCTCTGCTCGATCTGTCCCCTCTCTTCTTGATAGGTATGCGTGCGGGTATTTGGCTGCGGTGCTGTAGTTCCTACTTCTGACGCCGGGGCTTGCATATTCTTCAGCAACTCCTGTAGAGCAGTAACAGTCTCTTGTAACTGATCCACTTTAGCCTCAAGCTGGCTCGGTTCTCGGTTTTTCTCACCCGGGACTACCTTATGCATACAAACTTCACCCCAGGCGTTCTGTGGGTCGCAATTTTCAGTTTGTGTGCGGGAGACTGCTTCTTCCAATATCTGCTGGAAAGTTAGTTTTTTTTTCTACCCTGAGCCGTTCACGGAGGGCACCTTTGATCTTGGGGTTATGTAACCCACGGAGGAATTGATCTCGTAGGGTACGGTCAGCATAACCTGGGGTTTGTGCTAGCTCTGGCTCTGCTGTAAGCATTTGTCTCATTATTCTCTGGAGTGCATTTGCATACTGTGGCAGACCTTCTTCTTCACCCTGCAGCCTGTAGAACAGTTGCGCCTGTAAATCTCCTGCTTCTGGTTTCCCGCCATACACTCTCTCAAGAATCTTCACCACCTGCTCTAACGTCTTTCGTTCACTCTCAGGGCGCAATAAAATGGTCTCTTGAGCATGGCCTTCAAGGGCAATCAGCAATATCTCCCCTTGATTTTCTGCAGTCACTCCTGCTACTCTCAACATGCCCCTCACTCTCTGCGTCCAGTCATGGAGAGGTACATTGCTGCCAGTAAATTTTGGTATATGGGTCAGCATAGCCCCCAGGGACAGTTGCCTTGCTGGTATTCCCCCATCAGGTTGTATTAGAACACCTCCATCAGCGACACCCCCCTGTCCGTCCATTGTTCCGTACCAGCCTGCGTATCCTGCCGACTACGCCAAATGTAATAACCTGCAGGTAACGGGATACGCAAGGACTGCACGGAACCACGGGGGTTAATCAATGCAAATTTAATAATGTATTGCACAACACAGGTGGAGGAAAAGTGAGGGAAGGGAGCACAGCAGTAGAGATAATGCAATATACATACAACTACTTTGAATAGCTTGTCAAAGGTGGGAAGCCTCAGATTGTACTCCCAAAAGCAAAACACAGAAATCCTTATTAAACAAAAAAAACGCAGAGTCCTTGTTATCTTACTCGTATAACACTGTGCAGAGTCTTTTCCTATCTATCCCTAACTAAAAGTAGTGTGCACACTTAACTGCAGGTTTCAGCGTGGGGTACCTCGTCACCATTGGGGCCCGTATTCTGCCGGCATACACCTCTAAAGTTCAGTCTTTGTCCCGGATCTGTAATTTGCCCGTGCTGTCTGGCTCCTCGCTCCACATCCAGCCTCTTTGGATCTGTATCTTGGGGAGATGTCACGCAACACTCAGGTACTTGGACCTTGTTCAGCAGGGCAGAATGCAGCCTTGCCTTCTTCCGCACGTCCGGACACACACTTCTCTGCATAAAAACAGCTACCAAACAAAACTAGCTCCTTTGCACATCCTGTTCAGGACTGTACCAAGTAAATCAAGTAGCAGGGGTTTGTGCACGCTGTTCTTTGTTTTGACAGTAGGTGGCAGCATAACAAGGAAAAGTCCACAGTCTTCTAACCTATATATTATAAACAAAGAGAAAAGAAGAGAAATGGCACAAGAACGTAATGCAAAAAGTATTAAATTTTATTCACACCAGTATATAAAGATATAAGATATCAGCTTATCATAAAAATTGGTTGTACAGTGTCAAATAAGACAAAAAATTGAGAAAAAGGAGATGGAGTCACCTAGGGATAATGGATGCAAGTATATGTAGAACACAAAAAGCATAAAATTGTATAGTCCTACCCGCCGCTGTAAAAGAACCCTAGAGGGGGAGGGCCCAAGGAGGATGTTGAGAATGGTGTTTAAGAATGGTGTATCACCAAAATATGTAGGTCCAAGAAAGGGCCCCTAAACCCCAAGATGGTAAATAATCAGGGTTTCCCTCCACAACTAAATGTAGTCAGGAATTGGTAACAAAAAACAGGTAGACAGTAGTCATTAAAAGAAGTGCAAGAAAATAGTATAGAACGGAGTAGTCGTAGGGCAAAGAGAGGAGGCTAAGATGGTAAATATAATAAGCAAATATAGTCGTGGAGCCGAGAGGTGCCAGTTAGCACAATAGCGGCTAGTAAAAGAAATCAGGTCCCTATGCCCAGACTAGTCGTGGAGCCAAAGAGAGGTGGAGAAAAAGGCAGGGATGCCGGAGTGTAATCCCAGAACAGAGGATAACAATATAGAGAGGACAAGTGTGAGCAGTTAATTAAAAGCAAAATGCAGCCCGACCCCTGTACGGGGAGGTATAAACGGGCAGAAGAGAAAAAGTACCCGAGGTAGTCCCTAATATAGAGAAGACTAGTCGTGGGGCAAAGAGAGGAGACTGGAATGGTAAGTATAATGAACAATTTCTTCTTCATCTTCCTCCTATTGGTGGACAACTTGGATAGTGCAGAATGCCTGGATCGAAATATATTGGAAACTTGTATTCATTATTTTGCACATTTGTCTGTGTCTCATGTCTCAATGTATCTGTGCTATCCAGTTGTTATAAAACTCACCCCCCAATGTGCCTTATTGACTTATGTATTCTATGTGCCATCACAATTGTTCTATATTCTCCTCACTGTCTCATTTACATCCGGTGTCCTCGCGCATCTGCCGGTTTGCCGACTGCTGGCGTGGCGTTGCTTGGCCGTGTCCGCCTTGTGCGCATGCGCGGGAGTCATGGAGACGTCCGTTCTCCCGCGCATGCGCACTACCCCCGGCGGACTCGGCCCGCTCCGCCCGCTGGCCTCGACTTCCGGCGCATGCGCATTCTTGGACACCGTCCCCATCTGATTGAAAACATATGTGCTGTCCCTTTATATAGCGGTCAGCCTCACTTCACTTCTCACTTCCCTCGTAAAAGCGTTCAGGCGAAACAGCTGTTGGGATCGTCCTCCTGCCGCCACCTTCCTCCACTCCTCCAGGTAGTAACTGGTTTTTCATTTCTATTACCTCTTAACCCCTCTTCGGCTCCACGACTAGTCTGGGCATAGGGACTTGACTCCCTTTTTTGGCCGCTATTGTGCTAATTGGCACCTCTCGGCTTTACGACTACATTGTTCATTATACTTACCATTCCAGTCTCCTCTCTTTGCCCCACGACTAGTCTTCTCTATATTAGGGACTACCTCGGGTACTTTTTCTCTTCTGCCCGTTTATACCTCCCCGTACAGGGGTCGGGCTGCATTTTGCTTTTAATTAACTGCTCACACTTGTCCTCTCTATATTGTTATCCTCTGTTCTGGGATTACATTTCGGCATCCCTGCCTTTCTCTCCACCTCTCTTTGGCTCCACGACTAGTCTGGGCATAGGGACCTGATTTCTTTTACTAGCCGCTATTGTGCTAACTGGCACCTCTCGGCTCCACGACTATATTTGCTTATTATATTTACCATCTTAGCCTCCTCTCTTTGCCCTACGACTACTCCGTTCTATACTATTTTCTTGCACTTCTTTTAATGACTACTGTCTACCTGTTTTTTGTTACCAATTCCTGACTACATTTAGTTGTGGAAGGAAACCCTGATTATTTACCATCTTGGGGTTTAGGGGCCCTTTCTTGGACCTACATATTTTGGTGATACACCATTCTTAAACACCATTCTCAACATCCTCCTTGGGCCCTCCCCCTCTAGGGTTCTTTTACAGCGGCGGGTAGGACTATACAATTTTATGCTTTTTGTGTTCTACATATACTTGCATCCATTATCCCTAGGTGACTCCATCTCCTTTTTCTCAATTTTTTGTCTTATTTGACACTGTACAACCAATTTTTATGATAAGCTGATATCTTATATCTTTGTATACTGGTGTGAATAAAATTTAATACTTTTTGCATTACGTTCTTGTGCCATTTCTCTTCTTTTCTCTTTGTTTATAATGTTTATTGAAGTAGGCACCCCCCCTGTGGGAACCTCGGTCCTGTTTCCCACAGTGATTATTTAATTTAGCCATGCATTTGTTGTTCATAATTTGCTTCTTTTCTGTGTTTTTCACAGTTTTCTTTACGGCTAGTATGAATTTTCGGGCACGCGACCAGGCGTGGCTCACCCATTTGAATGAGGTCACAAAAGGATGTGGTAGTATAGCCCCCAATTCCAATACTACTGATGGGGGACCTCCTGAGGACCAGTCCTTGCGGGCCCTGATGCACAAATATAAGGATCTCTACAAAAAAAGAACACGTATATGGTGGAACCGGGCCTTCTTAACAAAATATTTGGAGAGCGGTTGGATACCTCGCGGCTTGCGAGTTCAGGTTTTTCCTTCCTTCCCTGCACCGGAGGGTGATTTTAAGACCACTTGGGAGGGTCATTTACATAGATGCTCCGTGAATCTCTTGGAACTTCTGTCTAAACAGAATACATCCACGCTTGACCACATGGAGAGTGAGCTTGAGACACTGGAGGCCTCTATCCAGAATCTATGTACTCCTGAGGCTCTAGCCAAATTTTATGATGAGGTGGGCCTTGATGCCCAGAAATGGGAGAAGGAGGTTTGCGATTTTAAATCAAAAAAATTCCAGCGTGACGCTAATGACTACCATTCAAACAATGTATATAAGTGGAGCCATCGCTTTTCAAGAGGCAGGAGTTTATCCAGGCAGAGTCGTCCCTCTAGGTCTCGATCCACCTCGCTTTTTTCAAGTTCCTCAGCTGATGAAATACCTCCGGCTCCATCTGACAAGACACATCACTTGCCATATAATGGCGGCGTAACGACCCGTAGTCGAGTAAGGGAGCCACGAGTACCACAGAAATCGGTGACCGAGGCTAACACTTCCAAACATAAATTGCAAGTAATTAATTTATCTACACGTGTCTTCTCAGATGTTGAGCTCGAGGTATTATCTATGGGTCTTAACTTCTGCCCTACGAATTCTTTTAATTTATTTTCAGCCTTGAAGGATACTAATTTGTTTGCCAGGAAAATCCTTTTTAAAAGGTTGTAATCCCGGAAACAATCACCCAGTGAGTTGGATCCGACCGAGAGGAATGCCCTACAGGATCTTCAAGACCTCTTGGATGAGCAGAATCCTAATACTGGTAGGTCTCCTGATTTTCTCAAACCCAGGTCTGTGAGGTTCCCCCCCTTGTCCCTCTGCCCGGCAATTGACATCTTCACTAGGCTTGTAACCGAAGATTTTAAACAACTTTCTACTGTACGCCGTTATGATAATCTTACTCACCATCAAAGATTGGCTATTAAACGGTTGCAGCTGTGTGATGATGTCGTTGTCAAGGCGGCGGACAAGGGGGGCAACATCGTAATCTGGCCTGTTGACAAATATGAGAAGGAGGCCCATCGACAACTCCGTGATAAGTCCACTTATGTACGTCTTTCATGTAGTCCAATGACTTCCTTCTCCCTGCAGCTTAGGAAAATACTTTCTAAGGCCCATGATCGGGGAACTATTGACGAGAAGATGTTTGAGGGCCTGCTCACTGGCTGTCCTCGCGTCCCCACTTTTTACCTTTTACCCAAAATCCACAAAGATGCCCTTAATCCCCCGGGACGCCCTATAGTGTCAGGCATAGGAGGGGTTTGTGAACCCATTTGTAAGTTTATTGATTTTTATTTAAAACCTTTGGTAGAGTGTCTCCCCTCCTATGTCAAAGACACTACGGACGTCCTGCGGCACCTTGATGGCATCTTTGTGGATGATAACATGTTCCTGGTCAGTGCCGACGTGGAGTCTCTCTACACCTGCATCGGACATAAGGACGGTCTGGAGGCTGCCCGCTTCTACCTCACAACCTCCGGTCTTGATGGCACCCTGGTGGATCTTTTACTCGAGTTGCTTGACTTTGCCCTGACCCACAATTTTTTTGTATTCAAGGATGTATTTTACCTGCAGCAGTGCGGCACTGCGATGGGTGCGGCCTGCGCGCCGGCCTACGCCAACCTCTTCCTGGGTTACTGGGAGAGGTTGGTGTTTGGCGACGGTTCTCCGCAGGCTAGCGCCCATGCGCAGTGCTGGCTGCGTTATATTGATGATGTCTTTATTTTGTGGCAGGGCACCGTCGAGCAACTCGAGTCATTTATGTGTGGCCTCAATAGGAATTCCCTTAACATCAAATTAACCTATAGATATAGCCGGACAAACTTGGATTTTTTAGACATTGGAATTTCGGTGGATCCCCGGGGGGGCATTCAGACGGACGTTTTCCGTAAGGACACGTCCGCAAATGCCCTCCTATTGGCATCCTCAGGCCACACTCCTTCCACCATACGTGCCATCCCGACCGGACAGTTTCTGAGGGTGAAGCGGGTTTGCTCCACAACTTCCAACTTTGAATCCCAGTCGTCCGATCTCCGATGCAGGTTTAGGGAGCGGGGGTACAGCAACAGATGTATAAAAAGAGGTTATCTTCGTGCCAAAAACACCCCGAGGGACCAGTTGCTTTGTTACCGACCACGTCGGCCGACCATGGACACCCATATCAGGTTCATTGGTACTTTTAACCATCAGTGGGACGCAATGAGGGGGATCCTCGACAGGCATTGGCCGGTCCTTCTTACGGACCCAATTTTGGCTGATGTCTTGCCGGCGAGACCCCTCATGACGGCCAGGAGGGCGAGGAACCTTGGAGATCTTCTCGTTAATAGTCACTACATCCCCCCCCGCCTCAACCCATTTGGCTCCGGTGGCCCGATCCGTGGTTGCTATCCATGTGGCCATTGCGTGGCATGCCCTAATATCTTACGGACCTCCTCCTTTGTTTGTTCCAAGGGGAAGAGGACCTTCTCCATTGACCAACGTATCACGTGTGCGTCTACGCACGTGGTATATTATGCGACCTGTCCGTGCTCCCTGATTTACATCGGTCTCACTTCACGCGAGTTGCGCGTACGAGTCAGGGAGCACGTCAGGGACATAACTGCCGCTGCGTCCGTGGAGGATGTTTCTCTTCTTAAAACCCTTCCCCGTCATTTCCGTAAATTTCACGGCTGTGATGCGAGGTCCTTAAGTGTACGTGGCATAGATATAATTCACGCGGGTGTCCGGGGAGGCAATCTGCGCAAGACTCTCGCGCAGCGGGAGTCCAGGTGGATTGTCTCCCTCGACACTTTGGTCCCCTACGGTCTCAACGAGACAGTCAGCTACTCCCCATTTTTGTAGAGATCACGCTATTTTCACCTCCACACTTCTGTGTGGTGCATTTGGACCTCCTCTTGACGGTCCCCTTCGTCCCTTTACTGGTACATGTTGTGACATGGACCGCTTTTTTGTGCATCGGTCCACGCCGCTGGACTTCTAGGGGGCATAATTCCATATGAACACAATTTGTTTTTATATTGTTTTTAATCTCTATTTGGTTTGTGTTTTTATTCATTTTTTCTTTCTTTCTATTATTTTTGTGTTTGGTTTTTTTTTTTCATATAGGTTTTAGGTCGCTGTGGATTCGTATCCTCCTTATTTCTTCTTCATCTTCCTCCTATTGGTGGACAACTTGGATAGTGCAGAATGCCTGGATCGAAATATATTGGAAACTTGTATTCATTATTTTGCACATTTGTCTGTGTCTCATGTCTCAATGTATCTGTGCTATCCAGTTGTTATAAAACTCACCCCCCAATGTGCCTTATTGACTTATGTATTCTATGTGCCATCACAATTGTTCTATATTCTCCTCACTGTCTCATTTACATCCGGTGTCCTCGCGCATCTGCCGGTTTGCCGACTGCTGGCGTGGCGTTGCTTGGCCGTGTCCGCCTTGTGCGCATGCGCGGGAGTCATGGAGACGTCCGTTCTCCCGCGCATGCGCACTACCCCCGGCGGTCTCGGCCCGCTCCGCCCGCTGGCCTCGACTTCCGGCGCATGCGCATTCTTGGACACCGTCCCCATCTGATTGAAAACATATGTGCTGTCCCTTTATATAGTGGTCAGCCTCACTTCACTTCTCACTTCCCTCGTAAAAGCGTTCAGGCGAAACAGCTGTTGGGATCGTCCTCCTGCCGCCACCTTCCTCCACTCCTCCAGGTAGTAACTGGTTTTTCATTTCTATTACCTCTTAACCCCTCTTCGGCTCCACGACTAGTCTGGGCATAGGGACTTGACTCCCTTTTTTGGCCGCTATTGTGCTAATTGGCACCTCTCGGCTTTACGACTACATTGTTCATTATACTTACCATTCCAGTCTCCTCTCTTTGCCCCACGACTAGTCTTCTCTATATTAGGGACTACCTCGGGTACTTTTTCTCTTCTGCCCGTTTATACCTCCCCGTACAGGGGTCGGGCTGCATTTTGCTTTTAATTAACTGCTCACACTTGTCCTCTCTATATTGTTATCCTCTGTTCTGGGATTACATTTCGGCATCCCTGCCTTTCTCTCCACCTCTCTTTGGCTCCACGACTAGTCTGGGCATAGGGACCTGATTTCTTTTACTAGCCGCTATTGTGCTAACTGGCACCTCTCGGCTCCACGACTATATTTGCTTATTATATTTACCATCTTAGCCTCCTCTCTTTGCCCAACGACTACTCCGTTCTATACTATTTTCTTGCACTTCTTTTAATGACTACTGTCTACCTGTTTTTTGTTACCAATTCCTGACTACATTTAGTTGTGGAGGGAAACCCTGATTATTTACCATCTTGGGGTTTAGGGGCCCTTTCTTGGACCTACATATTTTGGTGATACACCATTCTTAAACACCATTCTCAACATCCTCCTTGGGCCCTCCCCCTCTAGGGTTCTTTTACAGCGGCGGGTAGGACTATACAATTTTATGCTTTTTGTGTTCTACATATACTTGCATCCATTATCCCTAGGTGACTCCATCTCCTTTTTCTCAATTTTTTGTCTTATTTGACACTGTACAACCAATTTTTATGATAAGCTGATATCTTATATCTTTGTATACTGGTGTGAATAAAATTTAATACTTTTTGCATTACGTTCTTGTGCCATTTCTCTTCTTTTCTCTTTGTTTATAATGTTTATTGAAGTAGGCACCCCCCCTGTGGGAACCTCGGTCCTGTTTCCCTCAGTGATTATTTAATTTAGCCATGCATTTGTTGTTCCTATATATGTAAATGTTAACAGATCTTACACAGGCAGCGGAAGGCGCTGCGGCCGGGTATGCGATGGGACCATAAGGATATTTCCTTATGGATGCGACTGCTTGCGGCACCGAATCAGCCCTTTCGGGGGGGTGCCGAGGGTCTGGGGGCCGGGTCCCCGGCAAGTCACAAAAAAGGTTTCTGTTGGTAATACAATGAAGGGCAGTGCAAGTTTGGAGAGGCGTGCCATTTTAATCATGAATGCTCCGGATGTGGGGGAGGACATAGCCTGTCCAAGTGTTTTAAAAAGGGGAAAGGAAAGGCTGGTGACGGGGATGGTAAGAGGGACGACGCCGGTGAAGGTAGAAGTGATGGTTCCGTTTTTAAATTGGTATCCGGATGGTGAGGCTGACGGTTTTCGTATCCCACCAGTTGTTAGTGCATCGGTTCCGCCGTATCGTAATTTGCGTTCCGCTAGGGATCATCCGGAAGTGGTGGATGAGAAGCTGAAAAAGGAGGTGGCTTTGGGCAGGATGCGCCGTCCTTATGTCGCCCCGCCGTGTTTGAATTTGGTGGTTTCGCCGCTGGGGGTGGTACCGAAGAGAGAGCGGAACAAATTTCGGCTTATTCATCATTTGTCTTACCCGGAAGGGTTATCGGTGAATGATGGCATTGCACCAGAGTTGTCGACGGTGTATTATGTGTCGTTCGATAAGGCGTTGGACCTGGTCAGGGCGGCGGGTCGGGGTGCATTGATGGCGAAGGCGGATGCAGAAGCGGCGTTTCGGTTGTTACCGGTTCATACAGATAGTCAGCATTTGTTGGGTTGCTGGTGGGATGGCAGTTATTATGTTGATCATTGTTTGCCAATGGGCTGTTCCATTTCGTGTTCGTACTTCGAGGCGTTTAGTTCGTTTGTTGGGATGTGTCCGGGCTTACGTCCATTATTCATTACTTGGACAATTTCCTTTGTGTCGGGCCGATGGGTTCGATGGTTTGTGCAAGTTTGCTATTTGCGTTGCAAAAAGTTGCGAGCAGCGTCGAAATTCCTTTGGCACTGGACAAGACAGAAGGCCCGGCGCCGGTGATGTGTTTTTTGGGTATTGAGATTGATTCCATTGCTATGGAATGCAGGTTGCCGGAGGAGAAGGTTCGTGATTTGAGGGCCGCAGTGGCGGGGGTGAAAGCAGCGAAGAAGGTGTGGCTTAAGGCGGTGCAGTCGTTGCTTGAGAAATTGAATTTTGCTTGCAGGATCGTGCCGATGGGGAGAGTATTTGCGAGGCGCTTGGCGACGGCGACAGCCGGTGTAAGGTCGCCGGCGCATTTTGTGCGAATCACGAAGGCGATCAAGGACGATCTGGGAGTATGGGATCAATTTTTACAGCATTTCAATGGCCGGGTGCTGGTGATGGAAAAGGTGGAGTCTAATGGAGCGTTGCAGCTGTTCACGGATGCGGCCGGGTCGGCCGAGTTTGGGGCTGTATTTCGAGGTCATTGGTGCGTAGGACAGTGGCCACAGGCGTGGCGGGAGAGCGGATTGGTTAGGAATTTGGCTCTGTTGGAGCTATTCCCCATTGTAGTGGTAGTGGAACTATGGGGGTCGCATTTTGCCAGGAGGAAGGTGTGTTTTCATTGCGATAGCCAGGCGGTGGTGCACGCGATCAACAACTTGTCTGCTAAGTCGGAGCCGGTGGTGGTGTATTTGCGGCATTTAGTGTTGAGATGTCTGCAGTTGAATGTGCAGGTAGTGGCAAAGCACGTTCCGGGAGTTGACAACGAGGTGGCTGACGCTTTGTCTCGTTCTCAGTTCGGCAGGTTTCGGGCGCTGCTGCCGTGGGCGGACGAAGTCGGAGTGGAGTGTCCCGAAGATATGTGGAATCTGGTGAGGCGGTGATCTCAGACTTGATTCGGAACTCGGTGACCGAGGTGACTTGATGCCGGTATGCTAAGGTGTGGGCTGAATGGGAGGAGTTGTGTTGCGTCTGATGTTTGGTGGGGTGAGCGTGGATTACTTGGTGGCTTTGCTGTCGTTGGTGAGTACGGATTTCTCGACCGGGCGATCGGCATCGGCTGTGGCACACCGGGTGTCGGCGGTGGCGTTTTGGTTGAAAATGAGAGGGGAGTGCGATGTTTCGCAGGATTTTCAGGTTCGTCAGGCTTTGCGGGGTTTTCGCCGTGGCGTACGGGTGAGGGACAAGAAGCGTCCTGTATTGTTCGGTTTGTTGAGACGGATGGTGGGTGGCCTGAGTGGCATTTGTGAGTCGGCATACGAGATGGTTTTGTTTACAACAGCGTTCAGTCTTGCTTTTTATGGGGCTTTTTGGATCGGTGAGCTGGTAAGCCTGTCCAGGGTGACGGGTGGCGGTTTGATGCTTGAGGATGTGCGAGTGAGCGGTAGTCAGGTGGAGTGCAGAATTCGTTGGTCAAAGATGGATCAGCTGGGCCGTGGTAGGTTGGTGGTGTTATATGCGGTTCCAGCAGAGGAATTGTGCCCTGTGCGTTTAGTCGAGAGATTTGTGACCTTGAGGGGGGGCTTACCTGGCCCATTGTTGCGGCATTTGAATGGGTCTTTCTTATCAAGGTTTCAGTTCGTGGCGGTTCTGCGGCGAAGTTTACGTAACGCGGGGGGCGCCCGGAGGAATTCGGGTCGCATTCGTTCCGGAGTGGTGCAGCTACAGAGGCAGCTCGTTGGGGGCTTGGAGATGAGGTGGTAAAGCGTATTGGTAGATGGGAATCTTCTTGTTTTCAGCGGTATGTGAGACTGCAGTTGTTGTAGCATCATGGTAATTTGGTTACGTGCGGGGGTTTATGAAGGGGGTGTTTTCTAGCTGTGTTGATGGTTGTGATGTTATTGGTTTTGATTTTTTCGTTCTGTTTTATCTTGTTGTAGGGAAGTGCCTGATCTGGATCTTGGGGCATTCCTTCGTATTTTGGGGTGCCCGTCGGGCTGAGGTTCGCCCGAATGGTCGGCAGCTGGGTTTGGATCGTGCGCAGGCGACTGTTCGGTGGATCGGTGTTCGGGGCATGGAGTGGTGCAGGGTGGTCCCGGAATTTCGTTTCCATTGTAAAGTTGGGCAGCCCCCGGATGTGCTGGTATTACATGTGGGGGTAATGATCTTGGTGCCCGGGCGTCGCGGGATCTGATCCGTGATATAAAGATTGATTTACTGCAGTTGTGGAAGCAGTACCCTAGTTTGATGGTTGTATGGTCCGACATAGTGACCAGGTTGGCATGGAGGGGGGCTCGGTTGGTGGAGAAGGTCAACAAGGCCAGGGCCCAGGTGAATCGGGTGGTTGCTCGGTTTGTGACCAGGAACGGAGGGATTGTGGTAAGGCACAGGGATTTGGAGCCGGCAGATTGGCGATTTCGGAGGGCTGATGGTGTGCACCTCAATGACATCGGTGCGGATTTATGGGCGTTGAGCCTGCAGGATGGTGTGGAGCGTGCTTTCGGTGTGTGGCGGGTCCAGGCCACGTAAGGTGTCACGTGGTCTGTCCTGTGGCGGGGGGTAGGTCTGGTCCAGAGGTTTGGAAGTGATTGGTGGCTGGACCGGGAGTCATTGTCTTGATATGGTGGCTCTCGGTTCCGGGATGTGGCAGGCACGGGGTTCTGCCAAAGTGTGGGGTGTCAATCCGTGGGTAATTGGCACCTCGTCTCTGGGTCGGTGTGTTGCGGCCAGGGACAGGGGGAGTAGTAGTTATTGGACTGGGCCTGCCCCAGAGGGTCTTGTAAATGTTATTGTCTATTGTTACCTTTATGTTATGTTTGGGTCGCCCGTTGGACGGCGTCCTTAAGGTGTTAGTTTGTAAACAATAGGCAATAAAAGACTGCTGTGGCCAGTTTGAACCAAGTCGCATGCAGTCCGTGTGTTTATTCTTAGAGGATAAGGGGTTTGGTAACACAGACATCACGACCGGAGAATCCTCCCTCAGCTGGTCAAGAAAGCCACGGACCCCCCCTCGGGGGAAGGGGTGACATGACCAAGGGGGAGGTAGGGAGTGATGGGGTTAATAAGGAAAGTTGTAGGTATGCCTAATATGGCATTAGGGGATGGTCTTAGCCTGGGGGGAAGAGGATTAGTAGGGAAAGGGTTAGACTGGGAGAGTGAAGAGTTACCTCCTCTTCTGCTTCCGGACGCTGATTGATCCCCGTCCACCCTCCCTTTGTGTTGTTATCTGGGGGATGTGGTTTGGGTAGTTGGGATGCTATTTGTCACAGCAGCGGGGGGTGTAGGTCTGGTCCAGAGATTTGGAAGTGATTGGTGGCTGGACCGGGAGTCATTGTCTTGGTATGGTGGCTCTCGGTTCCGGGATGTGGCAGGCACGGGGTTCTACCAAAGTGTGGGGTGTCAATCCGTGGGTGATTGGCACCTCGTCTCTGGGTCGGTGTGTTGCGGCCAGGGACAGGGGGAGTAGTAGTTATTGGACTGGGCCTGCCCCGGGGGGTCTTGTAAATGTTATTGTCTATTGTTACCTTTATGTTGTGTTTGGGTCGCCCATTGGATGGCGTCCTTAAGGCGTTAGTTTTTAAACAACAGGCAATAAAAGGCTGCTGTGGCCATTTTGAACCAAGTCGCATGCAGTCCGTGTGTTTATTCTTAGAGGATAAGGGGTTTGGTAACACAGACATCATTACCGGAGAATCCTCCCTCAGCTGGTCATGATACACGGGTCTCCATGGACAACCGTTAGTGAGATCAAGTATGGAGCATCACATTTTGCAGAATCACCCGTCAGAGTGATGTGGGTAAGCAGGGTGAGAGCAGGAGTATGAGGAAAAGGACGCCTGTTGAGGAATGACCAGGATGAGCTGTAATAGTGGTGGTATGTGCAGCGGCGCCGCGTGTATCATAACTTCCCTACAAAAAAATCTGCTTGAGAGGTCCAGAACCTTGTGGGTCCCCCCCCCCCACCGATTTGTCATTAGTCACAAAAATTACCAACTTTAAGGACTCTCCTTCCCCCACTGCTATGACAAAAGAAGACAACAGCACCAACTTCTTAACATCCCCTTTTTTTAAAAATATAAATTATAGCAAATTCCTAAGAGCCCAGAAAAACTAGGGAGGGTGGGTAGGAGATTATTCCCTGGTTGTGCCTAAAATGGCTGCCTTCCCTAACGGACCTTGCCTTATAAACCCCCCATTAACTCCACCCCTCCTCCAAACTACACCCCAAATGCCTATTCAAACCCATAAATCAACTCCCTATGATTTTAACCCCTTCCTAACCACAAACGCCTCATTTTTTAAGAATTCCCGACTTACCCTGTCATGTCGGCCTCCCTTTAATGGCGTGGGCCCAGTAAGGCCTCACTTTACATAGAATCAAAGAATAGTAGAGTTCGAAGGGACCTCCTGGATCATCTGGTCCAATTCCCTCCTCAAAGCAGTATTCACTAAATCATCCCATGCAAATACTGTATCTGCCACATACAATACTATCAAAACAATGCTTTTCCTTGCAAAATAAAATAGTGCAAAAAAATGTCAGATACAGGTCACCCCAATAAATGTACCTCTAAAGTGGGTGATGTCTTAATTTTATAGTCATAAGGTTGATAGAAGACACAAGGCCATCGAATTCAACCTATAACCTATCATTGCTGTTGTTCCAGAGGAAGCAAAAAAGCCAGAGACAATAAATAATTACCCTATATTAAGGGAGAAACTACTTCCCAACTCCACATCCAGGCCCTCCTTGTACTTTTGTAGAGAATACTGATGGGCAAAATACTAAAATATTCGCGTTCGGATTATTCATCTTGAATACTTCGTAATATTTTTACATTCGTCATGAATAACAAATCTAATGCAAGTCAATGGGAAACTCAAATAATTTTCTGGCAGACTGTGACGCCCTGGACCCCCAGGGGTCACAGTACACTAACACCACACACACACCCCCTTCCCCTGGGTAGGTGACACCAGTCAATCAAACCCTTGTTGCCACCCTCCAGGCTTGATGTCCACACCAGGTGGGGCGGAGCCAGGCGGTTGACCCCACCCACCGAGGAGTTCACAGGCCTGGAGGCGGGAAAAGATAGGAGTTGGTGGTAGACAGTGAAAGTGAGAGGAGTGAAAACTGTTGGTGTCTGGGTTGGAGCCCAGGCACGTTCAGCAAGGTCGGCAGATGGTGTTGGCCGTCTGCAGGAGTTGGTGTAGATCAGTGGAACCGTAGGACCGGGGTTGGGCGGTGGCCCGCCGGTACCGAACCAGGGAGCAGATTGAAGCCAAGCACCAAGGCAGGGTACTCAGACCCCGACTAGGCTAGGAGCCGCCGAAAAAGTCAAATTACCTGATTTTGGTCTGGACCTCAGGGGTTCATTCCCACCCAAGTCCCGTCAGAAGGCAACAGTCCAACCTGTCCGGATAAGTGCCACCGCCAAGAGCCAGAGATCCAAGGGCCTGCGCCAGCGGGCAAACGGGCTCTCCCAACACATACACACCGGGGAGCGGACTACCCGTGGGAAGCCATAGGAGGCAAATACACTTACACAGGTGCAGGAAAACGACAGCCACCATCAACCCGTCCAGGGAGAGTGAGAACACAGCACCCGGCTGTGGGCCCCGTCCATCCAGCTGTTTGGTTTACCAGACACTCTCTCCTTCTGTGTCTGAGTGAGTACAACAGTGCCATCCGGCACCACACCGCACTGCAACGTTGCACCCGCACCCACGCTGCCTCCCCGCAACCGACACATGCCCCTATACCTCCTTCCCACTCCCCAACCGGGGCCCCGGGGACCAACAGCCCCTACCCACGGAGTGGTCAACACCTTAGCTGCTCTCCGCCATCGCTTCCAGGATCCCCCGTCACCAGCAGCTGTGGTGCCCACCATCACCACAACCCGTGGGTGGCGTCACGACCGACATCCCAAATACCCACCAAAAACCTCCCCCTTTATCTCGTGGGCGAGGAGGCGCTGCTCGAGCCCCGGGTCCGGCCCCGTGCTCGAGCCACCGAGGAGCAGAAGCACCAGACCCAAGTGCCAGCGATCCCAAACGAGCGGCCTGCCCACCCCTCCGCCCGCGACAAGACCCTCCCAGAATGTCTGGCAGGGCTGTAAAAATGCTGAAATGGATGGAAAAGTGCTGAAACTAAATGGGAACAGCACGAAGAAGATGCTTGGATGCATCACTGAAACAGGTTGCTTCTGGGAACAATGTTGTAAGAGTAATATGCCACTTTGACGTGCTGTTCCCCGATTATTTGTGATAACTAGCTCAGGTAAAGATGACAGCTGTAGGCTGCAGCCCCCAGCTGTGTGCTTTCTCTTGGCTGGTTATCAAAAAAGAGATGATACCATTCCAAAAAACTATGTGGCATCCTGCCCATTTTTGATAACCAATGCAGACAAAGCAGACAGATGGGGACTAGAATTCTTAGGCTAGGAAGGTCGCTGGTTACTGGGCCTTCTCCTGCCTAAAAATAACAGCCCACAGCCGCTCCACAATTGGCACATATCCATCAGATGCGCCAATTGTTGGGCTTCACCCAGCTCATCTCGATTGTGCTGGTGCAGTGGCAATTGGGGCGATATATAAGGTTGATGAAAGCTGTGATTTGTCAAAAAATCACAGCTGCCATCAAGTCCTGGGTTGGTAATGGAGAGGTGTCTATGAGACCCCACCTTTACCAACCCTATAAGTAAATAATAAAAAAAAACACAAACACACAAAAATCCTTTATTTTAAATAATGAAAAATGCACCCTCTCTCACCAATTTATTAATCCCAAAACCAACCCCACAGGTTCGACATTATACACATCCAACGTGGATGGTGAGTGGAAGATTTTAATGTTGCGCAAAATCTGTACAAATTCATTATGAAACAAATTGAAATAATTTTGAGGAGGAACATAAAAATAACAAAACTACAGTAATGTGGTTGCATAAGTGTGAACACCCTCTTATAATTCGGGATCAAGTAGGATTTTCAAGACATTTTCTTAGTTGCATTTTATAGAAAAAAAGCCATGGTCAGTTATCTGTCGGATGAAGGGTACAACATTTTTTTCGCAGCTTTAGACAAACCATGGAACAATGTGAAGATTGTAAGCAAGAAGTAGGTTAAAGAGAATCTGTCATGTAAGATAATGCTATTAAACTTCAGATAGTTATGAACATAAATACACACACACACACACACACACACACACACACGTACGATGTTGTTCCTCGTTCCTGCGGTGTCACACATAGCAATGTGTGCTGCCGCAGGAATGACGTACAACATCGTACCTGCAGCAGCAATGATATTTGAGATTAGAACGACGTGTCAACGATCAACGATATGGTGCGTATTTTTGATCGCTAACGGTCGTTCCTGCGTTTCAGACGCAACGACGTTGCTAACGAAGCCAGATGTGCGTCACGAATTCCGTGACCCCCAACGACATCTCGTTAGCAATGTCGTTGCGTGTAAAGTGGCTTTTAGGTTATAGGAATATGTGCTGGGAAAGAAAATAAACCGATGCATAGAAGGGACTCAAGTGGTGTTTACGAAAAAATAAACTCCTAAGCTGAAGGGCTGAAACTCCTTGAAAGAACTCCACCTAGAGATATAGCCAGCAAGAAATTGCAGTGAACATATTTAACCCAACCCAGACTGTGATGGGGAAAACCACAACAGGGAAATAAGAAACACCTTGAGAGGAGCAAACTAAGAAGAGAGGGCAAAGACAATAAGAACCATCAGAATTTATTTGTGAAAAATCGTAAATTTGGCAAAATATTTGAAACTGTTTCTATTTTCAAACTTTAAAATTTTAGGCCCTTAAACCAGCGAGTTTTGTCACACAAAATAGTTAATGAATTACATTTCCCACATGTCTACTTTACATTATCCCCATTTTTGAAGCATAATTTATTTTATGTTAGGAAATTAGAAGGGTTAAAATTTCATCAGCAATTTCTAATTTTTCCAACAATGTTTACAAAACCATTTTTTTAGGGACCAAATGACAGTTGAAGTGACTTTAAGAGGCCTAGGTGACAGAAAACACCCAAAAGTGGCACCATTCTATAAACTGCACCCCTCAATGTGCTGAAAAATATATTGAAGAAGTTTATTAACCCTTTAGGTGATTCAGAGGAACTAAAGGCATGTGGAATTAAAAATTACTACATTTATATTGTACCTAAAAATGTTGCTTTAGCCTCAATTTAATCACTTTTACAAGAAATAGCACAACAAAATGAACTCCAAAATTTGTTACCCAGTTTCATCTGAGTGCACTGATAACTCATATGTGGTATGAAACCTCTGTTTGGACAAATGGGAGGGGTTGGAAGGGAAGGAGCAATATTTGAATTTTGGAACACAAATTTGGCTGAAATAGATTGCGTGCACCATGGCACATTTGTCGGGCCGCTAAGGTATTTAATTTCTCAGTTTTACAAGAGGTACCACCAAAAATTGGATCTCAAGTTTGTTAATCGCTTTCTTATGAGCACAGGTATACCCCAAATGTAGCCAAAAAGTTCTGTTTGGACAAACGGGAGAGTTCGGAAAGAAAGGAGCAATATTTAAATTTTGGAAAGCAAATTTGGCTGATATAGATTGCATGCACAATGTCACATTTGCAAAGCCCCTAAGATACTAAAACATCAGAAACCCCCACAAGTGACCCTTACTTGGAAACTAGACCCCCCAAGGAATTTATTTAGGTGTGTGTTAAACATTTTTAACCTATAGGTGCTTTGCAGAATTTTTTTAAAATGTGGTTGTGAAAATGATAGATACGTTTATCTTTGCTATAATGTTATTTTAGCTCAAGATTTGTAATTTAGCAATGGATAATAGGAGAAAACGGACCCCATAATTTGTTATGTAAATTCTCCCAAACACAGTGATACCTTACACATGGTAAAAAACTAATGTTTGGGCACATTGCAGGGCTTGGAAAGTGAACAACACTATTTCATTTTTAGAAAGCAAATGTGGACGTGTTGCATTTCCAGAGCCCCTGAGGTGCCAAGAATATTGAAACATGCACATGTGACCCCAATTGGCAAACTAAATGCTATAATGAATTAATCTATTGGTGTGGTGAGTATTTTTAACCCACAAATTACTCTAAATTTTATTAGATTGGGCCGTGAAAACAAAAAAATGTAGGGTTTTTCCTCAAAATTTTAATTTACTCAAAGGGTCACAAGAGAAAATGAACAAGACAGCTTGATATGCAATTTTTCTGAACGTGGCAGTACCCCATATGTAACTGCGCACTACTACCGTATTTGAATACACGGTGGGTATTAGATGGGAAGGAGCTCGACTAGGTATTTAGAACGCAGATTCCATTTCAATAGATTGTGGTCTCCACTAACCAGGCCCCTAAGGTGCCAGATCAGCAGAAACAGTGACATCATATTGGGAACATCACTATATAATGAATTCATTTACGGGTGTAGTAAGTAGTTTTAACCCACAGGTATCTCACAGAATTTTAAAACATTCAACATGGACATATACTGTAACATTTTAGTGGTAAAATGTACATTTTTTATTATCTGCAAATTTGCCATTTACATAAGGGTTAAAAGATTAAAATGGACTTTACAAGTTATTGCACAATCCGAATGCGGTGATGTCCTATATGTCATCAGAAACTATTATTTAGCCACACGGCTGTGCTGAGCAGGAAGGAGTGCTACTTGGTGCTATCAAAGCACAGATTTTGCTAAAAAATAATATGCTATCAACATTTGCAAAGCCCCTAAGGTGCCAAAACAGCAGAAAAAAACAAAAGTGACCCCACTGTAGAAATTGCACCTCTCAAGTAATTTATCTATGGCAGTGCAGTGACTTTTTTGGAGCATCCACGCCACTGTGTTTTTCTGGAGAATAACAAATATGCCATTTTAGTGCCCATACATTGTGCCCCCATATTATGTAGCGCCCCCATACCTTGTGCCCCCATATATTGTAGCAACCCCATACATTGTGTCCAGCTTGTGCGTCTGGAGACATGCACCCCCGTAAATTATTAAGTGCGCTCTCCCCACTACAATAATGCCCCACATGTAGTTGCTTACTGATGTTTAGGCACAGGGTTGCTCAGTATTTAGATTTGGAAATACAGATTTTACTGTATTTTTTTGAGGGGTGTGAGCCATATAGTTTTTCCAGACTCATTGTTCTACCAGTAATGTGGGATCCCCCCCCTATATTTCCAGTGACAGATGACGTACCCGAGTGGGGGCTGGGGTTGTGTAGCATGTGTTAGGGGTTTTATTGGTAACATTTTGAGGTACAGAACATTTTTGGAGAACCCTATTCCCCGCATTGTCCTGATGCCTTCAATTTCTGAGCTCTTGGGGAAAGTTCATAAAGAGACTATCCTCAACAGGTGCATTATCAGGTTGCGTGAAGTTACTCCCTGATCTAGGGTCCTGTACCCCGCCGTGTTCAGTACCGGTCCGGTTACTGGACTTCTGGTGCCGATCGTTCTCCAAAACTAAGTCAGTTACACCTCTGCAATACCCTGCGACCGGGTTTCCGACTTCTGTGGTCCCGGACCACCGTCTGCGACCCAACCTGTCGCCTCCCTGGGAGCTCCAACTCCCCAGTTCCTCACTCTTTGAGGGCTAACTCTGAACTCTCTGTCTCCCCTCCCACCAGTCTGCCTGACCTCTAGATGGGTGGCCCTGCTCCAACCTGACCAACCCACTGGTGTGTCTGTACAGTTCTGGTGTGAGGTGTGGATGAGATTTGTAGTGCGGGTGTTAGTGACACTGTTGATGGCAACCTGGAACCGTTGGGGGTAGGCCCTGCACCCTGGGGGACAGGATGCAGCTCCCTGTAGCACCCTGATGTAGTCAGGGGCGCTACATTCTCCCTTGGTTAAACGTAGCTCGTCCCCGAGCTACCAGACACCTAGAGTTTCATTAAAACTGTAATTGGAAAAAGATAACAGATTAAATATTCTTCCCACACAGGGAAGGTAATGCACTTTACGTTACAAACTCTCAGAGTTTAACTTGAGAACAACTGGGAACGCTACTGCTTGTAGCGGTAGCTGGTAGCTGAGCCTACTTTGCTGCAGCTCCTTCCTGCGACAGTCCATTCCCATTGTCCCTTTCCCTTCAACCTGCCACCCAAAACACCTGAACCCTGGTGCCACCCCTAGCCATGGTGTTGCACCACCCCGAGTTCCTTGCTGTGTCCGTGGTGACGGGGACTGAACCCCGGTGGTTCAAGGGATGCCTCTGGTAGGCACACAAGGTGCAACTATATACAAAAAGCACAAGTTCATACTGGCTGTTGACAGTCCTGCAGCCATGGTCCATTGTTAACTTTTAATCAGCAGAAAATCAGGTGACTTTCCCGGTTAATTTATACTTTTCAACATTTTTGATTATGCAGATTTTTAAACATTACAACATCATAACAGATAACATTTTCAATGAGATAGCCGGGTTCCGCTACAAGTTGGGTGATCTCAAATTATCTGGGGCTGTGGCGGGGGCTGGCTTGATCTTTTCTCTTTCCATCACATACTTGTTCACTTCCAAGGCATACCAACCCCGCTCACCACAATACCGGCAGTAGGAAACCATGTCTGCCGGCTTCAGATTTCAATCAGGGTGCCCCTTTCGGAGCTGTTCTGCACTGCGACATCCCTCCTGGAGACAAAACCCCAGCAGCAAGGCCCAGCTCCGCTATGAACCCCCATCCTTTAACGGGGTTGAAACGCTTCACAAGACCCCAGTACCGCAACCCTCTGACCCGGAAGGTAGCCTTTCTCAAATGCTCCTTTTCTCTGTGCGTGCAGGCAGCAACCTCTACTTGGCGCCGCTCCCTAGTAGCCATTTCTGTGAGCAGCTGCTGGTGTTGCCTCTCCCAGTAGGGGGCACTAACCTCGGGTTCCGCCTCCAGGGGAACCAGGTGTAGATGGAGTCCCGCGGCTACAGCAGCTACCGGGAGGTCGCGCTGCAGTGGAACCGCCACGTCGGCGGGTTCCTGCTCTGCAGCTGCAACAAGATATGCCAGTGGTTTTGACGGCCGGGGGTGAGGCTGGAGGCATAGTGGCCTTGTCTGGTCTGACCGGTGGTGAGGTCGGGGGTGCTGCTGCCTGGTCTGGTCTGGCCGGTGGGGAGGCCGGAGGCGTGGTGGCCTACTCATCTTCCGCGGGGGCTAGAGGTTCTGCTGCCGATGTCAGGGTTAGCGGCTCGGCTGCAGCTGCAGCCGAGGGTGGAGGAGGTAGCATGGCTATTGCGGTGGTCGGGGGCAGACTGGATTCCGCGGCCCGGTAGGCCGGATCAACCGGAACTGGGTTACTGCTTACCCGCTCCACACACAGGGCATCCGCTTCACGGGCTCACACCGCCGCGGTCACGCTCCTCATCTCGACTCTCCAGTCGTCCAGCATGAACAGGAACTGCGTCCGCATTCTCCTGCAGAGTTACTCCGTCTCCTTCTCGATCCAGGCAGCCGTCCCAGGAACAGCACTCTCAGGTGACCAGTCTCATTGTTCCGACATCTTGCTACTTCTCCTTCCAGGAACTTTAATGCAGAGTCCTGGTGTCCCTGTGCCAATCTCCACCTTCACATCCTGTCTACTCCCCTTGGTTTTTCGTCACCAGGCTCTTCTGGGAAAGGGGCAGGGCTTCGGCTTTGCGCCCTTCTGTCTGGGATGACGGCGCAGTTGTTATTTTTGGCGCCAAAATGTGGCGGACAAGATGACAGCAAGGTAATTTTTACAGTCACTTTTTAGATTTGGACAGTTCTGTAAGGCGCATGTCACCTGGGTTAGTGGGCCCAGTTCGAATCCTGTTCATGATGCCAGGGAATTTGAGGTGTGCTGCCCCTGCAGCAGTTGAACTGCTCGTATCTGGGGTTGCTGTGGCTCGAGGGTCTCCGGACCTGGGGGCTTGCGGCCACTCGAATATAAAATGTTTTTTTTTATAGGGGATGAATGTTCGTGATGCCACCTGCGGGTTGCGGTAAAGGGGAGTACCGCCACTGCCGAATGGTGTGGGGGCAGCCAGGTGTCAGTCACTCCGCAATTAGGGAAAGCCCCGGACAGTGGGGATTTGATAAACGGGTGGCCTGGCCCTTTAAAGCAGGGTGCAGGGATCAGATTACTCACTGCGGTAGTTGTGGTGCTGGATTAGGTGGAATAAGCAGACACTCACACAGATGGTAAACCAAAGTCTATAGGCACCGCAGTCTCTATGGCGGGAGCCAGTTCACGTCCCGCTCCCACCAGTGTCACTTGGCAAGTTCGGAGCCCTGCCTCCGGGCATAAATAGATTGACCATTGTGGCCCTCAGCTTGAAGCTTTCGGGGCCCCGCTACCCGTGTGTATGGCAGCTGTGATCAACGCACTTTTGATCATGATTAAGAGTGTGTTGTCACTTGAAACGTGTCGCTGATGTCGGTCATGTTATTATGACTGCAATGTGCTGTATACCTGTGCCAAAAGGAAAAGAAAAGAAAAGAAAAATTGATATCCCTTTGTTGAAGCTGGACTTTTTTCTATTTGGATCTTGCTTGAGGCGTGGCAGCACCTTGTCTGGGCTCCAGAGGGTAGCTGAGATTGATTGACACGGTGAGCTGAACCTGTTTATTTACACCTCTCAAATACCCTGCGATCGGGTTTCCGGTTTCTGTGGTCCTGGATCACCATCTGCGACCCAACGGGTGGTGCTGAAAAGCAAAACCCTCCATCCGCCTTTGACTTTCTCTTTGCCTGTAGCCGACGGGGCCACGGAGCTGGGTCAGGTCATTCACAGCAACCCCACAAAACCACTGGCCTGGTGACGAGTTATCCCCTGCAGGTCCCGTGGGGTGCTACATTTACGTCAGGGTTTCCATGTAAATACCATTAAAAAGTGATTCAGATGAAACCACTTACTCTAGTGAGGCAGATGGAGACTCTCTGGATGCTGTTTGGTGTCTCTTTTGTTGGTGTCCATCTTTTTAGGCATGCACAGAGCTGTGGTTGTTCTTACTCTGATCCCAATCCTCCCCATCCCCTTCCTCAATGTCCTCTCCCCAGTGTATATATATATAAAAAAAAAAAATTTACACTCACCTCCCCGTACATTTCCCCCTAGCACCGCTTCCTTTTTTCTTGCCAGGAACTTTCTAAATAATACAGGAGCACATAGCGTGCTGTTGTGATCAAACTGCACTCGTCTGTGTCATAGAGAAAGTTCTGGACAAGTGCTCAGCTTACTGCGGCTCCACTGCCTGCACTGTGCAGCGGAACTGCGGGATCGCTCCTAGATTTCTGAATGCTTGTGACAACGGAAATTTGATCATGGGCCCCCCGGATCCTCAGGCTCCGAGCAACAGGGCTGATTATTAACAGCCCTGCAAGGGCCCCCCTCCACCTCTGGGCCTTGTGCAGCTGCCAGTATGTCCACCCCTCCTTCTGGGGATTTGTAGCAGACATGTATACTGTTTGAATTGATTGATATTATTAATATTCTCATATATTTCCCTATCAGTATTATAAATTATTTAGTGTATTTGTCTACTTTATATATCTTTTAAATATGGGGTCTCTTCCTCACTATGTTTCATTTTAAAGGCGTCAAAGAAATTGCTCTTAGTTCTCCTTCTACCTCTCTGACCACTCCTTTTCTTTATCTTTTGCTGGTTCATCTTCCCCTCGTCTTCTCCTTACTATCGGGGTTCCTCAAGGCTCAGTCCTAGGCCCCCTCCTCTTTTCCCTATATACTGCCCCTATTGTACAAACCATCAGGACCTTTGGTTTCCATTGACATCTATAAGCTATTGACACTCAATTTTACACATCTTCTCCTGATTTCACCCACACCGTATTACAATATATCACTGTTCGCTGTCTTGAACATCGAGCATCCCTCTATCTGAAACTGAATATTTCCAAATTTAAATGTCATACAGAATTTTGCTCAAAATTTGCAGTGTCATGGCAGCATCAGATAATGCTCTCACTACAGATTCTGACACTCTACACTATGGATTGTCTGCTGTTTCTGAATTAAACAGGCAGGCTAGGGCATCGATCAGCTGTGTGCTCATTAAGGGTCAGGCTAGCAAGAGTTAATCTTTGCTAGCCTACTGGTTACCTGTAGGATCACATGTTGTTGAAAACTTATCACATTTACTCACCGCCTTTCTAAGTTGGTGGAATCTGTCTTCCCAAGCCGACTATAGTCTATTGCTGTGTTGGTCTGTGTGCTGGTGTGTCGCAGTTCTGCTGGTGACTATATTGCTTTGTACTTATGATTGTTGTGGAATCCTCTCGCCATCTTATTTCTTCCTCCCTGCTCTTATTTTCCTCTTTACTTCTTATTGTCTTTTACATTTGTGTGAGTGTGCTGTGAGATACAGTTTTGGTTTCCCCTGTTTGTCTATCTCTGTTGTTGCTATCACACTCCTGTCTTGGCCCTTCCTTAGAGTAGGGAGAGAGGGGGTATAAGATCATGGCTGGTCAGCTGCAATGTCAGCTTGGTGGCTCAGACATCCTCACCTTCAGAGGTAACTCTGAGATAAGAGATAGCTAGGGCGCCCCTAGTCTGAGGGCCAGTCTAGAAGCCCCAGTCCCTGCTTCCCCCTGATCATAGTGACACTGAATTTCCCTATATCTAATCACATGCATCTAAAAAACTTTTCCAGAAACTGACCATATCCCACCTTTGAAACTATAAAAAACTTTTACTGTTGCTTGTATTCATTCTTGTCTGGACTACTTCAACTGTCTACTGATTGGTCTCCCTCTTACCAAACTCTCACCTCTCCAATCTTTCCTAAATGTGGCAGCGAAGATCATATTTTTTTCCCTGTCACTACACCGATGCCTCCAACTTGTGCCAGTCATTACATTTGTTACCCATCCACCACAAAATTTAATTTATTCTCATCTCTCTCACACCCACAAAGCTCTCCACAGTTCTTCACCACCTTACTTTTCTTCCCTCATCTCTCCATTCCGCAACTCATCAAGAGTAAAATCCTTCATAGGCCGAACCTCCCATTTCAGTCTCCAAGACTTTTCTTGTACTGTGCCAGGTTTCTGGAATGTAATACCCTGGACGATCCGATTAAGACCTAGCCCCCACATTTTTAAGTGGGCTTTAAAAACTCATCTCTTTAGACAGGCCTCCCCTCACTTCACTAATCTAGCTCTGCCCTGTTCCCCCTTTCTAATTTTTCCTCAGAATCTGGTCCCTCTTATTCATCTTTCTCCAGATCCTCTATGCACCTAATCGCATTTGCCAATTGTACTTAGACAGATACTAGTTGATGACCGGATCATGCAGCTTTAAATAACCCGTATTTAATACAATGATGGCTGGACCATACCTGACAAACGTGTTCTACCTATTGTGTCTATGTAGTGGCCCGGTCCAGATTGTGTCTGTTTTTTTTAAGTACATTCACTTATATGTAATACTAGCTGTAGTACCCGGACGTTGCCCGGGATAGTAAATATCTCTCTGTCTCTCTCCCAGTCTCTGTCTGTGTGTCGCTGTCTGTCTGTCTCTCTGTGTCTTTCTTTGTCTGTGTCTATGTCTCTGTCTGTCTATTTCTATCTCTGTCTGTATTTGTATCAGCCTATCTGTCTCCATCTCTGTCTGTCTGTCTCTCTCTATCTCTGTGTCTGTCTCTATGTGTGTGTCTGTCTGTCTCTTTCCCCGTCTGTCTCTTTCCAGGTCTGTCTCTTTCCCCATCTGTCTCTTTCCCCGTCTGTGTCTTTCCCCGTCTGTCTCTTTCCCCGTCTGTCTCTTTCCAGGGCTCTCTCTTTGCCCGTCTGTCTCTTTCCAGGGCTGTCTCTTTCCCCGTCTGTCTCTTTCCCCGTCTGTCTCTTTCCCCGTCTGTCTCTTTCCCCCTCTGTCTCTTTCCCCGTCTGTCTCTTTCCCCGTCTGTCTCTTTCCCCATCTGTCTCTTTCCCCATCTGTCTCTTTCCCCGGCTGTCTCTTTCCCCGGCTGTCTCTTTCCAGGGCTGTCTCTTTCCCCGTCTGTCTCTTTGCCTGTTTGTCTCTTTCCAGGTCTGTCTCTTTCCCCGTCTGTCTCTTTCCCCGTCTGTCTCTTTCCCCATCTGTCCCTTTCCCCGTCTGTCTCTTTCCCCGTCTGTCTCTTTCCCTGTCTGTCTCTTTCCAGGGCTGTTTCTTTCCCCGTCTGTCTCTTTCCCCGTCTGTCTCTTTCCCCTTCTGTCTCTTTCTAGGGCTGTTTCTTTCGCCGTCTGTCTCTTTCCAGGGCTGTCTCTTTCCCCATCTGTCTCTTTCCAAGTCAGTCTCTTTGCCGGTCTGTCTCTTTCCCCATCTGTCTCTTTCCCCATCTGTCTCTTTCCCCGGCTGTCTCTTTCCCCGGCTGTCTCTTTCCAGGGCTGTCTCTTTCCCCGTCTGTCTCTTTGCCTGTTTGTCTCTTTCCAGGTCTGTCTCTTTCCCCGTCTGTCTCTTTCCCCGTCTGTCTCTTTCCCCATCTGTCCCTTTCCCCGTCTGTCTCTTTCCCCGTCTGTCTCTTTCCCTGTCTGTCTCTTTCCAGGGCTGTTTCTTTCCCCGTCTGTCTCTTTCCCCGTCTGTCTCTTTCCCCTTCTGTCTCTTTCTAGGGCTGTTTCTTTCGCCGTCTGTCTCTTTCCAGGGCTGTCTCTTTCCCCATCTGTCTCTTTCCAAGTCAGTCTCTTTGCCGGTCTGTCTCTTTCCACGGCTGTCTCTTTCCAGGTCTGTCTCTTTCCAGGTCTGTTTCTTTGCCCATTTGTCTCTTTCCAGCGCTGTCTCTTTCCAGGGCTGTCTTTTTCCCCGTCTGTCTGTTTCTTTCCCCATCTGTCTCTGTCTGTCTCTGTCTGTCTGTCTTTTTCTGTCTCTCTATCCATCTTTCCACCGACATCATATAACTAGAGATGAGAGTGCCTCTAAAGGCTCGAGTTCGGTTCAGTTTGTCGAACGGAGGCCACGTTCGAGTTCGGCTCGATGAACCGTTCGACGATCCTCTCGAACCCCATTGAAAACAATGGGAGGCAAACACAAACACAAAAACACATTATAAATGTACACATACAGTTAATAAACATTGCCATAACACTTACATGTCCCCGCGATGCGTCCTGCACTCTGTCTCCCGCCGCTCTTCCTTCCATGCAGCGCTGTCTGATGTAGCAGAGCTGCATGGGTTGAAGGAGAAAGAAGACAGAAGACCATGGATTGTGGGGGGATGCGAGGGAGTAATGAACATGGAGTCTCTAATGTGTCTGTATTTATTTCTATTAAAGTATTTTTTCTCTGTGTGGTGTCTTTTTTTTTTAACCCTTTATTGGAGATTCTTAATGGCTGGGTCAAACTTGCCTGACATTAAGAATCTCTGACTTACTACTAGCTTTATTTTACTAGCTAGTATTAACTCATTATTACCCAGCAAAGCCACCCGTCACCAGGGCAGCTGGAAGAGTTGGATACAGCGCCAGATGATGGCGCTTCTATGAAAGCACCATTTTCTGGGGCGGCTGCGGACTGCAATTCGCAGCAGAGGGGCCCAGAAAGCTCGGGCTAACCTGTGCTGAGGATTCCAATCCCCAGCTGCCTAGTTGTACCTGGCTGGACATAAAAATGGAGCGAAGCTAATGTCGATTTTTTTTTTAATTATTTCATGAAATTCCTGAAATAATTAAAAAAAGGGCTTCCCTATTTTTTTTAGTTCCCAGCCGGGTACAAATAGGTAGTTGGGGGTTGGGGGCAGCCGTACCTGCCTGCTGTACCTGGCTAGCATACAAAAATATGGCGAAGCCCACGTCATTTTTTTGATGGGCAAAAAACTCCTGCATACAGTCCTGGATGGAGTATGCTGAGCCTTGTAGTTCTGCAGCTGCTGTCTGCTCTTCTGCATACACTAGTGAATGGAGCATGCTGAGCCTTGTCATTCTGAAGCTGCTGTCTGCTCTCCTCCATACAGACAGACAGCAGCTGCAGAACTACAAGGCTCTGCATACTCCATCCAGGACTGTATGCAGTAGTTTTTTGCCCCCCCAAAAAATTATGTGGACTTTCACCATGTTTTTGTATGCTAGCCAGGTACAGCAGGCAGCTACGGGCTGCCCCCAACCCCCAGCTGCCTATTTGTACCCGGCTGGGAACCAAAAATATAGGGAAGCCCTTTTTTTTTTAATTATTTCATGAATTTCATGAAATAATTTAAAAATTAAAAAAAAAAAATGACGTGGGCTTCACCCAATTTTTGTGTTCAGCCAGGTACAACTAAGCAGCTGGGGATTGGAATCCGCAGCTCAGGGTGCCCAAGCTTTCTGTGCACCCATGCTGCGAATTGCAGTCCGCAGCCGCCCCAGAAAATGGCGCTTTCATAGAAGCGCCATCTTCTGGCGCTGTATCCAACTCTTCCAGCTGCCCTGGTGACGGGTGGCTCACTGGGTAATAATGAGGTTAGGGCTAGCTGTATATTATTAACTGGCCATAAGCCCGAAATTCATGGTGTCATGCCAATATTAGACATGGCCACCATGAATTTATAGTACAGATAAAAAAAACACAACACACAGAAAAATATTTTTTATTAGAAATAAAACACAACACAATTAGTGAATCCATCTTTATTGAAATAAAGAACCCCCTCTGCAGTAATCCTGGGTCAAGGGTCCCATGCCGTCCAATCCGGATCCAATATCATCTGATCGGTTTGCTGGAAGACAAAGCGATCAGATGATGAGTAAGGTTCAAGGGCCTGAATCACATGACACAGCAGCTGATTGTATAAACGGCTTTTATACAATCAGCTGATGCATCAGTACAAAAAAAAAAAGCAAACTACACACTTCAGTGCAGACTCCTTCCGACAGCATCAGCTGATAGTTTAGCCGGCCGGGTGGTAAAAAGCCGGACACACCGCTCGACTTATAGTGTCAGCTCATTCCATCAGGTGACCGCATCAGCTGATCATTGCCAGGTCTGAGAAAGAGAGAGAGAGAAAAAAGAGAGAGAGAAGATAGAGAAAAGAGAAAGAAAAGAGAGAGAGGAGAGAGGAGAGAGAGAAGAGAGAGAGGAGAGAGAAGAGAGAGGGAGAGGGAGAGAGAGAGAGAGATAAGAGAGAGAGAGAGAAGAGGAGGAGAGATAAAGATTTTTTTTTTTATTATATATTTATTTATTTTACTGTGACTGGTTGCAGTGAGACAGCTGTCACTCATCGTGGGGGCGTGTCTGACTGCAACCAATCATGGGCGCCGGTGGGCGGGGAAAGCACGAAATACCTGATTGAATAATGAAGCGGCAGCCATTTTCTAAAGAGGAAAAGACGCCGCAGATTTCTGACAGCCGTGCAGCGAGACGCCCGTGATCGGTGAGTAGGAAAGAGAGGGGGATTGTGCTGGGGACGCAGGACGCATGCAGATAGCAACGTGTGCACATAGCCTTACTGTGAAAAGCCACGTTTTTGTTGATCAAACCGTTCTCGAACCTAACTCGAACTGTTGAGCTTTTAGCAAAAAGCTCGAGTTCAAGCTTGAGCTCGAACACCCCCCAAAATCACTCGAACATGAAATTGGCGAACCTCGAACATCGCTCATCTCTACATATAACCTCACGCATAAGCTTCAACTAACAGTTTATTTTGTTCCTATAGAAACCACTGACAGTTGCTATTAATAACCTATAGCTCCGACCTCCATTCAGTTTAATGGCGGCAGGATTTTAGAGACTAAGGGCCGCTTTACACGCTACGATATCGCTAGCAATTGCTAGCGATGTCGAGCGCGATAGCACCCGCCCCCGTCGTTGTAACGATATGTGGTGATCACATATCAGATATGTGGTGACACACACACACACACACACACACACACACAGCTTTATATATTAGATTATGTTAGATGTTATAAGTAAAGCATTTTTCATTGTTGTGTTCTAGCACCATCTACTGGTGAAAACTGTAAGAATCTGAAGTGTGCATTGGGTGTTATCCTATTGGCCAGTTCTTGGTCACATGGCTCAATAGGTGGAGCTATTCTCCAGCCTCTGTCTAGAAAGAACTGGAATGTTCTGGTTCTGGCTGAGTCTCCTCTGAGAGCAGACATTATGTGGAGTTTCTCTTCACCACAAGACTCCTACTAGGCCTGAGGCCTAGAATTTCATCATTTCCTGACTTTTAAAGCCAATATAGTGAAGGCTTCCTATCCTGAATCCTCACTGGCCAGATATACATTGTGCATCTCTTCAGACAGTAGGGCATACTGAGTATATACCAGACCCCACTGCATGCAGATTGGGGAAGTTTGAGGGTCTCCCGCCCCACTGCAATATTACTGGCTTTCATGCCATTGTCCAAACACCAACCACTGAAGGCTTCCTATCCTGAATCCTCACTGGCCAGATATACATTGTGCATCTCTTTAGACAGTAGGGCATACTGAGTTTATACCAGACCCCACTGCATGCAGATTGGGGAAGTTTGAGGGTCTCCCGCCCCACTGCAATATTACTGGCTTTCATGCAATTGTCCACACACCAGCCGTCCGATCCCCGTAACGCGCTGGGCAACTTTCTACATTTGCTTACAAGTACTGCACGTGTCTGAACTAGCGGTGAAATTAACCCCAGAATTCCAGGTCTGTACAAACTTATTATCATACTTTCCCTCTAAGCTCAAGAGACTCTGAACCTGCTTCTAAAAGCATACCAGAATTAAATCTGAAACAAATTGTGCTCTTAAAACTCCAGAACCCTAATTGCACTTCAACATTCATCTCCAAGCTGTATTTGCCGTGGCCTACCCACAAAAGACTGTGAAACATACAGTATATTCCGTGTTAATTTTCTTTGTTCCTGCTGTATTAAAGCAACTGTTACCCCCAAGACCGTGTCTGTGGACTGTCCATCAGCTGTGGATACTATGTGGGGGTGGATAGCAGGGAACATCAAGGCCTTGTAGACCACCCAGGGAACATGGCCCCTGCCCCCTCGTGCCAGAACAGCAACTGTGACATATAGAACATTTGAGGTCCTCTGTCCCTGGGCCCTTACATGTCCCCATCATTTCCTTATAGATTATAAGCTTGTGAGTAGGGTCCTCCTGTAACTGTTGAACTATGTGTTACTTTGTAATATTTTTTTTATTGTTTGTACATGTCGCCCTTAATTGTAAGGTGCTGTGAAATGTGTTGGCAATATAACAATAAAATTATTTATTATCATTTTTTATTATGAACAGTGGTTATTATGAACAGTGGTATATCGCCAATGGCAGGAGACCACGTGGCCGCTATGGTGCCCGTCAGTCAGGGGGGCCCGATGGCAGTGCCACACTGTGCACTTCCAACTGTCATCACACTTTCAATTACATCAGCAGCGCTCCACTTACTTCTCCATCATTGTCCCTTGGCTACTGAGTTCTGATGTCTCAGTGCAGCGGGTAGAATGAGCGAGGGTGGATGGTGCATTATTTGCCAATCAGGGTCCACTGTGCAGTGATGGTAAACTGCTGCTTGCAACCCAAATGTCAGGTGGATAATACAGAGCTAGGTGGCTCGGTAAAGAAATAAAGCCTGACCCGAGTTAAGAGTCACTCGGAACAGGATAACTGTGAACCCTGTTAACTTCACAGGGCCCACACACACTGAGACCAGGACTCCTCCTGTTAGCAGCCCAGAGAGTCCTGGTAATGACTGTCTGTGCATGTAGGGGGCACACCTGGACAGTCGGCGGAGTAGACGCAGCCCAGATAACACCACTGGGCTGCTATGGCAGAACTGGAATGGTAGGAGGGGAAGCAGGAAGACTGACCCTTACTGTGCTTTGCAGCAAATCTTGGCACGACGAGCACCAGACACCTAACCCTACCTACCACTTCCAGTATAGTGGATCTAGCCGCAAAGTGGCTCTTAACCTCTGCTGTGGCTACAGCGCTATGCATAAGTGTCCATGTGTGAAGACTGTGCACCGTGGTGCGCTCTCCAGGCCCTTTTAACAACTAGGGTCCGCCCCAAACTCAGTGCGAACCACAATGGCGCCTCCAGGGGCCAATAGCGGAGCGCCACATCATCAGTGACATCACCAGCGGCCTATCAGGAACTGCCATGGCACTGATGACACAAGCGCAGCACCGCCCCAAATACCCTACTAGTCATCTTCTGATGACCAATGATGGGGTGCCAGGTCATAGGGACGGGCCTCCGCGAGCCAGTCCTGAGTGGTCACATCATCAGGACACCTGCTGCTGACCGGCCTATCAGGTTCTGCCACTTCATGTACATGCCCAGTGAAGTCCTCACCGGACTTAATGTTATTTCGTAGGCTTAGTCTGTTGTTCAAGGCTACTGAGCATCCTCAGGCACTTAGTGCATCATCTGAGGCTATCAGGCTGAGCATGCTCAGTAAGCACAACACAGGACTTGGACACAGCACGAAGTCCAAGCACCTGGGCAAGGAGGCTTTTTGTACTGTGTGAGCATGCTCAGTAGCTGAGGACCTAAGGAATGGAATTAACAGGCTGAGCATGCTGACTAGGCGAAACACTGGACATAGGCTCTGGCTGCGGCAAATCGGAACGCGCGTGCGCCCTAGCCACTGTAGCAATATGTATATGTTGTATGTCCCCTAGGGGCCTCTAGGGGTCTCTCTTCTTGTATGTGTTCACAAGCAAGTGGGAACTCGCTGGTACGGCAGACAGAGTGCAGGCAGCAGAGAGAGAATGGAGAAGTTTCACCAGTACACCTATGGTCGATGAGTAACAGTGCAATCTGATCACAAGCCATTGAAGAGCATTACAAAGAAACCACTACTAAATGCCCCAAAGAGACTACAGCGCATGCAGTTACGGCTTCAGAAATACGATTTTGACATCTGTTACTGTCCAGGAAGAGACTTACTGATTGCAGATACTCTAAGCAGAGCATACCTACCTGTCACAAATGATGAGGAGAATTAAATTGAAACCATCAATATGTGTGACTATCTGGTGGTGTCAAAAGACAAGTTTAAGCAAATACAGACTTGTACAGAGAAGGATAAAATACTCCAGATCTTAAAGACTGTCATCTTGCAGGGCTGGCCAAAATACAAGCAGCATGCACCTAGGGAAGTTTCTCCATTCTTCCACATAAGAGATGAACTGTCAGTGCAGCCAGGAGTCATCTTTAAAGGAGACAGAGCTGTTATACCAGAAGCACTCAGGAGAGACATACTGGAAACACTGCACTCTTCACACTTAGGCAGGGAAGGATGTCTACGGCGAGCAAGAGAATCTATTTATTGGCCAGGAATGAATAACCACATTAAAAACTATATAGCACAATGTGAAATATATGCATCCTGCAGTGATAAGCAACAAAAGGAGACATTGCAACCTCATGAAATTCCACAGAGGCCTTGGTCAAAAATTGGAACAGATGTGTTCACATGGAATGACAAAGAATACCTGATTACAGTGGACTATTTATCTAACCTTTGGGAAATTGATTTGTTACAGGACACAAGGGCGAGAACAGTGATTAAAAAACTCAAGGCCCATTTTGCCAGGTATGGCATTCCAGATATCGTGTTCTCTGACAATGCTGCTCAGTTTACTTCAGAAGAGTTTAAAACTTTCAGCAAGAGATGGGAATTTGAACACCAGACGTCTTCTCCAAGATATCCACAGAGTAATGGCAAAGCAGAGTCCGCAGTAAAAACGGCCAAAAGACTCCTTAAAAAAGCAAAACAGGCAGTTACTGATGTATATCTGTCTATACTGGATCATAGAAACAAACCCACCCAAGGGATAGACAGCAGTCCGGCACAGAGGCTCATGAGTAGACGTACAAAGACACTCATACCAACTGCTAGTCATCTGTATCTGTTAAAGCCAAAGTTGGTGGGAAACATCAAAGCTCAACTAAAGAAAAATCAAGATAGGCAAGCTTTCTATTACAATAAATCTGCAAAGGATCTGCTAGATCTCCACAGGAATGACAACATACGGCTGTAGCCAAGCAGCAAATATGACAAACACTGGCAAAAGGCAAAGGTTGTCCAGAAACTAGGACCTCGGTCCTACGAAATTGTAACAGAAGACGGAAGAAGCCTAAGGAGAAATAGGTGATATTTGAGGAAAACACAAGAACAAGATGATTCTTGGCCTTTTGAACGATATCCTGATACCCAAGATAATGAGGCAGTAAGTCCAAGCCAAGTACCAACAGGGACTGCTGACCATCAGGGTGAGACTGTTAACCAGAGACAGGCAATATCAGAAGGCACATTACCAGAATCAGAACAACTACCAGAGGTGGACATTGACTCTTCTTATGTTACTAGGGCCGGCAGAATGATCAGAAAGCCTGCGCACCTCAAGGATTATATGTAACTGTATATATTGTAATCATCTTTTACTTGGTCAGATTAACTTGTGTTTATTAAGTTTGATTGTTATTCTTGTTTAAAGAGAAAGGATGTAGCAATATGTATATGCTGTATGGCCTCTAGGGGCCTCTAGGGGTCTCTCTTCTTGTATGTGTTCACAAGCAAGTGGGAACTCGCTGGTACTGCAGACAGAGTGCAGGCAGCAGGGAGAGATGCAATGGCTGACAATACCACCTAATAAAAGCCTGAAGATCTCCACTGAGTGTGATTACTGAGAGACACAGCAAACAGACCAACCACCACTCCAGACTTAAACATGGAGGACTAAGCAGATAGCTGGACGACCCGAGGCACGGACAATAACGGCGGACGGAACTCGAGCGTAGCAGGAACTGCAGCAGGCAGGTACACTGACGAGCAAAAGGGCAAGAATGTTTTGAATTTTTTAATTTTCAGCTTCATATCTCATCATCAACAACAGCTTTGAACATGAGAGTACCTTCATTTTATAGACAATTATCTTGGCTATTTCATACATAAATTTCACATGCAACTATTTTACATATGGTTAGTTATGCAGATTCTTGTCACGTCCCTGCATTGTTACTGTTTTGCTCCAGGTGTTTGAAGAATATTTTTCTTCTTGTATACTACAAATAACAACCTGTTCTCAGATTCCCTAATACCTCAGTGTGTTATTAGGTTGATTCCCAAGCAAAAAGGTCACTGGTTCAAATCGAGGAGCAGCCATGAAGAATTCCTAAGAAAAGCGCAACAGCATCATCCAGCTTATCGATGGCGGTCTATTGGCCAAGAAAATTGCCAAACTGAATCATGTGAGGCCATGACAGTTGGAAGAATACAAAAGGTTGAAAAATTCAAAGGGGCCGAATACATTCGCAAGGCACTGTAATTCAATAATAGAATCCCTTTCCTAATATACTTCAATTAAAAGTTACCTCTCTACTACTCGTATAACATCCTGCCTGCTTGTTTTTAATTTTTACCTCTAATGATATTTTGCTTGAGAATCCCAATGCAATGCTGGGATACTCACACAGGATGTCATGAGGGTGCAGACGCAGCAGTCTCTGTCACAGCTGCTTTGCTCACCTTGAAACAAAGCGTCATCAGTGAAATCTGTTTCAGCTGCTGGGCTAGTTCCTACTCTCCCTAACTGCTGCGTTGTCCTCTTACAAAGCACAATGAAAGTGCACTCTCTTGCTGGCTCATCGCGTTTCTTTGGAGCAGGCGAGGGTGCGCCCTGCCACTGTGCATTAAAAGTAATATAGCGCAGGGAGCTCAAACTGAACATATGTCAGAATTTACAGCCAGTACATGCTCAGTGGAGCAGAGATGAGCCCAGGCTCTGAAATGGACATTTCTGATGACGCTTTTGTTTCAGAGATGGTGCAGCACTCACTGGTGAATCTCAAACAAAATGTCTTTGAAATTTAAAAAAAAAAAAATGACAGATAGAACATCAGAATAAAGAGGGATTATTAGGGAATTCTTAACTGAAGTATATTAGGAAAGGAGAGTAGATTATTACATTAAATAGAGTTTCAGATGAAATTCACTTTTGGTTTCAGATCACCATTTTATGTAAAGCCGATTGGTTCAGCCCTCCACAGCAGTGCCAGATTCTCATGTGGCCCCTTGAGAACATGAATTGGCCACCCCTTGTCGTGTAGATGCTGTAAAGTCAGGTCTGCATTGGTTCTATCTGGGGCATGATGTAATTTATTGCAGAAATTTGTACATTCATGTAGATGGGATGAGCCTGGAGGCAATGACTTTACACTGACAGTGACCTATAAATTGCTGCAATTAATCTCCCTCATCCTCAACAGAGCAGCCATGGAATTCTGGATCCGGCCCTAGATGTGCATAGAGGTCAACATCATCCTGCCACCTCTGCACTGTACGAACAGCAAATCTCTTGACCCCATCACTATCTGGTGCACCTACTTGCAACAATCCAACTCTGTCTGGTCTTTTGTGGGCTGAAGTATGGTAGTGTGAGTACAATGTCTACTGTACTGTGATGCAGCCGGCCCAGGCAAGTATGTATACACATTTAAAGTTACAGTGCCGCCTGCAGCTTCTAAAGCAACAGACAGACAGGCAGCCCTAAACAGTTCCTGGAGAGTATATGCCACTTTGCCACCCAACCAACCACTGACATCTGAAAGATATGCCAAATTTACTTACTCCATCGGACCCTTCATCATAAAAAATGCTGCTCTTGATGAATTACGACCTATAAATATTGGATTGAAGGGGAGAAGTGTTCAAAGTGGTTCCTCTAATAAAGAAGGCAATCACAGGGGAAATTCAGCACTATAACTTTACTGAATACAACTATAAATACAATTTTGTTTACTGTCACTTTAATAGGCACAATAGGCATGATGGTTTGTTACGCCTGCTGGGAGAGCAGGGATATACTGGACCCACTGCGCCGCAACACACAGAAAACCCAGAGGTGCTTGACTATGGACCCGAACCTGGTTTTCACCAGAGCTCCTGATGGTGGAGGTGTTGCGCTGCAGGACTGGTCCAGGTGCCACTCGGTAAGACTGATGTTGCTTTGGCTGACTCCAGGGGTATGGGAACGACAGACTGTGGTACAGGGTTGCGGAAGAAGCTGGTAGAGAGGTTTTGTCCGGGATGGATGGATGGCAGCAGCTGGTGTAGTGATTCCATCCGGGATTGATGGATGGATGGACGGACAGATGACATCAGCAGATAGTGTGAACAGCAGCGTAACTCTGCAATACAGACAGGTATGAGCAATATGACAAGCAACAGAGAACAGTAGCACAAGCAGCAGCACAGTGCTATAGGACCTGACAACTAGCAATGACTAAACTCATTGCCCAGGCACCAAGCATAGGGCTAGGGAGCCTTAAATACCTACAACCTCCCAGCTGACCTGGGAAGCACTTTCCGGTAAAAGGGTACTGGCCCTTTCAGGAAAGGGGTGTGGCCGCAGGCGCGCCCTAAGGACAGAAGCTGGAGTTCTGCATGATGTACAGACGCTCCGGGAGGCCACATCATGAGATGGAACCCCTGCAACGGGACGCCCAGACAGGTGAGAACGCCGTTGTCCTCGCGGGGGGAGTGAAGCAGAAGCCTGCGATTATCCAGACCTGGACGTTACATGGTTTCAACACTCAATGAGGTATAATTCTTGAACATTGCAGAAAGAATTTAACCAGAATAATTTATGTAAATCTGACAATGGACCCTTCAATACTATGTTGACTCAAGCAGTCTACCATGCTCTTTATTATTTATCTCCGCCTTTACCAATAAAACCCACACAGACCACTTGCCTCACTACCGCCTACACAATAAGACCATTTACAATAAATAGCTATCTCACTGCTCAATGTGATTTTTGTGCTGAATGAGGATTATCTCTGAAACGCGTTGACAAATAAAAATCACAATCCTTTTTCAGCCTGAGTTTGAGATTTATTTCACAGCAGCATGGCTTTTAACCCTTTCATCCACCAACAATGATATATTCCACTTGGGTGCTGCGACAGCCATGTTACACGCTACTACAGTGGTTGTGACTTCTCACAACCACAAAAGGTTAGCTTTCTTACTCCAATTGGGTTTTTCTGATTATCCGGGATAAGACCCTACCTGCGCTTCTTTTGTCTTTCCAGTTATTATCTTACTGCCCAATCCAAGACATACTCAACAAACTGCACTCATCAAAGCAGCCATACTGCTTTGTTCTTTTAGATCTATTTATTCTCCAGAGCTCCTTAAAGGATTATCCAACAAGTCACCCAACTTGTGGTTCACAACATCCACAACATCAGATATTCCGTCTTTTTCCTTACTGGAAAATGACAAGTTTGCTCCTCCAAGTAGTATATCACTGCTTAGATCAATCATTCTCCAGTCTAATGCCAGCGTCACACGGTACGATATATCGGGCGATATGTCGTTGGGGTCACGTCATTAATGACGCACATCCGGCATCGTTTGACATATCTTACCGTGTGACACCTCGGAACGACTGTGAATGACCAAAAATACTCACCTTATCGTTGCTCATTGACACGTCGTTCATTTTCAAAATGTTGGTCCTCCTTCTGTGCTCTGGTTGTTCATCATTCCCGAAGCAGCACACATCGCCCCGTGTGACACCCCGGGAATGACGAACACAGCTTACCTGCGTCCCGCCGGCAATGTGGAAGGAAGAAGGTGGGTGGTATGTTACGTCCCGCTCATCTCCGCCCCCCGCTTCTATTGGGCGGCCGCTGTGTGACGTCGCTGTGACGCCGAATGTCCCTCCCCCTTCAGGAACAGGATGTTTGCCGCCCACAGCGAGGTCGTACGGAAGGTAAGTAACGTGGGGTTAACGACTTTGTGCGCCACGGGCAACTAATTGCCCATGACGCACAAACGACGGGGGCGGGTACGATCGCTCGTGCAATTGCACGATAGATCGTCCCGTGTGACGCCGGCATAACACCTCACATGGTAAACTACATATCCCCATATGGTGTCAAACCTCTGAGGGCATGGGCACTTAGGCTATCAGTATCACTGTGCTCCTTCCATTACTGCACTAGACCCCTCCTGAGGCTAGCCAGTCCTCCATATCTTCCGTCTGTTTTTCCCCAGTCTCTCATTCCATCATCCAGTCATAGGATCACACACAATACCGTGCTGTAGGACAATGCTACCGAAACTCCTGAAGATCACCAAAACAATACAGATATACAGAACAACAAATCACATGTACTTCATATAGTGAAAGTGGCCCATAGTAGTTAGCAATCAACTTTTAATAAACTTGGAAATCCCAGATTCCTGTGCTCAATACATCATACAATGTACAATAAAAGCTCAACAAAAACCTTTCTGCTTAATATTGATATGAGATATTTATATGAAAATACAGACATTCACTTCAATGCATTTTCACCCATGTGCAGGAGATTCAATCCAGGTGTAGCTCTTGTTATCCTGCTGTGTATGATAGAAGAGATGCTGTGGCGCTTGAAGTGCAACGTTTCAGGGAGGACCAGTCTTTTTCTTCAGGTAATGATTTGGTGTAAATAACATCCAAGCAGTATCTATTTAAATTAAAGTTGTTCAAGATAATCTGTCAGCGGAGTTTTGCTATGTAGTCTGCTAGAAGTATGCTCTAGGGACATGTTTCCCGCCATGTGTCACTTGCTAGGTTGTGTGTTGTTGTTTCAATAAAATCAGTGTTTTATTAGCAAGAGATTATCACTACAGGACTAGCTTTCTTGTGCTATATAGTCCTCCTGCTCTGTGTAACTCCACCCCCATCACTGGCAGCTTTCTGTTGATGTAGGGTACACAGAAACCTGGTAATCAGTGGTGTAGGTGGGGATATACAGAGCTCAGCATTCTGAGAGCTGGTAGATTGTCAGCAGAGAAAATAATGAGTTTATTAAAACTACAACAAACAGCCCAGTAAGTGACAGTTAGCTGGGATCAGGGTTTCTGTCGCTACAGAATGCCTCTCTAACATTATATAACAAAACTTAGTGACAGATTACCTGTTATTTACCTGCACAGATAGTGTTTATCTGCAGGGAAATAGTGTTCAAATCCTGTTTAGCCAGCTGTGCAGCAGCAGCTATCAGGAGAATATAAAGTGCTATTCTCCCTGCAGCTGCCTGCTTCCAGTGATTGGGGCAGTGCAGAGGGCTGTAACAGTCACGACTCACCATAGAATGAGGTCAATGTTACCACTCTTGGGCAGATTAATTAACTGCTTGCTCTGCACACACATGCTGAAATATTAGGTTGGTAATCAAAGTACAGGGGAGTAGGCAGTGTTAGTAAATGCTCCCTGCACCGCCCCAATGACTGAGAGCGAGTGACTGAAGGGAGAATAACTAGAGTTGAATGAGTACCTAACTATTTGTACTGGCTATACTCATAACGAGTACTGTCTAATACTCGCGTATTCGCTCTGAATAGTGTGTGTAATGCAAGTCAATGGGGAATACTTGCAATGTAACGAGTAACCCGAATGCTATACTATTCATACGAGTAGCAAATAGTGCGTAATTCGGGTTATTCGTTACTTTGCGAGTTTTCCCCATTGACTTGCATTGCACACGCTATTCGGAATAAATACGCGAGTATTAGACAGTACTCGTTATGAGTATAACAAGTACCAATAGTTAGGTACTCGCTCAAGTCTAAGGCTATGTTCACACACTGCGTTTTTTTCCCTGCGTTTTTGGGCCATTTTTGCTGCAGAAATTTCTTGAGAAATTCTTGTAACCTTTCTGCAGACATTCCCCAGCAAAACCTATGGCAAAAAAAATGAGCTGTGCGCACACTGCGTTTTTTTCTTAAGAAAATTCTTTCAGTAGATTTTCTTAAGAAAAAGAATAAGCATGTCACTTCTTTTCTGCAGCTAACTGCGTTATTTGCCATAGATAATTGGCACAATAACGCAGGGAGCAACCAGCGGTAAAAACGCACCAAAAACGCACCGAAAACGTACCAAAAACGCACCGAAAACGCGGCAAAAACGCAGATGCGTTTTTGGTGCGTTTTTTAACGCAGGTGCACTAATCCTTCACTCTTAAGAAATTTCTTAAGAAATTTCTTAAGAAAAATCATTTTTCTAGTGTGAACATAGCCTAGGAATAACACTTCATTTTCTCCCTGTACCTGCTGCTTCAGTTAACCAGCTATACAGAATTGAAATGTTATTCACCTACAGAATAATAATCATTTTTGCTTTATGTGAACTTACTAAAAAATGCCTTTAAAAAAACTTCTTGGAAATTACTTTCTTGATTCCATCCAAAACTACTTTATTCTTAATCGTGAAGATAACAGGATTCAACACACGTGCGACAAATGTGTAGGTGATTACAAACACCTTGTCCTTATCCAAGTAATAAGCATCACCACCCCCCCCAGATATACATAAAAGAAAGACAGCCATATTCAACTATAACTATAGCTATGTGGAATGAACAGGTAGAAAAGGCCTTCTTTCTACCCTCTGTGGTTCGGATTTTTAGTACTGCAACGATAATATAAATATAGTTTGAAAATAGAAAAATGAAATTAATTGCAAAAATGCCCAACCCAATAAAGTAGATGGTAATGACAGATATGTAATAAAATATGTGATTGTGACAAATCAAGATTATAACCTCTCCTAAATCACAAAAGAAATGTTCAATCTGAGGAGTCCTGCAAAAAGGGAGTCTGAATACGAAATAAACGATTATAAATGATAACAATGCGCTAATGAGAAATATGACGCCTACAATCTTCACGCACGTCTCCAGACTCAATATAGCTTTGTATCGCAAAGGAAAACCTATAGCAATATAGCGGTCATATGCAATCACTGTCACAATTGTTAGCTGGACTCCTCCGAACGTAGAGATGAAGAACATCTGAGTGGCACAGTTGTGATATAAAATGGTGGGCGTCTTGCTTAACAGATTGCACAGAGTCTGTGGGATAATGGAGGTAAGATAACATATATCCACACACGAGAATGCAAAAATAAAAAAGTACATGGGTGTATGAAGCCGAGAGTCATATCTTATAGCCAGCAACATAAATATATTCCCAAAGATTATAAGTAAGTAGAGGAAAAGGAAAATAATAGCGAGGAGGGCGGAATATCTGGAAGATTTTGTGAACACCAGAAAGATGAACTCTGTCACTATCACTTCTGTCTCATTAAAATTTTCCATATGCTTCAGCAGAATTAAATATCGTGAAGGTTTTATGCCTGTAAAAGAAGAGAATATGTTTATACTTGCATAGTTACTTATTACACAGTTATATCATTATGACTAAAGGGCATATGATATTGATGACTTACTGCATCATCAAAATTAGACTGGTGGGGTCTGACACTCAGAACCCCCATCAGGACCCCCATGTCACCGGTGAGTCACGTTTGACAGACAGTCAGGTGGCTTCTGGCCATAGAAGGTCGCAGCATCTAGCTGCACAGAATGCTCCCTAACTTTCATTGTTCCTGCTGTCAGTATTCATTGGTATAGGTAGCTTTCCTGCTGAATGAATCTCTCTCCCTTTTGGACCCAGGAGGAGCTCTACTTCCACTCAGCTGTTGATTATCAGTATTCTCTTGGTCTTTAAATACCCATTCCTTACTTTGGATTGTGCTGGTGATATTTTCAGTTCCTTCAAGCCAAGGTTGCAAGCAGGGGTTTGTACTCCTCTGTTGTATTGTTGCTGAAAACTCTGCTGAACTTCTACCTGAGTAACCCAATGATAAGTAGTTCATGTTTTTCCCCATGTGTGTCCCCCTTGTGTAGTTGTTTAGTGGGGTTGATGAAGAGCTCATCCCATCCATTCCCTATTTAGGGCCCAGCATTAGGGATATCTAGGGTCAGATATCTGACTCGGCGCATAGCTGCAGAACCTATCTAGGGTGGGGAGGGACCCCTGGGACCAGCAGTAGGTTCGGTCAGGGGTCACCATCTTCCATTTCCCTAGACACAGGGTTTCCCTTCCCTTCCCTTTCGCTGTGTGCTTGGTACTTCCCCGTACCTAGCGTGACACTAGGCACCTGGATATGCTTCAATAAGTAATAAGAACTACTTGGTGCATGGTTTCCATTATATAAAAAAAAAAAATCAGGCATTTTTCATCTATCTAGAACTGTTGATTTTTCATCTGCATTGTTATCCATATGTCCTTGTATTTCTACATGACATCCGTTTGGCATATATCAACAATTTAAAGAATAATAAAAGACCAAATACAGTTTGTGTGTGTTAATAATGTCAAAGAATAGTGTCAATATAGGAAAAAAAAACAAAAATTAAATAGAAAATATGGCCTGCACTCCTTTAGTAATCAACGTACAGGTGCACAATATGCTTTGAGGCCTATATATACACATGTGTACATGATGTGTCAGCACACTGCGAATTATGAATACAGCGGGTGAAATAAGTATTGAACATGTCACCAATTTTCTAAGTAAATATATTTATAAACGTGCTATTGACATCCAATCCACACAAGCAAGGAAATCAAACCATAGATGTCCAGAAATTAATTTGTAACAATGAGAAATGACACGGAAAAAAGTATTGGGTACCTGAAGAAGGAGATGTGCAAAAAGCCATGGAAAATCAGGACACCCGCTGAAATCTAGCAGAAATTAGAAAGCAATCCTGTCACTTAGTAAAAAATATCAGCTAGTTGAACTGTAAAAAGGTGTCTCATTACCGAGGTGCCAAACAACTAATATTTTATGATGGCTAAAACCAGTGAGCTGTTTCAAGACCTTCGCAATCTTATTGTTGCAAAACATACTCATGGCATTGGTTACAGAAATATTCCTAAACTACTGAAGGTTCCAGTGAGCACTGTTGGGGCTATAATCTGGAAGTAGAAAGATCAAAATTTCACTATAGGCCATGATCAGATCTGCCACGCAAGATTTTAGACAGAGGAGTGAAAAGAATTGTCAGAAGAGTTGTCCAAAAGCCAAGAACCACCAGTGGAGAGCTACAGAAAGACCTTGAATCAGCAGGTACATTTTTTTCAAAAGAAAACAATAAGTAATGCACTCAACCTCCATGTCCTGTATGGACATTCATTACGCATGACTATGTGGTGCCCTTGAGTGTCAGGTGCCACAGGGTATTACATCTAACCCCAGATTACCGGAATGGCCACCACCACAAAACACACACATCCACACATCCACATCCACGCCCTTTTCCCCAGACTGGGTAACAGGCTAGAGATGGAACTGATGGATAGCCACCTATTTTTTGGAACTCATCCAATCCACTAGTCAGAGACCTGGGAGGAGGGAGGGGCTAGTTAGTGGATTGGACAGACGACGGACATCATGTCAGAGAGAGATAGTGAAAAGACAGAAAGTCAGTCAGAAGTTAATGTGCTGACAGAAAGTGTAAAGTGACTTACTGAGTAAAAGGAGTACGGTTGCCATGGAGAGTACGGTGCAAGTACTCACTGGACCGAGCACTGACGGGGTACAGAGCCCTAGTTCAGGAAGATGCTTCAGGCTCACCTGATAATAATCTGCCCGGTGAGGGTACCATCAAGGACCTTACCGACATTAGTGTCCGGGGCACAGCAGCAGAGAGGGAACCTGGGAACGGGGACAGATGTCCGACCCAAGAGAGGTCCAAGCTGCCTGCCATACGGGCCAGGACGGAGACAAGAGGAGGGGACCCCAAAACGCTCCAGGCCACGGGGACCCACGAAATACAAACGGGTGCATGGAAGTAAAGCTCACCAGTTCACAACATCGGCACTGGCACAAAGGGAATACCCGATTGGTAAAGACCAGCACCAGCCGGGTTGCAGCAACTCCAAACCAGTGAGTAAAGAACAAGTTAAACCGCAGCCCCTGAGTTGTCTGAATTCTTCCTACACCTCTGCATCTATATATTACAACCACCATCATCCTCCCCTGGGGCCAAGTTCTACTTGCGGAGAGCCATCACATTTAAGCTGCTTAATACCAGCAGCACCAGCAGTGAGAGACTTTGCAGCGGTGGATTTCCCCATATAGCCGCATACCGCAAGTGTCGTCACAAAAAACACTTTATTTTTATTTGTCCCTTGTACAATACCCCCTTTTAAGCGACCCCCAGAGTCACAGAACCAGACAACGGCCACCCGGTGAAATATCCCAGTAATATACAGCCAGGAACTGAGTACCCCAAAGCCCTGGGATGCATCAACTCCATTGCTGAACAACATGTTCAAGTGCATATAAAAGTTTGCTCAACAACATTTAGACAAGCCTTTGAAAAATATAGTCTGGTCAAAATAGAACAAAATTGGTGTTTTGGATGCCAAAATACACACCATGTTTGAAGGCCAAAAAAAAACATACCAAGTGAAGTGTGGGCGTGGAACATCATGGTGTGGGGCAGTTTTTCAGTATATGGCACTTGTAAATACTTCAATACTTATTTCATCTGCTCTATATGAATTCTGCTATTGTTGTAATCATTGAAAGCATAAAGAACTTAGCATTTTTTGATCAAAAAAAGGAAAAGCCATTCAACCACACCAAGGTGTACCTAAATACTGTCTACACTGTGTGCAGACTTATTAGGCAAGTTGTATTTTAGCGGATTTTTTTTATTATTATTTATTTTTTTATTATTGATTGGAAGTTGGAGTGTTTCTTTTTGTTTTTTTGTTTTTTTTTAGATTTGGCTATCTTAGGAGGATATCTGTTTGTGCAGGTAACTATTACTGTGCAGACTTATTAGGCAACTTAATGAAAACCAAATATATTCCCATCTCACTTATTTATTTTCACCAGGTAAACCAATATAACTGCACAAAATTTAGAAATAAACATTTCTGACATGCAAAAACAAAACCCCAAAAAATTAGTGATCAATATAGCCACCTTTCTTTATGATGACACTCAACAGCCTACCATCCATAGATTTTGTCAGTTGCTTGATCTGTTTACGATCAACATTGCGTGCAGCAGCCACCACAGCCTCCAGACACTGTTCCGAGAGGTGTACTGTTTTCCCTCCCTGTAGATCTTACATTTTATGAGGGACCACGGCTTCTCTATGGGGTTCAGATTAGATGAACAAGGAGGCCATGTCATTATTTTTCATCTTTTAGACCTTTACTGGCCAGCCACGCTGTGGAGTAGTTGGATGCATGTAATGGAGCATTGTCCTGCATGAAAATCATGGGTTTTTTTAACGATACCGACTTCTTCCTGTACCACTGCTTGAAGAAGTTGTCTTCCAGAAACTGGCAGTAGGTCTGGGAGTTGAGCTTCACTCCACCCTCAACCCAAAAAGGTTCCACAAGTTCATCTTTGATGATACCAGCCCATACCAGTACCCCACCTCCACCTTGCTGGCGTCTGAGTCGGAGTGGAGCTCTCTGCCCTTTACTGATCAGTCTCTGGCCCATCCATCTGGCCCATCAAAAGTCACTCTCATTTCATCAGTCCATAAAACCTTTGAAAAATCATTCTTAAGATATTTCTTGGTCCATTCTTGACGTTTTATCTTAAGTTTCTTGTTCAAAGGTGGTCATTTTTGAGCCTTCCTTACCTTGGCCATGTCCCTGAGTATGGCACACCTTGTTATTTTTGATACTCCAGTAACGTTGCAGCTCTGAAATATGGCCAAACTGGGGACAAATGGCATCTTGGCAGCTTCACGCTTGATTTTCCTCAATTCATGGGCAGTTATTTTGCGCCTTTTTTGTCCAACACACTTCTTGCGACCCTGTTGGCTATTTGCCATGATACGCTTGATTGTTCAGTGATCACGCTTCAAATGTTTGGCAATTTCAAGACTGCTGCATCCCTCTGCAAGACATCTCATAATTTTGGACTTTTCAGAGCCCATCAAATCTCTCTTCTGACCCATTTTGCCAAAGGAAAGGAAGTTGCCTAATAAGTATGCACTCCTTATAAAGGGTGTTGATATTTTTACGCCACACCCCTCCTCATTACAGAGATGCACATCACCTTATTTACTAAATTGGTAGTTGGCTCTCAAGCCTATACAGCTTGGAGTAGGACAACATGTATAAAAATTATCATGTGATCAAAATACTCATTTGCCTAATAATTCTGCACGCAGTGTACAGTAAATGGTCCCTATCACCAATATTAAGGTAAAAGGATTTTGAGGGTATGTGTAAAGTAAAAGAAAAGTAAAGGAGACCATTGGAGTCCTGCAGAATGAAAAAGGTGAAACAGTCAACAAGGTGGAACAGCAGGTGAAGATACTAAGTTCGTATTTCATATCTGTCTTCTCCCAAAAACTAATGGAAGCATCAACAATAATCATGATAGAAGTGATGGTCAGGAGGAGTCCAAATTGATTAGAGGCAAAGGATGGATAGGAAAACACTTAGTCAAGTTAAAGGAAACCAAGTCCCCAGGTCCAATTTATTTACACCCTAGAATCCTTAAAGAGATAGTTGAGGAAATAATAGTACAGCTTGCCATAATCTTCAATAAGTCATGGGAAACTGGAGTGGTCTCTCTAGATTGGAAAAGGGCAAATGCGGTTCCTAACTACAAAAAGGGAAAAAAGGAGGATCCAGGGAATTACAGGCCAGCAAGCCTGATCTCTATTGCAGGAAAAATCTTCAAGTAAATTGTCAAGGAACATTTACTTAGGAAGGCATTAATCAACCAAAGCCAGCACGGCTTTATGACTAATAAATCTTGTCAGACCAACCTGATTTTCTTCTATAACAAATTCACTGAATGGTTGGACCAGGGGGATGCTGTGGATATAGTATACCTTGACTTCAGTAAGGCATTCGATAAAGTATCTCATAACATCCTCATTGAGAAGATCATCAATTATGGAATTGACAAAAAAATCAGTTAGATGGATTCACAGTTAGCCTAATGCTCGGGCACAACGAGTAACATTAAATGGCTGGACATCAAACTGGAATTAATATCTCTATAAATCATCTGGACAATGGAATTATTGGGGAACTCATAAAATTTGCAGATGATCCGAAGATAGTTGGACTACCCAACACTAGAGAGGAAAGAGAACGTATTCAAAAGGATTTAGACTCACTCGAACAATGGACTGTAGTGAACAAAATGGTGTTTAGCAGGGACAAATGCAAAGTCCTACATCTGGGTAAAAGAAATGTAAAAAGCATATATAGTATGGGAGGAATAGAATTAGGTGATACCACCAAGGAAAAGGACTTGGGCATAATAGTAGATCCCAGATTCAACATGAGCCAACAATGTGGAGCTGCAGCTAAAAAGGCCAACAAAATTCTGGGATGTATCAAGATAAGAATTGAATCTAGATCAAGAGAGGTCATTATTCCTCTATACTCTGCCCTGGTGAGAGCACACCTGGAATACTGTGTACAGTTCTGGGTGCCCCAATTCAAGAAAGACATTGATATATTGGAGCAAGTTCAGAGAAGAGCAACCAAGATGGTAGAAGGTTTGCAAACCATGTTATATGAAGACCGGCTAAAAGAACTAGGAATGTTTAGTTTACAAAAGAGGAAGCTAAGATGAGACTTAATAGCGGTCTACAAATATCTGAAAGGTAGTCACAGTGCAGAGGGAACCACCCTATTCTCATTAGTACAAGAAAGTGCAAGAAGCAATGGGATGAAACTTAAAGGAAGGAGATTCAGATTAGACATTAGGATAAACTTTTTGACAGTGAGGGCAGTCAGAGAGTGGAACAGGCGACCACGGGAGGTGGTGAACTCTCCATCAATGGAAATCAGAAGCTGGATAAATATATAGCTGGGATGATTTGGGAAAACCTGCACTCAAGGACTTGGACCTGATGGCACTTGAGGTCCCTTCCAACTCTAGAATCTATGATTCAATATCCTACCACTTTATCGCTCAAATCAGGCATCATCACACAATTTAAACCTGGTCAGGGAAAGATGTGTAGATAAAGGTGCTGAGCTCTGGAGAGGGCCAACCACCCTCCTCCAATTGTATACATTTACAGCCATAGTGGAGTTCATGTATTCATTAATCACAGTGGACTGATGGGTCATGTACTGTATATTCCAAAAGAGATCATGCTCTGATATGGGAAAGATGGGTGCTGAGGGAAATATGTATAGCAGAGTATGGGGAAGCTGGGTGCCGAGGACAAGATAGATATCAAAACATAGGAAAGCTGTGTGCTGATAGAAAGAAGGATTTCAGATAATGGGAAACCTGGGTGCTGAGGGACAGAGCCAAGTGTCAGAGTCATTATCCTGTACCCCGAGTGTCGGTGTACGTGGAGGGGGGCCCAGGTCCAAACTTTGCACCGGGGCACATCAAACTCAAGTTACGCCACTTGGTCCTGGAGTGGTATAGCCAGTTTCCAGACCTGAACCCAATAGGAAATCTTTGGAGGGCGCTGAAACTCAATGTTGTCCACTGACAGCCCCGAAACCCAAAAGATCTGGAGAAGATCTGATGGAGGAGTTGGCAAAAATCCCTGCTGCAGTGTGGGCAAACTGGGTCAAAAAATACAGGATAATAGCAGGGACTAAAACTTAACTTTTAATAATCCAGATAAAAATTGTCAATATTACAAAAGTGCAGTAAAATTGCCAAATGGCTATAAATTGAAGTGGTCTCACCCAGACGTTCTCCAGGGACAAAAGGACACACCGATCCAGGGTTGATCAGAAGCGGAAAAAACCAGGGTAAAGCATTGGGAGATGGTAAGATATAAACCCTGTCGTGCCCTGTGCCAATGCTTCCGCCCTGACAAGGGCAGCGCCCAAGTGAGCTGTCTGCCCCACAACCAAACAAAGAAGCGTTCTCCCAACGCGTTTCCCTCTAAGTGAGAAGAGTTCTTCAGGGGAGATTAAAGAACCAATTGAACAGCCTGCAGTGGCAGGCTTCAAGAAACTGATCAACCTGCAGTGGCAGGGATCAAAGATACAGGCTATGTGTCCAAGTATAAGGTGGTGCATGGACATTAATGCCTGAGATCGCTATATACCCATTTATTAATGATTATTACCTTCAGCTGTGCAGGGAAACCACCCTGCATAATACTCCGTTCGTGCTTACACTGCCGGCGTCTGAGATCACTTCCGGTCATGTGACCAGCAGACTCCTGCGCTCGAGTCTGGAACGCATGAGAAACCATTGGATGGGGGAAACATCAATCAATGAGGTCACATCCGGTTTAGCGATTACAATATTATAACCAACCAAAGCTTTCCCATCTCAACGCCCTGCACAGGGGGCATGTCGCCAACATACAGGGCAGACTCCCTGCATAATATTCAGTTCATGCTACAATTGCTGGCGTCGAACATCACATATAGTCATGTGACTAACAAACGTCCGCGCTCCAATGTGGAACGCATAGAAAATGATTGGATATGGGAGACGTCAATCAACAAGGTCATGTCCGGTTTGGCAGACCTCACTGTTATATATCACACAAGCTATCCCATCCAATCATCTTGCAATAGGGGTGTGTCGTCACAAATCATGTGACGTATGTTGTCCATATACAGTTAGTATCACCCTCAAATCGCAAATTAGTGCTAATAAGCAAAAACCTCTGATTTAATAAATGAATGATGACTCAAATATATACAGGGCACTGATGACCAGCAGATGGAGAACCTGAGGTTATTCATGAACTTACTGATTAATATAAAGATTTAGATCGTCAGCTCATCAGATCACAGACTAAAATATAGGATACTAGCAAGAACGACCAAAACTACGGTGACCAGAAGGTTAAATTAAAGGGTATCAACACATATGAATAGCGAAACTATGATCAGTGATCCACAACTCATACTGCAAAAAAGGGGGGGGGGGGGGAAAGGGGGAGAAAAACCAATGTCTTTCCCAAATCGGACCATCTTGAATCTAACTATTCTAAAGACACCAAGAGTCTGATAACATTCCCAACCTGGACCTCAATCAGACCTATAATAAAGTGGATGCCAAGTAGAGGGCTAAATATAGAGCTTGGTCAATGGCCTAAAACTACCCTTCGGAAAGGACAAGAACACAACAGTTGGCTACTATAGATACAGGGACTATATGAAGCACCCATAATTGATCTGATCATTAAGGCCATCCGGGTGGCAAGTCTTGAGGCGAAAAATCATCCTCGCCTCTTTTTGTAATAGGACACGATCGAGATTGCCACCTCTGGGGGATTGTTTCACTCTCAGAATGCCCATGAAAGAAATGGCCTCCTTATTCTGACTGTGGCGTACATTCATGTGCCGTGCAATGGGGGTATCGCGATCATTTCTAATGTCCCCCATATGCTCCCCTACCCGTCTCCGGAGCTCACGTGTCGTCTTACCGACATATTGTACACCGCAATGACAGGTAGCCAGATACACAACACCCTTTGTTTTACAATTCATGAATTCTCTAATGTCCAGAGATTCACCTGTGGATGTACTGGTGTACCTTTTGCCTGTTTGAATATTTTTACAGGCGACACAAGAGCCACATTTGAAGCAACCATGTGGTCTGTTAGGGATCCACGTGGTTCCCTCACTGGGCGGGACAAAATGGCTATGAGTCAGACGATCACCTAATGACCGATTTTTTCGAAAGGTGATACTCGGCTGTGGTTTGATGTAATCCGCAACATCCTTATCCATACCAAGGATCCCCCAATGTCGATCCAAGATCTGTCTAATAGTAGAGGCACCCTTGGTATAGGTCATAATAAGTCTGACGACACCCATTTCATCATCACACTTCCGCTTCGGAGTCAGTAACTTATTCCGGTCCTGGTTCAATGAGTATTTGAAGGCCTCTTTAAGGATGTGATCTGGATAACCCTTATTCAAAAAGCGAGACCTCAAATCAACAGCCCTCGCCACAAACTCGCTCTGGTCAGAACAATTTCTTCTCAAGCGGAGGTATTGTCCCTTAGGGATACCCCGCTTGAGAGAAGGAGGATGGTGACTCTCCCACCTGAGGAGCGAGTTCGTGGCAGTAGGCTTCCTGTAGATTGTTGTCCTTAGCCTACCTTCTGTACCAATCGTCACCATTAAATCCAGAAAAGGCAGGCTAATAGGATCGATGACATAGGTGAAAACCAATCCTAAGGGGTTCGAATTTAACCTCCCCACGAATTCAATGAACAATTCACGGGACCCCTTCCACAGAAGAAAAACATCGTCTATGAACCGGACCCAAAGGTCAATCATATCAGTGAAGGATGTCATAGACTCTTGAAAAACAGTGGTATCCTCCCACCAGCCCAGGAACAAGTTGGCGTAGCAGGGAGCACAAGGGCTCCCCATTGCCGTGCCCCTGAGCTGGTGGTAGGTGGAGCCATCAAACAGAAAGAAATTATTGTGCAAAACAAAGTCCAACAAGGATATAACCAGATTGTTATGAGCCTCAAAATGTTTCCCCCTGGTAGCAAGGAAGAATTTAACAGCCTTAAGTCCCCAATGATGTGGAATGGAAGAGTATAAAGTTTCCACGTCAATACTGGCAAGAAATGTATTGGGACCCACCACCACATCCTCAATTCTGCTGATGAAATCTAAACTGTCCCGTACATAAGAGGGTAGTGAGATAACGAATGGGTTAAGGATTTTATCTATGTAAATCCCAGCGTTCTGTGTGATGTTACCTACCCCAGAAACAATAGGTCTTCCCCTAAGGGGGTTTACCCCCTTATGTACTTTGGGAAGTATATAAAAAGTAGACATCAATGGAAATTCAGGTATCAAAAAGGCTAGTTCTTCCTTGCTTATCAGGCCATCAATTTCAGCATTATTAAGTATATCCTTCAATGTTTTTTTGGCAACAATAAGAGGATTGCCAGAGACCTTACAATAGGTGCTAGTATCTTGCAATATGTTTAAGCAGATGTCCCGATAATCATTTGTGTTCAACAAAACTGTATTCCCCCCTTTGTCTGAGGGTTTAACAGTAATAGTAGAGTCTTTCTCCAAATTACACAGTGCACGCATCTCAATTTTAGAAAGGTTGTTCTTCTGCTCAGTCCGATAGGGAGCCATACCTGTCCCATTCAGATCAATCTTACTTAGAGCAAGAACATCACTCGTCACTTGATTCAAAAAGATGTCAATAGCCGAGACGTCAGAAAAATTAGGTGGCATTCTTGTACTCGGATTCTTCAAAGTGGTAAATGGGCCTTTACCGGAGGTAGAGGGAACCGATTCATCCAACCCAGCCAACAGCCGGGTTGGTCGTTCTTGCTAGTATCCTATATTTTAGTCTGTGATCTGATGAGCTGACGATCTAAATCTTTATATTAATCAGTAAGTTCATGAATAACCTCAGGTTCTCCATCTGCTGGTCATCAGTGCCCTGTATATATTTGAGTCATCATCCATTTATTAAATCAGAGGTTTTTGCTTATTAGCACTAATTTGCGATTTGAGGGTGATACTAACTGTATATGGACAACATACGTCACATGATTTGTGACGACACACCCCTATTGCAAGATGATTGGATGGGATAGCTTGTGTGATATATTACAGTGAGGTCTGCCAAACCGGACATGACCTTGTTGATTGACGTCTCCCATATCCAATCATTTTCTATGCGTTCCACATTGGAGCGCGGAAGTTTGTTAGTCACATGACTATATGTGATGTTCGACGCCAGCAATTGTAGCATGAACTGAATATTATGCAGGGAGTCTGCCCTGTATGTTGGCGACATGCCCCCTGTGCAGGGCGTTGAGATGGGAAAGCTTTGGTTGGTTATAATATTGTAATCGCTAAACCGGATGTGACCTCATTGATTGATGTTTCCCCCATCCAATGGTTTCTCATGCGTTCCAGACTGGAGCGCAGGAGTCTGCTGGTCACATGACCGGAAGTGATCTCAGACGCCGGCAGTGTAAGCACGAACGGAGTATTATGCAGGGTGGTTTCCCTGCACAGCTGAAGGTAATAATCATTAATAAATGGGTATATAGCGATCTCAGGCATTAATGTCCATGCACCACCTTATACTTGGACACATAGCCTGTATCTTTGATCCCTGCCACTGCAGGTTGATCAGTTTCTTGAAGCCTGCCACTGCAGGCTGTTCAATTGGTTCTTTAATCTCCCCTGAAGAACTCTTCTCACTTAGAGGGAAACGCGTTGGGAGAACGCTTCTTTGTTTGGTTGTGGGGCAGACAGCTCACTTGGGCGCTGCCCTTGTCAGGGCGGAAGCATTGGCACAGGGCACGACAGGGTTTATATCTTACCATCTCCCAATGCTTTACCCTGGTTTTTTCCGCTTCTGATCAACCCTGGATCGGTGTGTCCTTTTGTCCCTGGAGAACGTCTGGGTGAGACCACTTCAATTTATAGCCATTTGGCAATTTTACTGCACTTTTGTAATATTGACAATTTTTATCTGGATTATTAAAAGTTAAGTTTTAGTCCCTGCTATTACCTTGTATATATTGGACTATTGGGCATTATCTACCTGGTTGCAGGTTACTGCTGTTATACTGTTTAATAGTGACTGGCATGGCTGGCTTCCTTTCTACAGGACCAGACACGGCTAGTTGGCTTACAGAGGCAAAAGATATATTCTCTGAAAAAGAATTTGTTCAAAAAAAGTATACTCCATCTTACACTGCTGCCTTTAAGGAGGTCACTAGGACCTATAAGGAACAGATTACTAGTTGGTGGGAGGTACAGAGCCTTGATAATTATATCAAAAGTAATATTGTTCCTAGGGGTTTACGCATCCCCCTCATACCTGCTGCTAGGTGTCGGACTCCTCAATTGATGACTGCCTGGGAGAAAGAGGCCACAGCTAGTTCTCTCAGGTTGATGAAAATCCTTCTTTTAGAAGAAAGGAATAACCTTGAGGCAATTAATAACAAACTCAAGGAACAGATTGAGGTCACGAAAACCTATCAAAACGAGAGTGATTTTTCGATTAAGGAGATTAGCTTGAAAAATTCTATCGAAAAATTTCAGTTTCATTTAAAAGAAAGGAAACATAAACAATTTAAACGTGACCTTCAAGATTTTAAAGATAATAAAGTATATCAATTTATTCCAACTGAGGGTCCGACATCTAGAGAGCGGGAGTCAGACCTATCCTCTACTGAGGCTGAACTCTCGGATACAGAGGGTAAGGGACTCCCCCCCTTTCGCTTGCAACAAAGGGCTAGACGTAACCGGAGAGGACCACAGAGAACTGATCACTCAGGTTATCCACCGATACAGGCCAATAATCCTCCTTTTTTAGACCGCAACTACTCCCTGAGGAGTCGCAGGGGGAAGGACTAGGTATTCAAGTTATCAATTTATCTGACAGAGTCCTTAATCAGACAGAGATGGCGGTCCTTAGCAAAGGACTATCCTTTGTTCCTTCTAATGACTTTTCAGTGTTTGATTTTATTAAAGACCTAAACCTTTTCGCCCGCAAATTGCGCTGGAAGAAATTCTTTAGATTAAAGGATAATAAAATCTGTGCGGATCTAGACATACCTTTCGATATGATTGATGATGTGAGGCTGTTGGCTGGGTTGGATGAATCGGTTCCCTCTACCTCCGGTAAAGGTCCATTTACCACTTTGAAGAATCCGAGTACAAGAATGCCACCTAATTTTTCTGACGTCTCGGCTATTGACATCTTTTTGAATCAAGTGACGAGTGATGTTCCTGCTCTAAGTAAGATTGATCTGAATGGGACGGGTATGGCTCCCTATCGGACTGAGCAGAAGAACAACCTTTCTAAAATTGAGATGCGTGCACTGTGTAATTTGGAGAAAGACTCTACTATTACTGTTAAACCCTCAGACAAAGGGGGGAATACAGTTTTGTTGAACACAAATGATTATCGGGACATCTGCTTAAACATATTGCAAGATACTAGCACCTATTGTAAGGTCTCTGGCAATCCTCTTATTGTTGCCAAAAAAACATTGAAGGATATACTTAATAATGCTGAAATTGATGGCCTGATAAGCAAGGAAGAACTAGCCTTTTTGATACCTGAATTTCCATTGAGGTCTACTTTTTATATACTTCCCAAAGTACATAAGGGGGTAAACCCCCTTAGGGGAAGACCTATTGTTTCTGGGGTAGGTAACATCACACAGAACGCTGGGATTTACATAGATAAAATCCTTAACCCATTCGTTATCTCACTACCCTCTTATGTACGGGACAGTTTAGATTTCATCAGCAGAATTGAGGATGTGGTGGTGGGTCCCAATACATTTCTTGCCAGTATTGACGTAGAAACTTTATACTCTTCCATTCCACATCATTGGGGACTTAAGGCTGTTAAATTCTTCCTTGCTACCAGGGGGAAACATTTTGAGGCTCATAACAATCTGGTTATATCCTTGTTGGACTTTGTTTTGCACAATAATTTCTTTCTGTTTGATGGCTCCACCTACCACCAGCTCAGGGGCACGGCAATGGGGAGCCCTTGTGCTCCCTGCTACGCCAACTTGTTCCTGGGCTGGTGGGAGGATACCACTGTTTTTCAAGAGTCTATGACATCCTTCACTGATATGATTGACCTTTGGGTCCGGTTCATAGACGATGTTTTTCTTCTGTGGAAGGGGTCCCGTGAATTGTTCATTGAATTCGTGGGGAGGTTAAATTCGAACCCCTTAGGATTGGTTTTCACCTATGTCATCGATCCTATTAGCCTGCCTTTTCTGGATTTAATGGTGACGATTGGTACAGAAGGTAGGCTAAGGACAACAATCTACAGGAAGCCTACTGCCACGAACTCGCTCCTCAGGTGGGAGAGTCACCATCCTCCTTCTCTCAAGGTCATAATAAAGTGGATGCCAAGTAGAGGGCTAAATATAGAGCTTGGTCAATGGCCTAAAACTACCCTTCGGAAAGGACAAGAACACAACAGTTGGCTACTATAGATACAGGGACTATATGAAGCACCCATAATTGATCTGATCATTAAGGCCATCCGGGTGGCAAGTCTTGAGGCGAAAAATCATCCTCGCCTCTTTTTGTAATAGGACACGATCGAGATTGCCACCTCTGGGGGATTGTTTCACTCTCAGAATGCCCATGAAAGAAATGGCCTCCTTATTCTGACTGTGGCGTACATTCATGTGCCGTGCAATGGGGGTATCGCGATCATTTCTAATGTCCCCCATATGCTCCCCTACCCGTCTCCGGAGCTCACGTGTCGTCTTACCGACATATTGTACACCGCAATGACAGGTAGCCAGATACACAACACCCTTTGTTTTACAATTCATGAATTCTCTAATGTCCAGAGATTCACCTGTGGATGTACTGGTGTACCTTTTGCCTGTTTGAATATTTTTACAGGCGACACAAGAGCCACATTTGAAGCAACCATGTGGTCTGTTAGGGATCCACGTGGTTCCCTCACTGGGCGGGACAAAATGGCTATGAGTCAGACGATCACCTAATGACCGATTTTTTCGAAAGGTGATACTCGGCTGTGGTTTGATGTAATCCGCAACATCCTTATCCATACCAAGGATCCCCCAATGTCGATCCAAGATCTGTCTAATAGTAGAGGCACCCTTGGTATAGGTCATAATAAGTCTGACGACACCCATTTCATCATCACACTTCCGCTTCGGAGTCAGTAACTTATTCCGGTCCTGGTTCAATGAGTATTTGAAGGCCTCTTTAAGGATGTGATCTGGATAACCCTTATTCAAAAAGCGAGACCTCAAATCAACAGCCCTCGCCACAAACTCGCTCTGGTCAGAACAATTTCTTCTCAAGCGGAGGTATTGTCCCTTAGGGATACCCCGCTTGAGAGAAGGAGGATGGTGACTCTCCCACCTGAGGAGCGAGTTCGTGGCAGTAGGCTTCCTGTAGATTGTTGTCCTTAGCCTACCTTCTGTACCAATCGTCACCATTAAATCCAGAAAAGGCAGGCTAATAGGATCGATGACATAGGTGAAAACCAATCCTAAGGGGTTCGAATTTAACCTCCCCACGAATTCAATGAACAATTCACGGGATCCCTTCCACAGAAGAAAAACATCGTCTATGAACCGGACCCAAAGGTCAATCATATCAGTGAAGGATGTCATAGACTCTTGAAAAACAGTGGTATCCTCCCACCAGCCCAGGAACAAGTTGGCGTAGCAGGGAGCACAAGGGCTCCCCATTGCCGTGCCCCTGAGCTGGTGGTAGGTGGAGCCATCAAACAGAAAGAAATTATTGTGCAAAACAAAGTCCAACAAGGATATAACCAGATTGTTATGAGCCTCAAAATGTTTCCCCCTGGTAGCAAGGAAGAATTTAACAGCCTTAAGTCCCCAATGATGTGGAATGGAAGAGTATAAAGTTTCCACGTCAATACTGGCAAGAAATGTATTGGGACCCACCACCACATCCTCAATTCTGCTGATGAAATCTAAACTGTCCCGTACATAAGAGGGTAGTGAGATAACGAATGGGTTAAGGATTTTATCTATGTAAATCCCAGCGTTCTGTGTGATGTTACCTACCCCAGAAACAATAGGTCTTCCCCTAAGGGGGTTTACCCCCTTATGTACTTTGGGAAGTATATAAAAAGTAGACATCAATGGAAATTCAGGTATCAAAAAGGCTAGTTCTTCCTTGCTTATCAGGCCATCAATTTCAGCATTATTAAGTATATCCTTCAATGTTTTTTTGGCAACAATAAGAGGATTGCCAGAGACCTTACAATAGGTGCTAGTATCTTGCAATATGTTTAAGCAGATGTCCCGATAATCATTTGTGTTCAACAAAACTGTATTCCCCCCTTTGTCTGAGGGTTTAACAGTAATAGTAGAGTCTTTCTCCAAATTACACAGTGCACGCATCTCAATTTTAGAAAGGTTGTTCTTCTGCTCAGTCCGATAGGGAGCCATACCTGTCCCATTCAGATCAATCTTACTTAGAGCAAGAACATCACTCGTCACTTGATTCAAAAAGATGTCAATAGCCGAGACGTCAGAAAAATTAGGTGACATTCTTGTACTCGGATTCTTCAAAGTGGTAAATGGGCCTTTACCGGAGGTAGAGGGAACCGATTCATCCAACCCAGCCAACAGCCGGGTTGGTCGTTCTTGCTAGTATCCTATATTTTAGTCTGTGATCTGATGAGCTGACGATCTAAATCTTTATATTAATCAGTAAGTTCATGAATAACCTCAGGTTCTCCATCTGCTGGTCATCAGTGCCCTGTATATATTTGAGTCATCATTCATTTATTAAATCAGAGGTTTTTGCTTATTAGCACTAATTTGCGATTTGAGGGTGATACTAACTGTATATGGACAACATACGTCACATGATTTGTGACGACACACCCCTATTGCAAGATGATTGGATGGGATAGCTTGTGTGATATATTACAGTGAGGTCTGCCAAACCGGACATGACCTTGTTGATTGACGTCTCCCATATCCAATCATTTTCTATGCGTTCCACATTGGAGCGCGGAAGTTTGTTAGTCACATGACTATATGTGATGTTCGACGCCAGCAATTGTAGCATGAACTGAATATTATGCAGGGAGTCTGCCCTGTATGTTGGCGACATGCCCCCTGTGCAGGGCGTTGAGATGGGAAAGCTTTGGTTGGTTATAATATTGTAATCGCTAAACCGGATGTGACCTCATTGATTGATGTTTCCCCCATCCAATGGTTTCTCATGCGTTCCAGACTGGAGCGCAGGAGTCTGCTGGTCACATGACCGGAAGTGATCTCAGACGCCGGCAGTGTAAGCACGAACGGAGTATTATGCAGGGTGGTTTCCCTGCACAGCTGAAGGTAATAATCATTAATAAATGGGTATATAGCGATCTCAGGCATTAATGTCCATGCACCACCTTATACTTGGACACATAGCCTGTATCTTTGATCCCTGCCACTGCAGGTTGATCTGTTTCTTGAAGCCTGCCACTGCAGGCTGTTCAATTGGTTCTTTAATCTCCCCTGAAGAACTCTTCTCACTTAGAGGGAAACGCGTTGGGAGAACGCTTCTTTGTTTGGTTGTGGGGCAGACAGCTCACTTGGGCGCTGCCCTTGTCAGGGCGGAAGCATTGGCACAGGGCACGACAGGGTTTATATCTTACCATCTCCCAATGCTTTACCCTGGTTTTTTCCGCTTCTGATCAACCCTGGATCGGTGTGTCCTTTTGTCCCTGGAGAACGTCTGGGTGAGACCACTTCAATTTATAGCCATTTGGCAATTTTACTGCACTTTTGTAATATTGACAATTTTTATCTGGATTATTAAAAGTTAAGTTTTAGTCCCTGCTATTACCTTGTATATATTGGACTATTGGGCATTATCTACCTGGTTGCAGGTTACTGCTGTTATACTGTTTAATAGTGACTGGCATGGCTGGCTTCCTTTCTACAGGACCAGACACGGCTAGTTGGCTTACAGAGGCAAAAGATATATTCTCTGAAAAAGAATTTGTTCAAAAAAAGTATACTCCATCTTACACTGCTGCCTTTAAGGAGGTCACTAGGACCTATAAGGAACAGATTACTAGTTGGTGGGAGGTACAGAGCCTTGATAATTATATCAAAAGTAATATTGTTCCTAGGGGTTTACGCATCCCCCTCATACCTGCTGCTAGGTGTCGGACTCCTCAATTGATGACTGCCTGGGAGAAAGAGGCCACAGCTAGTTCTCTCAGGTTGATGAAAATCCTTCTTTTAGAAGAAAGGAATAACCTTGAGGCAATTAATAACAAACTCAAGGAACAGATTGAGGTCACGAAAACCTATCAAAACGAGAGTGATTTTTCGATTAAGGAGATTAGCTTGAAAAATTCTATCGAAAAATTTCAGTTTCATTTAAAAGAAAGGAAACATAAACAATTTAAACGTGACCTTCAAGATTTTAAAGATAATAAAGTATATCAATTTATTCCAACTGAGGGTCCGACATCTAGAGAGCGGGAGTCAGACCTATCCTCTACTGAGGCTGAACTCTCGGATACAGAGGGTAAGGGACTCCCCCCCTTTCGCTTGCAACAAAGGGCTAGACGTAACCGGAGAGGACCACAGAGAACTGATCACTCAGGTTATCCACCGATACAGGCCAATAATCCTCCTTTTTTAGACCGCAACTACTCCCTGAGGAGTCGCAGGGGGAAGGACTAGGTATTCAAGTTATCAATTTATCTGACAGAGTCCTTAATCAGACAGAGATGGCGGTCCTTAGCAAAGGACTATCCTTTGTTCCTTCTAATGACTTTTCAGTGTTTGATTTTATTAAAGACCTAAACCTTTTCGCCCGCAAATTGCGCTGGAAGAAATTCTTTAGATTAAAGGATAATAAAATCTGTGCGGATCTAGACATACCTTTCGATATGATTGATGATGTGAGGCTGTTGGCTGGGTTGGATGAATCGGTTCCCTCTACCTCCGGTAAAGGCCCATTTACCACTTTGAAGAATCCGAGTACAAGAATGCCACCTAATTTTTCTGACGTCTCGGCTATTGACATCTTTTTGAATCAAGTGACGAGTGATGTTCCTGCTCTAAGTAAGATTGATCTGAATGGGACGGGTATGGCTCCCTATCGGACTGAGCAGAAGAACAACCTTTCTAAAATTGAGATGCGTGCACTGTGTAATTTGGAGAAAGACTCTACTGTTACTGTTAAACCCTCAGACAAAGGGGGGAATACAGTTTTGTTGAACACAAATGATTATCGGGACATCTGCTTAAACATATTGCAAGATACTAGCACCTATTGTAAGGTCTCTGGCAATCCTCTTATTGTTGCCAAAAAAACATTGAAGGATATACTTAATAATGCTGAAATTGATGGCCTGATAAGCAAGGAAGAACTAGCCTTTTTGATACCTGAATTTCCATTGAGGTCTACTTTTTATATACTTCCCAAAGTACATAAGGGGGTAAACCCCCTTAGGGGAAGACCTATTGTTTCTGGGGTAGGTAACATCACACAGAACGCTGGGATTTACATAGATAAAATCCTTAACCCATTCGTTATCTCACTACCCTCTTATGTACGGGACAGTTTAGATTTCATCAGCAGAATTGAGGATGTGGTGGTGGGTCCCAATACATTTCTTGCCAGTATTGACGTAGAAACTTTATACTCTTCCATTCCACATCATTGGGGACTTAAGGCTGTTAAATTCTTCCTTGCTACCAGGGGGAAACATTTTGAGGCTCATAACAATCTGGTTATATCCTTGTTGGACTTTGTTTTGCACAATAATTTCTTTCTGTTTGATGGCTCCACCTACCACCAGCTCAGGGGCACGGCAATGGGGAGCCCTTGTGCTCCCTGCTACGCCAACTTGTTCCTGGGCTGGTGGGAGGATACCACTGTTTTTCAAGAGTCTATGACATCCTTCACTGATATGATTGACCTTTGGGTCCGGTTCATAGACGATGTTTTTCTTCTGTGGAAGGGGTCCCGTGAATTGTTCATTGAATTCGTGGGGAGGTTAAATTCGAACCCCTTAGGATTGGTTTTCACCTATGTCATCGATCCTATTAGCCTGCCTTTTCTGGATTTAATGGTGACGATTGGTACAGAAGGTAGGCTAAGGACAACAATCTACAGGAAGCCTACTGCCACGAACTCGCTCCTCAGGTGGGAGAGTCACCATCCTCCTTCTCTCAAGCGGGGTATCCCTAAGGGACAATACCTCCGCTTGAGAAGAAATTGTTCTGACCAGAGCGAGTTTGTGGCGAGGGCTGTTGATTTGAGGTCTCGCTTTTTGAATAAGGGTTATCCAGATCACATCCTTAAAGAGGCCTTCAAATACTCATTGAACCAGGACCGGAATAAGTTACTGACTCCGAAGCGGAAGTGTGATGATGAAATGGGTGTCGTCAGACTTATTACGACCTATACCAAGGGTGCCTCTACTATTAGACAGATCTTGGATCGACATTGGGGGATCCTTGGTATGGATAAGGATGTTGCGGATTACATCAAACCACAGCCGAGTATCACCTTTCGAAAAAATTGGTCGTTAGGTGATCGTCTGACTCATAGCCATTTTGTCCCGCCCAGTGAGGGAACCACGTGGATCCCTAACAGACCACATGGTTGCTTCAAATGTGGCTCTTGTGTCGCCTGTAAAAATATTCAAACAGGCAAAAGGTACACCAGTACATCCACAGGTGAATCTCTGGACATTAGAGAATTCATGAATTGTAAAACAAAGGGTGTTGTGTATCTGGCTAATTGTCATTGCGGTGTACAATATGTCGGTAAGACGACACGTGAGCTCCGGAGATGGGTAGGGGAGCATATGGGGCACATTAGAAATGATCGCGATACCCCCATTGCACGGCACATGAATGTACGCCACAGTCAGAATAAGGAGGCCATTACTTTCATGGGCATTCTGAGAGTGAAACAATCCCCCAGAGGTGGCAATCTCGATCGTGTCCTATTACAAAAAGAGGCGAGGATGATTTTTCGCCTCAAGACTTGCCACCCGGATGGCCTTAATGATCAGATCAATTATGGGTGCTTCATATAGTCCCTGTATCTATAGTAGCCAACTGTTGTGTTCTTGTCCTTTCCGAAGGGTAGTTTTAGGCCATTGACCAAGCTCTATATTTAGCCCTCTACTTGGCATCCACTTTATTATAGGTCTAATTGAGGTCCAGGTTGGGAATGTTATCAGACTCTTGGTGTCTTTAGAATAGTTAGATTCAAGATGATCCGATTTGGGAAAGACATTGGTTTTTCTCCCCCTTCCCCCCCCCCTTTTTTGCAGTATGAGTTGTGGATCACTGATCATAGTTTCGCTATTCATATGTGTTGATACCCTTTAATTTAACCTTCTGGTCACCGTAGTTTTGGTCGTTCTTGCTAGTATCCTATATTTTAGTCTGTGATCTGATGAGCTGACGATCTAAATCTTTATATTAATCAGTAAGTTCATGAATAACCTCAGGTTCTCCATCTGCTGGTCATCAGTGCCCTGTATATATTTGAGTCATCATTCATTTATTAAATCAGAGGTTTTTGCTTATTAGCACTAATTTGCGATTTGAGGGTGATACTAACTGTATATGGACAACATACGTCACATGATTTGTGACGACACACCCCTATTGCAAGATGATTGGATGGGATAGCTTGTGTGATATATAACAGTGAGGTCTGCCAAACCGGACATGACCTTGTTGATTGACGTCTCCCATATCCAATAATTTTCTATGCGTTCCACATTGGAGCGCGGACGTTTGTTAGTCACATGACTATATGTGATGTTCGACGCCAGCAATTGTAGCATGAACTGAATATTATGCAGGGAGTCTGCCCTGTATGTTGGCGACATGCCCCCTGTGCAGGGCGTTGAGATGGGAAAGCTTTGGTTGGTTATAATATTGTAATCGCTAAACCGGATGTGACCTCATTGATTGATGTTTCCCCCATCCAATGGTTTCTCATGCGTTCCAGACTGGAGCGCAGGAGTCTGCTGGTCACATGACCGGAAGTGATCTCAGACGCCGGCAGTGTAAGCACGAACGGAGTATTATGCAGGGTGGTTTCCCTGCACAGCTGAAGGTAATAATCATTAATAAATGGGTATATAGCGATCTCAGGCATTAATGTCCATGCACCACCTTATACTTGGACACATAGCCTGTATCTTTGATCCCTGCCACTGCAGGTTGATCAGTTTCTTGAACCCTGCCACTGCAGGCTGTTCAATTGGTTCTTTAATCTCCCCTGAAGAACTCTTCTCACTTAGAGGGAAACGCGTTGGGAGAACGCTTCTTTGTTTGGTTGTGGGGCAGACAGCTCACTTGGGCGCTGCCCTTGTCAGGGCGGAAGCATTGGCACAGGGCATGACAGGGTTTATATCTTACCATCTCCCAATGCTTTACCCTGGTTTTTTCCGCTTCTGATCAACCCTGGATCGGTGTGTCCTTTTGTCCCTGGAGAACGTCTGGGTGAGACCACTTCAATTTATAGCCATTTGCCAATTTTACTGCACTTTTGTAATATTGACAATTTTTATCTGGATTATTAAAAGTTAAGTTTTAGTCCCTGCTATTATCCTGTATATATTGGACTATTGGGCATTATCTACCTGGTTGCAGGTTACTGCTGTTATACTGTCAAAAAATACAGGAAACATCTGACCTCTGTTATTGCAAACAAAGGTTTCTGAAACAAAATATTAAGTTCTGTTTTTCTATTATATCAAATAATATTTCCTGCAATAAAATACAAATTAATTATTTAAAAAACATACAATGTAATTTTCTGGATTTTTGGGGGGATTGTGTCTGTCACAGTTGACGTGTACCTATGATAAAAATTACAGACCCCTCCATTCTTTGTAGGTTTGAAAATTTGCAAATTGGGCAGTGCATCAAATACTTATTTTCCCCACTGTATCCATATAGGCTGCACAACAGGTAGCAGCTCCAGGCAGACGTGACACATTTAGGCTATGTGTCCACGTTGCTTTTTACCTGCTTTTTACCTGCTTTTTTGCTGCTTTTTCAACTGCAGCGTTTAATGGCAAAATAGATGTGCTCTGCTTTTCAAGCAAAGTCTATGGGAATTTGGGTTTCTTGTCCGCACTATGCAGTTCAAACTGCTGCCTTTTTGTGGCAGAACTTTGGACAAAAACTCAGCTTTGCAGTGCAAAACCCAAATGGCAAAAACAATTGACATGTCAATTGTTTTTGCCATTTGCGTTTTGAACTGCAAAGTAGAGTTTTTGACCAAATTTCTGCTAGAAAAAGGCTGCAGTTTGAACTGCATAGTGCGGACAAGAAACCCAAATTCCCATAGACTTTGCTTGAAAAGCAGAGCACATCTATTTTGCCATTAAACGCTGCAGTTGAAAAAGCAGCAAAAAAGCAGGTAAAAAGCAGGTAAAAAGCAGGTAAAAAGCAACGTGGACACATAGCCTTACTGTGTGGATATAAAAATGTATAATTAATTCTGCTATACAAGGCACATTAGGACACATGGTTAATCTGTAGAGGATTTGAATGGTTATCAGATAAGAAATACTTACTATTGCCATTCTGCCCAAATTTTACAGAAGCGAAAGGTGGACAAATTGTGTGCGTAACACACAATGCAAACATTTTGGCCAGCCTCTAACCACACCTTAGCAAGGCCATAACCATTTACCTTTCCTTTCTACCCTGTAGGAAGAGATGTCGGACTGGGCATGATAACAGTGAGGGACATTCAGCAGATGCCTGGGACAGCTTAGCGTAGACATAAATCTGGGACTGACTCGCTGTATTCGGGATAGTTGGGATCTATGCATTTATTTTTTTCATTCATAGTTGTAGCAGCTATAACTTTCTCATTTGTGCTTAAGCTGCACTATATGAGGTCTTGAATTTTTGTGAGAGGAGTAGAAGTTTTATGAAAGTGCAGTTTTGACACTTGATATAAACACGTGTTCACACAGAGCACAAATGCTGCATTTTTCTACACATATTCTATGGACGTCTGCAGTATAAGAGTCTTCCCTGATTGTTGCATTTTTGCTGGTTTTCTTTATACCATCTCTCCCACTTTAAGGGGGCTTTACACGCTGCGATATCGCTAATGCGGAGTCGTTGGGGTCACGGAATTGGTGACGCACATCCGGCCGCATTAGCGATGCCGTTGCGTGTGACACCGATAAGCGATTTTGCATCGTTGCAAAAACGTGCAAAATCGCTAATCGGCGACATGGGGGTCCATTCTTAAAAATCGTTACTGCAGCAGTAACGAAGTTGTTCCTCGTTCCTGTGGCAGCACACATCGCTGCGTGTGACGCCGCAGGAACGAGGAAGCTCCCCTTACCTGCCTCCCGGCCGCTATGCAGAAGGAAGGAGGTGGGCGGGATGTTACGTCCCGCTCATCTCCGCCCCTCCGCTGCTATTGGGCGACGGTTCAGTGACGCTTCAGTGACGTCGCTGTGACACCACACGGACCGCCCCCTTAGAAAGGAGGTGGTTCACCGGTCACAGCGATGTCGCCGGACAGGTAAGTATGTGTGACGGCTCTGGGAGATGTTGTGCGGCACGGGCAGCGATTTGCCCGTGTCGCGCAACAGATGGGGGCGGGTACCCACACTAGCGATATCGGGACCGATATCGCAGTGTGTAATAGCCTTTAGTTGATGCATTTTGGTGCAAATTTGAAGCAGTGTTTGCAATACATTAATTTAGAATGCAGAAAATACAGAAAATTCTGCACTGAAGAATGCAATTGTGTTTTTTCTACATTCTACATTGAAGCTTTTAAAGAAGCAAAGCATCAAAACCGCACAGTTCAACAGCATCTTTGGACACACAGCGATCATGAGTCTCCCTAAAATCACATCTCATTTGCTGTAAATGCAGTAGATATTCTGTACAAAAAAAACCACATGTGAAAAAAATGCATAAAAACTCAGTATGTACACTATGTGTGAACATGGCCTAATTGTCCAAGCAAGGTGGATTTTGTTTCATGAACACTGCCCTCTAATCATGCTGCTGAAATACGCGGTTTTGATTCTTTTTTTTCTTTATAGACCCCCATGGGTAGCCTGAAAAAAAAGGCATGTACAAAAACTGCCGAATCAAAAGATTTCTTTACCATTAAAAAGCATTAAAAATGCTGCTTTGCATCAAATGGGAAAAGGCATAAAAATGCAGCAGAAATTCCATAATCAGAGAAGATTTTTATTCCAGATTGTGATACAGACACATGCAGAAAATGAGCACATAAACAGCAGCTGAAAAAAAAATTCAACTTTAATGCTATGTGTGAACATAGCCTCAGGATTACATTTTTATGAAGTTTTTATCGGTTTAATCCAGGGGAAAAAAAGCATTTAAGAATTTTGTTTTTACCAATCATTGTAAATAATCTGATTACTGTATTGTGTGGATTGTTACAATGAGAGATATACTAAATATGTCTGTTATTTGCTGATTTGTGATATTTATTTAAAAAAACAAAGTGGATTAAAAATGTCATTTTGTTTATCAATGTTTTGTAGCAATTTTATAAGAAGGAAAAAAAAATCTGTGACTCTAGAATACACTAGTACATAGAGATGTATCCCTATATACCAGGACATAAAACCTGTATGGAAGCAGATTACACTGAACTTTCAAATATAGATAATTCTCCCATTCCCTATAGTGCAGCCTGTGGCTCATAGGCCTTGCTGCTGCCTACAATGTTGCAGGTTGGGAGGTTTGGTTACTGGTAAAACGTGACTTTATGCAAAAAAAGAACCATTATTTATTGAAATGACTAATATAGATAGAGCAGAAAGATGTGGTGGCCCAGGCCCCCTCCTCCCACAGTCAGGGAAGGAAGAGGACAACATCAGAGGGGGGACAATGAACATTGGTGGTAAAGATGTGAGAGAAGCCTTCACTGCTGGAGACATCGCAGACATGAGTTAGACTGTGTGCGCACGTTGCGTTCTGCCGAATGCATCTCGGAACGCAGCTTTTTCGGCTGCGTTCTGAGACGCACAGGCAGTGACTTACACGCTACGGAACAGAATGCAACGTGCGCACATGGCCTTAATGTTGGGAAATAGCCTTGTACTCTCAGGACTGCTCTCCCAATTCATGAGCCCCACTAAATACGGAGTGATGACTATTGCCATATGATTCTCCTATGTACAATGTGCACTCAGGATATGATACTACAGGGAGATACAAAGTTTAGCACAACAGATTTTACTGCACTTGTGCCAATTTCAAAACTTAAAATTCACATAAAATATTAGTCAAGAGTTTAAAAGAAATGCGAAAATAACATCTTGTGGCGATTAGAATTCTTCAACCTTGATATAAGTTGATCATTGAAACTCTGCAGATAAATTGGAACTTACCAAATATAGAAGGACGTGATAACTTTCAAATGTACATGGTAGTAAGCGAAGGAAAGTGCTCACTCCCCCTCCCCTGCTACAACAGATTAAATAAGCTGTGTATTCCTGGGTGGCCAGCTCCCTTTGCTAACCACTGAGGTTAAAATAGATAAGCAATTACTTTTAATAAATCTCTTGTGTTTATTTAGTAAGAAGTCATGACACTTTGTATTAACACATTATTAGAAATTTCTGGGCCACCTTTTAGTGAAATCATTAGAGTCTTCTGTCTTCCTGCTTAGAATCTTACAATTTAATTTTAAATGTTTCATGAGAGAATTTTGTTGCAAATGTTGCATTACTCCTAATAAAATGTGCAATCTGATGAATTCCGCACAAAGACCAGTCATTGGATATTGGAATGCTGCTGAATTCAAAATTCCCACTGCAGGCCAATTTTTTTGAGGGAAAATTACACAGCAAAGAATGCATGCTGTATGTATGACTGTAGAGAGTTCCACAGACAAAAAAAGATATCAAACATGTCTGTAGTGACCACATTAAAATCTTACTAAGACCATTTTCCACCCCCTACTGCCATGGCTCAATGGCTCAATGAAGTTCAATCACAGTTTTAATTATATCACCACAGTAAACAAAGAAGGCACTTTGAGTGTAATAAAGCAAAAAATGCATAGCTTAATAATCAGCTGTTGGACCCCAACATAGAAGTAAGGCTATGTTCATATTTCCGTTGTTTAGGATCAGTCACAATCCGCCGCTCTGATAAACAACGCAATCCGTTTGGCGGATTCCGTTGTTTCCCATAGACTTGTATGAGCAGCAGATTGTGACTGATGACCCTGCGTTGCATCCGCTGCGCGGCGCATCAGTCGTTTACTGACTGACCATTGGGCGGGAGGGACGCAGCATGCAACGTTTTTTGTTGCGGCAGAAAAACGCACCCCACAGGATTCTGTTGGAATCCGTCAGGAGGCATAATGTAAGTCTATGGTGCAGGATTCCATTATCCTGCGTCACGCAACGGATTCCAGTGCAGGAATCCGTCACGTTTTACTGAGCATGTCCAGCATGTCCTGCAGAATGTCCGAAATCAGGTAAAATCAGTTCCTCTCTCTCTCTTCCCCACCTCCCCACGCAGGTTTTAAACTGAAATGATCGGCTTTTCAGACAGATCAGCTGATTGGCTTTTGAAAGTGATCAGCTGATCTCCCAGCGGCCGGCTTTTCAGAGCGATCAACTGCATCTGTGCTGGATTCTTTTTCCGTCAAAACAACGCAAATGTGAAACCAGCCTAAGCTAAAGAAATCCGTCATTCCTCGGATTTGATCTGGCAGTCCTCTATGTTGTGGTCCGTTTCCCTCTACACTCTTCGGTTGCTGTCCTGGTTCTGAACACTTTGTATGTGTTTATTGCCTTTTTGCCAACAGGTGTTTACATGCTGTAATTCAATCTGCCCTATCACCTGGCGGGTGTAACTATTTAAAGCTTCCCTAGGCTTGCATTTCCCGCTTGTGATATTTTTGAAGTACTGTTGACCCTGCTGAGACAGATGTCCAGACAGAAAGGATGAACCAAGAGGTAAAACAGTGTTTAAGATGTTTTGTTTCATCTAATCAGGAGGACTAGATGGAATTTCTACCTCTTGCTGGGTTTGCTCACAATAATCCCACCTCTACAGCCACCGACACCTCGTCTTTTTTTATACTGCTGTGGTTTTCATCCTGTTTTTCCCAGTTTGCAGTCCTCTAAACCAAAGAAAGAGGAGATTTTCTTCATGTTTGATTAAGGTATGGAGGGAAGTCGAAAAAAGTCTTATGGTAACTTGTGAGCGGACAAAGAGTACTGCAAACCACAGACAGAGGAGGGTTCCTATGTTTAGGGTGGAAGAATCTGTTTGGTTATCCTCAATAAATCTACGCCTTTAAGTGCCTTCTGAGAATTTTTTTTCCCAAGTTTGTTGGTACATATAAGGTAATTAAAGTTTTCAATCCTGTGACGGTCAAACTGTAATTCCCGGTGGCATGGAGGATCGATAATTCTTTCTATTCAGCTCCCCTTAAAAGATTTGAGAGGATGCCTGATCCTCGGGACATAATTGAGGTAGATTTGAAGTAAGATAAGGAATCTGAGGTGGAGCGAGTACTGGGTGCCAGATGTGTCAGACTCTGGCTTCAGTCAGCGTGGAAATGCGGACAGAGGTGAGGACGGAGCAGCGGTGAAACAAGGAGTGGTGAGGACAGAGCAGCGGTGGAAGGAGGAGAGAGGTGAGTACTTGTTGTTTTTTTATTTTTATAAATCAGTGAGTACACGGTGGCCAGAGGCCTGGGGTGCTACATGATACATGGAGGCCTGGGGGGCCTGGCTGCATGATACATGAAGTCCAGGGGGGCTGGCTGCATGATACATGGAGGCCTGGGGGGGGCTGGCTGCTTGATACATGGAGGCCTTGGGGGGCTGGCTGCATGATACATGGAGGCCTGGGGGGCTGGCTGCATGATACATGGATCCTCTGGGGGCTGGCTGCATAATACATGGAGGTCTATGGGGCTGCATAATAAACATGAAGGACACCATATCTGGCTAGCTGCATGATACATGGAGGCCTGGGGGGGGGGCTGGCGGCATGATACATGGAGGCCTGGGGGGGCTGGCTGCATGATACATGGAGGCCTGGGGGGGCTGGCTGCATGATACATGGAGGTATACAGGGCTGCATAATAAACATGAAGGACGCCATATACATGGACTGTAGGGGTGCATTATACATGCATGGAGGTCTATGGGGCTGCATTTTACATGGAGGTCTATGGGGCTGCATTATACATGGAGGTCTATGGAGATACAACATGAAGGACACCTTATACATGGACTATAGGGGTGCATTATACATGGAGGAGTATGGGGCTGCATAATACAATATGAAGGTTTATGGGGCTGCATTATAATACATAGAGGACTATGGGGGCTACATTATAATATATGGAAGACTATGGAGGCTGCCTTATACATGGAATATGGGTGTGCATTATAAAACATGGAGGAGTCTGTGGTACAGTATAATCTATGGAGAACTATGGGGTGAATTATAATATATGGAGAACTATGGGGTGAATTATAATACATGGAGAACTATGGGAAATTCATTATAATAATTGGAGGGCTATGAGGGCTACTTTATACCTGGAGGACTATGGGGGTGCATTATAATATTTGGAGAACTATGTGGTGCAGTATAATCTATGGAGGACTATGGGGTGAATTATAATACATGGAGAACTATGGGAAATGCATTATATTACATGCATTCTAATATATGAAAGGTTATGTGAGACCCTTTATACTATATGGAAGGCTACGTGGGGCCATTCTAGTATTTGGAGAACTATATATGAGGGGGAATCAAGATACAAGCATGGGATGGTAATGTTTTGTGCTGAGGGAAAAAGGCTCTTTTCCTCAGCACCCAGCTTTCCCATGCTCTGCTATACATCTTCTCTCAGCACCCAGCATTCCCATGCTCTGATTTTGGAAAGCGTGGTGCTGAGGGAAAGATGTATAGCAGAGCATGGGAAAGCTGGGTGCCGAGAACAAGATAGATATAAGAACATAGGAAAGCTGGGTGCTGATAGAGGGATTTCAGATCATGGGAAACCTGGGTGCTATGGGTAAGAGCCAAGTGTCAGTGTCATTATCCCGTACGCCAAGTGTCGGTGTACATGGAGGGTGGGGGAGCCCAGTTGTAAACTTTGCACCAGGGCCCATCAAACTCAAGTTACGCCCCTGACTCATGGGATTATGGGTCTTATATGGAACATTACAAAAACAGGAGTAATGGGAGTTATAGGTGTAAAACAATACCATTTTATTGACAACACAAAAACAGTGGTAAGAACGAGTGTGGTACAATAAAATCAAAATGGCACTGGGGGGCAGCATCTGTGGACTGAAACGTACACATCGGAATGTATGTAAAGTGCTGTTGTGCATCAATAATGCTGTGAACAGTAGCTAAGTGCACAATAAATATGTAGTTAGGGGTAATAAATGTAATATTGTGCCAAAAAATTCCCTATAGTCACATATACTGAATGATCAATGCAAATCCATATAAAGTGCTGCTGTGCATGAACTGCTAAGGATAATAATAACTAAGCACAACGAAGAGAATGATAATCGTACAAAAAAATTGTTTGATGCAGTGATGTGCCCTGTGTCTCCATCATCCTCACATGACAAATGACTCAATGGTACATAGCCATGTTGTCACTGAATCAGAAATCCGATAGCACAAAGATCTTCATGTGGGGAGTGCTGCCCTCGGGCCAAAGACCCCTTATATACATTTCACTTAAGAATATGTTTGCTACATCAGGGGAAAGAATAGTGTGATACATCCATAAGGTGTCTGACAGGTACTACAAATTCTTAGAGATAATAGGTTGTATGCTAAACTTGACAAGTGTGTATTTCCCATACAGGAACTTCTTTTTTTGGGGTATATAATTTCAGCAGCAGGTTTTCAGATGGATCCCACTAATTTACAGGATATATTAAAATGGGACAGCCTAGAAACCTTAAAGCTCTGCAACAGGTTTTGCTAATTATTACTTGAGGCCCTGTGCGCATGCTGCAGATTCACCCCAGATTTTGCCTCGGATTTGCTGCAGAAAATGTGTCTAACATTGCTACAGTCATTCCCCAGTAAATCCTATGGGTATTAAAAATGCTGTGCGCACACTGCGTTTTTTTATTCCCGCGGATTTACCCGCGGATTTTCCGCTGCGGAATTAATGAGCATGTCACTTCTTTTCCGCAGGTACCTGCGGTTTTTGCCACAGACAATGGTAAAAATCACAGGGACCAACTTGCGGAAAATCCACGGAAAATCCGAGGTAAATCCACGGCAAATCGCGGCACAAACGCGGCACAAACGCGGGTGCACTTTTACCGTGGTTTTTACAACGGGTGCGGGATTCTTTCAGAGGGTCCATTTTTTTCTTAAGAAAATGGTACTTTCTAATGCGCACATAGCCTGATATGTATTAAGAACTTTTCTGCCGTAGCAAAAGCTCTCACAAATGAACCATTGTTTATAATAAAGCCCTCGGACAAGGAAGGTAATATTTTTATAATGGATAGGTCACAATATAAACGCATGTGCCTGAACTTACTGTCTGATAGGTACCTTTTGGAACTCTTTACACCGCTATCTTATGATTTTAGTCATGAGATACCCAGAGTATAATGATGCAAGATAAACAACTCAATAAACATTTCTTGGGTAAAACCCAAAACTTTATTAAATAATTGAATACAAAAATTATTAAAATAAACAGGGAAACACACCTTTGAAGGACGGTGAATATGCCCCCTATCCAAATAAGTATAGGTATATTGTCTGATAATACTCCTTTAAATATATTTATTAGGTGCAATATATATATAGAGATCGATTCAGATTGATATATAGCCTTCACATGACAGACCATTGACCATAGTGTAATTAATCTCTATACTGGAAAAATTATATGACACTGATATGAATGTCGGAAAAATTCTTTGAAATTATCCCTATTATACATTCATTGCTGCATATATCTGATTTTATCACCATAAATCTATCCTTTGCAAAAGTGCAGTGAGTGCAAAAATTACTGCCGACAGCCATATCAGTTCAAGAAATCAGACCATCACCCAAAAGTGACCTGGTATCGTTATTTAGTTCATAGTCTGTCATGGAATACCAAAATAATCAGCATGCTGACAGAGCTTGAAAAGATTTTTTAACAAATAAATCTGTATGTGAGGTTCGCTATCAAAAACAAGGAGGCTAGAGCAGGTTTAATCTTTATTAAACTAAAAAGATTTTTTTCTCTATAGACTCTCCATATGCATGTCAAATGACTAATGTTAAAGTTGTTAAATAGCATAAGCGGTAATGCGATAATCACCAATTGTTTATAAAAGTTATAACAGTTTTTTTTAATTTATTTATAATCGCAAAAAAATGCTAATGCGATCCGATTAAATACCATCACTGAAATAAATACATCTGACACAACCATATAGAGATCTATCAGTATAATACCACACGTGTGTGCTGTCGGCTGTCTGTAAATTAAGCACAGCCGCATGGAGAGAAAAAAATCCCTGTTCAATACATCACATTAAATGCTTTTAGTCAAAGCTTCCCGGGTTTGTAGCGATCCACATTACATACAAGTTGGATACCACACCTGTTAGAGATCATTTGGTGCTTGTGTGTGGTTAAAATGAGCTCAATGTTTCCAAGTTAGGAGACTTACTGAGCACATTAATGCTCAGAAAAATATAGGTCTATAATCAATCAGCGTATAGATATACATGCAAAAAGCAATAATATTAGGAGCACATCAGACAAATAATGAATTACCTTAACGTGGGGCAGCCCGTCCTTCCACCTTGACGTACGTTTCGCAAGCGCTTTTTCAAAAGGAGGCGGGTGCCTGAACTTACTGTCTGACAGGTACCTTTTGGAACTCATCTGTCTAAGCAATGGAAGATAGACTGATGAATAAAAAAGAACTGGCTTTCTTAAAATCAAAACATTCACAGATTGCCACGGTCTATGGTCTTCCTAAGGTCCACAAAGGACATCGTCTCCTGAAGGGATGTCCAATTGTCTCGGGCATTGACAGGATTACACAGAATATCAGTATATATGTAGATACTATGCTTTGGCTTTTTGTGTTGGCTCTAGCATCCTATGTCCGGGACACTATGGACATCTTAAGATTATGTTAAGCGGATGTTCAGATAGAGGAACACCATGGGTGTTTTCCTGAGACTAAATCGTCACTTCACCTGTATATGAATACCCAGAGGGGTGTAATTTCCAATATGTGGTCCCTTGAGGGGGTTCCTTTTACTCTGGCACTTAGGGCATCTGTAAATGGAGTCTGCAAACCAGGAAAAACTGTGCTACAAAAAAAATAGTGCTCCTTCCCTTTTGAGCTCTGTGTTGCGGACAAATAGTACGGTATGGTTACACATTATAGGGCCTTCTTTACCTATTCCCCTTGTGAAATCTGGGGTTAAAACAACATTTTAGTTGTAAAAATGTAATTATTTTTTTCTTTACCACCCAATAGTACAATATTTTGTGACACACCTGTGGTGTCAATATGCTCACTGCACACCTAGTAGAACTCACTGAGGCATGCAATTTATAAAATGGGGTCATTTGTGGGCTGGCACCTTGGTCTCTCCCAATGGGGCATGGCACCCACAAACCAGTCCAATTAAATCTGAACTCAAAAAAGGCGCTCCTTTCCTTCTTCACTTTGCACTGTGCCTCAAAAGTATTTTTGACCACATATCCCCATATATCCCCAAAATGAAAAATTTGGGCTTAAAGCAACACTTTTGTGGTTAAAAACTATTTTTTTTCATTTTCACCACTAAGCGTTACAAAATTCTGTTAAGCACCAGTGTGTTCAAGGTGCACAACAAACATCTGGATAAATTCCTTGAGGTATCTAGTTTACAAAATGGGGTCACTTGTCAGGGAGCTCCTCTGTTTAGGAACCTCAGGGGCTCTCCAAACGCGACATGGCATCTGCTAACAATTCCAGCTAACTTTGCATTCAAAAATTCAAATGGCGATTCTTCCCTTCCAAGACCTGCCATGCTCCCAAACAGCAGATTTAAAACCACATATGGGGGTATTGCTGTACTCAGAAGAAATAGCACAATACATTGTATGGTGCATGTTCTCTTATTACTCACTTAATAATACAAGATTTGGGGCTAAGGTAAACATTTTATGGGAAAAAGTAAATTTTCATTTTTTCCGACCACATTGCTTTAGTGTAGTGTCTAAAGGGTTAATACATTTCTTGGCTTTGGTTTTTAGTAGCTTGAAGAGTGCAGTTTTTAGAATGGTGTCACATTTGGGTATTTTCTGCCAAATAGGCTTCTCAAAATCACTTTAAATGTGATGTGGTCCCTAAAATAATTATTTGGCAAATTTTGTTGGAAAAATTTGAAATTTCTGATAAACTTTGAACCCTTCTAACTTTTTAATAAAAAAAATATGTTTCAAAAATTGTGCTGATGTAAAGTAGATGTGGTGAATGTTATGTGACATTACTCTCAGATTTAAGGGCATACAAATTCAAAGTTTGAAAATTGCAAAACTTTAGATGAATTTCCAATACTTTTACAAATAAACTGAAATAATATCATCTTAAAGATACCACTTTCTTGTCGTGAAAAAGCATTCTCACAATCACAGTGATCCATTTAATCATTCCAGAGTTATGACCTATCAAAGTGACACTGGTCAGAATTGAAAAAATGGTATGGTCATGGATGTGAAAACCAGGCTTAGGGGTAAAGAGGTTAATATTCTCAGAAACAGCAAGATGATGTTACCTCTGGCAGCAACACTATCAGTTAAAGTCAGTGTTCTGCACAGAATAGTCTGCCTGATCTATAATGAGGGATATTATTTGGACTGTATTTTATTTAAAAATTAGACTTTTCTATTAGTGTGCTGTGTTATTGAAGCAGTAAAAATATCTCAGAAATGCCATTACGTACATATTTTTCCCAAACTCTGACTCCATAGGCCCAAGCAGTGACAGCTTTTTCCACAGCTTGAATTGAATGATTTTGTCAGGGACTTGGACCTTCCTAAACATTCTGCAGAACTTTTAGGCCCTAGACTAAAGGAAATGAACCTGCTAGCTTCTGATACTCGTTTTTAATGGCACAAAAGCAGAGAAAAGAAATTCCTTCCATACTTTTCTCTAGACGGTGCTCTAGTGTATTGCAGTGATGTTCCTAAGCTGATAGAAAATATAACATTGAGTTCAATGTTAGCGAGTGGAGACTCTTTTTTGATTCATCCAAAAAAGTGTGAAAACTGTGCTACTGTTCAGTTGCAGTAAATGTTTCAGTGCCTGTAGGGCAACTATGAGAATTTAGTCTTTATTCTTATGAAACTTAACTATGAGGGTTAAGGATGGTCAATATGTGGTGATATGAAAGTTCTCTCTTTACTCCTTGTGCAGCAGTAAGGATACACAAAGTACCCATGTTTTTTGTGTGAATGGGATAGGACTCATCACTGCAGCCAAGAAAGTTGGCTAATGAGAACATCACTGCAACCTAGAACATAGTTGGAGAAAATTTAGTTGATCACCCTAAAATTTTCTTGCCACCACTCCACATTAAGCTTAAACTGATAAAGCAGTTTGTGAAAGCTCTACCGAAAGGAGAGACATTTAGGTACCTGTTCAGGGACTGTCAGAAACAGAACTGAAGGAAGGCATTTTTGTGGATCTGGATATTTGGAATCTCATGAAAGATGGTGTTTGAAACAAAAATAAAAGCTGCTGAGAAAAGGGCTTGGAATTCTTTTAAGGAAGTCATGAAGAAATTTCAAATGATAATTTCCATTAGTCAGCCCAATGTTTTACAATTCTGTGAATCGCCTGTGGGTTAAAAACGCTCACTACACACCTAGATGAATTCCTCAAGTGGTTTAGTTTTCAAAATATTGTCATTTGTGGGGATTTCTACTGTTTGGGCATGTCAAGGGCTCATCAGCAGGCTCAGTTTCATCTGGCCCACGGCCTCGGCCTCAGCGTGCACCATCAGCATCATGTCCACTTCCCTTACCACACATCTTGTATATTTTAAATTGGGTATATAATACTGTATATGCCTGGAAACGTTCCGGTATTAGTAGGGAAAATAAAATATGGACTTTTGCTTTTAGGTTGCAGCAGCAGTATACCTATTGAAGGACTATAAGGAAATAAACCCTGGATATATGCCTCTAATCCTACACGATCCCTCCTCCACCAGCTATTTCTACACTGAACGCTAGTAACAGCAGTTTTACTAGAGAAAGGAATAGCCCGGACTGCTGCCCCAGGGGGGCTCAAGGGAGGGCAGCATGACTAGGAGGGATGCTAGGCCAGAGGGTTAATAAAGGGTTAAATGTAAAGTATGTTTAGTCGTACAGGAACACTGGGAGTGGAACTAAAGGGGCAGATAGGATCAAGGGTCAGTTTGATTGGTCAGGTGGTGGTGCTAGAGAGGGTCGTAAATATAGGTCAGGTTGGGGGTGAGGGTCAGCATTCATACCTGGAAAGCATTATGAATCATTCCTGGATGTCCTGATTCGTTTGGATCCTGAAGATGGAGGGCCTCGTGGCACAGATGAAGAGGATGGTGGAGAAGCATGGCCAGCACTGGATGGAGGAACAGCTGCAGCGATGGTCCGCTGAAGTCAGAGACTCTGAAGATGTGACCCCTCTGCCTCTGAAGTGGCAGAGAAGATCGCGGCCTCCTGAGCGGCTCAGCCCGGAGATAACACCAAGAAGCATGCAGAGGAAGAGGAGCCCCAGCGGAAGAACCCTGGCAGCGGCAACGGCGGTGGATACTGAAGACAGAACATCGTGGAGCCTGAGATGGAAGCCGGGACGCAAGCAGCAAGGCAGCGGGGCGGTGAATAGCGTGGCCGGCCTCTCTTCTACTTCCGGGTCACGGCGCGCTGTGATGATGCGCGCGTCGCTAACACGTGGCCAGGCGTGGTCACCTGACCCTGCCGGCTCACCTGGCCCTGCCCGCTCTCGTGACCCGGTGCGCTCTGCTGACGCGGCGTGCTCGCCTGAACCAGGGTGGTCAGGTGGGTCTGCGCCGCGGTCATGTGGGGGGTGCCGCGGTCACGTGGGGCGCCGCCGCGGTCACGTGAGGTGGCGCAGCGGTCGCGTGCGGCGGCGCGGTGGTCACGTGGGCAGGCAACGGAGTCACGTGGGGCAGCGCCGCAGTCATGTGACCCGGCAACGGGGTCACCTGACCAGGACCAGGATTTTACGGGGTCACATGACCAGGACCAGGAGTTTATAACAAGGGACACTGCAGCGGCCGCAAGTGGCCTGAGAAAAAGAAATCGAGCAGTGCCTATGCAGGAGCATAGGGCTCCAGTGACGGCAGTGGCGGCGATGACTGGGAGAAGGCCCGGAACAGCGGGGTCAGGCCGTCGTGTAAGAATACTGGAGAACGAAATGGCGGCGGGTTCAGCAGCACTGCGCGGGGATGCCTTACGGCATGCCTCTGGACTAATTACTACGGTAAGGTCGGCTTATGGAGCGACAGGGACGGCGCTGCACAGGTCGAGCTTGCCGGATGGTGGGCTCCCTGTACCTGGATCCAGTGAGGACGACATAATAGAGGATGACGACGCAGATGATGACATCACAGATGGTATCGCTGGCAACGACGAACCGGCTGAAGTGCGACGCGGAGGACATTTGATGGCTGTTTTGGGCCCCTCTCAGAGTCAGCCTGGTAAGACCACGGTTTTCCCTATTTCTAGTATTTCTGGTTTGGCAGTTGGTGGTGAGGCTGGTGGTATGGGTGGCGTGCAGGGTTTGAATGTGGTTACTGGAGGTATGGACGGTTTACACGGTGGCCCGAGTTGTGGGCAAGGTATGAATGTGGTGCCTGGTGACGGCAGTATGGCATCTGAATTGTTGCGTTTTGTTAGGGGTCTATTCGCCCCCGTGGGGGGCCCTAGCATGGTTTGGCAGGGTGTGTCTGGCGTAATGGGACAGGATAATTTGGGCACCACAGCTGGTGCAGTAGCTGGCGGGATTGGTGTTGGTGTGCCAGTTGTGGCGGCTCCAGTGATAGCAGCTGCAGCTACGGTAGATGCAGTCCGTTTGGACGACAAGGCTAGAGGAGAGGTGTATGTATGCTTTGATGGCCCGTTGGGGGCGCATTTGAAACAGGAGGTTAGGGAGAAAATTTGGAGAGACGAATATGTGGAAATATTTTCTTTGCTTCCTTTGGAGAAGTTTAACCTTGATAGGGTTAAACCAGACGAGAGTAAAAAAGATGAGGAAGAGCGGTGGCGTTATTGACTTATCCCTCGCACGTTTCAGAATTGGTTGCAAGCTTTTGTGATATTGGCCACTGTAGTAGGAGAAAAGGCTCCGGACAACTGTTCGTCTCTTTTTTGTTATTTGGACACCATAAGTGAGGCATACAGGACTTATGGTGGAACTGCTTGGCTACGATATGACGAGCAGTTTCGTCAGAGGAAAGCGGTTAGACCCAGCTTTCGGTGGGATCACAAGGAAATTAGTTTATGGATGCTACTGATGGCTGCGCCAAAGTCGGTTTCGCAGTCCTTTCCAGGGAGTTCCGGCGGGGGGCCATTTGGCGCCTCTTCGGGGCCCAAGAAAGTTGTTTGTTGGCAGTTCAACGAAAAGGACTGCCGTTTTGGATCCACCTGCCGTTTTAAGCACGCGTGTTCAGGGTGTGGCGGCAACCACAGTTTCCTCAAATGCTTTAGGAAAGGAAAAGGGAAGGCCTCAGAGTCTTGGTCAAAAAGGGAGGACACCGGTGAAGGTAGACCGGATGGTGCCGTTCTTAAATAGATATCCAAATCGGGTGACTGCAGAGTTATTGTATGAAGGTTATTTTGATAGGGCGGTGGAATGGTTGAGGAAGTTGGGCCGGGGTTCACTTTTAGCAAAAACGGACATTGAGGCCGCCTTCCGCCTTTTACCTGTACACCCAGAAAGCTTTCACCTTCTGGGATGTTGGTGGGAGAACAAGTTCTATGTGGATTGTTGTTTGCCTATGGGCTGTTCGATTTTGTGTTCTTACTTCGAGAAGTTTAGTTGTTTTTTGGAGTGGGTAATGGATTCAGTGTTGCATTACTTGGATGACTTTTTGTGTATGGGGCCTGCTGGATCTCCGCAGTGTTCCCTTTTGCTTCGGACAGTGAAGCAGGTTGCTCGCCTCTTTGGAGTTCCATTGGCAGAGAAAACCGAGGGTCCAGTTACGGTTTTGAAATTTTTGGGAATTGAGTTAGATACAGTTGCTATGGAATGCCGTTTGCCGGAGGACAAGTTGTTGGATTGTGTTCAAAGGGCTTTGGAGGCTAAGAAAATTCGTTTGCGGGATTTGCAGTCCCTCCTGGGAAAGTTGAACTTCGCTTGTAGGATTTTGCCTATGGGAAGAGTATTTTCCCATCGTTTGGCACAAGCCACTGCCGGTGTGTCATATCCTTTACATTTTATGTTTGAAGGTTGAGCATAGGGTGGATCTTAGAGTGTGGTCCCGTTTTTTACAGTTGTATAACGGGCGGTCATTGTTGATTCGGGAAGTGGTGTCAAATGAAGAGTTGGTCCTCTATACGGACGCCGCGGGGTCCAGTGGTTTTGGGGCATACTTTGGGGGAGATGGTGTGTTGGCAAGTGGCCTGAATCTTGGCGGGTTTCCGGTTTGACTAGGAATTTGGCCTTGTTTGAACTTTTCCCTATTGTGGTAGCTGAAGATGTTTGGGGACAAGATTTGAGAGACAGAAAGGTGCGTTTTATGTGTGACAACCTGGGGGTAGGTCAGTGTGTTAATAAGCAGACAGCTGATTCTCCTCCAGTGGTGGATCTTTTGCGGCATATGGTGTTGAAGTGTCTAGAGCTTAATCTGTGGATTTGTGCTGTTCATGTGCCGGGGGTTTTGAATTCCATGGCTGACGCTTTATCTCGCTTCCAGTGGGACCGATTTCGATTGCTGGCGCTGAATGCGGAGCAGCAGGAGATCGTGTGGCCTGTCTGGTTGTGGGACCTGGTTTGCAGCCAGCCTGGGAATTGATCCAAAAGTCGGTGGCGCCCAGTACTTGGCGAAGTTATACTGCAGCGTGGGATCATTGGCTCGAATTGATTAACGAGGTTGGGGGTGATGTACCTGAAGGTGACAGGGTTTATTTAGTTTTATTCATGTTGAGCAGAGCAAGGGAAGAAGGTTTGTCATTGTCGGCAGATGCATGCAAGCTGGCTGGCATGGCTTTCTTTTTTAAATTGTTGGGTTGGAAGGACGTCACTAAAGATTTCATGGTGCATCAGGCATTGAAGGGCTACCGTAAGACAAAGGTGAGTCACGACCTCAGGCGCCCTGTCTCTTTTAAGCTGCTGGGTGATTTGCTTTCGGTATTGCCTCGGGTTTGTTTTTCGGAGTATGAATGTCGTTTGTTTGGGACCGCTTTTGTGTTGGCCTTCTTTGGTGCTTTTAGAATCAGTGAACTGGTTAGTAGGAACACAAAGAGTCATAGAGGTTTACTGTTGGAGGATGTGGAATGTGGGGTGGATGTGGTACGATGTTGTTTGAAACGGTCCAAGACGGATCAGCTAGGTAAAGGTCACGTGGTGGAACTGTGGGGCGTACCGGGTTTAGTAGAGTGCCCTGTCAGACAGGTGTCATCTTTTTTAGAGGTGCGGGGTCCACGTGTGGGGTCTTTTTTGTGTCATCAAGACGGGTCAGCCTTGTCCAGCTACCAGTTTGTCTGGATCTTTCGGAGGTGCCTGCAGTGTTGCGGTCTTAACGAGGCGGAGTTCGCGTTCCATTCATTTCGGATCGGGGCGGCGACTCAGGCGGCTCGTTGGGGCATGAGCGAGCAGGCTCTCCGCAAGATTGGACGCTGGGAATCGGCTAGGTACAAATCTTATGTGCGGCCGGCCCTGTTGTAAGATGTTCAGGGGTGGGGCTAAGGTGATTTTGCTTGGTCTTCATTACCTTTTTCCTTCCTTATGTTCCCCCCCCTTCCCGCCCTCCTGTATTTCACTTTTGTTTCATAGGTTTACCGCTGTTGGTGTGGGTGCTTGGTCACTCGTATGTCTATTGGGGTGCTTTTCATGCGGGTGTCAGACCTAATGGCCGTCAGTTGGGGGTCCCCAAAGAGAAGGTGACGGTGCGGTGGATCGGCGTTAGAGGCATGCAGTGGAGTGAAGTTTTGCCTACCTGGCGCTATCATTCAGAATTGGATAGACCACCGGAGGTGTTAGTACTGCACGTAGGTGGGAATGACTTGAGTCTTCGGGCATCTAGAGATCTGATTCAAGACATAAAATGTGACTGTCTTCGGCTCTTGTCATCCCACCCGGGTTTAGTGATTGTGTGGTCTGACATAGTCGCGCGAACGGCATGGCGGCACGCTAGATCGGTGCTAGAGAGGGTCGTATATATAGGTCAGGTTGGGGGTGAGGGTCAGCATTCATACCTGGACAGCGTTCTGAATCATTCCCGCCTGCCCGCCCTGATGGTAGAGTCAACATCCGTAAAGAAGAAGAGGAAGATCGTGAATTGTCGCAGCGGCGGAAAGGAGGGGGGTGTCTGAAGGTGGGGGTTTGCACAGAAGAGAGGATGAACCGAGTGCAAGAGCGGGTTACCTCTAGTGGTGCAAGTGTTTGGTGAAACGGGTCCTTACTGGGTTGAGTCTCAGCGGGACATGGTGTGGGCAACATCTGGCCAGGGCTCTCGAGTCGGTGTGGTGCGGCTGAAGGCAGGTGGTGGGCCGATGTTGCAATGAACATTTTGTTAACCTTCAGTTACCCCCCCCTCCTTTATCGGGTGTTCTTCAATGAAGATTTGAAATGTTATATTGTTATGCTTTGTTATTAATAAAAATGGGCTGCTGTGGCCTTTTATATCCAATGTCACGCAGTGTTGGTGTTTGTTTTAGATAAGATAAGAGTCTTAGTGGGTAGGGGACGTTTGGTTAACGGTTAATGGTAAGGCCTTTAGTCAGACATTCCGAAGTCAAGGACTATATGCAACCATAAATAGGACTTTTGTCTTAATGGTGCAGCAGCGGTGTACAATTACTGCAATAGCAAATAAACCCTGTCTATATGCCTGCTCTAATCTAAGCTCTCCCTCTTAGATCAACTCTGAATTGCTTCCAGATGACCGAATCTCATATGAGACCTAAAGATACGGCCGGCCAATGACAGTAATGCCAGTCGCCAACATGGCTACGGCATTACCGTGTATGACAGGAAATCCCCGCATGTTCATTGGCTTTCTAACAACCACAAGACATGCAGTATGGGGACTCGAGCATAGTTCTCGAGCATCCACGATACTTGGCCAAGTAATGAGTGTAACCGAGTCTCCCGATGTTCTATTGAGAATAGAGCAGAGGTGAGGAGCACACTCGCTCATCACTAAAGCTGACCTTTCATTTTCTTTATATTATAAAATGATCAAGTAATAAAAAACAATACAAAATTTATTATCATCCAGAATTAGCATCATGGCAAATTTCATATATTAATTGCTCGTTAACATCTGCACAACACTTTACTTGTTGGCAATTAAATACATTTTAAAGATTATTAATAATCATCAACAGAAATACCCATGTGTTTTCCGGCAGCTAGCCCTGTGTGTTCTCATTAATTTTTTATGTTCCTTTAATGAGTTTCTTTTATCTCTCTTAATTTCTCCTCTAGGACTTACACCTTTATTTTCTTGGAGATATTGTATCAAATTGTTGTTATTGTAACTGTTCACAATGCCATGAGGATTGGAAGTTTACAAAACAAATTAGGTAATTTATAGTATAAAATCTGATAAATCTGTTAGCGTCTGATATTGCTTTCTTACCTGTATTATACATTTTAATTATTCATGTTTATTGGAACTATAGAATTGTGGCCCAATGGCTAAGGGGTCCACCTAAATTTGGTACAATAGTGATCAGTGTTGATAATAAAGGAAGAAAATGAATTGGGAGAATTAAAAACTGAATATAGATAGCTGGAACTAAGGGGGTAGGAAAAAGTAGGCCAAACTATTTGTAGCCTGTGTACGTATCCTATCTGCTATTGAGTACCTATGGTACTTGGAGTGATTTTATTTTTAGTTTTGCTATTTATTTTTTAGTTGATGTTGAACTTTATCAAACAATGCAACATCTTCTCCATAAATCACCTATCTGTCTTTACAAATTCATTGAGAATACAGTAATACCATACACCATTCAAAAAAACAGTTGGTATCAGCAATGCAAAGACTGACTTATATGAATATACGCAACTGCTTTGAATAAACTTGTGATATGAAGTCATATTTAACTTAGAATTACAGCACTAAGGAGGATAAATTAAAAGGTCCAGATGAAAACATAAAAGTTAGTAAGTTGGCCAAAAGTAGCTTGCGTGACTTCTCTTGACCTCATGAAGCACAATGTAGGTCATCTTGGATTTGTATATTAAGTGTAAGAAGTATGTGCCCTGTGTAGGATGAGCAAAACTGAACTGCATAGTTCGTGGTTTGCATCTGACACCTAGTATTGTCCGGTGATAGAATCCGAACTGAAAGTCCGTGGTCGAGTTTGAAGTTCAATGCTGAAGTAAATTTCTTGAAAGGCTGCAGTACAGCCAATCAACAAGCTTTTCAGCTGTCAGTGCTTCCGCATCCATCACATCCATGCAAAGTATTGGCATGGCTGTGATTGGCCAGCACACCATGTGACCCGGCATGTATAGTCGCTGGATCACGGATGGCACCACCATTTTGCTTTGACTAGCATATGGATAGAATGCTGCTCGAGTGAGGGACAGTATTAGGTTACTCCTTTTATTCTGTCTGCATACTTATAAAAAAGGCTCTGTGTGGCCACACTGAACAGGGCTCTGTGGGGGTACTCTTAAAAATGGTTTGTGTGGCCACTCTGCACCAACCTTTGTGGAAGTACTTTATGAAGGGTCTGTGGGGATACTCTTAAAAAAGGGTCTGTGTGGCCACTCTGCATCAGGCACTGTGAGAGTATTCTTAAAAAAAGGTCTGTGTGGTCACTCCACATACAGGCAGTGAAATAATCTGCTGGGAACTCTCTCTGTATACAGGCCATGTAATACATTGAACTTTTTTTGGGATGTCAAAAAATGAGGAGGGCATCAAAAAGGTAACGTGGCCATAGTGCTGCTGCTGCTGGTGGTGGTGGAGCTGCTGTTGGGAGAGCACGTGGTCGATTGTGCCTGCTAAGCACTCAAATGAAACACCTTCCTCTGGTGTACGCACACAACAGGACGTACTGCGTAATTTATTAGGAGGTGTATTTAGATTGGATGGCTGAGAGTGCCTCCAGTTCCTTTGCTTTATCTTCCATCCAGTCCCCTGCTGAAAGCGCACTTTGCACTTGCGGCCCATGGGCATCTGTCTTACACCTAACCTCCTAGCAAATCTGTCTGAGCCCCAAGTCATGTAACAGTCAATTCTGCTTTTTAATGACTGGCTAGGGTTCCATGGGCCATCAACCCAGCCCTGCGCGAGAAGTAAAAGAGATTAAGTGCACTGATGCCCGACCACTTATTCAGTTTGAGGATAAGGATGTGTGGCGCCTCTGAGGCTCAGTCGCCACAGGGTATTGTATCTGACTCAAGATACAATGCTTTATCCCGGGTGATGAAGGCGTTAACCACTGGTGTTTGTTTCACTAACACAAAATCCAGTCTGTGAGTCAGACAGTTACACCGGAAGCCAGACAGTCTGGGGAATTCCTGGTTGCTGGGGCAACCATCAATTAGTCATCCCACAAGTGGGGGGCTGTCTGAGGAAGCAGGAACACACAGTTTGAGTTCACAATAGTCTGAGACTCAGAACAACACGATCGCTAGAAGGCATGCTTCAGAGCTCTTCTAGTTAGAACAGGGCAAACTGGAAAAGGGAGAGAGGCAACTGGTGGAGATAGTGAGACAGAGGAGAACATGATAGCTGGACGTCGAGCTTAACCGTTCCCACAGTGCCAGCGCTGACAGGGTGCAGAAGCCCTAGGGCAGATTATACTCTATGTTGTCTGCCAGAAACTGCAGGGGATGGGGATTTCAAGTCCCATCGCCCACCACCCATTTTCAAGGAGCACAGTGACACATAGGATCCGGGGTCGGGATTGATGGACTACCTGAACTTGCAATACAAGAGTCCGCTCCCCGGCTTGTGGATGTTGGAAGAGCCCTTTTCCCGCAGACACAGGCCCGTGGGATCTCTCTGCTGTGGCGGAGGCTTTCTATCCCCCTCGTTGGGCTGTTGTCTTCAGTCGGGACTTTGGGTGGGAAATGACCTATAGTCCTGGCCGCAATCAGTTAATTAGCTAGCCCTCAGTAGCTTCTGGACCTAGCTTCAGGGTCTGAGTACCCCCCTCTGTGCTCCAGTTTCCAGTCGGTTCCCCGGGTCGGTACCGGCGGGCCACTACCCTGTCCCGGTCCACCACGGTTCCACCGAGCCGTCTTCCCGGCTCCTGCAGGAAGAGGCCTCCGTATGCCTCCTAGCCAAAGGTGCCCGGGCTCCAACCCTGGCACCTGTCAGTAAGCTGCAGACCCGAGATACAGGCCTGCTTCCACTCCACTTCCACAACTCAACTCCTCAGACTACAAACTCAAGACTAGACTCACTACTTTTCCTGCCTCAGGCTCTCTGAACTACTCGGTGGGCGTGGCCAACTGCCTGACTCCGCCCCCTGGTGTGTCCATCAAGCCCTGGAGGGGGGTGACTAGGGTTTTAGAGGTTGGCTGATGTCACCTTGTTAGGGGACTGGTGTTGTGCGGGTCTCTATCTGTGACTACCTGGTTGGTCCAGGCGTCACACTAGTGCTATACACTGGGATTCGAAGGAGGTGGAAGCCAGTGCTATAGACTGGGCATAAGGGAGAGGTGGAGGCTAATGCTATAGATTTGGGATTGGAGCTGAGGGGAACCTAATGCTATAGACTTGGAATTGGGGGATGAGGAGGCTAATGCTATTGTTGCAGGCGGGGGATAGACCACTGAAGGGGGGCTGCTTGGGACGCTCGTATCCGGGTGGTTGCTGTGGCTCGAGTGGCAGCCAGACCCGGGCTCGCGCAGCAGTCCGTCGCCCACAACGGAAAAGAAGGGGGTATTTACAGGGGAAAGTTTGTCAGTGACGCCACCCGTGGGTTGCGGTGATTGTTGGTGACACCACCGCTGCCTTGGTATGGGGTGCCCGGGGCTGATGGAGCGGGGCAGCAGGTTGGTATCCTCTCCACGGGTAGGGGAGGTGTTGTCCCAGGGCCCAGGTGTAGGTGTAGTGCTGGGACGCAGTCTGCAGGGCTGGACCGGATGATACCGCTGTACTCACTATTCTTGAATAAAGTCACACAGAGTCCAGATAGTAAACCAAGTGTGGGATACTGGTAGTCTCTGGAGGGGTGTGATCGGGTCCCGCACACTGGTAGACAGGACAGGGGCCCTTGTTCCTGCACTTCTGTGTTGCTGTCTCGTGTGTTGACTAGACCGCATGAAACGGGGTATGTCCGCTCCCAGTGACTTTTCTGTGGGAGCTGTGGCCCGCGAGAGCTCACCCTTGGGATTTTTGCAGGCACTTGCAGATGCCCTATCCCCCGTGTTTGTCTTCCGTCTCGATCTATCTGGGCTACTAGTTGGACAAGACTTGGAAGCTTGTCCCCCGCTGGTCAATTGGAAAGGTGCTTGCAGCTGTCCTAACCCTAGGGTCCAGGTACCCCGACTGTGCACGGCCTTCCGACCGGATTCCCGCTGTAGGCACCGGCGGTCTACAACCCTGCCCCGGTCCACTTAAGGTCTCCCGCGACCGGATCTCCGTCGCCTGTGGCCCTACTCTGCTGTCTGCCACCTAGTCAGCTCAGGTAGTCCGGTAGCTACAATCCCTGACTACCACTACTCCTCTCACTTCCACTGTCAGCACTAGACTCACTGTCTTGTCTCATTGTTATTCCCTCCCCTTGACACCTCAGGACCCCTAGGTGGGCGTCACCACCTGCCTGGCCCCGCCCACTGGTGTGTCCCTATTGTCCTGGGAGAGCTGACTAGGCTTTTGTGGCTGGTGTATGTACCTGTGTGTGGGGTTGTGATGGAAGGCCAAGGAGGAGGGAATCCTGCACCTGAAGAGGGGTGCAGTCATCTGTGACACCCTGCTTTTGTCAGGGCGTCACACTATAGACTGGGTATGAGGAGGGGAGGGGGAGGCTAATGCTATAGACAAGGAATTGGAGGAAAGACTAATACAATAGACTGGTGGGGGCTATTATTGTAGTCTGGAAGCGTCATGACACAGAGGTGCACACCGCGGTCTTCTCAGCGCCCGCCTATATTTAAGCCTCAGTGAACTTCATACGGTACACTGATGAAGGTCTGGTAATTTAGGGCCGAAACGTCTATGCTCTATTCACTTTTGAAGACTCTATGTCTACTCTATCTATGTTATTTTTAAGGGCACCATGTTGAGATGTGCTACAGAAGACTGGAGAAGAGAGAAGTCTTCACAGACCTGTAGTCCTGGGGCATCTCCGTGGGGGTTATCACTGGAGGATGGAGAGGAGGAGGAAAATCAGAGGAAAGTGGCATACACTCCCTCAAAAACGGTGTCGAAGGCAAGGATGGCGCATGCTTCCTGAGTTGAATTCAGTCTTTGGAAAGAGCGGGACATTTTATTTTTCATGTGAATTGTGAGTCAGTTTTGTTTTTCACGTGTGTTTGATAACCAAATTTTATTCAGGTGTGTTTGTTGAAAACTTTTATTTATTAATTAATTAGATTAGAATAAAAGAAAAAAGAATAGGAGAAAATAATCTATAAATAAATAGAAATAAAAAGGAGAATTTAAAAATGTGATAAAATTAAATAAATAAGTAGGAAGAAGACGACAGTAAAAACAATTAGTGGGCACCTGCAACTAAATAACGCTAAGGGTAATTCTATATAGTAGAAAGAACTGTAGTACAATTACTACAATAATTTTCCACAAAAATTCTAAAATTAAACTACAATTACAAATTGGTGTCAGTAAAATAATTCGCTGATCGCCCGCGGCTATTTAACGCTAATTTTGATTCTATATATTAGTAAAAAAAAAAAGTAGTATAATTATTACAATAATTTTCCACTAAAATTCTGAAACTTCAATTGCTAAATGAAGTTCAGTAAAAAAGAAAAATGACTGCATGCCTGCAAATATCTGATGCTCATTGTGACTCTGTATGTTAGCCGTGATCACATCTTCTATTATAACTTGTCCCTGGAAAATGTAACACAGGCATTTTTACATTACTGCTTTTCCAGCACCGTCCTCACATTCTCCACCTCTAGACAAACCATATTGTTGGGTGCCAAATTGTTTGGGTGCATACTTCAAGGGTATGCTATCGTCTTAGGCTATACGCGCACGCTGCAGTTTTTAACTGCATCCAAACTGCAACCAACACGTCACCTTGTCACAGAAAGCCTGGAAATGTAAAACAAATGCTTGCAAGTTTGATGCTTTTTCGATGCGTTTTCAATACGTTTTTGCCGCGTTTTTGTTAATGCGTATTTTAAAGGAGAAACAAAATATGATAGGATAAGATAATTGATAGCAAGAATAGATAGAATACATACGGTAGATAGAAAGAACATACACCTTGTGCAGAATTATTAGGCAAGTTGTATTTTAATGCCTGCTTTACACGCTTCAATAAATCTTTCAATCCGTCGTCGGGGTCAAGTTGTAAGTGACGCACATCCTGCATCGTTCGTGACGTATTTGCGTGTGACACCTACGTGCAATCAAGATTGAACGAAAATACGGTGATCGCATACACGTCGTTTATTCCTCATACATTGGACGTTTTGTTGCTCGAACCTAGTCAATTGAAACGTGTGACATCCCTCATACGATTTTGGTGTCTGATGCTATGTGCGCAGGTGTGCGCTCTGCACCGCAGCTTAAAAAAGGTCCGCTTCAGAGCGCAGCTGAAAAGCTGCGTTCTGAAGCGCCTCACAATGTCTGTCATGCACTAATCTCTGTCAGTCCGTCACTATCTATGTCCATGTCAGTCTATCCCTCTTACCTCTTACTCACCGATCTCCGATCCCCGGCCCGGCTCTGCACGGCATTCACACTGCTCCGGCGGCTTTTACTGTTTTGAAAAAGCCGGCCGCCCATTAAACAATCTCGTATTCCCTGCTATCCCCGCCCACCGGCGCCTATGATTGGTTACAGTGAGACACGCCCCCACGCTGAGTGACAGGTGTCTCACTGCACCCAATCACAGCAGCCGGTGGGCGTGTCTATACTGTGCAGTGAAATAAATAATTAAATAATTAAAAAAAAGCGGCGTGCGGCCCCCCCCAATTTTAAAACCAGCCAGATAAAGCTATACGGCTGAAGGCTGGTATTCTCAGGATGGGGAGCTCCATGTTATGGGGAGCCCCCCAGCCTAACAATATCAGTCAGCAGCCGCCCAGAATTGCCGCATACATTAGATGCGACAGTTCTGGGACTGTACCCGGCTCTTCCCGATTTGCCCTGGTGCGTTGGCAAATCGGGGTAATAAGGAGTTATTGGCAGCCCATAGCTGCCAATAAGTCCTAGATTAATCATGTCAGGCGTCTATGAGACACCTTCCATGATTAATCTGTAACTTACAGTAAATAAACACACACGCCCCAAAAAATCCTTTATTAGAAATAAAAAACACAAACATATACCCTGGTTAACCACTTTAATCAGCCCCAAAAAGCCCTCCATGTCCGGCGTACTCCAGTACCTCAGTTGCTGCGTGGAGGTGTGAGTAGCGCGATCAGCTGAGCTGTCACTGAGGTTACCCGCGGCCACCGCTGCATCCACCGCTGGATCCAGTGACAGCGGGTAACCTCAGTGACAGCTCAGCTGATCGCGCGACTGTCTTCATTAGCTGTGTGGAGGTGACAGGAGCGGCTGTGTCTGCTGCAGCTCCGGTCACCTCCATGCAGCTGCGCTGGAAGCGACGCTGCATCATCCTGGAGTACGCCGGACAAGGAGGGCTTTTTGGGGCTGATTAAAGTGGTGAACCAGGGTATATGTTTGTGTTTTTTATTTCTAATAAAGGATTTTTTGCGGGCGTGTGTGTTTATTTACTGTAATTTACAGATTAATCATGGAGGGTGTCTCATAGACGCCTGACATGATTAATCTAGGACTTATTGGCTGCCAATAACTCCTTATTACCCCGATTTGCCAACGCACCAGGGCAAATCGGGAAGAGCCGGGTACAGTCTCAGAACTGTCGCATCTAATGTATGCGGCAATTCTGGGCGGCTGCTGACTGATATTGTTAGGCTGGGGGGCTCCCCATAACGTGGAGCTCCCCATCCTGAGAATACCAGCCTTCAGCCGTATGGCTTTATCTGGCTGGTTTTAAAATTGGGGGGGACCGCACGCCGTTTGTTTTAATTATTTAATTATTTATTTCACTGCACAGTATAGACACGCCCACCGGCTGCTGTGATTGGGTGCAGTGTGACACCTGTCACTCAGCGTGGGGGCGTGTCTAACTGTAACCAATCATAGGCGCCGGTGGGCAGGGAAAGCAGGGAATACGAGATTGTTTAATGGGCGGCCGGCTTTTTCAAAACAGTAAAAGCCGCCGGAGCAGTGTGAATGCCGTGCAGAGCCGGGGATCGGGGATCGGTGAGTATGAGAGAGGGCTGCTCAATTCAGTTACTCAGGAGTTTAGCGGTCACCGGTGAGCCCTTCACTGGTGACCGCTAATCAGGACGCGACACAGACAGAGCCGCAGCACGACAATGAAGTCGGGTGAGGTTCACCCGAGTTCATTCTGACAGTGCGGCTCTTTCTGTGTCTGCTGTCATCTGCCATTCAGCTCTGCTACATAGCTGTCTGTGGCTGCTGTCAGCGGTCATGTAGCAGAGCTGAATGGCAGATGACATAGTAAAAACGCATCCCTACACATTACACACGCTTGGCAAGTCAATAAATTAAAAAAAAAAAAAGGGTGCCCAATGCATCCGTCACAGAACACATGATCTAAAGGATCGCACACAAAATTGATCAATTTAACATAGACTACTAACACTCGTGTGACAGCAAATGAACGACCTACGTGCAATCTCATTCAATCGCATATGCGATCTGGGCGTGTCACATCGCATACGAGATCGCACACCTAATTGTAAGGTGTAAAGCTGGCTTAAATGATTTTTTTTATTATTGATCAACATACATGTTCTCAATCAACCCAAAAGACTCATAAATATCAGAGCTTAATATTTTTGGAAGTTGGAGTGTTTTTTTTTTTTAGATTTGGCTATCTTAGGAGGATATCTGTTTTGCAGGTAAATATTACTGTGCAGAATTATTAGGCAACTTAAAAAACAAATATATTTCCAGCTCACTTGTTTATTTTCACCAGGTAAATCAATATAACTGCACATTATTTAGAAATAAATATTTCTGACATTCAAAAACAAAACCCCAAAAATTAGTGACCAATATAGCCACCTTTCTTTCTGATGACACTCAACAGCCTACCATCCATAGATTCTGTCAGCTGCTTGATCTGTTACGATCAACATTGTGTGCAGCAGCCACCACAGCCTCCCAGACACTGTTCCGAGAGGTGTACTGTTTTCCCTCCCTGTAGATCTCACATTTTATGAGAGACCACAGGTTCTCTATGGGGTTCAGATCAGGTGAACAAGGGGGCCATATCATTATTTTTTCATCTTTTAGACCTTTACTGTCCAAGCACGCTGTGGATTAGTTGGATGCATGTGATGAAGCATTGTCCTGCATGAAAATCATGTTTTTTCTTAAACGATACTGACTTCTTCCTGTACCACTGCTTGAAGAAGTTGTCTTCCAGAAACTGGCAGTAGGTCTGGGAGTTGAGCTTCACTCCATCCTCAACCCGAAAAGGTCCCACAAGTTTATCTTTGATGATACCAGCCCATACCAGTACCCCACCTCCACCTTGCTGGCGTCTGAGTCGGAGTGGAGCTCTCTGCCCTTTACTGATCCAGCCTCTGGCCCATCCATCTGGCCCATCAAGAGTTACTCTCATTTAATCAATCTATAAAACATTTGAAAAATCAGTCTTAAGATATTTTTTGGCCCAGTCTTGACGTTTTATCTTAAGTTTCTTAAGTTTCATCTTGGCAGCTTTACGCTTGATTTTCCTCAATTCATGGGCAGTTATGTGACCCTGTTGGCTATTAGCCATGAAACGCTTGATTGTTCAGTGATCACACTTCCAAAGTTTAGCAATTTCAAGAATGCTGCATCCTCTGCAAGACATCTCACAATTTTGGACTTTTCAGAGCCCGTCAAATCTCTCTTCTGACCCATTTTGCCAAAGGAAAGGAAGTTGCCTAATTAAGCACACCTTATATAGGTTGTTGATGTCATTACACCGCACCCCTCCTCATTACAGAGATGCACATAACCTGATTTACTTAATTGGTAGTTGGCTCTCAAACTTATACAGCTTGGAGTAGGACAACATGTATAAAAAGTATCATGTGATCACAATACTCATTTGTCTAATAATTCTGCACACAGTGTATAAAATAGATAATAAAAAAGAACATATAGAATAGATAGAAAGAAATAACAAGATAGCGCGATAGAGGGATATCTAGCTTGGACAGCTGTTTTTTTTTTATTTTTTGGGGATAAAAAAATGACATGGGGTCCTCCCCCATTTTTCATATCCAGCACAGGAACAGCAGCAGCTGCAGGCTGCAACCCTCAGCTGTCTGCTGTTCCTTGGCTGGTTATGACAAATAGAGGGGATCCCACATTTTGTTTTTCTTTTTAATTATTTGATTTATTTATTTTAAAAATGACGTGGGCATCCCCCAATTTTTCTAAAATTAGCCAAGGTACATCAAACAACTGGGGGATGATATTATCAGAGTGGGAAGGGCCATGTTTATTTGGCCTTTTCAGCCTAACAATAGCAGCCCACAGCTGCCCTAGAAGTGGCACATGCATAAGATGTGACGTGGCACATCCATAAGATGTGACAATTCTGGCACTAGACCCGACTCTTCCCATTGTCCTGGTGCGGTGGTAATCAGGGTGATAAGGAGTTAATAACAGCCCACAGCTGCTACAAAGCCCTAGATTAGTAATGGCAGGCGTCTATGAGATACCCCCCCATCACTAATCTGTAAGTGAAAGTAAATAAACACAAACACCCCAAAAATCCTTTATTTGAAATTAAACACAAAAAAGCACCTTCTTTCACCACTTTATTAACCCCAAAAAACACTCCTGCAGGTCCGATGTAATCCACACGAGGTCGCACCATGCTTCCAACACTGCTACATCTGACACTCACAGCAAGCGCCATTAAATATGACTGCCTGCTGTGAGATCCATGTCGCGACTGAAGTGAGTCACGCGATCAGCTGTGACATCACTCAGGTGATTACCGGTTACAGCTAGAGTCCTCCACCTGTGACTGGAATTCAGGCAGCAACTGAAGTGAGCCACAGTTGGAGGATTCATCTATATGACGGCACTGCGGATCGAACCTCACAGCAGGTAGTTATGTTCCATGGTGCTCGGAGAGAGAGAGAGTTTTTCATCCCCTCATTGATTTAAATGGGTGACATAACATGAGAAAAAAAGCAAGAAGAATGAAGATGCTGCCTCTTTTTTGTCAGAAGGTTTTGACAAATAAACTGCAGACAAACAACTGCAACGAGCACAAAGCAAATCTGACTTCTCATAGACTTTGATGAAAAGTCAAAAGTCAGAACTTTCTGACAACAAAACTGCACCAAAAAACGCAACAAAAATGCAGCAAAAAAATGCAGCATGCGTGTATAGCCTTAATTGTCTTCTGACAAATCTCATATTAGAGAGTCTGTGCACAGAAATAAACACACTGACCAAGGTAATAATCGATCAAAGCAGATCCCCCAAGGTTCAGCTCTTGGACCCCTGCTGTTCTCCATTTACACCTTCGGCCTTGGACAGCTCATAGAGTCCCACGGCTTTCAGTATCATCTCTACGCTGATGATACACAGATCTACCTCTCTGGACCTGACATCACCTCCCTACTAACCAAAATCCCACAATGTCTGTCTGCTATTTCATCCTTTTTCTCTGCTCGATTCCTAAAACTGAACATGGACAAAACAGAATTCATTGTCTTTCCTCCTTCTCACTCAACCCCTCCACCTGACATATCCATCAATGTCAATGGCTGCTCACTTGCCCCAGTGCCACGTGCTCGCCGCCTGGGAGTAATCCTAGACTCGGATCTCTCTTTCAAGCCACACATCAAAGCCCTCTTCACCTCCAACTCAAAAATATTTCCCGGATCCTTATATTCCTTTCCCAAGAAGCTGCAAAAACCCTAGTACATGCCCTTATTATCTCCCGCCTGGATTATTGCAACCTCTTGCTCTGTGGCCTAGCTTCTAACAGTCTCGCAACCCTACAATCTATTCTAAACTATGCAGCCCACTTAATCCACCTCTCTCCCCGCTACTCCCCGACCTCTCCTCTCTGCCAATCCCTTCATTGGCTTCCCATTGCCCAACGACTCCAGTTCAAAACACTAACAATGACATACAAAGCCATCCACAACCTGTCTCCTCCCTACATCTGTGACCTAGTCTCCCGGTACTTACCTGCACGTAACCTTCGATCCTCACAAGATCTCCTTCTCTACTCCCCTCTCATCTCCTCTTCCCACCATCGCATCCAAGATTTCTCCCGTACCTCCCCCATACTCTGGAATGCTCTGCCACAACACATCAGACTCTCGCCTACCTTGACAAGCTTGAAAAGGAACCTGAAGACCCACCTCTTCCGACAAACCTACAATCGGCTGTAACCCTCAGTCTGATATAGCACCGAACAACCAGTTCTACCCTAACCTACTGTATCCTCACCTATCCCTTGTAGACTGTGAGACCTCGCGGGCAGGGACCTCTATCCTCTTGTACCAGTCTGTGCCTTGTATTGTTTATGATTATTGTACTTGTCCCTATTATGTATACCCCTTTCACATGTAAAGTGCCATGGAATTGATGGCGCTATAATAATAAATAATAATGATAATAACAAAAAATAATAATAATAACTTGTTCTATTTTATTGAACTTTCCTCCCACCTCTCATCTAACTCTCTCTTTGACAACCTATAGTTCAGCATCTGTCCAAAACATTCTACTTAAACTGCCTTGACTTAAATCACAAATGACTTGCTTACTGCCAAAGCTAACAGTCATTTCTCTATACTCCTACTTCCAGACCTGTCCTCAGCCTTTGAGTCTGTCAGCCACTCCTTCCTATTACAGATCCTCTCTTCTTTTGGAGTTAGAGACCTTGCCCTCTCTTGGATCTCTTCATACCTTTCCAACCACACTTTTAGTGTCTCCCACTCCCACACAACCTCTTCATCCCGCCCTCTCTCTGTTGGAGTCCCTCAAGACTCAGTCCTGGGTCACTTACTTTTCTCCATCTATACATTTAGCCTGGGACAACTCAGAAAGTCCCATGGCTTCAAGTACCACCTATATGCTGATGACACTCAGATCTACCTCTCTTGCCCAGATGTCACATCCCTGATGTACAGAATCCCCTAGTGTCTATTGGCCATATCCTCCTTTCTCTCCTCTTCCTTCCTAAAGTTCAATGTGGCCAAAACTGAACTGATGATCTTACCTCCATCTCACCTACAGTCCCTACTTGATCTATCTATTACAATAAATAACATCATGCTCTCTCCAGTAGCCAAAGTTTGCTGCCTCAGAATAACAGTCGACTCTGCCTTGTCCTTCATACCACACATCCAATTCCTCACCACCTCCTTCCGTCTTCAACTCAAAAATATTTCCAGATCCATCCTTTTCTCAATTCTCAATCTACAAAAATGCTAGTGCATGCCCTCATTATCTCCCGCCTCAATTACTGCAACATCCTCCTCTGTGGCCTCCCTGCTAACACCCTCACACCTCTCCAGTCCATCTTTAACTCTGCTGCCCGACTAATCCACCTCAATACCACCCCACTTCTCCCCTCTGCAAATCCCTCTATTGGCTCACTATCCTCCATCGTATCCAATTCAAACTACTAACACTGACCTACAAAGCTGTCCATAATCTGTCTCCTCTGTATATCTCCGAACTAATCTCCTGGTACACTCCAACACGTAACCTCCGGTCCTCCCAAGATCTCCTTCTCTCTTCCTCCCTCATTCGTTCCTCATGCAACTGCCTCCAAGACTTCTCCCGAGCACCTGCAGTCTTCTGGAATTCACTACCTCAACTTGTCAGACTATCTGCTACACTTGCAAGCTTCAAACAGAACTTGAAAACTCATCTGTTCAGAAATGCTTATAATCTCCAATGACCTCACTGCCCTACCACCACCAGAGCTGCTGCCTCACCACTGTGCCAAATGTGACGCCCTGGACTAGCCAGGTAGTCAGACATAACACCACACACACCCCCTCCCCTGGATAGTCACACCAGTCAAACAAAAACCCTTGTTGCCTCCCTCCAGGGTCTGATGTCCACACCAGGTGGGGTGGAGCCAGGCGGTTGGCCCCACCCACTGAGGAGTTCACAGGCCTGGAGGCGGGAAAAGTGTCTGTTAAAGTTTGGAGGTGAAAGTGAGAGGTCAGAATCTGCAAGTGTCTGGGTCGGAGCCCAGGCACTGACAGCAAGGTTGGCAGACGGTGGTGGCCGTCTGCAAGAGTTAGTGGACCTCTGCAGAACCGTAGGACCGGGGTTGGGCGGTGGCCCGCCGGTACCGAACTGGGGAGTGGAGTGAAACTAAGCACACAGGCAGGGCCATCGGACCCCGACTAGGTTTGGAGCCGCCGACAATGGTCAAATCCGACTGTGACCGGAACCCCAGGGGTTTCCTAACAACAAAGACCCGACAGAAGGCAACAGTCCACACCGTGAGGATATACAGCCACCGCCATAGGCTAGAGATCCAAGGGCCAGTGCCTGCGGGCAAAACGGGCTCCTTCGGTACCTATACGCCGGGGAGCGGACTACCGGTGGGCAACCACAGGAGTCAGAACATTCTAACAGGTGCAGGGAAAGACAGCCACCATCAGCCATCCGGGGAGAGCACGAAAACACTGCAGCCGGCTGCGGGACCCGTCCATCCAGCCATTTGGTTTACCAGAGACTCTGTCATTGACTGCCTGAGTGAGTACACCAGTGCGATCCGGCACCGCACCGCGCTGCCCCTGCAACCCTGCACCCCAGCCATCCAGCCTCCCCGTTACACCACCGGGCCCCGGGATCACCAACCCCTACCCACGGAGGGGACAACATCCTAGCTGCTCCCTACCATCGCTCCCGGGATCCCTGTCACCAGCAGCGATGGTGCCCATAATCACCACGACCTGTGGGTGGCGTCACGAACTATCTCCCAAAACAAACCACCCCCTTTTCACTCGTGGACGAGTCCCCGGGTCCGGCCCACCGCTCGAGCCACCAAGCAGCAGCAGAAGCCCCAGACCCGAGCGTGGCGAGCGCGTCCCCTCCGCCCGCCCGACACAAACACCCCACCTATTGTCTCCTCCCCAAAATCCTATAGAATGTAAGCCCAATAGGGCAGGGTCCTCTTCCCTTTGTACCTATCTGTCTATTGTAACTTGTATATGTATTCTGTATGTAGCCCCTTCTCATGTACAGCACCATGGAATTAATGGTGCTCTATAAACAAATATGAATAATAATAATAATAATAATAATAAGTATCAAATCTATATAGCAGTCTATTGGGGAGCTTTCCATCTTCATATCCTTAACAACTATAACCAGTGCCACAGACAGTAATACTACCCCTCATTGCCAAATACGCCTCCAGGACTGTGAACTCCTCGGTGGGCGGGACCAACCGCTTGGCCCACCCCCTGGTGTGGACATCAGCCCCTGGAGGAAGGCAACAAGGGTTTTTGTCTGACTTTGGTGTGCCTAACCGGGAGTGTGGGGTGTGTTAAGGCTACTTTACACACTGCGATATCGGTCCCGATATCGCTAGTGTGGGTACCCGCCCCCATCTGTTGCGCGACACGGGCAAATCGCTGCCCGTGTCGCACAACAGCCGTCACACATACTTACCTGTCCGGCGACGTCGCTGTGACGGGCGAACCGCCTCCTTTCTAAGGGGGCGGTCCGTGCGGCGTCACAGCGACGTCACTGAAGCGTCACTGAACCGCCACCCAATAGCAGCGGAGGGGCGGAGATGAGCGGGACGTAACATCCCGCCCACCTCCTTCCTTCCTCATAGCGGCCGGGAGGCAGGTAAGGGGAGCTTCCTCGTTCCTGCGGCGTCACACGCAGCGATGTGTGCTGCCGCAGGAACGAGGAACAACTTCGTTACTGCTGCAGTAACGATTTTTAAGAATGGACCCCCATGTCGCCGATTAGCGATTTTGCACGTTTTTGCAACGATGCAAAATCGCTTATCGGTGTCACATGCAACGGCATCGCTAATGCAGCCAAATGTGCGTCACAAATTCCGTGACCCCAACGACTCCGCATTAGCGATATCGCAGCGTGTAAAGCCCGCTTTAGTGTTGTTCTGTGACGACCTGGCTTGTCCAGGGCGCCACATTCCCCCTTAGTAAAATGCAGACCATCCGCGGGCTGCCCGTCCATCACCGGTTTTATTTTCACAAACTGAAAAAGATAAACGGTCAACAGGTTACAATTATAATAACATCTTCCCACATCGGGAGGCATGGTACTTAAACGTTGCTAAAACAGTTACGGCTTCCGCTCTCTCCCACCCAAGTAACCTGGACCTGATGCTGCCCCTAAGCAAACAGGCAGCACCCCTTGACCCCAGTCCAGCACAAGTTACCCGAGCGGGTTCTGTCTTTCAGGGGACCCACGTCCATGGGGAACCCCTGAAACCCCCAGAGGATCGCCACCGGTTGCGGTAGTGGCGGGCCTGGGCCATCACTTCCCTCCAGGCCCATCCTCCAAATCAGCCTCTCCGGAGGCGGTAACGGTTTAGCCATAAAACATCATTTTTATTTACAGACCACAAGTTCGTGGTTGCCCTGCTAGTTCTCGGACTTGTCCGTAGTAGTTCCTACGCATTTGGTTTGTAAGGGGTCCCAACGGGGACCAGTTGCCGGTAACGACCGGTGCAAATCAAAGCTTCAATCAGGTGAATCTTCGGTTATCATTCTTATCATTCATTTACAACTTTTAAACGGTTACAGGTGGTCCCAACGGGGACAACTGCAACGGGACTCCGCTGCCATCACTGCTCGCTTCCCGCTGAGGTGGCTTCGTCCTCTGCCACCAACATATCGAACATGCAGTGACAGGCCTGCTGGGAAAGGGGTGCCGGGTATCCGTTTCCACCAGTGCGCGGGGTGTAATAAACCACCGGCTCTCCCACGTAGTGGAGACGCTCACTCGCCTCCTCAATTTCAGGGGTAGGCTCAGCACCGGAGCTGGAGTCACTATCACTTGTCTCTGCGTCAGGCGGGTTGCCGCCAGCTGCCGCAGCCTCCTGGCTCCCAGTATCCAACACATCAGATTCTTCCGCGGTAGCATCGGGCAGTAGGTCAGGTTGGCTAACGCTGAGGCGCCCCAAAAATTGTGGTAGGGTCAATACGAGGGCCGAGATAGGGCCGGGCCCCCCAGCCGCAGTGGCCGATCCTGGTCGGACATGGGGACGTGGGCTACCCATCGGCTCCGTCATATCTACTCCCCTCCCATACATTGGGGCAGTTGCAACCAGCGTTTCCACTTCAATGGTCCACTGCTCCATCATGAGGTATATCTGACTTTGCTGGCGGTGGTGGAACTCCATCACTCGGGCCTTCATCCATGCCACGGTCCCGGGCTCGGGGTCTGGCGCAATCACCGTCACCACCGTCTGCCAACCTTGCTGATCCATCCGGGCCACACACCCGGACCAACTTCAGTCTGCTCCTCTACCACTTTCCTTCCTCTCACTTTCACTTCCAAACTGGACTCCTTACTTTTCACGCCTCCAGGACTGTGAACTCCTCGGTGGGCGGGACCAACCACCTGGCCCACCCCCTGGTGTGGACATCAGCCCCTGGAGGAAGGCAACAAGGGTTTTTGTCTGACTTTGGTGTGCCTGACCGGGAGTGTGGGGTGTGTTAGTGTTGTTCTGTGACGACCTGGCTTGTCCAGGGCGCCACACATACTTGACACTATACTGAATCACTTCATATCTAACGGACCGGACATTCAGCATCTTCCTCTCTCACACCACCTCCTCATCTCGCCCCCTATCTGTACATGTACCCAAGGTTCAGTTCTAGGTCTCTTGCTTTTCTCCATCTACACCTTCGGCCTTGGACAGCTCATTAAGTCTCACGGCTTCCAGTATCATGTTTATGGTGATAAGCAGATCTACCTCTCCGGACCTAATATCACCTCCTTACTAACCAAAATCCAACAATGACTGTCTGCAATTTATCCTTCTTTTCTGCTTCATGTCTAAAACTGATTTTATCATATTTTTCCATCTCACTCTACCACTCCACCTGACCTATCCATCAAAGTCAATGGCTGCTCATTCTCCACAATGCTGCATGCTCACTGCCTGGGGGTAACCCTCGACTCTGCACTCTCATTCAAGCCACATATCCAAGTCCTTTCCACGTCCAGCAAACTCCAACTCAAAAATATTTCTCGGTTCTGTACATTTTTTGACCAAGAATCTGCAAAAACACTAGTGCAGGCTCTCATTATCTCCTAGAGAGGTAAATAGGAAGAAAACTTCAGCTCACATGCTGCCCAGACTGTTCAGCCTAGCGGGTGCCTAGGATCCTTCGGTTTATCCCAACCGGTAACAGGCAACGTGGAGTGAAAAGAAAAGGATGATCCGGCACAAAATCTCCTTTGGTAAAAACATCCAAAATTTATTGAAACATCATTAAAAATAGCGTGAAGACCAAGTATCCACTCAGATGGAAAGCATGGAGGTCATGATAACTTTACGCGTTTCGGACAGTTATAAAAGCAAAAAAAGTCCTTAATCATAAGTGTTTCATGAACACTGCAGAGCTACTGAAATAGACTAATCTGATGAATGAGTAGGAGGGAGGAGTGGAAGTATGCTAATTACATGCAAACATCAGGTGGAAGTCAAAGTTAATGGAGTCACTCTTCAGTTAGGGTTATGTGATTAATATATAAAATTGATTATATGTACAAAAAAAAAACAAAACAGGAAGGGGCAAAAGGTAGATATAAATAAAAATAGGAATAAATATAAGTATAAATATAGAAATGAAATGAAAATAAATATAAAGAAATATATATAAATAAGAATAAAAGTAGATGTAAAAATAACAAAGAATTTGGTATTAATTGATCTGGTGGGCATTAATGTTCCAAAAATGTAAAATTTATATGTCCAATGTGTCAAAGTTGTATTAAATTATTTCGCATAATCTAGAATGGATATAAATATATTCCACCACCATACGGGGATCCACATTAATTATATGTGTGTAAATGAATCTCCCCTTGGTTCAAACGAGGGGAGGGGGGGGGGGAAATATAGGTAGGAAAATATATAAGGAAACAAGTGCAGGACACATTATACATGGGCTCAGAGCTCTGACAGGAGGAACTACAAGTGCAGGACATATTATACCCGAGCCCTGAGCTCTGACAGGAGGAACTACAAGTGCAGGACACATTATACCCGGGCCCTGAACTCTGACAGGAGGAACTACAAGAGCAGGACAAATTATACCCGGGCCCTGAGCTCTGACAGGAGGAACTACAAGTACAGGACACATTATACACGGGCCCTGAACTCTGACAGGAGGAACTACAAGTGCAGAACACATTAAACCCGGGCACTGAGCTCTAACAGAAGGAACTACAAGTGCAGGACACAATATACACAGGTACTGAGCTCTGACAGAAGGAATTACAAGTGTAGGACACATTATACCCGGGCCCTGAGCTCTGACAGGAGGAACAACAAGTGCAGGACACATTATACACAGACCCTGAGCTCTGACAAGAGGAACTACAAATGCAAGACACATTATACCCGGGCCCTGAGCTCTGACAGGAGGAACTACAAGTGCAAGACACATTTTACCCAGGCCCTGAGCTCTGACAGGAGGAACTACTAGAGCAGGACACATTATACACAGGTCCTGAACTGTGACAGGAGGAACAACAAGTGTAGAACACATTATACCTGGGCCCTGAACTCTGACAGGAGGAACTACAAGTGCAAGACACATTATACACAGCCCTGAGCTCTGACAGGAGGAACTATAAGTACAGGACACATATACACGGGCCCTGAGCTCTGACAGGAGAAATTACAAGTGCGGGATACATTATACCCGGGCCCTGAGCTCTGACAGGAGGAACTACAAGTGCAAAACACATTATACCCGGGCCCAGAGCTCTGACAGGAGGAACTACAAGAGCAGAACACGTTATACACAGGTCCTGAGCTGTGACAGGAGGAACTACAAGTGCAGGACACATTATACACAGGTCCTGAGCTGTGACAGGAGGAACTACAAGAGCAAAGCACATTATACCCGGGCCCTGAGCTCTGACAGGAGGAACTACCAGTGCAGGACACATTATACACAGGTCCTGGGCTGTGACAGGAGGAACTACAGGTGCAGGAAACAAAAAATCCCCATAATTATAATACCCCACTAACTCAGGATCATGGGTGCACGGGCGTATCTGTCTGCTAAAAAATAAACCTCAGGTCGGAGCGATAATTAAATCCGTTAGGGTATCTGGAATTTAATTTAAGAATCCACTTAGCCTCCGCCAGTAATAAGGCTTTAAACCAATCACCTCCACGTGGAGGTCTAGGAATATGTTCAATGCCCGTAATCCTAAGTGTAGAAAAATCTCCTGCATGGTTCTCGATGTAGTGTCTAGTCAATCCTGATAGGGAACGCTTTCTGACAAGTGTAGCATAGTTCAAAGAAGCTTTATCCTGGGCAGCCATTGGAATACGTAAGTGTTCCGAAATCCTTGTCCTTAGGGTACGTGAGGTACAACCCACATAATTCTTACAACATAAAGTACATGTTGCTACATAAATAATGTGTGTAGAAGAACAATTGATGAAAGTCCTGATATCAAAATTTTCCCCATCGCTACCCAAAATGAATTTATTATTAAGCATAAACTTGCAAAGTCCGCAGCGATTGGATCCACATTTGAAGGATCCCTGGATACTGAGCCAGTTTTTGCCCGATTTACCAGATTTATTGGGGGCATATCTACTGGGCGCAACTGAGTTACCTATAGTATTAGCCTTCCTGGCTACTATGTTAACACCTGATTGAAGAATGTGACTTATAAATGGATATTTATATCCATTCTAGATTATGCGAAATGATTTAATACAACTTTGACACATTGGACATATAAATTTTACATTTTTGGAACATTAATGCCCACCAGATCAATTAATACCAAATTCTTTGTTATTTTTACATCTACTTTTATTCTTATTTATATATATTTCTTTATATTTATTTTAATTTCATTTCATTTCTATATTTATACTTATATTTATTCCTATTTTTATTTATATCTACCTTTTTCCCCTTCCTGTTTTTTTTTTTGTACATATAATCAATTTTATATATTAATCACATAACCCTAACTGAAGAGTGACTCCATTAACTTTGACTTCCACCTGATGTTTGCATGTAATTAGCATACTTCCACTCCTCCCTCCTACTCATTCATCAGATTAGTCTATTTCAGTAGCTCTGCAGTGTTCATGAGACACTTATGATTAAGGACTTTTTTTGCTATTATAACTGTCCGAAACGCGTAAAGTTATCATGACCTCCATGCTTTCCATCTGAGTGGATACTTGGTCTTCACGCTATTTTTAATGATGTTTCAATAAATTTTGGATGTTTTTACCAAAGGAGATTTTGTGCCGGATCATCCTTTTCTTTTCACTCCACATTGTCTCATTATCTCCTGCCTGGACTACTGTAACCTTCCGCTCTGTGTATTCTGCTCTAACACTCTCACACCCCTACAATGTATCCTAAACTCTGCTGCCCGACTAATTCACCTCTCAAACTGCTGTTCACCAGGGTCTCCTCTCTGCCAATTTCTTCACTGGCTTCCTGTTGCCCAAAGACTCCATTTCAAAACATTAACCATGACATACAATGCCATGAGCAACCTGTCTTCTGCATACATATGTGACCTAGTCTACCGGTACGTACCTGCACACAACCTCCGATCTTCACAAGATCTCCTTCTCTCCTGCCCTCTTATTTTCTCTTCCCACAATCGCTTACAAGATTTCTCCCGCACTTCGCCGATACTCTGGAACTGTCTGCCCCAACACACCAGACTCAGGAACCTGAATACCCACCTCTTCCGACAAGCCTACAACCTGCAGCAACCCACAGACCACTATAGCGTCATACGACCCGCTCTACCCTCACCTACTGTATCCTCACCCATCCCTCGCAGGAAGGGCCTATGTATGCCCCTTTCTCACATGTGAAGTTGCATGGAATAAATGGTCATTTAAGAATAAATAATAATTATATCCTAAGTCATAATATAAAGCTAGGTGACAACAAATTGAGGTTTTAAATATTGATATTTGATTGCCCTCTTGGTGATAGGAAATCCAAAACCATAATACATCTTCGTAACAGCAGTTTTTTTCAATTGCATCCATTCTCTTTTTATACACTCTCATGAATTAATATAATTTTTAAAATTGCATTTTTACAAATGTCCACTGTGAGGCAATCTAACAGCAGGAATGTACTGCAAATTTAGAAATTGTTTTATAGATTTCTAAAGTTGCATTTCTACAAATGTCCACTATGAGACGATCTAACACTAGGAATGTAAAGCAAATTTCGTCAGTGTTTTTACAGATTGTCCTACTTTTTAGAAAGTAATAAGCCTCCCATACATGGAGTCTATTCATTTCTTAATCTGTTGATGATCAACTTTCTGGCAGCACCAACCCGAGCCTCCCAGACACTGTTTACCGTAAATCTCCCATTTAAAAAGGGCCCATAGGTTGTCAATAGGGTTTAGGCCAGAGGAGGAAGGGGTTATTACATCATTATTTTTCATTTTGAATTCCTTTACTAGCAAACTACCAAACAGTGGAGACTTCGAAACGTAAATGAAGCATTGTCCTGCGTAAAGAAAACCATGGTTTTCTTGAAAGATGCACTTTAAGAGGTTAAACATCAGTCTACTATGGATATGTGGAGAGTTCATAGATATGATATTACTTCAATAATATTAACTAATAGAATATTACGGCTCTCCTATGTAGAGTAGATCAATGGTAAATGTGTTTATTATAATCTAGTGCATTAAATTAATGTTTTGGTCAAAAAGAACCTTCATCAGGATAACCCTGAAAACAATCAAATAGTACAAAATCAGAATATGCAGAGGGTGAAATAAGTATTAAACACGTTATTAAAACATTATTTTCAAAGTATATATATTTCTAAAGGTGCTGTTGAGTTTTGACATGAATTACTCACCAGATGTCAGTAACAACCCATCAAATCCACACAGGCAAAGAAATCAAATCATAGATCTCTATAAATTAAGTAATGTGTAATAATGAGAAATGACACAGGGAAAAAGTATTTAACACACTTACTGAAATTGATTTAATATTTCATATGAAAGCCTTTGTTGGTGAAGACAGGTTTAAGATGCCTCCTGTATGAAAAAAAATAGTTACATGCATTGCTCAGGTGTGATTTTGGCCCTTCCTTCTGTGATGCCCTGGCAAAACCAAGTAGTCACAAATAGGCCTCTGCATAACACCTTCCCTCATTAGGAAACACACAGCCAACCAGAAAACCCTAGTCACCCCCCTTAGGGAAAGATAGACACACCATTGGGTGTGACCAGGTGGTTGGAACACGCCCACCCAGGGGTCCAGACAGCCCGGGGGCGAGAAAGTAAGACAGTTCGTTTGAGAGTTCAGTTTGGAGAGGAGTGTGGGCTGGAGCTAGGGGTAGCTCCAGCAATCAAGTCCAAGTTGAGCGGTGCTAGGGTAGGAGCCCTGGTGCCTTGGCTAGGAGGCAGACGGTGGTCTCCGTCAGCAGGAGATGGGAAGACAGCTTGGTGGAAGAGAGGTGGACCGGGCCATGGTTGTAGCCCGCCGGTACCGACACGGGGAACCGTCCCGGAAACCGTAGCACAAAGGGGGGTACTCGGACCCTGAAGCCAGGACCAGAACCTACTGGAGCTGGTTAATTAACCGATTAAGGCCAGGACTAGAGGTCCTGTCCCACCCAAAGTCCCTCATAGAAGACAATAGCCCACCGATTAGGGATAAGAGGTCACCGCCAGGGCCCATAGATCCCTCAGGCCAGCGTCTGTGGGCACGGCTCCTTAGGCCACATCCAGCCGGGAACGGACTCCTACGTTTCAAACTGGGAAGTCATTTCTACTTAAAGCAGTGCAGGAAAAGGTTAGAGACCACCAGCCGGGTGGGGGATCCTGAACGCAACCGGCAGTTGCACCGGCCACCACCACCTTGGTTTACCAGAGACTTGTGTGTTTTACTAAAAGTGAGTACACCAGCACCCCCTTCGGTCATCATCTCCCCTGCACCAGAGTCATCGGGTCCCGGGGCCACCATCCCTGCCCACGAAGGGGTTAACAACTTGCTGCACAACATCTCCCCCGGGTGCCCCGTAACAGCAGCGGTGGTGTCCCACCTCACCACACACCGTGGGTGGCGTCACGAACCTATTACGGCCTAGCCCGTACATCTACATCCCCCCTTTTTTTTCGGCGTGTCCGCGAGACCCCCGGGTCCGGAGACCCTCGAGCCTAGACCCCTGAAGGCCCGGATCCGAGCAGCGTCGGCTGCTGGCACGGGGCGGCACACTTCCACACAAACACTCTTCAAATCCTGAAGGTTCCGTGGGCTCTTTCCATGAATTTTCTATTGGATTCAGGTCATGTGATTGGCTTGGCCATACTAGTAGCTTTAATTTCTTTCTCTGAAACCAATTGAGAGTTTCCATGGCTTTGTGTTTGGGATGATTACTGATATGTCCACACTTGTTTCATCATCATCCTGGTAGATGAGCAGCACCGAGAGCAAACGTGGCATCTACCCACTGGACCTAGGTGAATGAACCATATGGGACATTGAGACTTGACATATGGGTTCCCATAGGCATTTTGGACAACTGGGAAGTGATTCAGCTCCCAGCTGCCTGACCTGATCCCCTGATGAACCCCAAATTATAAGTGGGGGGAAACGCGTAGGGTTAAGGATCACTATACCAGCCATAACTATATCATCTATCAAGATTGGGAGATCTGGGACATCCAATCACTGGATCTACTGTAGCCCTGGAGGACTACCAACAAATAGTAGGGTGCCCTTTTCCACATCAGTGGCAATATTATTGACCATTTATATGCAAATGCTGCAGGATCACCTATATCTGTTTGATTTCTAATCCATTAATGTTAGTGAGTGACTTGAATTGATATATATGTGTATAGCCCTGGAGGACTACCAACAATTAATGAAATGTTTTCCATCTTTGACAGAGAGTGACTTGCGTATTATTCATATGTGCATTTTGGATTGGTTTTCTGGTCAATTGATATTTTTTGAGAGAGGGACTGATATTGAATTATATCCACGGGGTCAAGATAACCTTAGCTTGCATAATAACCTAATGAGAGATGTTTGCTAATGGTTATTAACCCAGCGGGCTTTCTTTATATGTTGAGAACTCTTTATGTAACGCCCCTGTAAACGGGTCATTACAGGGTATTAAATGTTACCCCATTTTTCCCGGGCAGGGGGAAGAAGAGTCCCCACAACACACACTCACATCGCACTGGCAGGAAGGAGTTAATAGCTTTTGCAGCATGAGGTTTTGAGTCCATGACTCATCCTGTCTCGTTAATGAGCAGGTGGCTGGACACAGGCAGGTCCCCATGACAACCAAGGGGAGGGGGGCCTGAATAGGAGTGAGTTTAGTGCAGAACACACAGAAAGTTTAGCAGAACGTCAGAGGCTGCAGCAGAGTGCAGACTTACACAGGACAGCTCCCTGCTGAGGAGATGCCATGAGGCCAGGGCTGATAACACCTAGAGGAAGGGAATGGAGCTGAGGACTGGGGATCCCTGGAGAAAGTTGTACCTGGTGGCAGTTGGTGTGTGTCCGCTACTGGAAGAGAGAGACAGAGAGGCGGCGGGTCCCCAAGATGCTCCATGCCACGGGGATAGCATTATCGCACCGAAAGAGAGAGGGACCCCCAGATCACTCCACCGGCCCCTTCCTCCTACCTTCCCGGGACCGACCAAAGGCTATAGGCGGCGAGGACCAGCACCCGGGTGCGATGTGGAACGGACTTTAAATAAAGAACAACTGGAACCGCACTCCGTGACTGCTGTGAGTAATGCCGCTGCCCTGTGCCCCCGGTGTCCCTGAGGACTGTTGCCCTGGGTCTCATAAACCTCCCGGGGCCACCCCGCTCCACCCGTGGGGAGCGACTCCATCCGGCTGCCCGTAACACCTGCCCCAGAGAGAGACTGCACAGCGGCGGCTGAACACCTGGCTGCAAACCACGGGTGGTGCTACAAGCATCCCCCATCCCCGTCCCGTTTCCTGGGGGAGAGCGATGGCAAGCTCTCCAGGAACCCCGTTACCCTCCTTCCATCCCCCTTGTAACACCGGACTGACTGTCGGACTTTCCTTTTATTGAAACCCGCCGGGGGTCACGTAAGCCGGGTCGGGCCACTCACAGCCTGACCCGAATACCACCGGCCCGGTGACTGTGCGAGCCCTGCAAGCCCCGGCGCGGGCGTTTCATTTACATATAGTAAAAGACCTGTGCTTATGACCTCTGATCTTGATTGCATGGAATATTACTACAAACAACGGATATCAATATTTAAAGTTATCCATCCTGGTCTCTAAATAAACGTGTTGTATGTCTGGTTTTTATGTGCTGAATCTATTGCACCTTGCACCTTTGGTTTTTGGTGGTGGAATATCTTGAGGTAGGTAGGAGCAGAGAGGGTGAGCCACCATTGAATGGGGGCACCACAAAACTGGGGTGCTTAAAGCCCCATTGTCAGGTAGGACTGAGTGGAGGGAAAGACAGTACCCCCAAGTATCTAATTGAATTAATTTGTTATCATACTCACCTCAGGCCCCTCTATATTTTCTCCTTATACCTCTCTACCAAGAGTGTATATTCAAACTACACGCACATTGTGTGTCTGTCTGAATGTTTTTGGTTATTTTTAGAATTTATAACTAATCAAATTGTTTTTATGGGTATTACTACACATTTTGTTTTTTCTTTATGAGGTACCCTTGATATGGTCTTGGTCTACTTTCATCCTGGTAGCCGGTAGCAGATTTTTATCAACATTTGACCAATCATCCTTCCTTTAATTATATGAAATTTGAAGGTTGTCATATGTTGAAAAACATCCCACACAAACATGGCTCAGTTACACCAGTTCTATCAGGAGGAATGGGCCCAAATTCTTACCAACTATTGGGAGAAGCTTGTGGAAGGATATCCAAAACATTCCCCCCAAGACATACAATTTAAGGGTAATGGTACCAAGGAAATAATAAAAATGCCTTAAAGAGAACCAACCAGCAAGATTTTCATATATAAAGTAAAGTCAATGCTATACTGGCACTAGGATGCTGAATATAAGCATAGCTTTTGTTCTGAATTTCGATGTATTATTACAGAAATATGTGCAAGTAAAGTTCCAGCAATGCACTGCTATTTGATTCATATGCAATTTGCACACTAATGCGGGCGTCACACGAAACGATCTATCGAGCGATATGTCATCGGGGGTCACGGTTTTCGTGACGCACATCCGGCATCGTTCACGACGTCGTCTCGTGTGACACCTAAGAGCGACTCTTAACGTTCGCAAATCGATTGTAAATCGTGTATCATGTATACGTCGCTCATTTTTAAAAAATTGTTTAATCTTATTTGTGCAGATTGTTCATCGTACCCGGGGCAGCACACATCGCTCCGTGTGACACCCTGGGAACGACGAACACAGCTTACCTGCGTCCCGCCGGCAATGCTGAAGGAAGGAGGTGGGCGGGATGTTTACGTCCCGCTCATCTCCGCCCCTCCGCTTCTATTGGGCGGCCGCTGTGTGACGTCGCTGTGACGCCGAACAACCCACCCCTTTCAGGAAGTGGATGTTCGCCGCCCACAGCGACGTTGCTCAGCAGGTAAGTACGTGTGACGGGGGTTTAACGACTTTGTGCGACACGGGGAGCGATTTGCCTGTGATGCAAAAACGACGGGGGCGGGTACGATCGCTCGTGTGATCGCACAATAAATCGTATTGTGTAACGCCCACATTAGAGTCACGTGCTGACAAGCTGCTCTTCCTAATTCTCTAAATGTTCTGTTCAAAACTACAGCTCCTACTTCATGGAGAGAAACAGGAAAAAAAGATATTTGTCCGTAAGTATAAAAATCACATATTAGTGGAGTGGCCATGTGATGACTGCTGGAACCAGCAAGCAGATCTTAATCCTGACAGTCAGTATACGCTGTTAAGATTGGGCAGGCTACACTGCTTAATTTCATAATAAAAGAACCTGTCCAGGTTTGTGATGAAAGTCTGAAGTCACTTTAGGTGACTGCAAACTTCTGAATTCTCACAACTCGCTCACTTTTTGGATTCTCCCATACCAACAGTAAAAATGAAAGGTCTTGTGAGGGCAAGTATGCAATTAGCATACTTCCATCCACATTTCGACTAGATATGTCCAACCTCGCTCAATTCACTTATATTGCGTAAGGGCATGCATGTGTAGTTGGCACGTGACCACATGTATATAAAATCACATACATGCAGTTTCATGACATCCTGTCTTTATAGCTGGCACCAGAAAATTCCTAGAGCGTGCAGTCAGCACCCATCGCCCACCCTAGCTCCCTAAACTATTTCCTCAAATGTATTCCCCCTCCTCGCTGCACATTCTGCCTCCATATTCATCCTTCTCCTCGCTGCCCAAATTGTGTCCTCAATTCCCCCCCTTATTACAATATTGTGCCTTCAGCTCCACTGGAACACTTACCTTCAACATTGTTTTTGCCTATGAGATGCTGGCGAGTGACCCCTGCAGTGTGATTAAATGACCTGATCTCGCTGCTGACCTTGTCCTGACCCGGAAACGCCAGCATTTAGGGCATCAATTTTACTCTAGTCTGAAAGATGCAAGTACAACTGATTGGTGGGTGCCAAAGTGCTGCACCTTTTCTGAGCCAACAGTCATCTTGATAGCCAACTCAGAGAATTGCCGAATCCAAGTCAAGGGGTGCTGCAAAATGCAGCCACAGGGAGACAACTTTGACTGCCGGCTGCCCCTAGGGAAAATGCGCCCATGCACTCCCTTAAGTATGCCTTTGCCAAACCGTCATCTATTATGTACTCACCATAATGTGTCCTCATGCTACCCCCATACTGTGCCCTCACACTATTCCACCATCTGCATGCTTTATACTCCTCATGTGCCCTAAAACTCTTCCTCCTTTTTACTGCACTTCATACTGTGCTCTCACACTGTCCCTCTTTTTTACTGTGCATTGTGCCCTTACTCCTCTGTACTACCCTTATACTGTGTCCTCACAGAAAAAAAAGAGGAAAGCCAACACTGCCTGAAAATGGCATGCAACAAATAAAAAGTGTAAAAACAAACATAAAAACAAAAAAGTGAGCCGGAGTATGAGATGGTATACATGGAACTTGTGAGACCATGTTCACACTGGCCATGAGACAAAGAGAAACCAAGGAAAAAATTGTGAAAACATACCCTGCTGTAACTAAATAAAAGCATAGTGCATATAAACATAGGGTACTTAGTAAACACTGTTTTTGATCAAAAAAAGCATAAAGCTATCCCACCAAACGTCAAGGTGTACCCAGTTGGGATAGTACCTACACTCTCTAATATTAAAACCTTACCATGGGTCTAAAATAGGCCTCAATGTGGCTAAGGGCTGAGAGCGACCGGGTCCCAACAGGACACACACAGTCAGGGGGATTCACAAAATGAAATGTCCAGCTCGCTGAGAAGGGGGCCACTCCCTGTTTGTACTGAATACAAAAAAACTACATAAAAACAAAAAAGTGAGCCGGAGTATGAGATGGTATACATGGAACTCATGTCCCAGTCAAGGGGTGCTGCAAAATGCAGCCACAGGGAGACAACTTTGACTGCCGGCTGCCCCTAGGGAAAATGCGCCCATGCACTCCCTTAAGTATGCCTTTGCCAAACCGTCATCTATTATGTACTCACCATAATGTGTCCTCATGCTACTCCCATACTGTGCCCTCACACTATTCCACCATCTGCATGCTTTATACTCCTCATGTGCCCTAAAACTCTTCCTCCTTTTTACTGCACTTCATACTGTGCTCTCACACTGTCCCTCTTTTTTACTGTGCATTGTGCCCTTACTCCTCTGTACTACCCTTATACTGTGTCCTCACAGAAAAAAAAGAGGAAAGCCAACACTGCCTGAAAATGGCATGCAACAAATAAAAAGTGTAAATTCACAACATGATTCCAACTGTACAATAATACAAAATGAGATTTTTAGCAAAAAATTGATCAATTTTTTTGGCTACCCATGCAACGTCACGGCAAATCTCAATAGGGGGGTCCTACTCTATATTTTTAATTTTCATTGTGCCATACGGCCTCCTAATTACATTAAAAGCAGAACCATATTGAAGCAACACATATACCTGTAACATTTCAGAACCGCTTCCATGTGTAAAGAGAGCCAACTGCGAATAAAGGCAGCCCAGGCCCAGCATGTGGAGCAGACTCCACACACACCAGGACAATGTCAGAACTGGCCCTCACAGTGCCTAACCAGCAGCCATGAATAAAGGCGGAGCAAGCCCAAGTACATGGTGCCTAATTAACAAATTAATTTCTGTTTCACATTCAGCCACCTCACCCTTTTCCACAGGCATTGTTAATTAGGCACCATTTACTTGGACCTGCTCCGCCTTCATTCATGGATGCTGGTCTGGCACTGCAAGGGCCAGTTCTGACATTGTCCCGGTGTGTGTAGCATCTGCTGCACATGCTGGGCCTGGGCTGCCTTTATTCGCAGTTGTCTCTCCTTGCAACATGGAAGCGGTTCTGAAATGTTACAGGTATATGTGTTGTTTCAATATGGTTCTGCTTTTAATGTATTTAGGAGGCCGCATGGCACAATGAAAATTTAAAATATAGAGTAGCACCCCCCTATTGAGATTTGCTGTGACGTGGCAGGGGTTGCACAAAAAAATGATCAATTGTTTGCTAAAAATCTCATTTTATATTATACGGTAGTACAGTTGGAATGATGTTGTGAATTTACACTTTTTATTTGTTGCATATTATTTCAAGCAGTGCTGGCTTTTCTCTTTTTTCTGTTACTTGTTATGTCCTCACACAGTATATTGCCCCCATACTATATAGCACCCCCATACTGTTTCCTTACTCTATAAATTGCCCACTATACTGTGCCCTCACAATATATACTGCCTCACACTGTCCTCTTACTCTGTATACTGTATACTCTGTATGCTGCACCCACATTTTTACTGCCCCTCATACTGTGCCCTCACACTGTCTCTCCTTTTTTTACTGCACTCCATACTGTGCCCTTACACTATGTAAAGAAACAAAAACTATGTAAAAAAAGTCAGCTCAGCAGTGATGCTGGATTCCAATTCTGTCCGGAGCATGTGTAACGTCCCTGTGGCTTCAATCACCACAGGGTACTGCATCTCCTTTAAGATGCAGTATTCATCTCGGGTGAGGAAGGGGTTAATCACTGGTGTTTCCACATTTCACTTTATATACAGCTTAGGTACTCTCCCAACGGGGACTGGACTAGGACACGCTGGGGGGTGGCCATCACGATGCATGGGACTTTCCCGGTCACTAGGACAACCACCTGGGGGGCAGGCACCACTTGGGGTAGAAGTAGGAGCAACTCTAACACAAACTTCAGTCAAGTTGAGACTACAGTTGCGGGTGCACGACACCACACTTCTTGTTTTTCTTCACGGAGCCTGAGACTTGGAGCGGAACGCTCAGCCCGGGTTCCTCACTACTGGAGGGACATCCCTTGGGAAAGGATACTTTCAAATATTGGTGGCTACCTCTAACTTATCCAGGAGCGGCTGGAGCCCATCACGGTAGAGACTGGTACCCTGAGGTTGCATTGGAACTGTAAGTAAAAAGACCTGGAACCGCAGCAGCTGACTCAGCCTCTTATTGCCGATGCCGTCGCCCCGCACTTTGGTACCAGCAGCCGTTCAGCCCCTCATCATCCTCCCTAGGGCCCGCTTCACCTGTGGGGAGCAGAAACATTCATCCTGCAACACCGGAGGATATTACCCGCAGCGGTGGCTAATCCCTGGCCGTGTACCACAGGCGGTGTCATGAGACAAACTATCTCCATCATCCACCATCTCCCCTTTTATTGTACACCTCGGGGCCACGAAACCGGGCAGGGCCACCCGTGACATCCCAGACCCGACATCACCGGCCTGGCGACGAGTAACACTTTACCCCTTGCCCCGTGGGTGCTACAACATGGCGTCACAAACAGACAACAAATGGGTACTGTGCGCCTTGCTGAACTGTGTTGAACCATGTTTTCTTGAAAAGGACAGTTGCCATTGATCATTCTACGCGGGAAAAGAAGGGGCATGCCATCGTGGGTGGAACCCAAAAAGCGCGAAAGCGCGGGTGGAGCCCAGAAAGAGTGCGAACAGAGGCCCCAGTGCTGGAGGCGAGTGCTACTAATCCGGAAGGAAAGACCTTGTCGATGAAGACAGAAGGCCAGCTTACCCCAGACACTGTGCCTGTGACACCTGGAATGCTGGACTCAAAGCCTTGCACTTCGGGAGAGGAATAGGCACCACAGTGCTCAGAGGAAGCGCCCCTGCTGAGTGTCGGTGGGGACTGACTTTGTTATCTGTTTAAAGTATATGCCCCGGGAGAGACTTTCACGATGACACCTTCGGCCCACCTGGGTCCTTGGGGGGGCCTAGTGTTGGCAGTTTCATCTTCTGGAGAACCGCGACGGGACTGAGAGTGAGGTAATCACGATCCTGTCTTTGAGGAAAGGTGCACCGGATTGCTGCCTGAGAGTCGTCCCGGATGGGGAACTGATTTCTGATCCTGCCAATATCATAATACCAGTTTGCCGTTGTTGTAGCAAAGCAGGACATTCCGTCAGAGGATGTCCTCTGAGTGCCCAGAACTAGGGGGCTGGGACTAGCCCTCTGGTACCACCAGCAGCCAAGAAAGAGTAAATGTTTTCATATGCAAATGTTGATGTTTTGTTGCATTGATCACCGTGATGACCGGTAACTGTTTAAGTTTGAAACTGTTGATTGAAAATGCCTCACATAAAGGGAAGATTATTTAACTGTTTAATTGCATACAAAATGCGGTATACCACTGTTATTTTATTGCAGCCCATGAGTGCTGCCATTTGCTGTGGGGGAATGTGGCGGCCCTGCGGCTTCAGTCACCACATGGTACTGCATCTCCTTAAGATGCAGTATTCATCTTGGGTGAGAAGGGGGTTAATCACCGGTGTTTCCACATTTTGGTTTACAAACAGATTAGGTACCCTCCCACCAGGGACTGGATTAGGGTAGGCTGGGAGGTGGCCATCATGATGCATGGGACTTTGACCAGTCACTAGGACAATCACTTGGGGGGCGGGCACCACTCCGACACAAACTTCAGTCAAGTTAGGACCATAATTCTGGCTACACAACACCACTCTTCTTATTTTTCTTCACGGAGCCTGAGGCTTGGAGCAGAAAGCTCAGCCCGGGTTCCTCACTACTGGAGGGACATCCCTTGGGAAAGGACGCTTTCAAATACCGGTGGCTACCGCTAACTTATCCGGGATCGGCTGGAGCCCATCACGGCAGAGACCGGTATCCTAAGTCTGCATTGGAACTGTGAGTAAATAGACCTGGAACCGCAGCAGCTGACTCAGCCTCTTATTGCCGACGCCGTCGCCCCACGCTTCAACACCAACGACCGTTCAGCCCCTATTCATCCTCCCCGGGGTCCACTCCACCTGTGGGGAGCAGAAACATCCTTGCTGCGACACCATCAGCCCCGGAGGACATCACCCGCAGCGGCGGCTAATCCCTGGCCGCGTACTACAGGTTGGCTTCACGAGACAAACTATCTCCATCATCCACCATCCATCATCTCCCCTTTTATTCTATGCCTCGGGGCCACAAAACTGGGTAGGGGGACCCATGACATCCCAGACCCGACATCACAGGCCCGGCGACGAGTAACAGTTAACCCTTTGTCCCGTGGCTGCTACACATAGATAATGTTTCTGCCAAAACACTTGAAAATGAAAGCAAGGAGAAGAGACCCAGTTCCACAGACATAAAAATTGTTATTGATGCATATTAAAAATTCCAAATAATATACATATTAACTTGGAGTGGTACAAAAAACACTGTTCCTGGTATGATGGTATCATGGCTGGGGACACACCAGAAATGTGTCAGGGTTTGTTTTTTTATCACTTACAAGATTATAGAGACGTTATTTTGAATTTTTAATATTCATTAATAAAGAAGATTTGTTTGTTCGTGGAGCTAGAAACTCTTCTTCTTGCCCTTACACTATCCATCGTCTATACTAGCTCCATACTGTGCCATCACATTATATACTGCTCTGCATACTGTGCCATCACACTATATACTGCCCTCATACTGTGCCCTCACACTATAAACTGCTCCCATATTGTGCCCTCGCACTATTTACTACCCGCATACTGTTTCCCCTCTCTGCATACTGCTCCCCATCCTATTCCCTTGTACTATATACAGCTCCCATACTGCAGTAGTTCTTACACTACTACATTCCCCCCCATACTGTGTGCTCGTACTGTATAATGCCCCCATACTTTGTCCATACTGGCTCCCAAAGGAACACAACACAATAGCTGCCACTGCTATATTTTACTGAATTTGTGCAAATCAAATCCACCAAGTTTCAGAATCATCAGCATGTGACATTTTGTGGAAATAGTAATGAATTTGATTTGTAATAGACATAAGTGAATATATCTATCACAGATGTGAGTGCGGCAGTCCTGGTCTTAAACAACACTTTGCTACCGTGGGTAATGGTACTTGCAGAGAAAATCACTCCCAATTTTAACTAAAAACAATAGTAAAAACAAAAATTGTATTTTGATTTTATTACATGCTATGTAATTGTTTGAATACTCTATTATTGCCACAAGAGGGCGACAGAATGGCATTTTTTGCAGCCTCTAACTCCTTTCATGTTGCCATCCTCACATGGCACTTATATGGTTAACACATCATAATATAATGTTAGCAATCTGCATTGCATATGTAACGTGGTGCAGGGCGGTAGCCGTGGGCGAAGTATTTGTCTCTTACGTTACCTCAAAATGAGGGTCCTGGCTGACTATGTGGTCTTGTACTACGTCAGCGTTACTCTCTTGCAGACTGTATGATGCCGATGACTCCAAGTGAGTAGGACCGGATGTTGCACAACTTAATGAGGGAGACCACCAGCTCTTTAAAAACAGTCTTTTACTAAATAGAAACTTAACAGAAACTATGTACAGTAAATAGCGAGAATATAACTTCTCATACGTTTCTTCTTCAACACTGAGCATCTACACACAGTCTCTTTACTTCTTCAGCTTCTCTTAGGGGTACTTTGCACAATACGACATCGCAGGTGCGATGTCGGTGGGGTCAAATCGAAAGTGACGCACATCCGGCGTCACTGTCGACATCGGAGTATGTGAATCCTTTTTACTACGATTAACGAGCGCAAAAGCGTCGAATTCGTATGATCGGTGTAGCATCGGTCATTTCCATAATTTCGGAAGGATCGATGTTACGATGTTGTTCCTCATCGCTGTGTGCGAAGCCGCAGGAGCGAGGAACATCGCCTTACCTGCGACCCGGCTGCAATGAGGAAGGAAGGAGGTGGGCGGGATGTTTACGTCCCGCTCATCTCCGCCCCCCTACTTCTATTGGCCGCCTGCCGTGTGACATCGCTGTGACGCCGCACGACCCGCCCCCTTAGGAAGGAGGCGGTTCGCCAGCCAGAGTGACGTCGCAGGTCACGTAAGTGCATGTGAAGCTGCCATAGCAATAATTTTCGCTACGGTAGCTATCACAAGATATCGCAGCCACGACGGGGGCGGGGACTATCGCGCTCGGCATCGCTACCATCGGCTTGCGATGTCGTAGTGTGCAAAGTACCCCTTAGTCTTGTTTCCACTAGTGTCACTTCCTTCACCACCATTCAGCCTAGTACAACAATCCAGTTAGTAAAGGTCATCCTTTTCACCCAAGGTTCTGTGTCCTAGCTTTCCTCCTAAAGGCACTGATTCGCCAATATGGCCAAGCTTAGCTTCTAGCTTGCTGTCACTTATGGAACTCCCACCTGGGGCACTCACTTCGTCTCACGTTTCTGTATTGATCGGGTATGTTACCTTTATGAGTTCAAATTCATCTCCAGCTGTTCACTCTATATGTTGGTCAACTCTCTGTTGCTCTCTCCTCCGGATCTCGCTATCCTCTGTCTCGGTCTCTGCTCATTCTACGGACACCCATGTCATGCAGCTCTGCTCTCTAGTCAGACCTTAGGTTCGTCCCTGCTGCACGCTGGGCTCTATCTGCCTCACTATGAGCAAGTCCTCTCTGACCTTGCTACATAGCCCCTCCTTCTCTGGGCTAGTCCTAACTCTTAAGGAGGATGTCTACTACTTTAACATTGATGGCCTATCCTTAGGACAGTTCGTCAATGTCTGATTGGCCGGGGTCTGACAGCCAGCGTTCCTGCCGATCAGCTGTTCTTGTTACTGGCGGTGGTAGGAGATGGCCAGAAATGCCAAGTTCCACAGCCACCCTTTTTTCTGATAGCGGCCACGGTCGGGTCCTGCACATCCGCCTCATATTGATTTGAATGGGAGGTGGATATGCAGCACCCGGTCACGGTCACTCTCAGATGATGGTGCAACTCCATAACCAAGCATTTCCGACTGGCTGCTGCCACCGCCACCACCAATGATAGCTGGTCGCCGTTGTGCCAGGTGTCGAATCCTGGCCGATTAGACATTGATGATCTATCCTATCAATAATATGATTGTGTCGCCCAGGGTTATGGGGTACTCGGTCCCGGGCAGTGTATAACTGGGGAATGTCACTTTGGTGGCTGTTGCCTGGTTCCGTGCCCTGGGTGCTTTTTGAAAAAGGGGAATATTTACAGGGGATTGTTGAATAAAGTTCACACGTGACGCCACCTGTGGTATGCGGCCAGGTAAGGGGGCTGCCACTGCAGGGTTCTTTTCACCGGGGGTAGATGTTGATTGTAGTCAAGATGGAGTCACTCCCCACAGGCAGAGTGATTGCCCCGGGAGGGTGGCCGGCTGGCTGACAGTGGGCCGTAGGTGCCGGAGCGCGGGACGGCGTAGCCGGTAAATGATGGAAATGAGGCAATAGCTCTGGTTCAGGTGTTTACTCATTGGTTAGGAGATTGCCCGAGAGTGTCCTGGTTCACTGCTGGTAAGTCTCTGGTTATCCGGTGCAAGTGTGACGCCCTGGACCCCAGGGGTCACAGGTAATTACATCAACCACATACACACACACACCCCCATCACCTGTGAGGTCACACACATGTCACCCGAAAGGGAGACCTGATGCCTCCCTCAGGGCTAGTAGAGCACACCAGGTGGGCAGAGTCAAGGCATGCCCACCGAGGAGACTACTGTCCTGGGGCAGGAAGTTCAAAGAGTAGAGTAGTTTTGGAGTTGACAGTGAGTGGTAGTGGAGCAGCTGTCAGGGACCCGAGTAGGAGCCTGGGCCCCTTTGGAAATGTCAGGCAGGCAGACGGTGGTGGCCGTTGTTAGAGAAGCCATTTTGTATCCTTTTAGTATAGAAGTTCATTATATTCTTGCACGTATGAGCATTTGATCAGTTATGCAATCAGTTATGCAATCCGTTATGCAATCTTGGAATGAGTAATTGATGTTCTATTTCACATCTGCTATGACTATCATTAAGACCTAGAATTGTTTATACGGTCATCTTGACCTATGCAGCTTGTTTGACAAGGTTTGATTGATTATATCTCTTGAAACGCTTTTTATTACATATCTTTTTGGCCTTGAAATATTAATCCTTTCCTTATGTGATGATATCATGCTTATATCCCAAATGACTATATTTGGTATCTATCTAAAGTTATGTAACTATATCACATGTCTCATATTGCGTAATCAGCTTGAAAGGTATAAGAAACCTTCCGATTCATTAAAAGACCAGAGCTAATTGACTCACTATAGACTCGAGTCTGTCATGGTGTTTTAAGCGTGCTCTCACAACCGGCCGGTCCGTCCCTGCTACCTGAGAGGAAACAAGAGCCCGGCTTTAACAGTTGGAGGCCCCCACACAGCGATCTTCCTCGCTTCTTGAACAGAAAATACTAAACCTAGGTAAGTTGATCTTTTTGATCTCAACGTATTTTCTCTTCAAGAGGGGGTAGAAGGCACGAGTCAGTCTCCGGGGGATATAAACAGGAAACTCGCGAATCCTCAGGTAGCCTTTATGTTTATTGTTTGTTTGTCTTGTCCTATATGCTGAAAACAAAGTTGTACTTTTTGTAAATTATGCTGCTGAAGGTTTTTCCTTTCCTCCTCTGTCTTCTTTCTTCATCTATTTCACAATACTAACCCACTAACTAATCATATAATACTTGGCTACTTTTCCTTATTACCTTTTCAATCTGATATATTGAAGTTGTTTTTTTTGTTTTTAGGTGATAATATTCTGTCACTTTCCCCTGTATAGTCAGAGACTTACAGTGAAAAGTGAGGGGGGAGAACAGAGACTGCAGCGTTGTGACCTTATAACCCGCACTCGCTGAACAGAGCTCATAGAATTGGAATGCCGTGTATTAACTGAGTTAGAAGTATGTCATTTATTTCCAGATGGGCAAAAACAGAAGATCTAGTCTAGTATATATTGTTAACAGTTGTTTTACATCTCTGATGTTTAGAGGTATGGTTTGAGCTGCATATGATTTGTTAGGATTGGTGAACATTGTCTTTGCTTAGTAACATTGTGTGATATGAAGGTAAAGTTGCAATAGAAGATATATAGAGAGTTGTTGGACTGGGAATGAGAGGGGATCCACTGGATTACACTCTCTGGGTGGAGTCAGCCCTAGTAACGGGACCAGGAGGATGGACTTGTGTGTGCGGAGAACAAAATCCTGATTGGCGTGAATATTGTGCTGCCTGTGGCAGACCAAGACCACGAAAACGAGCAGGATCTTGTGTCCCCAGCATAAGATCAGGGAATAAGATCAGAATAGACGCACACCCTGTACCATGGGTGGATTCAGGAATGGAAGTGTCAGCATCAGATGATTCTGATGAATGAGGAATATATAGCTATTGCAATTGGAGTTGTGTTGTATTTGTTTGTGTGTCTTTACTAGCTTAGACAATGGTATATTAGAAAAGAAAGAAAAACTGGTTTGATTACCTTGAAAGATAGGGGTTCACCGTTGACTGCTAGTAGGTAAAATACTAGATTCAGGAAGGGAATTTGTAGCTAGCGGAAAGGAATTAGTAGCTAGCGGACATAAGTCAACCGCTTGAACTGCTAGCCAAGGGATCGCTACCCTTTGGGCAGATCAGCAGATAGTGTGAGGTGGAGGGCCGCTACCTTTTAACTACCACACTATGGGAACCAGTCTTACCAGACATTCTACTAAGTCAAACAGTATTGATCAAAGATTCAAAATGATTGACTTGGTCAGAATGGAGAATGGAGAGAAAGCAGTTAAGAACAGTGCTAAAATACTGAAGAAGGCGGGGATGCCTAAGACAGGTTGTTTAGATTTTTGCCGGTGGCAGCAGTTCGGCCGAGAGAATTACCAATGGATTCAGAGGCACGGATACCATGCTCAAGTGGCAGCGTGGCTCCGGACTTCTGAACGCCATCATCCTCTTATAAATGACCATGACGATAAGGATAGACTTAAGGTATCAGAGGAAAATATGATTGATAGATTGTGTTCAGACATGTATCAAGGGCAGGATGAAAATGTAGACGAATATCATGCTCGATGTGTTTCCCTTTTTATGGATCATGGTTATGACTTAAAGCACTTTAAAGAAGTACTGCTCTTTAAGGGTATGTTCAAGGAAGGGTTAAGGAGAGATCTTAGAAAAGAAGTAGTAAGAACATGTGTAGATTATTCATATGTACCACTTGAACAATCATTGCACATGAGAAGAGCTATAGAAGATCAGATGATGAAAAAGAAAGCTCAGGAACAAACCCCTGTAATGGTGAACATACACTCAAGAGCATTTGATAATGCGGTAAAAAGATCAGTGGAAGGATTACAGACTGAGCGTAGAATGGATAATATGCCAGACTTTGAGTATAAAGAAAAGGGATTGTGTTTTGGATGTGGAAGAAGGGGACACTATAAACGAGACTGTCACAAGATAAGAAGAAAAGGGCAAGGGGAGGTACAGAGAAAGGGAGTACTTAATAGAACAGACCTAGGTTACAATCATAAAAACAACAGACTGGGACTGGGAAATAGGCAGCCCCCAAAGAAAGCAAATAATTAGGGTCAAACCTGTAGATGGCCGAAGGGCCACTGCACAGGTAACCCTTCCCACTAGCAAAAATATAGATAGTAATTGATAAACAAGAAATGCTGGAATAGTTCATTATAAAAATTTGGAATCACTGTTACAGGACCAATGCCGGAATCTATGCTTGTTGTAATGATGTCTTTGATTTAAATAGATGAAAGCAAGCTGGATGAGAACCATCATCAAAATTAAGGTACCTGTATGTTTGTGTATAAAATAATATCCCCTGAGCAGAAAGCAGAATGGAAGCCATCACAAAACAGGTAGAGAATTATCTAAAAGAACAGGATTGGAATAATTGGTGAGTTGTGGGTTGGGGAATGTCATTCCTTCAGTGTCAGAAAAAATGCAGCGAACTATTTTATGTGCTGGCAGCATGTAATGTTAACAAAATCCTGTCAGCAAAACTCTAAAAGCAAAAGAGGGTTTTAAGATGCTGAAGAGGTGACATTCTCTGTGGATTCATAATTCCCTCTACACCGGCACTGGAAGATATCTCATTTTATTTGTTTTGTTATAATTTAGGGAAAAACACCATCTAGTGGGATATGTATGTATAAATATATGTATATATATGTTCTAGTGGTGGTTACCCGTACAAAGGAAGTATGTTAATGTTAATTTGGTAATACACCTTAGAAATACACCTTAGAAATACAAGGCACTATACTCAGTATAGTAATTACTATTTCAAGTATTGACAAAATATTTATTAGATGAACTGACTAGCAAAGTGTAAGGTAACTCTACTCATAATATTTAATCCAGCTACTTTGTTATTCGACACAGATGATAAATGAAGTTTAGAGGCAAATTGTTTGTATCGAAAACCCACAACCTTTGAATTGTTTGTATATTGTATATTTGTCCAGCAAAAATTTTGAGTGAATAAATATACAAAAGGGGGGAAAGGAGGTTATCTATTATATACTCTAGTAGTATAGTAGCACTTCCCTTGTAATAGCCACTATGAAACATGTCTATTAAGCAGAAAAATGAAAATATAGTTGTTTTGTTCAGTATTTTTGACCATATAAAGTATAAATGCTGAAGATTATTAACTGGTTGGAGGTAATGTTATAAGAATGATATGATGACATATTTTTAGCTTTGTTCTTACAGATGATTGGTCGCTTCTGCACTGGAAATGCACGAAATAATTAAAATTTAAACCACTCCCTTCTTACCTATATTAGTACAGAAGGCAGTAATGATGAGGCCCTCTCTGAATGGGAAAAGCAGAACTGGGTAAGATAGTTAAAAATATAAGTGATAGATCCTTACTGAGTGTCAACTGAAATGAAAAAACTGTAGAATACGTATGAGCCCGAATGAAGGTTCTCCTGTTGTTGCTCTCCTGTTATTAAATAAGCCAGGTACAATGAAGATAAAGTCTAGACCTGAGCTGACAGTGATGGAGCACAAAAAGATGCTTACACAGGTGTAGTTAACAAAGAAACAATAACCGGGCCTAGAGTTGAGAGTTTTCCATCTTTCCCTGTACAGACCACCTTGGTGGCTCCTGTCACGTCTGTGACGTCTGCAACTCCTTGTGTTCTTAAATCCCTACAGGTACAAGAAATTCAACGAGGAGTGGAGATAGAGACGCAGGAAGCCCAGCTGACTGAGGTCTGTGGATACAGGGCGGTAATATTTCTCTGCCATAAGCTCTCTTCTTATTGATGGTCCAGGTAACCAATAGATTAATAAGGAATTCTCTGTGAAAAACGGATATGTGTGTGTCTTAAGAAACAAGGTATGGGTGACACCAGAATTTAGTCCAGATTTACCCAGACTTGTAAGACATATGCTCAAAATTACCCAAAATAATGTAAGAAGGAAAACTGTATAGTTCATAGAAGTATACCCTGCATTGGCTCTTCCCATCTCAGAGACCGCAGATAAATTATAGTGATATACCATAAGCAAGTGTATCGTCAAGTTTGTGCGTGTTCTGTAGATTTTTTTCCCAGACTTGGTCAGAGGCAATCCAGTGCAGAAAATGATATGTTATTACTAGAAAAGCACATGATAGAACTTGTATATATAAGATATGTATAAAAGATAAAAGATAAAAGGGTATAAAATGCAATTTTTGTTCACAGATCCAGTAATTAGACGTGTAATTTTTAATATATAAATGATTAATTAAATATGTAATACCATGTAATAAACAGTTGGTTTCAGTTTCATTCCAGATCCTTCCAATCTGGCACACATTCTCTGAAGTTTGGGGGACTGGGTGACGGTCTGGAGGCGTGTGGGGGAAACTTGGATCTACACCAAGTCCAACTTAGTACACCAACTTCAGTAAAAGTCCATACATCCCATTGCAGGAGGGTTCACAAAGATTAAAGAAATGGCATTAGGGAAGTATTGTGTACTGCTTCTCTTTCTATATGTTGTTCTCCTCTTAGGAACAAACAGTGGGACAATAAATTTGTAATGTATCATGAATATATATTAATATCATGTCTTGTTTTGTAACCCCCATACCCAATCAAATGTTAAAAGTTAGTTTTGGAATAAGAAGTTATGCCCCAAACCAAAATCCGTATTGTACCAGACCTCCTTGTATATCCCTACAAAGATATATACATGAAACAAACTGGACCAGAGCCTATAGATTCGAACATGGTGACACTGATACCTGTGCAAATCGCAGTGCAATACACATGAGTGAAGAAGTTGAAGAAGGGCAGTTGGGTGATGAAGCAGCAGATATGTCAACAGCAGATATGTCAATAGCTAATGATAAAGAACCATACTGTGTGCCCTTTCAATTTTATAGAGTAGTTATCACTGACTTAGAAGATTCTTGGTGTTTGTATGATGAGACCTTGCGATTTGTATCAGTAGTAATGGCGTTACTAAGTGAATATCAGTTTGAACTTCCAAAAGGTATTTACATTGTTTGTGGGGAAAAAGCTTATAGATGGATTCCAAAGGGGGCGGAGGGAACCTGTACATTGGCTAGATTGGAACCTGCAACATGGGTGTGGAGTGAGGATGATTTCCCATACAAAAACATTCCTCAACACATGCTTGCAAAACGTGATACTGACACAAAATCTAGCAAACAGACACAGAAGCATTTGTTTAGTACACCATGGTACATGCAGGCAGGAATGGTACTGACAGGTCCATTAGGAGTAATGTTGGGGAACATGAGAAATGCCCAAATGATTCAAGAACTAGGAGATATTTTTGATAATATGACTGATCTATTATTTGATGCCATAAATATAGAATCAGCCTACACAAAACAGCTCATTATCATTACCAATCAACATTCTATGGTACTTGATTATCTCACTGCTTCTAGTGGAGGTTTCTGTCAGGTGGTGGGACCTTCATGTTGTCACTTCATAAACCCTGAAGGACTGATGCAGGTTACACATGATATAGACCGAGCAGAAAGACTTAAAAAGGGATTTAAGGAAGCCAATGCATTGAGTGAACTACCCTTCCCTGAATGGCTTTCCTGGTTAAACCCACTGAATTTATTCAAAGGTGTGGGCGGATGGATCACAGGGATAATACACTATGTCATTCAAGGAGCGTTTATAATATTAGTAATTGCAGTATTGGTAAAATTATTTGTAATGCTTGTAAAGAAAATTCTAGGAGCTAATTGTAGCTGTTTTTCAGGAACATTACCAACCCCAAAAGAGAGAAGCTATTGATACTGAATCCCTCCAAACTCAAGTAATGATGAGCATAACAACCACAAAGAGATGCAGATGTATGATATGTGATAAAGATACCCTGGCAGACTTAACCGACTGTGCCTACTGTGGAAGTCCTATGGAATCGTTTGACCACAAGATGCAAGAACATCAGCATGAAAAGAACTTTAATACTATACTCCATAAAGTTACACCATAAAGTGTGTGATATATAAACACACTACAAAGACTCCATAAAGTTACACCATAAAGTGTGTGATATATAAACACACTACAAAGACTCCATAAAGTTACACCATAAAGTGTGTGATATATAAACACACTACAAGGACTATACAAACATATATCACATTTATATAATGAATAAACTGGTAGAACATACATATATGATATTATACTACATATATAGCCTTATATAGCCTTAAGTATACATTCCCCTTTATGAACAGTAGATAGGATGGGTATAGGGACATGTAGGCCGATCCCACAGAGCACGTTTGAATGGCAGGGCCCCATAATGCGCGTAGGGAAAGCCTAGTGTATTGTGAAAGTAGGACAAGTCTCTGCGGTCTACCCTATATGAAGGGACAGATGAGATAGAACATAATTAATCAAAAGAGGGGAATTGTTAGAGAAGCCATTTTGTATCCTTTTAGTATAGAAGTTCATTATATTCTTGCACGTATGAGCATTTGATCAGTTATGCAATCAGTTATGCAATCCGTTATGCAATCTTGGAATGAGTAATTGATGTTCTATTTCACATCTGCTATGACTATCATTAAGACCTAGAATTGTTTATACGGTCATCTTGACCTATGCAGCTTGTTTGACAAGGTTTGATTGATTACATCTCTTGAAACGCTTTTTATTACATATCTTTTTGGCCTTGAAATATTAATCCTTTCCTTATGTGATGATATCATGCTTATATCCCAAATGACTATATTTGGTATCTATCTAAAGTTATGTAACTATATCACATGTCTCATATTGCGTAATCAGCTTGAAAGGTATAAGAAACCTTCCGATTCATTAAAAGACCAGAGCTAATTGACTCACTATAGACTCGAGTCTGTCATGGTGTTTTAAGCGTGCTCTCACAACCGGCCGGTCCGTCCCTGCTACCTGAGAGGAAACAAGAGCCCGGCTTTAACACCGTCTGCAGGAGTAACGGTACAGAAACCGGCGGAACCGTACGGACCGAGCCTGGGTTGGAGCCCGCCGGTCCCGAACCGGGGAGTCAACCGTGTACCGGAGCACCAGAAACTGGGTACTCAGACCCCATCCTAGCTTAGAAGCCACTGAGTATAGGCAAATTGACTGATTGCTGGCTGGATCTCAAGGGTTCATCCACACCCAAAGTCCCGAAAGAAGGCAAAAGCCTACTGAGACCGGGTGAGCGCCACTGCCAGGGCCAAACACCCAACGGGCCAGCGCCTGTGGGCAACCGAGGGCTCCTCTGGCAGCTCAACGCCGGGGAGCGGGCTACCACTGCTCAGGCAGGGGAGCCGAAACGCAACATCCAGAGGTGCACGGGAAAAGGGGCCACCATCAACCCCACAGGGCACATCAGCAGCCGGCCGCGGGAACCGACCACATCCGAACTCTGGTTTACCAGTGACTCTGAGTGTGAATCAATCATGAGTACACCAGTGCCATCCGGGCACGACACTACACCGCGGCACGGCACCCTGCACCCCGACAACAACATCAGCGCTCTAGTCCCCACCAACCGGGGCCCCGGGACACACCGCCCATACCCATGGAGGGGCTAACATCTAGGCTGCGGCCGCAGCACCGATCCCGGACGAGCCCGCTTTCACTCCAGCCACAGCGCTGGTGCATCCCGTCACCACGACCCGTGGGTGGCGTCACGACCCGTAGGACGGCAGCACGGCCCTCCTCGGCAGCGCGCCTCGTCCCACACCACCACCACCACCCCCCTATCTCTCCCCTCTAACAGAGCGATGTGGCCCCCGGTCCGGAGGCGCTCGTGCCACCGACAACCCGAGCCCGGACCTCGAGCGGCTCAGCCCGAGCAAACGGAGGAAGCGGCCGGGCCCCTCTCAGGGCGGTACACATCAACTCTTCTGGTGTCATGAACAGGATTCGGACAGTCCACTTACCTGTGGAAAGTGCGCCTTAGAAGTTTCCGTCAGCCGCGTCCTGCCGAAAAAGTTGAAGTCCCGCCATCTTGGCGCGAAAGTTTCCCGCTCGAGTCATCTTCCCCGAGCAGTGAAGGCGCGAAAACTAAAGCCCCGCCCCCGAAGGAGTGCAGAGAGAAAACCAAGGGGGAAGCGGGCGAGAAGGCTGCCTGATGTAACCGAGCAGATAAAAAGGCAGGGACTCCGGGACCCTGCATCCGTTCCGTTCCTGGATCCGGACTGTGCAGTATGGTGACTCCCGTCCAGTGTCCCGATACCCTGGAGCCCGCGCAAGGAACTGCGGCGTGGGTGAAGGCCCGGACGGAGGAGATGTGTCGCTGCCTCCAGCACCAGGTAAGCTTCCTGGTGGAGCACTGGGCGGCGGAGATGGGGGAGATAGTGGCTGCCGTGCGGGCCCGTGAGAGGCTGATGGTGTTGGCGGGGTGGGGAGGTGATCCACGTCGCTATGCCCTTGAGGGGTCGGCCGTCGCGGCTGAGGGGCTTGGTCTGCTGCTGCCCGCCATACCGCCTCCTCCATTGCCCGCAGTGGTGGTCGCTGCTCCTCCACCCGTATCCCCACCCCCGACACCGGTGGTGGAGTACGTCCCGGGCGCTCATGGGAAGCTGCTTGAGGAGGCTGGCCTGGACTTGCACTGGACGCGCTGTGCCCGTTGCCCGAGGGGACCCGTTACCGGTCGGCACCTGAACCAGAGGCGATGCCAGAGGTCCTGGAAGTGGCCGCGCCCAAAAGTGCCCAGGCTCCAGCAACCCGCCTGGCCAAGAAGGCCCAGAAGGCGAGATAAGCCGCTCCAGGGTCGCAGGCCTCGGCTAAGGTTCCGCGGGGAGGCAGCTGCAAGGCAGCAGAGTCGGCCGCGACAGAGAGTGCCGATCGTGGTCGACACTGGGAGCGCCGGCTGGGCCAGATCCCCACTGATGTAGACCTCACGGGTTCATCCACACCCAAAGTCCCGAAAGAAGGCAAAAGCCCACCGAGACCGGGTGAGCGCCACCGCCAAGGGCCAAACACCCGACGGGCCAGCGCCTGCGGCAACCGAGGGCTCCTCCGGCAGCTCAACGCCGGGGAGCGGGCTACCACTGCTCAGGCAGGAGAGCCGAAACACAACATCCAGACGTGCACGGGAAAAGGGGCCACCATCAACCCCACAGGGGACATCAGCAGCCGGCCGCGGGAACCGACCACATCCAAACTTTGGTTTACCAGTGACTCTGAGTGTGAATTAATCGTGAGTACACCAGGGCCATCGGGCACAACACTACACCGCGGCACGGCACCCTGCACCCCGACAACAACATCAGCGCTCTAGTCCCCACCAACCGGGGCCCCAGGACACACCGCCCCTACCCACGGAGGGGCTAACATCTAGGCTGCGGCCGCAACACCGATCCCGGATGAGCCCGCTTTCACTCTAGCCGCAGCGGTGGTGTATCCCGTCACCACGACCCGTGGGTGGCACCACGACCCATAGGACGGCAGTGCGGCCCTCCCCGGCTGCGCGCCTCGTCCCACACCACCACCACCACCTCGCTACTTCTCCCCTGTAACAGAGCGACGTGGCCCCCGGTCCTGAGGCGCTCGTGCCACCGACAACCCGAGCCTAGACCTCGAATGGCTCGGCCCGAAAAAGCGGAGGAAGCGGCCGGGCCCCTCTCAGGGCAGTACACAAGTTCTCGGCGATTACCGCTGTCAGTGTAAATGTCCTATTTGTCCTCGCTGTACATCGACTGGCAGAAGGAACCTGGCCCGAGCTCCAGCTCACAGGCCCCAGGCTCCACAGCAGAAAGGTGAGCTTTGTCTCGTCCCTCCAGCACTGGTTCTTTCCTGCACCCAGTCAGGTCTAAGGGGACGTCTCTCTAGAAAGCTCTCTATGTGTAATGGCTACCTCCTCTTATACCCCATGTGGCACCCGCCCCCCAGTGGTTGTCCTGGTGACCTGGAAGTCCCATGCTACTGGATGGCTGACTCTCCCTGCCCACCCCAGTCCACTCCACCTCTGTGGGGAAGGCACCTAACTGCATGTGTAATGTGTCTGGTGTGAGCACCGGCAAACCTAGTGTCACTTACCCCACATAGATACTGCTCCTTAACTCAGTTGCAGTACCCCTGTGGCGACCAGAGCTTCAGGGGGGCTACATGTGTCTTGGAAAACGTGGCAGTATGTCCATCTTCTTGCACAATGGTAGGTATAAAAAGGCTTGCACTCAAGGTGCCATTTTTCGTGCTCTGAACACTACAATACCTTTGTACACATTCGGCACAGAATATGACATTTTCTACTGGTGGGTTGCTGCTTCTCACCAGGATAGCATGTGCATCTCCTCTTATACCAACATATTCATATACAGCTATCCTTGAAAAAGGCACATAGCTGAAACTTTGGATGTTGTCTGATCTTTGTTGGTGAATCAATAAACCATACCTTGTACCAATGTAAAGTGTCCCTGTGACGAAGGTATAGAAAGTTATCATCTTCTTACACATGTATTTAAATCAAGTAGCATTAGATGACAGTTACAGATGGATATGGCAGAACAGATAATTACAGAGATCGACATTTGAGCCTGTAAATCACTGCGGTGCTTCTTACACCCAGTGCACAAAAATGTAAATCGACAAGTATCTGTATGTTCTAGAAATGTCACAGTAAATTTATAGATATCTCACCAGAGACGGGAATGTATCTGCCTTACAGTCACACACTATATGATCACATATTCTGAAATGTTGGTGTCGAATGGTGGAGCACAAATTAAACAAAAGGGGAAAATGCATCTCATTGACTCCGGCATTATTTATCATCCTGACAGAATTACACAACTTCAGCAAATGTGAGTTCACGCCTCCAGAATCTGCAGTTGCGGGTCAGTCACTGATATGGTGGATATAACCCTTTAGATAACAAGACAAACAGAGCAATGATATTAGAGCAATTCATAAACTCCACATGATGTGAATTGTGATATTATCTCTCAAAGCTGCGCATGACCCAGGAATGTACGTGGATCTTAGGGTATGCTCACATTTGCGTATAAATTGGACTATCTGATGTTTTCTGTGATAGCATTCGTTGCACTGTTATAGTATAGGGCAGGTGCTAATCAGCATATTTTTTCTTATGCCGATTCGGCATGAGAAAAAAAATCACTGCATGCTGTGATTGGCAACATATCTCGGATCATGTGACGCACTCATGGGGTCTTTGGGGTTACTCATCACCGGGCCGGTGTCGGTTTGGGTTGTCACAGCGGCCTGGCCCAGTTTTGTGACCCCGTTGGTGTCAATAAAGTTGGGGATGGGAATGATGGGAGTAGTTATTCGTGACGCTACCTGTGGTATGCGGCCAATAGGGAAGCCGCCGCTGTAGAGAAGTCTCTCTTATGGGACAGATGATAACACAGCTCAGATGTTACAGCTCTCCACAGGTAGAGCTAGGCCCCAGGGAGAATGATGGTGGTGGTAGTAGTCTACGGCTCCGGAGCGCAGGGTCAACGATGTCGGTAGAGATGGGACGACACAGAGGCAGCAGTTTAAGTTCTTTACTCACTGTAAGGTCGTCATCCATGGTTCCCGCTATGATGGGCTTAAGCCGATCCCGGATAGCCGGATAGGTCAGAGGCCAGAACCGGTGCTGTGGATTGTGAGCCCTTCCTGGCTCTATGTGCTGCTTTGCCCCGGGCGCTGTTGGTGGGCCAGAAGACTTGCAATCCCCTGCCCAGCGGATTTTACTGGCGAGACTTGAAGTTCCCACCAGCCTAGGGCTCTGCACTCCATCTGTTGTGCCGGTTCTTAGGGAGCTATCACAGCTCACCCCTCAGCGACCATGTAACTTATGCGTCTCACGTTTCCTGTTTCTTGATGTTCTGTCTAAGTGTCTGTGTGTCACCTGACTTCCCAGTGTCTAGCTCCACCCCCCGGGTTGCTGAGCTAGTGGGTAGAAGGTCCCATTCACTATGGTGACCATCCAAATGACCCTACCTAACTCAGTCCCGGGGGATGGGCAGCTGACTGTTTGTTATGGTGGATTGTGGTGTTTTACCGGCAATAACTTCCTCCATACCCGGGATGAATACTGCACTTCTGGTGAGGCGCAGTACCCTGTGGCGACTGAATCCTCAGGGGCGCCACATACCCCCACAGCGAATACCAGCATATCCGCGGGCTGCAAGAAAAACATACAATTGTACAACTGCAAAGTTTTGGTTTTCCAAGAAAAATTAACATTCTTTCCTTTATGGGAGGCACTATCACATAAAACGTTGCAACATAATAACTCCTATCAGTCCAATATAAAACTTTGTACATTTTCATATAAAACTTTGAGCATAGAGAAGAAGCATATAAAACTTTACACTATGAAATACTTTACAGTATGAAAAACTTGACATTATGATCATTATACCAGCAGCAATCGACGGAGTCCCTGGTGCCAAGATCCTGTGTGCCACTCCCGTTAAGTGCAATATAGCAAGCATTAATTTAAGAATATCACAACAAATGAGGAACCTGCCATCCCCAACGTAGGCTCTGGGCGTGCATCAGAGCATTCACAACCACATTTCATTGCTTGGGATGCACGACAAGTTTTGGGTCCTATTAATTCTGGTAGGGAACACAACAGGTGCTAACTATATACAGGTACATTTCCCGTCATACATAGTTCAATGACCCGGTTGTCCATTATTAGGCATAGAAAAAAAACTATCAGTACTTTCAATAAATGCTGTTAAACCGGTTAACTATCTACATTTTCAGATACCGTATGTTGCTTAATCTTTATGCAGCCCGACACTAGGTCTGCTGCTTCCCAGCTCAAGGCAGCCCACATGCCCGGGCATGCTGTGACTGAAAACATGAGTCTGTGTCTCTTGGTCGCAGGATGCAGTCTTTGCTGTGAGCTCCTCCATCTTCTCCTTTAAGAGCTCCAGTTTTAGTGTGATGGCGCCGGTAGAGATTGGACGACACACAGGCTGCAGTACAAGGTTTTTACTCATTGTAAGGTTGTCACCCTTGGAGCACCGGTCCCCGCTGTGATGGGCTTCAGCCGATCCCGGATAGGTCGGAGGCCAGAACCGGTGCTGTGGATTGTGAGCCCTTCCTCCTTGCACTGTGTTTGGTGATTCCTTGCTACTTTGGGACCCCGTGTCTTGTTAGCTTTCTCGTCCCATATGGCAGGTAGCGCGAGTTGTTGGGCCTTTCTTTGGACATGACTCCTGGCTCTATGTGCTGCTTTGCCCCGGGTGCTGTTGGTGGGCCAGGAGATTTGCAATCCCCTGCCCTGCGGATTGAGGGAGCTATCACAGGTCACCCCTCAGCGACTGCGTAACTCCTGCATCTTACATGTTTCCTGTCTCTTGTTGTTCTGTTTGAGTGTCTGTGTGTCACCTGACTCCCCAGTGTCTAGCTCCACCCCCCCAGGTTGCTGACCTAGTGGGTGGGAGGTTCCGTTCACTATGGTGACCATCCAAATGACCCTACCCTAACCCAGTCCCGGTGGATGGGCAGTGGACTGTGTGTTATGGTGGGTTGGTTGTGGTGTTTTACCGGCAATGACCTCCTTTGCACCTGGGATGAATACTGCACCTCTGGTGAGACGCAGTACCCTGTGGCGACTGAAGCCTTGGAGGCGCACCCATACAGATCTATGGGTGGATGTGAGACATCACACTGCACAATGGAGAAGATGGGCAAATTAACATCTTTTCCGTACCTGTCATCCGATTTCTGGCATGTGAGAGGATCAGATCACTATGAATGACCCTCATCTCAGAGTTTAAGCCGAGTGTCATTAGCACATCCCAGTGGATTCTCTTGCGTCGGATGCTATACTCTTGTCTGACCCTGGCCTTAGGGTTGTGGTATCTGCATTATGCAGCAACTCCATTCTTGACATAACCTTCTCTCTTTACACATCTAATCTTCATTGTCAAGTGGGTGTGTACTCAAAGCTTCTCTGTGAATGTATTCTTGGGTATCACAACCCCTTGGCTATAAAATAATATATTCATATACAGGGAAGAAAGGGACATATCTCTGGAATGGAGATGCATCCGAACAAAAGAAAATGAATGCCAGATTGAGACGAACAGCGGCATTTACACCAGGTTAAATAAAATATTTATTACAAGACACAATTCCTCTTTATATGTGTGAATGTTGAAATGGTGCAGCAGTGAAGAACAATCACTGGGGTTGGTGGCTGGGCCACGGTAGAGGGCTGCAGTCAGTGATTGGCTGCAGAGGTGGTACATGCTGTCATTATGACGTCACTGCTGCAGCCAAAATACTGAGTCATAAGCACCAGCACAGACATGTCCATTGTTGAAATGGGTCTTAGATCAGAATTGCATGTTCAAATCTATAGGTCTGTGAAAAACTCAGAGAGCACTCAGATGCCACCATAGCTGCAGCCTAGTATTGTCCACCATGAAACTGATGAAACTCTTATGGAAAATCCAACACTATGAGCAAACATGGACTCAGTACACTGATTGAAATCTGTCTGTTTTGTGTACATGTACAAAAAATATCACTGATGACGCCATTATAGACACATGCAGATAATCTATGAAGATACTGATAGTGGGGAATACGCACCTGTCATAAGAACCACAAAATGTTAAAATAATATAGGCCTCACTAATGTATGTGTTATATATGTAGCACCCCTGAGACTGGTCGCTACAGGGTATATCATTATATCCTTCCCTGGCAGGTCAAAATGCTAATCTAGTAAATTCTACACACACCTCACACCACCATACAGCAGGGAGAAGCAGTCACTAGGAAAGGGTTAACAATGTTTCTACAGACACAGGAAGTTACAGTTCTTAGCAGACCCAGGTTGCCATAGCAACTTGCAAAAGTGGGGGCATGAGCAGTTAGGAGTAGAAAACAGTTTCACTTTACCTCAGAACAAGCTTGGACACGAGACAGAGCAGACGCACAGTGGTACAGCTCCCTGAATGGAAGCCATCAGGCCTTCAGGGAGGCAGAACAGAGCTGTCTGGATGTAACACAGAACAGACAGCTCCACCAAGCTGGGGGCCAGTAACATTTATAGAGATGGGACCCGGTACCTGTAATCGTGGACCAGAAGAGAGTAGTCGCCAGAGAATGGGACTGAGCACAAGAGAGAGGTACAGAGCCCTAGTCACGGTGGCCACGGCGCGAGGGCAGAGTGGGAGCCTGGGGAAGGGGTTAGGAGTCCGACCCACGAGAGGCTCAGGCTGCCGGCTGTTCAGGCCAGGACCGGGGGAGAGTACAGATTTGTGCATGGAGGAGAAAGGTCACAGATTATCAAACTGGATCCAGCCTCTGACTTGCCTGGGAAGCGACCGGAGTCTCTGATGGCGAGGACCAACACCTGGGGTGCAATACCACTTGAGCTAGTAAATAAAGTGACTGGAACCCGCACCTGGTGACTCTGTGAGTAACTGCCGCCGCCCTGCGCTCCCGTGGACTGCCGCCCACGTTCTCACCAACCTCCCGGCGTACCCCGCTCCGCCCGTGGGGAGCGATACCATCCCGGCTGCACATAACACCTGCCCTGGAGAGAGACTGTGCAGCGGCGGCTAGTTCCTGGCCGCATACCGCGGGTGGTGCTGCCAAGCATCCCCATTCCCCATCCAGTACTGCCCCTTGGGAGAGGACTAGTCACAGAACGGGTCGGCGGCGGAGGAGGCCGAGACCCCAGTCACCGCTGGAACAGGTGACACGCTTTGCAGGGGCCCGTCATCCTCCTTCAATCTCCATCTGTATTGGACACTTGTCCGTTTGCTGTTCTTATTTAACATGTAGCCGACAGGGTCACGGAACTGGGTCAGGGCAGTCACAGCTACCCCAAGGAATCACTGGCCCGGTGACGAGTACCCTAAGGCCCCGTGGTCGCTACAAATACACCCAACTATCCATACTTAGACTATATACAGCACACGGGGAACAGCCAACATTTCAATGTTTGAGTCTCCATGGTGATAGAATTCTCTGCTGATAAAGACACATTAGACATGAATAAATGATAGAGCTGTCACTCAGGAGGTTTTGTGAGGTGCACAGCGAGAACTTCGAATGATTCTCTCCTAATGTGACCGGAGCACAACCCCCTTGTAGTGTCTGTGACAGAACATCCTCCTACAGTCTGACATACACGCTTCTCTCACACATCCCACCGAGTGACTAGAATAATTGGCTCTGATGAGAGCACTTTCTGGAATACACTTGCTTATTTATTACCGATAACAACATTTATATGTACTCTATGGCGGTATTCAGTGACTCAAGTTATTACTGAGCTCATCATCCAAACCAAGAATCAATGGCGATTTAATCATCAGCAGACATTGTATGAAAGCTGCAAGATATAAAATAAAAGTTTTAATTAGGGCACATGTGCACAATAAAGCAACGAGTACTGACCCTGTATGGCAGCATGTGCAGTCCCTATGGGTCCGTATTATGTATTACATGACAGGATTATGCTGTATGGTTCCTCTGCAACACGACCAAGAACATCACATTATTTTTTCTTGTAAAAGGATAAGCCTCTATGTGGGTTATAAAATTGGAGGCGCTTGGGACTACAGTAACAGTTTATGGGGCTGAATTACAGATCCATACAGCACAAATTTATAATATTAAAAAAAAAGCAAATAGGAAAAAGTGGTACTTAAAGGAGTATTCCAGCCTCCTGTTCCCTGGCTAGACTAGTGGGCTGCGCCAATATTTTAAATTGCTAACAACAGCTCTTACCTGCACGATGGTGGCAAAGGAGATTGTGAATGGATGTTGGGAAGACACAGCCCTGTAAAATGTCTGTCAGAGCTTAATGTTCTTAATTGGCCAGACATGAGTCCCTTTTGTGTGTTAACTAATGTTTCTTGAGTCATTGTTTTCGCCAGGACTATCAGAGCCTCCCATTGTCTGAGAAAGTGGATTGCTAAATTAATGTAACTTTCCCCAGCCTCTCTGTCTACCTAACTCAGATGAGAATTACCTATGCGGATTGAAATACCACCCAATCAGACCACAGCCTTTTTCCACCAATCCGATGAAACCACATTCCCTGAAATGAGTGACCGGGAGATATAAAAAGGGACTGTTGTAGTCACCAGGTTGTTCTTTTGTTACATGGCTGCAGTCTAGGGGTTTCGATCCCAGTTAGAAGTCCATTACCAAGCCTAGGCTCTTTGTCGGCTCTTTGGTCTGGCTAGGGAATCTGAAACTGAATTACATTGTGTAGGACACTGCCTAGGATGCTAGGATTTGGCTGAAAGAAACCCAGGTTTGGGACAATTCGATGACCTGGCTACAGACGTTGCTGTGCTTGTGAAGCTTCCTATGCTTGTCACTATACTATTCTCGGTGGGTGCCTTCCAAAGGTAGGGTGCTGCTGGTTTGGTTGGGGTATGTGGCCCTGCAAGCTCTGAAGGCACGAATAGTCTACTCCCTTGTGAACCAGTGGAAGGGTGAGACTCTGTTGCCTGTTACATCATGTGGTTTGCATGGTTTTGTGTTATATGCCTTTGACTGTTGGGGATCCAATAAAGTCTAATTATTGTGGTTCCCGCACCCTGTGTTGTCTGAGTAGTGTTCTGCCCAAGTGAACAGAGTTTGGGAGTTTAGTTGGGATGATCCCTCGTCCATGCAATCTTTCTAAAGGCGGCTGTGCCAGCGGACGAGAGCACCCACTGAAGTCCGTGTCTCTACAGACGCTTAGAGTGCACATAAGTCAGTAGGACAGATGTAAACAGTCAAGCATAGGTGATTTTAGGCCAGAAAGATCAAAGTAGATATATGGGCTGATAATCTGAATCCAACTCAATGACCAGTTGGATAGAATAATAATACCAATCTTTTTATATATATATATATATATATATATATATATATATATATATATATATATATATATATATATATGCATGCATAGTACGCATGGCTGGAAATGTGGGCACGCTTAAAATCCTTCTAGAAAATTAAGTATTTCTCCTGGAATTACACATACACATTTTGTTATACACATGTTTATTTTCTTTCTGTGTATTGGAACAACACAAAAAACAGAACAAATTGGTCAAATTTCACACAAAACTCCAAAAATGGGCCAGATAAAATTGTTGGCATCCTCAACTTAATATTTGGCTGCACGTCCTTTGGAGGAATAACTGCAATCAATTGCTTCCTATAACCATCAACAAGCTTCGTACTCCTCTCAACTGGAATTTTGGGCTCTTCTTTTATAAACTGCTTCAAGTCTCATATTTGAAGGACACCTTCTCCCAACAATAATTTTAAGATATTTCCACAAGTATTAAATTGCTGCCACGTCAAAACTCTCTAGTGCTTTTTTCGATCCATTTCAGGTTGCTTCTTGCAGGATGTTTGGTGTCATTGTTCTGCTGGAAGATCCATTACTTAGGATGCAAACCCAGTTATCTGACACTGGCCTCTACATGCATCACAAAATCCTTTTGGAATTTTCAAATTTCACGATGCCTTGCACTCAAGGTATCCAGTGCTAGAGGCAACAAAACTACCCCAAAACATCTTTGAACCTCCACAATATTTGACTGTAGGGACTGTGTTCTTTTCTTTGAGACACAAATAAGGACAAATAGAAGGACCATCTTAAAGATTAGCAGACAACAGAGGCCACTCCCAATACAAATTGAAATACCACAAGGAGAAAGAAGGGAGCATAAAGGACTGTATAGAGAATGCAAGAAAAATCAAGAGTCCTCTTTACCAAAAAGTAGAAAACCCTTTATTAACCATAAGATTTTTTATAACTATATAAGAGGGATGGAATAATTAAAGAGTAAACATCAAATATAAAGTATAGACACAGGTAAATATAAACATTTTTGAGAAACCACCTGTCAGTGGACCCAAGAGTGAATTTCAGCCGACATATAAACAAGAAGTCATATAGATGTGGTACATACATAAATATCTCTGAATCAAAGCCATATTGGTGTCAAAAATCACTAAGTAGTGCCCAAAGTCCCTAATAGTACATGCTTAATGGTTCCAGTGGAAAAAAAGTAGTGTAAACGCAATGTAACCAGGGGTCTAACTGACAGGGCTAGACAGATTCAGAACACTGATTTCTATTGATTTCTTTCATGATCACGGCCCCCCGAGGAAGATTACGAAATGTGTTGAGGCGCGTTCCCACCACTCAGTGCACCCATGATGGGTAAGTTGAAATCAGCCTTCTGAATTTGTCCAATTTGCCTTTTTTCTCTCCTCAATTTTTTATGTTGTTACAATACACACAAAATAAATATGTATAGCAATATAACAAAACTTGTGTAATTGCAATAATTTTCTGGGAGAAATATTTCTTTCTCTAGAACAATTTTCAAGGGTGCCAATACTTTCACCCATGACAGTGTCATTGGTGCAACCTGGGGCCCAAGAGGTAAGGGGGGCCCTGTTCTACCTCCAAGGCAGTTGGAATCGTTCATTATGATGAGCTATGGGACAGCAAACGGCCCATACACTGTTCTTTTTATCTGTGTTCAAACCTGGATTTGTATATAGCTGATCATCAGTCATTTAACAGCTGTGATAGAGCAATGTAAATGGTCACTAAAGGTACCGTCACACTAAGCAACTTACCAGCGATCCCAACAACGATAGGGATCGCTGGTAAGTTGCTAGGAGGTTGCTGGTGAGCTGTCACACTGCGACGCTCCAGCGATCCCACCAGCAACCTGACCTGGCAGGGATCGCTGGAGCGTGGCTACACAAGTTGCTGGTGAGCTCACCAGCAACCAGTGACCAGCCCCCAGCGCCGCGTGGAAGATGCTGCGCTTGGTAACTAAGGTAAATATCGGTAACCAACCCGATATTTACCTTGGTTACCACCGCACGGAGCTACACGTGCAGAGAGCAGGGAGCAGCGCACACTGAGCGCTGGCTCCTTGCTCTCCTAGCTACAGCACACATCGGGTTAATTACCCGATGTATGCTGCAGCTAAATGTGCACAGAGCAGGGAGCAGCGCACACTGAGCGCTGGCTCCCTGCTCTCCTACTTACAGCACACATCGGGTTAATTACCTGATGTGTGCTGCAGCTACATGTGCACAGAGCAGGGAGCAGCGCACAATGCTTAGCACTGGCTCCTTGCTCTCCTACTTACAGCACACATCAGGTTAATTAACCCGATGTGTCCTGCAGCTAGCTACATGTGCACAGAGCAGGAGCCGGCAGCACAGGCAGTGAGAGTGGTATCGAAGGTAAATATCGGGTAACCAAGGACAGGGCTTCTTGGTTACCCGATGTTTACATTGGTTACCAGCCTCTGCAGAAGCCGGCTCCTGCTGCCTGCACATTTAGTTGTTGCTCTCTTGCTGTCACACACAGCGATCTGTGCTTCACAGCAGGACAGCAACAACTAAAAAATGGCCCAGGACATTCAGCAACAACCAACGACCTCACAGCAGGGGCCAGGTTGTTGCTGGATGTCACACACAGCAACATCGCTAGCAACGTCACAAAAGTTGTTCGTTAGCAGCGATGTTGCTAGCGATGTTGCTTAGTGTGACGGGGCCTTTAGTTGTGTATTAGTTTACATTATATATAGATAATTGGTGGTTGTTTACTGTGCCATATAGGTAGGCTACCCAGAATTCTATATGCACAGGTTATTGTTAATATCATGTTATCATCACACCCAATGTTTGCTTGTTTGTCAGTGTTTGCTGGTCAGTTTAGAACGGTCAATAGTGGGCCAGTCTAAGGGGTGCTTCACACACAGCGAGCTCGCTGCCGAGATCGCTGCTGAGTCACGCTTTTTGTGACGCAGCAGTGACCTCATTAGCGATCTCGCTGTGTGTGACAATGAGCAGCGATCTGGCCCCTGCTGCGAGATCGCTGCTCGTTACACACAGCCCTGGTTCGTTTTCTTCAAAGCCGCTCTCCCGCTGTGACACACAGATCGCTGTGTGTGACAGCGAGAGAGCGACAAATGAAGCGAGCAGGAGCCGGCATCTGACAGCTGAGGTAAGCTGTATCCAAGATAAACATCGGGTAACCAAGGTGGTTACCCGATATTTACCTTAGTTACGAGCCTCTGCAGCTCTCACGCTGCCTGTGCTGCCGGCTCCGGCTCTCTGCACATGTAGCTGCTGTACACATCGGGTTAATTAACCCGATGTGTACAGCAGCTAGGAGAGCAAGGAGCCAGCGCTAAGCAGTGTGCGCGGCTCCCTGCTCTCTGAACATGTAGCTGCATTACACATCGGGTTAATTAACCCGATGTGTACTGTAGCTATGGTAGGAGAGCAAGGAGCCAGCGCTCAGTGTGCGCGGCTCCCTGCTCCCTGCACACACAGCTGTGCGCTGGTAACTAATGTAAACATCGGGTAACCATACCCGATGTTTACCTTAGTTACCAGTCTCCGCAGCTTCCAGACGGCAGCTCCGTGCAAGCGCAGCGTCGCTTGCACGTCGCTGCTGGCTGGGGGCTGTTAACTGGTCGCTGGTGAGATCTGCCTGTTTGACAGCTCACCAGCGACCATGTAGCGATGCAGCAGCGATCCTGACCAGGTCAGATCGCTGGTCGGATCGCTGCTGCATCGCTAAGTGTGAAGGTACCCTAAATGGGCCCTAAATGAGAACTAATTAAAACAATTAATTAAACCATGAAACAAAGGGAGACAAGTCCACTCCCTACCTGTAAGATTTTACATTCTTAATGGAATGGGAGAAGTGATACATTAGCTAAAGATAGTGTGAATCAATTCACAGAACCCAGTTCAGTAGCCAACTCGGTTATCTGTGAGCTGCGGCTTACCTGATGGCATCCATGGTTCCTGTTTGGATTAGCTAGTCTGATGCGACATAATCATTGCGGAGTGACGCCTATGACGTAGTGCTAGGGTGGCTAATCAAAAGAAGAGCCAGGGATGCTGGCTGGTAGGATGTGGCCACTGTGTGTAATTTTCCAGCCCAGTGCATTTGTGATAGGAATACAGATAGGCAGACATAAACTAATCTCTGCGCTTTATATCCATGTTGGCCCAGACACTGGCTGGAGATATGACAAGACAGCTTGAAGACAACTGGATTAAAGGGAGATATTTGTGACTCGATCAGGTACAATTAAAACTGGTATTGTTAGAAGCAAATTTTATTTAATGTCTGAAGAAGAGAACTTACCAGAATTGGTGCAACACAGAAGTCCTGGAGTTAAGAATGAGCTAAAGTGTATGTTATTATTATTATTATTATTATTATTCAATTATGTCAATTATGTCAATGGATGAGAGGTAAAAAGCAAAGACTTTAAATGCCATTTCTGCTTGGGGTACTATATGTTGAGAAGCTAGATCACAGCATCCTTACATATGGCCTTTTTAGCCACGAGTGTGATATAATTAACTGCTGAATGTTGAGGAGTAGAGATGTTTGCGTTCGCCTATTTCAGATTCGGTACAAGCCTTGGCCAGTTCGTTCGGGCTCGGCTTACCGAATACTTTGCTTAAAAGTCGGCAATGTTCGTCAAGTGTTCGTGTGCAGAAAATACACTCCCAGCCACATCACAGTCATTTGAAGTATTGGCATAGCTGTGATTGGCCAGGGAAATTACTGTAAAAAAAAGGAAACAAAAGGGTTAAAGCACGACATACTTACTGAGTCTCCCAACGTCTGTACTTCCTCATCTAGGGCTTAGTGGCAGCTGTGAGCTGACATTAACCCCTTATTTCCCCAATTGTCACCGCACCAGGGCAATCGGGAAGAGCCTGATAAAGTTCCAGGACTGTCACATCTAATGGATGCGTCAATCCTAGGCGCCTGCAAGGTGCTATTTTTAGGTGCAGGGGGGCCCAATAACAATGGGTCTCCCCAGCCTGAAAATACCAGCCCTCGTCTGTTGGGATATCTCTTGGCTAGGTGTCAAAATTGAAGAGGGGACCGCACGCCTTTTTTAAAATTATTTATTTAAATAATTTAAGAAAAAAGATTCATGCGGTTCCTTTTATTTTGATACACAGCCGTGATAAGCGCATGGCTGGGGGAAGCAGCCTGTATGTTACAGGGGGCTGTCTGATAATAAAACCTAAAGGAGTATCAGACAGTCAGGGTCCACCGTGCAAAGACTCTGCTGCAGACTATGGCAGAGTGCAATACCTCTGTTAAACTCACAGAGGAATATAATTAGTAAATAAGGCAATTCCTCCCTTACTTGGAGGGTGTGTGGAATGGTCTCTGTTAATAATCACAGAGACAAAGGCAGTGAGTGTGAAATGGCACCTACTACCTAGGTCCGTTCCTCTAGTGGTGCCACGAGACGGACAGCAGCGTAAGCCGCACAAAGCTCCTACCTGCGTTCGCTCCACTAGTGTGCGAGGACACGAACCACTAGATATGGCACCTGCCTAGGTCCGCTCTTCTAGTGGTGCAAAAGAGACGAACAGCAGCGTAAGCCGCACAAAGCTCCTACCTGCGTTCGCTCCACTAGTGTGCGAGGACACGAACCACTAGGTATGGCACCTGCCTAGGTCCGCTCTTCTAGTGGTGCAAAAGAGACGGACAGCAGCATAAGCCGCACAAAGCTCCTACCTCTGTTCGCTCCCCTAGTGTGCGAGGATTCGAACAACTGCCAGACGCAGTATAAGGAACGTTACCCTAGCGGCAACGTCCACCTACGAGTAGAATCACAAGGCCCAGCTGGACCATGTGCCTCAGGCACCTGACTATGTCCGCTCCCCTAAGAGGTAAGGATACGGACTGCAGCCGAAGCTGTAAGGTATAAGAACGCTACCCTGCCGGTAGCGCTCACCTAGCATAGACAGAGAGATGCCTAGAGGAACGTGCACAGAGCGTCTACTCTCATGCATGAACCAAGAGGACTGAGCGCCATGCGGCGTGCGTCAGGGGCTTATATAGACTCTGTGCCTCATCCAAGATGGAGGACACCAGAGCCAATCCGCTGCCAGAACGACAGGAATGACGTCACGCTGGCCTATCACCGAGCAAAGCGTAACAAGCACATGACCAGCGACCAATCAGCATAGAAGGTGTCAGAGACATGTGACCTCGTGTCAGCGATGATGTCACCCGCACATGTGCAATGGCTCCAAGATAGGACTTAGTCTCCAGCGCTTGCACATGTGCAGTAGCAAGAAATCTGGACATAGTCTCCAGTGCTCGCACATGTGCAGTAGCAAGAAATCTGGACATAGACTCCAGTGCCACAGCAACCGTAACACTGTAGCTGTGGGCTTCATCTGTACTAGTATAAATAGATGGTGGACCGTACGCTAATTTTATTTATTTATTATATTTCACGATAGACCCGCAGACAGGGTCTGTGATTCCAACCAATCACAGACGGTGCCTGGGGGCAGGGTCTGACTGCAGCCAATCAGAGACACCAGTGGGTGGGGAAAGCAGTGAATCTGGATGAGGGATAATCAGCGGCCCTGACAGTACAGCCACAGGAGCAGTTAAAGCTGTGCCGTAGACTTGGTAAGTATGTCGTGTTTTATTTACTTTTTTTTACAGTCGCCTATACCATTTTACAACTCAAAAGTTTGTATTGTCATTGAATTCAATGGTCTCGTTATGTTTGTTATGAGCCTCTCTTGTACACCGAGAGGCTCAATAAAGATCGGCAAACCAAACTTTGAAAGGTTTGCTTGCTCATCTCTTTTGAGGAGTCAGCAATATGACTGGTGTGAACTTAATAGGTGCAGCACAAAAGTCCAGCTGATGGGAATGAGAGGATCTAATAAGGGACAATAATAGTTGTATGTCATTGGCTGAGCATAAAGGATCACTGCAATCCCAGAATACAATATGATTGACTAATGCATGCAGTGGAGTTAGCCATCTGACTGCTATGAAATGTGATAAATAATCTTTCCTACTTGTTATATTTCAAGAATTAGATTTAGAATCTTGATAGAACCCATTAATTAAAGGAATCAAAGAGGACTTTAGCATTAAATTTTAAAATAAAATATACCCACACTTCCAAAAAAATAGCATCTGTAGCCATTGCTATATGGATTAATGCAACCTTATATGTATACACAGAGGCTAAACATTCTCTTTCCAGATTGCATTCTGGATGGGAGTACTTTCTTTCACAGGTAAAGCACATTTTCAGTTTTCTGCATAGCAGTTTAGATATATTTTATGTTAACCAAGCTGTAATTTACCAGCAAGTACTGAAGATCACAAACATCCACTTTAAATACAGACCTTCTCAGGGTAAATTCAACTATAATGCATTATCTGTATAAATAGCATTTTCTGTATATGTAAATCCCAATGAAAATGATGCTCGGGGGAGGGAGAAAAGAAGCAAACTGTGTATTATGGTATCTAGAAAGGAAGACTGATTTTGCATTCAATAACAGAAATGAACAAGTAACTTTGATAAATGAGCCGTATAGTGTTCCAAATGCTAAAAGCCAATTTATTCAGGTACATTCTAAATCTTATGGGGTGACTGGGTTCTGGCAAATTAAGTGTAAAGTGTACTCTGAGATTAAAAAGAACTAGTCGCAGCGCTGTGAAGACACAGCCATGTTCAATGCCTGTCAGGAGATAATGTTCGTACTTTGGTCAAACATGGATCTCTTTAGTGTGTTAACTCGTGTTGGTTAAGTCATTGTTTTCTGCCGGACTCATCGGAACCGTCACTTGTCTGAGAATATGTATTGCTAAGTTAATGGAAATTCCCTTAGCCTCTCTGTCTACCTCAGTCAGAGGAGAACACAGGAGAATTAACTATGCTGCTTGGAATGCCACCCAATAAGAGCACAGCCTTATTCCACCAATCCGGTAAGACCACCATACCCTGGATGAGTGCTCGGGAGATAATAAAAAAGGACTGCTTGAGTCACCAGCAGGGCCGGCCTTAGCCTGAATAGTGCCCTGTGCAAAACTGCCCTTTGGTGTCCCCACCCTACTAATTTTTTTTAATCAGTTTCCCAGGAAACAAACGAGGACAGGAGGCCATTGTTTTTATATCCTAAGAAAATTGATCTCGTCAAATCCCTTGAGATTTGTGCTGGAGAATCTGCATCTCAAATCCACATTAATGTCACCATGTCTGACCTGGTTCTTATAGGGGGGTCTTCTGATTTCAACCATTTATGCTGTATCCCTGGATATTACATCATGGATGATATATGCGTATCTCACCAATGGGGCCTACATGTTTCTGGGAATGAGGCGCTGCTGCTCTTTGTGGAGAGATGGTATAAATCCCTGTATACTTGGATGGGAGTTCTGCATCTCTGAACTGAGAGCGGCGCACGTCGTGGCCCCATTGGTGGGATCAGCATCTACTATACAAATCCTGCGGATAAATGTACCAGATGATACCAGACAAGGCACCATGGAGTCGGCGGCCAATGCTGCGTTTACTACGGACCAAAAAGTCCAAAATACAGATGTTAAAGGGGAATGTAAGAAATTAGAAAAACATCTCTGCTTTCTACATAATATAGAGTCCTCAAGTTATATGTGTCAGTGCCTCTCAGCTCCATTAACCTGAACAGACTGAGGTGCGGTACGACATACACACCATAAGGATGGGGAGCGCTCACCTCCACTGACCTTAATACACTGAGGTGCAGTACCACATACACGCCATAAGGACAGGGGGTGCTGTGTATGTGTCACTGCCTCTTAGCTCCAATTACCTGAACAGACTGAGGTGCAGTACCACATACACACCATAAGGACGGGGGGTGCTGTGTATGTGTCACTGCCTCTTAGCTCCAATTACCTGAACAGACTGAGGTGCAGTACCACATACACACCATAAGGACGGGGGGGCACTGTGTATGTGTCGCTGCCTCTCAGCTCCAATGACCTGAACGAACTTAGCTGCAGTACCACATACACACCATGAGAGAGGGGCATTGTGTATGTAAGAACTATGGCATATATACTGTAATCCCTTTATTAATCAGTCTGGGCTCACAACAGCTGACAATGCTGCAAATAAATTTTGTTGGAAAATTTGTAAAACAAATCCACGCCGAATTATGTGATATTCTGCAGAATATTCTGCTTCTCGCGGCTCTGCTGCCCTAGACTGACCAGTGTCTCCCTTGGGTTTTAAATTCTGCACATTGACCAGCCGAATCTCCAAAGGGTGTAATATATGCTGTCAGGATTTCATTTGCCAATTTGAGAGGTCGAGTAATCGCTCACAAGTGATTTGCAGACTCTGGGTCATCTGCAGAATGACATCTCCTCCTGCTTCCCTCATTGTTATAATTTTCAATTTGAGAGAAACAGGAGGAGACGTTATTCAGCAGATGATCACACAATGCAGATTGCATGTGAGCGATCAGATGACAACTATTCAAATCTGCAAGTGAAATCCTAACAGAGAGCATATTACACACCTTTAGGATATGGCATGTCAATATTCAGAATTACATTACATTACACACTATACGTGACAGGTACAGGGCATATGTAGGGTGTATAATAAATATATATCTATCTATTACCGCCTACACATGCTCTGCACCCACTCTGACCGCAGCTGGAGGTCCCACTGGCATCACGTCACAGGCTCCCCCTGATGTCATTACACCTATCTGGGACCCACAGCTGCAGAGCAAGGGCGAGACAGGGTGCCAGTAGCCATCCGCTCCTCAATGGTGTTTAACCATGCATCCGAGGAAATACCAATGGCCCTCATCACCCACAGGCCCATTCATTTTGCCACTGCATAAATTACACTATAACAATGACACACATAGATACTATATAAAAGATAAATCGATGCAGGGTCGGACTGGGGTGTCTGGGGTCCACAGGAGTTAAATCTAGAGGCCACACCACAACTATATGCAAATACCTGCAGGACCCCCACACAGCCTCCTATACAGGAGCATAACTTCCGTGGTCGCAGAGGTTGCCATTGTGACCGGGCCCGGCAGCTTAGGGGCCCGCTCTGCAGACCACGCGGCCGCTATATATACCGATGCCGCCGCTGACACCGGGCCCTCCTGCCCGTTGTCATCAGCGGCGGCTTCAGGCCCTGCGATTCTTCACTGTGAACGGGGCGGACAATGGAAGTCAGTGACAGCGCTGACATCAGGAGTGCAGGAGATCGTCATATCGGGTAATGATCTCATCCAACCTCCTGACAGCAGCACTCGTCATCCCCTGCTGTGACCTGGGCTGACCTATTGATGTTAGCTCAGGTCACAGCACTGCTCTCCCAGCCAATGGGGAACATTCTGTTCTTCATTGACTGGGACAGTGACTATGGTATTGATCGTCGTGGGACCCCCTTATTGGATTACGCCGGACCCGGATTTAATTGTTCTTTTCCATAAATTGGTGAAAGAGGGAACGTTTTGGGGAGTGTTTTTTCAAATAAACCTTTTTTGTTGTCTATTTTTTTAATTACTGACTGGGTTTGTGATATTGGGTATCTGATAGACGCCATGATATCACTAACCCCAGGGCTTGATGCCAGGTGACATAACACATCTGGCATCGACCCCATATATTACCCCGTTTGCCACTGCACCAGGGCAACGGGATGAGTTGGGGCAAAGCGCCAGGATTGGCACATCTAATGGATGCGCGACTTCTGGGGCGGCTCTGGCCTGCTATTTTTAGGCTGAGGAGTGTCCAATAATGGTGGACCTCCCTAGTCTGAGAATACCAGACCACAGCTGTCCGCTTTACATTGGCTGGTGATCCAATTTGGGGGGCACCCAACGTTTTTTGTTTAAAATTATTTATTTAATTTAAAATAACAGTGTGGGGTGCCCTCTGTTTTGGATTAGCAGCCAAGGTGAAGCTGTCAGCTGGGGTTTGCAGGCTGCAGCCGTCTGCTTTACCCTAGCTGGCTACAAAAGATAGGGGGAACCTCACGTCGTTTTTTTTTTAATTATTTATTTTTTGGCTAAATACATTGCTAAGCACCCTTTAGTGCCACATGAAAGTCACTAAAGGGTGCCAGCTTAGAATATGCAGGGAGGTGGGACATTATATATGTCTTTCTCATCTATCTATCTATCTATCTATCTATCTATCTATCTATCTATCTATCTATCTATCTATCTATCTATCTATCTATCTATCCCTCTATTCATTCATTCACCCATCAATCCCTCTATCTCTCTGTCTCTATATCTATCTATCCATCTCTATATTTATCCATCTATTTATCTTTCTGCTGCTTCCGTTTTTTTGCGGTCCAAAAAAAAACCAGAAGCCACACGGATGCATCCATGAAAAAAACAGACTGTTTTTTTGCGGACCGCAAAGACGGAACAGTAATGTGAATGTAGCCTTATACACAGGGAGGCCTGGTGGGGGCTGCATTGTACACAGGGGGCCTGGGGGTTCTGTATTATACACAGGGAGGCTTGGTGGGGGCTGCATTATACACAAGGAGGCCTGGTGGGGGCTGCATTATACACAGGGAGGCCTGGTGGGCTGCATTATACACAGGGAGGCGTCTTGGAGACTGCATTACACACAGGGAGGTCTGGTAGGGGCTACATTATACACAGGGAGGCCTGGTGGGTGCTGCATTATCCAAATGAAGGACACCTTATACATGGACTATAGGGAGTCATTTACATGGAGGAGTATGGGGCTGCATAATATAATATGAAGGTTTTATGGGGCTGCATTATAACACATATAGGACTATGGGGGCTACATTATAATATATGGAGGACTATGGAGGCTACCTTATACATGGACTATGGGGGTGCATTATAAAACATGGACCACTATGTGGTGCAGTATAATTTATTGAGTACTATGGGGTGAAGTATAATACATGGAAAACTATGGAAAATGCATTATAATACATGGAGGACTATGGAGGTGCATTCTATTATATCAAGGTTATGTGGGACCCTTTATACTATAAGGAAGGGTGTGTGGGGGGCCATTACAGTATTTGGAGAACTATATACAAGGGGGGACAAAGATACAAGCATGAGATGGGAACATTTTGTGCTGAGGGAAAAGGGCTCTTTCCCTCAGCACCCAGCTTTCCAATGCTCTGCTATAATCTTCTCTCAGCACCCAGCTTTCCCATGCTCTGATATGGGAAAGCTGTGTGCTCAGGAAAAGATGTATAGCAGAGCATGGGAAAGCTGGGTGCCGATGACAAGTTGGATATCAGAACATAGGAAAGCTGCATGCTGATTGAGGGTTTTTAGATCATGGGAAACATGGGTGCTGAGGGTAAGAGCCAAGTGTCAGCGTCATTATCACGTACCCCGAGTGCTAGTGTCATCCCATACCCCAAGTGTCGGTGTGCGTGGAAGGGGGGGGGCCCGTGTCTGAACTTTGCTCCGGGGCCCATCAAACTCTAGTTACGCCACTGCTCATATGCACAGCAGAAGTCCCACACAGCCTCCTAAGCACAGTAGGAGCCCCCACACAGCCTCCTATGCAGAGCAGGAGGCCCCACACAACCTCCTATACACAGCAGGAATCCCCACAAAGCCTTCTATACACAGCAGAAGCCCCCACACAGCCACTTATGCACAGGAGGAGCCCTCACACAGCCTCCCATGCACAGTAGGCAACCCCACACAGACTTCAATGTAATGCATGAGCCCCCACACAGCCTTCTATACACAGCAGGAACTCCCAAAAAGCCTTCTATATGCAGCAGGAGCCCCCAGACAGCCATCTATACACAGCAGGAGCCTCCACACAGGCTCCTATACATAGCAGTGGCCTCCACATAGCCTCCTATATAGAGCAGGGGCCCCCACATAGCCTCCTATATACAGCAGGGGCCCCCACATAGCCTCTTATGTACAACAGGAGCCCTCACAGATCCCATATAGACATAAAAAAAGACAGTGGCCTTCGCAGTGTCTTCTATATACAGCAGGCCCCCCCACATTGCCTGATACATACAGCAGGAACCCCCACATAGCCTCTTATATATAACAGGAGCCCCCACAGATCCCATATAGACATTAAAAAAAAATTATACTCACCTAATCCTGATTCCCAGCAACACAGCTTCCATCTCCTCTTCTATGGCGGCCTCCAGAGGCAGCGCGAGGCAATTATGTCATTGCACTTCCCCCCTGGGCATACGGTCTCCTAAGCCACAGGAGCAATCTGTAGCAATCTGAGGCTTAGGAAATGGGCAGTGATAGAGCATGAAGCTCTTGCTCCGTGCTATGTCACAGGATTGAACTGCATCAGGGCAACGCGACGCTGACACAGTTCAATGCGGTGGTTGCAGAATATTCCGGGCTTTGGGAAAGAAGTTCTGGGCTGGAGCCCCGCATAGAGCGATAGATAGATAGATAGATAGATAGCTAAATAGATAGAGGGATAGATAGCTAGATAGATAATAGATAGACAGATAGATGGATAATAGACAGACAGACGGATAGACAGAGAAATAGATGGATAGATAGATATATAATACAGAGATATATGGATAGACAGATAAATAATGGAGAGATAGAAATATAATAGCGAGATAGACAGATAGAAAGACACATATATACCGTAATAGAGACATAGATGGATATGCAGATATATAATTGAGAAATAGATAAATAAGACAGATAGATTAGATAGATAATAGGTAGATATATAATAGAGATTAGATAGATAGATATAGACAGATAAATAATAGAGATAGCTAGACAGACAGATAGATAATAGGTTGATAGATAATAGACAGATAGATAGACAGCCAGCCAGCCAGAATGGATGTATAGACTGACAGGAAGGCAGATATTGCACAGTATACAGGACACACACATGTTATGCATAACACATACAGACAGCACATAATACATTACAGATATGACATACAGCACGTAATACTCACATACAGTTACTTCCTGGGCTCCAGGATTTCAGTAGGGCTTTAACAGCATCTCTGGTAGTGCAGGCGCCCCTCCCCCATCTCTCTGGTAAAGACGGGAGAAGAGAGGACACCAAGCCCATAGGAGGGGAGGGTGCCCCCTGCTGTAGACAGTGCAGAGTGGGAGGGGACCAGACACAGGACACAGAGGAGGGGAGGGCACCCCCTGCTGGAGGCTGTGCAGACCGGGAGCAGACAGTACGCAAAGCCGAGAGGAGGGTGCCCTCTGCTGGAGCCTGTGCACCGAAGGAGCAGCAAAGTGAAAGTGAATTGCTGCTCCCTGGGCACCCCCTCTGCTGTCTGCTGGCCGGAGCCCTGTGCAACCGCACCACTCGCACATAGGTAAAGCCGGCCATGGTAACCAGGTTGTTCTATTTCTACTTGGCATCAACCTAGGAGTTTCGGTCCTGGTTGGAAGTCCTTTACCCAGCCTAGGCACTTTGCCACCGGTTAGGGGATCAGAAACTGGATTATATTGTGCAGGAGTACAGCTGAGGATTCTAGAATTCGGCTGGAAGAAACCCAGGTTGGGAAGATTCGGTTACCTGACTATGGACCTTGCTGTGCTCGTGAAGCTTGCTACATTTGTGACTATCCTATTCTATATGGGTGCCTGCCAAAAGCAAGGAGCTGCTGGTTTGGGACATGTGGCCCTGGAAGGTCAGAAGGCCCGAATATTCTACTCCCTGCTGAGCCAGCAGAAGGGTGAGACTCTATTGCATGTTACATCATGTGATTTGCATGGTTTTGTGTTATATGCCTTTGACTGTTGGGGATCCAATAAAGTCTAATTATGGTTCCTGCACCCTGTATTTGCTGAGTAGTGTTATGCCCATGTCTAAGGAGTTCGGGCGTTCAGTTGGGATGAGCCCTGGTCCATGTGGTCTTTCTAAAGGTGGTCAGGCCAGCGGACGAGAGCACCCGCTGACTCCTGTGTCTCTACAAGCTCTACTTTTGTCTGTGCATCGTGACTGATCTTTTCCAAGTAAATGAGACTGTATTGCAATACTTACCTTTGCCACTAGCTACGTATGAGGCTGTTTCAGAAAAAAAACCACAGAAATCTCTTTTCCGGTTTTGGGTGGAATTCACAAGACTGATGCTGAGCCTTGTAACGTTATGTATGCTAAAACCCACTATTATTATCAGCTACAAGGATATAAAAAGTCTACACACCATTGTTAAAATGCCAGATTTTTGTCATGTAAAAAAATCATACTAAGAAGAATATTTTTAGAACTTTTTCTACATTTAATGTCCCTTTTAATCTATTGTGAGGCAGTGACAGGTGTCATATATGAAAGTCACTATATTTCCCCCAGAATGTGCTTGGAGACCGTGTGAGACCTGCTGGATTGTGGTGTAGTCACAGTCACCGCTGTGAGTGCAACACAGGAAAAAGAGATATTTGACCAAGTATTTTGTTTAATTAAACCTGCTGGGGGTTTTATTTTTAGAGAGTTCTGTAGGTTTGGGACTGGGACGGATCGCTCCTTCCAGTCCGGGTTTTGCAACAGGCTCAAGTCCGGGGAAATACATTTAATCCTGCTGAGCACAGCAAGGTGTGTATCAGATGGGATCCAGGCTGCTGGAGCATATTCTATGGGACATGGGGAGTGTCTGTGTCCATGCTGCGCAATGTGCGGCTGAGGAATATGCTGCGGATGTCCCGCAGCCGCACATAACTGCATGTCAATTATTCCTGCGGAATTACCTGAGGAAATCCCGGCTCTCCACTATAGAGATAGAGGCCGGGACGTCCACAGGTAAATCGCATGAAAGTCCGCAGGTTTACCGCAGCTATTCCACTGTACTACCGCAGCTAAAAATAGCTGCAGATGCCGGTGGGCAGCTGCGGTAAACCTGCTGCCGTACCTGCGGATACATCCGCAGGTACGAGCTCCCGTGGGCACATAATCTAAGAAGCCGTTGCCTCACACTATACAAATTCATGAAGAAACAAACTGAAGTAATGTTGAGGCGCAAAATAAGAATAACTAAACTAAAATAATGTGGTTGCAAAAGTCTGAACACCCCTATATAATTGCAAAGGTAGTTGTGTTAAGAATTAGTAAATTACATTTAGGGTTCGCTCACACGAGTGTATACATTGGACGAGGGCTAGCTGATGTTTTATCAATGTTATTCAATGGGGCAGAGATTAGATCACAGAATGGAGCATATGGAGAAGTGTAAAGGCCGCTTTACATGCTCCGATATCGTTACTGTTATCGCTTGCGTACCCGACCCCATCGTTTGTGCATCACAGGCAAATCGCTGCCCGTGGCGCACAAAATCGCGCGGGCCCGTCACACTACTTACCTGCTTAGCGACGTCGCTGTGACCGGCGAACCTCCTCCTTTCTAAGGGGGTGGTTCGTTCGGCATCACAGTGACGTCACTAAGCAGCTGCCCAATAGAAGCGGAGGGGCGGAGATGAGCGGGACGTAACATCCCGCCCACCTTCTTCCTTCCTCATTACCGGCAGCCGCAGGTAAGGTGAGGTTCCTCGTTCCTGCGGTGTCACACATAGCGATGAGTGCTGCCGCAGGAATGACGAACATCATCGTACCTGCAGCAGCAACGATAATTGGGAATAGGGGGGCATGTCACCGATTAGAGATTTTGAACGTTTTTGCGACGATTCAAAATCACTCATAGGTGTCGCACGCAACGACATCGCTAAAGCGGCCGGATGTGCGTCACAAATTCCGTGACCCCAACGAGATCACTTGAGCATTGTTGTAGCGTGTAAAGCGGCCTTTATTCTCCATCTTCTCCTCACCTGTGGTATGGTTCTCTCATCTGAGAGAATTGCATCACACTAAGTTGACATTTAGATCAAACTCTGACCAGAGTTTGATCAAAGTGTTATTAGCATAATCAATCCAATTCTCTCACACAAGAGATTCTACACTCTTGGGATCCTAGCCATAAACTCATGTTAGTAGTCAGTACACAGATGCCATCAGTTACAGTGATTCTGATTAACACAATATAAAGTTTAGCTGTTCTAGTTAATTTTAGTTAATTTTTTAATTTTGACTTTTTTTAAGCTGTATGTTACAGCAAAATCTATGGTCCGCAAACAACTTACAACACAGCAAAGGGTTCTCATTGTTGAAAGTTATCTGTTCTCCATCTGCTTTGATATGCCCAGGCTTGTCATTCAAGTCAGAGCAAACTGGAAAGTTAGGCTGCAAGTTAGGCCTGCGACACACATCCATGCCTCCGGAACGTGTGTGCCTTTTTTTTCACGTACCGGAGACACGGGCCCATGTGGTCCTGTATGTTACAGGGGGCTGTCTGATAATAAAACCTAAAGGAGTATCAGACAGTCAGGGTCCACCGTGCAAAGACTCTGCTGCAGACTATGGCAGAGTGCAATACCTCTGTTAAACTCACAGAGGAATATAAATAGTAAATAAGGCAATTCCTCCCTTACTTGGAGGGTGTGTGGAATGGTCTCTGTTAATAATCACAGAAACAAAGGCAGTGAGTGTGAAATGGCACCTACCTAGGTCCGTTCCTCTAGTGGTGCCAGGAGACGGACAGCAGCGCAAGCCGCACAAAGCTCCTACCTGCGTTCGCTCCACTAGTGTGCGAGGACACGAGACACTAGATATGGCACCTGCCTAGGTCCGCTCTTCTAGTGGTGCAAAAGAGACGAACAGCAGTGTAAGCCGCACAAAGCTCCTACCTGCGTTCGCTCCACTAGTGTGCGAGGACACGAACCACTAGATATGGCACCTGCCTAGGTCCGCTCTTCTAGTGGTGCAAAAGAGACGGACAGCAGCATAAGCCGCACAAAGCTCCTACCTCTGTTCGCTCCCCTAGTGTGCGAGGATACGAACAACTGCCAGACGCAGTATAAGGAACGTTACCCTAGCGGCAACGTCCACCTACGAGTAGAATCACAAGGCCCAGCCGGACCATGTGCCTCAGGCACCTGCCTATGTCCGCTCCCCTAAGAGGTAAGGATACGGACTGCAGCCGAAGCTGTAAGGTATAAGAACGCTACCCTGCCAGTAGCGCTCACCTAGCATAGACAGAGAGATGCCTAGAGGAACGTGCACAGAGCATCTACTCTCATGCATGAACCAAGAGGACTGAGCGCCATGCGGCGTGCGTCAGGGTCTTATATAGACTCTGTGCCTCATCCAAGATGGAGGACACCAGAGCCAATCCGCTGCCAGAATGACAGGAATGACGTCACGCTGGCCTATCACCGAGCAAAGCGTCACAAGCACATGACCAGCGACCAATCGGCATAGAAGGTGTCAGAGACATGTGACCACGTGTCACAAGCACATGACCAGCGGCCAATCGGCATAGAAGGTGTCAGAGACATGTGAGCTCGTGTCAGCGATGATGTCACCCGCACATGTGCAATGGCTCCAAGATAGGACTTAGTCTCCAGCGCTTGCACATGTGTAGTAGCAAGAAATCTGGACATAGTCTCCAGTGCCACAGCAACCGTAACAGGTCCTATGTACTGTTATTGTTTTGGACACACGTAAGTATTCAGGAATGGAACGTGTGTCCGTTCCGTACTTACGTGTGTCCGTTTTTTAAAAACGCTGACATGTCCGTGTTGCTCCAGCAGCACAGGTGTCACACGGCCCACACCCGTACCACACAGATGTAGTGTGGATGCGGGCCCATGTGACACGCGCCGGAAAAAGACACGTGTCAGTGTAAAAATAATAAAAACACATACTCACCTCCACCATACCTGCAGTCTCTGCCACGGCTGTCCCCTGCATCCGTCCCCCAGTAAATTTGAACAACGCTTCTCCTTCACTGGGGGCCGGAAGCAGTGTCAGGGGGGCGTGGCTTTGGCATGACACTGTCATTCAGCACCACAGACAGCGCCGGATGATGCAGGTAAGGCGGGGCTTTCCGTTCTCCGTGTGTTATTACGTATAACATACGGATAACATGTACGTGCCACAAAAACGGCACACGGGGATAAAACCACCCCTTTAACACGTACGTGACAAAAACGTTACGTTTTGTCACGTAAGTGTGGCAGAGGCCTTACATAGGGTTTGTCAGATAATTAAGAAAATTAGCACCAGGTGGTAGATTAACACCAATAACTTGCAGGTATCTGAAAGTGTTCTCTAATTTTGATCGGTGTACTTTTACATTTACAGTGGGTACGGAAAGTATTCAGACCCCTTTACATTTTTCACTCTTTCTTTTATTGCAGCCATTTGGTAAATTGAAAAAAGTTCATTTTCTTTCTCATTAATGTACATTCTGAACTCCATCTTTACAGAAAAAAACCCCAAAATGTAGACATTTTTGCAAATTTATTAAAGAAGAAAAACTGAAATATCACATGGTCATAAGTATTCAGACCCTTTGCTCAGTATTGAGTAGAAGCACCCTTTTGAGCTAGTACAGCCATGAGTCTTCTTGGGAATAATGCAACATGTTTTTCCACACCTGGATTTGGGGATCCACTGCCATTCTTCCTTGCAGATTCTCTCCAGTTCCGTCAGGTTGGATAGTGAACGTTGGTGGACAGCCATTTTCAAGTCTCTCCAGAGATGCTCAATTGGGTTTAGATCAGGGCTCTGGCTGGGCCAGTCAAGAATGGTCACAGAGATATTCTGAAGCCACTCCTTTGTTATTTTAGCTGTGTGCTTAGGGTCATTGTATTGTTGGAAGGTGAACCTTCAGCCAAGACTGAGGTTCAGAATATCTCTGCACTTGGCCACATTCATCTTTCCATCAATTGCAACCAGTCGTCCTGTCCCTGCAGCTGAAAAACACCCCCATAGCATGATGCTGCCACCACCATGTTTCACTGTTGGGATTGTACTTGGCAGGTGATGAGCAGTGCCTGGTTTTCTCCACATATACCGATTAGAATTATCACCAAAAAGTTCTATCTTCAACTCATCAGACCAGAGAATTTTAGTTCTCATAGTCTGGGAGTCCTTCATGTGTTTTTTTGCAAACTCTATGCGGGCTTTCATGTCTTGTGCTGAGGAGAGGCTTCCATCGGACCACTCTGCCATAAAGGCCCAACTGGTGGAGGGCTGCAGTTCTAGTTGATTTTGTGGAATTTTCTCCCATCTCCCTACTGCATCTCTGGAGCTCAGCCACAGTGATCTCGGGGTTCTTCTTTACCTCTCTCACCAAGGATCTTCTCCCACGATTGCTCAGTTTGGCTGGACGGCCAGGTCTAGGAAGAGTTCTGGTGGTCCCAAACTTCTTCCATTCAAGGATTATGGAGGCCACTGCTCTTAGGAGCCTTGAGTACTGCAGAAATTCTTTTGTAACCTTGGCCAGATCTGTGCCTTGCCACAATTCTGTCTCTGAGCTCCTTGGTCAGTTCCTTTTACCTCATGATTCTCATATGGTGTGACATGCACTGTGAGGTGTGAGATCTTATATAGACAGGTGTGCGCCTTTCCAAATCAAGTCCTATCAGTTTAATTAAACACAGCTGGACTCCAATGAAAGAGTAGAATCATCTCAAGGAGGATCCCGATGAAATGGACATCATGTGACTTAAATATGAGTGTCTGAGCAAAGGGTCTGAATACTTATGACTATGTGAAATTTCAGGTTTTCTTGTTTAATAAATTTGCAAAAAATTCTACATTTCTGTTTTTTTTCTGTCAAGATGGGGTGCAGAGTGTACATTAATGGGGAAAAAATGAACTTTTTTTAATTTACCAAATGGCTGCAATGAAGCATAGAGTGGAAAATGTAAAGGGGTCTGAATACTTTCCGTACCCACTGTATCTCATTTACATTTTTATTATGTGCTTTTGAAAAAAATCAATTTATGAAATAAGCTTAAAATCCTGCTAGTTTACTCATATTATGATATAATCACATAGGACTACACAATGACTGCAACATTTAGTAAATTGTGTGTTGTTCTCTAATTTTCATCTCCAGTCTACAAGAAATTATAGATTTTTCTGGAATAAGACATCTGATCATAGATATGGTGTCATTTTATTCAGCTCCTTATGACATACATGCCCATATAGACGGCTTTAGGAGGGTTGCTTCTGCTGACAGATTCCCTTTAAAGACTCATGATAGTTTGGGATCCTTTAGGAAGTTATGCATCGTGGTCTAAAGGTTACAAGTTATTCCACTATAGGTATCACTTACAAATTATTTTTGTTTGCTATTTTCCTGCCATAGCATCCATTCATTCAAGGAAGTCCTAGAGGCAGGCATTTGCAGGTCAGCCGCGGGTATCATCATATTGGTCATACGTGCAGTCGGTAATGACCTCTTTGCATGGTGGAACTATTAACTCTTACTGTATCCTGTCAGACGTGGAGAGGTTGTCTAGTATTTCACAGAACGTATACTCATAACCATTATGTTGCATAATGCTTTTTTAAGGGTATAATAAATATATTAGGTATTCTTACCTCTTCATTCTATCATTCTACAAATATTTCTATCCCAATGTATCACTCAGAACCCCAGACCACCAAGAAAACAATTAATGCCAGAAGCGATTATCACTATGTGAAACATTGCAATCTGCCGGTAGCTTTTCCCCACACATATGCCATCTAGTAAAAACACATTTTTCCCATGCTTCACTAATCTCCAACTTAACTAAATCAGAAATAATGACTGTTCCTCCATTTAATGCAAGGTGCAATAAATAAACATGGCAGTGAGTAATTCACTTATTAAGGTAGTAGATTACAAACTAATAAATGTTGACCCTGGGGGCCGGGCTATTGCTACAATTGAACACTGACTAGTTTTTATGGAGAGTCATTAGATTTAACATTCTGTTTGGCGGAAGAGTTAATGCAGTAATTGGTGGAAAATAAATAGTGTATAACAGACGAGGAGACGAAGCAGAGATGTGTACATACTTCTATCAATTACTTCTCAGTGTAAATGACACCATGATAATTGGACCAAGGATTACTTTAAAGCGCAGCAATCACCAGGATTTTCCTATATAACCTAAAGCCAGTACTATACTGGCACTATCAGGGTGTTTCTATACATACCTTTAGTTGTCAGCTCGGATGTATAGGTTTTGAAACACAAGCAAGTAAAGTTTGTACAATGAGCAGCTTTTTGAATGATTGACTGACAGCAGCTGTCAACCAGCTGACAGCTGGGGTGGGGTTTGATAGTGATCCTGCCCCCCCATCTGTCCATCCGCCCCATGTGTTATTTATGCTAATTCTATTATAGAATCGTTTTACTAAGTGTTAGAAGAACCTGTGCTGATGTCATACCCATGTGACTAGAAGGGGCAGGGCCTCAGCCAACATAGCTGATTCCAGGAAGCAACACTACTTTTCTGTTGGCCATTCAAAAAGCTGCTCATTTTACAACCTTTACTTGCTTGTGTTTCAAAACCTATGCATCTGAGCTGACAACTAAAGGTATGTATAGAATCAGCCTGATAGTGCCAGTATAGCACTGGCCTTAGGTTATATACGAAAGTCCTGGTGACTGGTGCGCTTTAAGGATTCACTTGTTATTTGTTCCACATGTTTTGAAATCTATCTTTATTTATTTATTTTTTGCTAGTGTCACTAGTATTATAACACAAGATTGCAAGAATAGCATTAGTCAGGGTGCATGTTAAAAATGTACTTTTTGACTGAGGCTTCATTAAGATGTTATTTTCTTTCAAATATAAGAAAAACGGACTGAGTTTCTTCAGTGATTTTCATCAGAGTTTGGTCAAGTTTAGAGATTAGCGAAACCGAACTTTAAAGTTCGGTGTTCCTACTGAACACAGACTTTACAAAAAAATCAGTGTTCGAGTTCGGAGCTTTGCGTATGCTGACCACTGGAGCAACATCGCTGTGCTCGGGTATGTTCAGTGATTAGCCCAGCGCTATCAGATCAGAGTTATCAATGTCGGGTGCATTAAAAAAACAACAAAAAAAAAACCCCAGCCCTCCCTCCCCCGGAAGTGTTCTGTTTATGGGTGGCTGCATGTCATTTCACTAATGAGAGAAAAAAATGTCTCCACCCCCCTCTTGTTAGTCAGTGAAAAACAGACAGCATACAGATGGCATCCGAGTGCTGTACGATTTTTCACTGCCTCAAAGACTTGCATTTTGATTCACCACTTGGATCCATATTGGACATGTCCCCACAATTTTTCTTTGGTCACTTGATCTAACATGTGAACAACTCCATTGACTGTCATACCTATGAGTGCTATCTGTAAAAAAAGAAAAAAGGATAGCACTCGTACGTGAAAAACTCATGCCTGAATGAGCCCTAAGGCTAAGTTCCCACCATTAAGCATTTGATACATTTTTTTCTGCTGTATATTTTCATGCCCAAAAATTGAAGCATATTACAGTTCCAGCACAGTGTATGGGATTTATGTAAATCGATCCATCCGAAAACTGAAGGAACTGATGGAAAAAACTGATGCAACTGATCCGTTTTTTCACCCGATCCGTTGCATTAGTTCTAACACTGGATTGTGCCTGACGGCAAAAGACGAATGTGTGAAAGCACCCTTAGTGGAGGCCAGTCAGGTAGTGGAGAGCATAGCTTGTGTATAACGTTGTATTGTTAGTTGCATTTTGATTGTTCATTGTACTAGTTGTGTAACCTGACTTTGCTGCCTCAGCTAAAATATACAAGACTGTAATTAGAGTCTCTGTTCTTACACTTGTTTCCCTATTCTCCTTATCTTCAGCCGCGTGCAGAGTATAGTGCCTTTCGAAAGCATTCGGCTCCCTGAACTTTTCAACCTTTTCCCACATTTCAGGCTTCAAAGACAAAGATAAAAAATTATAATTTTTTGGTGAAGAATCAACAAGTGGGACACAATTGTGAAGTAGAACGAAATTTCTTGCTTATGTTAAAGGGAACCTGTCATCAGAAATTTAGCTATAAACCTTAAAGTTTCCCCCTCTGCAGCTCCTGGGCTGCATTCTAGCAAGCTTCCTATAGTTTTTGTGGCCCCTTTTATTCCAAAATAAATACTTTACAAACTTGTACCTTTTTCGTATGCAAATTTCTTAAATCTTCCATGGGGGCGGGCTGCCTGATGTACGTTGCTGTCCTCCTGCCGATTTATGCCGCCCCCGAACGCTAAATTTCAAACCTCAGGACGCCGCCCCTGGGCGCCCGTGGTCCCGCGCATGCGCTGTGCTACTGTAGCGGTGCCGTGTACTGTGTGCACGTGTGACCGCTAGTGACGCTTTGTGCGGGCACGAGGTTATGGGCGGCGCTGTGAGTGTCATCAGCAAGTGCCGCCCATAACCTCGTGACCGCACTTTCGCCTATTCCTCCAGCGTTCTGCGCAAACGCTTGCTGGCCAGATGACCGGACGTCACCTCCTTCCCATCCTGCTCAGCAGCAGGAAATAGATGGGAGGAGCGGACGGAGCAGTCGGTGCCCGCGCAAAAGCGTCACCAGCGGTCACACGTGCACGCAGTGCACGGCACCGCTACAGTAGCACAGCGCATGCGCGGGACCACGGGCGCCCAGGGGCGGCGTCCTGAGGTTTGAAATTCAGCGTTCGGGGGCGGCGTAAATCGGCAGGAGGACAGCAACGTACATCAGGCAGCCCGCCCCCATGGAAGATTTAAGAAATTTGCATGCGAAAAGGTACAAGTTTGTAAAGTATTTATTTTGGAATAAAAGGGGCCACAAAAACTATAGGAAGCTTCCTAGAATGCAGCCCAGGAGCTGCAGAGGGGGGAACTTTTAGGTTTATAGCTAAATTTCTGATGACAGGTTCACTTTAAACTTTTGTAAAAAAATAAAAAACTGAAAATTGAGTCATGCAATATTATTCGCCCCCTTTACTTTCAGTGGTCTGCTACTTAAAAGGACTTTTTCATTTTTTTTAATAGCCATATGTTTGCGCTAATGAAAGGTAATAAAATCAGAGTTAGGCTGAAGTCACACTTGCGTGAGGATCGCATCGCACCAGCCATCCGCTCTCCTGACAGGAGTATTCAGCTGCATAGAAATACATGAAGGCTGGTCTGGGTAATGCGATACAATTAGGGATGTGCGATCCCGATCTGTAAAGATCGGGGATCGTACCGATCACATAGTGATTGTGTACAGGCTGCTGACTTGAGATCCCGGTTCTTGGAGAAGGGGTATCCGGATCGGGTCCTCAAACAAGCTTACAAGTTTTCCCTTGATCAAGACCGGACAAGACTCCTATCCCCTCAATCCAGACAAAATGATGAGGGGGGTGTTGTGAGACTCATCACCACGTACACTAAAGGTGTCCCAACCATCAGAAGAATACTTGAGCGACACTGGGGTATCCTCGGAATGGATATAGACATTGCTGACTGTATTACACCTCAACCGGCAATTATTTTCTGTAAGAATCGCTCGTTGGGTGATCGGTTAACTCACAGCCACTTTGTATCCCCTAGTGTGGAAACCACCTGGATCCCAGGTAAACCATCTCGTTGTTTTAAATGCGGGTCATGTGTTGCCTACATAAACATCAAGATAGGTAAGGTATACGCCAGTACCTCTACGGGTGAGTCCCTGACCATTAGGGAATTCATCAATTGCAAAACGAAGGGGGTGGTGTACCTTGCCACTTGTCATTGTGGGTTGCAATACGTCGGCAAAACTGTGCGTGAATTCCGTAGACGTATTGGCGAACACATGGGGGACATCAGAAATGATCGTGATACCCCTATCGCCAGGCACATGAATACACGCCATAGTTCCAACAAGGAAGCCATCGAATTTATGGGTATCCTCAAACGTCCTCCAGAGGTGGCAATTTGGATCGTGTTCTACTACAAAAAGAGGCCAGGATGATCTTTCGTCTTAAAACTTGCCATCCTGATGGCCTCAATGATTAAATCAACTATGGTTGCTTTATCTGATAGGCCCCCCTGTAGCCGCTGGCTGTTCTGTTCTTTTGGAAGGTTTAGCCTTGCCTTTTAACCAAAATAATTCTTTTCTAGCCCACGTTTTTGGCCCTTCTTTATTGCAAGATGACAGGGGTCTCTAGGGAGCCTACATTTCTGCTGGGTTTCTCTATATTATGACTAGGTCCAGCTGTGGATAAATTAAGGATAGACAATTCTCCTTACTTTTCCTCCCTCTTCCTATGGTGCCTTACCATTTTGTGTATATTTGTGTTTCACCTGTATGTTTTCATTCACAAATGGTGTGGCAGTCTCTCTCTCCCCCCTTCCCCCTGTCTGTTGTATGGCAGGCATATCTTCTGTGCGTTCCTTTGTATTTTGTATGATGTCCATGGGCACCATTGTGCCTTTTGGTCGCTGGTTACCATTGGCGACCATTGTATCCTGTGCTTTACATTTTTGTATATGACCGCCCATTATGAGTAGTGTTGGGGTTAACCATGTCTGTTGCTAGGTTATATGCACTGCTAGCGGCTTTTTTTCTTTTTGGCCGTTATGTTCCTGGATTGGTGATGGATCCATTGTGATCTATCTACATATCACTAAGGACGCCTCTATTGGTTACCAGGATACGTATCTGCGCTATTTGGCTGCTTTCAGTACAACCGGAAATGACCTCACTCAACGCTTCATCTCTGATTGGTGAATTCAGCCGTCAGTTGATGGATTTGCGCTGACTTCCGGTTTGGATCTCCCAGAATGATACCTGTTTGTGGGAGGGCTCCTTTGCAATGTTCCGATTGGTTCCTCTGCGTCGCAGTGTGGAACGCGGAAATACGCGATATGCACTGTCATATTCAGCCTTTCTTTTGACTGCGCACAATCTGGGCGCGATGCGCTCCAACCTGGAACGCAGGGGGGCGATACCTGTTGCTTTGGTAGCGACCTCAGACGCCATCATGGTGCTAATTAACGGATTCCATCATGCTCGCAGTAAGTATTGTTTTCTGCACAGATGGGGGGTATTACATTATTTAAGGGTGTTTAAAGGTTTGAGATCTTTCAAAGAATGAGCGCCACCATTTGCCCAGCACACATAGGTTCACCTTTTTGGCCTGTGCTGATCCCTGCCACTGCAGGTCGATCTCTCCCAATTTTTTCCTCTGTCTCCCCTGAGGAACTCTTATTACTGAGAGGGAAACGCGTCGGGAGGAATCTTTTGTTTGTTTTTTGTGGTTGCGGGGCAGACATCTTATTTGGGTGCTGCCCTTGTCAGGGTGGAAGTCTATCCACAGGGCACGACAGGGTTTTTTGTATTATACCCGTCCACCTTATTCTTCCGGCCTGTGACTTCTCACCTTGGGACCGATGTGCAGTCCAGCCCATGGATGAAGTTTGGGTGAGATCAAGCCTATGCGCTGCCATGTGGCACCTTGTCGTTTGCACTATTTATGCACAAGCACTTTATTATTATCATTACTGATTTTATCTAGTTACAGAGTAAAAGTTAAGTTTTAGTCCCTGCTGTTATTCTGTGTACACGATCCCCACCACGAGCTTTCCTGGGAAGCTCGTGTTGCAGATCAGGTCCAGATTGGGTCATGGGCTGTATAAAAAAAGCACACTATTAAAAAACATTGTCATTATAATCACAGGTCCCGCGACACATCCTGCAGACTCCCAACCGCTCCTGCTTCTGAGTCCGATCATTGCTGTGCCGCTGGTAACCAGAAGTGACTTGCAGGACCTTCAATGACGTCATAGCATGTGACCATTTGGTATGAATGTTGATTGGCTTACAGACTGGTCACATGACTATGACGTCATCAAAGGTCCTGATAACTGAACTTTCATTGTCACTGTGCGAGTGTCGCATCACAGCGCACAATCTTCCCACAGGAGCGCACCTCCTCCTCCTCCTCAGGTGCGGGGTGATACGAGACATAAGTGCAATCATCCCCTTACTGTCAGGCTGCTTCTTGCTCTGTACAGAGCGATGTAGCAGAGCTGATTTGGCTCTCTGCTTCTCACTGTCTGTGTATAGACTGTGTCTGTACAGAGTGATGAAGCTGCCAATACTCTACCTGTTGATTACGGCGGACTAAGGATTTTTTATAATAAAGATGAGTCTCTAAATGTTTTTTTTGTTTTATTTCTAATAAAAAAATGTTTTCTCTGTGTTGTGTTTTTTTACTGTTTACTAGAAATTTATAGTGGCCATGTCTAATTTGGCGTGACACCATGAATTTTGAGCTTAGTACCATCTGAGAATACAAAGCTGGTATTAACCCCTTTATTACCCAGCGAGCCACCGCCATCAGGGCCGCTGGTGGAGCCGGGTAAAGCGCCTGAAAATGGCGATAAGAAATAACGCGCCATTTCCAGGGGCGGCTGCTGGCTGCCAAGAATCCCAGCCCCCAGCTGCCTAGATTTACCTGACTGGCGATCAAAATACGGCGGGAGCCCACACATTTTTTCTAATTTTTTAGATGACAGACAGATGGGGGTGCCCGTAGCCGTCCGCTTTATATGCACTGAGAACCAAAAATACCGCGGAGCGCTACGTCATTTTTTTAAATTATTTCTTTATTTTTATGCAACTATATATTGTGTGTATATCTATATAATATATAAATTGCTCTTTTATTCTATGAACTAGTATTTTCAGAAAGTAAATACAAATTCGAAGACATTTCAGTAGTTTATAGAAGAACAATTTACATTTTACTGTAAAATATAAAGAGAAAAATCTGAAAAGCTGACAATTTTGCAGTGGACTTTTAATTTTTGCCAGAGCTGTATATATATAATGTACTTAATATATAGTTGTATAAAAATAAAGAAATAAATAAAAAAAATGACGTAGCCCTCCGCGGTATTTTTGATTCTCAGCGCACATAAAGCAGACAGCTACGGGCTGCCATCCCATCTGCCTGGCTTTACCTTGGCTGGCAATCAAAATACAGAAGCGCTTTTTATTTTTTAGTTATTTAAAAAATTTTTTTAAAAAAAATGTGTGTGCTCCCGCTGCATTTTCTATTGCTACTATTGCTAGCTAAGAGTAATTCAAGCAGCTACTGGCTACTAACCCCCACTGCTTGCTGTTACCTTCACTGGCAATGGAAAATCCAGGCAAACCCTTTTTTTTTAGGTTTTTTTTGCCCAAAAAGTAAAAAAAATAATGATGTGGACTTCGCCATATTTTTGTATGCTAGCCAGGTACAACAGGCAAGTACGGACTGCCCCCAACCCCCAGCTGCCTATGTTTACCCGGCCGGGAAGCAAAAATATAGGGAAGCCCTTTTTTTTAATTATTTCATGACGTTTATGAAATAATTAAAAAAAAAAACGACGTGAGCTTTGCCCAATTTTTGTGTCCAGCCAGGTACAACTAGGCAGCTGGGGATTGAAATCCGCAGCACAGGATGGCCTAAGCTTTCTGGGCCCTCCCCGCTATGAAATGCAGTCTGCAGCCACCCCAGAAAATGGTGCTTTCATAGGATGGGTGGCACGCTGGGTAATAAGGGGTTAATATCAGCTTTTTTTTACCAGCTGCTATTAAGCCAGAGATTCTTAATATTAGGCCAAGATTGACCCGGCCATTAAGAATCTCCAATAAAGGGTTAAACAAAAGACACCACACAGAGAAAAAATACTTTAATAGAAATAAATACACAGACACACTTAGAGACTCCATGTTTATTACTCCCTCTCACCCCTCCATGATCCTGGTCTTCTGTCTTCTTCAACCAATCTAGCTCTGCTATATCAGACAGCACAGGGGAGGAAGAACACTTCTGCTCCCCTGTGCTGTGTAATCACTCAATGAGTAAACAGAGCCTGCGGGTTGGTGACGCCATCGCTGCCACCGTTGCCATAGTAACCTGACGGGCGGGTTACTATAGCAACGATGATCTCCGATCACCTGACTCCCGATGCTGCTATTCACAGGCAGCTAATCCCTGCATGTGGGCTGACTCTGTAAAGAGCACCGACATCACTGAGACATGGTTAGATGATAGTTATGACTGGGCGTCTAACCTGCAAGGATATGAATTGTTTAGGAGGGATCGTAAAAAAAGGAAAGGGGGTGGAGTCTGTCTATATATAAAGTCCAGTTTAAAGCCCAGACTAAGAGAAGATATTCAAGAGGGAAATGAAGAGGTGGAGTCTCTATGGGTGGAGATACAAGGAGGGAAAACTAATAAAATCCTCATAGGGGTTTGTTATAAGCCACCAAATATAACAGAAACTACTGAAAATATATTATTGAAACAAATAGACAAAGCAGCAAATCACAATGAGGTGATTATTATGGGGGACTTCAATTACCCCGATATAGACTGGGAAACTGAAACCTGCGTATCTCAGAAAGGAAACCGGTTTCTGTCAGTAACTAAGGATAATTATCTGTCCCAACTTGTGCCAGGCTCAACTAGAGGGGCAGCCCTTCTGGACTTAATTTTAAGCAACAGGCCAGATAGAATAACAGACGTACGAGTGGATGGGCACCTAGGGAACAGTGACCACAATATAATACAATTCCACTTGTCCTTTAGTAAGGTGCCTTGGAGGGGGGTTACAAAAACGCTGAATTTCAGCAAAGCAAAGTTTGATCAGCTTAGAGAAGACCTTCGCCAAATTGATTGGGACAATGTCCTCAAAAATGGGAGCACAGAAAATAAGTGGGACATTTTTAAATCGGTATTAAACACCCACTGCGGGCTAGCCATACCATACAGAAATAAAAGGGCTAGGAACAGGAGAAAACCAATGTGGCTAAATAAGGATGTAAAAGGGGCAATGAATAATAAGAAAAAGGCATTTAAAAAGCTAAAACAAGAAGGCAGCGAGGAAGCATTAAAAATATATAGAGAAAAAAATAAAATGTGTAAAAAACAAATATATTTAGCAAAAGTAGAAACTGAGAGACTCATTGCTAAGGAAAGCAAAACAAATCCCAAACTATTCTTTAATTATATAAACAGAAAAAAGATTAAAATTGATGGTGTTGGCCCTTTAAAGAATAATGAGGGTAAAATCATAGAAAGCGATGTGGGAAAAGCATATGTTTTAAATACTTTTTTCTCAACTGTGTTCACACAGGAAAAGCATATGCCAGGGGAAATGCAGAGTGATCATGTAAATGCCCCATTAAGTATGACCTGCCTAACCCAGGAAGAAGTGCAGAACCGACTTAGTAACATTAAAATTGACAAATCACCAGGCCCTGATGGCATTCACCCTCGGGTATTAAGGGAGTTAAGTAATGTGATAGACAGGCCTCTATTCCTTTTATTTAAAGACTCTATAGAAACTGGGTCTGTTCCACTGGATTGGCGGCTAGCAAATGTGGTACCAATATTCAAAAAAGGGTGCAAAAGGGAACCTGGAAACTATAGGCCGGTAAGCTTAACATCTGTTGTGGGTAAAATGTTTGAAGGGTTTTTAAGGGATACTATTATGGAATGTCTCAATGTTAATAACTGTTTAACTCCATATCAACATGGATTTATGAAGGATCGCTCCTGTCAAACTAACCTGATCAGCTTCTATGAGGATGTAAGCTCTCACATGGACCGAGGAGAATCATTGGATGTCATTTATCTCGACTTCGGTAAAGCATTTGACACTGTCCCACATAAAAGACTGCTAAGTAAAATGAGAAAGCTTGGGCTCGGGGAAAATGTGTGTAGATGGGTAGGTAGCTGGCTTAGTGGTAGAAAACAAAGAGTGGTTATTAATGGTGCATACTCAGATTGGGCCAGGGTTACTAGTGGGGTGCCACAGGGGTCTGTATTGGGCCCCCTACTATTTAATATATTTATTAATGATCTGGTGGATGGTTTACAGAGTAAAATATCAGTATTTGCAGATGATACAAAACTATGTAAGGTAGTTAACACAAAGGAGGACAGTTTGCAATTACAGATGGATTTGAGTAAATTGGAGAATTGGGCTGAAAAATGGCAAATGAGGTTTAACACAGATAAGTGTAAGGTTATGCACATGGGAAGGAGAAACAGATGCTATGATTACTTACTAAATGGGAAACTGCTGGGGAAATCAGACATGGAAAAAGACTTAGGCATCTTAGTGAATAAGAATCTAAATTGGAGTGCCCAGTGTCAGGCAGCAGCCACCAAAGCAAATAGGGTGATGGGATGCATTAGAAGAGGTCTGGGGGCACGAGATGAAAACATCATTCTCCCTCTGTACAAATCACTAGTCAGACCACACTTGGAGTATTGTGTGCAATTTTGGGCGCCGGTGCTGAAGAAAGACATTACTGAACTTGAAAGGGTTCAGAGGCGGGCTACTAAAATAATAAATGGAATGGGTGCATTACAATACACGGAAAGGTTATCAAAATTAGGTCTATTTACTCTAGAAAAGAGAAGACTTAGGGGAGACCTAATAAATATGTACAAATATATCAGAGGGCCATATAGAGATCTCTCCCATGATCTGTTTGTACCAAGGACTATGACAAGAACAAGGGGGCATTCTTTTCGATTGGAGGAAAGAAAATTCCTACATCAGCATAGAAGAGGGTTCTTCACGGTAAGAGCAGTGAGGCTCTGGAACTCTCTTCCTGAGGAAGTGGTGATGGCCAACTCACTGAATGAATTTAAGAGAGGAATGGATGCATTTCTTGTTAGCAAAAGTATAGAAGGTTATAAATAGCATAATCTTACAGGTATATAGAAGAGCGACCTAGATTATTAGAGGAATGGGGGGGGGCTGCAATACCAAGACAGGTTATTAAACTTGGGGTTAGTTAGTTAGGAAAAACAAAGGCTTAGGGGGATCTAATCACAATGTATAAATATATGAGGGGACAGTACAGAGACCTTTCCAAAGATCTCTTTACACCTAGGCCTGCGACTGGAACAGGGGGCATCCGCTAAGTCTTGAGGAAAGAATGTTTAATCATAATCACAGATGAGGATTCTTTACTGTACGAGCAGTGAGACTATGGAGCTCTCTGCCGTATGATGTTGTAATGAGGGATTCACTAGTAAAATTTAAGCAGAGCCTGAACGCATTTCTTGAAAAATATAATATTACCAGTTATGTATATTAGATTTTATGACAGGGTGTTGATCCAGGGAACTAGTCTGATTGCCGGATGTGGAGTCAGGAAGGAATTTTTTTCCCCATTGGAGCTTATTTGACACATTGGGGTTTTTTTGCCTTCCTCTGGATCAACATGTTAGGCTACAGGTTGAACTAGATAGACTTAGAGTCTCCCTTCAACCTTAAAAACTATGACTATGATGATGATCAGGGACGGGGAGCTGAGCATGTACCCGAGCATCTCGCCAGTACACGGCGCTTGCCGAGTATACAGAGTACTGAGATGCTTCGGCGAGCACCGTGCACTGGAGAGATGCACTGACAGGACCTAGCATGACATCATAGCCATGTGACCCAATCTGTATCCAATGAGATAATACAACATTCACACGTGACTGGCCACATGCTATTACACAACGGAAGGTCTTTTTGTTACCAGGCGGCAGAGCAATGATCGTAGTCGGAAGCAGAAGCGGCGGGAGACAGAGTCTGTAGGACGTGTCGCGGGACCTGTAAGTATAATGACAATGTTTATTATTAACTGTATTTTTTATTTTACAGCCCCCTCCCCATCACATAAATCTAAAGTCAAAGATTGGTGATCGGGACGCAAGATCGTGTTATCTTGATCCCGATCTTAACAAAATGATCGGGCGAGTCTCCCCGATCCCAACCATCGGGGGGATCGCCCATCCCTAGATACAATGCAATCCTTGCATAAGTCTCACGCAAATGTGACTCCAGCCTTACACATACTCCCCTGCTCCAACAATGCCTCCTCACAGCTGACCTTGAGCTTTGTTCACATGCTGCAGTGGTGATGTGATGAATACAACACATATGACCACTATAGCCAATCACTTTGTCTAACAACTTGTGCCACCTACCTCAGCATGACTGATGAGATTCTATGATGATGATGGGAGGAGGCAAGAGCTAGAGGCAAAGCTCGGCCCCCTCTTCCTTCATCTATCTACATAGAATCTCATCAGCACCAACTGCTATCTCCTATCTCAGTAATAAGAAAGTCTTCACTGAATACAGATTTTACCTCAGAAGTAAGACTTTTGATAATGACTAATCAAGTCTGGGAGAGAAAAAAGCAAATTTGTTTGATAAGATATATTACAATGGTGCTTATTTTCACATGTGCTATTTATTTATGAAATAAAAATTAAAATGAGGGTTACGCTTTAAGCACTGAATTTATTGTTTTTCCCTAACACAGTTCAATGGGAATAAAAAATATAGAAAATCCTTTTAAGTGCCATATGTCATACCAAAAAAAACATGTTAAACACACAACAAAGGCCGTTATGTCATAGTGACTTACTTTGTTTATACCGATATTGCTTTTTTTACACAAATGTTTCTATCATATGAATAACAGGAACATATTAGTGAATGACAGCCATAAAGGGCCTGTTGTAAAACCGAAATTAGGACCCCCGCCTCATGCAAGGGCACCCCAAGATTCACTTACACATGGCCCATTTTTCTTTCCCTTAATAGTGAACAGTCCCATGTTATCCCCTGGTTAATTGCTCCACTCTTGGTGGTCTTAACGAGACCCATTCTTTCTTGTGGCCAGAGTAGCTGCAGGGTCTACCTCTATGGCAGGTGCAACCTTGATTAATTCCAGGTAATATTCCACATAGGAGCCTCAGTGTTTATTTTTACACTCAGGCTTGGACTGGCGTACAGGAGAACAGGAGAATTTTCCGGTGGGCCCCTTTGCAGTAGTACAGTCCCTGACAGAAGTTCTGTCGCTTATCCATCTTATGTAAATAAAAGCTTATAACGTGACTTTAAATTCATCCACTGGTTTCATAAATTACTCTTTTGAAGGATGAAACCCTCCCAAATGGGGTTTAGGTTATGAAAATACAGTTGCTGCAAAGCTGAAATATTGATCATTTAATGAACACAGAAAGGTCAGATTTTGGCAAGACAAAAGTTTAGTCGCCCACAGAAAGTAATGTGAAATTCAAACAAATTAACTTCTAATACAAAGATATTGTTACGGGGGGCTGTTTGATAATAAAACCTAAAGGAATGTCAGACAGTCAGGGTCCACCGTGCAAAGACTCTGCTGCAGACTATGGCAGAGGATAAGGGGTATATAAGTGTACCACTGTAAAAAATAATAGCACAAGTGCAGAATGCAATACCTCTGTTAAACTCATAGAGGAATATAATTAGAAAATAAAGCAATTCCTCCCTTACTTGGAGGATGTGTGGAATGGTCTCTGTTAAAGATCACAGAGACAAAAGCAGTGAGTGTGAAATGGCACCTACCTAGGTCTGTTCCTCTAGTGGTGCCAGGAGACGGACAGCAGCATAAGCCGCACAAAGCTCCTTCCTGCGTTCGCTCCACTAGTGTGCGAGGACACGAACCACTAGATATGGCACCTGCCTAGGTCCGCTCTTCTAGTGGTGCAAAAGAGACGGACAGCAGCAAAAGCCGCACAAAGCTCCTACCTCTGTTCGCTCCCCTAGTGTGCGAGGATACGAACAACTGCCAGACGCAGTATAAGGAACGTTACCCTAGCGGCAACGTCCACCTACGAGTAGAATCACAAGGCCCAGCCGGACCATGTGCCTCAGGCACCTGCCTATGTCCGCTCCACTAAGAGGTAAGGATACGGACTGCAGCCGAAGCTGTAAGGTATAAGAATGCTACCCTGTCGGTAGCGCTCACCTACCATAGACAGAGAGGTGCCTAGAGGGACGTGCACAGAGCGTCTACCCTCATGCATGAAGCAAGAGGACTGAGCGCCGGGCGGCGTGCATCAGGGTCTTATATAGACTCTGTGCCTCATCCAAGATGGAGGACACCAGAGCCAATCCGCTGCCAGAATGACAGCAATGACGTCACGCTGGCCTATTACCGAGCAAAGCGTCACAAGCACATGACCAGCGACCAATCGGCATAGAAGGTGTTAGACATGTGACCACGTGTCACAAACACATGACCAGTGGCCAATCAGCTTAGAAGGTGTCAGAGACATGTGACCTCGTGTCAGCGATGATGTCACCTGCACATGTGCAGTGGCTCCAAGATAGGACTTAGTCTCCAGCGCTTGCACATGTGCAGTAGCAAGAAATCCGGACATAGTCTCCAGAGCCACAGCAACCGTAACAGATATGTTGCATAATATTGGTGAATGAAGTTGTGGTGCTATTAGAGCCATATTTAATATTTTGTTTGACTTCCATGAGCTTGAAGGACTGCATCCATGCAATTCAACAATGATTCATACAATTTATTGATGAAGTCATCAAGAATAGCAAAGAATGCAGTCTTACATGCCTCCCAGAGTTCATCTAGATTCTTTGGTTTTGTCTTCCAAGTTTCCTCTTTTATCCTACCCCAAACATGCTCAATGATGTTCATGTCTGGTGACTGTGCTGGCCAGTCCTTGAGCACCTTCATCTTCTTTGCCAGGAGGAACTTTGTTGTAGAGATGGATGTATGACATGGAGCACCATCCTGCTGCAGAATCTGACCCCTTTTATGATTGGGAATGTAAGAGGTAGCTAAAACTTCTTGATATTTTAGGCTATTGATATTGCCTTCCACCTTGCAAATGTTTCGCACACCCGATACTGAATGTAACCCAGACCATGATCTTTCCACCACCATACTTAACTGTTTTCTGGATCCATACAGGCTCCAGTAGGTCTCCTGCAGTATTTGCGGCGGCTGCGGTGTAATTCAAATGTAGATTCATCAGAGAAATCCACCTTCAGCCACTTTTCCAGCGTCCATCTGTTTAGCAGGCAGTGGGACTTGGGAAATGCCACATGGTTTTTTAATTGCCTTTTATTTAGTGCTGGCTTCTGAGCACTGATTCGACCATGGAGGCCATTTTGAGACAGAATCCTACAAACTGTTCTAGTTGACACAGGGACTTGAGGTGACCTGGCCTATTGGAGCTCTGCTGCAGTGGAAGAGGGGCTGGCTTTGGATTTTCTAACCAACAAACGTTCCTCCTAAGCAGTTGTCTTGCAGGGTCTGCCGGACCTGGGCTTGTCAAAAACCTCCCCAGTCTCTTCAAATCTTTTTTTTTAATTCTTTGTACTTGACGCTGAGATACATTAAAGGTGCCAGCCACCTCTACAGTGGATCTGGTCTTCAGCCTCTTGATAATCAAGGCTTTGGTCGCAGGGTGGATTTTTAGCATGTTCTCAGAGGTCAAGTTGCAGTTCAACTGAAGGTGTGGGGAGCTGGTTTTCTTTTTATATACACCCACTAATTAACCGATCATTTAGTGAGCACAAGTGAGGATGTAAACTAGGATTGGGTGCATTATATGACAAGGAGACAAAAGTTTTGTCTTGCCAAAATTTGACTTTTCTGTGTTCATTAAATGATCAATATTTCAGCTTTGCAGCAACTTTATTTTCATAACCTAACCCAAATTTGGGAGGGATTCAGCTTTCAAAAGAGTAATTTATGAAACCAATGGATGAATTTAAAGTCAGGTTATAAGCTTGTATTTACATAACATGGATAAGCGACAGAGCTTCTGTCACTCCCTCTCAACATAATCAGTAGTTGGCACTCATTTCACTATGTGCAGACAAAAGAAGCATCTCATCATTAATTTTGCAAACTATGCAGAATATTATTGCATTAAAGCATAGGTAATTTTAGGAATGTAATATTTGCTTGTAGTTTTTCAGTGGGTTCCCTGAGTCAATATTACTGGTGGGCCCTTCGCCCCAGTCTGACACTGGCACCACTTATAGAATGCACAGACTTGACCTCCTTACATAACTAAAATGACGCCCTTATATATAAATATAACTCTGAACTAAACACCAAGGTCAAAAATGTGTTCATATCTGTAAGTGGTCGGCTTTAGATTATAAACACAGATTTATCCAGACAGAAAGCGTCCACTGCTCACATGGATGTGACAAATCTGAAAGATTAGAGCAATCATATAGAGGAGATAAAGTCTGCGCGGCTGCAGGGACCGGAGGAGCAAACTCCAGGATCCTATTAGAAGGAGTGCTAAAGGCTCATGGTAATATCTTTGTTCGCTGAAAGTGGGGCAGAGAGAAAACGTTGTTTTAAGCCTTATCTAATGCAGATCAGAGCGCGGCGGATGATCTCTCTGAATGTGCCGGGATTTACAAACATTTCCTTTGTCACAAGTCAATTCCAAAAGGTTTGTGATGGGAATAATAAGCAGAATATCATAGACATGTGAAAGTCCCAGGTCTCATTCAAGCATTACCAGATTGTGATCAGGTTTATGGCTTTTGAAATATGCTGTCCTTGATTCACATTTACTTCATTTTTACTGAAAAAGGAATTGGGAGCCAGAGGCGAATTTAGGTTTTCCGGCACCTGTAGGAGAAATTTTGTTCCCCCCCCACCCTACATGCGGATTGAGTAGTCGTCATGTGACTGGTCATTCATATGCGATTTGCACACTTACAGTCATGTGCCGACTAGCTGCTCTTCATAATTTTATCAATGTTCAGTGAAAAACTACAGCACCTGCTTCATAAATATAAGCATTAAGAACAGCTTGTTGTCACATGACCGTAAGTATGAAAATCGCATATGAGTGAAGTGGTCATGTGATAACTGATGGAATCAGCAAGCAAAGCTGAATCCTTACAGTGAGTGTTTTACACACTATTAAGATTGGGCAGCCTACAGTGCTTAGTTATATAATAAAAGAGCCTGTCCAGGTTTGTGATGAAAGTTTGCAGTCACTCCAAATGAATTCTCACAACGCACGCACTGCACACTTTTTGGATTCTACCATGCCAGTGGCAAGAGTGGACAGTGATGGGAGCGCAAGAATGCAATTTGCATACTTCCAGCCACATTCTGACTAGACATGTTTGGCCTCACTCAATTCCCCTGTATTGCACGAGACCAGGCATGTCTAGTTGGCACATAACCGCATTTATGTAAGTACCAAAGGTGTGGTTTCATGACCTTTCACTCTTGCCACCGGCACTAGAGAATCTTGACAGTATGCAGTGTGCGCACTGTGAGAATTTAAAAGTTTGCAGTCATATTGTTACAGAAGACTTTCATCAAAAACTTAGGCAACCCCTTTAATGCTCCTAACATAAATAAAAGCATAGAAAGCCTTAACGTTTCAGATGGCATAACACATTATTAACATCGCCATGTATAACATAATACAAGTTATGGTTTACCACATGTATATAGGAGCAGTAACTAATAATAGCACAATAACACATCACTAGTGATGAGTGAACGCGTGGATATTTGGGTTTGCCGAACCAGCACGGCCTAAAAAAAATCTGGTTCGACGGTCGATCGTAACACCAAACTTTACTCAAAACAATGAACATTGACACTCAATTGAAGTCAACAGTGCATTTGAGCTTGAGGAACTGGATTCTGACAGAGAGTGCAGATTAGTGCTGTCTTTATACGATGCACATCTGTGAAGTTGAGGTCGAAGCTGAAGTCACATTGCTTTGGACGCGTCTTGAACTGGTCATCTGTCATGCAGGATGTTGCTCATCTGACTTTATATCGCTATTTCTTCATGAGAGAAGGCATCACATGAAATAAAACATTACTCCTGGACACAACCCACAGCAGGAAGCGTACCTCCACATTCTGCCAGCTGTGTTAGGACATAACACATTCACCATTTGGTTTGCTGAGTTGGTGGAAAAGTTTGCATTTTGTGGCTTCCCCAATCCAAAGATGAATTTCCAATTGAATATGGACTTATATATTGTTGAGTCCTACAGGCCACCAATCATAAATCTGGACTTTACAACTGTTTGCATTTTTATTGTGTGTTTATGTGTTGTTGTTTTTTTTTTCTTTCAAGTTCCAAAAATGACAACAGAAATCGCCTAAGGACATTGTATCAAGATTGGATTATCTTGAAACCTAAAGATTTGAGATGTGAAGTGTTATTTCCCATGACTTGGAATCATACAGTATTATATTATCATTGTACTGTTTTTGTTACACTGCCATGTAAGGTCTGCCTTTTAGAAGTTTGTCTTATCTCTCTCTCTCTCTGTCTGTCTCCCCTGCTCTGTCAGTAACCCCTCCCATCTCCTTGTCAGATAATGTACAGTCATATGAAAAAGTTTGGGCACCCCTATTAATGTTAACCTTTTTTCTTTATAACAATTTGGGTTTTTGCAGCAGCTATTTCAGTTTCATTTATCTAATATCTGATGGACTGAGTATCATAGTATCATAGTTTTTAAGGTTGAAGGGAGACTCTAAGTCCATCTAGTTCAACCCGTAGCCTAACATGTTGATCCAGAGGAAGGCAAAAAAAACCCAAAAAAACAAAAAAAAAACCCAATGTGACAAACAAGTTCCAATGGGGAAAAAATTTTCTTCCTGACTCCACATCCGGCAATCAGACTAGTTCCCTGGATCAACACCCTGTCATAAAATCTAATATACATAACTGGTAATATTAAATTTTTGAAGAAAGGCATCCAGGCTCTGCTTAAATGTTAGTAGTGAATCACTCATTACAACATCATGCGGCAGAGAGTTCCATAGTCTCACTGCTCGTACAGTAAAGAATCCTCGTCTGTGATTATGATTAAACCTTCTTTCCTCAAGACGTAGCGGATGCTCCAGAGTAATATTTCTGGATTGAAATGAGGTTTATTGTACTAACAGAAAATGTGCAATCCGCATTTAAACAAAACTTGACCCGTGCAACAGTATGGGTACCGCAACATAAAAGTGACATTAATATTTTGTAGATCCTCCTTTTGCAAAAATCACAGCCTCTAGTCGCTTCCTGTAGCTTTTAATGAGTTCCTGGATCCTGGATGAAGGTATATTTGACCATTCCTGTTTACAAAACAATTCCAGTTCAGTTAAGTTTGATGGTCGCCGAGCATGGACAGCACGCATCAAATCATCCCACAGATTTTCAATGATATTCAGGTCTGGGGACTGGGATGGCCATTCCAGAACATTGTAATTGTTCCTCTGCATGAATGCCTGAGTAGATTTGGAGCGGTGTTTTGGATCATTGACTTGCTGAAATATCCATCCCCTGCGTAACTTCAACTTCGTCACTGATTCTTGCACATTATTGTCAAGAATCTGCTGATACTGAGTTGAATCCATGCGACCCTCAACTTTAACAAGATTCCTGGTGCCGGCATTGGCCACACAGCCCCAAAGCATGATGAAACCTCCACCAAATTTTACTGTGGGTAGCAAGTGCTTTTCTTGGAATGCCGTGCTTTTTTACCTCCATGCATAATGCCTTTTTGTATGACTAAACAACTCAATCTTTGTTTCATCAGTCCACAGGACCTTCTTCCTGACAGTTTAAATCTCTGAGAACACTTTTTGTATCCTTCCCATGAACAACTATGTTGAATAATCTTTGTTTTCAGATCATTTGAGAGTTCTTTTGAGGAGCCCATGATGCCACTCTTCATAGGAGATTCAAATAGGAGAACAACTTGCAAGTGGCCACCTTAAATACCTTTTCTCATGATTGGATACACCTTCCTATGAAGTTCAAAGCTCAATGAGGTTACAAAACCAATTTAGTGCTTCAGTAAGTCAGTAAAAAGTAGTTAGGAGTATTCAAATCAAGAAATTGATTAGGGTCCCCATACTTTTGCACCGGTCAAATTTTGTTTAAATGCGGATTGCACATTTTCTGTTAGTACAATAAACCTCATTTCAATCCATAAATATTACTCAGTCCATCAGTTATTAGATATATGAAACTGAAATAGCTGTTGCAAAAACCCAAATTGTTATAAAGAAAAAAGGTTAACATTAATAGGGGTGCCCAAACTTTTTCATATGACTGTATGTCAGCCATGTTATGAGGCTCATGTCTTTGCATCTATGGTTCAATACTGTATTTTTTAGATAGATGGATAGAAACACGCACACACACACACACACACACACACACACACACACACACACACACACACACACACACACACACACACACACGTGTTACATACAGGGTTTGGAGTATTATATTGATGTTCCAGAATGTGCTATGATTATATTTGAATAAATGTTGATTTTTTTTTTTTTGTTCAATAATAAATGTGGATGGTTGTTCATGGGAAAAAAAACAAGACATCCCCTGAAAATAAGCCCTAGCCCATTTTTTGGAGCTAAAAAGATCCCTGTTTTATTCTGGGGAAATACGATACAAGAATTCAGCTGGAAAATAAACCTTCTTCTAGAATCTTCATCTGTGCCTCCTGCAGACGTGTTAAGCTATCTGACGAAGTTCCTTGAGTGAGTAGTAGTATATAGAGACATCCATAGAAATGGTGTTTCAAAAGCCCCACACTCGCTGCCAAGTTCTGAAGTCAGAATCTCAAACTATCTCCATCTCCCCTTACAAATAGGTTTAGCAGTTAATGACCTATTATTTGTTGCCTATATGGTATTGGTATTTAGGCAGAGTATGGTGGAATTACAGTTGAAACCAGAAGTTTACATACATTATCTAAACAGACGCATCTGCATGTTTTTCTCACTAGCTGACATTAAATCAAAATAACCCTTTCCCATTTTAGGTCAATTAGCAACCAAAATTATTTATATTTGCCAAATGCCAGAATAATAAAAGAAAGAGAGAAAGAGAGACATAATGTTATAAGGCATTTTTATTACTTTCGGCAAAGTCAAAAGTTTACATACACTGAGTACTATGCATTTAACAATATAAGACAGCCCATATGATGATGTCATGTCTTTGGCAGCATCTGAGTTAATTAAGACATACCTGTGGATATATTTTAATGCACACCTGAAACACAATGCTTCTTTGTGTAGCATCATGGGAAAATCAAAAGAAAATCTTAGAAAGACAATTGTGGACTTGCACAAGTCTGGTTCATCCTTGGGTGCAATTTCCAGATACCTGAAGGTGCCTCGTTAATCTGTACAAACAATTATATGGAAGTACAAATAAGATGGGAATGTCCAACCATCATACCGCTCAGGAAGGAGACGGGTTCTGTGTACCAGAGATGAATGTGCTTTGGTCAGACATGTGCATATCAACCCAAGAACAAAAGCAAAAGACCTTGTAAAGATGCTGGAGGAAACTGGTAAGTTGTGTCATTATCCACAGTGAAACGAGTATTGTGTCAACATGTGCTTAAAGGCCACTCTGCCAGGAAGAAGTCATTATTCCAAAAGAAACATAAAAAAGCAGATTAATGTTTGCAAATGCAGAAAGGAACACAGACCTTCATTTTTGGAGACCTGTCCTGTGGTCTGACAAAACTAAAATTGAACTGTTTGGCCATAATGACCATCGTTACGTTTGAAGGAAACCAGGAGAAGCTTTGGAGCCTAAGAACACTATCCCAACTGTGAAACAGGGGGGTGAGAGCATCATGTTGTGTAGTTGTTTTGCTGCAGGAGAGACTGGTGCACTTCACACAATAGATGGCATCGTGAGGAAAGAAGATTATGTGGCAATACTGAAGCAACATCTCAACATATCAGCCAGGAGCTGAAAGCTTGAGTGGAAATGGGTCTTCCAATTGGACAATGACCCAAAGCATACTGCCAAAGTGGTTACAAAGTGGCTTAAGGATAACAAAGTCAATGTTTTGGAGTGGCCATCACAAAGTCCTGATCTCAACCCTACTGAAAATGTATGGGCTGAAAAGGTTGGTGCGAGCAAGACGACCTACAAGCATGGCTCAGTTACACCAGTTCTGTCAGGAGGAATGGGCCCAAATTCCTACCATCTATTGTGAGAAGCTTGTAGAAGGAGGTCAAAAATGTTTGAACCAGGTCATACAGTTTAAGGGCAATAGTACCAAATACTAATGAAATGTACGTAAACCTTTGACTTTGTAGAAAGTAATTAAAATGCCTTAAAACATTTTCTTTCTCGTTATTCTGGCATTTGACAAATATTAATAATTTTGGTTCCTAATTGACCTAAAATGGGAAAGTTTTATTCTGATTTCATGTTAGATAGTGAGAAAAACATGCAGATGTGTCTTTATAGATAGTGTATGTAAACCTCTGGCTTCAGCTGTTTTAAGGCATATAATATTTGGCACAGTACCTGAAGAGACCTTGATCTGCATCTGAATATATCTATATTCTATGTGTTCGATATACATAACTTCTAAAAACCGATTACTTATAATTAAATTTCACTTTAAATGTAATATTATCTAAAAATTGTACTTTCTATCATATAAAATTTGGAGTTTTCAAATTCTTACAATTCACAGAAAACGGAAGTCAGTTTGTAGTTGGAAATAAACTTATGAGCGCTCAGTCATTGTGAAGTGTTTGTATGGACCAAACAAGTCTTATTACACAGTGTAAATTACAATGTGCGATGGCGGAGCCAGAGGCAGCGGAGTGTAACAATCATTTACTGGAAGAACTGGGAGGTAAAGTCTTTCAATTTCTTCTTGCTCCTGGACTATTTTTTTTTTTAATATATTTTAGTATTCTTTATATGATATAAGAATGACTACACCGTCCATTTTAAAAAAGATTGCTCATAGAAGAGCAAGTCATTTTATATTGAAGTGTCTTCTCTGTCATTTCATCTGAAGCTCCCACTGATTAAAGATAACCTGTCAGCATGATTATATATGGTAAAGACATTGCTATTATACTTATTACATTGATACCTTTGGTGAAGGAATCCAATTTGTTGTTTTTTTTTACTTATCATTTTCAGTTTTTGGCTAAGTAGATTTCAGTGTACAGGGGCCGGACTGTACATGGGGTCTTCTCCTCCTTGTCTGTGATTTCCTGGCTCCACCTGTCAAGGTACAGTGATGGAAGGGAAAGCGGAAAATAGACTCACTGTTCCCAAAACCCGGCTTACTCTGAGAGGGCCATGACTAAGTGCCTAACAAGCCTTCATCAGAGCCTCTGATGGTGAGGATGGAATTGTCTGATGATAGGCATAGGCACCAGGTACCACTCTAGGGGAGCTCGAGGTTTTCGCATTCCACCAAAGTCGGTGCAAGGCAGGATGGTAGAAGGGATACACTGCCACTAGGGAAGAATAGGGAGGGGCAACCCCTGACATTTACGCTAAGCAGCCCTGGGGTCCCTGATATCCCTAGATGGGTTATTTCATCCTGTGTGGCGATTATGTTCCTATCACTGTCTTTCCCTGGACTCAGTCCTGTCTAGTAAGCAGGGCAGTGGGAACGCTAGGTTAAAGATACAAAGTGGATAAGACTGGCCGATGTAAAATAAACAATAATCATATAAGGCAGTTCAATGAACAGTAGGGAGTAATGAGGAATGGACCAGTGAGGCAAACGAAAAAGGGATAAGGAAGGGAACATCATAACTCATCTTTGAAATAGCAAACTTCTTCACCAGATCTCAGAATTACTTCCTGGTCCACAACTCACAGGTTCCCTCTAGAGGCAAGGTTAGAAGAAGCTATCGCTGGCAATTACCTGAACTGGGTGAGGAGTCTTTGTAGTAGATGTAATTAGAAACTCAAAACAGCTGATTCCAGCTTTCATCCAGAGCATAAGAGACCAGAGGAACTACTTAACCCTAGTGTCGCGGGCGGGGAGGAGGGTGTCAGCACACCGCGCTCACCCCTTCTGCTCGGGTCCGGCAGCTGCTCCTGGTGGCTCGAGCCGTAGGCCGGATCCCGGGGTTTCTCGAGCGACACTCCTCGCCCGTGAGTGAAAGGGGGGTGTTTGTTGGGTGTGGGGATTGTTATAGTTCGTGACGCCACCCACGGTTGTGGTGATTGCACCACCGCTGCTCAGTGTGGGGGTCCCGGGGATGGTGATGCGGAGCAGCCAGGTGTTGTGTTGCCCCTCCGTGGGTAGGGGTTGGTGATCCCGGGGCCCAGTGAAGAGATGTAAAGTGTAGGGCCTGGAGGGCGCAGGGACGCGGGGGCAGCGCTGTGCCTTGCGGCACTGTGGTACTCACTCAGCCTGAGACTTGGACACAGTTTGTACGGTAAACCAAACGGCTGGTAGGACGGTCCCACAGACGGCTGCACCTGCACTCCCGGTAGGTGACGGTGATGTCTCTCTTCCTTGCACCTGTGTTGACTGATGGTAGCGGTGGATTCCCTCCGGTTACCCGCTCCCCGACTGCAATCTGGGCCGGAGGAGCTCTACACTTTGCCCGCAGGCGCTGGCCCTGGGGAAACTGGTGCCCTGGCGGTGGCGGTGTCTCCCCTGTAATGGTCGGGCTGTTGCCGTCAATCGGGACTTGGTTGCTGGGGGATCTACGTCACCTTCACTGACGGATTCGGCAAATTTGGCGACTCCTAGCCTTGCCGGGGTCCGAGAGGCCCCTGCCCTGGTGCTGACTGTCCTTCGGAACACTGCTCCAGACCACCGGGCACACAGCCAACGGGGTCCTTCCAGGAACTTCCAAACGGTCCCCCTCCGGACAGTCACCGCCGTCGCTGACCTTGCTGTTCTGGCCCTACACAAAGCTGGACCTTCAGGCTTCTCTCTTTCTCTGTCACCTCACTTGCTTTCCTCCTTTACCACTTCTCTTTCTCTCCTCACTTTCACTTAGTTGTTTACTCTAGCCCTCAGCTAGACTTCACTCTTGCCCTCCCCGGGCTTAACTGCCTGACACTTCCTGCCTCCAGAGCTGTGAGCTCCTAGGTGGGCGGAGCCAACCGCCTGGCCCACCCCCTGGTGTGCATCAACAGACTCCTGGAGGAAGGCAACAAGGATTTCTGGTTAGCAGATGTGCCTACCTGGAGTGTGGGGTGTGGTGGTGTTGTGACCTGTGTCCCCTGGCTTGCCCAGGGCGACACATTCCCCCTTAGCAAAATGCAGACCGTCCGCGGGCTGCCGTCCTACACCGGTTTTATTTTTCTGTAAAAAGGGGATAACAGGGTTAAACAAACAATAAATGACATTTTTAATAACTTCTTCCCAAGACGGGAGGCACATTTACTTTTAACGTTGCAACGGTATACGGTTACGGTTTCCGCTCTCTCCCACCCAAGTAATCTGGCCCTGATGCTGCCCCTAAAACCCAGGCAGCACCCCTTGACCCACAGTCCAGCACACGGTACCCGAGCGGGATCTGTCCTTGCCCTACAGAGGGTAGCCACTAGAGATGAGCGAACCGGTCCCGGTTCGGCTCGAGGTCGGCTCGCCGAACGGGGGTCCCGTTCGAGTTCGGTTCGTCGAACGTTCGACGAACCGAACTTGAACGTATAGGCTAGAATGGGAGGCAATCACAAACACATAAAAATGCATGATAAATGTACACAAACAGTTAATAAACATTGCCATAACACTTACCGGTCCTCGCGATCCCTCCTGCACTCTGTCTCCTGCCGCTATTCCATCCGATGATCGCTGAATCCTCCCGGTGACCAGCACTGCCAGCAGAGATGCAGGACCTGTCGTGACGTCAGAATAGCCATGTGACCAGTCACGTGGCTATTATCTCATTGGCTACAGACTGGTCACATGACTATGACACGTCATGTAGGACCTGCGAGTGCATCTCTCCGGTACACGGTGCACATATGTGTATCGCCGTGTACCGGCGACATGCTCTAGCACACGGTCGACTCCCCGTTCCGTTAGGGACCGGCTGACACATCCGGTCATTAACGGAGATCACCGTTGCCATAGCAACGCAGTTAGCGGTGATGTCACCGCTAACCGCGGCTCCGAGAGCACCGTTGCTATGGTAACGCGTCTGTCAGCGTTACCGCTGTTACCGCTGACAGCCAGCACTGTTCACTCATGGAGTGAAGGCTGCACGATTGTAGTGAGCATTGTAGTGAGGATGGAGGTTCCCCAGCCCCAAGTGATGAGCTGGGTAAACTCATCCTCACTACAATCGTCACTACTACTACACTAGAAAGAAAGAAGACAGAAGAGCAGGATCGTGGAGGGCTGACAGGGGGTAATAAAGATGGAGTCTCTAATGTGTCTGTGTATTTATTTCTATTAAAGTATTTTTTCTCTGTGTGGTGTTTTTTTTAACCCTTTATTGGAGATTCTTAATGGCCGGGTCAAACGTGCCTGACATTAAGAATCTCTGGCTTAATACTGGCTAGTAAAACAAAGCCAGTATTAACTCATGATTACCCAACAAGCCACCCGGCTCCAGGGCTGTTGGAAGAGTTGGATACAGCGCCAGATGATGGCGCTTCTATGAGAGCGCCATTTTCTGGGGCGGCTGCGGACTGAAATCCGCAGTAGAGGCGCCCAGAAACCTCGGGCTAACCTGTGCTGAGGATTCCAATCCCCAGCTGCCTAGTTGTACCCGGCTGGACACAAAAATGGGGCGAAGCCCACGTCATTTGTTTTTTAATTATTTCATGAAATAAGTGAAATAATTAAAAAAAAACGGGCTTCCCTATATTTTTGGTTCCCAGCCGGGTACAAATAGGCAACTGGGGGTTGGAGGCAGCCCGTGGCTGCCTGCTGTACCTGGCTAGCATACAAAAATATGGCGAAGCTCACGTCCTTTTTTTTGTAGTTTTTTGGCAAAAAAAATCAAAAATGCTTCCCTGGATTTTCCATTGCCAGTGAAGGTAACATCAAGCAGTGGGGGTTAGCAGCCAGTAGCTGCTTGGATTACCCTTAGCTAGCAATACAAAAAATGCAGCGGGAGCCCATATATATTTTTTTTAATTATTTATTTAAATAACTAAAAATAAAATGGGCTTCCCTGTATTTTGATTGCTGGACATCACAGTGCTGTAAAAATAAATCTTTAAAAAAATGACGTAGCGCTCCGCGGTATTTTTGATTCTCAGCGCAGATAAAGCAGACAGCTATGGGTTGCCACCCCCATCTGCCTGCCGTTACCTTGGTTGGCAATCAAAATACAGGGAAGCCCATTAATTTTTTCTATTTAAAAAATGGTTAAAAAAAAAAATTACGTTCGGTCCCCCCATTTTTGATAGCCAGCTAGGGTAAAGCAGACGGCTGTAGCCTGAAAACCACAGCTGGCAGCTTTACCGTGGTTGGGGATCCAATGTGGAGGTCCCCTCAGGCTCTTTTTTATAATTATTTTATAAATATTAATAATTACACAATAAAAGTAGGGTCCCCCCCAAATTGGATCACCAGCCAAGGTAAAGCAGACAGCTGTGGTCTGGTATTCTCAGGGTGGGAAGGTCCATAGTTATTGGGCCTTCACAGCCTAAAAATAGCAGGCCGCAGGCACCCCAGACGTGGCGCATCCACTAGATGCGCCAATCCTGGCGCTTCACCCCAGCTCATCCCGTGCCCTGGTGCAGTGGCAAACGGGGTAATAAATCGGGTTGATACTAGCTGTAAAGTCACCTGAGATCAAGCCCAGCAGTTTGTGATGTCATGGCGTCTATTAGATACCCAACATCATAAACTGTCAGTACTAACAAAAACAAAAAATCGACAAAAGAAATTTATTTGAAAAAACAGTCCCCAAAACATTTCCTCTTTCACCAATTTATTGTAAGAAAAAAAATAAAGGGGTCCCACGACGACTCTGGACCATCTAGAATATGGGGGAGAGACACTCCGGGAACGTATCCCCCATTTTCTAGGAGTGAGGACCCTTCATGTGAGGAGTGTGGGTGCAATGAATCTGCACTCACTCTCCCCGGGTCCACAGCAGCAGAGTCCATGTCGTAATGGTTGCTACCAAAGCTGCAATGCCCTGCTCATGAGGTAAGGGCATGCCTAATCAGGAGAACTACTGTAGAGGAAGCTCTGCTCACTGGTATATAGGTGCTCAGAGGTAATAATAGATAAAATTAGTGAGTAACCTCGGCACTCTAAATCTCCCAGACTAAGTCAGTAAGTCACAACGGATAGTAATGCAAAATCACTCTTTATTGGTCCGTATTAAGAAAAAAAAATTTTTCATAAGCATATATGTTTTTGTCCAAAACAAGTTACAAATGACGTTTCAGCCTGAGCCTTCATCAGATTGGACTTATCTGCATGTAATCATGAAAAATGACAATAATCAGTATCACATAAGAGTGAGAGAACAATAACATAAACTCGAACAATGTAGAGGTACAATTGGGATGCAGCAAAAAAATTGCAACACAGCAAGAAATGAAACACATGATACAAATGTCATAATACAGTACAAGGACAATATAGTAATGACAAATATGGGGTCAGAGTAGACTTAGACAGCTCTGGTACGAAAGAGATGTCAATCATAAAGTAACATGTGCAGTAGGTGTAGAGCTACAGTATGCATGGCAGAGCTAATGGGTAGACCGACCATAGAAAAAGAACGGAGAAAAAGTGGAGAAAAAAATGGAGAAAAAGTGGAGAATAAGTGGAGAATAAGTGGAGAAAAAGTGGAGAAAAAGTGGAGAAAAAGTGGAGAAAAAGTGGAGAATAAGTGGAGAATAAGTGGAGAAAAAGTGGAGAAAAAGTGGAGAAAAAGTGGAGAAAAAGTGGAGAATAAGTGGAGAATAAGTGGAGAAAAAGTGGAGAAAAAGTGGAGAAAAAGTGGAGAAAAAGTGGAGAAAAAGTGGAGAAAAAGTGGAGAAAAAGTGGAGAAAAAAATGGAGAAAAAGTGGAGAAAAAGTGGAGAAAAAAATGGAGAAAAAGTGGAGAAAAAGTGGAGAAAAAGTGGAGAAAAAGTGGAGAAAAAAATGGAGAAAAAGTGGAGTAAAAATGTAGAAAAAGTGGAGAAAAAAATGTAGAAAAAGTGGAGAAAAAGTGGAGAAAAAGTGGAGAAAAAATGGAGAAAAAGTGGAGAAAAAGTAGAGAAAAAGTAGAGAAAAAAATGGAGAAAAAGTGGAGAAAAAAATGGAGAAAAAGTGGAGAAAAAGTGGAGTAAAAATGGAGAAAAAGTGGAGAAAAAGTGGAGAAAAAGTGGAGAAAAAGTGGAGAAAAAAATGGAGAAAAAGTGGAGAAAAAATGGAGAAAAAGTGGAGAAAAAGTGGAGAAAAAGTGGAGAAAAAGTGGAGAAAAGTAGAGAAAAAGTAGAGAAAAAGTAGAGAAAAAGTGGAGAAAAAAATGGAGAAAAAGTGGAGTAAAAATGGAGAAAACGTGGAGAAAAAATGGAGAAAAAAATGTAGAAAAAGTGGAGAAAAAGTGGAGAAAAAAATGGAGAAAAAGTGGAGAAAAAGTAGAGAAAAAGTAGAGAAAAAAATGGAGAAAAAGTGGAGAAAAAAATGGAGAAAAAGTGGAGAAAAAGTGGAGTAAAAATGGAGAAAAAGTGGAGAAAAAATGGAGAAAAAAATGTAGAAAAAGTGGAGAAAAAGTGGAGAAAAAGTGGAGAAAAAGTGGAGAAAAAAATGGAGAAAAAGTGGAGAAAAAATGGAGAAAAAGTGGAGAAAAAGTGGAGAAAAAGTGGAGAAAAAGTGGAGAAAAGTAGAGAAAAAGTAGAGAAAAAAATGGAGAAAAAGTGGAGAAAAAAATGGAGAAAAAGTGGAGTAAAAATGGAGAAAAAGTGGAGAAAAAATGGAGAAAAAAATGTAGAAAAAGTGGAGAAAAAGTGGAGAAAAAGTGGAGAAAAAGTGAAGAAAAAGTAGAGAAAAAATGTAGAAAAAATGGAGAAAAAAAATGTAGAAAAAGTGGAGAAAAAAATGGAGAAAAAGTGGAGAAAAAGTGGAGAAAAAGTGGAGCACCCTTTGGTGCCTTTCATGTGGCACTAAGGGGTGCTTAGCTCTGTATTTAGCCAAAAAAATGAAAAAAAAAATGACGTAGGGTTCCCCCTAGTTTTGTAGCCAGCTAGGGTAAAGCAGACGGCTGCAGCCTGCAGACCACAGCTGGCAACCTCACCTTGGCTGGTAATCCAAAACTGAGGGCACCCCACGCTGTTATTTTAAATTAAATAAATAATTAAAAAAAAAAACACGTAGGGGTCCCCCAAAATTGGATCACCAGCCAAGGTAAAGCAGACAGCTGGGGCCTGATATTCTCAGACTAGGGAGGTCCATGGTTATTGGACTCTCCCCAGCCTAAAAATAGCAGGCCGCAGCCGCCCCAGAAGTGGCGCATCCATTAGATGCGCCAATCCTGGTGCTTCGCCCCAGCTCATCCCGCGCCCTGGTGCGGTGGCAAACGGGGTAATATATGGGGTTAATACCAGATGTGTAATGTCACCTGGCATTAAGCCCTGGGGTTGGTGAGGTCAGGCGTCTATCAGATACCCGACATCACCAACCCAGTCAGTAATAAAAAAAATAGACGACAAACACATTTTTATTTGAAAAAACACTCCCCAAAACATTCCCTCTTTAACCAATTTATTAGAAAGAAAAACAAATCCATGTCTGGTGTAATCCAAGGGGTTGCCATGACGATCCACACTGTCCCAGTCAATGAAGAGCAGGATGTTCCCCATTGGCTGGGAGAGCAGTGCAGTGACCTGAGCTAACATCAATGGGTCAGCCCAGGTCACTGCAGGGCATGACAAGTGCTGCTGTCAGCGAGGTACATTACCTGCGCTGATCTCCAGCACACTGACAGCCCCTGTCACTGAGTTCAATGACCGCCGCCTTCACACCAAGTATCGCGAGAGGCCCGTGACGTCACCGCTAGTCAGTCTCGGGTCGGAAGCGAGAGAAGGTGATGTGACAAGCGGCGGCCATTGAGGACAGTGACAGCGCTGAGGTCGGGATGGCGGGACTTCATCACCGCAGGCAGGGCCGGCTCCAGGTTTTTGTGGGCCCCGGGCGGAAGAGTCCCAGTGGGCCCCATAAACACGCAGACACACACACATACACAGATACATACACGTACATATACATATTTAAAGACAAACTCACAAAAATACATATAAACAGATAAATCTATACAGTCATATACACTGACATACATAGATACACATCATACATGCATACATACAGAGACACACACTGCTATGCTGCATACATACATACAGACACACACATACTGCTCTGCATGCATACATACATATAGACAGACACACACACACTGCTCTGCTACATACATACATATAGACAGACACACACACACTGCTCTGCTACATACATATAGACAGACACACACATACTGCTCTGCTGCATACATACATACAGACACACACACACACTGCTCTGCTGCATACATACAGACAGACACACATACTGCTCTGCTGCATACATACATACAGACACACACACACTGCTCTGCTGCATACATACATACAGACAGACACGCATACTGCTCTGCTGCATACATACATACATACATACATACAGACAGACGGACACGCATACTGCTCTGCTGCATACATACATGCATACATACAGACACACACACACACACTGCTCTGCTGCATACATACATACATACAGACACGCATACTGCTCTGCTGCATACATACATGCATACATACAGACACACAAACACACTGCTCTGCTGCATACATACATACATACAGACAGACACGCATACTGCTCTTCTGCATACATACATACAGACAGACACGCATACTGCTCTGCTGCATATATACATACATATAGACACGCATACTGCTCTGCTGCATATATACATACATACATACAGACACGCATACTGCTCTGCTGCATATATACATACATACAGACACGCATACTGCTCTGCTGCATATATACATACATATAGACACGTATACTGCTCTGCTGCATATATACATACATATAGACACGCATACTGCTCTGCTGCATATATACATACATACATATAGACACGCATACTGCTCTGCTGCATATATACATACATATAGACACGCATACTGCTCTGCTGCATATATACATACATACATATAGACACGCATACTGCTCTGCTGCATATATACATACATATAGACACGCATACTGCTCTGCTGCATACATACATACATATAGACACGCATACTGCTCTGCTGCATATATACATACATACATAGAGACACGTATACTGCTCTGCTGCATATATACATACAGACACGCATACTGCTCTGCTGCATATATACATACATATAGACACGCATACTGCTCTGCTGCATATATACATACATACAGACACGCATACTGCTCTGCTGCATATATACATACATACAGACACGCATACTGCTCTGCTGCATATATACATACATATAGACACGCATACTGCTCTGCTGCATACATACATACATATAGACACGCATACTGCTCTGCATGCATACATACATACATAGAGACACGTATACTGCTCTGCTGCATATATACATACAGACACGCATACTGCTCTGCTGCATATATTCATACATACATATAGACACGCATACTGCTCTGCTGCATATATACATACATACAGACACGCATATTGCTCTGCTGCATATATTCATACATACATATAGACACGCATACTGCTCTGCTGCATATATACATACATACAGACACGCATATTGCTCTGCTGCATATATTCATACATACATATAGACACGCATACTGCTCTGCTGCATATATACATACATACAGACACGCATATTGCTCTGCTGCATATATTCATACATACATATAGACACGCATACTGCTCTGCTGCATATATACATACATACAGACACGCATATTGCTCTGCTGCATATATTCATACATACATATAGACACGCATACTGCTCTGCTGCATATATACATACATACAGACACGCATACTGCTCTGCTGCATATATACATACATACAGACACGCATACTGCTCTGCTGCATATATTCATACATACATATAGACACGCATACTGCTCTGCTGCATATATACATACATACAGACACGTATACTGCTCTGCTGCATATATTCATACATACATATAGACACGCATACTGCTCTGCTGCATATATACATACATACAGACACGCATACTGCTCTGCTGCATATATACATACATACAGACACGCATACTGCTCTGCTGCATATATACATACAGACAGACACGCATATTGCTCTGCTGCATACATACATACATACATACAGACACGCATACTACTCTGCTGCATATATACATACATACATAGAGACACGTATACTGCTCTGCTGCATATATACATACAGACACGCATACTGCTCTGCTGCATATATACATACATACATATAGACACGCATACTGCTCTGCTGCATATATACATACATATAGACACGCATACTGCTCTGCTGCATATATACATACATACAGACACGCATACTGCTCTGCTGCATATATACATACATACAGACACGCATACTGCTCTGCTGCATATATACATACATACAGACACGCATACTGCTCTGCTGCATATATACATACATATAGACACGTATACTGCTCTGCTGCATATATACATACATACAGACACGCATACTGCTCTGCTGCATATATACATACATACAGACACGCATACTGCTCTGCTGCATATATACATACATATAGACACGTATACTGCTCTGCTGCATATATACATACATACAGACACGCATATTGCTCTGCTACATATATACATACATACATACAGACACGCATACTGCTCTGCTGCATATATACATACATATAGACACGCATACTGCTCTGCTGCATATATACATACATACATACAGACACGCATACTGCTCTGCTGCATATATACATACATACATACAGACACGCATACTGCTCTGCTGCATATATACATACATACAGACACGCATACTGCTCTGCTGCATATATACATACATACAGACACGCATACTGCTCTGCTGCATATATACATACATACAGACACGCATACTGCTCTGCTGCATACATACATACATATAGACACGCATACTGCTCTGCTGCATATATACATACATACATACAGACACGCATACTGCTCTGCTGCATACATACATATAGACACGCATACTGCTCTGCTGCATATATACATACAGACACGCATACTGCTCTGCTGCATATATTCATACATACATATAGACACGCATACTGCTCTGCTGCATATATACATACATACAGACACGCATACTGCTCTGCTGCATATATACATACATACAGACACGCATACTGCTCTGCTGCATATATACATACAGACACGCATACTGCTCTGCTGCATATATACATACATATAGACACGCATATTGCTCTGCTGCATATATACATACATACAGACACGCATACTGCTCTGCTGCATACATACATACATATAGACACGCATACTGCTCTGCATGCATACATACATAGAGACACGTATACTGCTCTGCTGCATATATACATACAGACACGCATACTGCTCTGCTGCATATATACATACATACATATAGACACGCATACTGCTCTGCTGCATATATACATACATACAGACACGCATACTGCTCTGCTGCATACATACATATAGACACGCATACTGCTCTGCCTGCATACATACATACATAGAGACACGTATACTGCTCTGCTGCATATATACATACAGACACGCATACTGCTCTGCTGCATATATACATACATACATATAGACACGCATACTGCTCTGCTTCATACATACATACATACATACAGACACGCATACTGCTCTGCTGCATATATACATACATACAGACATGCATACTGCTCTGCTGCATATATACATACATACAGACACGCATACTGCTCTGCTGCATATATACATACATACAGACACGCATACTGCTCTGCTGCATACATACATACATACACGCATACTGCTCTGCTGCATATATACATGCATACAGACACGCATACTGCTCTGCTGCATATATACATACATACAGACATGCATACTGCTCTGCTGCATATATACATACATACAGACACGCATACTGCTCTGCTGCATATATACATACATACATACATGCATACTGCTCTGCTGCATATATACATACATACATACAGACACGCATACTGCTCTGCTGCATACATACATACATACATACACGCATACTGCTCTGCTGCATATATACATACATATAGACACGCATACTGCTCTGCTGCATATATACATACATACAGACACGCATACTGCTCTGCTGCATATATACATACATACAGACACGCATACTGCTCTGCTGCATACATACATACATACATACATGCATACTGCTCTGCTGCATGCATACATACAAACACACACCTTGCTCTGCGGGGCCCACACACGCGGCTCCGGGGGTCACACACGCGGCTCCGGGGGTCACACACACGCGGCTCCGGGGGTCACACACGCACGGGGGGGACAGGGAGGGGCGGGGAGGGAGTGATGTCCCACATACTGATCAGGTCACGGTGCAGATGGGGCCCACACAGCGCCGGAGGGAAGCGATGTGCTGGGGGTCGCTGGCTGGCACTGTGACTCCTTCATCTGTGCGACCGAGCAGGACGCCGGGCGGTAGCTCCGCCCACAGATGATGCTCAATGCAGGAGAACACAGTGGCCTTAAAGGGCCGGCAGCCACAGTTTCCAGTGCCAAGGACTGCTGCCCCCGGGCCGACCGCAGGTAAGCCGAGCGGGACCGTCTGTGTGTGTGTGTGTGTGTGTGTGTGTGTGTGTGTACGTGTGTACATGCCGCGTGCAGGAGGGGGCGGAGCGAGCTGAGCGGGGAAGTGTGGGCTTCCTGCACGTAACTAGGATAAACATCGGGTTACTAACCAAAGCGCTTTGCTTGGATACCCGATGTTTATCTTGGTTACCAGCTTCTGGCAGGCTGCCAGCGATGGCTCCTGCAACCTGTAGCTGTAAAAAGCCCTGCTTTTTGCTGCTAGAACCGTTCTCGAACGTATCTAGAACTATCGAGCTTTTGCAAAAAGCTCGAGTTCTAGTTCGATCTCGAACAACCCCCAAAATCACTCGAGCCTAGAACTGGAGAACCTCGAACCTCGAACCGCACTCAACTCTAGTAGCCACCGATTCCTTTGGTGGCTGGGCCCTGGCCTGCTCTGCTCAGGGCCCTCCCTCCAACCTGCCTCTCCGGAGGCGGCATTGCGGAAACGGCAACGGTACCCAACATATTTACAAGCCACTAACGTTTGTGGTTGCCCTGCAGAGTTCACGGGCTTGTCCATGGCTAGTTCCCATGCATAAACTTTTAACGGTCCCCACGGGGACAACGGTGCCGGCTCCAGCCGGTTGCAAATCAACAAACAAATCAGGTTACTTCTTCGGTGTAATCATTTTCATTATTGGCAAAACTTTCAAACTTTTCAAACAAACAACAAACTTCTGGTGGTCCCCACGGGGACGGTGCTGCGGGCATCCATTGCCCTACTCCGGTCCTCCTGCTGCTTCATCCGAGGGAGGGGGTGCAGAGCTCACCTTGCTCTCCGGGCTGCCCCTTAGCTTCACATCCAGGGCAAACCACCCCCTCTCTCCGCAGTGCCGAGTATACCGCACCATATCTCCCGGTATTAGATTGCGGCCAGGATGCTCCTCGGGCAGATGGGCATTCACGTCCCGCCGGGCCACAAACACCTCGGCCTCCAGGCCCGGTTCATATATGAATCCGTAGCCCCGGCGGACATCAAAGCGCCGCACCTGCCCCTCGTAGAACGGGCCCCGGACACGGAAGGTCGCTTGCCGCAGGTTCTCCTTTTCCCGAATGGCTCGGGCCACCAGCTCGGCTTTCCTTCGCTCCCTCTCCGCGATCTCCAGGCCCAGCTTTGTCGGCTCCCTGTCCCAGTATGGCGCTGCTGCCAGCTCCGGCGCACGGGTTGAGCCCCGCGGGACATCCAGCACGTTACCCACTGTCAGGAAGGTGGGCGGCGTATCCCGCGGTGTCATGGCCTTGGGCGCTGCCTTGCAGCAACAACCCGGCGCCACCTCAGCCGAGGTGTGGGGGATGGGCACAGGGGCTTTCCACAGCTGGGCCTTCGGCTCGGAGCGGGTCATCGGCTCCGGCTCGGGAAACTGCTCGGGGACTGTCTCTGGCACAATCTTCGGGGCCTTCCATGGTAATGCCTCCGGTTTGCTTCGGGCTCCGGCTACAGGTCGGTCCGCTGGGGCGGACGGGCTGGGTATCGCTACCGGTTGCGGTGGCAGCGGGCCTAGTGGCGGGGTCACGGCCTCCGAGACGGGTGGCGAGGGAGGCAACGGGGGGAGAGGGCTTGGACCGGGTCCCTCAGCCGCAGCGACCGGTCCCTCCGGGACATAGGGGCGTGGGTCACTCACCCTCCCTTCCTCCGCTTCCTCCTCGCGTCTCCGCACGGTGGCTATAACGTCCGCCATGTCGGTCTCCCACTCCTCCAAGAGGAGCTGCATCTTGACCTGCAGCCTTAGGTGGAGCTGCGCGGTCCGGATTTCCACCCACGCTGCGGTTCCCGGCGCGGGGGCCACGGTGCTTCGGGACGGCATCCACATGGTGACTTTCTCTCTTTCTTCCAGGAACGGTATGTTTGCAGGGTCCTGGCGTCCCTGCCTTTATAGCCGCGACTACATGCGGCCAGCCGCCATCGCGTCCCCCTTAGCTCTTTCCGGCCCCTCCTCTCTCGGGGCGGAGTTTTGGCCTTCGCGCCTCTACTGCTCGAGAAGACGCTCGAGCGGGAACTTTTCGCGCCAAAGATGGCGGCTTCTGAAATTTTTCTGCCGGATACCTCCGGCGGTAACAAGGCGCACCTCTACCAGACGGCAGAGCGGTAAGATCCTGTTCGTGACGCCAAGTTGTCGCGGGCGGGGAGGAGGGTGTCAGCACACCGCGCTCACCCCTTCTGCTCGGGTCCGGCAGCTGCTCCTGGTGGCTCGAGCCGTAGGCCGGATCCCGGGGTTTCTCGAGCGACACTCCTCGCCCGTGAGTGAAAGGGGGGTGTTTGTTGGGTGTGGGGATTGTTATAGTTCGTGACGCCACCCACGGTTGTGGTGATTGCACCACCGCTGCTCAGTGTGGGGGTCCCGGGGATGGTGATGCGGAGCAGCCAGGTGTTGTGTTGCCCCTCCGTGGGTAGGGGTTGGTGATCCTGGGGCCCAGTGAAGAGATGTAAAGTGTAGGGCCTGGAGGGCGCAGGGACGCGGGGGCAGCGCTGTGCCTTGCGGCACTGTGGTACTCACTCAGCCTGAGACTTGGACACAGTTTGTACGGTAAACCAAACGGCTGGTAGGACGGTCCCACAGACGGCTGCACCTGCACTCCCGGTAGGTGACGGTGATGTCTCTCTTCCTTGCACCTGTGTTGACTGATGGTAGCGGTGGATTCCCTCCGGTTACCCGCTCCCCGACTGCAATCTGGGCCGGAGGAGCTCTACACTTTGCCCGCAGGCGCTGGCCCTGGGGAAACTGGTGCCCTGGCGGTGGCGGTGTCTCCCCTGTAATGGTCGGGCTGTTGCCGTCAATCGGGACTTGGTTGCTGGGGGATCTACGTCCCCTTCACTGACGGATTCGGCAAATTTGGCGACTCCTAGCCTTGCCGGGGTCCGAGAGGCCCCTGCCCTGGTGCTGACTGTCCTTCGGAACACTGCTCCAGACCACCGGGCACACAGCCAACGGGGTCCTTCCAGGAACTTCCAAACGGTCCCCCTCCGGACAGTCACCGCCGTCGCTGACCTTGCTGTTCTGGCCCTACACAAAGCTGGACCTTCAGGCTTCTCTCTTTCTCTGTCACCTCACTTGCTTTCCTCCTTTACCACTTCTCTTTCTCTCCTCACTTTCACTTAGTTGTTTACTCTAGCCCTCAGCTAGACTTCACTCTTGCCCTCCCCGGGCTTAACTGCCTGACACTTCCTGCCTCCAGAGCTGTGAGCTCCTAGGTGGGCGGAGCCAACCGCCTGGCCCACCCCCTGGTGTGCATCAACAGACTCCTGGAGGAAGGCAACAAGGATTTCTGGTTAGCAGATGTGCCTACCTGGAGTGTGGGGTGTGGTGGTGTTGTGACCTGTGTCCCCTGGCTTGCCCAGGGCGACACACTAGCAGTAGCTGAAAAAGGAAAATCAGCACACTACATGCACCTATAGACACACTCAGCTTTACTACATGCACACTGCATGCACCTATAGACACACTTCTATTACATGCAAACTACATGCACCTATAGACACACACAGCTCTACTACATGCATACTACATTCAACCATAGACACACACAGCTTTATTACATGCACCTATAGACAGACACAGCTCTACTACATGCAGATATATAAACACACACAGCTCTGCTACATGAACACTACATGCACACTACATGCACATATAGACACAGCTCTACTACATGCACACTACATGCATCTATAGACACACACACAGCTCTACTACATGCACCTATGGACACACAGTTTTGCTACATGCACACTATATGCACCTGTAGACACAGCTCTACTGCATGCACACTTCACGCATCTATAGACACACACAGCTCTATTACATGCACAGTACATGCACTTATAGACACACACAACTCTACTACATGCACATATAGACACATAGCTCTACTATATGGACACTACATGCACCTATAGACAAGCACAGCTTTACTATATGCACCTATCGACACAATTCTGCTACAGGCACACTACATGAACTTATAGACAAACATAACTCTACTACATGTGTGGCGCCCCTGACCTGGTCAGGCACCACTGAGTACTGCACTCATGCTGGGTGAGTACAAACAGGTAATCCCAAAGGCTGAGTAGAGTGTGGACACACAGACACACTTTAACTAGGTCTCTCACACATCTTAGAGGGGACCCCTGGGCAGACCCAGGAGGGGGCGTGGCCTCCACATCTCAGCTAGTGGTGCAGTGGAGAAGCTGGAAGGAGTTGAGCAGCAGCAGTGAGTGAGAGAGGAGCAGTGGAGGAGAACACATGTCAGTCTGAAGTGGATAGCGGGCACGCAGACACGCTAGTCAGACCCTGCAAGTGTAGTGGCTGTTTGCGGGGGAGTTCAGTTGCCACACAGTCAGCCTGAAAGACACCTCAGGAAGAAGCGAGGTAGTTGAGTACGGGGACTCCTGGTAGATTAGGCACGCATGGGGACAGGTCCCTAGAGCCAGACATCCATTTAGTGGTCTGCTAAAACCTGCCGGTGAGGGCACTCCAGGTGTCTTACCAACAAACACAGAGTCTGCAGCATCCACAGCAATGAGGGGGCCCATAAGTGAGATAGGGCAAGAAGCCATCTTTACTTGGTCCACGCTGTCAGCAAACGGGCCAGAAAGGGGAGGAAAGGCAGATGCGACTTTCCTGGATGAATCCCATATACTTCAAGTCGGGGGTTATCCTAACAAGAAGTGCTAGGAAGGAGAGCTTACAGTCACTCTTATTCCAGCCTGAAGGATACCTGGTTCTCTCTGGTCTGTCTCAGTAGCGTCCGGGTTACCTCACAGAAACAACTGAAAGGGAGTAAAAACCGTGAAAGATATTCTGGACTGTGTGTGAGTTCTTCTGCGACATGTGGTTCCATACACATGCACCCGAGCCCCTGGGGCCAGCCTCACTCTCGGGAGGCCATAACACCAGACTGCAGACACAATCAGCCCCAGACGCTCATTAAACTGCAGTGGCGGTCCCCCATCACCCTGACCGCAAAACTGAGAGTGGCATCACGACTCCTATGAAAGTGAACCTGACATACCTGTTGCCAGAAGGGTCCCTACAGAGAAGTCCCCACAGGCGACCACTGCAGCGCTGTGGTGGGTGACTCATCTGGCGTCACGAACAGGATAAGGACTAGACCTGTTAAGACAAGTGACCGTGCGTCTTGGAGGTCCGATTGAAAAGTTTGAAATGCCGCCATATTGCCACCGCAGAAAGCGCGCCAAAGAAACAACAGCGGCCCACGCAAAAAGAAGTAACCGCCCACGAAGAGGTGTGGCTATCCTTGAACCCCTGGAATGCTCTGACCCCGCGAGAAAGAGAGATGGGGTGGATCTGTCCTGGGACGGCAGCAACGCCGCAGTCTGCTGGAAGAAACGCAACTGAAGAGAGCGTGCAGAGAGAACTGGTTGAGCAGAGTGCAAGGCAGAATGGAGCCATCGGAGAGCATCCGCGACGAGCCGGGCTGGACCAGGCCGATGACCGCAGTGGAGCTAGAGACCGAAGTAGGGAGAATTGCCAGCAGGATGGAGGAGCAGAATAGGCAAGAGATTGCCACGTGGAAGAAAGAAGTGATAATGGCAATCCGAGGCCTACGGTTGCTGGTGCAGCGAGGCCCGCCTAGAGGTGCCATCCAAGCCCAGTTGGAGATGTCCTCAGCGATGGCAACCCTGATACAGGGGATCTCCGGACCAGCTCTGGGTGAGTCCCATGCAGCCCCTGCCCGACCCGGTGCGACGTCCCGTGCGGCGTTTAATGTGACATCTCGAGTCCCGGCCAGACCAGACCAGGCCGCAGCATCTCCTGTCTCGAGCAGTCCAGACCAAGCCGCAGCAACACCGCACCCGGCCAGACCAGACCAGGCCGCAGCAACGCCACGCCCGGCTAGACCAGACCAGGCCCCAGCAACGCCGCGCCCGGCCAGACCAGACCAGGCTGCAGCAACGCCGCGCCCGGCCAGACCAGACCAGGCCGCAACGCCCCCTATCTTGGCCCTCAGACCAGAAGCGGTCACAGCAACCCAGTCGCTGACTAGGGATGCCGCATCTACATTCCTGCCAGAAGTGGCGAAAGAAGCGGCTCAACTAGAAAGAGACTTAAAGACTCGGTTCCCAGCCCACCTGGTGGACATGTACCTGGTCCCCAGGCTGCCATCTCGACCAGGAGCCGTTCCAGCAACCTCTATGCTAGAGAAGAGTCCACCACCCTGGCCAGCTGATGAGAGCTCATCCCCGGAGCCGCTGCTAGAGCAACCGGAGGAGGTTAATGCAAGCCCTGCAGAGGAGGAAGAGCTGACCATCTTTATGCCCAGCATGCATGTGACCTGGGAGCCCGCCGACGACCAGGTGATGGTGATGAGGAGGCCAGCCCGCAGAAGACAATGCCACGTGAGGGCAAGGCACTCCCCTGCGCAGCCTACCCCTGAGCAAGAAAGAGTGGAGTCCAGGGACCTGAAGGAAAAACAGTCCCTGCGGCACTACATGCAATTTTAGACAAACAAAGCTCTACTACATGAACCTATAAACACAGCTCTGCTATATGCACTTATAGACAGACAGCTTTACTACATGCACCTATAGACACAGCTCTGCTACTGCTACATGCACACTACATACACCTATAGACAAACACATCGACCATGTGACCGACAACCATCTTAAACTATCTAAAGGTAGAACCAGAGATGCAGAACCAGCAAAAAATTTATGGTGCCAAGCCTGCAAGACAAGAACAAAATCCTCCAAATATAAAGACAATAATAGAGGCATCCACCAATTGAAAAATGTGCAAAAAGGCCAGCTCAGACTGTCACAGTAAGGGAAAAATGATGTCATAGTACAGGGATAACACACACTGTAATGTCTCAACACAGTGTTACAAAAGACAGTGATGTAAAAGTAAAGAGACTATACATAAAGTAGTGACACAATATAGAGATATTACACAGTGATGTCACAATACAGGGATAATACACACTGTGATTTTACAATACATTGTTACTATACACAGTGATGTCACAATATAGAGATTTTTACACACAATTATGTCACAAGCCAGACATAATGAACACAGTGATGTCACAGTACAGGGATACACAGCTTCTTACCTTCTCTTCTCCTGCTTAATTTATTTTCTTTAACTCTGGATTTGTTTATTTATTATACTGTGTTTATTCAGTCACACGTCCATATCCCTCTGTCTCAAACTGTTCATTGCTCCCTTATGTACATGCAGTTTTCCTATTTTTCGATTTATTATAACGTTAAATTTCATATTTTCTCTTCTCCTTTTTTTCACTTTTTAATTTTTATTTTCTTCTCTCCCGTATTCATTTTTTCTTTCTTTCTTTCTTTCTTTCTTTCTGACTGGCTGCAGCGCTCTCAACATGTATTCAGTGCTTCAGACAATAACAGACACCAGGAGAAACGGTGAACACTCAGTGCTGGATTATGGGAGGGGGAGTAATGCCCAGTTTGTGTTTTTTCGAGTTTTCCTAAACTTCTTTTAGTGTTCTAAAATAGGATTACCAGCATACACCTAAGTGATGTGCTCCATGTTTTGTAGCACAATTTAAAGGGAACCAATCACCAGGATTTTCGTATATAAGCTAAAGCCAGTGCTATACTGGCACTATCAGGTCTAAGACACACGGCATGAAAATCGGTGTGAGTGGATGCGATAAAACATCGCATTCCACTCGGACCAATATTAGCCTACAGTACAGACCAAAAGTTTGGACACTCCTCATCTCTAGAACAACTATTAAGAGGAGACTTTGTGCAGCAGGTCTTCATGGTAAAATAGCTGCTAGGAAACCACAGCTAAGGACAGGCAACAAGTAGAAGAGACTTGTTTGGGCTAAAGAACACAAGGAATGGACATTAGACCAGTGGAAATGTATACTTTGGTCTGATAAGTCCAAATTTGAGATCTTTGGATCCAACCACCGTGTCTTTGTAGAAAAGGTGAACGGATGGACTCTACATGCCTGGTTCCCATCGTGAAGCATGGAGGAGGAGGTGTGATGGTGTGGGGGTGCTTTGCTGGTGACACTGTTGGGGATTTATTCAAAATTGAAGGCATACTAAACCAGCATGGCTGCCACAGCATCTTGCAGTGGAATGCTATTCTATCCAGTTTGCATTTAGTTGGACCATCATTTATTTTTCAACAGGACAATGACCCCAAACACACCTCCAGGCTGTGTAAGGGCTATTTGACTAAGAAGGAGAGTGATGGGATGCTACCCCAGATGACCTGTCCTACACAGTCACCAGACCTGAATCCAATCAAGATGTTTTGGGGTGAGCTGGATCGAAGAGTGAAGGCAAAAGGGCCAACAAGTGCTAAGCATCTCTGGGAACTCCTTCAAGACTGTTAGAAGACCATGTCCGGTGACTACCTCTTGAAGCTCATCAAGAGAATGCCAAGAGTGTGCAAAGCAGTAATCAAAGCAAAAGGTGGCTACTTTGAAGAACCTAGAATATAAGACATATTTTCAGTTGTTTCACACTTTTTTAAGTATTTCATTCCACATTTTCATTCATAGTTTTGATGTCTTCAATGTGAATCTACAATTTTTAGTCATGAAAATAAAGAAAACTCTTTGAATGAAAAGGTGTGTCCAAACATTTGGTCTGTACTGTATGTGTCAGCACCCATGAGCGATTATTTTCTCAGCCCTAATCGGACCGAGAAAACAATCTCTGTGAGTGTAATGCGTTCCTGGTTTTGCTCACACCCATTCAACTCTATGGGGCGAGAAAAAAATCGCACTGCACTCGCAGTACACCGGTGTACAGAGAGTGCAGTGCGAGAATGGCAATAACCGGCAACGGAGGAGAGAGGGAGATAGATTCTTCCCTCCCCTCTGCAGCACCGGCCCGCCCCTTGCATGACACTTGGCTCCTGTTGTGCTGCCAGCGTGAGCCGAGTGTCATGCGAGGATCGCACTAGTTCCCCATATGGCCCCGGCCTTAGGCTGATTCTATACATACCTTTAGTGGTCGGATGTTTAGGTTTTGAAACCCAAAAAAGTAAAGTTTATAAAATTAGCTGCTTGTCGAGAGACAGGAGCAAAGGAGCAGATAATATATTCATAGTTATCCCTTCTCCTTATTAGAATTAGTATAAGTATTATACAAACGATTCACTTTGTCTCTTGCAGGACCTGTGTGAGGTCATACCCATGTGACCTGGTATACAGCTTTGTTGTCTGAGGCCCCGCCCCTTCTGGTCAAATTGGTATGACCTCACACAGGTTCTGCAATGGACAAAGTGAATAGTTTGTATAATGCTTATGCTAATTCTAACAGAGGGAGGAGATAACTATGAATATATTATCTGCTTCTTTGCTGCTGCCACTCAACAAGCTGCTGATTTTAAAAACTTTACTATTTTGGATTTCAAAACCTAAACATCCGAGTTGACCACTACAGGTGTGTATAGACTCAGCCTGATAGTGCCAGTATAGCACTGGCTTTAGGTTATATACAAAAATCCTGGTGATTGGTTCCCTTTAACTCCCTACATGCTGTGGCCATTGCCGATTGCTGAGTCTCACTGACACATTAATCTTATACAACCTACAAAGGCCTCACATGGGATTATAGCCCCTCACTGCTTGCCAGCGGGCGGCATTCCGGTTCCATGCCCATTTTGCTGTTTTGAATTCTTAAGCCATCTCCGCTATCATATCTTCATGTGTCATTACAGGTGCAATAATTTTCTGTCACAAAGAAGTAAATTAATAGATGCAAAACATTCTCAGCATTGTTCTCAATGCAGCCGGATACAATTATCACACCCGCTGTGCCAGTCATATAATACTAGTTAGCCCAAATCCCCAGCATACAGCATCGTGCAGAGGTCTGTTTGCATAATCTGAAATGCGCAGGATAAAAATATCCATGGTACTCTGAAGAGTATAGCTTCAGGTGATGTGTAGAGACAAATATAGATCTGGGATGTTCTTGTACAATGTGCAGTGACTAGAGTTGAGCGCGGTTCGTGGTTCGTGGTTCTCCAGTTCGCGGCTCGAGTGATTTTGGGGCATGTTCTAGATCGAACTAGAACTCGAGCTTTTTGCAAAAGCTCGGTAGTTCTAGAAACGTTCGAGAACGGTTCTAGCAGCCAAAAAACAGCTAAATCATAGCTTGGTTTCTGCTGTAATAGTGTAAGTCACTCTGTGAATCAAACTATTATCACATTTCAGTGTATAGTGTGCGTGAACAGCGCCTTCAGATCACTGCTGTTTCTATAATGGCGATCGCCATTTTTTTTTTTTTTTTTCTTGTCTTCCTTCCCTAAGTGCGCGCGTCTTGTGGGGCGGGCCAGCATGTCAGCCAATCCCAGACACACACACAGCTAAGTGGACTTTGAGCCAGAGAAGCAACGGCATGTGTGATAGGATCTGCATGTCACATGTCCCTGCATTATAAAACCGGACATTTTCTTCACGGACGCCATTATCTGCCTTCTGCGTCTTTGGTGTCAGACATCACTGTCGCAGCTCCGTCTTCCTGAGTCCTATAGCCGATACAGCTGTATGCGCTGCATACACAGCGTTAGACAGCTTAGGGAGAGCACTTTATAGCAGTCCTTTTAAGGGCTCCAACCGGCAGGGTCAGAGAGCCATAGGTGACAGGTCCTGCAAACAGCAACAGCGTCTGTGTAGCCCAGGTCAGGGATTTCCTACCTGCATTTCACCATTAGGAGGGAATAGAAAGGCAGGCTTCCATTCCTCTACCCAGAGCACCACAATCCTGCCACTGTACCCTCTTGTCCTCTGCACACTCCAACTGATAACTAAGCCATTATACTAGCAAACACTCAGTGTACCTAGTGGCATCCTATACGTGGCTATTGGACTTTGCTATAGTCCCACTAGTGCAAAGACATTTGCAGAGCGCGTCTGCCTGCATTGCACACTACAACTCATTCTAAACAAGCCATTATACTAGCAAACACTCAGTGTACCTAGTGGCATCCTATACGTGGCTATTGGACTTTGCTATAGTCCCACTAGTGCAAAGACATTTGCAGAGCGCGTCTGCCTGCATTGCACACTCCAACTCATTAAAACCAAGCCATTATACTAGCAAACACTCAGTGTACCTAGTGGCATCCTATACGTGGCTATTGGACTTTGCTATAGTCCCACTAGTGCAAAGACATTTGCATAGCGCGTCTGCCTGCATTGCACACTCAAACTCATTTTAACTAAGCCATTATACTAGCAAACACTCAGTGTACCTAGTGGCATCCTATACGTGGCTATTGGACTTTGCTATAGTCCCACTAGTGCAAAGATATTAGCAGAGCACATCTGCCTGCATTGCACACTCAAACTTTTTTAAACTAAGCAATTTTACTAGCAAACACTCAGTGTACCTAGTGGCATCCTAAACGTGGCTATTGGACTTTGCTATAGTCCCACTAGTGCAAAGACATTTGCAGAGCACGTCTGCCTGCATTGCACACTACAACTCATTGTTACTAAGCCATTATACTAGCAAACACTCAGTGTACCTAGTTGTATCCTAAACGTGGCTATTGTACTTTTGTCTATTCACAGTATTGGAACGATATTTGCAGCACGTCTGCCTGCATTGCACACTCTAACTTTTTTAAACTCAGCCATTATACTAGCAAACACTCACTGTACCTAGTTGTATCCTAAACGTGGCTATTGTACTTTTGTCAATTCACAGTATTGGAACGTTATTTGCAGCACGTCTGCCTGCATTGCACACTCAAACTTTTTTAAACTCAGCCATTTATAGTAGCAAACACTCAGTGTACCTAGTTGTATCCTAAACGTGGCTATTGTACTTTTGTCTATTCACAGTATTGGAACGATATTTGCAGCACGTCTGCCTGCATTGCACACTCTAACTTTTTTAAACTCAGCCATTTATAGTAGCAAACACTCAGTGTACCTAGTTGTATCCTAAACGTGGCTATTGTACTTTTGTCAATTCACAGTATTGGAACGTTATTTGCAGCACGTCTGCCTGCATTGCACACTCAAACTTTTTTAAACTCAGCCATTTATAGTAGCAAACACTCAGTGTACCTAGTTGTATCCTAAACGTGGCTATTGTACTTTTGTCAATTCACAGTATTGGAACGTTATTTGCAGCACGTCTGCCTGCATTGCACACTCTAACTTTTTTAAACTCAGCCATTTATAGTAGCAAACACTCAGTGTACCTAGTTGTATCCTAAACGTGGCTATTGTACTTTTGTCTATTCACAGTATTGGAACGTTATTTGCAGGACGTCTGCCTGCATTGCACACTCTAACTTTTTTAAACTCAGCCATTATACTAGCAAACACTCACTGTACCTAGTTGTATCCTAAACGTGGCTATTGTACTTTTGTCAATTCACAGTATTGGAACGTTATTTGCAGCACGTCTGCCTGCATTGCACACTCAAACTTTTTTAAACTCAGCCATTATACTAGCAAACACTCACTGTACCTAGTTGTATCCTAAACGTGGCTATTGTACTTTTGTCAATTCACAGTATTGGAACGTTATTTGCAGCACGTCTGCCTGCATTGCACACTCAAACTTTTTTAAACTCAGCCATTTATAGTAGCAAACACTCAGTGTACCTAGTTGTATCCTAAACGTGGCTATTGTACTTTTGTCTATTCACAGTATTGGAACGATATTTGCAGCACGTCTGCCTGCATTGCACACTCTAACTTTTTTAAACTCAGCCATTATACTAGCAAACACTCAGTGTACCTAGTTGTATCCTAAACGTGGCTATTGTACTTTTGTCAATTCACAGTATTGGAACGTTATTTGCAGCACGTCTGCCTGCATTGCACACTCAAACTTTTTTAAACTCAGCCATTTATAGTAGCAAACACTCAGTGTACCTAGTTGTATCCTAAACGTGGCTATTGTACTTTTGTCTATTCACAGTATTGGAACGATATTTGCAGCACGTCTGCCTGCATTGCACACTCTAACTTTTTTAAACTCAGCCATTTATAGTAGCAAACACTCAGTGTACCTAGTTGTATCCTAAACGTGGCTATTGTACTTTTGTCAATTCACAGTATTGGAACGTTATTTGCAGCACGTCTGCCTGCATTGCACACTCAAACTTTTTTAAACTCAGCCATTTATAGTAGCAAACACTCAGTGTACCTAGTTGTATCCTAAACGTGGCTATTGTACTTTTGTCAATTCACAGTATTGGAACGTTATTTGCAGCACGTCTGCCTGCATTGCACACTCAAACTTTTTTAAACTCAGCCATTTATAGTAGCAAACACTCAGTGTACCTAGTTGTATCCTAAACGTGGCTATTGTACTTTTGTCAATTCACAGTATTGGAACGTTATTTGCAGCACGTCTGCCTGCATTGCACACTCAAACTTTTTTAAACTCAGCCATTTATAGTAGCAAACACTCAGTGTACCTAGTTGTATCCTAAACGTGGCTATTGTACTTTTGTCAATTCACAGTATTGGAACGTTATTTGCAGCACGTCTGCCTGCATTGCACACTCAAACTTTTTTAAACTCAGCCATTTATAGTAGCAAACACTCAGTGTACCTAGTTGTATCCTAAACGTGGCTATTGTACTTTTGTCTATTCACAGTATTGGAACGATATTTGCAGCACGTCTGCCTGCATTGCACACTCTAACTTTTTTAAACTCAGCCATTTATAGTAGCAAACACTCAGTGTACCTAGTTGTATCCTAAACGTGGCTATTGTACTTTTGTCAATTCACAGTATTGGAACGTTATTTGCAGCACGTCTGCCTGCATTGCACACTCAAACTTTTTTAAACTCAGCCATTTATAGTAGCAAACACTCAGTGTACCTAGTTGTATCCTAAACGTGGCTATTGTACTTTTGTCTATTCACAGTATTGGAACGATATTTGCAGCACGTCTGCCTGCATTGCACACTCTAACTTTTTTAAACTCAGCCATTATACTAGCAAACACTCACTGTACCTAGTTGTATCCTAAACGTGGCTATTGTACTTTTGTCAATTCACAGTATTGGAACGTTATTTGCAGCACGTCTGCCTGCATTGCACACTCAAACTTTTTTAAACTCAGCCATTTATAGTAGCAAACACTCAGTGTACCTAGTTGTATCCTAAACGTGGCTATTGTACTTTTGTCTATTCACAGTATTGGAACGATATTTGCAGCACGTCTGCCTGCATTGCACACTCTAACTTTTTTAAACTCAGCCATTTATAGTAGCAAACACTCAGTGTACCTAGTTGTATCCTAAACGTGGCTATTGTACTTTTGTCAATTCACAGTATTGGAACGTTATTTGCAGCACGTCTGCCTGCATTGCACACTCAAACTTTTTTAAACTCAGCCATTTATAGTAGCAAACACTCAGTGTACCTAGTTGTATCCTAAACGTGGCTATTGTACTTTTGTCAATTCACAGTATTGGAACGTTATTTGCAGCACGTCTGCCTGCATTGCACACTCAAACTTTTTTAAACTCAGCCATTTATAGTAGCAAACACTCAGTGTACCTAGTTGTATCCTAAACGTGGCTATTGTACTTTTGTCTATTCACAGTATTGGAACGTTATTTGCAGCACGTCTGCCTGCATTGCACACTCTAACTTTTTTAAACTCAGCCATTATACTAGCAAACACTCACTGTACCTAGTTGTATCCTAAACGTGGCTATTGTACTTTTGTCAATTCACAGTATTGGAACGTTATTTGCAGCACGTCTGCCTGCATTGCACACTCAAACTTTTTTAAACTCAGCCATTATACTAGCAAACACTCACTGTACCTAGTTGTATCCTAAACGTGGCTATTGTACTTTTGTCAATTCACAGTATTGGAACGTTATTTGCAGCACGTCTGCCTGCATTGCACACTCAAACTTTTTTAAACTCAGCCATTTATAGTAGCAAACACTCAGTGTACCTAGTTGTATCCTAAACGTGGCTATTGTACTTTTGTCTATTCACAGTATTGGAACGATATTTGCAGCACGTCTGCCTGCATTGCACACTCTAACTTTTTTAAACTCAGCCATTATACTAGCAAACACTCAGTGTACCTAGTTGTATCCTAAACGTGGCTATTGTACTTTTGTCAATTCACAGTATTGGAACGTTATTTGCAGCACGTCTGCCTGCATTGCACACTCAAACTTTTTTAAACTCAGCCATTTATAGTAGCAAACACTCAGTGTACCTAGTTGTATCCTAAACGTGGCTATTGTACTTTTGTCTATTCACAGTATTGGAACGATATTTGCAGCACGTCTGCCTGCATTGCACACTCTAACTTTTTTAAACTCAGCCATTTATAGTAGCAAACACTCAGTGTACCTAGTTGTATCCTAAACGTGGCTATTGTACTTTTGTCAATTCACAGTATTGGAACGTTATTTGCAGCACGTCTGCCTGCATTGCACACTCAAACTTTTTTAAACTCAGCCATTTATAGTAGCAAACACTCAGTGTACCTAGTTGTATCCTAAACGTGGCTATTGTACTTTTGTCAATTCACAGTATTGGAACGTTATTTGCAGCACGTCTGCCTGCATTGCACACTCAAACTTTTTTAAACTCAGCCATTTATAGTATCAAACACTCAGTGTACCTAGTTGTATCCTAAACGTGGCTATTGTACTTTTGTCAATTCACAGTATTGGAACGTTATTTGCAGCACGTCTGCCTGCATTGCACACTCAAACTTTTTTAAACTCAGCCATTTATAGTAGCAAACACTCAGTGTACCTAGTTGTATCCTAAACGTGGCTATTGTACTTTTGTCAATTCACAGTATTGGAACGTTATTTGCAGCACGTCTGCCTGCATTGCACACTCAAACTTTTTTAAACTCAGCCATTTATAGTAGCAAACACTCAGTGTACCTAGTTGTATCCTAAACGTGGCTATTGTACTTTTGTCTATTCACAGTATTGGAACGATATTTGCAGCACGTCTGCCTGCATTGCACACTCTAACTTTTTTAAACTCAGCCATTTATAGTAGCAAACACTCAGTGTACCTAGTTGTATCCTAAACGTGGCTATTGTACTTTTGTCAATTCACAGTATTGGAACGTTATTTGCAGCACGTCTGCCTGCATTGCACACTCAAACTTTTTTAAACTCAGCCATTTATAGTAGCAAACACTCAGTGTACCTAGTTGTATCCTAAACGTGGCTATTGTACTTTTGTCTATTCACAGTATTGGAACGATATTTGCAGCACGTCTGCCTGCATTGCACACTCTAACTTTTTTAAACTCAGCCATTATACTAGCAAACACTCACTGTACCTAGTTGTATCCTAAACGTGGCTATTGTACTTTTGTCAATTCACAGTATTGGAACGTTATTTGCAGCACGTCTGCCTGCATTGCACACTCAAACTTTTTTAAACTCAGCCATTTATAGTAGCAAACACTCAGTGTACCTAGTTGTATCCTAAACGTGGCTATTGTACTTTTGTCTATTCACAGTATTGGAACGATATTTGCAGCACGTCTGCCTGCATTGCACACTCTAACTTTTTTAAACTCAGCCATTTATAGTAGCAAACACTCAGTGTACCTAGTTGTATCCTAAACGTGGCTATTGTACTTTTGTCAATTCACAGTATTGGAACGTTATTTGCAGCACGTCTGCCTGCATTGCACACTCAAACTTTTTTAAACTCAGCCATTTATAGTAGCAAACACTCAGTGTACCTAGTTGTATCCTAAACGTGGCTATTGTACTTTTGTCTATTCACACTACTGCAAATCTATGTGCAGCACCTCTGCATGACAACCTCGTGCTCTGTTTTTAATAAGCTATAATGATAGCACAAAATACTGCCATTTTGTGGCATCATAGAACTGGCTGTTGTATTCCATTAGTGCCCCACTGGTGACAAGCTATTTCTAGCACCTCTACATCACACCCTCATGCACATTTAGCTACGCTAATGTTATAGCAAACTCATGGAATTCATTGCTGCATTTCATAATTCGGAGGGATAGAAAGTCAGGCTTCCTTTAGCTTTTCCTTCTGTTCATAGACAGCATCTCCAAGACAAATTTCCCCTCCACGTCTAAGTGTGGAGAGGCAGCTAGTGCGCATGCGTGTGCCGATGTACCCCAGCTGCAGCATAATTACAGTGTTTCGCCTAGTGAGTATGCTCAGCCTGACTGTGCCATTCCTGACGCTAAGTCTTCATTTCGGGATACAGCGCATGCTCCCACACTAAGTGTGAAAAGCCTCTTTGCACAGGTGCTTGCATTCTGTGCCGGGTCTAAGTCCTGTTTTGTGCCTAGACACCATGCTAAAGCTGATAGTCTTTTTTCAGAGACTGTATTTCATGCTACTGAGCATGCTCAGGCACTTCCTGCATCAGAGACTAGGTCCGGTAATGAACTCTTTGGCCCTGGCCCTGATGTGGGGGTCCCATATAGACCACAGGGCATCAGGTGTCCTCCCAAATGGCTTGCAGAGGCCCACACCTATGACTTGTCACCGCATTATTGATGGTCAGACGATGACTGGTGAGGTGTTTGGGTCATGGCAGCCATGAGGTCATCATTGAAGTTGCGTTTCCAAATAGGACGCTAGTTATGCCACTCATGACGTGTCACTCTGCTTTTGTCTCCAGGAGGTGCATTGTGGTTCACCCTGGTTTGGGGCGGACCCAGGTTATAAAAGGGGCTGGAGCCAACAAGGAGGTGCGCAGTCTTCTATTATGCTCCGAAAGAGCACACCTCCATGTGTTGAACCCATTGCGGCTTTAGGCCAGAGGTAGGCAGGGATAGGGTGGTGGATGCAGGCCACCACCACAGTTGGTAACGCAGAACGGTTAAGACCAGCTCCTGTCCTAACAGTCCTGCTTGTGCAGCCCAGTGGCATTAACAGGCCTGCTGCTGCTGATGCGCCTGCTGTCCACAGGTGTGGCCCCTACGCACACGGTCAGCGTACTCAATGGCCCCTGTGTTGTTAACAGGGAGTTCCTGGGCTGGGTGGGCATGTGGACCCTGTGACGCTAACAGGGCTCACAGTCTCCAGATCCGAATGGCGTCTAACTCGGTTCAGGCTACTATTAGTTTCATAGCCACACAGCTCTGTATCCTCCACCAAACCTTCAAGTTGCCAACCTCTCCTTTTCCAACTGGGAGCACGGTGGACACTGACTGCTGAAGGTGATATATACCTTTCTCTTTCTTTTCTTATTAATTTTTGTTATATAGCGGTCACAGATTATATACCACTTTATCCAAATCTGCCAGTCCCACTGTAACAGATGTTGTTTCTTCAGCAAATGTTACAGTTGTTTAACCACCAAATCCACGGACCCAAATTTTTTTCCCCTTTCCAACACACCTGTTCCCCTTTCCAACAGCATCTGTCCTTTTTCAACTCATTTTGGGATATGACCAAAAGTGCAACTGTGCAGGGACACCGTACTCAACGCCATCTCAGCACAGCAGCCATCCCTCGGTCCCTCCGATGTGGACAAGTAAAAGACCATTTCCTCCTATCCATGACAAAGTGTTGAGATTCACTCTGTGCAGCACTGGTGTTTAGTGGAAAAGTAGATCTAAGATTGCGTACCACATTCTGCAGATACTCCTGTATACGTGCGTCTATTTCTATGGCAGGAATTAGTTCGCCAAATTTTGTCTTGTACCGGGGATCTAACAGTGTGGCAACCCAGTATTCAGGATTACTTCAAATTCATACAATCCGAGGGTCATGTAGGTAGTGCAGCAAGAAGGCGCTCATGTGTCTTGTGCATCCAGGAGGACCAAGTCCTTGGTGTGTTGGTGGCAGAGAGGTGAGAATCGTGCATCCTTCCTCTGCCCTCTACCCACAACCTCGCACAACCGAAATGTGAGCAAGCTCTCACTCATCTGCTGAGTCTTCCATGCCCATCGCCAGTTCGTCCTCCATTTCTTCATGGGCTCCTGCACTTTCATCAACACTTTTTGCTGATACTATGCGCCCTTGTTAATCCCTCTCCCTCACCATGACTGCCGCATAGGTGCCGCTGACCATCTGGACCTCGTAGATCTTGTTATCCCTTCCGCATATGACTCCTCCTGTACTTCCTCCCCTTCCTCTTGTCCCAACACCTGACTCCGAATAATAATTACAGTGTGCTCCATCATGTAGATGACCAGAATTGTCACGCTGAGAATGACATTGCCAGTGCTAAACATCTTCGTCGACATTTCAAAACTGTGTAGCAGGGTGCATAGGTCCTTGATCTGACACCACTCCAGCAGCGTGATCTGCACCACCTCTGGATCAACTTATCCCAGGCTATATGTCTTACCGTATTTCAGCAGGGCTCTGCGGTGCTGCCACACACGCTGCAACATGTGCAGATTCCAATTCCTGCGTGTCGGAACATCGCATTTCCGGCGTTTAACTGCCAGACCCTAAGACTTCCGGAGTGATGAAAGTTGTTGAGCTGCTGTGTGCGCACGATGGAAGTGAGCACATAGCGAGCGTGCCCGCTGCACAAGGACATGTAGGCCGTGATGGTGTTTTAAAAATTGCTGGAGAATTCGGATCAACACGTGAGCCATAAAAGGCACGTGTGTCACATTGCCCTGAGGATGGCCCGCAGCCAGGTTTGCATCATTGCCGCACACGGCTGTTAAGTCACCAACGGAGTCCGCTCCGTCAATTTGTACTCCGGTCGCCAGGTGACAACGTGTTCCTTTCATGAATAGTGCTGATGATGGGAGAGTAGTCGATGCCAGCGGCGCAGGTGGACGCAGGTTATGCTCACCCACTGGGCTGCATTACCTTGACAGATGCAGAATCTCTGGCTGAATGTAGCTGGTGGGTATCTCACAGATGAAATACCATCATTCAGCTACAACCAATGGGAAGACACCACACCCTTTTTTATGCCCATCCTGTCTGCAGACCACTGCCAGACATAGCTATGAACCTCTGGTTAATTTTACCCCCAGTTCAGTTTTATGATTTTGTGTGCTTGTTACCTGACTACTTTTCCTGCTTGCTGTTTATGTACCTTGTTGGCCGATACGCATTTCACCTCTGCTTGTTTTCTGATTAAGTCCTGGCCGTCCCATTCTGTTCCTGTTCCTCAATTAATGTTTTGACCCTGCCTGACTACTATTCTCTGTAATAGCGGTGTGACTCACATTTCCCATACATTTCAAAGTAAAACTTTGACCGCCTGATGGCATTGAGCTCTGCTGCCAGCATAGTAAGGAGGTGTGTGGTAGTCCTTGTGCGCAGTTGCAAGGAAGGGTGGCCTGACCACACAGGGTTTGCGCAAAGGTAGAGGACCCACACGAGGTTGAAGAGGCAGAAGCAGTGTATTAACTTCTACATACAGAACAAGGATTGAAACAACTCGTGGGGACGGCAAGACTTGTACAGCAGACCCTTCTCCATCTCTCACCATAGTTTGCCAGTGCCCAGTCAGTGACATGTAATGACCCTGTCTATGCTTACTGGTCCAAGTATCTGTGTTGAAATGCACCCTGTCGCACACAGATTTTCTCAAGGAAGTGGTGATGTTGTGTGCGACATGCCGGTGTAGCGCGGGCATGCTTTTCTTGGAGAAGCAGTGGTGATTGGGCATCTGGTACTGGGGCACAGCGACAGACATAAGGTCTGTAAAATCCTGTGTGTCCACTACGCGTAAAGGCAGCATTTCGGTAGCCAACAGCTTACAGAGGGATAGAGTCAACCACTTAGCTTTGTCATGGGTCGCAGTAAGTGGCCTTTTATTTGACCACATCTGAGGGACAGAGATCTGGCTGCTGTCTGTAGACGGTGTTGAGTAGGGTGTCCCTGGAAAAATGCAGGTTTGTGAGAAAAGTGCAGGCGGAGACATGATGTTGGCTTCATCTTGCCTTCAGATCTGTTCATCTTGTATCATTTTTAAAAAACACAGCAAGCAAGGGTTACTCCAAGCGGAGTCTCCCTTTTTTTCCAAAAATTGGGCCCCACACAGACACCTTATCAGTGGCAGCACTTGTGCCCTAGTTGCAAACAGGATGTTTTGATTTGCATCAAGCACATTCCAAATCCACAAGCATTTACTCTCCCCAGGATGACACAGGGGTAGTAAATTCCTTCTGGATCCATGACTTGTTCATTTTGATGAACGTCAGTCTGTCCACATTGTCACTGGACAGACGCGTGCGCTTATCTGTCAGCACACACCCAGCAGCACTGAAGACACGTTCAGAGACAACGCTGGCAGCTGGACACGACAAAATCTTCGAGGCGTAACTGGAGAGCTCTTGACATTTTTCTAGATTTGAAGCACAAAAGGAGCAAGGCTCCATTTGCAAAGTCATTGCATCGATGTTCATTTGGAGATACTCCTGTATCATCCTCTCCATCCGTTGACTATGTGTCAGACTTGTTGTCTCTGGTGGCCTTGCAAAGGAGGGTCTAAAAAAATTATGAAAAGATTCCATAAAATTGCTGTTACCAGCACCAGATACGGTCCTACTGGTACGGGTAGACTGTTGAAGATGACGAGGCCGTCCCATGTTTGTCAAGTTACAACTGGGAGAATCACTCCCTTCACCTGCACGGTTGTTTGGTGGAAAAGCCGAGCTAAGATCGAGTAACAGCTTCTGCTGATACTCCTGCATACGTGCGTCCCTTTCTATGGGTGGAATTATGTCACAAAATTTGGACTTGTCCCGGGGATCTAATAGTGTGGCAAGCCAGTAGTCATCATCACTTCTAATTTTGACAATACGAGGGTCATGTTGGAGGTAGTGCAACAAGAAGGCACTCATGTGTCTTGCGCAGCCATGCGCACCAAGTCCACGCTGTGTTTGTGGCATAGAGGTGCTAACCGTTCTTTCTTCCTCTGTCATCTCCCCCCAACCTCTTTCAACTGAAATTTGACCAAGGTCCCCCTCATCTGCTGAGTCTTCCATGTCCATGGACAGTTCGTCCTCCATATCTTCATGTCCTCCTGCACCTTCCTCAACATCTCACCTGCTACCATGCGCCCTTGTTGATCCCTGTCCCCCATGGTCCCATGCCTGCCGCGTTGGTGATGATGAACGTCTGGACCTTGGTGATGTTGTTGTGTCTTGCGCATATGAATCCTCCTGTAGTTCCTCCCCTTCCTGTTGTCCCACCCCCTGACTACGAATAGTGTTTAGCGTGTGCTCCAGCATGTAAATGACTGTAATCGTCATGCTGATAATGGCATTGTCAGCGCTAAACATATTCGTCGCCATGTCGAAACTGTGCAGAAGGGTGCATAGGTCCTTGATCTGAGATCACTCCATCAGGGTGATCTGCCCCACTTCTGCATCTCGTTGGCCCAGGCTATACATCATGACGTATTGCACCAGGGCTCGCCGGTGCTGCCACAGTCGCTGTAACATGTGGAGAGTTGAATTCCAGCGTGTCGCCACATCGCATTTCAGGCGATGAACCGGCAGGCCGAAAGACTTCTGGAGCGATGCAAGTCGCTCAGGTGCGGCGGTTGAACGGCGGAAGTGAGCACTGCAGACAGTTTCCGTGCCCTGGTCAGAAGGCCATCTAGGCCGGGATAGTGTGTTAAAAATTGCTGGACAACAAGGTTAAACACGTGAGCCATACAAGGCACGTGTGTCACCTTGCCCAGGCGAAGGGCCGCACCCAGGTTTGCAGCATTGTCGCACACGGCCTTACCAGGCTGCAGGTTGAGTGGAGACAACCATTTATCAAAATCAGTCTCCAGAGCTGCCCACAACTCAGTCGCTGTGTGACTCCTATTTCAAAGACATGTCAAGCTAAAGACCGCCTGATGCCGTTGCGCTCTGCTACCAGCATAGTAATGAGGGGTGCGTGATTCCTTCTGCGCAGTGAGAACGCTGGTGGCCTGACCAGGCAGGCTTGGGGCGGAGGTGGAGGACCCAGATGAGGTGGAGGATGCAGAAGCAGTGGCGGAACTTGGACAGACAGAGGATTGACACACAAGTCGTGGGGACGGCAAGACTTGTGCAGCAGACCCTTCACCATCTATCACCATAGTTACCCAGTGGCCAGTCAGCGACATGTAACGTCCCTGTCCATGCTTACTGGTCCAAGTATCGGTGGTGAAATGCACCCGTTCACACACAGAGTTTCTCAAGGAAGCGGTGATGTTGTGTGCGACATGCTGGTGTAGCGCGGGCACACCTTTCTTAGAGAAGTAGTGGCGACTAGGCATCTGGTACAGGGGCACAGCGACAGACATAAGGTCTCTAAAATCCTGTGTGTCCACTAGGCGGAAAGGCAGCATTTCTGTAGTCAACAGCTTACAGAGGGATAGAGTCAACCTCTTCGCTTTGTCATGGGTCGCAGGAAGTGGCCTTTTATTTGACCACATCTGAGGGACAGAGATCTGGCTGCTGTGTGTAGACGGTGTTGAGTCGGGTGTCCCTGGAAAAATGCAGCTTTGTGAGGAAAGTGCAGGCGGAGACATGATGTTGCCTTCATCCAAAGTTGGTGCTATCGATGTCTGAGAGAGCTGTACACACTCACTTGTTTCCCCTTCCAAACCAACTGACGACCTACCAAGCAAACTGCCTGTTGCGGTTACAGTGGTGGAAGTTGTGGGTGGAAAAACAGGTGTGACAGCTGTCCCCACAGTCCTAGAAGATGACGAGCGCGCGGATGCACTGGAAGGGGCAGGCGGTGGATGGTTCGCTCCGCTAGGCCGCATTGCAGCACGGTGAGCTTCCCATCGGGCCATATGATATTTATTCATGTGACGATTCATGGAAGAAGTTGTCAAACTGCTGAGGTTTTGACCTCTACTAAGAGAACCATGACAAATTTTACAGATCACATAATTTGGGCGATCTTTTTCTATGTCAAAAAAGGACCTGGCTAGGCAAGGCTTAGAGGCCATGCGACCTGTTGATCCACCCCGAATAATGCTCAGAGGCAGAGTGGTGGCTGAGGATGCAGTTGTAGACGTGCTACCAGTGCTCCGACTGTGTCCAGGAAGGCGCCAGGTTACTTCGACGTCGGTTGCATCCTCCTCCACCGCCTCTGTTGACCTCCTCGAGTGTCTGACTGTGGGTTGACAGTAGGTGTGATCTAGAACTTAATCATCAATTGTTGTGTTTGCACTCCCCTACCCCTCAGACCGAGTTTCTTCTTGCCCTGACCGAATATTTAAGTTGTCATCCCAATCGGGTATCTGCGTCTCATCTTCATCAGTATGTTCCTCATTGCCTATAACCACAGTTGTTGGAAAGGCAGCATTTTGGTAGCCAACAGTTTGCATATGATGAAAGTCAACCTCCAAGCCATTTCATGCCCTTCTAAAAGCATGTAAAACACAGCGAGGGGACTCCAACCACAGTCTCCCTCGTTGCCACTAACTGGGCCACACACACCCCACTTGACTGGCATCGGTTGACCCCCCCTTTTGACAAAGAAAAAGATGCTTTGCATGAAGCACTCTCAAAAATACGCGTGCCTTTCCCGTCCCCTGGCTGACCCAGGGGAAGAAAAGTCCTCTGAGAGCCATGACTTGTTCATCTTGGTTCTTTTAGAGACACAGCGAGGGGACTCCAACCACAGTCTCCCTCGTTGCCACTAACTGGGCCACACACACCCCACTTGACTGGCATCGGTTGAGCCCCCTTTTGAAAAAGAAAAAGATGCTTTGCATGAAGCACTCTCAAAAATACGCGTGCCTTTCCCGTCCCCTGGCTGACCCAGGGGAAGAAAAGTCCTCTGAGAGCCATGACTTGTTCATCTTGGTTCTTTTAGAGACACAGCGAGGGGACTCCAACCACAGTCTCCCTCGTTGCCACTAACTGGGCCACACACACCCCACTTGACTGGCATCGGTTGAGCACCCTTTTGAAAAAGAAAAAGATGCTTTGCATGAAGCACTCTCAAAAATACGCGTGCCTTTCCCGTCCCCTGGCTGACCCAGGGGAAGAAAAGTCCTCTGAGAGCCATGACTTGTTCATCTTGGTTCTTTTAGAGACACAGCGAGGGGACTCCAACCACAGTCTCCCTCGTTGCCACTAACTGGGCCACACACACCCCACTTGACTGGCATCGGTTGACCCCCCCTTTTGACAAAGAAAAAGATGCTTTGCATGAAGCACTCTCAAAAATACGCGTGCCTTTCCCGTCCCCTGGCTGACCCAGGGGAAGAAAAGTCCTCTGAGAGCCATGACTTGTTCATCTTGGTTCTTTTAGAGACACAGCGAGGGGACTCCAACCACAGTCTCCCTCGTTGCCACTAACTGGGCCACACACACCCCACTTGACTGGCATCGGTTGAGCCCCCTTTTGAAAAAGAAAAAGATGCTTTGCATGAAGCACTCTCAAAAATACGCGTGCCTTTCCCGTCCCCTGGCTGACCCAGGGGAAGAAAAGTCCTCTGAGAGCCATGACTTGTTCATCTTGGTTCTTTTAGAGACACAGCGAGGGGACTCCAACCACAGTCTCCCTCGTTGCCACTAACTGGGCCACACACACCCCACTTGACTGGCATCGGTTGAGCACCCTTTTGAAAAAGAAAAAGATGCTTTGCATGAAGCACTCTCAAAAATACGCGTGCCTTTCCCGTCCCCTGGCTGACCCAGGGGAAGAAAAGTCCTCTGAGAGCCATGACTTGTTCATCTTGGTTCTTTTAGAGACACAGCGAGGGTACTCCAACCACAGTCTCCCTCGTTGCCACTAACTGGGCCACACACACCCCACTTGACTGGCATCGGTTGACCCCCCCTTTTGACAAAGAAAAAGATGCTTTGCATGAAGCACTCTCAAAAATACGCGTGCCTTTCCCGTCCCCTGGCTGACCCAGGGGAAGAAAAGTCCTCTGAGAGCCATGACTTGTTCATCTTGGTTCTTTTAGAGACACAGCGAGGGGACTCCAACCACAGTCTCCCTCGTTGCCACTAACTGGGCCACACACACCCCACTTGACTGGCATCGGTTGAGCCCCCTTTTGAAAAAGAAAAAGATGCTTTGCATGAAGCACTCTCAAAAATACGCGTGCCTTTCCCGTCCCCTGGCTGACCCAGGGGAAGAAAAGTCCTCTGAGAGCCATGACTTGTTCATCTTGGTTCTTTTAGAGACACAGCGAGGGGACTCCAACCACAGTCTCCCTCGTTGCCACTAACTGGGCCACACACACCCCACTTGACTGGCATCGGTTGAGCCCCCTTTTGAAAAAGAAAAAGATGCTTTGCATGAAGCACTCTCAAAAATACGCGTGCCTTTCCCGTCCCCTGGCTGACCCAGGGGAAGAAAAGTCCTCTGAGAGCCATGACTTGTTCATCTTGGTTCTTTTAGAGACACAGCGAGGGGACTCCAACCACAGTCTCCCTCGTTGCCACTAACTGGGCCACACACACCCCACTTGACTGGCATCGGTTGAGCCCCCCTTTTGACAAAGAAAAAGATGCTTTGCATGAAGCACTCTCAAAAATACGCGTGCCTTTCGCCTCCCCTGGCTGACCCAGGGGAAGAAAAGTCCTCTGAGAGCCAGGTCCACATTGTCAGTGGACAGACACGTGTGCTTATCTGCCAGCAGACCCCCAGCAGCACTGAAGACAGGTTCCGAGAGAACGCTGGCTGCAGGACACGACAAGATCCTCAAGGCGTACGTGGCGAGCTCAGGCAATTTATCCAGATTGGAAGCCTAAAATGAGCAGGGCTCAAGTTGCACAATAATGGAATCGATGTTTCTTTGCATATACTCATATATCTGTGTGTCTCCCTCTTTTTCCTTGTCCAGCTGTTTTGTTTTCACATGAGTATATGTCCTTGTCACTTTCCCATGTGTTTGTGTTATGTTGTGAGTTGTTTGTCACCTTTTGGACACCTTTCAGGGTGTTTTCTAGGTGTTTTACTGTGTTTGTGATTGCCTGCCATTGTTTCCTATGGGCTCGAGTTCGGTTCGTCGAACGTTCGACGAGCCGAACTCGAGCCAGACCCCCCGTTCGGCGAACCGCCTCGAGCCGAACCGGGACCGGTTCGCTCATCTCTAGCAGTGACTCACCGTGCGATGAACCAGAGTGTAACAAATGGGGATAAAACAAAGATAATATTTTAGCGCAGGTCACATTTCATTGTTGGTCCACAAAATAATATTAACCCAAAAAATACTAACAAGAACGGAGCAAAGAACAATGAAAAAACAACATTATAAATATGTTTTAATTACATAATGAATAATGGAGCTTTAGTATAAGACGGCTCTAGAAACAGAATTAGGATCAATTCAGGCTATGCATGGGCCATAAAATGAATGCACAGTATACTCATCATTCACATTAATAGGACAAAAATGACACTCATTATTTTCAAAAGTTGTCAGGTTTACTGATGAATGAACCTCTGCCTATTTGAGTCCGCCCAAAGCATGGGAAAAAAAATCAAGATCGGCAAGCAAATGTGACACTGAACTTAACCATGATCAAATCAATGGGGACGAGACATTTGGGCTGTAAATTATCCATAGGGGAGTGTGGTGGAAGTTAAATGGTACTAAGAGCAAGATAAGTTATACATACCATGTTTCCCAGAGGATCACACTGCAGTGAGATTCTCTTCCATGCCCACTAATTAAGGTTCATGAATGTCCACTGTTTCCCCCGCCCATCCTCTGTGCCAGTTAATGTGATTGGTTGCAGACTGCTATAGATGCCCCCAACCTGTGATTGGTTGCAGTCAGTTTTCTGTATAGTAGTTTAAAAAGAAGTAAATAAATAATTTAAAAAGAATTAAGTAGGCTCCAGCCCTATTTTGATAGCCAGCGCAAGTAAAACAGCGGCAAGGTACTGCCCCCACCTTTGAGCTTTGCCATAGCTGAATATCAAAATAGAAGGGACAAAAAATACATAGGGTCCCCACATTTTTTATATCCAGCCACGGTAAAGCAGACAGCAGGGGTATGGGAGGCGCTATGGATGTTGGACCCCCCAATCTAAAAATACCAGCCCACAGCTGCCCAGAATTGTTGCATCCATTAGATGTGACAATTCCGGGCTTTATCTGGCTCATCCTGATTGGCCTGATGCGGTGGCAAGCGGGGTAATATAAGTGGTTAGTGACTGCTCACAGCTGCCACTAAGCCAGAGATTAGCAATGGGAGGCATCTATCAGACACCCCTATTACTATAAGGAGGTAATGCTTCGGCACTCAAAAAGAAAAAGAAAGGAGTAAAAAGAAAAAAGTTCATTTTCCATAATGCTTTTATTGGGTGTTACAAGAAAAAAATTTGAAACGTGTAGTACATCCAATGTTTCGGCTGAAGGCATCAGCCTTTCCCAAGAAAACATGTCAGGAGGAGTACTCAAGAGTAAAAAAAAAGTGAAGAGCCGTGGGTGAGGAATTACAAGGTGAATGCCTTTACGTAATGCTGAAACGTATATTCTATTTTTATAGAATATACTAGAACATTGGAAAAGTCCAATAAGTAATAAAGGATGGTGGCTGAAATTAGTGTACTTGCAGGGGTCATTCTGGGACTTGCCAGATGTGAGATCCCTATTGAGAAGATGTATACCAACAACTCCTGTGGAAGAGCCGTCTGAGACCAAACTTTGTCAGCAGTGGCCGAATGAGGGTAAATAAATATGAGAGACCGCTTGTAGGATAGGGTCTGCCTGGTGCAGTCCCAAAATTGGGTACGCAAAATATCCTCTTGCAATCAGATGTAATATTGTGCCCTTAGGGAGGGAGGAAGAGATGCACGGTCGGGGCAGGTGAGATTGTGAGTCTTGGCCTGACAGGGATCAGGAGTCCTGTGTCAGTGGTAGCAGTGGCTCATCCCGATTGCCCTGATGCGGTGGCAATTGGGGTAATATAAGGGGTTAATGAGAGCTCACAGCTGCCACTAAGTCCGAGATTAGTAATGGGGGGCATCTATCGGACACCGTCATTACTAATCCTATAAGTGAAAAGAAATAAGTCAAAAACACCGAAAAAATCCTTTATTTGTAATAAAATACACACACTCTCTTTATTAACCCCCAACACTCTTGAAGATTCAACGTAGTCCATACAGGGTCCCATGATGATCCTGAAGCTGCTACATCTGGAGCCTGGAGAGAAGGGAAACACATCTGCTCTCTTAAGGCTCTGGGAATTACTGACAGCAGCGGGGGGAGCCCGGCTGTGAACAATGATGTCACTCAGTTCACCAGAGGTCTTAGCCGGGTTCTAACTGTATGACTTCCGGTGACCTGACTGTCGGAGTGCGAGACACAGCTGTGACCCGCAATCCAACAATCGGGCAGCGGTTTCAAAGTGAAAGTGCTGCCGGTTCTGACTATATGGCAGCATATTCATTTGCAAGCCACTGCCAGACCGCAGTTCAACACTCCTGCAGCACGTTCATCTTCAAGCTGCTTCCATTTGTTGGATTGATGGTCACAGCCATGTCTTGCACTCCAACAATTCAGCAGCACTTTCAATTTCAGTTTGTTTTGCCAGGAGATGCAGATTTGGTGCTGAAATGTATACACCATATTCCTGAACCAAATCTGCATCTCCTGGCCAAAAAAACGCATCAAAACCGCATTCTTTGTTTAGTCAGAAGATGCAGATTTGGTGCAGGAATTTGGTGTATAAAATTCAGCACTAAATCTGCATCTCTTGGCAAAAAAAAAGCACAAAAACAATTTTGATGCCATTTCAGTGCAGTTTTATGCCAGATGTAAATGTAGTGCAGGAATCTGGTGCCGACATTTCAGCACTAAATTTGTACATCCTGTCAGAAAACCGCACCAAAATGGTGTCAAACCGTTTTTGTACGTTTGTTTGCCAAGAGATGCAGATTTGGTGCTGGAATTTATTCACCAAATTCCTGCACAAAATCTGCATCTCCTGGTAAAAAATTGCATCAAAACCGCATTGTGTTTTGATGTGTTTTTTTTGCCAGGAGATGCAGATTTGGTGTATAAATTTCAGCACCAAATCTGCATCTCTTGGCCAAAAAAACTGTTTTCTGCCACAAGATTCAGGTCTGATTTAACTCAGTTCCCCTAATGTGAGGTCACTGAGTTCAAACAGTTCACCTGAGGTGAGTTAACCTGTGGTCACAGGTAGGGTACTGTGGGAACCTCCAGCTGTGACCGCACATAAAGTCAGTGACGTCACCGCTCACAGCTGCGGCTCAGTCAGTGACTGCCTGCAGCCGCTGCAGGCAGTCATGTATGTGCCCGTATACAGCAACTTCAGGATTTAATAGAGTCGGGATCGTCGTGGGATCTCGTGTTGATTACTGGTTGTTTGTGGGGTTAATAAATTGGAGAAAGAGGGTGTTTTTTGTATTTTATTTCAAATAAAGGATTTTTTTGGTATCTCTGTTTATTTCTTTTCACTTATAAGATTAATAATGGGGGCATCTCATAGACCCATAACCATTACTAATCTAGGGCTTAGTGGCAGCTGTGAGCTTTCATTAACCCATCCTATTACCCGATTGCCACTACACCAGGGAAATCAGGATGAGGCAGGTAAATTTGGCATGAATAACAGAAATGCAATCACAAGCTAAACTGACTATAGTGTCAAGGCAGGCACTAATAGAGGCACAAGAGCTCTCGATCTTTGTACTTGCTCAGTTCATACTCTGTGTGACGGGGTCCTTCTCCAATATCACACAATCAACAGAGCAACAGATGGATGAACAATCCAAAGCATATTTATTCCATGCAATACAGAATGACCATCAAGTAATCCTCCACACAAAGGGTGAAATAGTCCAGTAATGGCATAAATGTCCCAGGGATGAGTCACAATCCTCCAACAGTCCTTTTCCAGGAAAATCGGGGTGTCTCAGTATCTCTGCGGTGTCAGCCTCTCTCCTTAGAGAATCAATCTTACTCCTTCTCTCTTCTCCTGCTCAGCCAGACTGAATAACTAATCCCTCAGGTAAGCAGAGAGTTTAGGTGGATTCCAGGCCCCCTCCCCCACATCTAGGGACAGAAGCACTTCAAGGAGTTGTAACCCTGCAGACAGGATAAAGAATACATCGAATACACAGGCCACCACGCCCAAAACATGAACCCACACAAAATGGTACATGACCCACAATATCCCACCATCACAACTTCTCCCTCCTTTTTAATAAGTGAGTATGTCTTGAGGTCTACACAGATCTTTGGCCACCTCACTTAAGTCCCTGTTGCTCAGCTGTGAATAGTCCCTTGTACAGCAGTAGGATTGGAAGGACATGCTTCCCTTTGTGTCCTCCTTCACTGAAACTGTGTGTCCTGCACCCACAAATCGGCATTTTAGATCTCCCACATCATTTCCTAGGAGAATTTCTGCAGGCAGGCCGCTCATCACCCCAACCATAAATTGCTTGACCCCAAAGCCAAAGTCCAGATCTACGGTCACCTTTGGGATATTCCTCCTTTTGTCCTCTAGCCAATTCAATTACAAACCCTGGACCATGATGTATCACCTCTGGCTGAACCACCCGGGGATCAACTATTGTAAAAAATGCCCCAGAGTCACAAAATCCAATGACTCTCTTTCCATCCAGCGCAACCTCCTGTAAGTGCTTACTTTGATGGTGAGAGGAACTTGGGGCTGTGGCTCGCACCCCATAAACCCCTAGTGGTCGACCACGAGTGTCTGAGTCATTAGGCAAGTCAATTTGAAGGGGTGAGAACTCTTCCTCCCTTGTATTTGGCTGTAGAGAATGAACATCGAATGAAGGTCAATTTGGTGCAAGGTCATTCCTCAATTGACCAGCAGAGCAAGTGTTTTGCAAATGCCCAGGCTGCCCACATTGATAACCTCTCCTCTACGTCGTACTCCTTCCATTGTGCATTCTGGAGGAAGGTAGTAGAAGAACCTGGTGACAAAGGCCAAAGGCCATACACTCCAACAGGTGCATCTATAGTGCAGGGGTCAGTGGTACACTCCGGTGGAGGTGGTTGTACTTCTTCTTCAGGCAGGATGGACTGCACAAGATGCATCGGACAAGGTGAAGGTGCGTGGGGGTCCCTCCGAGTCCTTGCGGGACAACTGGATTGCAGGTGCCCAGGTTGCCCGCACCCATAACATTACCTCTCTATAATTCCCCCAGGGCATGGTCGGAACTGTTGGGGCTCAGAATTGTGAGCCATGGTTGTCATCGGCCTGCAGCTGCGTGGAGGGACAGATATAACTGGAGACGGTCGGGGAGCAGGAGCAGGCTGTGGCTTATTGTCCAGAAGCCCCCTCCATTGTGGTCGGATAGTAAGGGCCTCATCAGCCAGGGCTGCAGCTCGATCCAATGTGCATGGTGTGCGCTCTCTGACCCATTTCTGTATTTCTGAGGGACACTTGGAAAGAAATTGTTCTATAAGAAATACCTGAATAATGTCTTCCACAGTGAAAGTGTCTTCCGCTTCCAGCCATCTCTGACATGCCTGGGACATCTTATGGGCATACATCCTAAACGATCCCTCTGTGGTGCATGGGAGGTCTCGGAACTGTGCCCTATGTGAGTCTGGGGTGATGGCATGGTAATCCAGGATAGTCCGGTTTACAATGTTGTAATCCTGGTTCTGCTGTGAGTCAATGGTGCGATAAGCCTCTGCCAGGCTTCCGTTCAGGAGTCCCACTAACAAACGCATCCGGCCAGAGTGGGGCACCTCCATCACGACACACTGCTTCTCAAAGTCCTTAAAGAACCCTTCCACATATCCGGAAGCCTCATCAAATGTCTTGAAGTCTGCCCCGGTGATCCATACAGGCTCCCGGATTGCTGGGTTTACACTCGAACTCACATTACTCCCTCTGGAGTCCCATTGCTTCTTGTCTCTGCTGTGCTTGGCAAGCAGCCTCCTTCTTATACTCCTGAGATACACCGGGGCCAAGAGATGCCATCTCTTTTTTGAACCACACCAACCACTGGCTTTTTGGGGCAGAGATCCCCGTCCTCTGTGCTTGTCTGTCAGACATTTGGGAGGAGGTGGATTGGCTCGCACCCACCAGTAGGTCAATTAAGGCCTCTATACTTAATGGAGCTTTACACACTACGATATCGTTAATGTTTTATCGTCGGGGTCACGTTGTTAGTGATGCACATCCGGCATCATTAACGATATCGCAGCGTGTGATACTTACCAGCGACCTTAAGCGACCTCAAAAATGGTGAAAATCGTTCACCATGGAGAGGTCGTCCCAAAACCAAAAATCGGTAATGGTTGATTATCGATGTGGTTCGTCGCTCCTGCGGCAGCACACATCGCTGTGTGTGACACCGCAGGAGCGAGGAACATCTCCTTACCTGCCGCCGGCCACAACGCGGAAGGAAGGAGGTGGGCGGGATGTTACATCCCGCTCATCTCCGCCCCTCCGCTTTGATTGGCCGGCCGCTTAGTGACGTCGCGGTGACGTCGGTGTGATGCCGAACGTCCCTCCCCCTTGAGGGAGGGATTGTTCGGCAGTCACAGCGACACTGCTGACCAGGTAAGTGCGTGTGACGCTGCCTTAGCGATAATGTTCGCTGCGGCAGCGATCACACGATATCGCATCCACGACGGGGGCGGGTGCTTACACGCTCGATATTACTAGCAATTGTTTGCGATGTCATAGCGTGTAAAGCCCGCTTTAGTCTGTGGTAGCTCAGGCCCAGATCGCCGGCTCTTTCCTGTAGACTTGATGCAGTCCAGTTTCTGTACTCACTCTGGGGTTGGATCTCCATTGGGCTGCGCTCTGTTGATCCCACTGCTGTCACTAGTTTTGACGGGGTCCTTCTCCCACATCACACAATCAACAGAGCGAGAGATGGATGAACAATCCAAAGCATATTTATTCCATGCAATACAGAATGACCATCAAGTAATCCTCCACACAAGGGGTGAAATAGTCCAGTAATGGCATAAATGTCCCAGGGATGAGTCACAATCCTCCAGCAGTCCTTTTCCAGGGAAATCGGAATGTCTCAGTATCTCTGGGGTGTCAGCCTCTCCTCAGAGGATCAATCTTACTCCTTCTCTCTTCTCCTGCTCAGCCAGACTGAATAACTAATTCCTCAGGTAAGCAGGGAGTTTAGGTGGATTCCAGGTCCCCTCCCCCACACCTAGGGACAGAAGCACTTCAAGGAGTTCTAAGGCTCTGTGTGCACGTGTGCGTATTGCATGCAGTTACGCTGCGTTCTACACCGCAGCGTAACTGCATGCGTCCTGCGTCCCCAGCACAATCTATGGAGATTGTGCAGGAGCCATGGGCATGTGGCATATTAGAACGCAGCGATTCGGCTGCTGCCCGAAACGCTGCGTTCTAAGAAGTGACATGTCACTTCTTTCGTGCGGTTTACATGCTGTCTATAGGGAGAGGCAGCATGCAGAGCGCACGTTCTCTGCCGGCACCATGCGCTTCAGAACGCAGCTTTTCAGCTGCACTCTGAAGCGCACCTTTTCTGTGCGGTGCAGAGCGCACACGTGCGCACATAGCCTAACTCTGCAGTCAGGATAAACAATACATCGAATACACAAACCACCACGCCCAAAACATGAACCCACACAAAATGGTACATGATCTACAATATCCCACCATCACAATCAGCATACTTACTAATATTGTTTGCAAAATCGGGATGTTTGAGTCCTGCGCCTGGTCACACCTGGGAATGACCCCAAACCAGAGAAGAACTCCCACTTTGTGGTGGGGTTTACATCGACCATCTCTCTTTTTAATTTGGGACATGGTCAATTTTGCATTGATTGTATTTGAAATATTGAAACAATTCCCGCAAATTTAGATCTTTTGACAACTATGAGTCAGTTAGTTGCAGCTTCGCTATAATACAATGGTCTTAAAATGATTAATTTGTTAATGGGACCTGGTATATTCACTAGAGATGAGCCACCCCCTGGAGTTCGAGTTCGGTTCGGTTCGTCGAACGGTGCCCCGTTCGACGATCCTCTCGAACCCCATTGAAAACAATGGGAGGCAATCACAAACACATAAAAACACATTATAAATGTACACATACAGTTAATAAACATTGCCATAACACTTACCGGTCCCCGTGATTCGTCCTGCACTCTGTCTCATGTTGCTATTCCTTCCGATGATCGCTGCATCCTCCCGGTAACCAGCACTGATAGGACCTTCCGTGACGTCAAAATAGCCATGTGACCAGTCACATGTCTGTTATCTCATTGGCTACAGACTGGTCACATGACTATGATGCGTCATGTATGACCTGTCAGTGCATCTCTCCAGTATGCGGTGCTCGTTTGTGCATCCCGGTGTACCGGCGACATGCTCTGGCACACAGTCGGGTTCCCGGTCTGCTTCCCCGTTCCATTATAAACCGGCTGCCACAGCCAGTCAATAACGGAGATCGCCGTTGCTATAGCAACGCGCCTGTCAGTGGTGACGTCACCGCTTACAAGCAGCAGCTCCTTCTTACTCACGGAGTGAAAATGTGGCGCCCCTGACCTGGTCAGGCACCACTGAGTACTGCACCCATGCTGGGAACAGTACAACACAGGTAATCCAGAAGGCTGACCGAGGTGTGACTACACAGGCGCATAGTGATCAGGTCTCACACATGTACCTTTGAGAGGACCCCTGGGGATCCTAGGAGGGGGCAAAGCCTTGACCTCCACTGGAATAGTGGAGGGGGCCAAAAGCCTCCATCTCCTCTCAAGGGGTGTGGTAAGAGAGTCTGGTTGCTAGGTGGCGTATGCAAGAACAGGAGAGGAGGAGCAGTGAGCCAGTTCAGTGCAGAGTCCAGGGAGCTCGAGTGAGGAGCAGATCCCGTGGGCTGCTGTAGTCTGACAGCGTCCGCGCAGTGGCTACCGACGGGGGAGAACGGTCAACTAGGAGTGCTACCCGAAACCCATCTCAGCTAGAGAGAGAGCACGGAGTGGGAAGTAAGGAGACTGCTAGGGAGTACCAGGCCCAAACGGGCGGCAGATCCCGAAGCGGAGATAGATCCAGCTTTCTTTTGCTAAACCTGCCGGTGTGGGGCTCTCAAAGCCCACGCCACAACACCACAAAAGCCGCAGCCACGTAGCCACAGTTAGGGCCCATAGGTCACAGGAGGCAAGTAGCTGGAGTGGCCTGGTCCAGGCGACAAGCAAACGGCAAACGAAGGGGAGAGAGGCTGCAGCATCTTCCCTGGGTGACCCCCATAGGGACTAAAAGTCGGGGTTACCCCAAACCACCAAGGGCTAAGGAAGGCGAGTTGGTAGTCACCATCAGAAGTCAGCCTGAAGGATACCTGGTTCCCACTTGGTTCATCCCAGCTATGCCCGGGTCACTCACCCTGCCATCAACTGTGAGTAAAAACCCTGAAAGACATCCTGCTTGTGTGGAGTCATTCTGCGCCTTGTAGTTCTACACACCTACACAGGGCCCTGGGGCTTGCCTCACTCTCAGGAGGCTATCACAACTGACTGCACCCACCATCAGCCCCAGGCATCCCTTAACCTGCAGTGGCGGTCCCCACTGACCGCAAATCTGAGAGTGGCGTCACGACAATCAAGAAAGAAGGTTTCCTACCTGTGACCAGACAGATCCATCTACGTGGAGTCCCTGAAGGTAATGCACCGACACTGCATCAGCGTACCCGGGGCCCCACATCTGGCGTCACGAACAGGATAAGGACTAGACCTGTTCAGACAGGTGACCATGTGCCTGGGCGGTCCGCTTGAAAAATTGGAAGCGCCGCCATATTGCCACCATGAAAAGCGCGCTGAAAAACAACAGCAGCCCGCGCTGGAAGAAGTTACCGCCCACGAAGAGGTGTGGCTACCCAGAGATCCCCTGCAGAGTTCTGACCTCGCTTGTGAAGAGAGCGGAAGCGTCCAGAGACGTCGGGACAGAAAGGGAGCCAGAAGCCTGCTGCTGGGAGAGGAGCTGCTGAAAGAGGCAGAGCGGAAACTGAACAGCTTGCTACTAGAGGCAACGACGAGTCCACTGCTGGGAAATCGTGCAGAAGAGGGCGCAGAAGAAATGGCGTCTGACCGCAGAAACCCAGAACCGGGCTCCGCTGCCTGGTGGTATCGGGAGCTGGCCCAGTTCTGCGACCGACTGGAGACCCGGGTCGTGGAGCAGATCAGAGAAGAACGCATGGAACTTCTGGAGATGGCTGCCGCAGTTCAGGCCTATGAAGGGAGAGCCGCGCGCCGAGCGCCAGACCGAGTGGCAACGACTCAGACCCCGATGCTGCCACCGATGGGTGAGTCCAGTATTACCCCTGCCGGCCCGGATGCCCCGACCCCTGCTGCCACGCCCGCGGTCCCTGAAGAGGCGCCCGGCGCGGCGACGCTGAGCCAGGCCGCAGCCACGCCAGGTGCGGCCCGCCAAGCCCAGGCCGCCGCAGCGATGCCCTGCCCGGCCCGCAAAGAACCGGCTGCCACCGCGACCCTCATCCGCGCCGCAGGCGTAACGCTGACCCAGGCCGCCGCCCTGCTAGGCCCGGCCCGCCAAGACCCCACCGCCGCAGCAACGCTCGTCCGCGCCGCAAGTGAGGTGCTGAACCAGGCCGCAGCCACGCCAGGCGCGGCCCGCCAAGCCCAGACTGCTGCAGCGACGGCCAGCTCAGCCTGCACAGAGCCCACTGCAACAGCGACGCTGATCCAGGCCGCCGCCATGCCAGGCGCGGCCCGCCAAGACCAGGCCGCCGCCATGCCAGGCGCGGCCCGCAAAGTAAAGTACAGAAGTTACCAGTTTGATAAGTTTTGAAAAAGTTTTGCAACGTTTTACAAGTTCAAGTATGTGCCCACATAAACTGATGTGAGAAATAAACCTTAAGGCTATGGACTGGCTATAGCCACAAACTCTCGCAGTGTAAATAGTTACACCAGAGGGCACCACCACCACCAGAGTCAGCCTGTTTAGGGGCTTGGCTCGTCTGCAACCAGGGAGCACGTCCGTATATAGGGCCTTGGCTCACCTGCAACCAGAGAGCATGCCTGTTTATGGGGCCTGGCTCTCCACCACAAAGAGGGTACCTGGTCAGCACCAACTGTGGAGGCCGCCTCTACATCCTGCCAGAAGAGGCTGAAGGCGCGGATCCACCAGGCCAGGTATACCCTGAAGACCACCAGCCCATGAAAGCCGCCTCTACATCCTGCTAGAAGTGGCTGAAGGCGCGGCCAACGTGAAAGGGTTTTGGGTGGGTTAACGGACTTGTGGGTGGAGGGTGGTGATGTATGGTGCCTGGTGATCTTAAAATGTTTTACATGTTTTAATGTTTTATGCATTTTAAAATGTTGTCTTGCAGCCCGAGGACGTGCTGGTGATAACTAAGGGGGAATGTGGCGCCCCTGACCTGGTCAGGCACCACTGAGTACTGCACCCATGCTGGGAACAGTACAACACAGGTAATCCAGAAGGCTGACCGAGGTGTGACTACACAGGCGCATAGTGATCAGGTCTCACACATGTACCTTTGAGAGGACCCCTGGGGATCCTAGGAGGGGGCAAAGCCTTGACCTCCACTGGAATAGTGGAGGGGGCCAAAAGCCTCCATCTCCTCTCAAGGGGTGTGGTAAGAGAGTCTGGTTGCTAGGTGGCGTAGGCAAGAACAGGAGAGGAGGAGCAGTGAGCCAGTTCAGTGCAGAGTCCAGGGAGCTCGAGTGAGGAGCAGATCCCGTGGGCTGCTGTAGTCTGACAGCGTCCGCGCAGTGGCTACCGACGGGGGAGAACGGTCAACTAGGAGTGCTACCCGAAACCCATCTCAGCTAGAGAGAGAGCACGGAGTGGGAAGTAAGGAGACTGCTAGGGAGTACCAGGCCCAAACGGGCGGCAGATCCCGAAGCGGAGATAGATCCAGCTTTCTTTTGCTAAACCTGCCAGTGTGGGGCTCTCAAAGCCCACGCCACAACACCACAAAAGCCGCAGCCACGTAGCCACAGTTAGGGCCCATAGGTCACAGGAGGCAAGTAGCTGGAGTGGCCTGGTCCAGGCGACAAGCAAACGGCAAACGAAGGGGAGAGAGGCTGCAGCATCTTCCCTGGGTGACCCCCATAGGGACTAAAAGTCGGGGTTACCCCAAACCACCAAGGGCTAAGGAAGGCGAGTTGGTAGTCACCATCAGAAGTCAGCCTGAAGGATACCTGGTTCCCACTTGGTTCATCCCAGCTATGCCCGGGTCACTCACCCTGCCATCAACTGTGAGTAAAAACCCTGAAAGACATCCTGCTTGTGTGGAGTCATTCTGCGCCTTGTAGTTCTACACACCTACACAGGGCCCTGGAGCTTGCCTCACTCTCAGGAGGCTATCACAACTGACTGCACCCACCATCAGCCCCAGGCATCCCTTAACCTGCAGTGGCGGTCCCCACTGACCGCAAATCTGAGAGTGGCGTCACGACAATCAAGAAAGAAGGTTTCCTACCTGTGACCAGACAGATCCATCTACGTGGAGTCCCTGAAGGTAATGCACCGACACTGCATCAGCGTACCCGGGGCCCCACAAAAACACTGCACTGCACTGATGTAGCAGAGCTGCATGTGTTGAAGGCAAAAGAAGACAGAAGAGCTGGATCGTGGAGGGATAAGAGGGAGTAATAAACATGGAGTCTCTAATGTGTCTGTGTATTTATTTCTATTAAAATATTTTTTCTCTGTGTAGTGTCTTTTTTTAACTCTACCAACAGCCCTGGTGATGGTGGCTTGCTGTGTAATAATGGGGTTAGGGCTAGCTGTATATTATCAACTGGCCCTAAGCCCGAAATTCATGGTGGCATGCCAATGTTAGACATGGCCACCATGAATTTCTAGTACCGATTAAAAAGAACCACAACACACAGAAAAATATTTTTATTATAAATAAAACACAACACAATTAGTGACTCCATCTTTATTGAAATAAAGAACCCTCCTCCGCAGTAATCCTGGGTCAAGGGTCCCGCGCGGTCCATTCCGGATCCAATATCATCTGATCGGTTTGCTGGAAGGCAAAGCGATCAGATGATGTGTCAGGTTCAAGGGCCTGAATCATATGACACAGCAGCTGATTGTATAAACGACTGTTATACAATCAGCTGATGCATCAGTGCAAAAAAAACAAAACAAACTACACACTTCAGTGCAGACTCCTGTCCGACAGCATCAGCTGATAGTTTAGCCGGCCGGGTGGTAAAAAGCCGGCTTCACCGCTCGACTTATAGTGTCAGCTGATGCCGTCAGGTGACCGCATCAGCTGATCATCGCCAGGTCTGAGAAAGAGGGAGAGAGAAAGAAGAGAGAGAAATATAGAAAGTGAGAGAAGCAAAAGAGGAGAAGGAAGAGAAAGAGAGAAGGAAGAGAAAGAGAGAAGGAAGAGAGAGAGAAAGGAGAGAGAGAAAGGAGAGAGAAAGAGAAAGAAAGAAGAGAGAGAAAAAGAGAAGGAAGAGAGAGAGAGAGAAAGAGAGAGGAGAAAGTAGAGAAAGAAGAGAAAGAAAGGAGAGAGAAAGGAGAGAAAGAAAAGAGAGAAAGAAAGGAGAGAGAGAAAGGAGAGAGAGAAAGGAGAGCAAGGAAGGAGAGAGATATAGGAGAGAGAAAGGAGAGAGAGAGAAAAAGGAGAGAGAGAAAGGAGAGAGATAGAGAGAGCTCACAGCTGATGTCCGGCTCCTCCCCTCAGTGCATAATTAAATTATATTTATAAATATATTATAAATATAAGTTAAAATTTAAAAATAAAAAAAAAATTTACCGGGTACAGAACGTGCGACCTTATGCTCCCTAGGTGAGCACTCTATCCACTCAGATATTGCCTCTTATGTGAATGATAGGCAGATTTGCTAATCTTGAAGTCTGGATTGCTGAAGTCTCAGCTGACCACGTGATTCACTTCATTGCTATGTGAAGCTCATGCAGAGCACTCTTGTTCTGTAGCAGAGATGACAGTGTCGTGTGGATTATGTCAGACCTGGATGGGTATTGGAGGATTTTAATAAAATGGTGAAACTGTGTTTTTTTGTCTTTTATTCCAAATAAAGGATTTTTCGTGGTGTGTGTTTATTTACTTTCACTTTATAAATAGATAATAATTATAATTTAAAATTATAAATAAAAAAAAATAAATAAATTAAATTCTTTACTGGGACTAGAACTCCCAACATTATGCTTCTTAGGCGGGCGCTTTCCACTACTCTAGCGCCTCTTACGATATAGATAGGCAGATTTTGTAATCTTGAAGCCTGCTGTGCTGACTGAAGTCTCTGCTAACCGCGTGAGTCACTTCAGTGCCACTACATCTGGAGGAGAGCTGACAGTGTCGTGTGGATTATTTCGGACCTGGAGGGATATTTTTGGGATTAATAAAGGGGTGAACCAGGGTTGTTTTTTTGTCTTTTATTTCAAATAAAGGATTTTTCGGTGTGTGTGTTTCTTTACTTTCACTTTCAGTTTAATCATGAAAGGTGCCTCGGGGAGACGCCTGCCATGATTAAACTCATTATTACCCCAATTGCCACCTCACCAGGGCAATTCGGGATGAGCCGGGTAGAGTCCCCCAGGACTGTCGCACCTAATGGATGCGGCAATTCTGGGCGGCTGCTGGGTGATATTGTTAGGCTGGAGGGCTTCCCATACCGTGGCACTCTCCATCCTGACAATACCAGCCTCCAGCCGTGTGGCTTCATCCTGGCTGGTATGAAATATGGGGGGAACCACATTTTTTTTTTTATTTATTTTAATGCACGATATAGACCCGCCCACCGGCGGCTGTGATTGGTTGCAGTGAGACAGCTGTCACTCAGCTTGGGGACCTGTCTGACTGCAACCAATCATAAGCGCCGGTGGGCGGGGAAAGCACGGAATAACTAATTGACTAATGAAGCGGCAGCCATTTTCTAAAGAGGAAAAGACACCGCAGATTTGTGACAGCCGTGGAGCGAGACGCCCGTGATCGGTGAGTAGGAAAGGGAGAGGGATTGTGCTGGGGACGCAGGACACATGCAGATAGCAACATGTGCACATAGCCTTACTGTGAAAAGCCACGTTTATGGTGATCGAATCGTTCTTGAGCGTAACTCGAACTGTCGAGCTTTTAGCAAAAAGCTCGAGTTCGATCTCGAGCACCCCCAAAATCACTCGAACATGAAATTGGCGAACCTCGAACATCGCTCAACTCTAATATTCACACAAAAAAGGAGACACCACAAAAACAGCCTTCTAGTAGAATGAATGCATATAACCCACTGCTGTTATGTGAAGACATTTTCTGCCACCTTTGCACAGTGCCTCACACTGACAACTTGTTATGCCGCAGGACCATTTTGATCTAGAAGCTAAATATAGTTTAGGTGAAGTACTGAGAAAATTCAGATTTAATATTAGAGGTCTTGATGCAGAATAAATTGGATGCCTGGGTCATCTGAATGAGAAATCTCTCTCGTCTGGGTGTTATCAGTGAAATATATTTCCTAGACAGATGACCGCTTAGTATGTGAATTTTATTGGATCTTGCAATCAAAGCAGTTAAACAGTGATGGCCGGGGATGGCGGCATAATTATGACAGAGCATGAAATGAAACAGGAATGCAGGAGTCATTCTGCATGATCCTGGACAGCGCACATTTCCAGCAAGTGGATAATAATTGGGTGACCTTTTGGAGGCTGTAATAATGGGGTTATGTCTTCTTCACCATATAAAAGAAACAAGTCATATAAATCCTCATAATGGCAGGAAATCATTGAATTACATGGCTTGTTCTTCGAAATGAAATAGTACAAAAGATATGTAATATTCTAGTCTCATTTATTGTACAAGTCACCCAGGTGAACTGTGATAGTGGCAGGGTTAGCAAGGTTATGCACTCATTTAAGTATAGATATATAGATAATATTATTTTTTTAAATATGTAAATTGGCTATTATGGCTAATATAATCTGTATGTTGACTATATCTAGAAATATCCCAATCCCAACTATTGGACCAATATTGGACAGAGGAAACAATATTAAAACTGAAAATATTACCCATATTAATATTCTATCTCAGTTGCTGCTTATAATGGTCTGCAACTGATTGATGGCACCACCAGATACCTAGAATCCTGCAGAGATCCTGCATTATCAAGCCTATTCAAGGTTGGTGGCACAATTAACAAGTAGAGATAAGTACACCTGAGCTTTGGTTTTTGAACCGAACACCAAATTTAACAATCAAGGTTTGATTTGGGGTTTGGATGCTTTAGGGCCCACTCACACTTGCGCTATTTTGACGCAAACGGAATCCGTCACTAATGTAGTACAGTTCATTTATTTACAGTGGAAGCGCGACATCGTGTGGACACAAGCGGGTACTGCATGACACACACACGCGCCATAGTAACGCGCTTCCACTGTAAATAAATGAACTGTACTATATTAGTGACGGATTCCGTTTGCATCAAAATAGCGCAAGTGTGAAACTAGCCTTACATGTGAACAAAACTTGCGCAAGCAGCGCTGTGCTCAGGTACGCTCGGTACTCAGCCCAGTGCAAGCCACTTGCAGTGTTTGAATAGTGCACACTGGGGATAATAACAGCGTGATCGGATGTAGTGTGCAACAAAACAAAAAAAAATTTGAAAAAGCCGCCCACCTTCCTTTGGTAGTGATCTGCTTATGGCTGGCTGTATGTGGGCGGAGACTCAAACTGCCAATCAGTGACTCGATCAAGCTCAAACCTGTGGAGCCAGGCTCGGTTGCTCCCGGGAAACCGAACCTCCATGGAACCGCTCATCTCTATTAACAAATACTGTAGTTATTCCAATATTTTAAAAGATTTTATCAGTACATAATCACTGGTCAACTTAAGCAAAGCACCAGACACTGGTGAAAAATTATATCTTTAGTATTAAAATTGCTGATTCATTTCCAAGAAATCCTTCTATATCCAATTATGCTAATGATGTGATCACTGCACCCCCAGCATGGCCGAGTGGTTCAGTGCAAATTCATATCCCTTTGTTATTGCAATATCTCTATTACTGTCTTCCTTCATTGACAGTGCTAGATTTAAAGCAGCAAACTGTGCTTCCATTGAAATCTCACGCAAGTCCTGATAGTCCTATGAGTAAAGGGTTCTTTACAAGGTACCGATATCGCTAGCGTGCGTACCTGCCCCCATCGTTTGTGCGACATGGGCATATCGCTGCCCGTCGTGCACAAAATCGCACTCCCCCGTCACGCGGCTTACCTGCCCTGCGACGTTGCTCTGGCCAGCGATCCGCCTCCTTTCTAAGGGGGCGGGTCGTGCGGCATCACACGGCAGGCGGAGATGGCGGAGGCGGCCAATAGAAGTGGAGGGGCGGAGATGAGCGGGACGTAAACATCCCGCCCACCTCCTTCCTTCCGCATTGCTGGTGGAGACAGGTAAGGAGATGTTCCTCGCTCGTGCGGTGTCACACACAGCGATGTGTGCTGCCACAGGAATGAGGAACAACATTGCTAATGAGAGGTAAATGATTTTTTGTTTTAGGATGACCTCTCCGCGGCAAACGATTTTGGCCTCTTTTGCGATCATTTTAGGTCGCACATAAGTGTCACACGCTGCGATATCGTTAATGACGCTGAATGTGCGTCACTAACGACGTGACCCCGACGATAAAATATTAACGATATCGTAGCGTGTAAAGCCCCTTTAAGGGTCACTATGACCTGAAATGCGTAAGGCTTTTCTATTATACATGCATATTTTAACATGTTTCCAATAAAAGGATGTTTTATTTAAATTGAAGATTGGACTCGAGCTGCTGGAATTCCTTCTTTTATGTGGATTTTCCTGTGGAGGTGGACTGCCCTCTTTCTTTCTTTCCGTGCACCCGGATGAAAAGGTCGTATGGTGAATGACAGACTGAAAATTTTGTGTTTATTTGATTCTGATAGTCGGAATACTGCCCAGATTCATAGATTGCTGTGACTGACGCTGCTTCAGTTCCCTTTCAGGTCTAGCTGTTGCATGAATGAAGCATTCGCAGAACCGGGCAATGATACAAAATTGGAGAAAGATGTTTCTATGTATGTACTGGTATTCTTTATATACAAGATTGCTTTAAAGTAGCATAACCTACCTGTGACATGTCCTAATTATTCCGAACCAATAGTTCCGAGACTCCAATCTGATTCTGCTCTGGATTAGAATGGAGGCGGCTCCATGGACATTTGTGGACAATTAGGCTATGTGCGCACGTAGCGTTGTGCCCTGCAGAAATTTCTGCAGTGATTTGAACAACACACGTGCACTTCAAATCGCTGCAGAAAGAGTCCGTAATGAAACAAAAAAGCCGATTCCATGCGCTCTGACTGCAGCCCCTGCCATAGACAGAGCGGGGGCTGCATGCAGAGCGCAGGAAAGAAGTGACATGTCACTTCTTAGAACGCGCGCTTCGGGCAGCAGCCGAAGCGCTGCGCTCTAATACACCACGTGCGCACGTCTCCTGCATAATCTTCATAGATTATGCTGGGGACGCAGGACGCATGCAGTTACACTGCGGTGCAGATCGCAGCATAACTGCATGCAAATACGCAACGTGCGCACATAGCCTTTGGATACAGAGCACAATAGTTATATTGATAATATTAGATCACCCTCATTCACTGTGATTGGCCGGCGGCCGGATTACGTCATCTGGTCTTACATAAGACCTGGTGAGTGGTGATGCGATGCTCGACTCCCTGTCCTCTGGAATCAGTTCAGGGAGAATTATAGGGGGGAGAGCTGACTTTAGTGTGGTCATATAGGCAGTGTTAAATTGGTATTGAAGTAACTGTGTACCACTGCTGCACCATTAAAACAAAGGTCCTTTTCAGGACTACACACTGTCCTTTCCTTAGTAAAGCCAATGTTACCTCACTTATAATTTTGAGAGGGTCATCATGCAACCCTCCCTCTTAATTTTTTCAGGGTGCGAATGATGTGCTCCTTCATAATTTTTTTAGAATGTGTAAAAGGCTTACCTCTACAACTCTCTTACATACAGTGGGTTTAGAAAGTATTCAGACAACTTTACATTTTTCACTCTTTGTTTCATTGCAGCCATTTGGCAAATTCAAAAAAGTTCATTTTTTTCTCATTAATGTACACAATGCACCCCATCTTGACAGAAAAACAAAAATGTAGACATTTTTGCAAATTTATTAAAGAAGAAAAACTGAAATATCACATGGCCATAAGTATTCAGACCCTTTGCTCAATATTGAGTAGAAGCACCCTTTTAAGCTAGTACAGCCATGAGTCTTCTTGTGAATGATGGAACAAGTTTTTCACACCTGGATTTGGGGATCCTCTGCCATTTTTCCTTGCAGATCCTCTCCAGTTCCGTCAGGTTGGATGGTGAATGTTGGTAGACAGCCATTTCCAGGTCTCTCCAGAGATGTTCAATTGGGTTTAGGTAGGGCTCTGGCTGGACCCTGTCAAGAATGGTCACAGAGTTGTTCTGAAGCCACTGTTTTGTTATTTTACCTGTGTGCTTAGGGTCATTGTCTTGTTGGAAGGTAAACCTTAGGCCAAGTCTGAGGTCCGGAGCACTCTGGAAAAGGTTTTCTTCCAGGATATCACTATACTTGGCTGCATTCATCTTTCCTTCAATTTCAACCAGTCATCCTGTACCTGCAGCTGAAAAACACCCCATAGCATGATGCTGCCACCACCATGTTTTACTGTTGGGATGGTATTGGGCAGGTGATAAGCAGTGCCTGTTTTTTTCCCCACACATATCGCTTACAATTATCACCAAAAAGTTTGATATTCATTTCATTAGACCAGGGAATATTATTTCTCATAGTCTGGGAGTCCTTCATGTGTGTTTTTGCAAACTCTATATGGGCTTTCATATGTCTTACACTGGCGAGAAGCTTTCGTCCGGCCACTTCGCCATAAAGGCCCAACTGGTGGAAGGCTACAGTGATAGTTGACTTTGTGCAACTTTCTCCCATCTCCCAACTGAATCTCTGTTGCTCAGCCACAGTGCTCTTGGGGTTCTTCGTTACCTCCCTCACCAAGGCTCTTCTCCCACGATTGCTCAGTTTGGCTGGACAGCCAGGTCTAGGAAGAGTTCTGGTGGTCCCAAACTTCTTCAATTTAAGGATTATGGAGGCCACTGTGCTCTTAGGAGCTTTGAGTACTGCAGAAATTCTTTTGTAACTTTGGGCAGATTTGTGCCTTGCCACAAATCTGTCTCTAAGCTCCTTGTGCAGTTCCTTTAACCTCATGATTCTTATTTGGTCTGACGCACTGTGAGGTGTGAGGTCTTATATAGACAGGTGTGTGCCTTTCCAAATCAGGTCCTATCAGTTTAATTAAACACAGCTAGATTCCAATGAAGGAGTAGAACCATCTCAAGGAGGATTACAAGGAAAAGGACAGCATGTGACTTAAATATGAATGTCTGAGCAAAGCGTCTGAATACTTATGACCATGTGTTATTCCAGTTTTTCTTGTTTAAAAAAAATTGCAAACATTTCTACATTTCTGTTTTTTTCTGTCAAGATGGGGTCCAGAGTGTACATTAATGAGGAAAAAAAATGAACTTTTTTAAATTTATCAAAAGGCTGCAATGAAACAAAGAGTGAAAAATTTAAAGGGGTCTGAATACTTTCTGTACCCACTGTATATAGATGTATACCCCTCAGGGGTAAATGTTTTTCAGCCTTTGCAATAAGTGCATATACCGGTACTTTACCAGTGTAGGAGTCCCACTCCTTAAAAATGGGGAAAAAATTCTGAGGCCCTCCTCTACGTGTCTTCCAGATGTATTGCTGTCTCTCCTAATTTTTGGCATCCCTTGTACTTATTGCATAAGCTTTGAGTGTAAGAGTCCCACTGCAGAATGTGTATGAAGCCCTCCTTTATGTCTAATACAGGGTGCATCGGAGTTCGTATTCCTTCTATTTTTTGGCAGTTCTTCCATTGTCCACATAGGATTTGTGAGTTTCAGAGTCCCTCCTTCATAAATTTAATAAGATGTGTCTGACCATGTCACACATACCACATGTACCAGATAAGGTAGTTAAATGTTAAAATTACATTTAATGGTCACTGCTGGTAGGTGTAGTTTTAGTTACCTATCTACTATGTCATCTGCTGTAGTCATAGGCGATGGGGAAATATGGTTAGAGATGGCCCATCTATTAAGAGGTGTAGCAGGCGTTTTAGTTTTCCTCATTTTAATTTTGCCTTATATAAAAGTCATTATACATAAAATAATGTTTCCTAACATTTTTTCCTGTAAAATCCATGTTATCTTCGGTTTTGTACATTTTATTGTCACTCCGTAAAAGTGAAGTAATACTCTGACAACATTGTTTCCAGCAGTGACCTGGGAGTCAGAGATGCATCCAGGCGTCTTCCCCATGCTGTTCCCATTCCATTTCAGAGCTGTTTTCATTCATTTCAGAGATTTCCTCCCCCCAGCCCACCTGGTAGGTCTTCCGGAAAAATTCTTGAGTTTCCCATAACTTCCATTATACTCGTTACTCCACTTGAGCTTGTCTGAGTTTCCAACCTGCTCAATTCAAGTATCGAGCACGTGAGTATTCTGCTTTATAGGAAATGTAGATAATCTGACTTATTTTGTTTGATATTGTGAAATAGCATAGTCTATAGTCACATTTTTGAAAAGTAATTCTGATGAAATACAATAAATGACTGCGGCTCATTTCTGGAGAATTTCCTGTCATCTTGTGTGAATCCATAAATGAGTCATAGCTATTGAATGATGCAGGGATTTCACGCTAAAGTCCTCTACGAACCACAGTAATTAGCATGCAAATAAAATATGCAAACGTGTCCTTGTACACTTCATATTGTCTATGAAGAAGAATCTACATGGAAGAAGAAACTTGTCAAGACAGTTGGTAACTTTCTGCTTGATTCTTGCCAGTTACTACTCTGGGATCAATTGCTGGTGCCGGATGGTGCGGTAATCATGGCTTTTCACAGGTAGGATGATTTCCTCATTCTAAAGCTGCTTTAGCCTTAACATATTCTCAAAATGTTGCTTCATTAGTGTCCTTGGGGCATTTATGGGTTAATGCCCTGAGTTTCTGGTTACATTGGCATCATAACTCATTCGAAAAAAACTTTGTGGCTTCCATATCTTGTCTATGAACTAATCATGGCAAGATATCTTCTGAATGACTGGAAGATATTCTGCTGCAGAATAAACTTTGATAAATGTGTCCATATGTATATAGTACCTATAAAAAAATGGCCAACCTTGGTGTCCTCAAGGCTTATGGATTTAATAGAATTATAGAAGAGATGACAATCTGGACTCCATTGAGATGTCATCCATAACCTCAATAACCTTTATAATCCTGCAGGCCAATAAAGTGCAACTGGTTATTGTTTCAAGCCATCATCTCCAACATGCACTGTAATGTTAAGTGTATTCTGAAATTTAGCCATATCTGTCAGAATAAATATAAAAATCTAGAAACTTTTATCCAGCTAAAGGGATCTTAGCTAATATTACATTTTGTCACAAGTTTTTGGATTGATGTTAAAGTCTAGGAATAAAGCAAATGTTAAGTTTGAGGTTTTAAGTAAATGTGCATAAAACCATCGGTTTTTGCATTTTATTTCTGTGTGTCGAACATTTTGATAAATGCTTTAGTCTCAAATTTAATTTAGCTTTCTCATTTCCCATAGACTCATTTCCATTTTTGTTCCCAGACTGTTAATTACGAAGTTTGACAGCCATGGAGGCCACTTAAAAAGTTATTTTATATTTAAAAGGGAACCTGTAAACTCTTACTGACAGTATAAATTAAGCATATAGTCTTTTAGGGTGTTAAAGCCCTATATAAATCATACATGTGTTGTAATTGCTGCCTCCTGTCAAGCAGTGACTAACAGGGTTTTACCAGATATCAGGAAAACTCAAGTAGGTGTCACATTACACAGGGTACACAGGGGTCACGATACAATGAGGGGAGCGGGGTCACCACCTGTACTCACCATGCGGCTGTACCCTGCTCTCACTGACGTCCCTATATGGGTCCTTTCACCCAATCGCCAACTATGTTCTTAATCCCTCCCTTGCCCTAAACTCACCCCGACTAGTGAGCAGGCCGACGAGAGCACTAGTCTCACCTCAACAATACAGAAATGCAAGGGTAGGAAAACAGACAGGTAAAATAGACCTGAAAAGAAAAAAACATTCTAAGCAGCTTCAATGCAGCTAACACTTTAGCTGCACACAACACTAAAAATGTCTTCCAGAGCAGGCTCCTTCCAATGTGGACCACATAGAAATGAGGATTCAGTTTCTATCACAGGCATCAGCTGATTAGGAACATGACTTTAAATAATGAAGGGGAGTGATCGCAAAGCTACACTTAAAATTAAAAGCTACAGCCAGCAATCAGGTACAAAAGGGTGCTTAACACCTTACAGCAATACTAGCAAGAAGATTTCATTGAAGTATCAGCAGTGGATCTGCAAGCAACAAGGCACTGTCTGATTCCAGACTCAGCTGAAGTCTCCCCGGTGCAGTACACATTCATGACACTTTTTTTTTTACAGAAAATGAAGTTTAATCAAATATACTAATTAGGGTGCTCTGTTCACCCGTGGTAGAGCAAGATGCTCCGTGCATTTTAGCGCCCACTAATTTTGCATGTCCTATGTCCTTCAGTGACGACTGACAGCACTTCTTGCCTGGAGACAGTAATCTCTCCCCAGAAAGCCAGCATTGTCAGTCACCAGTAAATGATGCTGGGACATGCAAAAACAGTGGTCACTGAGCCTCTTGGCCACACCAAGAGTGAACTGAGCACCCTAAATGTATATTTCATTAGAAGTCAGTTTCTGCTGAGTGGAGGCAATGTTTAGAACACTAAAAGAGTGACTTTTATAAAGACTGTATACTCCATTAGGTTATATCCTTATTTTATACTGTCAGTTAGGGCAGACCGACTCCCACTAATTATCACTCTTTAGTATCTTTGAACTGTTTAGAGCCTGTGAAATAACTGGTCATATTGGTTTTGACTTGATATGTTATGCTTTTATCCTTTCCCATGTACCAAAAAATGATGTGGGCAGTTAATTTGCATGCAATGCCTAGTCAAGGCTTAAAGGGGTGGTTCACCCATATTCATTATTGGTCACAACAATATTATGTTGAGAAACAAGGTATCTCTCAAATACCTTGCGTTGTCAATAATGCCTGTGAGCGGCGCTATTGCAGTCTGCTCTTCCCCATCGCCTGACTCCCAGGCTCCATGACCTCGGACATCCGGTGATGTCAACTTTCTGTTGATCTGACATTACCACAGCCGGCCCCAGTCTCTGTGAGTCACTGGGCTGTGGGCGGCATTTCACCGCTCAGCACAGGCCAGCGCCACAGCGCAGCATCTCCCTGCTCACTCCTCCTTCACTGCAGAGTGCACAAGCATATGGAATGCTGGGCTGTGACGAGTGGTGAAACTCCGCCCACAGCGCAGTGATTCACAGAGACTGGTGCTGGCCGCGGTGATTTCAGGAGAGCAGGAATCTGACGTGACATCACCAGATCCCCGAGGTCACAGAGCCCGGGGATCAGGCGATGGGGAAGAGTGGACTGCAATAGTGCCGCTCACAGGCACTGTTGGCAACACAAGGTATTTGAGAGAAACCTTGTTTCTCAACACAATATCGCCGTGGCCAATAATAAATATGGGTGAACCACTTCTTTAAATGAATATAATCAGCTTGGTAAATGTGCCTTGTGTTGTTTGATGTGCTGTGCAATCTTATTTTGGGGATGTATATAAAATGGTATGTATGATCTAAGCATTGAGCCTTTAACCTGCAGACACTGATTGTGGACCTATCATCACGTTTGGCCCATCAAATTGGATGTTTGAATGAAATGTGCCTGAGCATGCTGATGGTGGTCCGGTTGGTAGTGGCCAGGGCCCTGCTGATCTTGATCGACACTGGGGAACACCTAATCCTTGGCCTGGTAATCTGCTGCATGTGGGTCATCTGGGGAACAGTTGCTCACCTTCTATCTCTGGCCACCTCACTGTCTCTTCCTTCCTGTTTGGTGCTGCAGATTTCCCCCCCTCTGCACTGCTGGGCTTACTTTGAATGCCACCTTGACACATTGGGTCAGTCACTTTATCTTCCACCACTTCGTCTTCTACTTCTGCACTATGGACCTGCCACTACTGACCCACCGTTGCTGCTACCACTGACCCACCGCTGCCACCACTGACCCACCACCGCTGCCAGCATAGCCTCTACCTCTTGTGACCCTGCTCCTCCACCGCTGCCACGCCCTCCGGTAAGACAACACTGAAGTATAAGACGGACCTCATTTTTTGTTGTTTACCTTTTTTTATCTCTAAATTTGGGGTGCATCTTATAATCCGGTGCGTCTTATAAAATGAAAAATACAGTAATGGTGTAATGTATGTGCGGCCACTAGGTGGCCACGTTGGCTAATCTACTTCCCTTGGTACTCTCAGCCAAGGGAGAGTTAATAGCAAGGAGGAGCTTAGGGAATAAAAAGGATTGGAAGCCAGGAAGAGGTAGGAGTGTCCCCATGGGAGAGAAATGACTAGCAGATCCCAACAATTGTAATCAGACTGACCCTCTGGGTCAAATCCCGGTGCCGGATAAATGGGGCCTTAGTGTGGAGAGGGCTGTGCCAGCCACGTCCCAGTGTGTGGGTGAAGTCTGGGCGGTCTGGATGGTGGCCACCTCCTGGCAGATAATAAGCCAACTCCCCCTCATTCAGTGTAAGGTCAGTGGGCTCTGATGACGGGAGTAGGTTCTGACAAAACAGGGCAGAGGAGTACCGTCCCCGCGGACTGATGCCGTAGGGCTGCTCAGCAGCTGGGATTTGTCCCTGCCCGTGACTACAACGGCCCCGTGCCACCCCAACATTGTTCTGCCGCAAGTCAAGTAACGTTTATTTCGGTTAGACCCTGCCTTGTCTTTATATATCACCATCACTATTCTACAGTATTCAGTGGAAAGCTATGTTTGCAATCTAGAGTTAATCACTAAAAATCAACTCCCAAACACATTTTTTTATTATTTCTAAAGCAGATTGTTAAGTGACTATGTATCCACATAACAATGGATTCACCATTTGAACTAGACTCATTTCCCTTCACATATAATCAAACTACACTTTTCATTCTTTGCATTGCTGCTTGAAGATTCTCCTCCTTCAGTCTGACTATGTAGGGGAAGGAGCCGCTGTCAGCAGTGAAATTACACAGCATTTCAGATAAAGTAACTGGAAGCTTTTAGTGCCTCAAAAAACATTGACATTATGTAGCTCCATGAATGTATTCAAGCATTGACAATAAATTAAGTTTATCCAAATATGGTCTACTAAATAATGCACATGGAGTATGGAATTGCATGTCCTACACTATTGGCACCACAATTGTCTTTTTTGATTAGGACATCAATAGTGAGTCTGCATTATCTGCAAGAGTGAAGGGGGTTTCATTGGATGATAGATGAAATTTGACAGGCTCTGCTAGGAATTAACATAGGAAAATTGCATTGTATGATGAGCAAAGAAGTAAATAACGCATGTTTACTGTAAAAATCTTACTGTATATATAGTAAGATGATGATGCAACTGGGCTAATGATGGCCTCGAAAGTACCTTTAATATTTGTTTTTCAGTAAAATTCGGCTCTTGCTTTATTTTTAAAGGGTTTGTCCATGTAGGAGTACTAACATGCTAAAAGGGCGGGCTAGTCGGGGGGGATATAACACCCTTGGGACTAGTCCCCATGCTCATTAGCATAAGATAAAAGATCTTTAGAAATACTTTTTCTAAAGATCTCTTTATCTATGCTAGTGTATACAGGGACAGATGGACAGGGATTAGCAATATGAGCCCAAAACTGCTCATGGTTCTGGGTGCGTATTGCACCTGACAGCATCCCTTTAACCTTCTGTCTTGCTCTAGTCTCCAGCAATTGCGAACTGTATTTTCCAAACTATTGTTACTTCTCACAGGATTGCTCGTATCATTATAATCTACTATTCCTGAAGTTTACTATTTTCTGAGTAGTGCTTTTCTGACTATTGTATTCCAGCAGTGTTTCAACAGTATCATAACAGCATTGTTGAAATTCACTGTGTTGCAGTGTGAAAAATTGGGTCATGCTCACGCAGACTGTTTTTTGTTTTTTTACAAAGGCTGTAAGGCCTGCTTTGCCACGTAAGAATGGCTAAAATGCCAAGACACCTTGCCCGATCAAAATTCAGGATGTGTTTTAGTATGGCCAAATGTAGTGCAGCTACAATGTTGTATGCAGGGGACTTAACTATAGAAAGGCAAAGTTTGAAGTCATACCCGGACACTGGAACCTATGGTGGGAGAAGGGTCAAAATGTCCCTTTGTCCTACATAAGAAATCCAGTTTTATTAAATATCTGTGACAGTTTGGGGTCCTATTTGAGATTTTTGCATTGGTCCCACAAGCTTCAAGTTACGCCACTGGTTTTGGGCATTGTCCCTTACTACATGACCAGTTGCACATGACAGTGAGCCATCCAACATGGGCTTACGTGCCTGATACAAAGGAGCAACTAGTCCTCAGTATGGCTTTTGCAGATGATTTTCATAAGTTATAAAATAACTTGGCAGCGCTTGAGCTTACAAGAATGAAAAGATTTGGACCGTGGAGCGGATGGCCCTTTTGCTGTTGGAGATGGTGTGATGTCCATTGATGAGGATAGAGAGGAGGTTTATGGGCCGCTTTACACGCTACGACATTGCTAGCGATGTCGAGCGAGATAGCCGCCCCCGTCGTTGTAACGATATGTGGTGATCGCTGCAGTAGCGAACATTATCGCTATGGCAGCATCACATGCACATACCTGCTCTGTGACGTCACTGTGACTGCCGAACAATCCCTCCCTCAAGGGGGAGGTGCGTTCAGCGTCACAGCGACATTGGAGGGAAAAAGAAATGTGCAAAAAGTGGGATCACCAATTAGAGACACCAAAACACGGACATTCACAGCCACGTCACTAAGCGGCCGCCCAATCAAAGCGGAGGGGCGGAGATGAGCGGGACGTAACATCCCGTCCACCTCCTTCCTTCCTCATTGGCGGCGGCCGCAGGTAAGGTGAGGTTCCTCGTTCCTGCGGTGTCACAAGTAGCGATGTGTGCTGCCGCAGGAAAGACGAACTACATCCAAGCAGCAGCAACGATAATTGGGAAGAGGGGGGCATGTCACCGATGAGCGATTTTGAACGTTTTTGCGACGATTCAAAATCGCTCATAGGTGTCACACACAATGACATTGCTAAAGCGGCCGGATGTGCGTCACAAATTCCGTAACCCCAACGAGATCGCTTTAGCGATATCGTAGTGTGTAAAGCCACCTTTAGAGGAGATGGGGCATTGAAACTAGACCTAGTGGCCAACTGTGAAGACTTTTCCACTTTTTCTAGTTGCTGCTAGGTATTCCTTCAGCTGAAAACTTTGCGCCAGTGAGACATGGAAGATATGTACTGTTCTTGTGCATAAATTCTTCTCCATTTGGCTGTGGTAAAGGGCACTATCGAGCTCAATGCCAAGCCAAGTGGCCCACGTTCTACTGCACATGATAGCGCAGAGCGTATACCCAAATAATATATATATACAAATAATAGTGGCTAGGTATCTTCCAATGAAGCTGAGTGAATGCCCATGATATGTTCATCAGGTAAGCACGGGGTAAGTGGTTAGTTAGTCCACTGGACACAAGATATTAATCACTTGCCTGGAGGAGCGAACTGGATAGGCCACCAAGTCTTCAGTCTTCACTAAAACTACCGGAGGTGGAGATAGTCACACATGCTGGTAGGTAACCCCGTGGGATCAACGGTACCTCGGCAGTTGGCACCACAGATGCAAACAGTCTCTGGATGTAGAAACAGCAGCAGCCAGTGTGGTGGATTCGGCAAATATGGATGGATGCAGTAGCAGTGCCTGACATGGATACTTGCAGCAGTAGCAGCAGATATCGTAGTAGGCAGCCGACACAGATACTTACTTTAGTGGCAGCGGATATCATGGGAAGCAGCCAGCATGGATACTTGCTAGAGTAACAGCGAATTTGTAATGCACTGAAACACGGATATGAATTAGCAAGACCACACAGCAAAATAACAGCAGCAGCAGCAGAACAATGGATCTGAGAACTGGCAATGTATAGAACTTGTTGCCCAGGCACCTCCCTGAAGGGGAAGGTTCCTTAAATACCTGATGCATCTAAGCTGAGCTGAAAGGCCCTTCCGGGTCAGGTCATACTGCCCCTTAAAGAAATAGGGCGTGTCCACGTGCACACCCTGCAGTCATTCAAAGGAGGAATGTGCAGCATGCGCAGGCCCTGGGAGACAGCAACATGGACCAGGAATGGAGCAACCACTGCTGGGCAGCTGAGAAGATGAGAGAGCTGGTGTCCCTGTCGGGGGAGGAGAGCAGGACAGTGTGGGAGTGCCAGTATGGCCGTTACAACTATAATTTCCTCAATAGAAGTTGAATCTGCTAAGGCATAAGGCAGTAATTGTACCACCAGAATATTGACCAGAGAGGAGTTAAGTTGCCCCTCAAGTAGATAACTGAGAGCGCATTGTTGTTTCCTGGCCATACATTCAGGTAGGAGGAGGATTATGACAAATAGAAGATGGTGATGATATTGACCAGTTACTACTTCAGTCTGCTTACCAGTAACTAGAGTGTAAGGAGAAGGGGTAGGTGGACAGTTTGAGCATTGCTCATATTATTGGCCAGCTTGCTTTTCCAACATAAGAAGATGTAAATTCAGGTTTTAGAAGTTGGAGGTATTCTCTACTTCTCAGAATTCAAGTAAGCCCAAACACAAGCTGAGGTCTAGGCTTTGGAGGTTGGTTTAATTAACTGAAATCACCACCAGCTTCTTTTTTATGAGCATTGAGCACATCTTGATCTTTGAAGCAATGCACTAGGGAATTTTGTTGTAGAATGGTTTTTTCCTCTCAGTCAAACATTTTCCAAATCACAATGTAATGCATTATTTGTAGTTATCAGGATTAAAGACGCCTCCAATTAAAAACAAGTCATCAGCCCCAGATGTGCTCTTACTTTCCAATTGTACAATGATCCTACTCCATGCTTAGCTAATTTATAATTGAGGTCTTCCTTTATTTAGTGACATACATGCACTTCTCTTGCCTTCTGTTCTTCCCAAAGACTCAAAATTAAATTTGTCAGATTATTAAACTTTTCTTTGCTGTGCCTATTTTTTTAGATGTAATAATGGATCTATTAAAAAAAGGATGTTTTCCACAGATCCTTATACTTTCACTGAGTATATATGAACAAAAAAGGGGGAGGATATAATCCAACACTGTAGAAGTTCAACAGTTCATTTTATTAGTGAACCTTACGTTATTAAAAATAGGTGAAGTTGAAAAAATTTCATATGAACTTACGCATTTCGGACTACAAAGAGTTCTTATTCATAAGTCCAAAATGTGTAAGTTCATATGCAATTTTTTTAACTTCACCTATTTTTAATGAAGTAAGCTTTGCTAATAAAAGGGAATTTTAAAGTTCTACAGTGCTGGATTATCTCCTGCCCTTTTTGGCGTTCATGTTCTATTATCTACTTGAGGATACCGGTTTGGAGGTTTCCGAGCACCTACATATAGGAGATTTTTCAGCATTTCTTTCAGCGCAAAGTTGAACTGATATACATATTTTCTTCCATTATACATTTGAATGACTGAGTCTGATTTTGAAAAATGAATCAGTATATGGCATGCACTGGGTTTAAAGGGGAGTTTTCACCAAATTTTTCACGCTGAACTCGACACACAATTTAATAGTGGCTACATAGCTGAATAACACTTTAAGTTTTTAATTTTGAGAATCCATTGTATAGATATTAGCAAACAAAGTATTTGGCTCCTAATTAGTACATTTTCTTAAGTCCAAGTGGGTGTTATCTGGCAGTTTTCACTGGGCGGTGTACTTCTTCCTCCTGTATGATGCAGCTGAATCATAATCAGGCAGCAAAATTCAGGAGAAGGTAGAATATGTCCCAACTATAGCTTGGATCAGTAGTGTTTGCTGTATTATGTCAGGCAGCTCTGTTTTCCTGGTCTAATCTCCTGCATGTGTTTGTGTTGGAGAGGGGCAGCACAACTGAGTTTAGCTGTGTCACATTACAAACCCTATTATTAGCTCTTCTCCTCTCATAGCACTGTGAGCTCTGATATACTGCCTATCTCCACATGCTGCCTCTCTGGTGAAATCTGGACACGCAATGTAGGGGAGAGGGCAGTACAGAAGAGGTGACCATTCTATGAGGGGAGGAGAGTTGATGGAAATATATGTATTGTGACACAGCTAAATGCAACTGTGCTGCTCCCCTCCACACACTAGCTCATGCATGAGGTTAGACCAGGAGCTCAGGTCTGTTTGACATTATATATCATTATATATCTTAGGTTAGGGTTATACGTCAGTATATATAAAATCGATCTCATTCTCATCCAGAAAATTGGGACAATTTTTTCCCCACATCATCTGTGTGCAGTCTGTATGCAATCCCACTTTTTACTCAGCAGTTATTAATCCTTTACAAAAGCATTTACAGTTTCCTATGTTACAGAATTGCAACGTATCCGAGAAATCAGATGTTATACTGTGGCTGTTTATTGCATCCGATTTTTTTTTTCTCACATTCATAGGCTTGAATGAGTCTCATCCAAATCAAATCACAGTATACTGCAATTTTTTTTCTCACGCTGACACGGTATGAGAGAAAAAACATACATCAGCACTTCCACATTGAATAAAATTGATCCTAATACAATACTTTTTTTTTTTTTATTGGCTTGCACTCATTCAATTTATATGGTGATGTGAATAAGCTCTTACACTGTGAAACCTGCTCTAAGCTATGGTGTGGGCGTGTTCTTTTTCTCTTATGTTTCTGCCTGATTATGATTGGCCAGCATCATACAGGGCGAAGAAGTGCACGCCCCCAGTAAAAAATATCTGGACTTAATGAAAATGAACTCATTAGGGGCCAAATATTTTGATTTCTAATAATACCACAAAAGAGAGGTGAAATGAAAGCAATAACAGAAAAAAACAAATGTTTTATTTTGCTCTATAGCCAATATTAGATTTTGAGTTTAGTTCTGCATGAAAAAAAATTGATGAAAGATCCTCTTTAATGGAACAGACACATAAAAATAGATATGTGAATAATTCCATTTAATTCTGGGATTTCTATTTTCAAGAGTAAGGCATGCAGATGACAAAAATGTCCAGTGTAAGTAATCTAGTTTGTGTTGAATTGAATTGTCTTCTCTAAATAGAACGCAAGTTAAAAATACTTTAACATGTGAAGCCAGAATAGAGCTTTGATGAATCCTAAAAACTCTTTCCAGAGACTCTCAATGATCTTAAACATTTTTCCAAGGGATTTTTCTGGTCTCCTGTCTTTTTTAGTAAATACCAGCGCTTGAAATTTCTGTAAAATAGGAATTCAACTTGTGATTTTACACATTACAACATTATTTTTCTTGTTTGTGAAAATCAGACTGTTTTTTTCAGTGAGTTTGATCTATTTTTCTTCCCTGTCATTTTATAATCTGCATATCTTACGTTTTCCCATATGAAAAAGAAAAAATCAAAGCTTCTATCAATTCCACAATAAGAAACAGACAGCAGTTGGATGACACACGGGTGGCATCCGAGACCTATCCGTTTCTCTTTTCAGATACATTAAAGGGAACCAGTCACCAGTTTTTCGGCCTATAAGCGGCGGCCACCACCAGTGGGCTCTTATTTACAGCATTCTAACATGCTGTACATAAGAGCCCAGGCCGCTGTGTAAAATATAAAAAACACTTTATAACGGTCGCACTGCGGTGGATTCTAGTCAGATGGGTGTCTCCATTGTCTGGTGCCGGCACCGCCTCTTTTGGCCATCTTTGTCGTCCTTCTTGTGCAGCCGTGGTGCGTACTTTGATCTGCCCTGAGCAGGGCAGATCAAAGTATTGTAGTGCGCATGCGCGGAATCGACGAGTGTGTATGACGTAGGATGCGTCATACACACAGGCTTCAGAAGGAGGACGAAGATGGCCGAAAGAGGAGGCGCCACCACTGGACAACAGAGACACCCATCTGACTCAAATCCACTGCAGCGTGACCGTTAGGTGAGTATTGTAAAGGTTTTTTTTATGTTCTACAAAGCGGCCTGGGCACTTATATACAGCATTCTAACATGCTGTATAAAAGAGCCCACTGATGGTGGCCGCCGCTTATAGGCCGAAAAACTGGTTGCAGGTTCCTTTTAACTTAAATGGGAAACTTTGGTCTGCATAATGGATCAGAGTTGGACATGCCTCCTTTTTTCTTTTTTGTCAATTGTTGATTTGAAAAAGAGGATTTTAAAATACACAATGGACATAATGGGACTGTAAGATTTAATTCAGAGGTGAGCTTTATTGCATCTAACCCCTTTACAATCAGGGATGTGGTGATATGTCCTTGCCCATTTCTGTCCCGTTACCGCAGGCTTGCGTGGCGACCCCACTTTAATCCCTGCACATATCTGCTTATCTGATCAGCAGACATGTGAGGCGAACAGGAGCGGGTGAATCTCTGACCCCTTAGATCAAACTCTGACAGCGCAATGTAATGCGCTCCAGTTTGGATCACGCTGTTCCCTGCTGCCATCGGCGGCTCCGTGACACGATCACAGGGCACCATGGTATTGCCATGATAGCTCGGGGTCAGATGATGACCTCTCTTGCTGTCATATCTCCCTTTCTGTGAATGCTGGCAGAGAGCCGCCACTAACAGGACATCAGCATCACTCTGATCAGCAGAAGCGATTGGACATTTAATCATAAAGTTCCATAGGGGGACTAATAAAATCAGTAAAAAAAGTAAAAATAAGAGTTTTAAAAAATGAAAAAACCTCCCCCCACCTACTTCTCTCGACTATTATATTTATGGTTATTTATTTATTACAAGGCTCTTACATCATTGTAAATTCAATATATTTTTAATTCAGCATAGCTAAATGTGTTGCACAATTATATTTTAAATTAACGTATTTATATATCCTATAGGTATATCTGGTACATGTGTTAAATTATACACTTTATATGTGTTTTGATATCCTTACAATAAATGTATTTGTCTTAAACTATTTATATTTATGATTTATATAAGTGTATGAATACATAACATATATATATATATATATATATATATATATATATATATATATATATATATATATATATATAGTAACCTTTTACTAGGCATTGCACCCACTAGCCAGTTTCCTACTCCACACTGATGAGGGGCAAATACCCCGAAACAGCTGTCTGTGGATGGATACCATGTTTTGGCAAAGGCGGTTTCCTTGACTGGAGACTGCCCTTCCCGTGGTTGTTCCTTCCCGGTGAAAGACCTGGCTAGTTTCCTGCCAGCGTTGAGAAACATGTGATGGTGTCTCCGCGGCTTTCTTGTTTTGCACATTTCCCAGGGGGCATTGTTCTAGAATCACTGCGTTGAGAAACACGTGATGGTGTCTCCACGGTGCTGGATGTTGATCTCCCTAAGGTCAACCATTCTTATATATATATATATATATATATATATATATATATATATATATATATATATATACTGCTGGCCAAAAGTATTGGCACCCCTGCAATTCTGTCAGATAATACTCAGTTTCTTCTTGAAAATGATTGCGATCACAAATTCTTTGGTATTATTATCTTCATTTAATTTGTCTTCAGTGAAAAAATAAAAAAAAAATTGTCATAAAGCCAAATTTGGTATAATTCCACGCCAAACATAAAAAAAGGGGGTGGACAAAAGTATTGGCACTGTTTGAAAAATCATGTGATGCTTCTCTAATTTGTGTAATTAACAGCACCTGTAACTTACCTGTGGCACCTAACAGGTGTTGGCAATAACTAAATCACACTTGCAGCCAATTGACATGGATTAAAGTTCACTCAACCTCTGACCTGTGTCCTTGTGTGTACCACATTGAGTCTGGAGAAAAGAAAGAAGACCAAAGAACTGTCTGAGGACTTGAGAATCTAAATTGTGAGGAAGCATGAGCAATCTCCAGGCTACAAGTCCATCTCCAAAGACCTGAAAGTTCCTGTGCCTATGGTGCGCAGTGTCATCAAGAAGTTTAAAGCCCATGGCACTGTGGCTAACCTCCCTAGATGTGGAAGGAAAAGAAAAATTGACGAGAGATTTCAACGCAAGATTGTGCGGATGGTGGATAAAAAAACTCGACTAACATCCAAACAAGTTCAAGCTGCCCTGCAGTCCAAGGGTACAACAGTGTCAACCCGTACTATCCGTGGGTGTCTGAATGAAAAGGGACTGTATGGTGGGATACCAAGGAAGACACCACTTCTTACCCCAAGACATAAAAACAGCCAGGCTGGAGTTTGCCAAAACTTACCTAAGAAAGCCTAAAACGTTTTGGAAGAATGTTCTCTGGTCAGATGAGACAAAAGTAGAGCTTTTTGGGAAAAGCCATCAACATAGAGTTTGCAGGAAAAAAAAGAGGCATTCAAAGAAAAGAACACTGTCCCTACAGTCAAACATGGTGGAGGTTCCCTGATGTTTTGGGGTTGCTTTGCTGCCTCTGGATCTGCATCAAAGCACTGGACTGCTTGACCATGTGCATGGCATTATGAAGTCTGAAGACTACCAACAAATTTTGCAGCATAATGTAGGGCCCAGTGTGAGAAAGCTGGGTCTTCCTCAGAGGTCATGGGTCTTCCAGCAAGACAATGACCCAAAACACACTTCAAAAAGCACTAGAAAATAGTTTGATAGAAAGCACTGGAGACTACTAAAGTGGCCAGCAATGAGTCCAGACCTGAATTCCATAGAACACCTGTGGAAAGATCTCTAAAATGGCAGTTTGGAGAAGGCACCCTTCAAATCTCAGGGACCTGGAGCAGTTTGCCAAAGAAGAATGGTCTAAAATTCCAGCAGAGCATTGTAAGAAACTCATTAATGGTTACCAGAAGCGGTTGTTCGCAGTTATTTTGGCTAAAGGTTGTGCAACCAAGTATTAGGCTAAGGCGGGCTTTGCACACTACGACATCGCAGGTGCGATGTCGGTGGGGTCAAATCGAAAGTGACGCACATCCGGCGTCACTTGCGATGTCGTAGTGTGTAAATCCTAGATGATACGATGAACGAGCGCAAAATCGTCGTCATCGTATCATCGCTGCAGCCTCCGACATTTCCATAATGTCTGGCCAATTTTTGGAGTTTTGTGTGAAATGATCAATGATTTGATTTTTGTTTTATTCTCTTTTGTGTTTTTTCATTGCAAGCAAAATAAATGAAGATAATAATAACAAAGAATTTGTGATTGCAATCATTTTCAAGAAGAAACTGAGTATTATCTGACAGAATTGCAGGGGTGCCAATACTTTTGGCCAGCACTATAAATATATATATATATATATATATATATATATATATATATATACAGTGCCTTCAAGTAGTATTCAACCCCCTGCAGATTTAGCAGGTTTGCACATTCGGAATTAACTTGGCATTGTGACATTTGGACAGTAGATCAGCCAGGAAGTGTGAAATGCACTGCAGCAAAAAAGAATGTTATTTCTTTTTTTTTTTTTTTTTTAAATTGTGAAAAGTTTATTCAGAGGGTCATTTATTATTCAACCCCTCAATCCACCAGAATTCTGTTTGGTTCCCCTAAAGTATTAAGAAGTATTTCAGGCACAAAGAACAATGAGCTTCACATGTTTGGATTAATTATCTTTTTCCAGCCTTTTCTGACTAATTAAGACCCTCCCCAAACTTGTGAACAGCACTCATACTTGGTCAACATGGGAAAGACAAAGGAGCATTCCAAGGCCATCAGAGACAAGATCGTGGAGGGTCACAAGGCTGGCAAGGGGTACAAAACCCTTTCCAAGGAGTTGGGCCTACCTGTCTCCACTGTTGGGAGCATCATCCGGAAGTGGAAGGCTTATGGAACTACTGTTAGCCTTCCACGGCCTGGACAGCCTTTGAAAGTTTCCACCCGTGCCGAGGCCAGGCTTGTCCGAAGAGTCAAGGCTAACCCAAGGACAACAAGGAAGGAGCTCCGGGAAGATCTCATGGCAGTGGGGACATTGGTTTCAGTCAATACCATAAGTAACGAACTCCACCGCAATGGTCTCCGTTCCAGACGAGCCCGTAAGGTACCTTTACTTTCAAAGCGTCATGTCAAGGCTCGTCTACAGTTTGCTCATGATCACTTGGAGGACTCTGAGACAGACTGGTTCAAGGTTCTCTGGTCTGATGAGACCAAGATCGAGATCTTTGGTGCCAACCACACACGTGACGTTTGGAGACTGGATGGCACTGCATACGACCCCAAGAATACCATCCCTACAGTCAAGCATGGTGGTGGCAGCATCATGCTGTGGGGCTGTTTCTCAGCCAAGGGGCCTGGCCATCTGGTCCGCATCCATGGGAAGATGGATAGCACGGCCTACCTGGAGATTTTGGCCAAGAACCTCCGCTCCTCCATCAAGGATCTTAAGATGGGTCGTCATTTCATCTTCCAACAAGACAACGACCCAAAGCACACAGCCAAGAAAACCAAGGCCTGGTTCAAGAGGGAAAAAATCAAGGTGTTTCAGTGGCCTAGTCATTCTCCTGACCTTAACCCAATTGAAAACTTGTGGAAGGAGCTCAAGATTAAAGTCCATATGAGACTCCCAAAGAACCTAGATAACTTGGAGAAGATCTGCATGGAGGAGTGGGCCAAGATAACTCCAGAGACCTGTGCCGGCCTGATCAGGTCTTATAAAAGACAATTATTAGCTGTAATTGCAAACAAGGGTTATTCACAAAATATTAAACCTAGGGGTTGAATAATAATTGACCCACATTTTTATGTTGAAAATTTATTAAAATTTAACTGAGCAACATAACTTGTTGGTTTGTAAGATTTATGCATCTGTTAATAAATCCTGATCTTGTTAGAAGTTTGCAGGCTCTAACTTATTTGCATCTTATCAAACCTGCTAAATCTGCAGGGGGTTGAATACTACTTGTAGGCAATGTATATACACACACACATATATATATATATGTGTGTATATATGTGTGTGTATATATATATGTATATATATGTGTATATATATATATATATATTATATATGTGTGTGTGTGTATATATATATATATACACACATAGTGAAGTACTTAGGTTCGGATTCTTTGTGCCGAGTAATTTCTATTAGTTGTGTATTCATACCGAATAATGAACCTAATGCAAATAATTGGGAAACACAAATAATTTTCTTGCAGTAGGTCTGGGAGGGCTGTAAAAATGCTGAAATGGATGGAAAAGTGCTGAAACAGGATGGAGAAGATGCCTGGATGTATATCTGACTCACAGCTGATTTCTGGGAAAAAGGTTGTCAGAGTATTACGGGGATTAAAACAGAAGAATCATACTTACTGTGTTTCCGTTTCCCTGCAGCTATCACACTGTTTGTGGCTCAGTTCCTTAAAGTTCATGAATATGTATGCACTGCTTCCCCCACCCTCTGTGACAGTGTCTGTGATTGGTTGCAATCAGACTGCCGGCGTGTCGGTATCTGTGATTGATTTTGGAGTGGAAAAATAAATAAATAATTGGAAAAAATGCAACAGGGTCCCCTATATTTTGATACCTAATGCAGATAAAGCAGGCCCCAGTTGTGTGCATTATTTTGGCTGTGTATCAAACTACAAAGGACCTCATGCGTTTGTTTTTTTTAATTATTTAAGTGAATTAAAAAAAAAATGGTGAGGTCCTTCCCAATTTTGATACCCAGCCAAGATAAAGTGCACAGCTGAGGCCTGGTATTCTCAGGCTGGGGAGGACCATAGTTATTGAGCCCCTGCTAAAAATAGCAGCTCATAGCTGTCCCAGAATTGTTGCATCCATTAGATGCGCCAATTCTGGCACTTTACCCGGCTCATTCTGATTGCCCTGGTGCGGGGACAATCTGGGTAATATAAGGGGTTAAAATTGAATTGGTTAAAAATTGTCAAAAAAATCCCAGCTGTTATCAAGCCCAAGGTTAGTAATGGGGAGGGGTGTACGAGACCCCTCATTATATCTAACAAGGGAGGATTATATAATGAAAAGAGGGCAGTGTGAATAAAAATAACGAGAAGCTATATAAGAGACGATGCGATACATGACATGAGAGCATACTATATAATACGGAACAGCGCCATACATAAACTAGCGAGGATGATAATAAGAGACTGTGTTATACATGATAAAAGGTCAAACTATGTAATTTAGGACGGCGCTTTACATAGTGAGTACACTAAATACTAATGGACGGTGTTATATGTAATAAGGCCTGCCTTCTTGCATCTGTGTGCAGTGCCAGTGTGCTGCCTGACTTTTGTTTTCTCAGACAGCAGACAGACCCATGTAGTATGTTCTATTCCTCATAATCGGATCAGAACAGCACATGCTCCGAGTCTCACAGATTCATTCTCGAATCCTTGATTTTCACAAATATGTGATTGGATCTATGAAGCTCTAGGAGTCTGTATGCCATCTGATAAAAAAAAGTCTGGCAACACACAGACATATCACACGAATATGAGAATAGGGCCTAATGGATTTAACAAGTAACAACACTACTCCAAGTCATACCGTACAGAATAAATATTTTCAGAAAGTTTCTTACCACTGATGTCTCATCTACCCTTATGTTGTCATCTTCCAGGCATGGCTTATCTTGTCCCACCGATCACTGCAGTCCTGAAAATAGCAAGTTCACATATATTGTATAGATACATTTGCTTCCTGAATAAAAAATTCGCCATATGTACCACACTATATATTATACAATTAGCTATGCACCATTCACAATATAAAGTGATAACTAAACTGGCACTGTGCCCCCCATTCATTTATATTTATTGGGTGGCAGAGATTATAATTAATCAGTCATCAGGGCCCTGTAATGAATTGAGGGGTGCAGAGGAGGCTATGAGGCCATATAATGAATTGTGCAAAGGAAGCTATGAGAAACTTAGCATCCTCCCCCACCATCCAATTCATTTTAAAGGGAACAAGTCAAATACTCTATGGCCACCAGCAGCATTCACATCTGTATGTCAAAATGCCCTGACTAATCAGCCCTGTGTAATGTTATTCACTAAAATGAATGTTTAACAAAAATAATTTGTAAACTGCGCTGTTTGTACTTGTATGCTATTTAGGGCCTTGACTAGTCAATAAGGCATTGTTTCTAGAATTTTCACTGAGAGCAGTGGGGTAGCCCGGGTGTGACCTCTGGTGAACTGAGTGACGTCACCTGTTCACAGCCGGCTGTCAGTGATTCCCGGAGTCTGCAGAGAGCGGACATATTTTCTCTCTCTGGAGCCTATGGATCTAGCAGAGCTGGGATCGTCGTGGGACTTCATATGGATTACTTCGGATCTGCAAGCATGTTTTGGGGTTAATAAAGGGGCAAAAGAGGGTGTGTGTAGTTTATTTCAAATAAAGGATTTTTACCTGTGTTTGTGTTTTATTTCTTTTCATTAACAGGATTAGTAATGGGGGTGTATCATTGATGCCTCTCATTACCATCCTAGGGCTTGATGGCAGCTGGGATTTTTGAGGAATCACAGCTGTCATTAACCAATTATATTACCCCACTTGCCACCACACTAGGGCAATCGGGGTGAGCTAGGTAAAGCGTTAGGATTGGCACATCTAATGTGATGTGCCAATTCTGGGCAGTTGCAGGCTGGTAATTTTAGGCTAGGGGGGCACTACCCATACCCATGGCTGTTCCCATCCTGATAATACCAACCCCCATCTCTCTGCTTTACCATGGCTGGATATAAAAAATAGGGAGGACCCTACGCCTTTTTTTAAACGATAATTGTAAATAATGTAAAAAAAAAGGCATTGGATCCCCTCTATTTTGATATCCAGCCACGGTAAAACTCACAGGTGAGAGCTGCACCCTGTAGCTGTATGTTTTATCTGGGTTGGCTATCAATATAGGGTGGGAGTCTGTCATTTTTTAATATTATTTATTTCTTTTTACACTACTATACAGTAAACCGACTACAACCAATCACAGACATGGACACAGAGTGAGGGGGCGTATATAGTAGCCTGCAGCCAATTGCAGATGCTGGCACACTTGGGAGGGCGGGGGAAGTAGTTAATATGAATGAACTTTAATAAGCAAGTCTGACTGCAGTGTGATCCTCCGGGAAACATGGTATGTATAACTATCCTGCATTTACTACCATTAATCTTCCATTTGCAGCCCCCTAGCGCTTACGAAGGCCAGTTTACAGCTCAGAACTTCACGTCCTCATTGACTTGTATGGGGTTCGTTGTAATATTTGGGTCAAGTTTTGCTGCCGAACTCAATTTTATTTATCCGTACTGGTTCGGTGAACCTAAACATCGGAGGGTTCGCAGATCACTACTTAGGAGCACTTAGCTGATAAAAAATAATGACAAAAATGTATATTTAAAATGTTTCCCTTTTTTTTTTCCATTATTGGTGAACATGATGCACTGCAATTATTGTCCAAGACTTTACAAAGAGAATTGAAAAATAAACTTTCTTTTTTCTTTATCGCAATAGACGAAGTGTTTTCATGTTACCTGTTATATGCACATTTCACTTTCCTTCTAAATTTAATTTCATCTCTTTCTCAATGTTGTGGCATATAATGACCTTTGAGAACAGCTATGCTTTATCCACTATGGATTTCCCAGGGCAATAGAACATACAGCGTACATTCAAGGTCACTATGACAAGGGCATTTTCACAGATTTGTTCCACAGGAACTTTCTACTAACATACAATATACCATTAAAATTACAGTGTTCTTGTCAGATCGTACTTTTCATTTTTATTTTAATTTTACTACTTATTTCTATTATTTTTTCAAAATTTCTTATTAAGGTGTGCCCCATATTGTGAAATAAACTATATTTTTATATAAATGCTGCAGTATTATTTTCGGCTGTTCCCTCCCAGATTGGGGGCACCATTTGAGGTAAAGTGTTAGGCTGGGGTCACACTGGTGTATAGTACTGGATGATTTTGTAATGCGAGAGAATCGGATACTAAAAGCAAATGACACTTGGCTCAAACTCTGCTGCAAGCGTGAGCCGAATGTCAGTCACTGTGATCTGATTCCCTAACATGCGAGAATCGGATCACAGGTGCGGAGAAGATGGAGAACCTAATTTTTTCATCTTCTACATTATATGTGTTGCTGTATATTGGACTGCACTCAGATGACATCCGAGTGCATTCCAATTTTTCACACACACCCATAGACTTGTATGGTTTCATGTGATCTGATTTGTGGAGGCAGGGCAGCATGCTACGATTGTTTACTAATGTCAAATCGGCATGACAAAAAAAATGCAGATCTGTACTGCCATGTAGGTATAAGACCGGTCTGAGTGTTATCCCATAAAACATCGAATAGCACTTATACGCTTGTGTGCGCAAGCCCTTATCTTAAAGTGGCGGCCACTGAAGATGCAGGTGTCAGGCACAGAAAAGTGGTGTTGGTCATTCAAAATGGTGTTACTTCTCCATCACCTACTTCTGAAACTGAAACAGGGCAGAGGATGGCGATGACAGAAGCTGTGGTAAGTGACCACAACCGGGCCTGCTGATGACGTCCTGTTTCAGAAAGGGATATAGAAGCTGCAGAGAAGTGACTTCAGGGCCACCTAATGTGATGATTTGAGATTCCATCAAACCAAACGCCATAGCAAGTAAGAAAAAAAAATGACAAATATAGGGATTAGCTGTATAGGCAGAATGCTAGGTAATCTTTTTAATACTGTTTAGCCTGGCTTACCCTAATAAATAAATAATTTAAAAAAACGACATGGGGTCCCCCCTAATTTTCATCACCAGTCAAGGTAAAGCAGACAACTGCCAACTCATATTATCAGGCTGGGAAGATCTAGGGTTATTTAGCCTTTCCCAGCCTAAAAATATCAGCCTGCAGACACCGCAGGATTTGTGTGTCCTGACAGGGACCGTGTGTAGAGGTGATGATGCCTCTGGAAGGAATCCTCTAAGGAAAGAGAGGGTTCGCTTCATTTGACCGGGGTGAGTGGGGCTGAGATACCTCCACTATAATACTGCAGCGTAGAAGTGGTATCAAACAAACTTGAAAACCGTACGTGTTATGTACCCAGAGTGAAATTTATGGGATTTAGATAAACCTCCTGGATCCTGGACTTTTTAAATAAACTGGGGTTCCTGCGTGCTCCCTCATATTGCAAGCCAAATGAGTAACCCCCATAACATTCAGTGAGTGCGATATATATATATATATATATATATATATATATATTAGTATATATATATATATATATATATACTAGAAGGTGGCCCGATTCTACGCATCGGGTATTCTAGAATTTACGTATCGTGTAGTTAATGTATGATTTTTGTTATATATATCGATGTTGTGTGTAGTTACCAAGTGTTTGTGTAGGGCGCTGTACATGTTCTGGGTGTTGTCTGGGTGTGGCGGGGGGTGAGAGCGGTGTTGTTTGTGTGTTGCGTTGTGTGTGTTGCGTTGTTTGTGGAGCGCTGTGTGTCTGTAGCGTTGTGTGTGTGTGTTGCGCGGTTTGTGTGGGTGTGGGGTGTGTGTGTGTGTGTTTTGGGGGGAGGTATGTTTTGTGCAATGTGTGTGTTGTGCGGTATGTGCGTATATTTGTGTGTGCCGCGGTGTTTGTGTGTTGGGTGTTGTGTGTGTGCGGTGTTGTGTGTGTGGGTGTCTGTGTAGGGCGGTGTTTGTGGTTCCCAGTGTGTGTGTGGTGTGTTGTGCAGTGCGTGTGTGGCGGTGTGTGTGTGTGTGTTTTGGGGGGAGGTGTGCACCCCCCCATCGTGCTCCATCCCCCATGCTGTGCACCCCCCATCGTACTCCATCCCACATGCTGCGCACCCCCCATCGTGCTCCATCCCCCATGCTGCGCACCCCCCATTGTGCTCCATCCCCCATGCTGCGCACTCCCCATTGTGCTCCATCCCCATGCTGCGCACTCCCCATCGTGCTCCATCCCCCATGCTGCACATTCCCCATCGTGCTCCATCCCCCGTGCTCCATCCCCCATGCTGCGCACTCCCAAACGTGCTCTATCCCCCATGCTGCGCACTCCCCATCGTGCTCCATCCCCCATGCTGCGCACTCCCCATCATGCTCCATCCCCCATGCTGTGCACCCCCCATCGTGCTCCATCCCCCATGCTGTGCACCTCCCATCGTGCTCCATCCCCCATGCTGCGCATTCCCCATTGTGCTCCATCCCCCATGCTGCGCACTCCCCATCGTGCTCCATCCCCCATGCTGTGAACCCCCATTGTGCTCCACAGTCACACATCAGACAGTATACACGCACACATCTGATCGCATACACTCAGACCCCACTTCTGCCTGTGCCCTCCGGTGGGCGGTCCCAGCAGCTGTGCTGCACGCAGTGCTCCTCTGCCTTCTGCCGACACGCACACACCCGATCGCATACACGCACACACCCGATCGCATACACGCACACACCCGATCGCATACACGCACACACCCGATCGCATACACGCACACACACATTGACGATATCGCACATACGCGCTCACACTCACAACATCCGGAGATACCACATGCTTCCGGCCATGTGATCCTCCGGCAGGTCATGGAAGGTCACTGCACACACAGTGTCGCCGCCGAGAAGCAAGCGATATCACTGGATATCACTGGATGTTGTGAGTGTGTGGATGCGAACTGATGTGTGTGGGAGGTGTGTGTGAGAGTGAGTGTGATCTGATGTGTGTGTTCCGCTGCTGCAGGACCTTGATGCGGTCACCTGGGAGCTGGTATACGCTGGTAACCATGCTACACAATATTACCCGATGTGTACCATGGTTACCAGCATACCCCGCCCCCTGCTCGCACGGGAGCCCACACCAGCGTACGCCGGCAACCCCAGCAATGCAAGGGTATGTGTCCGCTGGGTTGCCGGCGTACGCTGATATGGGCTCCCGGGGGTACAGCACTCACCTGGGAGTCGGGGCTCCGTGTCGGTTCAGAAAATGCGTGCGGGGGGCGGGGCCAGAGCGAGCGTGCAATGCGTGAGGGGGCGGGGCATGGCCGAGTTGCCAATGCGTGCAGGGGGCCGAGGCGAGAGGCCAATCCGTGAGGGGGCGGAGCCTGGGCGAGCGGCCAATCCGTGCGGGGGGGAGGAGCCGAGGCGTGTATATGTGTGTGTGTGTGTGTGTGTGTGTGTGTGTGTGTGTGTGTGAGTGTGTGTGTCCACTAAAGGAATCTGCACCTTCACATGTATAATCACAAAATTTTACAGAGCTGCCTAATTTGACTCAGGGAATGCATAGACTATGTTTTGAGGGGATAATTTAACCCCACACTTTACAATCAGACTTGCTTTAAAGTCAATGAAGCTGGGAGCTACAAGTCATTAATAGGAGCTCTGATTGGTTGTTATAGGCAACAAAGGACATTCTAAAGGGGGCTTTATATGCAGCGATATCGCTAGTGATATCGCTGGTGAAAGCACCCGCCCCCGTCGTTTGTGCGTCATGGGCAAATCGCTGCCCGTGGTGCACAAAATCGTTAGGAGCCGTCACATGGACTTACCTGCCTAGCGATGTCGCTGATGCCGGCGAACCGCCTCCTTTCTAAGGGGGCGGTTTGTGCGGCGTCAAAGCGGCGTCATTAAGTGGCCACCCAATAGAAGCGGAGGGGCGGAGATGAACAGGACATAACATCCCGTCCACCTCCTTCCTTCCTCATTGCCGGCGGCTGCAGGTAAGCTGTAGTTCGTTGTTCCCGAGGTGTCACACGTAACGATGTGTGCTGCCTCAGGAACGACGAACAACCCCCATGCTGCAAGAATCAATGATTTTTTGAAAATGAACGACGTGTCAACGATCAACAATAAGGTGAGTATTTTTGATCATTAACGGCCGTTCGTTGGTGTCACACACAACGACGTCCCTAACGATGCCGGATGTGCGTCACGGAATCCATGACCCCGGCGATATATCGTTAGATACGTCGCTGCGTGTGGCGGGGCCTTTAATATATGTGTTAGTTAATATGATTTATATTGAGAGACGGATGGACACAGAGACAAACAGACAGAGAGATAGAGAGAAGCAGACGGGGAGAGAGACAGAGAGAGAGCTAGAGATAGACAGACAGAGACAGAAAAAGAGAGAAATAGAGAGAGAAAGAGAGTGAGACAGAGAGGCAGAGAGCGGGACAGACACAGACAGGCAGAGAAACAGACAGAGAGGGAGACAGACAGACAGAGACAGAGAGAGGCGGATAGAGAGAGACAGAGAGAGATGGATAGAGACACAGATGGACAGAGAGAGAAACAGAGAAAGAGACAGAGACAGACAGAGAGAGAGACAGACAGTGAAGGAGACAGGCAGACACAGACAGACAGAGATACAGAGAGAGACAGAGAAGTAGAGTGGGAGAGAGACACTTGGTAACTATCACGGGCAACACCGGGTACTACAACTAGTATATACAAGTGCATCTCAATAAATTAGAATATCATTAAAAAGTTAATTTATTTCAGTAATTCAATACAGAAAGGGAAATGTATATATTATATAGAGTCATTACACACAGAGTGATCTATTTCAAGTGTTTATTTTTATAAATGTTCATTATTATCGCTTACAGGCAATGACATAACTGGTGTAACTGAACCATGTTTGTAGGTCGCCTTGCTCGCACCTGCCTTTTCAGCTTTGCTTATAAATTTTCAATAGGATTGAGATCAGGGGTTTGTGATGGCCACTCCAAAACATTGACTTTGTTATCCTTAAGCCACTTTGTAACCAGTTTGGCAGTATGCTCCGGGTCGTTGTACATTTGGAAGAACCATTTCCACACAAGCTTTAAGTTCCTGGCTGATGTCTTGAGATGTTACTTCAGTATTGCCACATAATCTTCTTTCCTCATGATGTCTTCTATTTTGTGAACTGCACCAGTCCCTCCCACAGCAAAACAACCCCACAACATAATGCTGCCACCCCCTTGTTTCACATGTTTTACAGTTGTGATGGTGTTCTTCAAAGCTTCTCCCATTTTCCTCCAAACGTAATGATAGGGTTGTATTTTTTTTTCCCCTCTAAATATTGTATTTCTATAACTGTTACTTGTTTGTATATGATCCTCCTGAATTGTAAAGCGCTACGGAATATGTTGGCGCTATAGAAATAAAGATTATTATTATTTATTATTATTATAGTCATTATGGCTAAACAGTTGAATTTTAGTTTTGTCAGACCACAGGACATGTCTTCAAAAATGAAGGTCGATGTTCCTGTGTGCATTTGAAAATGTGACGCCCCAGGGCTGTGGGGGACTCTGTCCCGGGCGCATGGTGCGCAGGGGAGAACAGCCGTGGTCGCGGCCGATGCCCGGTTCCGTGACCCTGGGGGTCAGTGCAATAAAAAGGGAGTGAAAAATTAAGAAAAATAAAATAAGAGTTTTTTGACTACGCCACTTGCGGCGTGCGGCCAGGTTATTGAAGTCGCCGCTGCAGTGTCCTGCTGGGGCTGGTGGAGTAATGCAGCTTAAGTGTTTTGCTCCCTCTGCAAGCAAGGCTAGGCCCCAGCAGTGGATGATGAGGGGGTAATAGTTGGGAACAGTCAATGTATGTGTACAGAGGCGAGAAGGAAACAGTCCACACTGGTATTGCAGTTTCAACTTGCCTTTTTACTTGTGGCTTGGTACCTGGACCCGCTGGTGCCGGCTTCAGGTGTTCCCGCTCCCTTTATTCTCTGTGCCAGCTGTGACGTGGGGTAGCTGTCCTCCGTGCACACTTGTTTGTATTGGGCTCCAGTGGCTTAGAGCTTCTGGTGGGGCCCCTCCATTTCAGTCTTGGTCCTATTGCAGGCAGTCTGGACTATTTAATGGGTGGACTTCTGTCCCTTGTCCCAGGTCCCCTCTTTGCTGCTGATGCTTCAGACTCTTTGGGTGGTGAGGGACCCTGGAGATCTCCTTTCCTGACAGATTTAACAGTTGACCATAAAGTGTCCCACTGTTTTAGGGTCTGCACCCCACCTTGTGCTGAGTCCTGTGAGCCTTTGTTCCAAACTTCCACAGGCACCCCGCAGTTCCTGAAGTATTATACTTCCACAGGTAACTCACGGTTCTTGCAGTCCTAGTTCCTTACGCCACAGTCCTTGTCTCCTTTACAGCGTCCTGTTCTTACTTCAGGTCATTACACTTGTCTTTCTTTACTTCACTCTCTCACTCCTCTCTCCTTCACCTTCAACTCTCTCCGGCTACTACTCACTTCTTCCTCCCGCCAACTTCCCAACTGACCACTGGGCCCTCCCCTTGCTGGGTCTCTCCCTACAGTTTGCGTGGCAATTAGCCAATAAGTGCCCATCCCTTTTACCTGTTGCTAGGCAGTCTCCCAGTCTGGAATTGGGGTTACGTATTTGGCCTGAGGGTGCTGGTGTGTTGAATGCCACATATATTCCGTATTTTGTGGCACCTGATACCTCAGGGGTGCTACACCACAAACATTAATATGGCTTTTTTATGTTTCTTTAGGAGTAATTACTTATTCCTGGCACAGTTGCCATTCAGCCCAAGTTGATACAGTACTTGTTTCAATGTGGATAATGACACAATCTTACCAGCTTCCGCCAGCATCTTCACAAGGTCTTTTGCTTTTATTCTTGGGTTGATATGCACATGTATAACCAAAGGGCGTTCATCTATTGTACGCAGAAACCGTTTACGTCTTGAGCAGTTTGATGGCTTGACATTCCCATCTTGTTTGTACTTGCGTGTAATTGTTTGTACAGATGAACGAGGCACCTTCAGGTATCTGGAAATTGCACCCAAGGATGAACCAGACTTGTGCAAGTCCACAATTCTCTTCCTGAGATCTTGGCTGATTTCTTTTCATTTTTCCCATGATGCTAGACAAAGAAGCAATGGGTTTCAGGTGTGCATTAAAATACATCCACAGGTGTGTCTCTAATGAACTCAGATGTTACCAATAAACCTATCAGAAGCTTCCAAAGACATGACATCATCATATGGTATGTCCCATATTGTTTAACAGCATCACACTCTTAGTATATGTAAACTTTTGTAAGAAAAAATGAGAAAGTGTGGTCTTGCACCACCACACAATACCTTAGCAGGTGCTGTTTGGAGAACGTCCACTCAGGTACTCCAAATAGAATGCTGGCAGGGGGTGCTCATCTTGCAAGAGGAGGAAATATCCAATAAGTAATCCAAAAGAGCAGAAGAAGTGGCACAACCCACGATGTAGCCAGAAAGTGTTTTTTATTCCAAAGGTGTGCGATTAAAACATGCAGGAGAGGAGCCGGGTGCAGACACTCTACGGACGGTGACCGTTTCGCACCTGATTACGCTTCTATGGGTCCCATCCTCTAAGCTTTCTATTGGACGGCTCCTCTCCTGTTCTCGTTCTGGAACACACACTTGTTCCTGCCTACGACAGTTCCTACTCATCCATTCCTTTTCCTGCTCTTTTCAGCCAGACTAAACTAAGAGTTAATCTATGTAGGGGGAAAACAAGAAGCTCCGGGTCGGCCGGCCAGTAAATGGGAACTGTAACAGGGGTACTGTCTCTTAAAGGCAAAGTGCACCTTACGTGTAGGGATAACTCCCTACACAGAGACAAATCAAGCATAAGTTTTCCAATAGAACTCCTGCGTCACTACAAATTTGTCTGCTCATTTGCACCTACATTTGTGTGTGGTTTTTGGCTGAATGTAAAAGTGCATCCACTTTACCACCGTAAAAGCCTGTAGTAATGCACCCACATGCGGCTCACGTGCAGTGTATTCTATAGTAGAGGGGCAAACACTTAACTACAAACTGCATTTGACAGCTGGAGATATCTACGGAAGGTACTCTATATGTCGACTTATGTATAAGTATGTGTCTATCTGTATATGAATGTCCATGAAATGACTTGGACACATTTTTACATTTTGAAAATAATGTAGCCTACTGTGAAATGACAGGATGGAGAGATCTTAAAACTATTACAGAAAATATTTAGAAAACTGTATGGTTTATTTTTAAGGGTTTTTCCCTATGATACTTCATGTGTCATCTAATGTGCTGCAATCTTAGTGATTGGTGCAGGAAGCTATTTACTCAAAACATCCTTCTCACAATATCTACCTGCCATCTGCACTTTGAATTTGGCAATCTAATTGGTTAATCTGAAAACTTTGCTATCTAAGTGTAATCAGAGATATGTACAATCATCCACAAAGGCAATTTTCTTCTTTTTAGATTTTCCATAAACACATTTTCTCATTTGCCATTCAAAATAACTTTTCTGCAATTTAAGCCATTTGCAGTACACTTAGAAGCATTACAGAGACAAGGCTACAATTTGTGTGGATCAGATTATGGCAGGAAGGCATAAGCCTTTTACACTTGTGTAAAAGGACATAAACCCACTCACCTTTTTCCGTTTCCCAAGACTGAAAAGTTCTAAAACAGAACTCGCCTACGTTTTAAATCCCTTTTATACAGAGCTGCATCTATATCTGGTGCTGCTTTAAACAGTACAGAGAAGTAGCCTCTAAATTCTGAGTTCGGACCCCCACATACTGTGACCTTCTTTGTATCATTACAAGAAATTCTATTACTTGTAATGAAAAATAAGTGGTGGATTATATGAACCAGTAAGAAAGAATATCACAAAAGGATAGAAGAAAAGAACAAACATGTTTTTTTATATAACGAAAATATTTTAAAAAAATTTCTTAGAAGGAGGTTGAAAATGGGTTTGGCACCCACTAACCCATATATACCCCCTTCACCCCTGGGTGATTTTCCGTTTTCGTTTTTTGTCCCCCTTCTTCCGAGAGCCAAAACATTTTTATTTTTCTGTCAATCTTGCCATGTGAGGGCTTTTTATATTCAGGACGAGTTGTACTTTTGAAAGGAATCATTAATTGTACCATATAGTGTACTGGAAAACGGGAAAAAAAATTGGTGAAATTGCAAAGTAAATGCAATTGCACGATTGTTTTTTGGGATATTTTATTCACTGTGTTCAATATATGGTAAAACTAACAGGTAAATATGATGCCTCAGATGAGTACAAGTTCGTAGATACCAAACTTGTATACTTTTACCTAAGGGGTAAAAAAAAAATTCAGATGTTTGTCCAAAAAGAGAATTGCGTTTTTGGCATGACTTTCTGAGACTCGCAGTGTTCTCATTTTTAGGATCTGGGGCTCAGTGATGGCTTATTTTTTGTGTCTTGAACTGACGTTTTTAATTATACCATTTTGTACAAATGCTAAGTTTTAATCACCTGTTCTTGCATTTTCAATAATAATTGCGGCGACCAAAAAAACATGATTTTGGCATTTGAAATTTTTTTCCCGCCATGGCGCATACTGATCAGATTAATTAATTTTATATTTTGATAGATTGGGAACTTCTGAACTCAGCAATACCAAATATGTGTATATTTTTTTAATAATTTTTGTTTTTTTTATTATTTAATTTTTCTTAAAACTTTTTTTACATTTTTTATTTGTTTTACTAGTCCCCGTAGGGGACTTTATGGATCAGCAGTCTGATCACTTGTTCATTTCTGTTGATCAGAGCTGCACAGCTCTGATCATCAGAAATGCAGCAGTCCTGTGAGAGCAGGTGGTCTGTTGGTTCTTAGGGGTACTTTACACACTACGACATCGCAAGCCGATGCTTGCGATGCCGAGCGCGATAGTCCCCGCCCCCGTCGCACATACGATATTGTGTTATAGCTGCCGTAGCGAACATTATCGCTACGACAGCTTCACACGGACTTACCTGCCCTGCGACATCGCTCTGGCCGGCGAACCGCCTCCTTACTAAGGGGGCGGGTCGTGCGGCGTCACACAGCAGGCGGCCAATAGAAGCGGAGGTGCAGAGATGAGCGGGATGTAAACATCCCGCCCACCTCCTTCCTTCCTTCTGCATAGCCGGCGTGAGCCGCAGGACGCAGGTAGGAGATGTTCCTCGCTCCTGCGGCTTCACACACAGCGATGTGTGCTGCCGCAGGAACGAGGAACAATATTGTAACATCGGTCCTTCCGAAATTATGGAAATGACCAACGCTACACCGATGATACGATTTCGACGCTTTTGCGCTCGTTAATTGTATCAAAAACGATTTACACACTCCGATATCGACAGCGACGCCGGATGTGCGTCACTTTCGATTTGACCCCACCAACATCGCAGTTGAGATGTCGTAGTGTGCAAAGTACCCCTTACAATAAGTATGTCATGGCAGCATCAGGGATCATCACATGACCCTGAGCTACCATGGCAACCATCGGCTCCTTATGATCACATCATGGGGCCTCCAATGGCGGCGGGGAATGGCGTGATCACCGACGTGCCCATTTAAATCGCGTTGTCATATTTTGACAGCGCAATCTAATTGGCAAACAGGCGCGGGAGGATTGTGGATCCACCCGCGCCTGTTAGCCCCCCATGTCTGTCAGCAGACATGTTCGGGGATCATGGCCAGCTTAACACTGAAGCGGGCGATAATTACCGCTACATGACCAATGACGTACTAGTATGTCATTGGTCGTGAAGGAAAGGAGAAATTCCAGCAACTCCAGGAGAAAGTAGAATTTTCTTAAAAAACAGATTCTTTATTGATCATAAAAATATTAATATTCCATCCAAGCAAGACAAAAAATAGAGAGGCAAGACAGAGGAGCTGTTTCCGGAATGCGCAGAGGAAATCTCTAAGACAGTATTTAAAGTCTGTGCACAACAAGAACAGGTTGAATTGGTCGTGAAGGGGTTAAGGACTTTTGCTACCTGATCCCCACTGCTATTTCCGAGGATTTTGCTGGACTGAGATGGGTTTTTAGGTTATCTTGTTGTACACAGATTGTCAAAAGCACAAGTGAAGTATAACAAGTGTTGTTTACTCCAATTATCTATCTGCCTCATGTAAATTCTGTAAAGCCCCATTTCTTGACATACACCTAGTTAGTATATGTGAGAAATACATTGTCTTGTAATTATATACCAGTAAATCTTATGTAGCAAAATACATCATTCAAGAGGACTATAACATTTTATCTGTATTATTGGCAGGAACATGAAAAAATGCCAAGCTCACACTCAGTATAAACCCAACCACCACATAGAGCTCCACTCAATGTTCTAAATTTGTAATTACCATACTACACATACATTTGATTGCCCACTCTACCAGGAGGCAAACCTTCTTACAAAAGGTATTATATTGTATTTTCATTTTTTTTGTCAGAAAAACTGAAGTCTATTTCAGGTTCTGTTGATGTGACCCAGGAGAAATTCTATAAAAAGTCTGGTTAGATATGATGGTGGGACCATTAGTTGATCTACTGTTTTCTAATTTTAGAGTACCTGGTCTTGTGCCCAAGAAGGAGGTTGGTAAATTTTGTTTCCTCCTTTTTGTTTCTTGTTTCCCTATGGGATGGTCTGAATTTTTATTTTCAGACATTGAAAACATTTCTGGATATCACTGTTGTAGCTGATCAGGAAAAAATTCTGGATCCGTTATTATGCTAAAAGATCAAATGCAAAAAACCAAGAGATGATTCAAGATATAAAAAAAACAAGAAAAAAAGGAACTGGAGAAGCACCTTAAGCACAAATTCAAAGTGTAAAGCTTGGGCATAATCAGAAGGAAGAAAAGAAAAAATGCTGGCACTACAACCAATTCAGTTTCAATGAAAAATAGGATCAAACAAAATATATCAGATAACCTGAAAAAGCCAGGATTAAGAACCAGGAAAAGTACTTTGAGTATCAGATGTCGTATCCATACTGCATGTCAAGAATGTAGTCAGGAAACAAGGCTGAGGTCAGAATCTAGAGCACGGGTCGAGAACCTTTTTGGCTGAGAAAGCCATGAATGCCACATATTTTAAAATGTAATTCCGTTAGAGCCATACTCACCAGGGGGGAGAGGTGGTGGTGTAGAGGTTCAGAAGGTTCCAGAAGGTAGGGTAGGCAATGCTGCGGGCACGGAGGAGGGGGTGTCGTGGCTCAAGAGGGTCAGTGTGCGGAGGGTTGGCGATATTGCTGTGGGCTTGTGTGGTGTGACAGGGTGGGCGCCATTGATCTGCCGGCGGGCTGCTTTGAATCTTCCGCAGTTAACGAGATCAACTTCAGCTGTCTATCAGCATGACGTTGGCAGTGATGCTCGTCTACTGAGCAGACCGGATGTGAAGCCAGCGCTCTGTTATCGCGACATCAGTGAAAGCTGCAGAATCACCAGCACGACCGCTGTGTGTGGGCGAAGCATGGCACAGGCACAACAGGCAGCAACTATTTACTTAGGTACATTTTTTTTGGGTAAAGTTCCAACTATACCCATTAACTCATTAAAGTGAATACAAATATAAAGCTTACATATGTGCCGTATATGCCAAAATATGTAACAAAATACAGCCCAGTATTACCTTCCCTTTATGGGTGATGCATTAAGAATTGGTTGTTGAGCTTGATAGGTTGGGAGTCCTTTTACAAATTTTGCCTGGGGCTCTTGGCTTTAGATTCCTCAATCTTGCTGAGACAGTTAGAGCATTAATATTCCATAGACATAACATTTTTGAGATGTGACCACAGCTGTCAGTTATATTTAATTCTAAGCAAGCCATTGATCCACAGAACTCCATAAAAGTAGTATTTCTCTTTTACCCTTTCTTCATAATCTACGCTGACCTGTAGGATATAGAATATTAATAGGTTATGCCTGTCTTCCTGAATGGGTCAGGGATGTGTAATGATGCTGTATGTCTTAAGGCTCCTCTCCGTCTTACAATAACTCAGCTGCAATATAATTGCCCAGGATATTGATTAACAGAAAAGCCCATGATATTAAGATGGTTCTTCACACGGAAAACCATCTGAAGTCATTATATACCTAACTGTTTTTGGAAGCTTCATGTTCATCTCTGAATTATATATTATGGGACTAGAAAAGACAGAATCACTCTTCAATCAATTTTATAGATCAAGTTCAAAGCCAGATACACAAACCATCTGAGCAGGTAAATTACTCTGCTCCAAATGCATCTGCTAAGACTCCATGCAGAATGGATGAGGCGCTAACAGGAAAATACTAAAGTGCGCTCAAGATAGACATCAAAACCGCATCACTCTTAGGCGGGCTTTACACACTACGACATCGCAGGCCGATGCTGCGATGCCGAGTGCGATAGTGCCCGCCCCCGTCGCAGCAGCGATATGTGGTGATAGCTGGCGTAGCGAAAGTTATCGCTACGCCAGCTTCACACACACACTCACCTGCCGTGCGACGTCCCTGTGGCCGGCGACCCGCCTCCTTGTTAAGGGGGCGGGTCGTGCGGTGTCACTGCGACGTCACACGGTAGGCGGCCAATCAGACCGGAGGGGCGGAGATGAGCAGGATGTAAACATCCTGCCCACCTCCTTCCTTCCGCATATCCTACGGAAGCCGCAGTGAGGCCGGTAGGAGATGTTCCTCGCTCCTGCGACTTCACACACAGCGATGTGTGCTACCGCAGGAGCGAGGAACAACATCGGACCATGGCGTCAGCGTAATTATGGATTACGCCGATGCTGTACCGATGATACGATTACGACGCTTTTGCGCTCGTTAATCGTATCATCCAGGCTTTACACACTGCGACGTCGCATGCGATGCCGGATGTGCGTCACTTTCAATTTGACCCCACCGACATCGCACCTGCAATGTCGCAGTGTGCAAAGTGCCCCTTAGAATATATAAAATATGAACAACCACAAATCATAGGAACATGGAATTCACTTTTATGACAATAAAAAAGGATTAAATACTGATCCTTAATGTGTTTTCCCACTATAGACTTTTGTGGCATTTTGATTAATCTGTTGGGATCTGTCTACTATGACCTGTTATGATCTTAAGGGCAGCTTTGCACGTTGCAACATTGCACGTGCGATGTTGGTGGGGTCAAATCGAAAGTGACGCACATCCGGCGTCACTTTCGACATCGTTGTTTGTAAATCCTAGATGATACGATGAACGAACGCAAAAGCATCGTCATCGTATCATCGTTGCAGGCTCCGACTTTTTCATAATTATGCTGCCGCGACAGGTACGATGTTGTTCCTCGTTCCTGCGGCAGCACACATCGCTGTGTGTAAAGCCGCAGGAGCGAGGAACATCTCCTTACCTGCCGCCGGCGGCTATACGGAAGGAAGGAGATGGGCGGGATGTTTACATCCTGCTCATCTCCACCCCTCCGTTGCTATTGGCCGCCTGCCGTGTGATGTCGCTATGACGCCGCACGACCCGCCCCCTTAGGAAGGAGGCGGGTCGCCGGCCAGAGCGACGGTTGCAGGGCAGGTGAGTGCATGTGAAGCTGGCGTAGCGATAATTTTCGCTACGCCAGCTATCACAAGATAATCTACCTGCAATGGGGGCGGGGACTATCGCATGCAGCATCGCAGCATCGGCTTGCGATGTCGCAATGTGCAAAGCCCGCCTAAGAATAGAGCTGCGTTTATCCAGTCTCTCACCATTAAACTATTCCCATCTTATAATGCCATAGTATCTTGCTAAGGCCTCCTTCACATGTCCATGTTTCCAGTACCTGTGACATCTTTTTTCACACATACTAGAGACACATACAAACGTAGACCCATTAAAGTGAAACCTGTCGGGTGCACCCAGAAACACGAGCAGTTCTAGGTACATATTGCTAATTCCTGCCTGTATACACTAGCATAGATAAAGAGATCTTTAGAAAAAAGTATTTCTAAAGATCTTTTACCCTGGGCGTTAGTTTCCCTGGTCAGTCGGCTCCATTAGCATGTTAGTACACCCCTATGGGCCCCTGTGGGCTAATGAATGTGCAGCGTCAGATGATGATCTCACTCCCCTCTCTGCTGCCATTGCGTCCGACGGGGGATTTTGGCTCAGTGCGCATGACCGCGGAGTTTGGGTCATGCGCACTACTTCAGTTTGAAGCCAGGACGCGCACACCCAGCTTCATAGTGCGCATGACCCAAACTCCGAGGACATGCGCACTGAGACGAAATCCAGTGTAGGGCAGCGGAGAAGTGAGTGAGATCATCCTCTGATGCTGCACATTCATTAGCATGTTAGCAAATTCACAGGGGCCCACAGGGGCATACGAACATGCTAATGGAGCCAACTAGTCAAGGAAACTAATGCCCAGGGGACTAGTCGCCACGCTCATTAGCATACGGTAAAAGATTTTTAGAAATACTTTTTCTAAAGATCTCTTTATCTATGCCAGTGTATATGTAGCGCCCCACAGGCCAGGTGTTTTAACCTACTCATTGCTGGGCCGGGAGTGCAGATCCTCTGGTTTGGCCCGATTCCGTTGCCCCGAGGCATACAGGAGGGGAAGAAAGACAGTGGACGGGAGGCAGGAATGGAGGATGGGGATGGTAATGACGGTTAGGAAAGTCTATTAGATGATCGTGATGCCACCTGTGGTATGCGGCCAAGTATGCGGCCGCCACTGCAGGGTCTCTCACCGGGGCAGATGTTGGGTGCAGCCGGGATGGTGTCGCTCCCCACAGGTGGAACGGGATTACCCCGGGGAGGATGATGGAGGCCGGAGGGTGGTGGTAGTCCCCGTTGGCACCAAAGCGCTGGGCAATGGCACCGATAAAGGAGACGCAGAGACAGGGGCTGCGGTTCCAGGTTTTTTACTCACAGGTTGTTCAAGCGCTGCCCCAGAGTACTGATCTCTGCCACGATGCGCTCCAGCTGATCCCGGCTAGTCGGCGGTCACCGCCAGTGCCCGTAAATATCTTTTTGTGTAGTGTCCCTTGGTTACTATCCGGAACCCGGGCCGAGCCTCCAGTCACAGCCACGGGTCCATGAAGAGAGAGAAACACTAACTCCTGTTGTCAGTGTTAGATGTTATCCCAAGCTGTGCCCAGGAAGGTTCTGCTGTAAGTGTGATGGTTGCACCTACTTCTACCCCATGTGGTGCCCGCTTCCCCCCCCAGTTATCCTAGCGAATGGGAAAGTCCCATGCTTTGTGATGCCTCACTATCCTGTCAGCCCTAGTCTAACCCCCTGTGAGTAAGCACCTTACTGTTGTTTGTGTGTGTTTTGTGAAGGCACCGGCAGTTAACCCCCTCCTGACCCAGGATAGATATTACCCCTGAAAAGTGATGTATTACCCTGTGGCGCTTGAAGCCCAGGGGTGCTACATATACAGGGACGGTTAGGCAGGGATTAGCAATATGCACCCAGACCTGCTCATGATTCTGGGTGCATATTGGACCTGACAGGTTCCCTTTAAAATCAATGACTTTGCATACACCTCCGTGTTTTCATACCTGATGCGTGTTCGGGTGGAGCACATTTGTGTCCATGATCTCCACACGGTGACATGTCCATTTTTCTCCAGCAGCACTGATGTCACACGGGCCACACACACTACTGTGAAACATGTGACATCGGTGTGACACGTACCGGATAAATCATGTGCCTGAAATAAAATTATTTTCTATAATCACTTGTCTCCACCACTGCTGACTTCAGTGCTGCTATTGTGGCACCCCTGAGGCTGCAGTCGCCACAGAGTATTGCACTCAAATTTGGGTGTAATGCTAAACCCAATTCCTGAGGAGGTCAGTCCCGGTTTCACCACATTACACACTCAAATTCACACCAGGTTGCCCTGTCCCCACTGGGTACTGGGCTAGTGTAGGGCAATAAAGGGGTCGCCGACAGAGAAGCATTTACAGGATGCCCTCAACAGGGGCCCCAGTCCCACTAGCTTAAAACCTGGGAGGGGGAGGAGCAGCCAGCAGGGGGAGTCAGGAGCCAACACAACAGTTAAGGAGTTCTCCAGCAGGAGAGGGAGAGGGCAGTCACATCTACAGGTGCTCCGGTGGGAAGGAGGAGAATTTCACACGATTGCCGTGGGGAGAGTGAACCTGCTCCCCACGGAATCAACGTCACACAGGGTGGCAGGACCCTAGGGAAGATCATACTTCACGTTGGTTTTCCAGAATCTGCCTGGACAGGGAAAGTTTCGAGCTTTCCTGACCACACAGCGCCCGACAGCACAGTGCCATATAGGATCAGGGGTCTCGCTTCAAGCCGGGCCCCACATCGGAACTGCGGCACCTGCAGATAGGGACAAGAGTGCATCTTGTGAAACCCAGGATCCCCTCATAGCTTCAAGCCAGAGGATCTACAGACAGGCGTTACAAGGAGAAGCAACCAAACACCAAACCGGACTGATCTGTAAGGGAATTCGGGTTCGACGGAGTCCATCATAGCAAGTGACCGGTATTACTTCGGTGAGCGGCATGATACAAAAGTGAGTAAACAACCTGGAACTGCAGCCATAGACTCTGACTCTTTATTACCCATACTGCCGCTCCGAGCTGCCATTACTACTCCCTCATCATCCTCCCCGGAGCCTGCTCCACCTGTGGGAAGTGATACCATCCCTGGCTGCTACTACCATCTGCCTCGGAGGACAGCGACAGCAGCTCATTCCCTGGCCGCATACCACAGGTGGTGTCACAACAAACACCTCACAACTGCCCCAACATCTCTCCCCTGCCATTTTCTGTACGCATCAGGGCAATGGAGCCGGGCTAGACCGCCCGTGACCATGACAGTCAATGGTTCGGCGAAGAGTAGGTTAAATGCACCTGCCCCATGGGGCACTACATTGTCACTTGCTTCCGGGCTCACTCATTTATGCTCATGCATATTCACTGCACCTGTGGCGCCCTGGACTAGCCAGGTCGTAACAGGTAACACACATACACCCCCACCCCCACTAGACAGTAACATTAGCCAAACACAATATCCTTGTTGCCTCCCTCCAGGGTCTGATGTCCACACCAGGCAGGGCGGAGCCAAGTGGTTGGCCCCACCCACCGAGGAGTTCACAGGCCTGGAGGAGGGAAAAGTGACACAACAGTGGAGTAGGTTGAAGTGAGAGGAGTAAAGTGGAGAGTGTCTGGGTTTGTGGCCCAGGCACTGACAACAAGGTTGGCAGACGGTGGTGGTCGTCTGCAGGAGTGGGGAATCAACGCGGAACCGTAGGACCGGGGACGGGCGGTGGCCCGCCGGTACCGACCGGGGAGCGAAGTGAAGCCGGCACACACAGACAGGGCCATCGGACCCCGACTAGGCTTGGAGTCGCCATCAACAGTCAAATCCGAGTGTGACAGGAACCCCAAGGGTTTCTTAACAGCCAAAGACCCGTTAGAAGGCAACCGCCCGCACCGTGAGGGTATACAGCTACCGCCTAAGGCTAGAGACCCAAGGGCCAGTGCCTGCGGGCAAACGGGCTCCTCTGGCATCCATACATCGGGGAGCGGACTACCGTTGGAGATCCATCGTAGTCAAACAGTACACAAAGGTGCAGGGAAAGACAGCCGCCATCACCTGTCCGGGGAGAGACACTGCAGCCGGCTGCGGGACCCGTCCAGCCGTTTGGTTTACCGAGGACTTTTTGCATCTCTTACTGAGTGAGTACACCCGTGCCATCCAGCACCGCGCCGCGCTGTCCCTGCAACCCTGCACCTCACCAACCCTGCCTCCCCGTCACACCACCAGGCCCCGGGATCACTGACCCCTACCCACGGAGGGGGAAAACAACATCCCAGCTGCTCCCTACCATCGCTCCCGGGATCCCCGTCACCAGCAGCGGTGGTGCCTATCTTCACCACAACCCATGGGTGGCGTCACGGACTAAATCCCCCAAAACCAACCACCCTTTTCACTCACGGGCGAGGAGCGCCGCTCGAGTCCCCGGATCCGGCCCACCGCTCGAGCCACCGAGCAGCAGTCGCAGTAGCGCCGGACCCGAGCGTTAGCGAGCGCAGCGGCGGCGTTTCCCCCGCCCGCGACACACCCAGAAACAGCAGCAGTGCTGAAGACAGCAGTACTGGGGACAGGTGAGTATAGAAGTTCATGCTGTCCATGTGCTATCCGGGTGTCACACGTACTGCACATGGAAAACACATACACGGACAAACGCACACACATACGCACCTACACCATGGACCATAAAACACGTCTGTGTTTTGCACAGACGTGTGAAAGAGGTCTAAGATGTACAATAACATAGTGATCAGTGAGGGTTCAGACCTCTGGGATTCCCACTGTTCTGGAAAATAAGGGGTTATACGGGCCCTCAGTACTCATCTTCATGGCAGCACTTTCGCCCATCTGCTGTTCTGGGAAACACAACACAACTCCATTCAAGTTGTAGTTTCCTGCAGGAAACTTAAAGGGGTATTCCCATCTCCAAGACCCTATCCCAATATGTAGTAGGTGTAATAATAATAATAGTATTAGCAAATACCTCCAATTACAAATGTAGTATAGTTCTCCTGATTTGCTATGTCCCCTACCTCATGTGCAGGGCATTACAATACATTAGGTTTCCATGGTAACGACCACTAATAATAATAATAATAATCTTTATAATAATAATCTTTATTTCTATAGCGCCAACATATTCCGCAGCGCTTTACAATTCAGGAGGAACATATACATATCATATACATAAACATATACAAACAAGTAACAATTATAGAGGCTACAATATTTAAAAGGAAAAATGGCAACCCTACTCGTGAGAGCTTACAATCTACAATGAGATGGGGGGAGGGGCAAGGTACAAGTGTTTATTTAAAATGACAATCCAGCCAGCTCATGGGGGATAGATGATGGCTTCCTGGACCAGTTGGCAAGAGCCTTGAGATGCATTTGGGTGCCAAGGAGTTTGACGTGGGGTTATGTTCTGAGAAGTTGTAGAGGGATTATGTGAAATTAGTTTGGCTAGGGAGTGTGATAGGCCGCCCTAAAAAGATGCGTTTTTAGGGAGCGTCTGAAGCTGAGTAAGTTGTGATTTGTCCTAACTTCTTGGGGTAGAGCATTCCAGAGGTTTGGTGCAGCTCGGAAGAAGTCTTGGATTCGGGAGTGGGAGGTTCGAATTAGTGTGGATGTTAGTCGAAAGTCATTTGCAGAGCGTAGAGAACGGGTGGGATGATAGACAGAGAGGAGGGTGGAGATGTAGGAGGGTGCTGCACTGTGGAGAGCTTTGTGGGTGAGAACAAGCAGTTTGAATTGGATCCTGTGATATATGGGCAGCCAGTGCAATGACTGGCACAGCGCAGAGGCGTCCGAGTAGCGGTTAGCCAGATAGGTGACCCTGGCTGCTGCATTAAGGATGGACTGTAGAGGGGAGAGTCTAGTTAGGGGGAGACCAATTAATAGAGAGTTACAGTAGTCAAGGCGAGAGTGGATCAGGGCCACGGTGAGGGTTTTTGTCGTTTCCATTGTGAGAAAGGGGCGGATTCTAGAGATGTTCTTAAGGTGCAAGCGGCAGGTGCGGGCAAGAGATTGTATGTGGGAGGTGAAGGAGAGATCAGTGTCAAGTATAACCCCCAGACAGCGGGCCTGCAGCCTAGGACTTATCGCTGTGCCACACACAGAGAGGGAGATGTCAGGTTTAGGAAGGTTGGGAGATGGAGGGAAAAGAAGAAGTTCAGTTTTGGAAAGGTTAAGTTTCAGATAGAGAGCAGACATGATGTTGCAAACTGCAGTCAGGCAGTCACTTGTGTTCTGTAGTACAGCGGGGGTGAGCTCAGGGGATGAGGTGTATAGCTGTGTGTCATCAGCATAAAGATGGTACTGAAAGCCAAATCTGCTGATGGTCTGTCCAATTGGGGCAGTGTAGAGGGAGAACAGAAGAGGGCCAAGGACTGAACCTTGAGGGACCCCAACAGTGAGAGGAAGAGGAGAAGATGTGGAGCCAGCAAATGATACACTGAACGAGCGGCCAGAAAGATAGGAAGAGAACCAGGAAAGCACAGTGTCCTTTAGGCCAATAGAATGGAGCATAGAGAGAAGGAGATGGTGGTCAACAGTGTCGAAGGCTGCAGAAAGGTCAAGAAGAATAAGCAGCGAGTGGTCACCGTTACGTTTTGCTGTCAATAGGTCATTGGTCACTTTGACAAGAGCAGTTTCTGTTGAGTGTAAAGGGCGGAAGCCAGACTGTAAAGGATCTAGAAGAGAGTGAGAGGAGAGGTAGCGGGTGAGACGAGAGTAGACCAGGCGCTCCAAGAGTTTAGAGATGAAGGAGAGATTGGAGACTGGTCTGTAGTTGCTTGTGCAGGACGGATCACTAGCAACTAACTGTCTGTCACTATATAAGTGGTCGTAACCATGAATACTTACACTGCAATTTCCTGCAGATGAAGTAATCAACTTATCTAATTAGTAGAACTATACTACATTTCTAATTGGAGGTATTTGCTAATATTATTATTATTACACCCACTACATATTTGGGACAGGATCTTGGAGATGGGAATATCCCTTTAACTATTGCTCCGGCTCCGTTATTCAAAAGATTTTGGAACCCTCAGCATGCAATTAGTGATAGAGATATCATCTCCTTAAAGTCAGTGAAAGAAACTTTTGCTGCCCTTTTTAAAAGTCGATGCTGGGATTTAAAGAGGAGTTGATCAATACAAATGATATTTTTTACAGTTGTACTGTAATGGTAGTATGTGAAAGTCAGTCCCCAGTAAGCACATAGAAATGGTTGTGGCTCCGTGACTCATTTGTGAAGCCTGGCTGTGTGATTATTGTATTAACACTGTAAGGGCTCATTCAAATGACCAAAAGTCCTAAAGCTATCCAGGAAAAACCGGACAGTACTCAGTCTAGTGTTATACAATAAGGCAGTGCAGATCAAATTTTTGTTTTACTCTTACAGAACCTGTGTGTGAAAAAAATTGCAGCATGCTCAATTGTCTTCCAGAAATCGGATGAGACTTAAGGCTGCTTTATACACAGTGACATCGCTAGCGATGTCGCTGGTGAAAGCACCCGCCCCCCGTCGGTTGTGCATCACGGGCGAATCGCTGCCCGTGGCGCACAACATCGCTAGGAGCCATCAAACAAACTTACCTGCTTAGCGACGTCGCTGTGGCCGGCGAACCGCCTCCTTTCTAAGGGGGCACTTTGTGCGGCATCACAGCGATGTCACACGGCAGCCGTCCAATAGAAGCGAAGGGGCGGAAAGCAGCCGAAAGAAAATGACGCCCACCTCGTTGCCGGAGGACGCAGGTGGATGTTCCTCGTTCCTGCGGTGTCACACGTAGCGATGCGTGCTGCCGCAGGAACGACGAACAACCTGCGTCCTGCAACAGCACAACTATATTTGGGATTAGAACGACGTGTCAACGATCAATGATTAGGTGAGTAATTTTGATCGTTAGCGGTCGTTCATACGTTTCACACGCAATGGCGTCGCTAACGAGGCCGGATGTGCGTCATGAATTCCGTGACCCCAACGACATCTCGTTAGCGATGTCGATGCGTGTAAAATGCCCTTTACATACAAGTCTATGGGTGTAAGAAAAAAATCAAATGCCATAGAATGGCATTCGATTTTTTTTTTTATTCATTGCAATTCTGTAACATAGGATTGTATACAGACTGCACACAGATGACTAGTGAGAAAAAAAAATCATACCACTTTTTTGGATGGAAATCGCGGTCGAAGGGGCTGCGACCTGGGCCAGGGGTTTAGAGGGCCTGCCAACCTCAGCGCATGCTTCATCTGGATGTGTGTCCGAGTGCGCACATCCAGCTGAAATGTATTGCAGCACATATGCTGTATGTTTTATTTAAACTCCACCTCTCCCCGTCCATCAGAAGAGGGAAGAAAAGCTTATCATCCTCCTCAGCACATCCATCCTTTTCACTGAACTCACTGCTCTGAAGCCTCACAGCAGTAAGCCCTGCCGACCAGCAGTAAGCCCCATGTATAGCAGGGCATGGGAAAGCTGGGTGCTGATGGAAAGATGTATAGCAAAATATGGGAAAGCGGGGTGCTGAGGACAAGATGGATAACAGAACCTTGGAAAGCTGGATGCTGAGTGAAAGAGGGATATCAGAGCATAGGAAATCTGGGTGCTGAGGGAAAGAGTTGAGTGTCATTGTAATTACAGTGCCTACAAGTAGTATTCAACCCCCTGCAGATTTCGCAGTTTTGATAAGATGCAAATAAGTTAGAGCCTGCAAACTTCAAACAAGAGCAGGATTTATTAACAGATGCATAAATCTTACAAACCAACAAGTTATGTTGCTCAGTTAAATTTTAATAAATTTTCAACATAAAAGTGTGGGTCAATTATTATTCAACCCCTAGGTTTAATATTTTGTGGAATAACCCTTGTTTGCAATTACAGCTAATAATCGTCTTTTATAAGACCTGATCAGGCCGGCACAGGTCTCTGGAGTTATCTTGGCCCACTCCTCCATGCAGATCTTCTCCAAGTTATCTAGGTTCTTTGGGTGTCTCATGTGGACTTTAATCTTGAGCTCCTTCCACAAGTTTTCAATTGGGTTAAGGTCAGGAGACTGACTAGGCCACTGCAACACCTTGATTTTTTCCCTCTTGACCCAGGCCTTCATTTTCTTTGCTGTGTGCTTTGGGTCGTTGTCTTGTTGGAAGATGAAATGACGACCCATCTTAAGATCCTTGATGGAGGAGCGGAGGTTCTTGGCCAAAATCTCCAGGTAGGCCGTGCTATCCATCTTCCCATGGATGCGGACCAGATGGCCAGGCCCCTTGGCTGAGAAACAGCCCCACAGCATGATGCTGCCACCACCATGCTTGAATGTAGGGATGGTATTCTTGGGGTCGTATGCAGTGCCATCCAGTCTCCAAACGTCACGTGTGGTTGGCACCAAAGATCTCGATCTTGGTCTCATCAGACCAGAGAACCCTGAACCAGTCTGTCTCAGAGTCCTCCAAGTGATCATGAGCAAACTGTAGACGAGCCTTGACATGACGCTTTGAAAGTAAAGGCACCTTACGGGCTCGTCTGGAACGGAGACCATTGCGGTGGAGTACATTACTTATGGTATTGACTGAAACCAATGTCCCCACTGCCATGAGATCTTCCCGGAGCTCCTTCCTTGTTGTTCTTGGGTTAGCCTTGACTCTTCCGACAAGCCTGGCCTCGGCACGGGTGGAAACTTTCAAAGGCTGTCCAGGCCGTGGAAGGCTAACAGTAGTTCCAGAAGCCTTCCACTTCCGGATGATGCTCCCAACAGTGGAGACAGGTAGGCCCAACTCCTTGGAAAGGGTTTTGTACCCCTTGCCAGCCTTGTGACCCTCCACGATCTTGTCTCTGATGGCCTTGGAATGCTCCTTTGTCTTTCCCATGTTGACCAGGTATGAGTGCTATTCACAAGTTTCGGGAGGGTCTTAATTAGTCAGAAAAGGCTGGAAAAAGAAATAATTAATCCAAACATGTGAAGCTCATTGTTCTTTGTGCCTGAAATACTTCTTAATACTTTAGGGGAACCAAACAGAATTCTTGTGGTTTGAGGGGTTGAATAATAAATGACCCTCTGAATAAACTTTTCACAATTTAAAAAAAAATAAAAAAAAGAAATAACATTCTTTTTTGCTGCAGTGCATTTCACACTTCCAGGCTGATCTACAGTCCAAATGTCACAATGGCAAGTTAATTCCGAATGTGTAAACCTGCTAAATCTGCAGGGGGTTGAATACTACTTGTAGGCACTGTATCTTGTACCCTTGGGGGAGGTGAATCTCTCGGCACCACTTGTACAAAGTACAAGAAACTACAGCAAAACCAAAGAACTGAGCTGGTGCATGAGTTGGTATACGTGCAATGTGTAAGAGCACGTTCACACTGTGGCCAATGTGTAAGAGCACTTTTACGCTGTGGCCAATGTGTAAGAGCACGTTCACGCTGTGGCCAATATGTAAGAGCACGTTCACGCTGTGGCCAATGTGTAAGAGGCAGCACATTCACGCTGTAGCCAATGTGTAAAGGGTGCTTTTCGTGCGATAGATCGTCGGGGTCACGGTTTTTGTGACGCACATTCGGCATCGCTTGCGACGTTGGGCTGTGTGACACCTCCGAGCGACGCAGTATCGCTCACAAATTGTGAGTCGTGTACTCGTCGCTCGGTTTAATAATCTCGTTTAATTAAAATGGCGCCGGTTGTTCATCGTTCCCGGGGTAGCACACGCCGCTCCGTGTGACACCCCGGGAACGATAAACAGCAGCTTACCTCCGTCCTGCGGCACCCGCCGGCTATGCGGAAGGAAGGAGGTGGGCGGGATGTTTACGTCCCGCTCATCTCCGCCCCTACGCTTCTATTGGCCGGCCACTGTGTGACATCGCTGTGACGCCGAACATCCCTCCCCCTTCAGGAAGAGGATGTTGGCCGCCCACAGTGACATCGCGCAGCAGGTAAGTGCGTGTGACGGGGGTTAACGACTTTGTGCGCCACGGGCAACTAATTGCCCGTGACGCACAAACGACGGGGGCGGGTACGATCGATTGTGAAGTTGCATGATAGGTCATACCGTGTAAAGCAGGCTTAAGAGCACGTTCACGCTGTGGCCAATGTGTAAGAGCACGTTCACTCTGTGGCCAATGTGTAAGAGCACGTTCACGTTGTGGCCAATGTGTAAGAGCACGTTCACGCTGTGGCCAATGTGTAAGAGCACGTTCACGCTGTGGCCAATGTGTAAGAGCACGTTCACGCTGTGGCCAATGTGTAAGAGCACGTTCACGCTGTGGCCAATGTGTAAGAGCACGTTCACGCTGTGGCCAATGTGTAAGAGCATGTTCACGCTGTGGCCAATGTGTAAGAGCATGTTCCCATTGTGGCCAATGTGTAAGAGCACGTTCACACTTTGGCCAATGTGTTAAGCCTGCTTTACACCTTTCAATTAAGCATACGATATTGTATGAGATCGTACCCGTCCCCATCGTATGTGTGGCACGTTCAATTTGTTGAATGTGTCGCACAAACGAATAACCACCCGTCACACGTACTTACCCGTCCATACGACCTCGATGTGGGCGGCAAACATCCACTTCCTGGAGTGGGAGGCACGTTCGGCGTCACATCGACGTCACGCGGCAGCCGGCCAATGGAAGCGGAGGGGCGGAGATGAGCGTGACGTAAACATCCCGCCCACCTCCTTCCTTCCACATTGCCGGCGGGAGCCGCGGGACGCAGGTAAGATCTGTTCATCGTTTCCGGGGTGTCACACACTGCGATGTGTGCTACCCTGGGTACGATGAACAACCTGACATTCAATTTTTAGGAAATGAACGACGTGCATGTGATGAACGTTTTACCGTTCAATCGAAATCGCACGTAGCGTTTACATGCTACAATGTAACTTACGGTGCCGGATGTGCGTCACTTACGACGTGACCCCGCTGACACATCGTAAGATATATTGTAGCATGTAAAGCACCCTTAAGAGGACGTTTATACTTTGACCAATGTGTAAGAGCACATTCACACTGTGGTCAATGTGTAAGAGCAACGTTCACACTATGGCTGTTTCACACATCGCACGTGCAGCAACTTCTGCTTTGGTTCATTTCTTTTGTTTTGCTTTGGATTCTTGTACTTTGTGCAAATGGGGCGGAGCTTCCCCTTTTTCAGCTGGCATTTAACCTATACAGCTTCCCATGAACGCATGATTCGACCCTCGGCCTGGTCTACTAAATATCTGGCACACCACATTTACATGTACTATTACCATTTACTCACAACAGGATATATGCTCATTTGTTTTTTTTCTTGGGTTTTGTTTTTTTCCCTCTACAATATCCTGTTACACACCCACTGAATATGCGAATGAACACAATAACTGCATATGACTTTGGAGCAATGCTATTCTGAAGAAACTTTACAGAAGCACAGCTTTAGGCTATGTGCCCACCTAGCGTATTTTCATGCAGTTACGCTGCGTTCTGCACCGCAGCGTAAGTGCATGCGTCCTGCATCCCCAGCAGAGTCTATGAAGATTGTGCCTAATCCACGCCCACATGGCGTATTAGAACGCAGCGCTTCGGCTGCTGCCGAAGCGCTGCGTTCTAAAAAGCAACATGTCACTTCTTTCATGCGCTTAGGATGTAGCCCCCGCTCTGTCTATGGCCTAAGACACACATCTGTGCCGCCGGTATGTGTTTGGCAGTTTTTTCACGTACCGGCGGCACGGAGACACGTGGACCTATGTTTTCATTATTGTTTGGACACACATAAGTATTTTGGAATGGAACGTGTGTCCATTCCGTACTTACGTGCGTCCGTGATTTTCTCACGCTGACATGTCCACGTATTCTCCGACAGCACAGCTGTCTCACGGCCCGCACCCGTACCACACGGATGTAGTGGGGATGCGTTTCCGTGTGACACACACCGGAGAACACGTGTCATTAATTTAAAAATAAAAAAAACACATACTCACCTCCACCAGCCCCGCAGTTTCTTCAGCTGCAAAATGTTCCTACCGGCCGCCGCTCGTTCTAAGCGTGTAAAGGAGGTGGGCGTGCTGTCACGGGCGCTAATCTCTGCTTGGCCGGAAGCAGCGTCAGTGGGGAGTGGGCAGAGCTGGAGCCGAAGATCACAACCCTGGACAGCAGCGCGGACCATGTGAGCATGCAAATTACCGGTTCTCCGTGTGCTATTGCGGATAGCACACGGAGAACACACATGGACCACACGTACCCGAGACACGTACTTACCACACGCAACACGGAGGGAAAGTACGTATCTCGCGGCACGTGCGTGTTTTTAACGGATGTATGTTGGAGGCCTATGGGAGAGGCAGCATTCAGAGCGCATGAAATCGTCTTTTCATTACGGACTGCTTCTGCACGATTTGTAGCGCACGTGTGCTGTTCAAATCACTGCAGAAATTTCTGCAGGGACAGAACGCAACGTGGGCACATAGCCTTAGGAGATGAAATTTTGCCATATGTTCCAGAGTTACACTAGGTTTCCACACTGTCATGCACGTCTACACTACTTGTTTGGACTCTGTACAAACTTCCAACAAGCAAGTTGGTTTCTGTAAGTAACTCTGTTCTGCCGGGCTTCGGCTGTTATTTCATCTCTGCTTCTGTCACTTCAGGAGTTACTTCTACTTGGAGCAGTAGCTGGCTTCTCAGTGAACCAGGTCTGCTAATCAACATTTCCAGCTGGTGTTCTACTTAAGGGCTCATGCGCATGTAACTGCAGAATATTCTGCAGTGATTTGACAGCACATGTGTGTTTCAAATCGCTGCAGAAACACTGCATAATGAATGCAGTATTTTTGTTAAAAAAAAAAGCCGTTTTCATGCGCTCTGGATGCTGCCCCCACCATAGACAGAGTGGGAGTGACTCGCCCGCCCCAGGGCCTTGGGTGACTCGGTGTCGGGCCGGACTAGTCCGGGGTAGTCAGCGGTGGCAGGGCCCGGCTTCGTAACCCTGGCGGAGTCAATTAATGTGGCTGATGGGGGAGGTGATAATAAAGTTTATGTAAGATTCGTGACGCCACCTGTGGTAATTTGCAGCTATGGAGCCGCAGCTGCTGGAAGGGACCTCCAGGGCTGATGTTATGGCAGCTGAGGTGTTTCTTGCTCTCCACAAGTAGAGCGGGTACCACGGGGCAACCTTTGGTACTTGGTAAAGTCTATGGTGTTTGTTGATGTGGTGCAGGATAAAACAGACGACACAGGGCTTGCAGTCAAGATGTTTACTCACTGTTCAGTTTCAATGCTGCAGCTGACCGCTTACCCACGGAATGCCAGGATCCGCTGTCAGGGACCTCCGCCGATCCCGGATAGTTCAAGGGTCAGTACCGATGCACCCCTCTTTGTGTCCTTTCTGACTGTCTCTTTAGCGCCAGAACTATCCTAGGCTGTCTTGCGCCTCCACCACAGGCCCTGTCCAAAGGTGGCTGACCTAAGTTGTATCTTGCTCCCCTTTGCAGGTGGTCTGTGGTGGGTTGTGGCCCTGGGCGCCTGCAACGATCTCCCAGGCCTTTGGTTTCACTAAAAGTAATGTCTTTCTTCTTTCAGTCTAGGGACCGTCCCTGTGTTGCAGCCGGATCCCTCCACCCGGTATTCTAGTGGAATAGCTCCACGAGATGTTCGTACTTCCGTGGCACCCTGGAATCCCTTCAATCGGTGTCACCTGGGCCTAGCAAGACCCCAGGATCTCCACCAGGAACCTCCTTCTGTCTCTGTCTTTTCTGTCTGCTGTCCTTTCCTGACAGCCCACCTCCTCACTCCTCAACTCCTTCTCACTGACTGCCTTAAACTTGAACTTACTGGTTCCCCTTTGTACTCCCTGACTCCTCCCACACCCTTCCTTGGCTAGGCCCCACCCTCGACCGTTGGGACAATTGGATGGGACTTACGGCCCCATGACCGGATCATCAATAGGGGTTACTACCTCAATCCCTGACCCAGTGTATGCCTACCAATTGGTGTGTGCGGGTTTTGTCTGTGAACCGGTAGATGACCCCATTGTGGGATACCACACCTCTGGGTGAGATGCAGTACCTCTGTGGCGATGGAAGCCTCAGGGGTGCCACAGCAACTGCATCCAGAATGCACAAATAATTGACATGCTGCTTTTATGAATGCACGGATTTGGGTAAAAATTTTAGCACCCAAATCGCTGCGTTCAAAAAAGCAACATGCACATGTGTCATGCACAATCTACATAGCTTGTGCAGGGGACGCAGGACGCATGCATTTACGCTGCAGTGCTATACGCAGCGTAAATCCATGTCAGTACGCAACGTGCACATGAGTCCTCAGTCTTAGGAGTTTTCTGTACAATCGCCGAATATGCAAAATCCCGGCGTCCGTGGCATTCCTCTATTTGGTTACTAACGAATCATTGTTTGCTCGGTTTGAGAGTTCCCCGGTGTGAATTACTCCTACTGCTTTTTGATTTATTCCCTCCGATGTTGTTTTATCTCTCTTCTGTGGTTATTTGCGATGTGAGTGTGCCTCAGTTCTATCCCCTTGTCTGTGTCTTTGGGAGGTTGTTACTTGGTGTCCTGCCTGTCCCAAGGTTGGTGGATTGGGGAGAGTTATTAGGACAGGCCCGAAAGGAGTCAGGGCTTAGGGTGGTGACCTGGACCTCCCTAGCATCAAGGGTATCTCCAGGGTCAGGTTGAGTGCAGAGTCCACAGTCTTAGGGCCAGCTTAGCACCCCCTTGACACACTCTCTCTGGCTGCGTTATGGACCTTCCAGGGAAAGTAGAAAAGATTCCTAAGACATCTGTCTATAGTGTTGTTTACTGGAGATAAATACGAAGTTCAAATTATTGTTTTTCCTATTTAAAAAGTTAATCAGTTATACACGTTTGTTTCTGAAACCTTGGATTATATGGTAACAGATCAGTATGAAAAATCGTTCAATTACTTACAATCATATTAATTTTTAATTTAGTATCGTGAATACAGAGTTGACGATGCCAAATACAAATTGCATGTACAACATTGCTAAATTACCATAGTATAAACCTGCAGATACAGATAAGAATGGAGATGCAATGACAAATAATGCTCAATAATCGATTTATTCTGTACTGTAATCATTTTCTCTGTACTACATGGAAGAAAAATGCTCACTGCATCCAGAAGGATGATTATATCATTTGTTAAGTGAGTGGAAACATGTCGAATCAGTGTAATAAATGGTGAGAATTTCTTATCTAAATCCATGGAGACTGGATGAGAGTGTTAGTTATCCCGGAGAAATACAGATTAATGTATGACAAAGGACCTGAGCAAAACAAATGACATTAATCTACCAAGTGCCTCATTTTGTTTCCTAAAGTTGGGTTTCTGTATTCTGTGAGGTAGATATGTAATATATAAAGCTGAGTGTATGTATGTGTGTGTGTGTTTGTGTTTTTGGGTGTGTGTATGTTCGCTAAAGGAATCTGTACCGTTACATGTACAATCATGAAATTTTGCACAGACGCTCCATTTGATTCGGGGAATGTCATAGACTATGTTTTGAGGGGAAATTTTAACCGTGCACTGCACTTTACAGTTATTTGCCAAAAAACCTGCCTCCATTAAAGTCAATTTTTTCTTCCCTGCCCAATAGTAAAATTTTGTGAATCATATGTGGTGTCAATATGCTCACTGCACCACCATTTCCTTTAGAAGTGTAGCTTGTAAAAGAGGCTCTGCCAATGTGAAATTCTGTAAAGAACCAATGGGTTTAAGATGTTCACCAAACCCCTAGATAAATTCCTTGAGGGGTGTAGTTTCAAAATGGTGTCACTTGTAGGGTTTTGCAATGTTTAGGCACATCAGGGGCTCAGAAAACGTGACATGTCATCTGCTATATATTCCAGACAATTCTGCACTACAAAAGTCAAATTGTTCTCCTTCCCTTCCGAGCCCTACCATGCGCACAAGCAGTGGTGTTCTACCACATATGGGGTATCAGCATCCTCAGAAGAAAGTACACAACAAATTGTATGGTGCACCCTCTCCTATTGCCTTTGTGAAAATGGTAAATTTGAGCCTAACAATATGTTTTTGTGAAAAATATATTTCTTTATTTTCTCAGCTCAAAGTTATAAAATTTTGTGAAGGTTCAAAGTTCTCTACACTTAGGGGTGTGCTCACACATTAATGGCTGTGTGTTAAGTTATTTAGACGGCACACTAAATTTACACTGTTATACAAGCTGTACACTGACTACTTTACTTTGTGTCAAAGTATCATATCTTCAGTGTTGTCCCATGAAAACATATATTAAAATATTTACAAAAATGTGAGTACACCCACTTTTGTGATACACTGTAAATTCTTTGAATCTTTGAGGGGTTTAGTTTCCAAAACAGGGTCACTTGTGAAGGATGTCCACTGTTTAGGCACATCAGAGGCTCTGCAAATGTGGCATGATATCTGCCACTGATTAAAGCCACTTTTGCGCTCCATAACTCAAAAGGTGTTCTTTCCCTTCTGAACCCTGTCATGCGCCCAAACAGTAGGTTTTCACCACATGTTGGGTGTCGGCGTGTTCAGGAAAAATTGCACAATGAATTGTATAGTGCATTTTCTCCTGTTACCCTTGTTAAAATGTAAAATTTGGGGCTAAAGTTACATTTTTGTGGGAAAAAAGTAAAATTTTAATTCTTTCCTTCCACATTGCTTTAGTTCCTGTTAAGCACCTAGATGATTAATACATTTCTTGAATGTGGTTTTGAGCTGCTTGAGAGGAGTAGTTTTTATAATCGTGCCTTATTTGAGTATTTTCTGTCACATAGCCCTCTCAAAGTCACTGCAAATGTGATGTGGTCCCTCAAAAAAATGGTTTGTAAATTTTGTTGGAAAAATGAGAAATGATTGATAACCTTCCAACTCTTCAAACTTCCTGCCCCCAACTAAAATGGTGGTGATGTAAAGTAGACACAGAGCAAATGTTACTTATTAACAATTTTGTGTGGTATAACTATCTGGTTTAAGGGAATAAAAAAAATGAAAATCGTGAAATTTTCATTTTTTTACCAAAATTTTGGATATTTTCATAAACCAACGCAAATAATATCTACCAAAATTTACCACTTAAAGAAAGAAAATTCAGCTCACCGGCTTACTGCAGTCCCTCTCCTCATCCAGGATACACTGCACGGAAAGTGTGAGGTAGTCTATAACATTAAATCCAGGTCCAAAAAAGGTAATCCAGCATGGTCCTTGAGGTATGATTAATAAAATGCTTCTCTTTATTCACAAATTTTTAACAATAGGAGAAATGCAGCTAAGTTGTACTTATATCTGAGATATAACAGTACAACTTAGCTGCATGTCTCCTTTTGTAAAACTTTGTGAATAAAGAGAAATATTTTATTAATCCTACCTTGAGGACCATGCTGGATTTCCTTTTTTGGACCACGGGGAACACTATTCTCTTTAAGGAGACTTTGCAAGCCAGTCTGGCTGCTAGTAAGGGGATTTATAGCTGCAATGTCCCTCTGGGAAATATTCAAATTGTCTCTCCAGGAAAGGAGACAAACTGTAGCGCAGCGCCACCTATTGGAAGTGGCGATCCTAAAAGTCAAAAGTGGATTTTTAACAATCCTTTGCATATGACTTAGGATTTATGCCAGATCAGAATCCCAATTTGCAGACACGGTGTTTCGGGGGGCTTGCCCCTCGTCAGTGCAAAGTATGGGGTGTCTGATCTGGCTCATGAGAAGCTATGTGGGGACCACGGGGGAACACTTTTTCGGACCAAAATTTACAAATGACATGAAGTATAACATAGCATGAAAAAAACATTCTCAGAATCACTGGGATATGTTGAAGTGTTCAAAATGTATTATCACATAAAATGATACTGGTCAGAATTGAAAAATGAGCCTTGGTCATTAACATGCAAAGTGGCTCAGTCCTTTAGGGGTTAATGTTGGTGTAGGCCTCTTAGCAGCCTCCTGGGCATATTTTATTCTTGTCTTTTCTAGGTAATGTCAGTGCTGTGCCAAATTTAAGTATCATGACTGATAACGTTCAACCATGAGATCCCTTTGCTGTGTTGTAAGCTGTTTTCATATCATGGATTTTGCTGTAAAAGGAAGCTAGAAAAATGTAAAGAAAATCCGAGTAGGACAGCTAAACTTTATATGGGGTTAATCAGAATCACTGTAAATTTTTTTTTAGTTACATAGTTACTAAGGTTGAAAAAAGACCTAGGTCCATCTAGTTCAACCTTCCTCCACCAGTTCTACATTTGGTCACAAAGTCATTTATAACCAACAATGTTATGTGTACTGAGGAAATCATCCAGCTCTTTTTTGAAAGCTGTTATAGTGTCTGCCATTACTACCTCTTGTGGTAGGGCATTCCACAATCTGACTGCTCTAACTGTAAAGAACCCTTTCCTATTTAGCTGTTGGAATCGCTTTTCTTCCACTCGCAGTGAATGCCCCCTGGTCCTTAGTATTGTCTTCGGAAGAAATAAGTCATGTGCCAGTCCTTTATATTGACCACACATGTATTTATACATATAAATGAGATCTCCTCTGAGACGTCTTTTTTCTAAGCTAAACATATCTAACTTTTTCAACCTGTCATCATATGGGAGGCCTTCCATTCCTTGTAATAGTCTAGTTAGCCGCCTTTGAACTGACTCTAACTTCTGAATGTCCTTTTTAAAATGTGGAGCCCAAAACTGAATCCCATATTCCAGATGTGGCCTTACAAGTGATTTATAGAGGGGTAACAATACGTTGGGATCACGGGATCTAATCTCTCTTTATATACACCCTAGAATCTTGTTTGCTTTTGCAGCTGCTGCTTGACATTGAGTGCTGCTGCTCAGCTTATTTGTAATGAGAATACCCAAGTCCTTCTCCTGTTCTGTAGTCCCGAGTTTACTTCCATTTAATGTATACGCAGTTATAGGATTACTCCGTTCTAGGTGCATTACTTTACATTTATCAACATTAAATCTCATTTGCCAAGTATCTGCCCATTCTGACATCTTATCCAGATCTTTTTGTAATATTATACTATCAAGGTCAGTTTTTAATATCCTACATAGTTTGGTGTCATCAGCAAAGACTGACACTTTACTATCAATCCCATCCACAAGGTCATTAATAAAGATATTAAAAAGAATTGGTCCTAGCACAGATCCCTGCGGCACCCCACTGCTGATTATAGCCCATTTAGAGGATGTTCCATTTATGATTACTCTTTGTTTCCTATCTTTTCGCCAATTCCTTACCCAGTTGCATATAGTTTCCCCTAGTCCTTGCTTCTGGAGCTTTAGTATAAGGCTATTATGTGGTACAGTATCAAATGCCTTTGCAAAGTCCAAATAAATCACATCAGCTGCATTACCAATATCCAGGTTTGCACTTACCCCCTCATAGAACCCCAACAGGTTGGTTAGACACGACTTATCTTTCATGAATCCATGCTGTCTGTCAGGTATTATATTATTTTCTGCAACATATTTTTGCATGTCATCCCTTAAAATGCCCTCAAAAACTTTGCATACTACTGATGTCAGGCTTACTGGACGGTAGTTGCCTGAATCTACCCTCTTACCTTTCTTAAATATCGGTACCACATCAGCAATCCTCCAATCCTGAGGCACCAACCCTGTTACAAGCGAGTCTAAAAAGATAAGATACAGCGGTCTGTCAATTACGGAGCTCAATTCCCTTAATATTCGTGGATGAATGCCATCTGGCCCTGGGGATTTGTCAATGTTTAATTTACTCAGACGTAGGCATACTTCTTCTTGTGTTAAATTAATTATATCGGGTGGTGAACTTTGATTTTTCACTTGTTGAATGATGCCTGCTACAGTCAGTTCCTTGGTGAACACAGAAGAGAAATGCCTATTTAATATCTCAGTCTTTTGTTTGTCCTCTATAACTAACTTGTTATTATATTTTAAGGGGCCAATACTATCCTTTGTTTTGCTTTTGGCATTAATGTATTTATAAAAGATTTTGGGATTTATTTTAATGTCATTGGCGATTTTTGTTTCAGTAGCTAGTTTTGCTTGTTTGATTTCTTTTTTGCATTGCCTATTGATATCTTTATATGCCTGAAATGCTATTTCTGTATTCTCAGCCTTCAAGATTTTAAACGCCCTTTGTTTTTGTTTTATTATACTTTGTACAGTCTTATTTATCCATAGTAGTTTCTTTCTATTCTGGAACATTTTATTACCAGAGGGTATAAGTTTTTTACAGGACTCTAGCAATATATCCTTAAACTTTCCCCATTTATGTTCAGTATCCCCAGTTACCATGACTTTGTCCCAATCTACACATTTAAGCTCTTCCCTTAATTTGTTGAAATCAGCTTTCCTAAAATTCCAGGTTTTAGCATTTCCCCTTTGAAATGTTTTATTGAATATTACGTTGAAGCTTACCATATTATGATCGCTGGTGCCCAAGTGCTCCCGGACCTGTAGATCTGAAATTGTATCCGGTCTATTTGACAGGACCAAATCTAGCAAATTATCTCCCCTCGTCGGTTCATCTACCATCTGAGAGAGGTAATTGTCTTGAATGGTAGATAAAAATTTACAGCTTTTAGCACAACCAGAAGATTCTATGTCCCACTGTATGTCTGGATAGTTGAAATCCCCCATAATAAGAACCCGATTATTATTATTAGCTGCCTTTTCAATTTGTTCCAGCATTTCACCCTCTATTTGTTCAGGTATGTTAGGAGGCTTATAGCAAACTCCAATTAGCATTTTTCCATTATTCCCCTCCCCATGTACAATGATGGCAGCTGTGTACTGACTACTATATAACATGAGTGTAAATGTGATTGGCAAATTTTGAACACAACCACATCACCAATAAGAGGGTGTTCACACTTATGAAACCATATTATTTTAGTTTTGTTATTTTTATTTCCCCTCAAAATGATTTCAGTGTTTTTCTCAGTGAATTTTTACAGATTATGGGTAACATTAAAGGTGTGAAAAGTTTTGACATGACTCTTTTTACATGACAAAATCATGACATTTTAATAGGGGTGTGTGTACTTTTATATCCATTGTAGATCCCCTAGGAAAAGTTTGCAGAGGTTATATACACCAAAACTCCTCTCCTTGGCATTGTTATCTTTAATTTTCACATTGATATTATCTAGTTATTTCACATGTGCATAATTTATTGATATGCGTTTGAGCAAGACACCATCATATGTATTACTCTCAGTAGTCTCTCTGGTAGTTCCACTGCCTTCTCCTCAGGCAGACATATATTACAGTATCTTGACATATGCAAAATAAATACATTTCAATTAAAAATTGTTAGACAAAGCTCCTTCAGTTGATGTCTCCACGTTACTTCATTCGTGATACAGGTTTTGTGGCGATTCACTTGTCAGACTTAATATTTGAAGGAAATAACGAATATGGATAAACCAATATTTATGGCCGTATGATTTATAGTCTCATAACAGTCAGGCACGGTCAGCGAATCGGCTCCTATTTGAAGTCAGCACTTCAATAGGTGATGAAACCAGAAGGGTATTGATCTATGTATTAGACCAGGTGGAGCGGAATATTGCATCAAAAGCTTCATTTTAAAGGTCTGAAAGTTCCAACAGTTCCTCAGTGGGAGGTCCGAGCGCTTCAGTGGAAATTATCCATGGGATGCACAGGTGACCCTAAATCAAACAGACTCCTTATCAAGTACGGTACTTAGCTTAAAAATACTTCTCTTCCCTGCAGATGTGCCATTCGACTATTCCTCCGGAGATGGAAAATCACAAGAGTCTGTGTAGATTCCTGCAGATTGGCGAGGGGCATAGGTGCCAGGTCAGCACCTTTTTCTCTGGAACAACACTTAACATTTGCTAAATATTTGCCCTTGCTGAAGAGAGAAAATAATACTTTAGCCTTATGAGTTATGGAATAAAAAAAGAAAACTCTAAAAGGAAATTGCATTGTCAATTTTGTTTGTTCCACAGAGTAGAGGACCTTCATACGTCCTTGGCATCATATCAGACTGCACCATGACTAAGCCACCGGAGTCTTAGTAATTTAAGTCATGCTGGGCTCACAGTCGATGAAGTGGTGTTAGTACTAGGTTTATGAAAGTCGACCTAAAGGATAATACTAAGGTGTCTGTAATCTTTTTATTTTAATTAAAAGAATAAATGTGCTTGTTATTTCAGCATTGAAATAATATAATAATTCCAGCAGAATTTTAGTGACTATAACAAGAAAACAAGATAATAGGTGTTAAAGCTTTATAATAAAAAATGCTACATTTGTTTGATGAAAATCCTGCATCTCCCGGTGATGATTTCCTTCTCTAAGGACATATTTTAGATGTTTGCCGACTTTGTAGACTTTACCCCCAAAATTTGATTTGAGACAAATACGTTTCCATCAATGACAATACTGGAAAACTTGTCACAGCTTGAAAATTATACAATAGGGAGAAAAGAGAAAGAGAGCGAAAGAGAAAAAATTACCGCTGACCATAAGAGCTTGCACTTTACAGGTCAGAGAGAGCAGTGACGGGCCCTGACAGACGAGCACTGATTCCTGTTCAAAAACAGTATATGGACCCTTTTTTGTCCAATAATTCATCAAAATACACAAGTTCACCTGTTTTGGTGGTGGGAATGGGCCCCCCTACCCGTGTGGCTGTATAGCTTCCACCAATGATATGTCCACCCCTGAAAGAGAAGATCCCACTGACTATAAAAGCTTATTCTGTAGAAGACAGAGAGAAGAACCTGCTGATCATAAGCTTACAGGAGAGATAGATAGAGAGAAATCTGCTGACCATAAGCTTACAGTTTACATGCACAAGAGAGGACCCCACTAACCATAAGAGCTTACACTTTCTAGGAGAGAGAGAAAACCCTGTTAATCATAAGAGCTTATACTTTACAGACGAGAGAGGACCCAATGGACCAAATGAGCTTACACTCTATAGGAGAATGAGGATCCTGCTGTCCATAAGAGCTTCCACTCTACAGGAGTGATTTAGAGAGAGAGAGAGAGAGAGAAAGGACTCTGCTGACCATATCAGCTTACACTCTACGCGAGAGTTAGGACCCTACAGACCATAAGAGCATACACTCTACAAGTTCAAAAGAGAGAGAATCCCACAGACCATCAGAGCTTACACTCTATAGGAGAGACAGAGATAGATAGGACCCAACATATCATAAGAGTATACACTCTATAGGAGAGAGACAGAGAGATAGGACCCCACAGATCATAAGAACATACACTCTAGGAGAGAGAGATAGGGCCCCACATGCCATAAGAGCTTACACTCTATAGGAGAATGAGGATCCTGCTGTCTGTAAGAGCTTACACTCTACAAGCTCAAAAGCGAGAGAATCCCACAGACCATCAGAGCTTACACTCTATAGGAGAGACAGAGATAGATAGGACCCAACATATCATTAGAATATACACTCTATAGGAGAGAGACAGAGAGATAGGACCCCACAGATCATAAGAGCATACACTCTAGGAGAGAGAGATAGGGCCCCACATGCCATAAGAGCTTACACTCTATAGGAGAATGAGGATCCTGCTGTCTATAAGAGCTTACACTCTACAGGAGTGATTGAGAAAGCGAGGACTCTGCTGACCATAAAAGCTTACACTCTACGAGAGAGAGAGAACCCCACTGACCGTAAAAACTTACACACTATAGAAGATAGTGACTTTTGATATGGGAAATTCAGCTCTACAAATTGTGCTTCACTGGGAACAGCTGATTGGTGTTGGCCGAGGTACTAACTAAAGAATATCTGGAACACCAATGGTGTGAACATGGTGCAAGACTCAAAAAACATAACTATACTATAGGATAAAGATTTGCACACTAGTCACAATGTATATGGGAATGATGAAAAGCAAAACTGCTATGGGAATACTAGACTGAAAAATACAATGAACTATCGAAAAAGTAGAAAGTTAATTGTATTTTTCAGTCTAGTATTCCCATAGCAGTTTTGCTTTTCATTATTCCCATATACATTGTGACTTATGTGCAACTCTTTATCCTATTGTATTGGCCGAGACACTGACCGCCACCATACAAGGCATAATAATTCATAAGATGTCATAGCTTCCGCAGTGTGGGGAATTGTGCCCGGCAAATTTTTCATTTTTAACGAATATTGAATCGAACCTCAAGATGTTTGAACTTGTGTGACACCATGAATTTCAGGAAATTCAACTCGAACTCAGTTCTCCGCAGATCAATAGGCTCATTTATAACATTTTTTTTCTAAAAATCTGTAATACGTGTTTCGTGACTACAGCCCTCCCCTGACATTTCACGCAAGCAGTAATTTCATATCTTAGTAGATCTTTAACTCTTGTCTTAGACAATTAGAAACAACTGATAATATGACTGGCAGAAAAGTGGTAGGGAGCAGTTAACCCAGAAAAATTATGAGCGAAAAAGCCACTAAAACAAACATTGTTTCAAAAAAGACAGTAAAGATCAACAGCTCATTTACTGTTTATTCATACAACATCTCCACTTCATTTTGATACAATTTCTTTGAAGATCTCAGTCGTATGATTTTGTATAATAAAACTATGCTGCTTAGTCACGAGTTTAGAAATATTTATCTGATTTAGCACTTGACCTTCTCCACGTTAATAGCTTCTGCATTTTTATTTATGCATTACTTTGCTCTTTGATGAATATTGTGTAAGTGCTTGATAAATAGATAAACTTTCTTACAAGGCTAAATGGAGACTACAAAGTTCTCCATATAGGTAATTTATCATTTGTTATTGTAATGTTCCTGTGTAAATATGAACAAAGAGATTTCTAAATAATCATGCTTATGATTGGCAACTGTATATAAGATATATTCTAAAAAGAGACAATTAGCACAGCTACATTTTCAAGTTCCAACTGCTATACTGGCACTTCTGTAGGGTTTCGTCCTTACAAAAAATGGTTAAAACGCTATGACTTTTTAGAGGTAGTGCTCTCCTGTTTTTTTGTGTTTTATGGACTGGCTGGTGCATTCCAGCCCCTTCCCATCAACCCCTTAAAGCTGGAAGCTAGACCTGGAGAGCGCTCCGGTGAAGAGAAGAAGAGAGCCAGTGCTGGAGATGCGGAAACTGAGGGCACCTTTACAAAGGATGTTGGAATCACACCCCAGCAGGACGTGAGCGGCCATTAAACTACTAACCCCCATAGTAGTGCGGTACACTGCGGGGAAGGTGAGAAGGGAGTCCACTCCTCATGATAATGAACATTTGATTGCAGGAAGTCCCATTCTGCGTACCAAATTCAAAGGTGTTCCTGTGAACTGTTTGGTGGACACAAGTAGCAACGATGCCCGAGGCCTACTTAAACCAACACTTCCAGGCGCTGGCTAAGCGAGAGAAGGAGACCCTGTTCCGGTTGACTTCCGTCAATCAGCAGCCGTTCCCGGTCACAAGGGTTGTATGGATGAAGATTCAGGTCTGTGGTCAAAACGTAGGAAGGAAAGGACTCATGTTAGTCCCCGAACCTGCTAAAGTGGATGTGCCAGTGATATTGGGTATGAACGTCTTGCGAGAATTGGATCAGATCATATTTACGAAGTGAGGTCCCCGCTACTGGAAGCGGGCATAAGCTTACTCAGGAGGCCTTCCAATGTCTAGTCCACATCTGCGAAACACAGAAGAGTGTCCTGGCCCACCAATCCGTGGGGGTCATCAGGGTCCCTAGAAAAGGGCCTTTGGTACTACTTGTCAAGATGGCAATCCCGAGAAGAGTGGGCCAGGAGGAATGGTAACTCATATGCTAGCGGTGGTCCAACAAGGGTGAGTCACTGGTTAGGGCCATGAATGTGAGCCCCAGAGAAGTCACCTTGCCACGGAGAATGAAACTGGCCTGTGTATACCTGCATAGAGGTGAGGTGGTGAGCCAGAAGGAGGCAACCTTGTCTCCTGTGGAAGGTGAAGTGTGGACCCTAGAGGTCTCAGCTGGAACAAAAGAAACACCGCCTGCAGAATGGAGTGGACTAGAAATCCTGGAACAAATGGAGGTGGACGCGAAGTCTCTTGGCACTGAGTGCGTGCGGGCGATAGAATATATCCTGTGGAAAAACCAAGCCATGTTCGCCAGCCACGCTGATGACTTTAGTTGTACCGCGGCCATCACTTATGAAATACCGATGGAGAGCCTTGCACAATCTGAGAGCAGAACTAGCAAATCCCTTTCGAGCTGTATCAAGAAGTGAAAAAATTATTGAGACAGATGCCGGAGTTGAGGGTGGTGTAGAGTTGTTAGAGCCCCTGGGCAACGCCGGTGGTACTCTTCAAGAAGAAGGATGGGACCATCCGGTTTTGCGTGGACTATAAGAAATTCAATGTCAGCACTATTCAAGACTTGTACCCTTTACCCCGAATTGAGGAATCATTGACAGCCCTGGGGAGAGTGAAATATTTCTCCATGTTAAACCAATAGTCCTGGTGATTTAGTATCGGTTGTGGCAAGTGACAAAGCCAAAACAGAGTTCATCCTCCCTATGAGGTTTCTCAAGTTTAACCGGATAGCATTCGGCCTATCCAACGGCCCAGGTACATTCCAATGGCTGATGGAGAAGGGTCTGGGGGACCTGAACTTCAAGGCTACTCTCATCTACCTGGATTACATCATCGTATACTCCGTCTCATTCCAAGAACATCTCGACCAGCTCGAGCAGGTACTTGGGTGCTTGTGGTCTCACAACCTGAAGGTAAAACCAAAAAATTGTTACCTCTTCAAGACGGAGATCAAGTATATGGGCCATACCATGTCACAACCCTTACCCTCCCAGGAGAAAGTGACCGCTATACAGCGGTGCCGGTTACACGAACTTTGAGAGAGCTGAAGGCCTTCTTTGAGCTGGCTGGCAATTACTGATGGTTCATCAAAGACTTTGTGAAGTTAGTGTGACGCCCTGAACTATCCAGGTCGTCCCAGGTAGACACAACAACACTACACACCCCCCTTCCAGTCAGGTAACAGCAGTCAAACTAAAAGCCTTGTCACCACCCTCCAGGTTTGATGTCCACACCAGGGGGGTGGAGCCGGCGGTTGGCTCCACCCACCGCAGAGTTCACAGGCCTGGAGGCGGGAGCCTAGTAGTCAAGTTCAAGTGAGTGAAGAGAGGAGTTTGGACAGTGAAGGAGGGAGGCTGTGTCCAGAAGCAGACCTGTGCTCAGGCCTGCCAAAGACTACTCCGGTGGCTGGGTTGGAGCCCAGTCACCATTGGCAAGGAGGCAGACAGTAGTGGTTGCCTGCAGGAGACCGGGAAGACGACCGGTGGAACCATAAAGGACCGGGACAGGGTAGTGGCCCGCCGGAACCGAACCGGGGAGCCAACTGGATACCGGAGCACCAGGCCCCGAACTAGGCTAGAAGCCACCACCATAGTCAAATTAACTGATTGCGGTCTGGACCTCAGGGGTTCATTCCCACCTAAGTCCCGATTGAATGCAACAGCTCAACCATTCCGGATAAGTGCCACCGCCAAGGGCAAGTGATCCAAAGAGCCAGTGTCTGCGGGCAAACTGGCTCCTACGACAGGTACATGTCGGGGAGCAGACTACTGGTGCCTAGGCACAGGAGTCAAGATTCACATACAGAGGTGCAGGAGAAAGGTGGACATTACCAACCTAATCTGGGAAAAGCTGCAGCCGGCTGCGGGCCCTGTTCATCACTCCGTTTGGTTTACCAGTGACTCCAGTGTCTTGTGTCAGAGTGAGTACACCAGTGCCATCTGGCACCACGCCGAGCTGCACCGCAACACTACACCCTGCACCCGGGCCCAGGCCCACCGGACCCCGGGACCAACATCCCCTACCCACGTAGGAGTCAACACCTAGCTGCACTACTACACCGCTCCTGGGGGCCCCCCACACCTTCACCGCAGCGGTGGTGTCTACAATCACCACAACCCGTTGGTGGCGTCATGAACTATCACTTCAAATCAAACACCCTAATCCCCACGTGTAGCGCCAACTCCCTTGCAGAGCGACGTGTCCCCCGGGTCCGTGAGAAGCTCGAGCCACCACCCTCAGTGCGAGCATGGACCTGAGCGGCTCGGCGGTCGCAGCCGAGCCCGCGGGGCGGTACATTAGCAGGTCCCCTGAATGAACTGCAGAGAGGGACAGCCAGAGTGCTGGAGAACAGAAAAATATCCCCGGTCTTAGAAGGAGGAGGAGGCCTTCCAGGCCCTTAAAGATGCTCTCATGTCTACCCCTATTTTGGCCTATGCAGATTTTGACAAGCCTTTCCTGCTGTACACGGATGGCAGCCTCCATGGGCTGGGTGCAATCCTGTCCCAGGAACAGAATGGATGTGAGAGAGTCATTACGTACACCAGTAGGTCGCTACAGGACACAGAAAGGAACCCCCACAAATACAGTTCCTTCCACCTAGAACCCCTGGCCCTAGTGTGGGCTGTGACGACATGGACACCCAATGCCTCTCATGGGTTAAAGTTTCTTAACATTCAGCCAGACGTATTGTTCTTTTGTGTGCCAAGTCATGTTTGCTTAGCTATTGTTTCTCCAGACCCTTCCAGTAATCATTGTATTTTAGTTGTGTATTGCTAATGTAATTACCTTAGTAGTCATTGTCTAGTCTGTGCAGTCCAGACTACATGTATACCCTCAGTCTTTCTGTAGACATCATTTGGATGAACATTGTCCATGCAGCTTGAGATTCATCCAATGGGAGAGTCGATCTTGTCCAACCAATCGATGAGGACGCAGTGTATCCCAGAGAGAGGGCTGTGGCTATAAGAGAGGACTTCTTTAAGCCACCAGGTTGTTGATGGATGCTGATGGATACAGTCTAAGCTCTTAGGAGCTGACTAGAGGATCAGGATACTTTGTGGCTTCAATCTAGGGACTCCGGTTCCAGTTGGAGACCATATCCACAGTCTAGGGATTTCGACTCCGGCTGCCAGGATTATCTCATCATACCAGGACTACCTAAGGAGGACACTCAGGTTGGGACAATTCAGTCACCTGCTACAGACTTTGCAGACCTCACACAGCTTTCTAAATCTGGTGCTATTTCTTTCTCGGTGGGTGCCCGCCAAAAGCGGGGTGCTGCTGGATTGGAGTAAGTGGCCCTGGAAGCTCTGAGGCACGGACATTCTAAATTCCTGGTGAGCCAGCGGAAGGGTGAGACTCTGTTGCCTGTTACATTTTTGTGTTTTGCTGGTTATGTGTTATGTGCCATTAATTGTTTGGGGATCCAATAAAGTCAAATTATTGTGATTCCCTCACCCTGTGTTGTCTGAGTAGTGTTACGCCCACGGTTAAGGAGGCCGGCATTCAGTTGGGATGAGCCCTGAGCCACGCTGTCTTTCTAAAGGCGGCGGGTTTTAGTGGACGAGAGCACCCACTGAGCCCCGTGTCTCCACAATTGGTAGCAGCAGTGGGATGCTACTCAGCCTGGTTTACCTATGGGAGCTGCAGCAGACTGGTGTTCGTGGACACCGTCCAGGGCTCAACAACCAGGGAGGCACATAAGCATACCCAGCAGGCCATAGGGGAGGCATTCAGGTTTCAGACGCTGCCATGTCCAACCCCACCAGCTCAGCCATGGGACAAGGACAAGAGAGGAGTTACGACCGCTGCAGTAAATGGATGCTACAGGATCTGTGCCAGAGGCGAAAGATTGTCTACTGGAATGCTGAGACTTGGTCGGACTTGATCCAGAAATTAGTCCGTTGGGATGCCCAGAATGATGCAGAGGACGATGAGGATCCCGCCATTATTGACCCAGAGGATTTAAACTATGTGCCACATCATGGATCTAGTGACAATCGGCAATCAACTTTGTCCAAAATGGCCCAAGCCACAGCGTTGTTTGATGCATTGGGGCCTAGATCCTCAAGAGAAGAGACGGCTTGGGTTCTGGAATATGTTTATAGGATTCCAGTTGCCGTACTGCTAGCACCAGCCGCTCGAGAAGGATGGTCCCGGTACCCAGCAGAAGCTGCGCCAAAACAAAGGACTACAAACAGGGCCTGTGACTCGCCCAATCTATGGCGCTGTTATACATGTGGGCGCCATGGACATATAGATAAAGATTGTCTCCAGAACCGAGGCCGCATGCTTGGAGCCCATCTGCCAGCTCAGCCGGTCAAGAGCCAGGGACTACGAGACACTGGTTCCTCCATTACACTGGTAAGCCCAGTTATTGTTTCCCCAGAAGACCCTTTACCAGACTCTCAATTATCCATCTCCCTGGCTGAGGGCCAGCACTCAGATGTCCCTCTGGCATGTGTGCAGTTGGACCTAAGGATTGACCAGGGAGAGGTTGAGGTGGAGCTTGTGGATAGCCTCCCCACACCTGGTATTTTGGGGACCAACCAGGAAGTGATCGATGTGGGGATTGTGAACAGCCTCCCCATACTGGTCAGTGTGGAGACTGACCAGAGCAAGGTTGATGTGGAGCTTATGAACAGCATCCCCACCCCTGGTATTTTGGGAACTAACCAGGAAGCGATCGATGTGGGACTTGTGAACAGTCTCCCTATACCTATCATTATGGAGACTGACCAGAGCAAGGCTGATGTGGAGCTTATGGACACCGTCCCCACACCAGTTACTTTGGGGTCTGACCAGCAAGAGGTCCATATGGAGTTTATGGACAGCCTCCCCACACCTGTTGTTTCGGGGACTAGCCAGGAGGAAGTTGAAGTGGGGTTCATAGATGGCCCCACCAAGCCTGTTGTTTCGGATACCACTCAGAGGGAAGTGAAAGTGGGGCTTGGGGATTACCTGCTCACACCAGTCATTTTAGAGAATAACCTAGGACAAGGACTATCCAGTCAGTTTGAAGCAGCCATCACCCACTTCCAAGCCAAGCAGGACCCTGATGTGGATCTTTCTAACATCTTTTCCAAGCATAATTCACATTCCCAGTCTCCAGCATCCATTTCTGAGCCAAGAACCGTGAGTAAGCCTAACCACACTGTGGCTATTGACTGGGGAAAGATTGATAGTAAGCAATGTATGCAGGCCCAACTCATGGACCCCACCTTAGTGCTTGCCGGCAATATGGCTGCTCAACCTGGGGAAGGTAATCAGGGGGAGGTGTATAGATACAAGCCTCTGTTGCTGACCTCACCATTAAAAAGGACAATGCCGTCAAGAGGAGAAGGATGATCGGAAGCCTATCATGTCTGGATAATATTAAGAAGGGGGAGGAATGTGATGACATGGACACCCAATGCCTCTCAATACGTACACCAGTAGGTCGCTACAGGACACTGAAAGGAACCCCCACAAATACAGTTCCTTCCACCTAGAACTCCTGGCCCTAGTGTGGGCTGTGACGACATGGACACCCAATGCCTCTCATGGGTTAAAGTTTCTTAACATTCAGCCAGACGTATTGTTCTTTTGTGTGCTAAGTCATGTTTGCTTAGCTATTGTTTCTCCAGACCCTTCCAGTAATCATTCTATTTTAGTTGTGTATTGCTAATGTAATTACCTTAGTAGTCATTGTCTAGTCTGTGCAGTCCAGACTACATGTATACCCTCAGTCTTTCTGTAGACATAATTTGGATGAACATTGTCCATGCAGCTTGAGATTCATCCAATGGGAGAGTTGATCTTGTCCAACCAATCGATGAGGACGCAGTGTATCCCAGAGGGAGGGCTGTGGCTATAAGAGAGGACTTCTTTAAGCCACCAGGTTGTTGATGGATGCCGATGGATACAGTCTAAGCTCTTAGGAGCTGACTAGAGGATCAGGATACTTTGTGGCTTCAATCTAGGGACTCCGGTTCCAGTTGGAGACCATATCCACAGTCTAGGGATTTCGACTCCGGCTGCCAGGATTATCTCATCATACCAGGACTACCTAAGGAGGACACTCAGGTTGGGACAATTCAGTCACCTGCTACAGACTTTGCAGACCTCACACAGCTTTCTAAATCTGGCGCTATTTCTTTCTTGGTGGGTGCCCGCTGAAAGCGGGGTGCTGCTTGATTGGACTAAGTGGCCCTGGAAGCTCTGAGGCACGGACATTCTAAATCCCTGGTGAGCCAGCGGAAGGGTGAGACTCTGTTGCCTGTTACATTTTTGTGTTTTGCTGATTATGTGTTATGTGCCGTTAATTGTTTGGGGATCCAATAAATTCTAATTATTGTGATTCCCTCACCCTGTGTTGTCTGAGTAGTGTTACGCCCACGGTTAAGGAGGCCGGCGTTCAGTTGGCATGAGCCCTGAGCCACGCTGTCTTTCTAAAGGCGGCGGGTTTTAGCGGACAAGAGCACCCACTGAGCCCCGTGTCTCCACATGGGCCATGACCGAAAAGTTTGTAGGCTTCCTGATGTGGACCAAGCTCTAAATTAGGTTGGATAACAATCCTCTGACCCACCTTGAGAATGCTAAACTGAGACCCTGGAGCAACGGTGTGTGGCTCAGCTGGCAAAGCTTGATTTTACCATCAGCTATCAAGTACACCAATGCAGATGGGCTGTTGAGAGTGACCCTGGACTCTGGTGGGGGACTTCAATAAGTGTCTGGAGGAAGAAGAAACCACAGACTTCTGGAAATTCATGCCTCCAGTGGTAGTGGTCCTGTCCTGTCAAGTTGTCAAGTGGGGAGGCCTGCATACTGCCCAGAACCAAGGAAAAGTGGGGACGGGCTCAAGATGTAGATGTGGGACTCTGTCAGATAAAATACTGAGTAACCCAGTGGCAGAAGCCCTAAACAGAAGAGAAAGACAACCTCGATGCATGATGAAGAATGTTTTATACCAATGGGATAGACTAGAAGTCCGGGAGACAGTATTGTACCACAGAAAACAACACCCAAAAGATCCCAAGGTGAGGTGGCAAGTGGTGGTCCCAAAGAGCCTGGCCCAGGAAGTCACCAAGTAAACTGATGAATTTGGGGCCCACTTCAGCCCTGTGGGTGCAGTGGTATGCGTACTGCCCCCGGTTGGAGTCCGTAGTGGAAAAAGTCTGCCTGCAGTAACGAGTATGCAATCTTGTCAAAAGCACAGAACAGAGGGCACACGTCCAAACTGTAAGAACCAATGAACCGCTAGAACTCTTGATGATCGACTATCTCCTCGTGGACATTTGGCTTGAGGCCACACTACTGCCTGGTCATGAGCGATCACTTTTCCAAGTTTGCTGTGATTACCCTGACAGGAGATTAGACTGTGGAGTTGGCAACGTGGGCCATCTGTCAAGGCTTCATTGGAGTGTGTGGATGCTGAAGAGGATTCCATTCCAACCAGGGCTCATGTTTCCAGGGCAAGAAAATAGAGGAGCTATATCGCTTGCATGGCATTGAGTAGTCTAGGACCACCCCCCCACCCTCAATGCAATGGAGCATGCAAGTGCATCAACCGGACCATACTCCAAAAGCTCAGAATGTTGGAGGAAGACAAGAAGGCACAGTGTCCATACTACCTGCCTTAACTGGTCTGGGCCTACAACAACTGTGTCCATTCCGCTACAGGCTACATCCCATATCTGTTACTGTTTGGAAGATCTGGGCGAGAGATCTTTGAAGTAAACCTGGAGCAGCCGGAAGACCTGACAGAGCTGACTGCCACCTCGTCAATGATTGCAGACCATCCAGTCAACAGCTACAGAACAGAGTGTACACTGGGTGCGGCCAAGTCCAGGAAATACCACTTCAACCCAGAGAACAAGTCCAAGTCAGGGAGAAGTGCTCTAAGGGCAAACTGAGAGAGATAGGAAGTGCGGTCTTACAGAGTAATTAAACAAGTGTATGCTGATGGTCCGGTCTATAAGGTGCAGCTGCAGGACCCCAGAGTGCTACACTGAAACATGCTGAAGCCATGATGGCCCAAAATACCTCTAACTCCACCAACCGCAGTGGTCCCTGTCCTACTGCCTGAGTCCATGGCACCCAGGTTCAATGGTGACATGGTGATTTCATGGGCGAGCCATTACCGCCTCGGAGAGAAGAAGCACAGCAAGATTCCCCTGAAACCCTTTCGGCAGACATTCTTTCATCAGAGAGCCAAGACCTCTTGAGATCTCAGAGGTCGATTGCAGGAGTTCCACCAGTCAGGTATGTTAAACAATGTCCCTTGTCTGTACTGTGGATGTTGTTTTACTCTCCTCTGCACACTAAGCACTAGAGTTGAGCGCGGTTCGTGGTTCGTGGTTCTCCAGTTCACGGTTCGAGTTATTTTGGGGGCTGTTCCAGATCGAACTAGAACTCGAGCTTTTTGCTAAAAGCTCGATAGTTCTAGTTACGTTCAAGAACGGTTCTAGCAGCAAAAAGCCAAGCTAATTACTAGCTGGCTTTTCGCTATAATAGTGTAAGTCACTCTGTGACTCACACTGTTATGAAATTTCAGCGTATAGTGTGCGGGGACTGCGCATTCAGATCACTGCTGCTGGTATAATGGCGATCGCCATTTTTTTTTTCCCTTGTCTTCCTTCCCTAAGCGCGCGTGTAGTGGGGCGGGCCAGCATGTCAGCCAATCCCAGACACACACACAGCTAAGTGGACTTTTTGCCAGAGAAGCAAGGGCATGTGTCATAGGCTGTCCATGTCACATGTCCCTGCATTATAAAAACGGGTATCTGTCCGTCTGGACGCCATTATCTGCCTTCTGCGTCTGGGTGTCAGTCACCGCTGGCGCAGCTCCTGCCTCCGATACTGCTGTATACGCTCTACACACAGCGCTATACAGAATAGAGATAGAAGTTTCTTTCAGCCCTTGTAAGGGCTAATTACAGCAGGCTCAGAGCCATAGGTGACAGTCAGGTCCGTGGAAAGAGTTTTTAACAGCCACAGATAAGAGCGTCTGTGTAGCTAAGGTCAGGGAGTTCCTTGCTGAATTTCACCATTAGGAGGGATAGAAAGTGAGGCTTCCTTTCCACTACACTGACCCACAACCCAGCCACTGTACCCTCCTGCCCTTTGCACACTCAAGCTCATAGTTACTAAGCCATTATACTAGCAAACACTGATGAAACTTAGTGGCATCCTAAAAGTGGCTGTTGGACTTCATTAGTGTCCCACTGGTGCCAAGATATTTGCAGCACCTCTGCATTGCACACTCAAACTCATTGTTACTAAGCCATTATACCAGCAAACACTGAGGAAACTTAGTGGCATCCTAAAAGTGGCTGTTGGACTTCATTAGTGTCCCACTGGTGCAAAGATATTTGTAGCACCTCTGCATTGCACACTCAAACTCATTTTTACTAAGCTATTATACTAGCAAACACTGAGGAAACTTAGTGGCATCCTAAAAGTGGCTGTTGGACTTCATTAGTGTCCCACTGGTGCAAAGATATTTGCAGCACCTCTGCATTGCACACTCAAGCTCATTGTTACTAAGCCATTATACTAGCAAACACTGAGGAAACTTAGTGACATCCTAAAAGTGGCTGTTGGACTTCATTAGTGTCCCACTGGTGCAAAGATATTTGTAGCACCTCTGCATTGCACACTCAAACTCATTTTTATTAAGCTATTATACTAGTAAACACTGAGGAAACTTAGTGGCATCCTAAAAGTGGCTGTTGGACTTCATTAGTGTCCCACTGGTGCAAAGATATTTGCAGCACCTCTGCATTGCCCACTCAAACTCATTTTTACTAAGCTATTATACTAGCAAACTGTTCTGCCAGTTTAAGGGCCATAGTTGCATTGTCTGGGATAGTTATTGTTGTTTATTCTGCTGTCAATAAAGGTAGACCATCGCTGCAATCTACACAACCACTCAATTTTTACTAACACATTTTAAGTGCACAATCTTGTCGCAATTTAAATGAGTGGCAAAATGACAGATACTGGTGGAAAGGGGAACAGGCGTGTTGGAAAAGGAAAAAAAGTTTGTGTCCGTGGGGAAGGTGGCAAAGCTCCATTAACATCTGATGAAGATAGGCCATCTTCCAGCAAAAGTAAGATGTCTACTACTTTCCGTGGACAATCAGATGTGCTCCCTTTTTTACGAACACGAACAACTGGAACAAAGGTAGATGATGGCCAAAAAAGGAAAATGCTTGAATGGATCTAAATTAGTCCAACAAGTGCCCTCTCCGCCACCTCAACTACCGCATCCAAAAAACACCAGTCCTTGGAGTTGTCATCCCAATCACACTTGCTTTCTCCCAGCTCTCAAGTCTCCATCCGCCCTGCACAGTATGGGGGAACAGAGATGGCTGAGTGTGCAGAGCTGTTCAGTCACACTATAGCCTGGGAATCAGAGGTCTGCTCCCAAGCTACAGTGAGTACAGACCAGGAAATGGTCTGCAGTGATGCCCAGAACCATTGTGACTCAGATTCAGGCCGTGATGACCACGTTTCTGAGCATAATGTTGACCCTTATTCACAAACTGAAACACCTGTTGTAATAGACAATGAGGAACATACTGATGACGATGAGACGCAGATACCAGATTGGAATGACAACTTAAATATTCGTTCAGGGCAGGAAGAGGCTCGGTCTGAGGGGGAGGGGAGTGCAAACACAACGCTTGATGAGGAAGTTCTAGATCCCACCTACTGTCAACCCACAGTCAGGCACTCGATGAGGTCAACAGAGGCAGTGGAGGAGGATGCTACTGACGACGAAGTTACCTTGCGCCTTCCTGGACAGAGTCGGAGTACTGGTAGCACGTCTACAACTGCATCCTCAGCCACCACTGTGCCTCTGAGCACTAGTTGGGGGGGCTCAGCAGGTCGCACGCCCTCTAAGCTTTGCCTAGCTTGGTCCTTTTTTGACCTTGCAAAGGATCGCCCAAATCATGTGATCTGTAAAATTTGTCGGGAATCTGTTAGTAGAGGCCAAAACCTCAGCACTTTGACAACTTCTTCCATGAATCGTCACATGAATAAATATCATATGTCCCAGTGGGAAGCTCACCGTGCTGCAATGCGGCATAGCGTAGTGAACCATCCACCGCCTGCCCTTCCAGTGCATCCGCGCGCTCTTGATCTTCTAGGACTGTGGGGACAGCTGTCACACCTGGTTTTCCACGCACAACTTCCACCACTGTAACCGCAACAGGCAGTTTGCTTGGTGGGTCATCAGTTGGTTTGGAAGGGGAAACAAGTGCGTGTGTACAGCTCTCTCAGACATCGATAGCATCAACGTTGGATGAAGGCAACATCATGTCTACGCCTGCACTTTCCTCACAAACCTGCATTTTTTCAGGGACACCCTACTCAGCACCGTCTACACACAGCAGCCAGATCTCTGTCCCTCAGATGTGGACAAATAAAAGGCCATTTCCTGCAACCCATGACAAAGCTAAGAGGTTGACTTTATCCCTCTGTAAGCTCTTGGCTACCGAAATGCTGCTTTTCCGCCTGGTGGACACACAGGATTTTAGAGACCTTATGTCTGTCGCTGTGCCCCAGTACCAGATGCCCAGTCGCTACTACTTCTCTAAGAAAGGTGTGCCTGCCCTACACCAGCATGTCGCACACAACATCACCACTTTCTTGAGAACCTCTGTGTGTGAACGGGTGCATTTCACCACCGATATTTGGACCAGTAAGCATGGAGAGGAACGTTACATGTCGCTGACTGGGCACTGGGTAACTATGGTGATAGATGGTGAAGGGTCTGCTGCACAAGTCTTGCCGTCCCCACGACTTGGGCGTCAATCCTCTGTCTGTCCAAGTTCCTTCACAGCTTCTGTCTCCTCAACCTCATCTGGGTCCTCCACCTCCGCCCCAAGCCTGCCTTGTCAGGCCACCAGCGTTGGAACTGTGCAGAAGGAATCACGCACCCCTCATTACTATGCTGGCAGCAGAGCGCAACGGCATCAGGCGGTCTTTGTCTTGAAATGTCTTGGAACTAAGAGTCACACAGCAGCTGAGTTGTGGGCAGCTCTGGAGACTGAGTTTGGTAAATGGTTGTCTCCACTCAACCTGCAGCCTGGTAAGGCCGTGTGCGACAATGCTGCAAACCTGGGTGCGGCCCTTCACCTGGGCAAGGTGACACATGTGCCTTGTATGGCTCACGTGTTGAACCTTGTTGTCCAGCAATTTTTAACACACTATCCCAGCCTAGATGGCCTTCTGAACAGGGCACGAAAACTGTCTGCTCACTTCCGCCATTCAAGCACCGCAGCTGAGTGACTTGCATCACTCTAGAAGTCTTTCGGCCTGCCGGTTCATCGCCTGAAATGCGATGTGCTGACACGCTGGAATTCGACTCTCCAAATGTTACAGTGACTGTGGCAGCACCGCCGAGCCCTGGTGCAATACGTCATGACGTATAGCCTGGGCCAACGAGATGCAGAGGTGGGGCAGATCACCCTGATGGAGTGGTCTCAGATCAAGGACCTATGCACCCTTCTGCACAGTTTCGACATGGCGACGTATATCTTTAGCGCTGACAATGCCATTATCAGCATGACAATTCCAGTCATTTACATGCTGGAGCACACGCTAAACACTATTCGGAATCAGGGGGTGGGACAACAGGAAGGGGAGGAACTACAGGAGGATTCATATGCGCAAGGGACAACAACATCACCAAGGTCCAGACGTTCATCATCACCAAGGCGGCAGGCATGGGACCATGGGGGACAGGGATCAACAAGGGCGCATGGTAGCAGGCGAAATGTTGAGGAAGGTGCAGGAGAACATGAAGAAATGGAGGACGAACTGTCCATGGACATGGAAGACTCAGCAGATGAGGGAGACTTTGGTCAAATTTCAGTTGAAAGAGGTTGGGGGGAGATGTCAGAGGAAGAAAGAACGGTTAGCACCTCTATGCCACAAACACAGCGTGGACTTGGTCCGCATGGCTGCGCAAGACACATGAGCGCCTTCTTGCTGCACTACCTCCAACATGACCCTCGTATTTTCAAAATTAGAAGTGATGATGACTACTGGCTTGCCACACGATTAGATCCCTGGTACAAGTCCAAATTTTGTGACATAATTCCAGCCATAGAAAGGGACGCACGTGTGCAGGAGTATCAGCAAAAGCTGTTACTCGATCTTAACTCGACTTTTCCACCAAACAACCGTGGTACACAGAGTGAATCTCCCAGTTTTAACTTGACAAACATGGGACGGTCTCGTCATCTTCAACAGTCTACCCGTACCAGCAGCAACGTATCTGGTGCTGGTAACAGCAATTTTATTGAATCTTTTCATAATTTTTTTAAACCATCCTTTGCAAGGCCAACAGAGACAACAAGTCTGACACATAGTCAATGGCTAGAGAGGATGATACAGGAGTTTCTCCAAATGAACATCAATGCCATGACTTTGCAAATGGAGTCTTGCTCATTTTGGGCTTCAAATCTTGAAAAATGGCCAGAGCTCTCCACTTACGCTTTGGAGACCTTGTCGTGTCCAGCTGCCAGCGTTGTCTCTGAACGTGTCTTCAGTGCTGCTGGGTGTGTGCTGACAGATAAGCGCACGCGTCTGTCCAGTGACAATGTGGACAGACTAACGTTCATCAAAATGAACAAGTTATGGATCCACAAGGAATTTACTACCCCTGTGTCATCCTGGGGAGAGTAAATGCTTGTGGATTTTGAATGTGCTTGATGCAAATCTACCTGTGATGTGTACAACTGGGGCACAAGTGCTTCCACTGAAGGGGTGGGTGTCTGTGTGGCCCAATTTTTGGAAAAAAGGGAGACTCCGGTTGGAGTAACCCTTACTTGCAGTGTTTCTAAAAATGATCCAAGATGAACAAGTCATGGTTCAGCAAAGACTTAGCTACCTACCCCGGTGTCATCCTGGGGACGGTTAAGGATGGCGTATTTTTGAATGTGCTTGATGCAAATCTACCTGTGAAGTATACAACTGGGGCACAAGTACTGCCACTGAAGGGGTGGGTGTCTGTGTGGCCCAATTTTTGGAAAAAAAGGGAGACTCCGCTTGGAGTAACCCTTGCTTACTGTGTTTTTAAAAATGAGCCAAGATGAACAAGTCATGGTTCAGCAAAGACTTTGCTACCTACCCCATTTTCATCCTGGGGACAGTTAAGGATGGCGTATTTTTGAATGTGCTTGATGCAAATCTACCTGTGAGGTGTACAACTGGGGCACAAGTGCTGCCACTGAAGGGGTGGGTGTCTGTGTGGCCCAATTTTTAGAAAAAAAGGGAGACTCCGCTTGGAGTCACCTTGCGGTTTTTTACATCGTTTTAGAAGGGCATGCCATGCCTATATCTGTGGCTCGTCCTCTTTTTCCTCTTTACGCTGTTTTGTTTTCGCATGAGAATTTGTTCTTTTCACTTTCCCATGTGTTCGTGTTGTGTTGTGAGTTGTTTGTCACCTTTTGGACACCTTTGATGGTGTTTTCTAGGTGTTTTTATGTGTTTGTGATTGCCTCCCATTGTTTCCTATGTGGTTCGAGCGGTTAGCCGAACTGAACGCGAACCAGACCTCGGTTCGGCGAACCGAGCTCGAGCCGAACCGCGACCGGTTAGCTCATCTCTACTAAGCACTCCCTTGCTATGCTGCAGATCCAACATCTTCCTCCAGCCGACGATCAATCTCAGGTTTGTCAAGACATTTTTTAGAAGTATATCGGGGAAACATGGATAGCTTTAAAGTAAAAGGCATTGAGAGGGTCAGTAGGTCGCCTAGAGGGGGCAATTGGGAGAATTCACTCCTTAACAGGAAAGCATTCTGGATTCAGGCTTTGTGTGCATGATTTCCACAAGGTTTAAATTAAAGGAATGATTTAATGTATTTCTCACATTATTTCTCTGTGAGGGAAGTTCGTGTTCTCGATAGGATGTATAATTGAAGGAATTTTAATGTACCATGGAACAGGATCATTGTAATGTAACATCTAGAAATATCTCAGAATTTATGATAATATATGTATTTATTTACATTTGATAAAATTATGTTTTTTTTTATAAATGTATATTTATACATTTTGTTTGTTTGATTTGGAAATAATTTCATTTATTTGCATGTATACCTCTAATCTCTCTTAAATGAAGCAGATGTGGGAGGTTCTTCCACGAATTTACATGTGATTAATCAACTAATTGGTTTAGCATTTATTCTGTTCACGTGACAGTAGTCTAGCTGCTATACAGTGTGTGTGTTTAATACATGTTTGTATGCCTATGAGTTAGTACGTGTTCAAAATGCGTAAGGTGGGGCCATGTTGGTCTAAAGATTGATGTTTTTAATACACCTATGTATGTTTGAATAAAGCTCCTTTTTTAAGGAAGATCAGTGTGCCAGAATTTTCATCACCTGTAGCTGGAATTCACCTACTGCCCTCTGCTGCTCACAAAGTCTTGCTAACCTGTAATGTGGAGTTCCAGCACGTGGTCACGTCGCACACCAGTTGGCGAGCTGGCATTGGCAAGTGCTGCTACAGCACTGCCAGACCGGTGGCAGCTGTAGCTGACTTGCAGAAATAAGCACACAGGTGGCGTACCTTCAAAAGTAGCTCAGGCAAATCTGGGTAAGTTTTCAGAAAGTGCTTAACCACTAAGTTGAGCACTTGGGCCAGGCATAGTACATGTGCAAGCTTGCCAAGCGTCAGAGCCACCACCAGGTTACAATTATTATCAAACACAACCATGCCTGGTTGTAGGTTCAGCGTCAAGAACCACAGATCTCTATGGTCTATTATACATTTCAATAACTCTCTGTCGGTGTGCTATTTGTTACCTAAACTAATTCGTTTTAGCAGAGCCTGTTTCCGCTATACCAAGGCAGTGCTGCAGTGCTTCCAGCTTGTGACTGACATGGACAACATGCTCCAAAATGACAATTCGGCAATGAAGAAGGAGGAGGTGGTGCAGGAACTGGTGTAGGATATGGAGGGAAGCCTGATGGAACTAAGGCACACAATCCTCGGAATCAGTAGCTCGTGTGCCGTCCCAGAGTCCGACTCGGTCCCAGCCTCCACAAGTCTCACCCAGTGTACTTTCAGGGAAATGTAGCGACCCTGGCACTAAATACTTATCCATGTGTTGGTTTTTAAGTGGACCTTCCCAGTTACTGCGTTGGTCAGGGCACGGGTGATTGTATGGGACATGTGCTGGAGTAAGGTGGGGACGACACACAGTGAAGAAAAGTAGTGACTGGGGACCGAGTACTGCAGGATGGCCTTCTAATAACTATTAATGATGAGTGAATATACTCGGCACTATTCATTATACGCACAAAATATTAAAGTATTCACGATATCCATTACTCATAGAGTATTTTGGTATTCGCTGCATGAGATTTGAGTCTCCTCCCAGCCAGTTTGGTGCCTGATTTTTCAGCCACTAAACATGTTGGGATTGCCTACCAATCACTGTAATGTCATTGCCATTTTTGCTGCTGCTATTACTGGGATTGGTAGGCGCAGTGAAATAAAAAATGACTTACTGAGTTTCCCCACGACTTTTACACTACTTCCAGGTCCGCTCATTAGATCTCATACATATCCACTGCTTCCCACCCTCTCTGCCAGTGTCTGTGATTGGCTGCAGTCAGACTGCCAGCATGTTGGATTCTCTGATTGGCTGCCCTCACAGTAGCTGTCCTGGTCCCCAAATGGAGCGTAAAAATAAATAAATAAATAAAATATTGCAGGGTCCCTCATATATAGATACCCAGCACAGATAAAGCATATGTGGCGCCCTGGACAAGCCAGGGGCCACAGATAGCAACACACACACACCCACACCCCCAGCAGTTCACAGCAGACATCCCCAAAGTGACCTGCTTTCTTCCTCGGGCTCAGACAGACACACCAGGTGGGCGGAGTCAGGAGATGGAGACGCCCACCCAGGAGTTTGGCTGGCCTGAGGCAGGAAGCAAGCCCAGTCAAGTTCAGGCAGAGGAAGTGAGAGAAGGTCAGCAGAGAGGCAGACATAGCCAGGGGCCTAGGTTGGAGCCTAGGGCCCTCGTACAGAAAGTCAGGCAGACGGTAGTGGCTGTCTGCAGGGAGCCGGGAAGACAGTTGGTGGAACCGTAGGTAGCCGGGGCTGGGCGGTGGCCCACCGGTACTGAACCGGGGAGCCAGCTGGAAACCGAAACGCAGAAGGAGTGTGCACGGAGGTGAAAGAAAGGACTTACACAATCAAACTGGGTCAGGGGAGAAACAACAACCGCGGCCGTCTGTGGGACCCGTCCATCCAGCCGTGTGTTTTACTGAGAGCTGTGTCATCATCATTACCGGCTGAGTGAGTACCACCGTGCCGTGCGGCACCGCGCTGCCCCTGCGACCCTGCACCTCACCAGGCCCCGTAACCTGCCTGCCATCCATCCCCACCCCATCATTGGGCCCCGGGACCACCAACCCCCTACCCACGGAGGGGAAACAACATCCTAGCTGCTCCATACCATCACTCCCGGGATCCCCGTCCAGAGCAGCGGTGGTGTTCCAATCTCACCACAACCGTGGGTGGCGTCACGGACAATCTCCCTTACCAAATCCCCCTTTTACTGTGGAGCCTGGGATCACAGACCGTAATACCCACAGACGTGACCCCGTGGCCCGGATCTGAGTACCCCTGGTCCCCGGGCGACACACATACGGCTGCAGGCTGCAGCCGCCAGCTAATAGGGTGGGCGGGGGAAGCAGTGCATATGTATGAAATCTAATGAGCTGACCCAGAAGTAGTGTGACACCACGAGGAATCTCAGTAAGTGTTATTGTCATGCTTTTAATCCACATAATACTCTGACATTATTCCTAGAAACCAAATGTGAGACAGAAATACATCCAGGTATCTTCACTATGGTGTTCCCATTCAGTTTCAACACTTTTCCATCCATTTCAGCATTTTTACAGGTCTCCCAGACCGACACTTCCAGGAACCCGAATATTGAACTATTCACCTGTGACGCCCTGGACTAGTCAGGTCGTCACAGGGTTCTGCACAATCTTCCTCTCCCCGTGCAGGGCTCAACCCCCCCCCCCATGGTTCTGGGAACCTAACCTGCAGTACTGCCTCACCAGCATTCACAAATCCTAGATACACCTTGCACCACACCCTGTCAGGCACACCTGTGGGCAGCTTAACCTGGAATATGGCCGCCCACCTAGGGGCCAGGCAGGGAGGTGGGAGGTGTCAAGTGAGTGCAGTGGTAGCCCTTGAGCTGTGAGGAGCTCTGAGGAAGCGGAAAGCAGACTAGGTCACAGACGGTGGTTTGGACCTAGAGGAGTCAGACCCCCAGTCGCAGGGGATTGAGGCTAGGTGCCTGGGACCTGTTTTGGAGGATGGTCAGCAGCCTGGGCCTAATCACCAGTCTGGGACCAAATGCAAGACGGGGTACACGGACCCTAGGTCGGGGAGAAGCTTCAGGCAACCCGGAAATTAACCTGCGGAGGAGAGGACCTCTATGGACTGTTCCCACGAAGCTCAGCGATCGGGGGCACTAGCGCAATGAGGGGGATAGGGCTTTCCAAGCAAAGCAGCCCACTGAAATCCCAAGCGTGAGCTCCTGAGAGCAGGCTCTTCTACTTAGCCACAGTGGGGAGCGGGCCCGAAAAGCTCCAAGCTGACGAGCCACAAAGGACACTCTAAAAATACAGTGCCATGATGCAGGTCACAGACCACCAGGCACTGCTGCAGGGGACGGGACCCGGATGAGCTCCCCCAAGAGGGCAGTGGCACCCAGAGACTTAGCTTACCCTGTTGTCAGCGTCTGCTTTATTGCTGAGTGAGTACCAGATTAACCTCTGCAACCAGCAAGCCTGCGCTCCCCCTGCACCCCATACCACCATCCAGAGTCCCGGGGCCTTTCCCTACCCGTGGAGGTCACGTCATCTTGCTTCCCCACTCCATCACCCCGGGTACTCCCAATGGCAGCGGCGGTACTCCCAATTACCGTACATACCATACACCACGGGTGGTGTCACGAACTATCCAATTTATGTATATCAGCTCACCGTGTACAAGCTCACTCCTGGCCTCTCCCTGGAGCACGGACAGGCACTGCCACAGCCCGATATTGCAAATACAGAAAGGAAGAATCATCCAGCTCTTCAGGCGAGGAAAGCCATGGTCTTTATTTTAGCATGCAGGAACAACGGATGACATGACTAGCACAGCACTACGCGTTTCAAGTGAAACAATCACCCTTAATCATGATTAAGGGTGATTGTTTCACCTGAAACGCGTAGTGCTGTGCTGGTTATGTCATCCGTTGTTCCTGCATGCTAAAATAAAGACCATGGCTTTTCTCGCCTGGAGAGCTGGATGATTCTTCCTTTCTGTATTTGTCACGAACTATATCTCCCTTTTAAATACCCCCTTCTTTATTCGGGTGTGACCCTTAGCCCCAGGGTCCGAAGACCCTCGAGCCACGAGCAGTGACATCTGGATCCGAGCGGTTCAACCTCTGTCGGGGTATTACACACCCATTTCTAATAATTATGAGTGATTGACACCTGATGTCCCTCCAACATTTGTGGATGAGGTGGTGTTCAAACAAATAATAAACCATGAAACATATAATCTTTTTTGAGTGGGAAGGGGTGCATGGGGATAGACAAGAAAAAAAGGAATACCTAACCCTTGCAATAGGAACTCAGTGTGTGTGGGTGCTCTGGGGAACAGTTGCCTGCCTTCTCCCACTGGCTACCCCACTGCCTCTTCCTGCCAGTTGCAGTGCTGATGATCCCGCCACCTCTGCACTGTTGTCCTCACTCTATATGACATCTTTCCAGGTTAGATCTGTGACTTCATCGTCCACCACCTTTTCTTCCACTTCTGAACTCTGGCTTTTCTCCTGACTTGTTGACTTAACAACCTCACTTGTTGGCAACCATGTCTCATCATTGTCAATCGTTTGAAACACTATTTGCCATTGCACATGATCATCTACTTCTATTAGTGGCTGGTCAAATATTTGGTCCCCCGTATATTGATACCAAGCACAGATAAATCAGATGGCTACAGGCTGAAACCCTCAGTTTTGTACGTTATCTTGGCTGTGTATCATAATACAAGGGAACCCATGTGGCTTTTTTTAATTATTTAAATAAATCGTTTAAAAAAAAAACACTGTGTGGTTCCGACCCCCATTTTGATACTCAACCAAGATAAAGCTGACAGCTGGGGGCTGGTATTTTGAGACGGGGAAGGTCCATGGTTATTGTCAATAACTCACAGTTGTCATTAAGCCCAAGGTTCATAATGGAGAGGGGTCTATGATATCCCCCCCATTAATTACTCTGCAAGTAAAAAGAAATAAACACCAACACAAAAATCCTTTACACTCCACAACCAATCACAGACGCCGGCATGCCGGCAGTCTGACTGCAACCAATCACAGAAGTTGTCACAGAGGGTGGGCGAAGAAAGTAGTGAATATGCATGAGGGTTAATGATCGAACCCAGAAACAGTGTGATAGCCGCGCAGAGTCTCGGTAAGTATAATTCTTCTGTTTTACAGCCCCCTAGCCCTTTAACAAGCAATTTTACTGGGATTTTTGTGATAGTTTTCAGGTGCTGTTGCTGAGCACTGATTACTATTCTAACAGGGAAATGCAAAGTTTTTGTCCTTATAATGTACCTGTCTGCTGACATTATTTTAGTCCTTGCTGCAGGTTCTCTTCTCCATGCTAGACTTATTTGAGCAGAATATAATTACACTACCGTAACGGAGATATAATATTAGCATGAACATGATTTTGTATTATACAGAAACTGAATATATCACCAGCCTTCAGTATACCGGCTATTTGTGCCGCTGCCCTTTCTTAAATTGCATATCTGGTATTATTCAGGATTATATTACACCTCACTGCAAGAATATTGTAGCATTTAAGAAACTGGGTACCTGACATATACAGCATATAGATAAAATATATTATACTAACTTGCAGGAAAATTATGGTTTAAGTAAATTTTATAGAAACTTTCAGTTACAACAAAACCGGGGTCATTAATCTTGTTTTACATCGTTCAGCAGGTTTGTCACAGTGATAAGTGAGGAATAAGTAAAATTATAATTAACTGTGTGCAATGCTCTGTTAGCTCCAAATATACTTTGTTAATAGAAAGCAGAATTATTCATACCGGGAACTTCACGTGGGTGAGCTTGATTTTTTTTGTTCATTTTTCAAAAAGGTTTATATAAGAATGTATTATAAAAATTATTTTTTTTTCTGTTTAACCACTGCACTAGCAAAGCCTTCCTTTCCCTGGAGCAAAAATAGAGTTTTCTGCCAAAGTTGTATAATGAAATACTCTTGTCAGGGGTGTAACTATAAAAGGTGCGGGGGTTGTAATTACACCCAGGCCCTGCAGCTTAAGGCCCTGTGTGTACTAGAAAATTGAATTTTCTTAAGAAAATTCCAGATCTCTGCAAGAATCCCGCACCCCTGGCAGAAATCCGCACGCAAATTCCGCATGCGGTTTTACCGCGGGATGTTGCGGATTTGCCGCGGAATTGCTGCGGAATTTCTGCGTTTTTTCCGCAGGTTGGTCCCTGTGGGTTTTTACCAATAGTTAATGGTAAAACCACAGGGACCTACAGAAAAGAAGTGACATGCACATTAATTCCGAAGAAGAAATTCCATGGGTAAATCCGCAGGTATAAAATAACGCAGTGTGCGCACAGCATTTTTTTATACCTATAGGTTTTGCTGGGGAATGACTGCAGAAATGTTAAACACATTTTCTGCAGCAAATCCGTGGCAAATCCGCGGTAAAATCCGCGGTAAATCCGCAGCGTGCGCACATAGCCTTATATTCTATATTCTTGTATAGCAGGGACGTAAGCGTGACCTATGGCCGTTTCCCATATGAATATGCTTTTTTGAGTCTTGAGTTAAATCCAGCTGTCAATCTCTGATAGCTGGATTTAACATGCACCATCGCTCAAAAAGAGAAATGTTATTGTCGCGGGCGGGGAGGAGGGTGTCAGCACACCGCGCTCACCCCTTCTGCTCGGGTCCGGCTGCTCAGTGGTGGCTCGAGCCATGGGCCAGATCCCGGGGGTTTCTTCGAGCGACGCTCCTCGCCCGTGAGTGAAAGGGGGGTGTTTGGGGTGTTGGGATAATGTCCGTGACGCCACCCACGGTTGTGGTGATTGGTAGCACCACCGCTGCTTAATACGGGGATCCCGGGGATGGTGATGTGGAGCAGCCAGGTGTTGTGTTGCCCCTCCGTGGGTAGGGGTTGGTGATCCCGGGGCCCGGTGATGGCTTGGGAGGTGCAGGGCCTGGTGGGCGCAGGGACGCGGGGGCAGCGCTGTGCCTTGCGGCACGGTGGTACTCACTCAGCCTGAGACACGGACACAGTTTGTACGGTAAACCACACGGCTGGTAGGACGGTCCCACAGACGGCTGCTTTGCTTTCCCGGTAGGTGACGGTGATGTCCCTCTTCCTTGCACCTGTATGTACGGTTGGTTGCGATGGGTCCCCACCGGTAACCCGCTCCCCGGCTTCAAGCTGGGCCGGAAGAGCACTACACTTTGCCCGCAGGCGCTGGCCCTCAGAGACTGGTGCCCTGGCGGTGGCGGTGCCTCTGTTGTACGGGTTGGACTGTTGCCTTCAATCGGGACTTGGTTGTTGGGGGAATCTACGTCCCCTTCACTGACGGATTCGGCAAATTTGGCGACTCCTAGCCTTGCCGGGGTCCGAGAGGCCCCTGCCCTGGTGCTGACTGTCTTTCGGAACACTGCTCCAGACCACCGGGCACACAGCCAACGGGGTCCTTCCAGGAACTTCCAAACGGTCCCCCTCCGGACAGTCACCGCCGTCGCTGACCTTGCTGTTCTGGCCCTACACAAAGCTGGACCTTCAGGCTTTCCTCTCTCTCTGTCACCACTCTTGCTTTTCCTCCTTTACCACTTCTCTTTCTTTACTTTACTTAGTTGTTCACTCTAGCCCTCCCTGGGCTCTAACTGCCTGGTACTTCCTGCCTCCAGAGCTGTGATCTCCTTGGTGGGCGGAGCCAACCGCCTGGCCCACCCCCTGGTGTGAATCATCAGCCTCTGGAGGAAGGCAACAAGGATTTCTGGTTCAGCTTAGGTGTGCCTACCTGGGATGTGGGGTGTGGTGGTGTGTGACCTGTATCCCCTGGCTTGCCCAGGGCGACACATTCCCCCTTAGCAAAATGCAGACCGTCCGCGGGCTGCCGTCCTACACCGGATTTATTTTCTGTAAAAGGGGATAACAAGGTTAAACATAACATATTTACATTTTTAATAATCTTCCCTTACGGGAGGCACATTTCTTAAACGTTTCAACGGTTTACGGTTACGGTTTCCGCTCTCTCCCACCCAAGTAACCTGGCCCTGATGCTGCCCCTAAAGCCCAGGCAGCACCCCTTGACCCACAGTCCAGTACACGGTACCTGAGCGGGATCTGTCCTTGCCCTCCAGAGGGTAGCCACCGGTTCCTTTGGTGGCTGGGCCCTAGCCTGCTCTGCTCAGGGCCCTCCCTCCAACCTGCCTCTCCGGAGGCAGCCTGCGGAAAACGGTAACGGTAAACAACATATTTACAAGCCACTAACGTCTGTGATTGCCCTGCAAGTTCACGGGCTTGTCCATGGATAGTTCCCATGCAAAAACTTTTTAAACGGTCCCCACGGGGACAACGGTGCCGGCTCCAGCCGGTTGCTAATCATAAAGCAAATCAGGTAACTTTTCGGTATTATCATTTCTTATCATTTTCAACTTTTCAAACTTTTCAAACACAAACAAGCAGGTGGTCCCAACGGGGACGGTGCTGCGGGCATCTGCTGGCACTACTGGGCATCTTCGTTCTCCTCACCCGGCTCGGGGTGAAAGGACACGGGCACCAGCCCCTCCAGTGCATAGCAAGCACGGCATGGAAGGGCCGCCCGATACCCGTTGTTCCCGATTCGGGGGACATAGATGGCCTCCATGCCAGGCAGGGAGACGACCCCCTCCTCGTCCTCCGACACAGGCTCAGTGTCAGGACCGGAGTCGCTATCTTCTGCCCCTGCCGCAGTCACAGAGGGGTGCACGTCCGACGGGCCAGGTGCGGTGCAGGGTGCAAGCGAGTGGGACGGAGGTAACACAGAAGCCAGGGGCAGACCGGGTCCCTCAGCCGCAGCGACCGGTCCCTCGGGGACACAGGGGCGTGGGTCATTCTCCAGCTCCTCCATCACGGCCTCCACTCCATACACTCGCGCCACAGCAACTAGGGCCTCCACCTCCGCGGCCCACTGCTCCATCAGCCCGCCGATCCGACTTTGGTAGTGACGGCAGATCCTCGCCGCCTGGGCCCTCAGCCATGCCGCTGTTCCAGACACCCGCGCGGTAGTCTCGGCAGAACTAGGTGGGGCGGACATCTCGGCAGTCGTGCTTTCCAGGAACTTCAGTATCGCTGCAGAGTCCTGGCGTCCCTGCTTTTATAGCCGCAGCTACATGCGTCCAGCCGCCATCGCGTCCCCCTTAGCTCTTTCCGGCCCCTCCTCTCTCGGGGCGGGGTTTTGGCCTTCGCGCCTCTACTGCTCGAGAAGACGCTCGAGCGGGAACTTTTCGCGCCAAAGATGGCGGCTTCTGAAATTTTTCTGCCGGATACCTCCGGCGGTAACAAGGCGCACCTCTACCAAACGGCAGAGCGGTAAGATCCTGTTCGTGACGCCAAGTTGTCGCGGGCGGGGAGGAGGGTGTCAGCACACCGCGCTCACCCCTTCTGCTCGGGTCCGGCTGCTCAGTGGTGGCTCGAGCCGTGGGCCGGATCCCGGGGGTTTCTTCGAGCGACGCTCCTCGACCGTGAGTGAAAGGGGGGTGTTTGGGGTGTTGGGATAATGTCCGTGACGCCACCCACGGTTGTGGTGATTGGTAGCACCACCGCTGCTTAATACGGGGATCCCGGGGATGGTGATGTGGAGCAGCCAGGTGTTGTGTTGCCCCTCCGTGGGTAGGGGTTGGTGATCCCGGGGCCCGGTGATGGCTTGGGAGGTGCAGGGCCTGGTGGGCACAGGGACGCGGGGGCAGCGCTGTGCCTTGCGGCACGGTGGTACTCACTCAGCCTGAGACACGGACACAGTTTGTATGGTAAACCACACGGCTGGTAGGACGGTCCCACAGACGGCTGCTTTGCTTTCCCGGTAGGTGACGGTGATGTCCCTCTTCCTTGCACCTGTATGTACGGTTGGTTGCGATGGGTCCCCACCCGCTCCCCGGCTTCAAGCTGGGCCGGAGGAGCACTACACTTTGCCCGCAGGCGCTGGCCCTCAGAGACTGGTGCCCTGGCGGTGGCGGTGCCTCTGTTGTACGGGTTGGACTGTTGCCTTCAATCGGGACTTGGTTGTTGGGGGAATCTACGTCCCCTTCACTGACGGATTCGGCAAATTTGGCGACTCCTAGCCTTGCCGGGGTCCGAGAGGCCCCTGCCCTGGTGCTGACTGTCTTTCGGAACACTGCTCCAGACCACCGGGCACACAGCCAACGGGGTCCTTCCAGGAACTTCCAAACGGTCCCCCTCCGGACAGTCACCGCCGTCGCTGACCTTGCTGTTCTGGCCCTACACAAAGCTGGACCTTCAGGCTTTCCTCTCTCTCTGTCACCACTCTTGCTTTTTCTCCTTTACCACTTCTCTTTCTTTACTTTACTTAGTTGTTCACTCTAGCCCTCCCTGGGCTCTAACTGCCTGGTACTTCCTGCCTCCAGAGCGGTGATCTCCTTGGTGGGCGGAGCCAACCGCCTGGCCCACCCCCTGGTGTGAATCATCAGCCTCTGGAGGAAGGCAACAAGGATTTCTGGTTCAGCTTAGGTGTGCCTACCTGGGATGTGGGGTGTGGTGGTGTGTGACCTGTGTCCCCTGGCTTGCCCAGGGCGACACATTATCAATATCTTAAAAGTCCCAAAAAGTGAGGAGGTCAGCATGGTGACTCATTAGTTAGCACTGGGGTCTTGGGTTCAAATTCCACCAAGATCAGCACATGCAAGGAGTCTATATATTCTCTGCATGTTTGTGTGGATTTCCTCCCTGTTACAGTTGCTGTGGCACTGGAGATTATGTCCGGATTTCTTGCTACTGCACATGTGCAAGCGCTGGAGACTAAGTCCTATCTTGGAGCCATTGCACATGTGCGGGTGACATCATCGCTGACACGAGGTCACATGTCTCTGACACCTTCTAAGCTGATTGGCCGCTGGTCATGTGCTTGTGACACGTGGTCACATGTCTCTGACACCTTCTATGCCGATTGGTCGCTGGTCATGTGCTTGTGACGCTTTGCTCGGTGATAGGCCAGCGTGACGTCATTCCTGTCGTTCTGGCAGCGGATTGGCTCTGGTGTCCTCCATCTTGGATGAGGCACAAAGTCTATATCAGACCCTGACGCACGCCGCCCGGCGCTCAGTCCTCTTGGTTCATACATGAGAGTAGATGCTCTGTGCACGTCCCTCTAGGCATCTCTCTGTCTATGCTAGGTGAGCGCTACCGGCAGGGTAGCGTTCTTATACCTCACAGCTTTGGCTGCGGTCCATATCCTTACATCTTAGTGGAGCGGACATAGGCAGGTGCCTGAGGCACATGGTCCGGCTGGGCCTTGTGATTCTACTCGTAGGTGGACGTTGCCGCTAGGGTAACGTTCCTTATACTGCGTCTGGCAGTTGTTCGTATCCTCGCACACTAGGGGAGCGAACATAGGTAGGAGCTTTGTGCGGCTTATGCTGCTGTCCGTCTCTTTTGCACCACTAGTGGAGCGGACCCAGCAGGTGCCATATCTAGTGGTTCATGTCCTCGCACACTAGTGGAGCGAACGCAGGTAGGAGCTTTGTGCGGCTTACGCTGCTGTCCGTCTCCTGGCACCGCTAGAGGAACGGACCTAGGTAGGTGCCATTTCACACTCACTGCTTTTCTCTGTGACCATTAACAGAGACCATACTACACACCCTCCAAGTAAGGGAGGAATTGCTTTATTTCCTAATTATATTCCTCTGTGAGTTTAGCAGAGGTATTGCACTCTGCACTTGTGCTATTACTATTTACAGTGGCACACTTATATACCCCTTATCATCTGCCATAGTCTGCAGCAGAGTCTTGCACGGTGGACCCTGACTGTCTGATATTCCTTTGGGTTTTATTATCAGACAGCCCCCCGTAACACTCCCACATGCCAAAAATACTATTGGAAATTGTAGATTGTGAGCCCCAACGGGTACAATGATGGCAATGTCCATACAGCGCTGTGGAATATGTTGGCACAAGAAACACACTACAAATATATCAAGACTGACCTGCACATCCAACAGGTGTTAACAGGTGCCAGCTGAAAACACAATATAACTACAATAATACATACATAACGCCCTGGCAAAACCAGGTAGTAACACACTAGGCCTCCGCACAACACCATCCCTCACAGGGTCACATACAGCCGACGTGAAACCCTATCCACCCCCCTCAGGGCAAGACAGGCACACCAGTGGGCGGGACCAGGCCGTTAGGAAATGCCCACCTAGGGGTCTAGACAGCCTGGGGTGGGAAAACAAGCAGTTAAGCTTTGGAGTGAGTTGGAGTTCAAATTGAGAGGAGTGGAGGCTGGGGCTAGGCGTAGCTCCAGCAGAGGAGAAGTTCAAGTTGAACGGTGCCAGGGTTGGAGCCCTGGTACCTTGGCTAGGTGGCAGACGGTGGTCTCCATCAGCAGGAGACAGGAAGACGGCTCGGCAGATCCGAGGTGTATCGGGACAGGGTTGGAGCCCGCTGGTACCGACACCGGAGACTCGACCGGAAAACTGTGCACAGAGGGGGTACTCGGACCCTGAAGCCAGGACCGGAACCAACGGCCTAGCTAATTAACCGATTGAGGGCAGGATTACAAGTTCTGTCCCAACCAAAGTCCCAAAAGCAGACAACCACCCACAGAGAGGGATAGGGCAACCGCCAGGGCCCATAGATCCGACGGGTCAGCGTCAGCGGGCACGGCTCCTCAGGTACACAACAAGCCGGGATCAGACTCCCGTGTTCCATACCGGGAAGTCCAACACAAGAAAACACAGTGCACAGGGAAAAGACGGCGACCAGCAGCCCGGGTGGGGGACCGGAGTACAACCGGCCGCGATGGCCGGCCACCAGCACCTTGGTTTACCAAAAGACTCGTGTGAGTCATTTAATTGTGAGTAACCAAACATTCCCTGGTACGTCCGGGCGTGCAAGCCCCTGCCATCGCCATACCCTGCACAGAGACACTGGGCCCCGGGGCAACCATCCCTTCCCACGGAGGGGTTAACATCCGGCTGCCACTACATCTCCCCCGGGTATCCCACAACAGCAGAGGTGGTGTCCCACTTCACCACACATCGTGGGTGGCGTCACGAACTGAATACGGCCAAGGCCGTACAACTACGTCCCCTTTTCATTCGACGTGTACGCGTGACCCCCGGGTCCGGAGGATCCCTCGAGCCACACAGCGGGTCTGGATCCGAGCAGCCCGGCTGCTGCGGGCATGGTGCGGCACACATACACCTGCACTCTAGAATGCTAACATTATGTTTTTTTTATATATTTGTAGTGCATTTCTTTGACTGAGCACTCCGCCCCATAACCAGTCTGGGTCCCTCCTCCTTTATAGCTGGATTCTTTCTACCCAGACATGTAGGTTTTTAACCCAGATAGAGGCATTTCAAGTTAGGGTCCCAGTATATAAGAGATCACCTTGTTGTTAGTATGGGGTAGTCATGAGTAGAGTTGAGCGCGGTTCGCGGTTCGTGGTTCTCCAGTTCGAGGCTCGAGTGATTTTTGGGGGTGTTCTAGATCGAACTAGAACTCGAGCTTTTTTGCAAAAGCTCGATAGTTCTAGAAACGTTCGAGAACGGTTCTAGCAGCAAAAAGCAGGGCTTTTTACAGCTACAGTGTGCAGGAGCCATCGCTGGCAGCCTGCCACAAGCTGGTAACCAAGATAAACATCGGGTATCCAACCAAAGCGCTTTGGTTAGTAACCCGATGTTTATCCTAGTTACGTGCAGGAAGCCCACACTTCCCCGCTCAGCTCACTCCGCCCCCTCCTGCCCGCGGCATGTATTGTACACATACATACATACACACACACACACACACACACACACACACACACACACACACACACACACACACATGGTCCCGCTCGGCTTACCTGCGGTGATGAAGTCCCGCCATCCCGACCTCAGCGCTGTCACTGTCCTCCATGGCCGCCGCTTGTCACACCACCTCTCGCTTCCGACCCGAGACTGACTAGCGGTGACGTCACGGGCCTCTCGCGAGACTTGGTGTGAAGGCTCCGGTCATTGAACTCAGTGTCAGGGGCTGTCAGTGTGCTGGAGATCAGCGCAGGTAATGTACCTCGCTGACAGCAGCACTTGTCATCCCCCTGCAGTGACCTGGGCTGACCCATTGATGTTAGCTCAGGTCACTGCACTGCTCTCCCAGCCAATGGGGAACATCCTGCTCTTCATTGACTGGGACAGTGTGGATCGTCATGGGAACCCCTTGGATTACACCAGACCTGGATTTGTTTTTCATTCTAATAAATTGGTTAAAGAGGGAATGTATTGGGGAGTGTTTTTTCAAATAAAAATGTGTTTGTCGTCTATTTTTTTTTATTACTGACTGGGTTGGTGATGTCGGGTATCTGATAGACGCCTGACCTCACCAACCCCAGGGCTTGATGCCAGGTGACTTACACATCTGGTATTAACCCCATATATTACCCCGTTTGCCACCGCACCAGGGCGCGGGATGAGCTGGGGCGAAGCACCAGGATTGGCGCATCTAATGGATGCGCCACTTCTGGGGCGGCTGCGGCCTGCTATTTTTAGGCTGGGGAGAGTCCAATAACCATGGACCTCCCTAGTCTGAGAATATCAGGCCCCAGCTGTCTGCTTTACCTTGGCTGGTGATCCAATTTTGGGGGGACCCCTACGTGTTTTTTTTTTAAATTATTTATTTAATTTAAAATAACAGCGTGGGGTGCCCTCAGTTTTGGATTATCAGCCAAGGTGAGGTTGCCAGCTGTGGTCTGCAGGCTGCAGCCGTCTGCTTTACCCTAGCTGGCTACAAAACTAGGGGGAATCCTACGTCATTTTTTTTTTCATTTTTTTTTTGGCTAAATACAAAGCTAAGCACCCCTTAGTGTCACATGAAAGGCACCAAAGGATGCTCCACTTTTTCTCCACTTTTTCTCCATTTTTTTCTCCACTTTTTCTCCACTTATTCTCCACTTATTCTCCACTTTTTCTCCATTTTTTTCTCCATTTTTTCTCCACTTATTCTCCTTTTTTCTCCACTTATTCTCCACTTATTCTCCACTTATTCTCCACTTTTTCTCCATTTTTTTCTCCATTTTTTCTCCACTTATTCTCCTTTTTTCTCCACTTATTCTCCACTTATTCTCCACTTTTTCTCCACTTTTTCTCCACTTATTCTCCACTTTTTCTCCATTTTTTTCTCCATTTTTTCTCCACTTATTCTCCACTTTTTCTCCACTTTTTCTACATTTTTACTCCACTTTTTCTCCACTTTTTCTCCACTTTTTCTCCACTTTTTCTACATTTTTTCTCCACTTTTTCTCCACTTTTTCTACATTTTTACTCCACTTTTTCTCCACTTTTTCTCTACTTTTTCTCCACTTTTTCTCCACTTTTTCTCCACTTTTTCTCCACTTTTTCTCCATTTTTTTCTCCATTTTTTTCTCCACTTTTTCTCCACTTTTTCTCCACTTTTTCTCCACTTTTTCTCCACTTTTTCTCCACTTTTTCTCCATTTTTTTCTCCATTTTTTTCTCCACTTATTCTCCACTTATTCTCCACTTTTTCTCCACTTTTTCTCCACTTTTTCTACATTTTTACTCCACTTTTTCTCCACTTTTTCTCCACTTTTTCTCCACTTTTTCTCCACTTTTTCTACATTTTTTCTCCACTTTTTCTCCACTTTTTCTACATTTTTACTCCACTTTTTCTCCACTTTTTCTCTACTTTTTCTCCACTTTTTCTCCATTTTTTCTCCACTTTTTCTCCACTTTTTCTCCATTTTTTTCTCCATTTTTTTCTCCACTTTTTCTCCACTTTTTCTCCACTTTTTCTCCACTTTTTCTCCACTTTTTCTCCACTTTTTCTCCACTTTTTTCTCCATTTTTTCTCCACTTATTCTCCACTTATTCTCCACTTTTTCTCCACTTTTTCTCCACTTATTCTCCACTTATTCTCCACTTTTTCCTCCACTTTTTCTCCACTTTTTCTCCACTTTTTCTCCACTTTTTCTCCACTTTTTCTCCACTTTTTCTCCATTTTTTTCTCCATTTTTTCTCCACTTATTCTCCACTTATTCTCCACTTATTCTCCACTTTTTCTACATTTTTTCTCCACTTTTTCTCCACTTTTTCTACATTTTTACTCCACTTTTTCTCCACTTTTTCTCCACTTTTTCTCCACTTTTTCTCCACTTTTTCTACATTTTTACTCCACTTTTTCTCCATTTTTTTCTCCATTTTTTCTCCACTTCTCCACTTTTTCTCCACTTTTTCTCCACTTTTTCTCCACTTTTTCTCCACTTATTCTCCACTTATTCTCCACTTATTCTCCACTTTTTCCTCCACTTTTTCTCCACTTTTTCTCCATTTTTTCTCCACTTCTTCTCCACTTTTTCTCCACTTTTTCTCCACTTTTTCTCCACTTTTTCTCCACTTATTCTCCACTTATTCTCCACTTATTCTCCACTTTTTCTCCACTTATTCTCCACTTTTTCCTCCACTTTTTCTCCACTTTTTCTCCATTTTTTTCTCCACTTATTCTCCACTTATTCTCCACTTTTTCTCCACTTTTTCTCCACTTTTTCTCCACTTTTTCTCCATTTTTTTCTCCACTTTTTCTCCACTTATTCTCCACTTTTTCCTCCACTTTTTCTCCACTTTTTCTCCATTTTTTTCTCCATTTTTTCTCCACTTATTCTCCACTTATTCTCCACTTTTTCTCCACTTTTTCTCCACTTATTCTCCACTTATTCTCCACTTTTTCCTCCACTTTTTCTTCACTTTTTCTCCACTTTTTCTCCACTTTTTCTCCACTTTTTCTACATTTTTTCTCCACTTTTTCTCCACTTTTTCTACATTTTTACTCCACTTTTTCTCCACTTTTTCTCCACTTTTTCTCCACTTTTTCTCCACTTTTTCTCCACTTTTTCTACATTTTTACTCCACTTTTTCTCCATTTTTTTCTCCATTTTTTTCTCCACTTTTTCTCCACTTTTTCTCCACTTTTTCTCCATTTTTTTCTCCATTTTTTCTCCACTTATTCTCCACTTATTCTCCACTTTTTCTCCACTTTTTCTCCACTCATTCTCCACTTATTCTCCACTTTTTCTACATTTTTTCTCCACTTTTTCTCCACTTTTTCTACATTTTTACTCCACTTTTTCTCCACTTTTTCTCCACTTTTTCTCCACTTTTTCTCCACTTTTTCTACATTTTTACTCCACTTTTTCTCCATTTTTTTCTCCATTTTTTCTCCACTTCTTCTCCACTTCTTCTCCACTTTTTCTCCACTTTTTCTCCACTTTTTCTCCACTTTTTCTCCATTTTTTCTCCACTTCTTCTCCACTTTTTCTCCACTTTTTCTCCACTTTTTCTCCACTTTTTCTCCACTTTTTCTCCACTTTTTCTCCACTTATTCTCCACTTATTCTCCACTTTTTCTCCACTTTTTCTCCACTTATTCTCCACTTTTTCCTCCACTTTTTCTCCACTTTTTCTCCATTTTTTTCTCCACTTATTCTCCACCTATTCTCCACTTTTTCTCCACTTTTTCTCCACTTTTTCTCCATTTTTTTCTCCACTTTTTCTCCACTTATTCTCCACTTTTTCCTCCACTTTTTCTCCACTTTTTCTCCACTTTTTCTCCATTTTTTTCTCCATTTTTTCTCCACTTATTCTCCACTTATTCTCCACTTTTTCTCCACTTTTTCTCCACTTATTCTCCACTTATTCTCCACTTTTTCCTCCACTTTTTCTTCACTTTTTCTCCACTTTTTCTCCACTTTTTCTCCACTTTTTCTACATTTTTTCTCCACTTTTTCTCCACTTTTTCTACATTTTTACTCCACTTTTTCTCCACTTTTTCTCCACTTTTTCTCCACTTTTTCTCCACTTTTTCTCCACTTTTTCTACATTTTTACTCCACTTTTTCTCCATTTTTTTCTCCATTTTTTCTCCACTTTTTCTCCACTTTTTCTCCATTTTTTCTCCATTTTTTTCTCCATTTTTTCTCCACTTATTCTCCACTTTTTCTCCACTTTTTCTCCACTTTTTCTCCACTTATTCTACACTTTTTCTCCACTTATTCTACACTTTTTCTCCACTTTTTCTCCACTTTTTCTCCACTTTTGCTCCATTTTTTTCTCCATTTTTTCTCCACTTATTCTCCACTTTTTCTCCACTTTTTCTACATTTTTTCTCCACTTTTTCTCCACTTTTTCTACATTTTTTCTCCACTTTTTCTCCACTTTTTCTCCACTTTTTCTACATTTTTTCTCCATTTTTTCTCCACTTTTTCTCCACTTTTTCTCCACTTTCTCTCCACTTTTTCTACATTTTTTCTCCACTTTTTCTCTACTTTTTCTATGGTCGGTCTACCCATTAGCTCTGCCATGCATACTGTAGCTCTACACCTACTGCACATGTTACTTTATGATTGACATCTCTTTCGTACCAGAGCTGTCTAAGCCTACTCTGACCCCATATTTGTCATCACTATATTGTCCTTGTACTGTATTATGACATTTGTATCATGTGTTTCATTCCTTGCTGTGTTGCAATTTTTTTGCTGCATCCCAATTGTACCTCTACATTGTTCGAGTTTATGTTATTGTTCTCTCACTCTTATGTGATACTGATTATTGTCATTTTTCATGATTACATGCAGATAAGTCCAATCTGACGAAGGCTCAGGCCGAAACGTCATTTGTAACTTGTTTTGGACAAAAACATATATGCTTATGAAAAATTTTTTTTCTTAATACCGACCAATAAAGAGTGAATTTGCATTACTATCCGTTGTGACTTACTGACTTAGTCTGGGAGATTTAGAGTGCCGAGGTTACTCACTAATTTTATCTATTATTACCTCTGAGCACCTATATACCAGTGAGCAGAGCTTCCTCTACAGTAGTTCTCCTGATTAGGCATGCCCTTACCTCATGAGCAGGGCATTGCAGCTTTGGTAGCAACCATTACGACATGGACTCTGCTGCTGTGGACCCGAGAAGAGTGAGTGCAGATTCATTGCACCCACACTCCTCACATGAAGGGTCCGCAGTCCTAGAAAATGCGGGATACGTTCCCTGAGTGTCTCCCCCCCATATTCTAGACGGTCCAGAGTCGTCGTGGGACCCCTTTATTTTTTTTCTTACAATAAATTGGTGAAAGAGGAAATGTTTTGGGGACTGTTTTTTCAAATAAATTTCTTTTGTCGATTTTTTTTTTTTTTGTTAGTACTGACAGTTTATGATGTTGGGTATCTAATAGACGCCATGACATCACAAACTGCTGGGCTTGATCTCAGGTGACTTTACAGCTAGTATCAACCCGATTTATTACCCCGTTTGCCACTGCACCAGGGCACGGGATGAGCTGGGGTGCCTGCGTCCTGCTATTTTTAGGCTGTGAAGGCCCAATAACTATGGACCTTCCCACCCTGAGAATACCAGACCACAGCTGTCCGCTTTACCTTGGCTGGTGATCCAATTTGGGGGGGACCCTACTTTTATTGTGTAATTATTAATATTTATAAAATAATTATAAAAAAGAGCCTGAGGGGACCTCCACATTGGATCCCCAACCACGGTAAAGCTGCCAGCTGTGGTTTTCAGGCTACAGCCGTCTGCTTTACCCTAGCTGGCTATCAAAAATGGGGGGACCCAACGTCATTTTTTTTTTAACTATTTTTTAAATAGAAAAAATTAATGGGCTTCCCTGTATTTTGATTGCCAACCAAGGTAACGGCAGGCAGATGGGGGTGGCAACCCATAGCTGTCTGCTTTATCTGCGCTGAGAATCAAAAATACCGCGGAGCGCTACGTCATTTTTTTTAAAGATTTATTTTTACAGCACTGTGATGTCCAGCAATCAAAATACAGGGAAGCCCATTTTGTTTTTAGTTATTTAAATAAATAATTAAAAAAATATATATGGGCTCCTGCTGCATTTTTTGTATTGCTAGCTAAGGGTAATCCAAGCAGCTACTGGCTGCTAACCCCCACTGCTTGATGTTACCTTCAATGGCAATGGAAAATCCAGGGAAGCATTTTTTATTTTTTTTGCCAAAAAACTACAAAAAAAGGACGTGAGCTTCGCCATATTTTTGTATGCTAGCCAGGTATAGCAGGCAGGTGCTGGAAGAGTTGGATACAGTGCCAGAAGATGGCGCTTCTATGAAAATGCCATTTTCTGAGGCGGCTGCAGACTGCAATTCGCAGCAGTGGGGCCCAGAAAGCTCAGGCCAACCTGTGCTGCGGATTCCAATCCCCAGCTGCCTAGTTGTGAAATTCATGAAATAATAAAAAAAGGGCTTCCCTTTATTTTTGGTTCTCAGCCGGGTACAAATAGGCAACTGGGGGTTGGGGGCAGCCGTACCTGCCTGCTGTACCTGGCTAGCATACAAAAATATGGCGAAGCCCACATAATTTTTTCAGGGGGCAAAAAACTTCTGCATACAGTCCTGGATGGAGTACGCTGAGCCTTGTAGTTCTGCAGCTGCTGTCTGTCTGGAGAAGAGCAGACAGCAGCTGCAGAACTACAAGGCTCAGCATACTCCATCCAGGACTGTATGCAGAATTTTTTTGCCCACCAAAAAAATGACGTGGGCTTCGCCATATTTTTGTATGCTAGCCAGGTACAGCAGGCAGCCACGGGCTGCCTCCAACCCCCAGTTGCCTATTTGTACCCGGCTGGGAACCAAAAATATAGGGAAACCCGTTTTTTTTTAATTATTTCACTTATTTCATGAAATAATTAAAAAACAAATGACGTGGGCTTCGCCCCATTTTTGTGTCCAGCCGGGTACAACTAGGCAGCTGGGGATTGGAATCCGCAGCACAGGCTAACCCGAGGTTTCTGGGCGCCTCTGCTGCGGATTTCAGTCCGCAGCCGTCCCAGAAAATGGCGCTCTCATAGAAGCGCCATCATCTGGCGCTGTATCCAACTCTTCCAACAGCCCTTTAGCCGGGTGGCTTGTTGGGTAATCATGAGTTAATACTGGCTTTGTTTTACTAGCCAGTATTAAGCCAGAGATTCTTAATGTCAGGCACGTTTGACCCGGCCATTAAGAATCTCCAATAAAGGGTTAAAAAAAACACCACACAGAGAAAAAATACTTTAATAGAAATAAATACACAGACACACTTAGAGACGCCATCTTTATTACCCCCTGTCAGCCCTCCACGATCCTGCTCTTCTGTCTTCTTTCTAGTGTAGTAGTAGTGACGATTGTAGTGAGGAAGGATGAGGTTCACCAGCTCATCACTTGGGGCTGGGGAACCTCATCCTCACTACAATCCTCACTACAATCCTCACTAGTGTAGTAGTAGTGACGATTGTAGTGAGGATTAGATTCACCAGCTCATCACTTGGGGCTGGGGAACCTCATCCTCACTACAATGCTCACTACAATCGTGCAGCCTTCACTCCGTGAGTGAACAGTGCTGGCTGTCAGCGATAACAGCGGTACCGCTGACAGACGCGTTACCATAGCAATGGTGCTCTCGGAGCCGCGGTTAGCGGTGACGTCACCGCTAACTGCGTTGCTATGGCAACGGTGATCTCCGTTAATGACCGGCTGTGTCAGCCGGTCCCTAACGGAACGGGGAGTCGACCGTGTGGTAGAGCATATCGCCGGTACACGGCGATACACATATGTGCACCGTGTACCGGAGAGATGCACTCGCAGGTCCTACATGACGTGTCATAGTCATGTGACCAGTCTGTAGCCAATGAGATAATAGCCACGTGACTGGTCACATGGCTATTTTGACGTCACGATAGGTCCTGCATCTCTGCTGCAGTGCCGGTCGCCGGGAGGATTCAGCGATCATCGGATGGAATAGCGGCAGGAGACAGAGTGCAGAAGGGATCGCGGGGACCGGTAAGTGTTATGGCAATGTTTATTAACTGTTTGTGTACATTTATCATGCATTTTTATGTGTTTGTTATTGCCTCCCATTATAGCCTATACGTTCGAGTTCGGTTCGTCGAACGTTCGACGAACTGAACTCGAACGGGTCCTCCGTTCGGCGAACCGCCTCGAGCCGAACCGGGACCAGTTCGCTCATCTCTAGTCATGAGCTGACTTGCAGATAACCGGGACAGGCTGATCGAGTCTTTAAAATCCGGTTCCAGACCAGATTACAGTCCCCATAAAAGTCTATGGTAACCAGAATCTGGCGATTAAAGATGGTGGTAGAAGAGATAGGGGATGGGAGCAGACACACTATACTTGCCGAGGCTCTGGCATGGCTGTATACTGCTTTCAGGCATGCATTCACTTCAAGTGCCCCGCTCATTAAGCTCATCATATATACACTGCTTTCCCCGCCAACCAGCGTCTGTGATTGGTTGCAGTTAGACGCGGCCCCAAACTAAGTGTCAGTGTGTCAGCTGACTGCTTCTAATCACAGGCACTACGTGCATCTATTGTGGTAAAAATAAATAAATAGATAAAATATTTGGCATAGGGACCCCCATAATATGATACCCAGCACAGATAAAGCATACGGCTGCAGGCTGCAGCCCTCGGCTGTACGCTTATCTTGGCTCTGTATCAAACTAGGAGGAACCGCATGCGACTTTTTTTATTTTTTAACTTATTTAAATAAATAATTTTATAAAACGGCCTACGGTCCCCCCAATTTTGATACCCAGCCAAGATAAAGCCCAGCAGCTGGGGGCTGGTATTCTTAGGCTAGGGAGACCAATACTTATTGGGCTGCCTCACAGCCTAAAAATAGCAGCCTGCAGCCATCCGGGATTGTCGCATCCATTAGATGCGTCAAGCCCAGCGCTTTTCCAGGCTCTCCCGATTTACCTGGTGCAGTGGCAGTAGGGGTAATATCAGGGGTTAATGGCAGCCCACAGCTGCCACTAAGCTCCGAGATTAGTAATGACAGGCAGCCCGAGATTAGTAATGACAGGCATCTATGAGACCCCTCAATACTAATCTGTAAGTGAAAGTATATTAACACAAACACCAAAAGCCTTTATTTGGAATAAAATACAATCCCCCCCCTCTTTAACCACCTTATTAACCCCCAAAACACTCCTGCAGGTCCGATGTAATCCACATGAGGTCTTACGACGGTCCTGGCTCTGCTACATCCAAGCCTGGAGAGACCGAAAACATGTCCAATCTCTACAGGTTCCGGGAAACACTGACAAGGGGACTCGGCTGGCAGCAGTGATGTCACTCAGTTGACCGGAGGTCATACCCGGGTTCTCATATTATGACTTCTGGTGACATGAAGTACTCTGGTATAAAGTACAGGGCTGTGCCCCACACCCCGCTAGCCCTTTAGCACTGATAGTGCTGGCCGAGGGTCGGGAAGTGTGGGGCAGCCCTGCACCCCCTCCTCCCGGCCAACACTGTTACTGTTAAAGAGTGTGGCCAAGCCCTGTATCCCTCAGTCCTTTAACAGGGACAGTGCTGATCAACGAGGGGGGTGCGGGCAGCCCCGCACTCCCCAACTGGCACTGTCAGTGTTAAAGAGCTGGCAGTGCAGGGCATGGCCAAAGTAAAGCAGACAGCTGAAGGCTGCAGCCCTCAGCTGTTTGTTTTACCTTGGCTGGTTATTAAAAATAAAGGGGATCTCATTCTGTTTTTTAAATTATTTATTAATAAAAATTAATTATAAAAAAGGCATAGGGTCCCCCTATTTTTAATAACCAGCCAAGGTAAAGCAGACGACTAGGGGCTGGTATTATCAGGTTGGGAAGGCCCATGCTTATTTGGCCGCAGTCACCCGAGAAGTAGCACACCCATTGATGCTGATGCTTTATCCTATTGCCCTGATGTGGTGACAATTCGGGTAATATTTTGGAGCTTGATGCCAGCTGTGAATTGGCAGCTGGCATCGAGCCCAGGGGTTAAAAAATCTATCACACACCCTCACTACTAACCAGGTACACTACAGTTCAAAAGTTTGGGGTCACCCAGACAATTTTGTCTTTTCCATGAAAAATCATACTTTTAGTTATCAAATGAGTTGCGTAATGAATAGAAAATATCGTCCAGACATTGACTAGGTTAGAAATGATTTTTACTTGAAATAACAATTTTCTTCTTCGAACTTTGCTTTCGTCAAAGAATGCTCCGTTTGCAGCAATTCCAGCTTTGCAGACCTTTGGCATTCTATGTTACGGGGGGCTGTCTGATAACCTAAAGGAGTATCAGACAGTCAGGGTCCACCGTGCAAAGACTCTGCTGCAGACTATGGCAGAGTGCAATACCTCTGTTAACTCACAGAAGGATATAATAAGTAAGTAAAGCAATTCCTCCCTTACTTGGAGGGTGTGTGGAATGATCTCTGTTAATAATCACAGAGACAAAGGCAATGTGTGCGAAATGGCACCTACCTAGGTCCGCTCTTCTAGTGGTGCAAAAGAGACGAACAGCAGCGTAAGCCGCACAAAGCTCCTACCTGCGTTCGCTCCACTAGTGTGCGAGGACACGAACCACTAGATATGGCACCTGCCTAGGTCCGCTCTTCTAGTGGTGCAAAAGAGACGAACAGCAGCGTAAGCCGCACAAAGCTCCTACCTCTGTTCGCTCCCCTAGTGTGCGAGGATACGAACAACTGCCAGACGCAGTATAAGGAACGTTACCCTAGCGGCAACGTCCACCTACGAGTCGAACCACAAGGCCCAGCCAGACCATGTGCCTCAGGCACCTGCCTATGTCCGCTCCCCTAAGAGGTAAGGATACGGACAGCAGCCGAAGCTGTAAGGTATAAGAACGCTACCCTGCCGGTAGCGCTCACCTAGCATAGACAGAGGAATGCCTAGAGGAACGCGCACAGAGCGTCTACTCTTATGCATGAACCAAGAGGACTGAGCGCCATGCGGCATGTGTCAGGGTCTTATATAGACTCTGGGCCTCATCCAAGATGGAGGACACCAGAGCCAATCCGCTGCCAGAACGACAGGAGTGACGTCATGCTGGCCTATCACCGAGCAAGGCATCACAAGCACATGACCAGCGACCAATCGGCATAGAAGGTGTCAGAGACATGTGACCTCGTGTCAGCGATGATGTCACCCGCACATGTGCAATGGCTCCAAGATAGGACTTAGTCTCCAGCGCTCGCACATGTGCAGTAGCAAGAAATCTGGACTTAGTCTCCAGCGCTCGCACATGTGCAGTAGTAAGAAATCTGGACTTAGTCTCCAGTGCTCGCAGCAACCGTAACAGTACCTCCCCCTCAAGGGCCCCCCTCCCGGCGACGCAGGTAATCGGCAACTAAGTCGGGAGCATGGACAGCCTCCTCAGGCTCCCAAGAGCGATGTTCCAGGCCATAACCCTCCCAATCTATCAAGAAGAACCTGCGCCCTCTAACCATCTTAGAACCAACTATGGCTCGTACCTCATAGCTAGAGCGAGAGGAATCAGAGGCAGGAGAGTGCACTTCACGAGCGTGAGGTAAAATAGCCGGCTTTAGCAGTGAGACATGGAATTTGTCATGAATCTTAAGATGGACAGGTAACTTCAATTGGTAGACTACAGGATTTACCTGTCGAAGAACCTCATAAGGACCCAGGAAGCGAGGAGCAAATTTGACAGAGCTCACTCTAAGTCTCACGTGTTTTGCAGAGAGCCACACAAAGTCCCCTGGAGAAAAGACAGGAGCCGGGCGACGAAACCGATCGGACACCGTCTTCATACGGTCCTTAACTGCTTGGATCGACTCTTGAGTCCGATCCCAAACCTCTCTGGCATTAGTTGCCCAGTCGGCCACAAGAGGAGGAGGTGCAGCAGCGGGAAACGGTACCGGTACCCTAGGGTGTTGCCCATTATTGAGTACGAACGGTGTCTGCCCAGTGGCCTCAGCCAGCGAATTGTTAAGGGCAAATTCTGCCCAGGGTAGGAGGGAGGACCAGTTATCGTGGTTCTCAGCAACAAAGTGTCGAAGGTATATAATCATAGATTGATTGGTACGCTCAACCAAACCATTGGTCTCCGGATGGTATGCCGAAGAGAGATTCAACTCAATTTGCAGAAGGCTACAAAGATCTCGCCAGAAACGGGAAGTAAATTGCGGGCCTCTATCACAAATGATACGATCTGGCATCCCGTGAAGCCTAAAGACATGCTTGAGGAATAGTTTGGCTAGTACCCTGGAAGATGGGATTCTCGATAACGGTACGAGATGAACCATCCGGGAGAAATGGTCCGTAATGACCCACACAAATCTATGTCCCTGTGAACATGGAAGATCACCCACAAAGTCCATGCCTACCACCTCCCATGGTCTATCTGGCACTGGTAAAGGATGCAAGAGTCCAGCCGGTCTCTGCCGTAATGGACGGTTGCGAGCACACGAGTAGCAGGAACCGACATATCTCTTGACGTGGCTGGCTAAGTGTGGCCACCAATACCACCTCTCCAGTAACTCTCGTGTCCGCCTAATACCAAAATGCCCACCCACCTTTGAGGTGTGGGCCCATGACAGTATATCATTCTGTCGATCAGGCGGAACAAAGGTCTTGCCCGGTGGGATTTGGTCTAACGTCACAGGGGAGAGCGTATGAAAAACCCTGGAGGGAAGGATAAGACGAGGTTCGTCAATCTCCTCCTGGGTAGAAAGCATAGAGCGAGACAGGGCGTCTGCCTTGTTATTCTTACTCCCAGACAGATAGTTGATGGAGAAGTGAAAGCGGGAGAAAAACAAGGACCAGCGGGCTTGGCGAGGATTCAGACGCTGAGCGGTTTGTAGGTACGTCAGATTCTTATGGTCTGTATAGACCTGGAAAGGATGTTTCGCTCCTTCCAGCAAGTGACGCCACTCCTCCAAGGCTAATCTCAAGGCGAGCAGTTCCCTATCCCCAATGGTATAGTTTCTCTCTGCTGGTGAAAAGGTTTTCGCAAAGAAGAAACACGGCCTTTTTCTACCTGCACCGTTCTTTTGATACAAGACCGCACCAGCACCCACTGAAGAGGCATCAACCTCTAAGAGGAAGGGCTTTCTCTCATCGGGTCTTTGAAGAACGGGAGCAGTTGAAAAGTGTCTTTTTACTGCCTCAAAAGCCTGAGATGTCTCAGTAGACCAGGCTTTGGGATTAGCACCTTTCTTAGTCAAGGCCACCAAAGGGGCCACCAAAGTAGAAAAATGGGGTATGAACTGCCTGTAATAATTTATGAATCCTAAGAAGCGTTGCACCGCCTTCAAGGAATGAGGTTCGGACCATTGCAGGACAGCAGAGAGCTTCGCAGGATCCATAGCCAGGCCCTCTTGTGAGATAATGTAACCCAAAAAAGGCAATGAGGACTGCTCGAATACACATTTCTCGAGTTTAGCAAACAATGAGTGCTCCCTTAAACGGGAAAGGACACGAACGACATCCTGACGATGAGTCTCCAGATCAGGAGAAAAAATCAGGATGTCGTCCAGATACACCACTACTGAGGATAACAGTAAATCCCTGAACACATCGTTTACGAAGTCCTGAAATACTGCGGGTGCATTACATAACCCAAAAGGCATGACGAGGTATTCATAGTGACCGTCTCGGGTGTTAAAAGCGGTCTTCCATTCGTCACCCTTTCGAATTCGTACCAAGTTATACGCACCCCGCAGATCCAACTTTGTAAAAACTTGAGCTCCTCTCAATCTGTCAAAGAGCTCCGAAATTAAAGGTAATGGGTATTTGTTCTTTATTGTGATTGCGTTGAGACCCCTGTAATCTATGCAGGGACGCAAATCACCCTCTTTCTTCCGAACAAAGAAAAACCCAGCTCCCGCGGGAGAGACAGACTTACGAATGAACCCCTTCTCTAAACTCTCTCTTATATAGGTCGACATGGCCTCCGACTCAGGTATCGACAGGGGGTAAACCCTGCCTTTAGGTGGAACCGAACCTGGGATAAGGTCTATGGCACAGTCATACGGCCTATGGGGTGGAAGAACCTCAGCACCCTGTTTGGAGAACACGTCAGCGAAATCCAGATAGGGTGTAGGTATGGGAGAGAGATCAGTAGATGCAACCGCAATGACCTTAGGTGGTAAGGGAAGACATCGGGACTGACATTTCGAACCCCAACTAATAATGCTGTCAGACTCCCAGTCAATGTGAGGAGCATGAGTCCGAAGCCATGGGAGACCCAGAAGGATGTCGTCTATACCCTCAGGCAAAACAAGAAAAGAAATCTCCTCTATGTGACCCTGAGACAGGGAAAGGCGCAAGGGAACTGTCCTCAATGTAATGGAGTCAGACAACATAGTTCCATTAACAACACGGACAGGAATAGGCGCCTCTAACATGATAGAGGGAATATTGTGTCCCTTTACAAATCCTGAGGACACAAAAGTCCCGTCAGCTCCGGAATCCACAAAAGCCATAATAGGCCATGTATTCTCAGATAACGAGAGCTGACCTGGGATACAACACTTAGAGGGTGCAGAAGACGTCTCTAGTAACCCCCCTCTAATGGTTACTAGGCCAGGGAGTTTCCCTGACGACTAGGACACTTGTTGGCATAGTGCCCAGCCTGACGACATACGTAACATATAGGAGGACCAGACTTGCGTAGTCTGGAAGACGTATGACCTAACTCCATAGGAGTGGGAGATGTTTCAGATGCTGAGGAAGATGGTAGTGGACCCTCAACAACTGGAATAGCCCGATGCTTAGGGCGTGAGGAAGAGACCTCGAGTCTACGTTCCTTATGGCGTACATCGATCCTCGTTGCTACTGTGATCAAGTCCTCCAGAGAAGCAGGGACCTCACGAGTAGCAAGAGCATCCTTGACATAGCCTGCCAACCCTCTCCAGAAGATAGGAATCAACACCTTCTCTGGCCAATCTAGTTCTGCCACCAGAGTTCTAAAAGCAATGGCATAAGAACTAGTGGATAACGAACCCTGAGATAGATCTAACAGTCTCAGGGCCGCATCATGGGTAACCTGCGGACCCATGAATACCGCCTTAAGAGCATCAAGAAAGTCTTGATGTCTCAGAGTAACCACATCAGAGCGCTCCCATAGGGGAGTCGCCCATTCTAAGGCTTTGTCCTGAAGTAAGGAGATGATAAAGCCTACTCTGGACCTCTCCGTAGAGAAGAGTTGACCTCTAGGTGTATCTGACACTGACTAATGAAACCACGACATGATCTGGCATCGCCAGAATATCTGTTTGGCAGAGCAAGTCGAGAATCATGTGCAGATGTCACCATGGTCTGAGGTTTATCCTCTATACTCTTGAGCCGTGACTCAAGTACTTGTATGTAACGGTGTAACTGCTGATATTCTGCCATAACTGCCAGACCCTTGGCTCAGTCCTAATGTTACGGGGGGCTGTCTGATAACCTAAAGGAGTATCAGACAGTCAGGGTCCACCGTGCAAAGACTCTGCTGCAGACTATGGCAGAGTGCAATACCTCTGTTAACTCACAGAAGGATATAATAAGTAAGTAAAGCAATTCCTCCCTTACTTGGAGGGTGTGTGGAATGATCTCTGTTAATAATCACAGAGACAAAGGCAATGTGTGCGAAATGGCACCTACCTAGGTCCGCTCTTCTAGTGGTGCAAAAGAGACGAACAGCAGCGTAAGCCGCACAAAGCTCCTACCTGCATTCGCTCCACTAGTGTGCGAGGACACGAACCACTAGATATGGCACCTGCCTAGGTCCGCTCTTCTAGTGGTGCAAAAGAGACGAACAGCAGCGTAAGCCGCACAAAACTCCTACCTCTGTTCGCTCCCCTAGTGTGCGAGGATACGAACAACTGCCAGACGCAGTATAAGGAACGTTACCCTAGCGGCAACGTCCACCTACGAGTCGAACCACAAGGCCCAGCCAGACCATGTGCCTCAGGCACCTGCCTATGTCCGCTCCCCTAAGAGGTAAGGATACGGACAGCAGCCGAAGCTGTAAGGTATAAGAACGCTACCCTGCCGGTAGCGCTCACCTAGCATAGACAGAGGAATGCCTAGAGGAACGCGCACAGAGCGTCTACTCTTATGCATGAACCAAGAGGACTGAGCGCCATGCGGCGTGTGTCAGGGTCTTATATAGACTCTGGGCCTCATCCAAGATGGAGGACACCAGAGCCAATCCGCTGCCAGAACGACAGGAGTGATGTCATGCTGGCCTATCACCGAGCAAGGCATCACAAGCACATGACCAGCGACCAATCGGCATAGAAGGTGTCAGAGACATGTGACCTCGTGTCAGCGATGATGTCACCCGCACATGTGCAATGGCTCCAAGATAGGACTTAGTCTCCGGCGCTCGCACATGTGCAGTAGCAAGAAATCTGGACTTAGTCTCCAGCGCTCGCACATGTGCAGTAGCAAGAAATCTGGACTTAGTCTCCAGCGCTCGCACATGTGCAGTAGCAAGAAATCTGGACTTAGTCTCCAGCGCTCGCACATGTGCAGTAGTAAGAAATCTGGACTTAGTCTCCAGTGCTCGCAGCAACCGTAACATTCTAGCTGTTAATTTGATGAGGTAATCTGGGGATATTTCACCCCATGCTTCCAGAAGCCCCTCTCACAAGTTGGATTGGCTTAATGGGCACATTTTGCGTACCATACGGTCTAGCTGCTCCCACAACAGCTCAATAGGGTTGAGATCTGGTGACTGGGCTGGCCACTCCATTACAGATAGAATACCAGCTGCCTGCTTCTTCCTTAAATAGTTCATGTATAAGTTGGATGTGTGCTTTGGGTCATTGTCCTGTTGTAGGATTAAATTGGCTCCAATCAAGCGCTGTCCACAGGGTATGGCATGGTGTTGCAAAATGGAGTGATAGCCTTCCTTATTCAAAATTCCTTTTACCTTTTACAAATCTCCCACTTTACCAGCACCAAAGCAACCCCAGACCATCACATTGCCTCCACCATGCGTGACACATGGTATCAGGCATTCTTCCAGCATCTGTTCAGTTGTTCTGTGTCTCACAAATGTTCTTCTGTGTGATCCAACACCTCAAATTTTCGATTCATCTGTCCATAACATTTTTTTCCAATCTTCCTTTGTCCAATGTCTGTGTTCTTTTGCCCATATTAACCTTTTCCTTTTCTTAGCCAGTCTCAGATATGGCTTTTTCTTTGCCACTCTGCTCTGAAGGCAAGTATCCCGGACTCGCCTCTTTACTGTAGACATTGACACTGGCGTTTTGCGGGTAATATTTAATGAAGCTGCCAGTTGAGGACCTGTGAGGCATCAATTTCTCAAACTAGAGACTCTAATGTACTTGTCTTGTTGCTCAGTTGTGCAGCAGGGTCTCCCACTTCTCTTTCTACTCTAGTAAGAGCCTGTTTGTGGTCTCCTCTGAAGGGAATCGTACACACCGTTATAGGAAATCTTCCATTCCTTGCCAATTTCTTGCATGGAATATCCTTCATTTCTAAGAACAAGAATAGACTGTCGAGTTTCACATGAAAGTTCTCTTTTTCTGGCCATTGTGAGAGTTTAATGAAACCAACATATGTAATGCTCCAGATTCTCAACTAGCTCAAAGGAAGGTCAGTTTTATAGCTTCTCTAATCAGCAAAACTGTTTTCAGCTGTGCTAATGTGCCGCCCCTGCAGAGGTCGAACCGCTCGGATCCGGGGTCTGCTGTGGCTGGAGGGTCTCCGGATTCGGGGGCTCGCAGCCACTTCAAATGAAATGGGTGGTATTTACAGGGGATAAGAGTTTGTGACGCCACCCATGGTTCGCGGTAAGGGGAGTACCGCCGCTGCTGATGGGAGTACCCAGGGGAGATCTGGTGGGGCAACCAGATGATGTTCCCTCCATGGGTAGGGGAGGCCCCGGGACTCTGGATGATGGAGGTATAGGGGAGCATGGTGCAGGTTGGAAGCAGGGGAGAACAGCGTACTCAGTCAGGTATTGCTAGTAGTGGTGCGACAGCAAAACAGACTCTGACACAAAGGTAAACCAAGTCTCTGGGCGCCACTGCTTCTCTGGGAGAGCCCGTCTGGGAATACGCTCCCTTTGATGTTGCTGGTGGTCCTGACCTGCCTCCTTGCACTAATGTTAGATGTTTTCCAGTGACCCCTCGGCTTGAAGCTTTCAGGGTCCCGCTCCATACACTTAAGTAGAGGAGCTTGTGGGGGAGGGGACTGGAACCTTGGAACATTATGGCTCTCCTTCCTCTTCACATTGAGGGCAAACCAGCCCCTCTCCCCGCAGTGACGCGTGTATGTCACCAGATCACCGGGTAGCAGGTCACGGTCCGGGTGACCCATCGGGAGCTGGGAGTTAACGTCCTGACGGGATACAAAGATTTCGGCCTCCAGGCCTGGTTCAAAGATGAACGCCCATCCATGCTGGGGGTCAAACCGGTGGACTTGGACTTCATAGATGTGGCCCCGCAGCCAGAAGGTGGCACTCTGCAAATTCTCTTTTTCGTGGATGGTGTGGGCCAGCACCTCTGCTCTCTGCCGTTCCGGGGCTGCAATTTCTCGGCCCAGCTGGTTCGGCTGCCGCTCCCAATACGGAGCATCCGCATGCTCCCGCTGCGTGAGGGTCGGGCCCTGCCGGAGCTCCCCCGCACCAGCTACGACCGGTACCTTTGAGGCTGGGGAGCCTTGCAGTGACGTATTGCTGTATTGCTCTGCAGTGGCAACCCTGCGCTGCCTCAGCCGAGGCCTGGGGTTCGGGAGCGACAGGCCTCACCTGCCGGGCCTTCTTCCAGACAGCTTCCAGCTTCTCCGTGGCCGGGCGGACTGCCGGGGTCGGGGCCTCTTTGGGCGCGGTCATTTTCGGGACTGCTTCACCTCACGGCTTCACCTCACGGATGGGCACCTCCCGGGGAACCTTCCACGGCAACGGGATCGGTGCAGGCTGCACGAAGGGCCTTCCACGGGCGGCTGTCCACAGGCTTGTCCTCATGGGCGGATGGGATGGACTTTGCGGCCGGTGTCGGGGGCAGCGGACCGTTTGGCGGGGCAGTGGCAACCGATACGGGCGGCGGGGGAAGCAGCAGGGTGAGCGGGAGCAGACCGGGCCCCTCAGCCGCAGCGGCCGTTCCCTCGGGGACACAGGGACATGGGTCGCCTACCTGCTCCTCCAACATTGCCTCCACCTTGCATTTCCGCACGGCCGCAGCTACTTCCTCCATTTTGGCCAACCACCTTTCCATGAGGAACCGGACTTGGGTCTGTAGACGGCAACACATCTGCGCCGTCCGGGCTTCCACCCACGCCGCTGTTCCTGGCGTGGGCTCCGGGATTTCGGGTTTGCCGGACGGGATGGACATGCTGCTCGGTGGATGTCCAGGAACCAGACGGGTAGCAGAGTCCTGGCGTCCCTGCCTTTTATCTCCTCAGTCACATGAGGCTGGATCTTTACCCGCCCCCCCTTGGTGTTTTCCGAGCACTTCACTTGCTTTTTGCTCCGCTCCGCTCTTTGGGGGCGGGGCTCCGTCTTTGCGCCCTTTCTGTTCAGGGAAGACGGCTTGGGCGGGAACTTTTCGCGCCCAAGATGGCGGATTCTCCAATTTTTCAGCGGGACGCTGCCGGCGATGATCTGAAGGCGCACTTCCACTGGTAAGTGGACGGTTCTATCCTGTTCGCAGACGCCAGAAGAGTCGATGTGTACCACCCCACGGGCTCGGCTGCGACCACCGAGCCGCTCGGATCCGTGCTCATACTTATTTGCATACTTCCCAGGGGGCGTTGCTCTAGAATCACTGCGTTGAGAAACACGTGATGGTGTCTCCGCAGTGGATATGTTGATCTCCCTAAGGTCAACAATGCTTGCTTAAGTAGTCTTTTACTAGGCATTGCCCCCACAAGCCAGATTCCTACTCCACACTGATGAGGGGCAAATACCCCGAAACGGCTGTCTGTGGATGGATACCATGTTTGGTATAGGTGGTCTCCTTGACAGGAGACTGCCCTTCCTGTGGTTGTTCCTTCCCGGTGAAAGACCTGGCTAGTTTCCTGGCAGCGTTGAGAAACACGTGATGGTGTCTCCGCGGCTTTCTTATTTGCATACTTCCCAGGGGGCGTTGCTCTAGAATCACTGCGTTGAGAAACACGTGATGGTGTCTCCGCAGTGGATATGTTGATCTCCCTAAGGTCAACAATGCTTGCTTAAGTAGTCTTTTACTAGGCATTGCCCCCACTAGCCAGATTCCTACTCCACACTGATGAGGGGCAAATACCCCGAAACGGCTGTCTGTGGATGGATACCATGTTTGGTATAGGTGGTCTCCTTGACAGGAGACTGCCCTTCCCGTGGTTGTTCCTTCCCGGTGAAAGACCTGGCTAGTTTCCTGGCAGCGTTGAGAAACACGTGATGGTGTCTCCGCGGCTTTCTTATTTGCATACTTCCCAGGGGGCGTTGCTCTAGAATCACTGCGTTGAGAAACACGTGATGGTGTCTCCGCAGTGGATATGTTGATCTCCCTAAGGTCAACAATGCTTGCTTAAGTAGTCTTTTACTAGGCATTGCCCCCACTAGCCAGATTCCTACTCCACACTGATGAGGGGCAAATACCCCGAAACGGCTGTCTGTGGATGGATACCATGTTTGGTATAGGTGGTCTCCTTGACAGGAGACTGCCCTTCCCGTGGTTGTTCCTTCCCGGTGAAAGACCTGGCTAGTTTCCTGGCAGCGTTGAGAAACACGTGATGGTGTCTCTGCGGCTTTCTTATTTGCATACTTCCCAGGGGGCGTTGCTCTAGAATCACTGCGTTGAGAAACACGTGATGGTGTCTCCGCAGTGGATATGTTGATCTCCCTAAGGTCAACAATGCTTGCTTAAGTAGTCCTTTACTAGGCATTGCCCCCACTAGCCAGATTCCTACTCCACACTGATGAGGGGCAAATACCCCGAAACGGCTGTCTGTGGATGGATACCATGTTTGGTATAGGTAGTCTCCTTGACAGGAGACTGCCCTTCCCGTGGTTGTTCCTTCCCGGTGAAAGACCTGGCTAGTTTCCTGGCAGCGTTGAGAAACACGTGATGGTGTCTCCGCGGCTTTCTTATTTGCTCATGCTGTGGGTGGCAGTCTTCTAACGGGACTTGTCTGGGATAGGTCCTTAAGTCCAGTCCGCAATCAGTTGATTCGACTCGGCCCTGTTGGTTCAGGGCTTTGTACTGGGTCTGAGTACCCTGCCTGGTGCTCTGGTATCCAGTTGGCTCCCCGGTTCGGTTCTGGCGGGCCACTACCCTGTCCCGGTCCCTTACGGTTCCACCGGTCGTCTTCCCGGTCTCCTTCAGGCGGCCACCACCGTCTGCCTCCTTGCCAATGGTGACTGGGCCCCGACCCAGCCACCTGGTAGTCTCTTGGTAGCCTGGACACAGGACTACCCGTGAACTTGACTGCTCTACACTTGCACTTGAACTAGACTCCTCTCGACTCTGCTAGACTCTGCTAGACTCCGTGTTTTCCCGCCTCCAGGCCTGTGAACTCCTCGGTGGGTGGAGCCAGCCACCTGGCTCCGCCCCCCCTGGTATGGGCATCAAACAAGGTGACAAGGTTTTTAGTTTGACTGATGTCACCTAACCGGGAGGGGGTGTGGTGTTGTGTGTGACTACCTGGGACGACCCGACTAGTCTCGATGGCTGACACTTGGGATTTCAGTGAGCTGCATGGGTTGAAAAGCCCTATCCCCCTCGTTGTATTGGTGCCTTCGATCTCTGAGCTCTTGGGGACAGTTCATAGAGATACTATCCTCCACAGGTTAATTATCAGGTTGCGTGAAGCTACTCCCTGATCTAGGGTCCAGTACCCCACCGTGCTCGGTACCAATTCAGTTATTTGGTACTCCGGTGCCAACCGTTCTCCAAAATTAAGTCTGGCTCCTTTTTCCAATACCCTGTGACCGGGTCTCCGACTACTCCGGTCCCAGTCCACTATCTGCAACCTAGCCAAAGTCTCTTCGGGGAGTTCCAACTCCCCTAGCTCCTCACTCTCCGAGGCCTACCACTCCACTCCAGGGAGCTGCTACTCCCAGCTCCTCACTCTTTGGGAGCTACTCCAGAACTAACTCTGCCCCTCCCACCAGTCTGTCTGACCTCTAGGTGGGTGGCCCTATTCCAGCAGACCGCCCACTGTTGTGCCTGACAGGTTGTGGTGTAAGGTGACTAGGGTTTGAATGCTGGTGGACGCAACATCAAGGTTCAGGATCCCAGAAGCTACACCAGAAAGAAAAGAGGATGCAGTTACCTGTGACACCCTGACTAATTCAGGGGCATCACACTAACATACTTGCACAAGGGTTTTCAAGGGATTTCTAAACATCCATCAGCCTTCTAACACAGCAAACACAATGTACTATTAGAACACTGGAGTAATGGTTGTTGGAAATGGGCCTCTATACACCTATGTAGATATTGCATTAAAAAACAGACGTTTGAAGCTAGAACAGTCATTTACCACATTAACAATGTATCGAGTTTATTTTTTTTAAATTTGGTGTTAGCTTCATTGAAAAAAAATAAAGAAATATCTAAGTGACCCTAAACTTTTGAACTGTAATGTTGGTGTAAAGTAAAAGCACTCACACAGGAAGAAACTGTTTAATTGTACAAAGAATCCCCACACTTCCTTGTTCATCAATTTATTAATTAAAAAATATCCTTGAAGTTCCGACATAACCCAATGTTGTAATGTCCCTAAATGTCCATCGTATCCTATGTCTGAAAAAAGTTAAAACAGGGAGCGCATGTGAAGAGTCTCAGGGCAGGAGTAATGGTGAGACCGGTAATTAAAACTGCTCACCTGGAGTGGTTGTGCAGCCCTCGCACAACAACGGTATTAGACGGGAGTGTAATGTTCCGCTGTCAGGAGGATTATCCGTAAGATCCTTCCAGGGAGACGGATTCCTGTATGCCTGATCAAGGCGCGGGTTAGTGGAGGGAATAGGTGTCCAAAAGGTCCTGGTTTTGATGAAGCCTCCGTTTAAGCAGCTCTTGCCATGGACCCCCGAAGGGGAAAATAGGTATCAATAAAAGTGAATCATGGTCTAATAGAGCGCTATGGAGGCCACAAAATCGTTTAGTAAGTTTTATTTGTTTTATCAAAGTCACAACGCATTTCGATATACACAATATCTTCGTCAGGTGGCTATCCTAGGTATCCTATGTAGCCTTGTTCTGAGAACATTCTGAGAACAAAGCTCCATAGGATTCGATGTGTGACGTGGGACATTACACCATTCATTTAGTCGAAACTTTGAAGATTTTTTAAATTAATAAATTGGGAAACAAGGGACGGTGGGGAGAGTCTTTATAAATTATTAAATTAGAATTGGAATTGGAAGTTCGAAGGATTTTTGTAAGTTAATCGGGTTAGTAATGGGGGTGTCTGATAGATGCACCTCCATCATGAAATCTTGGCCTTGATGCAAGCTGTCAATTCACAGTTGACATCAATCCCCCCCTCCCCCGAAATTATCTAGATTGCCACTGCACCAGGGTAGTGGGAGGAGCTGGGCAAAGTATGAGAATTGGCACATCTAATTCATGCGCCACCTCTGGGGCAGCTGCAGGCTGCTATTTGTAGGCTGAGCAAGGCCAAATAACTATGGGCCTTCCCAGCCTGATAATACCAGCCCCCAGCTGTCTGCTTTACCTTGGCTGGTTATTACAAACAGGGAGAACCTACACCATTTTTTTTAAATTGTTTTATTTATTTAATTTTAAATAATATAAAAAAATTATGTGGTGTCTCCTCTATTTTTGATAACCATGCAAGGGAAAGCATATAGCTGATGTCTACTCCACTGGTTATCAAAAAATAGAGGGGGACTCCACGTCATTTTTTTAACAAAGATGTATTTTGTTCCCAGCAGCATCCAGGCATCCTACCTGTGAGAAAAGCTTGTTGATTGGCTCTGTAGCCTTTCAACAACCGTTATTTAATATAATAGTAGTATAATTAATAATAATTAGTATAATGTTGATTGCAGTTCTGTGTTAGTGCCAGCTCATCATTTACCCTGAGATAGAGCATATTTAATTTCATCTGGTACTGAAAGGTTTAACATTTTTCTATTCTGCAGTGATCTAACAGGTAGGTGTAACCTCAGCTGCAGCCACTCCCTTCTGCTAGAAATATCCACTCCTCACTCTGCCCTATGCCGGCAATAGCTCATACCTATGCTGTCCATGTTGAGAGAGCTCTGCTACACATACCTCTGGTGTCGTTTCTGTTGCAGCTGTGAAGTTTCCTGCTGAAAAAAAGTGCTTTTTGTTGTGTCTTTCCTCACTCATTTGTCATACCTTCTTCCTGTTGTCTTATTGCACTGGCAAAGGTAATGTCTTACTGGCCTTCACTAGTCAAGGTGAGTTGAGGGCTAGTGAGGGTCTTGGCATGTGATGCACACAGGGAGAAAAACCCATCTAGGGTCATTAGGGAGTTAAAGGATCAGCCTCAGATGAGTTTTAGGAGGTGACCCCACTCCCCTCTCAGTGTCAGGGTCTTCCATTGTATTGCTACCCTGGTGTTGCGCCGCTCACTGGGCATCCTCTGGCACCTGGTGTGACACCTGCAGTCATTGTGACACTTTATTTATTACGGGTTTGATTTGCACTTGCCAACTTTTGACCAATGGCCATGTCATTTTTGGACGACTCTATTCATATTATATTCCAAATGTGCAATTGTTCACTGGAGCTCCATCTGAAGACATGACATTGACATCCCGTCATCACACACAAGTAGCAATTACTAAACTATACGGGGACTCTGAGAAGTCTCTCCTTTTCCAGGAGACTCCTGTGCAAGTGACTGTAAACAACTGTCTGTTTTAATCTATGAATTGGATTAAAGGTGTTTGTAAAGTGCTACCAGAGTGCTGGATGAATCACATTCGATTACCCTCCCTGGGTCTCTAACTACTGTTGCTGTAGAAGTTGATAATTCTTACTGAAATGTTTATGGATGCGATTTACTCCTAATTGTAATTCTGTCTCCTATTCTGTTTTAATTGAAATAATAGCACTCTCAGCAGTAATGTATCTACTGACTGATAGCAACGGTACAGAAAATGAGCCAAAATAGCTTCTGATGAACTTAAGCATCCTTACAGCACTAGACAAGAAAGTGTTTGACATTAATATATGCAAGAGTGTAATATATATGTAAAATTACTGAATGTACTTTACTAAATTAGCACATCAGGAACTGTTCTACTCCAGGGCAACAGTTTAGCATGTGGAAATAATATATTTTCTTTTTTTCCTTCTTTCCATCTTTCTTTTCTCTTTTTTTCCCTTTATTTTTTCGTCTTATGCTTTCTTTGATTTTCTCTTTCTTTCGATTTTTCTTTTTCTCCTTTTCTTCCTTTTTCTTTCTTTATTTCTTTTTTGTTTTCTCTTTCTTTTTTTATGCTTTCTTTGATTCTCTCTTTTTCTATTTATTTTAGTTTTTTCTTTTTTCCCTTTCTTTTTATTCTTTTTATGCTTTCTTTTTTTCCTCTTTCTTTCTATTTTTCTTTTTCTCTTTTTACCCTTTTTTTTTCTTTCTTTCTGTCTATCTATTTATCGTTTTTTTTTCCCTTATTGTTTCTTTTTTCATTTTATGCTTTCTTTGATTTTCTCTTTCTATTTTTTGCTTTTGCATTTTCTCCTTTTTTCTCTTTCTTTTCTTTCTCTTTATTTCTCTTTCTTTCTTTCCTGTTTCCTCTTTCTTTCTTTATGCTTTTTTTTTATTTTCTCTCTCTTTCTATATATTTTTCTTTTTTTCCCTTCTTTCTTTTTATGCTTTTTTTATTTTTCTGTTTTTTTCTCTTTCTTTCTCTCTCTCCTGTTTCCTCTTTCTTTCTTTTTTTATGCTTTCTTTGATTTTCTCTTTCTTCCTCTTTCTTTCTCTTTCTTTCTCTCATCTGAACTCACCTACAGACCCATCAATCTTCCATAAGACTTCAAGGGTCCCCCTTTTAAATTTCTTTCTCTTTTTGGTTTTTTTTTTACTTATTCTTTCTCTTTTTCTTTTCTTTCCGTCCTGCTTTAGTTCTGGTTTTTCTTTTTTTTTCTCTGTCTCTTTATATTTCTTTTTCACTTTTCCCTGGTGCACAAGACTTCATACATCCCTCTCTGGTTTCTATAGAAGCTAGAGATTGGCTGCAGGCCATGCTATGTACATTCAGTTTGAGTCATATGACCACCGGTTGGTCACCACTACAATCGTTGATTGGAGGAGAAAAGGTGATGATGCAAGGGTGTCAGGGGGTGTGACGAGGTAACTTGGAACAAGGGCACCTACACTGGCCCTAGTTTCAAAAAAGCCAGTTGGACTCTGAAATGCTTAAACATGCAAATTATGAATGTAAAAAAATAGACATGCATTACTGCTTAAGGAAATCTAGGAAAAACTGAGATATTTAGCATAAAAAGTGTCCATTTCTATATCTGTCCAGTAGCCGCGTCAAGGCATATCTCATACTGAGTGCCTTCTCTAATGCCTCTCTCTGGGTTAAAAAGCTCCATGTGTATGGGCAAGTAGGAACCTGCTACTAGAGAATAAAATTACCTTGGCTAATGGGGGAGGGGTGCACAGTCAGAAGGCATGACTCCATAATCTAAACAAAAAAACTGACGGCACTCCCAATATGCAGTCTGAACAGATACAAAACTGAACTTGACATATAATAACAAAAAAAGACAGTTGCACTCTGAAATGCTAAAGTGTGCAAACCAGGAATATAAGAAAATAGTTATGTATTACTGCTTAAGGAAATCTAGGAAAAATTTACGGTAGATATTTAGCATACAAAAACAGCCATTTCTATATTTGAGACTCAATCTAACAGATGTATTTTCGGTTAGTGCACTGTTGGTCTGCTCAGCAGACAGCAATCTATAGAAATTGGTCTGCGTTCAGCGGATGGTGGTCATAGGTGCACGTGCAAACGGGGGGGTTATTCTCAGTCACAATAGCTCAAAGAATTTACCGCACTCTCATAAATATGATGCAAAAAAGAAAAGTACGGGGCGTGGACGTGGCACTAGGGACCATATATACTTTTACAGGTATATGCTTTTTTGCCAACAGTATTTGCGCCTAGTTATTGTATACTAGTAACAATAACTATTCCTGCAGTTCTTTGTTATACACGACATGCATTGCGTATTATCATGTACATATATATATATATATATATATATATATATATATATATATATATATACACACTTACATATCCCCTTTTTTGGGTGGCAATCTATTGTTAGCTAATTGTTGGTGTGTATAATTTATTATACTGGGTCTGCATGCAGGCAGCCTCTTGATACAACCCATATCTGATTTGCATTTAGACTGCTGATAATTACTGTTGGTTTTCACCACGTGGTTTATATTATTTTAAGCATATATACCTGTATAGTACTATTGCAAATTTTTTTGTGCATATATATATTTTTGATATTAACCCCTTCAGCCCCCGGGCACTTTCCGTTTTTGCGTTTTTGTTTTTTGCTCCTTTTCTTCCGAGAGCCGTAACTTTTTTATTATTCCGTCAATCTTGCCATATGAGGGCTTGTTTTTTGCGGGACGAGTTTTACTTTTAAATGAAACCATAGGCTTTACCATATATTGTACTGGAAAACAGCAAAAAAATTCCAAGTGTGGAAAAACTGCAAAAAAAGTGTGATTGCACAATAGTTTTTGGGATGTTTTATTCACCGTGTTCACTATATGATAAAACTGATGTATCTATGTGATGCCTCAGGTCGGTGCGAGTTTGTAGACACCAAACATGTATAGGTTTACATGTATCTAAGGGGTTAAAAAAAATTCACAAGTTTGTCCAATAAAAGTGGCGCACGTTTTGCGCCATTTTCCGAAACACGTAGCATTCTTATTTTTTGGGATCTATGGCTCAGTGATGGCTTATTTTTTGCGTCTCGAGCTGACATTTATAATGGTACCATTTTTGCGCAGATGCTACATTTTGATCGCCTGTTATTGCATTTTGCGTAAAACTTGCGGCGACCAAAAAACGTAATTTTGGCGTTTGGAATTTTTTTGCCACTTTGCCGTTTACCAATCAGATTAATTGATTTTATATTTTGATAGATCGGGCATTTCTGAACGCGGCGATACTAAATATGTGTATATTTATTTATTTTTTAACCCTTTAATTTTCAATGGGGGGAAAGGGGGGTGATTTGAACTTTTATTTTTTTTTTTTATTTTTTAAAACTTTTTTTTTTACTTTTTTTTTTATTTTACTAGTCCCCCTAGGGGGCTTTAGCGATCAGCAATCCGATCGCTATTATCTATCTGCTGATCACAGCAATACAGCTGTAAACAGCAGATTCAGTCACTTTGTTTTTCCCTCTGCTCTCGGCCGAGGGAAAACGAAAGTGAAACTTCGTAGCTGCAGGCGTCATCACATGACCCTGTGCTACGATGGCAACCACCGATAGTCACGTGATAACACACGTGACTTCCGGTGGGGGCGGCGGTAAGTAAAAAACATGGCCGCGCGCATTTATATCTTGCTGCCAGACTTTGGCAGCAAGATTTAAGGGGTTAATGGCCGCGGGTGGAAGCGAGTCCACCCGCGGCTAGCAGGCACACATGTCAGCTGTTGAAAACAGCTGATATGTGTGCCGATCCACGCCGCCTGCCTGCGGCAGGGGGTGGGGCTTAACGGGACACGATCCTGGACGGATAGATCCGTCCAAGGTCGTGAAGGGGTTAATGTAGACATATTTTGAATATACAATTCTATTTGTCTGCAATAGTAATTGCATTAGTTCTTTGGTTTGTAACACGTCCATTCGTCCCTAGTGTTATAATCTAACACCTGCCTGGATCCACAGACTCAGACGGGCTGGAATGGACAGGCTAGAGGAAAACCACTTCACCAAGAAGGACCCCCAGAACCCTGAAACCCTTTAACCCCTATACAGGGATTTGGAATTACACAGGGCCCTGGAGATCACTACCTGTGGAAGGCAGCAGTCCAAGAGAGTAGTCGTCAGGCAGGGTCAAACCAGGAATTGCAGAATCGGTAGGCAAGGACGTAATCAGAAAACGTAGCAGAGGTCAAATCCGGATCGGGCAGCGAGTTACATAAACAGCAGAGAGGTAGTCAGGAAACACGCAGAAGTCAGAAGACCAGAATCACAAAACAGAACAGGAGCCAGAATATCAGAACCATCTCTGGCAGTGGTCAGCAGACAGGAGGGGAATTAAGAAGGGTGTGGTGTCTTCCCATTGGCTGTAGCTGAATGATGGTAACTTCAGCTGGAAGACACATGCCACCTACAGTCAGTCAGTGGTACTGCAGATCCCAAGGAAACCCAGCCCAGTGGATGAGCGGATCCTGCGCACCGGCGTCGCTGGCATTGACTCCTCTCACATCACCAGCACCATCCACGGAAGGAACATCGCGTCGCCTGGCAATCAGAGTAGAAGTCGCTAGAGTGGACTCCGGTGGTGAAGTAACATATAATTAATTACCATTCTGTGAAGCACCTTTTGTTTTATTTAGTTTTGCTTGGAATAAAATATATTTAATTCATATATTTGGACTTTGAGTCACTTGTTTCAACCATCATGGTGGTTGATGTCATGGGTTACACTCTCATAAATATGATGCAAAAAAGAAAAGTACTTTATTATAAAGTGGTGTAGAATAGATAACACTTGTAGGCGACATGTCTTGTGCAACATTTTTTCCCTCCCGGGTCTTTTTCATATGGTCACTAGACAAAATATGGATACAGACATTAATATCAAAATAAATTATTATTATTATTATTATTATTATTATTATTATTATTATTAATAATAATAATAATAATAATAATAATAATAAAAACATAATAAGTAGTGTGTACATGTAAGCTGCACAAAATAATAATAGTATGCCCTGAGCTAACAATGCAAGTGTAATGGGAATAGTATATGAATGGCACAATGGTGCAGTGATAAGTGGAAGCAGTATATAGATACAGGGCCGGATTAAGGTTGGTGGGGGCCCCTGGGCAGAAAATCTGGTGGGGGCCCCATACCGTTAACATTTTTAGCCATAACAGTAGAGCACGAACTGTAGCATTTAGATATAAATCCAATGAACATTTATCTTATCCTGTTCTGCCACATTCAGATTTACAGTACTACAATACAGATACAGCCCAGGATCACTCACATCCGTCACTTATTCACAGAAAGTAGAGTTAGGCTATGTGCGCACGTTGCGTTTGTCTCTGCAGAAATTTCTGCAGCAATTTGAACAGCACACGTGTGCTTCAAATCACTGCAGAAAGAGTCCGTAATGAAAAGCCAATTTCATGCGCTCTGAGTGCAGCCCCTCCCATAGACAGAGCAGGGGCTGCATCCAAAGCACATGAAAGAAGTGACATGTCACTTCTTAGAACGCAGCACTTCAGGCAGCAGCCGAATCGCTGCGCTCTAATACACCACGTGCGCACGGCTCCTGCATAATCTTCATAGATTGTGCTGGGGACGCAGGACGCATGCAGTTACGCTGCGGTGCAGATCGCAGCGTAACTGCATGCAAATACGCAACGTGCGTACAGAGCCTTACTCACATATTTTTTATTGATCCCAATGTTAAGGCAGCCAGGGCCGGCTCCAGGTTTTTGTGGCCTCCGGGTGAAAGTCTCAGTGGGCCCCATCCACACACAGACAGGCACATACACATACAGGCATACGTATATATACATATTTGAAGACAAATTCAGAAAAATACATATAAACAGACAAATATATGCACAGTCATATACACTGACATACATGCAGACACAGACGCATTAGGGCTCGTGCGCACATTGCGTAATTCCATGCATTTATGCTGCGTATAGCACTGCAGTGTAAATGCATGCGTCCTGCGTCCCCTATACAATGTATGAAGATTGTGCATGATACGTGCGCACGTTGCTTTTATGAACGCAGCGATTTGGATGCTAAAATGTTGACCCAAATCTGTGAGTTCAGAAAATGAGCATGTCAATTATTCCGTGCGCTATGGATGCAGCTCCCACTCTGTCTATGTGTCACGCTCCCCGGGCCCCGACGCCGTTCCCCACTCACCGCTCCGGCCCCCGGGTCCCCTGCCTCCAGCCACACGTCCTCCTCGGCACCCTCCAGGCTCCCGGGCTCCCGTTCCCGGCGCTCCTCTGCGACCCAGGACACCCTGTCTGTCTCCCCTGCATCCTCGGCACCGCTCCCTGCTCTGGCCTCCGGCACCCGGGCATCGCGCATGCGCATTAGGGTGCGCGCGCGGTCACTGACCTCCTCTTACAGACCCAGTACTCCTAAACAGGATATTGCATCAGTCAGGGTCAGGTATATTAGGAGCTTCCTGCCTCTAGGGCGTCGCCTGTTCTACGAGTTCTGTAGCTAGGAGTTCAGGTCCCCTTTGCTGTGCCTCGTTCTCACTTTATGTCTTCCACAGAACCAGTTCTACCAAGCAAACCTGGTCCTGACCATAACCTGTCCGAGTGGTCCTACGAGGACTGTCAGCTGAGACGCCACCATCTTCTGCAGTCTGAACCTGCCTTCTACCCTCGGCTTCACCTGGTGACCTCAGCCTCCTCTACCGGTTGGACTCTGCTCACGTCTGACGTCTCTACCTGCCACCGGTACCCGGGCACCGTCATCACACCTGGCACCAGGAACTCTTTGTCCCCAGGGACTTCCTCATTCCAGCTTCCGGAAAGGACTCTGACCTTATCCCGCTTAGTTCTCCGGCAACCGTGCACCTAGGCCCTCTGGTGGGGTGACTGGACAGTCCCTGTATAGGGGTTAGCTCTGTGTTGCTTCACTGGGGGAGTCCGGTGCACGGCCCAGAGGATCCACCACCCGGGCGTAACACTATGGTGGGGGAAGCAGCCATAGCGCATGAAATTGGCATTTTTTGTAAAGAAAAACTGCATCCATTATGCAGTGTTTCTGCAGCGATTTGACGCGCACATGTGCTGTCAAATCGCTGCAGAGTATTCAGCAGTTATGTGCGCATGAGCCTTTACAGGTATTAATATGGGGAAATCGCAAGCAGCCTCACTCACCTCTCCTGCTTGTTTCCGTCCAGCTCCTTTAGGACATGTGGCTGTGTTTCACGATGGCTGTCACTAACAGATGTGACTGCACACTGACAGCACTGTTGTATATACATCACAGGAGGGGCAGGGGGCTACAATATATACATTACAGGAGGGGCAGGGGGCATAGACGTTACTGGAGTGGCAAACAGCTCTGGTGGTGTACTCATTACTGGGATGGGTGACATAGCGCTCTGGGGGACCCATATAGTTCTGGGGGGCTGCACAGACTGCTTCGTACACACACACACACACAGCTCTGACACACACACACACACACACACACCTCTGACATACATACACACACACACAGCTCTGACACACATATACACACACACAGCTCTGACACACATACACAGCTCTGACACACACACAGCTCTGACACACACACACAGCTCTGACACACACACGCACACACACACACACAGCTCTGACACACATATACACACACACAGCTCTGACACACATACACAGCTCTGACACACACACAGCTCTGACACACACACACAGCTCTGACACACACACAGCTCTGACACACACACACACACACAGCTCTGACACACACACACAGCTCTGACACACACACGCACACACACACACACACACACAGCTCTGACACACACACACACAGCTCTGACACACATATACACACACAGCTCTGACACACATACACAGCTCTGACACACACACACACACACACAGCTCTGACACACACACACAGCTCTGACACACACATAGCTCTGACACACACACACACAGCTCTGACACACACAATGCACCCACCCATCACCCCCTACACACACACACACACACAGAATGCACCCCCCTTTACTGCCTACACACACACACACACAATGCACCCCCCATCACCCCCTACACACACAATGCACCCCCCTTTACCCCTACACACAGTGCACCCCCCCTTTACCCCTACACACACACAGTGCACCCCCCCTCATCCCCCCCCACACACACACACACACAATGCACCCCCCATCAACCCCTACACACACACACACACACACAATGCACCCCCCCTCATCCCCTACACACACACACAATGCATCCCCCATCACCCCCTACACACACACACACACACAATGCATCGCCCATCACCCCCTACACACACACACAATGCACCCCCCCATCACCCCCTACACACACAATGCACCCATCACCCCCTACAAACACACACACACACACACACACACAATGCACCCCCCATTACCTCCTACACACACACACACACACACTCAAATACAATGCACCCACCATTCCTCCCTACACACACACAAATACAATGCACCCGCCCATCACCCCCTACACACACACATAATGCATCTCCCCATCACCCCCCCCCACACACACACACACACACACAATGCACCCCCATTACCCCTCCCCCCCCACACAATACAATGCACCCCCATCATCCCCTACACACAAATTACACTGCCCCATCCCTACACACTCCTGCCTTCCCCACTCCCTCGGAATACAGTACTCCCCCCTCTGCCTGCCACAAAGCTGTGTTCCACTTCCTTCACAGATGTTCCCCGTTATATGTCCTCAGCCCCTCCCCACTCATCATCATTAATTACACCTGTCTCTTCGGCTCCTTCATGGAGCGCTTACCATCTGATGTCCCCTGTGTGCCGGCGCCCGCAGCACTGTGATGACGTCAGCAAGGTGCTGATCTCATCACGTTGCTGCACGTCGGGGGCGGGGCCCAGTCCCGGCGCGCTGTTCAAATGTATTTACGTCTGAAAGACGCAAATACATTTGAATAGGAAGAAGGAGGAAGCTGCGAGCACCGGCTCCGGCTCCGCTGCGCTCCTCTGCATTGTGTGCATGCCGGGCACACAGCACACAGCAGAGCCGGCACAGCACAGCGCTGCCTCCTGCTCCTGCTGCAGCTAGTGTGTCGGGCCTGCATGCACACACTGCGGAGGAGCGTGGCTGCACATACAGCGGCCTATTATACCGTGCCCCTGCTTCTAGGGGGGGGGGCAGGTGCCCCCCCGCTCCTCGCTGGGTACGCCCATGACGGCCGCAGCACATAGCAGGGAGCTCATTGGCACACCTCTGACCCCGGAAGTGCAAGCGCTGGTACTTCCGGGGTCATTCAGCGTCCTGTGCCCGCAGTCTTAAAGACGCAGATACAAATAAATGGCGGTGCACCTCCCCCCCTCCCCCCGTCCTCTGAAAACACAGCTGATTTATTAGACTGTCTTTACGGAGGGGGAGAGGGTGTGAAGAAAAAAAAAATGCTGACAAGTGTGGCCCTGGTGGTGGGGGCCCCCTTAGAAGCTCTTTTGGTGGGGGCCCCTGGGCTGGAGCCCCGCCTGCCCCGCCTATAATCCGGCCCTGTATAGATATCAAGATAAGACCGCACACACATGAAATAATAACCAGGGTCCTGTACATAATTTTCACATTGATTATAGCATGTACTAGCCTGGCCTGAGTAAGGGATCGGAGCAGATGATGTGATTGTAATGGGTGGAGCTCAGCAGAGAAGTGCTGGTGAAGGACCTGTGGTGTAATCAATCACAAAGCTGGGGGCGCATGACTACTGTAAGATAAAAAAAGAATCATGCCTGAACTTGAGTGACAGTGACTGATAATAACCAGTAAATTCCCACCTATATGACTTAAACTCAAGGAATTTACTATATTTACCTAAAGATATAAAGTCTTTTTTAGGATAAATACATAGATTTATTTTTAAATTAGGTTACTGATGTTAAAACACATTGGGGGTGGTGTAATATAAAAAACAACATGACAGGTTCCCTTTAATTTTATTTGTTACAGTGAGAAAAATAACAGAGCATCTCAAACTGCAAAGAAAATACGTTACTGACGTCAAAACAATATTATTAACCAATAGAGCCTTCCTTGCTTTCAATAACAGTCATAATTCTTCCTTGCGTGAAGCCTGTCAGTTTCAAAATTTGTTGATGATCAACTTTTTGGGCAGCACCAAGTACAGCCTCACAGATAATGATCAGAGAGGTGTTGTTTTCCTTGACTGTAACTCTCTTGTTGAATGGCCCACAAGTTCTCAATAATGTTTAGGTCATTTGAGGACGGGGCCAGATCCTTATTTTTCATCCTTAATGCCTTTATTGGCACCCAAGCAGTGGAGACTTCGATGGCTGTGATGGGGCATCTTTTTAATACCAGCCAATAGCAGCCCCCTACCACCACTTAGCTGGGATCTGAGTAGAAGGGGAGTTCTGTGCACATTACTGATCCAGCCATGGGTCAATCAAGAGTCACTCTCACTTCATCAGTCCATAAACCTTTGAGAAATCTGTCTTCAGATATTTCTTAGCCCAGTCTTGCCATTCCACCCTCTGTGTCTTGCTCAGTGGTGGTTGAGTTTCAGTCTTCCTTACCTTGGCCATATCTCTGAGCACTGAACACCTTGTTCTTCTCCACCCTCCAGTTCTGGAATATGGCAGCACTGGCGAATAATGGGTTCCTTTTTCCTACTTGTTTGATTCTTCTCATGTGTTATTTGTGACCCTATTTACTATTTATAAGAAAACTCTTGATGGCTCTGTGATTCTGCACCACTATCTTAGTAATTTCAAGAGTGTTACATCCCTTTGTGAGACTTTTAACAATTTTTGACTTTTGAGGGTCAGTTATATCTCTTTTTGAGCCATTTTTCAGGAGGAAAACAAACTGCCCAATGAATCTGCAAACCTTGATAACGAGTGTTTCCTTAGGCCACAACCTCCCTTATTATACAAATACACATCACCTGTGTTATGGGGGAATGGCAGATTAGGAGAAGGTAGTGTATATCCCAATCGCCAGTCGGGGTCCACCGTGCTCCCAGATAGTTAAGGAGCTGCTGGCAACCTGTAGGTCAGGCGTATAATACAGAGCTTGGTGTCTCTGAAATAATATGAACCTGATCAGAGTTAAATGTCACTCGAATCAGGATAACTGTGAACCCTGTTCACGCCACAGGGTCCACACACCCCATACAGGAACTCCCCTGTTGGCAACACAGGGGTCCTGGGGTACACTGTCTGTGTGCGTAGGGGGCACACCTAGACAGTAGGCGCAGCAGTCGCAGTCCAGTTAACTCCACTGGGCTGCTACAACAGGACTGGAACGATAGGAGGGAAGCACGGCGCCTGCCCCTAACAATACCTACCACTTCCAGAACTAGTGGCTGTAGCCACAATGAGGTTCTAAACATGAGAAGTGCATGTGAAGACTGCGCACCTCCCTGCAGTCTCCACGCCCTTTTATCACCTAGGGTCTGCCCCAAACCCAAGGTGAGCCACAATGGCGCCTCTAGAGGCCAATAGTGGAGTGCCACATCATTAGTGATGTCACCAGCGGCCTATCGGAACCGCCACATCACTGATGACACAATGGCAGCTCCGCCCCAAACACCCTACCAGTCATCATGTGATGACCAATGGTGGGGTGCCAGGTCATAGGGGCAGGCCTCCGCAAGCAAGTCCGGAGTGGCCACATCATCAGGACACCTAACGGTGTCCAGCCTATTAGGGCCTGCTACCTCACAGACATGCCCAGTGAAGTCCTTACTGGACTTAGCCTCTGATGCACTAAGTGCCCAAGCATGCTCAGTAGCCTGAACAACCAACTTAGTCTCGAATATCAAACTATCAGCCTGATCATGCTCAGTAGGCACAACACAGGACTTGGACACCAGAACAAAGTCTAAGAACCTGAGCAAAGAGGCTTTTCGCACTAAGTGTGGAGCATGCTCAGTAGCCTGAACTGAGGACTTAAGCCTGCTTTACACCATACGATCCAGCATACGATATCGTATGCGATCATACCCACCCCCATCGTATGTGCGGCACGTTCAATTTGTTGAACGTGTCGCACAAACGAATAACCCCCTGTCACATGTACTTACCCGTCCATATGACCTCGATGTGGGCGGCGAACATCCACTTCCTTGAGTGGGAGTGACGTTCGCCGTCACATCAACATCACGCTGCAGCCGGCCAATAGAAGCGGAGGGGCGGAGATGAGTGGGACGTAAACATCCCGCCCACCTCCTTCCTTCGCATTGCCGGCGGGATCCGCGGGACGTAGGTAAAATCTGTTCATCGTTCCCGGGGTGTCAAACACTGCAATGTGTGCTACCCCAGGTACAATGAACAACCTGACGTTCAATTTTTAGGAAATGAACGACGTGTATGCGATGAATGTTTTACCGTTCAATCGCAATCGCACGTAGCTGTTACATGCTACATTGTACCTTACGATGCCAGATGTGTGTCACTTAGGACGTGATCCCGCCGACACATCGTAAGATATATTGTAGCGTGTAAAGCGGGTTTTAACCTCAGAAATGGCACTATGCTCACTAGGCAAAACACTGGACTTAGGCTGTGGCTGATGCAAATCGGCACGTGCATTCGCCCTGGCCGCCTCTCCACACTTAGACATGGAGGAATAGGCAGCCACATGGACGACCCGAGACATGGCCAGAAATGGTGGCCGGCGCCTGGGAGTAGCAGGAACTGCAGCAGGCTGCTTGCGGCTATGGCTGCGCCGATTTGTAAGAACCTGATATGCTTCCTACAATAAGCAATCGATATTATACAGCTTGGAGTTGAAAAATCTGAATGAAAATTATGCACAAAATATTACCTTGCCTTATAATTGTGTATACAGTGTAGGCATCTTAGGGGTACTTTACACGCTGTGACATCGCTCAAGCTATATCGTCGGGGTCACGGTGTTTGTGACGCACATCCAGCGCCATTAGCGACGAACATCTCCTTACCTCCGTTCATCGGCAATGCGGAAGTAAGAAGGTGGGCGGGATGTTACGTCCCGCTCATCTTCGCCCCTCCTCTTCTATTGGCCGGCTGCTTAGTGACGTCGCGGTGACGCCGAACTCACCTCCCCCTTTAAGGAGGGATTGTTCAGCGGGCACAGTGACGTCGCTGACAAGGTATGTGCGTGTGACGCTGCCGTAGCGATAATGTTCGCTATGGCAGTGATCTCCACATATCGTTACAATGACGGGGGCGGGTGCTATCGCGCTCGACATCGCTAGCAATTGCTAGCGATGTCGCAACGTGTAAAGTACCCCTTAGTTAGGAGGAACAATTAAAATAATTATATTTATTTAGTCTTTAGCAGAGACGAATAATAGAGAAAATTATTAACTTGTACAAGTACATAAATGTCCCATGCAAAAAACACGGTCAATAGCGGTTTCATGTAAACACAAAAGGCACTCCCTCTACCTGGAGGAAACAAAAGCTCCAATCTCCATAAATCTCCCTACAATGAGAACTATTACTCTGTGGGACAGCAAACTCAGAAGCCGGTCATAGCGGGAACCATCGATGTTTCAAAAAAATGTAAATGCTTTTTCAGAAGAAAATAACATGAATTTGTATGTAAATGTATACAATTCTTGCTCTGAATGTGGGTCGAGTCTATTGATACTTGATATCCGGAGAGAATGATTTGCACTTTACAGCAGACCGGATCATGCATTATGAATGTACCTATACTCTGTCCCTTTATCCTTTTTTCATCCTTCAGTTGAACTTGATGTACTGTCAGGACCGGGAGGACGGATGGGCCCAGGAGGTGGATCCACTGGACCGAGTATCCCACCGGGGGGGCAGGGTACACGGCAGCCGGAGCACTGGCGTGGCAGGGACAGGTATAACCAGGTCAGCAGAGTCACAGAGTTCTTCAGGACGGTAAGGAAACAGGCACAGGTACCAGGGAGCAAAGACAAGAAGTGTACAGGACACGGCACCAGGGGGCCTGAGCACCTAGCTCAAAAGACAAAGCTTCCAGACACGTTGATCAGGCGCCGCCCACATGGAAAGGCCAGTCCTATATACCCAGCACAGCCTCATATCATTTCCTGCTGCAGGCGTGCTGGGCCTATAAGACCAGGAGAGTGGGCGCGGCCCGGTCCTATACAGAACCATGTGGCTAAGACTCAGTCAGACTCATAAGACCAGGAGCAGGACACAGGAGAGCATGAGCGGGAGCGGCAGCCATGACCGGTGGACACGTGGAGTGGATCAGTGGGTAAGGAGCAGTGCAATGACGGTGAGGCCGGATCAGTGGGTACGGAGCGGTGGTGCGATGCAGGTGCGACTGGATCAGTGGGTACAGAGCGGTGGTGCAATGCAGGTACGACTGGATCAGTGGGTATGGAGCGGTGGTGCGATGCAGGAACCGGCTCAGTGGGTAAGGAGGGCTGCTGGGACACCGGGAGCATGACAGTACCCCCCCCCTTGAAGCCCCCCTCCCCGCGGCCGGGACATGTAGGCGCGCCGAAGAGGGGCAGCAACGTACTTCCGGGACAACCAGGACCGAGCCTCGGGACCGCAATCCACCCAATCGACCAGGAAGGACTGCCTACCCCGGACCGTTTTCATGGCCACTATGTCCCGTATCGGAGAACCCAAGTCAGCGGCAACGGAGGCAACGGATAGGGGAAGACAGTCAGAAGCAGGACTGGAGTCGTGGGCGACCGGTTCGGGCGTCTCGGACCGGGTACAGGATAGTGTGTCATCCTCAGTAGCAGGGGGCACCAAAGTCTCAAGTGCCAGGGATGGTGGAACGACGCTGGACTGCGTCGACTCTGCTTCTGGGTCCGGTGGCACCACAGGCACAAGTGCCAGGAGCTGTGGTACACCGCTGGACTGAGTCGTCGCCTCTTCTTCTTCCTGCGGCATAGCAGGCTCAGGTGACAGGGGCCGAGGAACGGGCTGTAGGCAGTGGTCATGACACAAGGACCCCCAGCGAGTAATAGCGCCAGAGTGCCAACTAATGGCAGGGTCATGGAGTTGAAGCCAGGGTAGGCCCAACAGGAGCTCAGGAGCCATCCTCGGGATCACATAGAAGATGATGGTCTCAGTATGCAAAGGGCCAACCTGGAGTCTCACTGGTTCAGTGGTATATCG